>NC_012870.2:56284238-57681153 GCF_000003195.3 Sorghum bicolor | reverse complement strand
GCAGCATTTCTCTAGTGACCACTCGCAACGGCCAGGAAGAAATAAACAATCTCTTTTATGCACACCAACAAGTTAGCAATGCAGCAATTAATCAAACGGTACGAGAAAGCCCTGCTGCTTGCATGTCGAGAAGCACGAAAGAGCCATGAGATACTCTCTTCATTTTTTTGAAGTGTCACATTTAATTTGTTCTTAGTCAATATTGTAATCTTTGACTAACTTTCTCTTTGGTAGGATACTGTAGGCGCAAGTAAGGCCTTATTTAATTTGAAAAGAAAAGTTTTTGAAGATACTGTAACACATGTGTTACTATAGCAATTAATTTCTAATTATAAATTAATTAGCTCAAAAGATTTGTCTCGCAAACAACTTTTAATCATAGAAAAAGAAAGATTCGTCTCGCAAAATATATGTGAACTACACAATTAATTATTTTTTTATCTATACTTAATGTTCCATACATGTGTCTAAATAATCAATTAGACGAGGTGAAAAGTTTTTGATGGAAAATAAACCACGTCTAACGACAATCGTGATGAGTGTCTTGTCAACACAAATTTAATAATATTATTTTTAAAAAAATTGAAATAAACACCATAAAACGTAATAAATCAATGTTGAATTAATTGATTTTAATAAAACATTACCAATTATTTATTTATGATGACTGCAGGGGAATGTGTTTTTTTTGCAAATTACATTAATTAAATGAAATCTTTCTCCAAGTTCTTATATCGCTATATGTATGTTTTTTCCTTTGCAGTGAATTTTCTTCAATATTCTCCCCCTGTCATCAGTATATATATGGACCACAAAAAATCAGAACTGGACGAGGCAAGAGGCGACCCACCTGTCAGTGATCTGGTAGCACGTCGCCCAGTCATATGGTGACGTGCGGGTTGCTGCTTGGTTCAGGCAGTTTCTCCTTCCTCGGGGAGTTCGGAGAGGCCAGGCGTGGAGGGATTGGGAGGGGAGGAGGCGTGAGCGCGAGGAAAGTGAAGAGAGAGTTGCTTCCGATCTCGATTACCCCGGTTGCCGAATCGAGAATCCAATTCGGTTCCATCCAAGGCCTCAGATCGGATTCCTACCCCCAATTCGGGCCGCTCGCTTTCCCCATACCGATCGGCTTTGGGGATTTTCTTTTCTGAGCGATTTTTCTGGGGCCCCGATCGGATCGGGCTGAGTTGTGTTGATCGCGGAGCGATGCGAATCGAGGAGCTTCCGGGCGATCCGTGTGGAGGACGAGGTGGAGAGGGCGGGGAGGATGAGCTGCTGCTGCCGCGTCGCGAGGATGGCGACGCGGCGGAGGGCGAGAGGGGAGTGGTGATGCGGGTGGCCGTCGACGCGAAGCGCGCGGCGGTGGGTGTCGGCGCCCGGATGCTTTTCTATCCGACGCTGGTGTACAACGTCGTGAGGAATCGGTTCGAGGAGCACTTCCACTGGTGGGATCAGATCGATGAGGTCATGAAATTTTCTTCCCCTTTTTTTATCGATGTTGCTGTGATTGCTTTGGTGTTCTGGTCGCCTTGTCCGATCTATTGTTTGATTTGATTTCTTTGTGAATTTTGGCCCTGTTTGGTTCCCCTTGCTTTGTATCTTGAATGTGGCTGTTTGCGTCTGCAGTTCTACTGATATGTTTCGCATTAGTTTTTGCTTTTCTGCTTCGTGGTTTTGGGATTTTCTTAATTGATTTTGGAAGCACATGAATACATGATTGTGCAACGTCTTACAATTTTTGCTGACCTTTTATGTTTCAATTAATTTAGAATTTTCTGCTGATTCTGCTTCCATTGTGTTCAAACGTTTTTGGTGTATCAGCATGTCCTGCTGGGTGCTGTTCCATTCCCTAGCGATGTTCTCCGGCTAAAGGCGCTTGGAGTTTGCGGTGTTGTGACACTAAATGAATCGTACGAGAGGCTTGTGCCAACATCCCTCTACGAGGTTAGTATATCACAGCTGATCGATCGAGTGCATGTAATTGTATTGTTCTAACAGATTAGGTTTACGCAGGCACTTGTTTGTCGTATGTTGGTTCTTACTCCTTAATTAGGTATGTGATCTGATGGTATGATGTGTATGGTGAAAATTATAAGCTACAGATACGGGAGAATTGAATAGGATATGCTCCCGCTAGTTTAACTTGAGAACATTGCAATTCAATTTGCCTAGAACAATGGTGTAGCAATGTATACGAAACATCAGGTGTGGCTGCGGCTGCAGCTGCGGCTTTGTTTGTCGTGATTACACCCATCAGATCCTGGATTTGATCAATGCTTAAAGTTTTTCATGAGTGATTTTGGTTTTGCCTGATTAGAATAGTGAATTGAGGTTGTTAGATGAACTGGTCTTGAAGTCTTAAACTACACTGGTGAGGTGGACTGATACTATTTGTAGGTAGGCGTTAGAGTTTCTTAAGCTAGTGCAGTGGCTATGACAACAATAGTGCTGATGCAGCAACATTGCAATTTTTATTAATAGAGGGCTGCTGTATTGTCCTCCTTTTACAATTTTTCTACTGTATTCCTTTACATGTGTATAACTGCATTTGATGCGACTTCAGATGTTGTATATTGGATGGTGATAATCTTACTTTGTAAATGCGATGTTGTACCGATGCATTGATCAATTCATGGTGCTATGTTAGTTGCCTCTTGCGTTTGTTCATTGCAATCTTTTTGCTGATGGAGCAAGTAATTGAAATATATATCTGATTTTAGGCTCATGGAATCGAAAACCTGGTGCTACCAACAAGGGATTACCTTTATGCGCCTTCATTTGTTAACCTTTGCGAAGCTGCTGACTTCATCCACAGTAAGAATCTTCTCAGGATACATATCAAGCTGTTACAGGATATGAAGGTCACAGTTTACACATGTCAAATGGCAACTCACCTTTGTTTGTTAGTGTATTCTCAAGAATAAAGTAGTCCATTCGTTTCTATTTGCCTTTTATAAGTGGGTTTTTCTTTCTTGTTTAATATTATATTAGGATTCTGAGAAAATACATCATTAAATCTTCCTGAATTTTCATAGTGTAGCTTGATGCTATGATGCACATGCTACTTAATAAAGGTTTGAAGGTGCATGGCTTAGCAGTCAAATGAATTTTATGAGGTAGCAATATACACTAGTTAATATTGGCATTATTGCATTTTCTATTTTTCTTAGTTCTTCACAAAAACAACTAGGAATGTGCTTCTGCACATTGCATTTTAATTTTACATCAGTTTATGTCTGAAGCCTGTTAATGATGTTTCTGTATGAAGTATGACTCTTCATGGTACACACTTTGTAATTTGCTTCAGTTGAGTTTTCGTTCAAGTGCTCTCTTTTTTCTCGTAAATACCTGTATATTGTGAAACCTGACTAGAGTCTATTTAATGGGAAAAGGACATAATAATACTTCATCACTCTGATTGTGTTTTCTCTCTCTCTCTCTCTTTCCCTTGTACATTTCCTTTTAGCATTTCCAATTTGGTGCATGGCTTAATTGTTCTGTTTTCAAAATTTTAATACTCGAAGGAAACGCTTCATGTGGGAAATTGACATATGTGCACTGCAAAGCTGGACGAGGACGTAGCACTACAGTTGTCATTTGCTATTTGGTATGCCAAACAGTATTTGTTGTTCTTACTAATAAAGATAAAGATATGTTTGCTTCTGTAATTTGTGTAATGACGTGTCTTGACTATGCTCTTTAGGTGCAATATAAAAACATGACTCCTGCTGAAGCTTATGAACATGTCCGCTTGCGTCGGCCTAGAGTATTGTTAGCTCCTGCACAGTGGCAAGTAAGTTACCACCAAATTTTACATGCTTATGTATACAATTATTTCAGTACCCTCCTCAAACCCCCCCCCCCCCCCCCCCCCAAAGAAAAAAACACATCCTCACCCTCAGTGTTGTAATCATAGAAGGAAAGGCTGTTATCAATTCAGAATTTAAAAGGAGAACCTGCCAGGTGTTATGTATAAGTTATGCTCATTTGTAATTATTGTTCCTCTTGGTAAGATCTATTGTATGCTAATTTAGGTATTCTTTGAGTTGTTTCTTAGAAATTTAGTGGGCAAAGAGCTTTTGTATGTTTTGATACAAACTCTGGTCCTCAAGGCTTTGCTCGACTATTTGTATTAAAATCAGTAGAAATTTTGGCTGCCTTGTTGTTTGGTTAATGAAGAGTCAAGTAACAATATTTGAGATAACTATGTGTCCTTGGCAAATTTCTGATGGAACTATGAAATAATGTATGTCTCTGCTTAGTAGTTTAGATGACTGACTTATGTTTTTGTCTTTTTGTTTGTTCAATATATTCAATATATGATCTGAAAGCCTTATTATTGGATAAATAGAAATATTAGATGATGTTGGCAATCTATTTTAAGTTACGTTTTAGGGATTATATGTATATTGAAGTACTATTCGCTGTTAGTTCACTTGTTTGTGGACCAATAAGTGGTGGTGGGTGGTGGGTGGGGTTGATTCATATTTTGACTGTTTTCTGATGGTGATCTAACAGTGTACGCGACCCCTACTTATGTGTTATCTCTCTCTCCCTCCCTTTTTTTTAAGGCTGTGCAAGAGTTCTATCAACTAATAAGAGTGAAGAAAACTGGGAGATCTAGTCGCCTGGACAATCCTTTAATCAAGCCACCGTTGTTCCTTGCCACTCACAACCTTGTTGCCTTTGATGATAGCGCATTTGTGATGGTCTCAGAATCAGACCTCGAAGGGTATAATTCGGATGCACTGGCACTCAACATGGGCAGTGGATTGTGGGAGATAAGCTTGATATACCGTGTCCAGTTTGCGAGCAAGGCAGCTTTTGCTGGGTTTTCGTATTTGTGGCTTCGATGCCGTGCCTGCAAGGAGGCTCTACCTGAGAATGTGGGGAGAGAGAGCTGCTCTCTTGAGGTTGAGCAGCTAACAACTGGCCATCCCTGTCTACTGCAAGGTGTCGTGGTTAATCCATGACTATCGAGTATTTGTTTTTGCCTTGCACCTGTACATATTAAAGAGAAGGATATGCAATGTGAATCTGTAACGTGGGTCCGCAGCAACCAAAGAGTGAAGTTGCCCGGGTTTGTATATATGTCATGCAATAAGTCGACTTATGCTGTTAAATGGAAAAACGGAACTCTTTCCGACCAAATTTCAACCTCACGCACTCTCGTTCCTTGTCTTGGGTTAGTTATGTACTGCCTCCATCCCAAATTGTAAGTCATTCTAAGAATCTTGGAGAGTCAAAGCATTTTCATGTTTGACCAAAATTATAGAGAAAAATACTAAAATTTGTAACGTAAAGTGAATATACTATGAAAATATAATTAAGAAAGAATCTAATAATACTTAGTTAGTACCATAATAATTATTATTTTATAATATAAATTTGGTTAAACTTAAAAAAATTTGACTCTCCAAGATTCTTGGAATGACTTATAATTTGGGATGGAGGGAGTATCTTTTTCCTCTTGCTAAACAAACTGGACTGCAAGGTTGTTATTTTTCTTTTTCTTTTTTTTTTAAAAAAAAAGAGTTGACATGCGTGCCATTGGTTGAAATTAGCGTAACGATATTTTTGGAAGTAGTTTGAGGTTCTCTTCAGAAACAAGTTAATAAACTTTCTATTGTGCCGTCATTAACAGCTATCTAACTTGTGTGAGATAACGGCGTATAGGAGAACAGAAAATTAAAACCAACGGCAAAGAAGAAAACCTATGATTTTTAATGATATATGCAAGGAATTCTAATAACATACAATGAACTTTACCATTTATGTATCTCTCGCCGGTTTGTTGTGAAAGAAAAACACCGTTGAATAGCTCATGGCTGAGAGACTAGAGTAATCAATAAATGGCCAGTTAGACACAGGAAAAGTTGCTTTTATGTTGCTTGCATTAGGCCTCGTTTAGTTTGTAAAATTTTTTGTACTGACTACTGTAACATTTTTTATTTAGTAATTAGTGTCCAATTATAGAATAATTAGACTTAAAAGTTTCGTCTCGCAAATTATATGTAAACTGTGTAATTAATTATTTTTTATCAATATTTAATGCTCTATACATCCAAAGATTCAATATGATGAGATGAAAAAAAATAGGAACTAAACAGGCCTACATCTATGTACAGTCCATAAGTTCCATTTGCTGCTGCTGTACGTGATGACGGCATATCGTTCAAGCATGGCTTAGCATGAGTTTTGAGTTTAATCGTAGTAGTGTTAGGTCAGTCTCAATGAGATTTAGAAGAGTTTTATGAGTATTAAATAAGCTGACATAATACACAGACTAGTATTGTAACATATTGCTAACAATTAGGACATTTTTCCTTTTCGGCTCTTATGATCTCACAAATTGAAGAATATGGAAACACAAAATAAGAGATTGTTTTTTGTTCTCTTAATATTAATATTACTATATATAATTCTAATTCTGATAAGATCTAAGAGTTTGATAATAGTCCATTAGAGAATTCATTCTTCTCTCGGTTTTTATACTTGATGAGGTGGCGTTTGGATTGCTATTGGGTTTAGTATAGGGACATGTAGATGGATATGACGAGGTGGGTTAGGGAAATGGATACTCATATTTCATCCTTTGTTACCATGTTTAGTTTATTTGGGATCCTGTTTGGATTATATAGCAAAATTTTAGTCCTGTACTTTTAGCCTATTTTTTTTGTTATGGGGATTAGGTGGACTAAAAGTGAGTACATCCACAAATCTAAAGAGTAATCTATTTGCTCCTCAAGAGGCTTAAAACTGGGCTAAAACACCTTAGGGGGGCAAGTTGGACGTGCAATACCCCCCACCCACCAATCCGCACCATGCATGGCTCAATTAAATGAGGGTAAATCAGTCATTATAGATTGGAGGATTAAAGTTTAACCCATGGATCCAAACAGCCTAGCAGAACTAAAATTTAGTGCATGGCAAATGGATTCAAAAAGAGGCTTAGGGGTATTTAGGACTGTTCCACAAACTCTGCTTCACAAACTCTACCGTGGAGCAGCTCTAAAAAAAAGAGTTTGTGGAGTATCTCTTTAGGTGCTCTTACAACTCTATCTTTTTTTCCTCGAACTAAGTGCGTGAAGCTGAAACTGTTTGACTAAAAAACGTGGAGTAGAGTAGTTCCAAACACCCTCTTAGTAGAACCCATATTAAAAAGAAAAAATAAAAACAAAACTATCGCCCGGCTCATGGTATCTTTTTTGTAGACACTAGCTTTTCTTCTACACCCAAATCAACGGTGTGATTTCTCAGTCTTCTGCACCCAAATCAATGATGCGATACATTATCTTTTCTTCTTCTCCGTCCAAATTGACGGCTCAAACAAGTAGTAAAGCACCGCCATAGTTAGGCATCATCCTCGTGCAATCAAGCGTTGTGCCACTTTTTGGCTCCTGCTCCTCCTCCAACTTCCCATCTTCTCTGGGGCGTCGTAGTTTGGTGTCTCTAGACGAGCGTTACTTCGTCCCTATGTTGTCGAGAAGGCTTATCTTCTTGGCGACCTGCTGCTGATGAGCTTATGGCTTTCAGCCTTGCCATTCTTCCAGTGGCGCATAGGTGCGCTTCACATCCGCATCTACTGGCACCACAATTTAGTTTCTTTCCGATGATAACCCGCCTATCTGGTCAGTATGGAATCGTTGGGATATAGACAAATCTTTTCCATTTCCTAATCTAGATTCATTTTCTTTTCCATCTATCCAAACAAAGGATACATTTTATCCCACCTCTGATTTCTCTATCCCAACCTCCATTTCTCATAAACCAAACGCCAAAGCATGTTCGCTTGAACTTATTTGATGAATTTGTCAGCCATTTAATAATATTTTTCTCTTATAATAAATCAACATATAGTTTTTTTAGTCATGACTTTTCTGCCAAGCGAATAGCTTTATACGAGTACTTATTTGACTCTCATGCTGAAAACAAAGCATTTTGCCAAAACGTTATTGCAGCCAAGTGTCAACGAAGCAGAGCGTCCAACCCCAGCCGGCCTGTAGGGCCAAAGCCATCTTGAGAGCAAGTATTATAACAGGCTGTAAGCCAGCTAAATGCTGATGTGGAGGAGAGAGAAGAGGAGAGAGAGAGTAAAAGCGGGCTGCAAGCTTACAGCCGGCTCAGACACAAAAACCAAGAAAATCTGTAACACAGACAAGTGGGCCATGTATTAATAGTGATGAGCTAACTATTATATAGGTGGGCTGCAAGAAGGCTGTAAAAAAATCTTACAGCCATCAGCTAGCTGTATTATAAGGCAACGTATCCTATGCAAACTAGGCATCCCGTGTAAACTTGTAAACTAACGATTTGGATCTTAGGATTATCATCTAATGGCTGTGTTAAGAAGTGGGTTACTTTTCCAAAAAACCCCTCCCACCGTCCGTCAGGCCGTCGCTCCGTCCCGTCCGTCTGGACGCCGCACGTACGTATCCGCTCGTATCCATATCGTCAGGCCGTCGCTCGTATCGATTGGAAGGCAAGTCACGAACGCCGCCGCTGCCGGCCTGCACACGATCGGTCGCCCGATCGTCTCTCCCCACGCCTCGTCCGCCGGCTCGCCCCACGCCTGGCACTCGATCGATCGCCCGCCGGCCTGGCCTTGGGATCCGACGACTGTGATGGAGGACTCGTTTGGGGGCGATGTGCCTCGGCGTAACAAGTTCAGTTCTGCTGTCATGCAGTCATACAGTTCAGAACTTCGTTTGGCACCTGTTTGTGACACTGACAGTGAAGGACCGAAGAACAGGGAACTAGGGAACTTATCAAACCAGCTTAATTTTGTTTGTAAAAAAAACAGATTAGTATTAGAATATTGATCAGCAGCAAACTTATCAAAGCTGCTATTTTTTGACCGCCAGTTGCTGTTCTTTGTTGCTGCTGTTCTTTGCTGCAATGAAAGGGCAAAGCATATATTGCTGCTGCTGCTGTTCTTTGCTGCTCTTTGCCCTTTCACACACAAAAAGAATATATTGCTGTTCTGTGCTGCTGCAGTTATTTACTGACCATCATCGTTGTTTTTAGAAAGAAACATCATAGTGCAATGAAATATTCAGAGTACACAAGACAAAGAAACAGAGTGGTACATAAGGGCAAAGCACAGCTCGCTAAGTTGTTGTATGAAATATTCAGAGTACACACGACCTTCCATGTCTTAACAGAATGGAGAACTAAGAAATTGAATTACAAGCATGTCTTAACAGAATGGAGAACTAAGAATGTCTCAACCAGCAACATTGAGGGGGCAATTACGTGCGTCATGAGACACTAATTGCTTGCATTTTCCACACATCCGTTTTCTGGGCGCCTTGTTCTCCTTGCTCTTCTTGATTCTTTTGCAGCGCCCTCTGGAGTTGATATCATTTGGTGGATGTATCTCAACTTCTTGTGGAATTTTGCCACCAAGGAATGATTCAAACTCATCTTGCTTATTGACTGTAGCGGCAGGAACGATATTTTGGAGAGGTTCTACAAGGTTTGATAAACTAGAATATAAAAATTCCATTCCTTGTTCAGAGTTCTTGGCCATCTGGATTAGCTCTTCAAACTTGTTACGTGAATCTGAAATTTTTCTCCCCATTGCCACCTCCACAGGATCTTTAGCCTTTTCATCCAGAAGGTTACCTTCCTTATCAAAGAATAATTTTCTATAAAATAAAGATCTGGTCAGAACTATTGCACATAGAAAACAATACGTATATGTAAAACAAACCAGGCGTGTAAACTCACCTTTTACACCTTATATCCCACCTCTTCATAAAATAAATTGGTGGTATCTCATTTAGCTTCTCGCCTCTAAGCACTTGAATGATATGACGACACGGGATGCCAAATGACTCATAAAATTTACAGGAGCACATACCAAACATGTTTAATTTGTTCATTTCAACCACTCGCTCTTTACCAGATTGGCTGCTGATGGTGACAATTTTCATATCTTCAGTCTCTGAAATCCCTTGAATAATGCAATGGTCTCTTGCAACCACTAGTTGTTCCTGAAACTTGCTGAAAATTTCGTGAGTATATATGACACTACACTGCTTCTCCATGACCCAAGGTGTCATCAATTTACGGCTAGTGTGAAGACTTTTATTGTCGGCTAGCAACTCCTCTTCGCACTCCAAAGCTGTTTCAAACCTTAGCCAAAACTCAACAAAGGATAATTTTCGATGAATAAAGCGGTTAAAGAAAGAATTTGCACTCTCCGATCGTGATGTAGTCCTAAGGAGTCCTGCTAGAGGTATGTCCATAAAGTATGCTGGGATCCATGATTCTCGCATGTTGAACTTTGTGGAAAACCACTCATTTCCAGTGAGCACATACTTTATCATGACAGAATTCCATCGAGAGTCAAACTCATCTGAATTCTCGGAGCCCCAAACACACTCATTTAACAGTTTCCAGAAATCCTCATCATTTTTTTATGTCGGGCCCAACCTTCTCAGGTACCTTATCCATGATATGCCACATGCAAAATCTATGAGTTGTATTTGGTAGAACCTGAGCAATAGCAGCCTTCATGCTAGCATCTTCATCTGTTATGATTAGATGAGGTGCTAGTCCACCCGTAGCGTTAAGAAAGGTCTGGAACAGCCATACAAATGAGTCGATTTTTTCATTAGCCAGAAACGCTGCCCCAAGGAAAACACTTTGCAAGTGATGATTGACCCCAGTGAATGGCACAAACTTCATATCATATTGGTTGGTAGTATATGTAGAATCTACCGAAAGCACATCACCAAAAACACTACAATTTTTTCTACATGTGGCATCTGCCCAGAAGACACGCACAAGCCGTCCTTCTTTGTCCACCATAAACTCATAAAAGAAGGCAGGATTTGCTTCCTTCTTTCGCTCAAGTTGATGCACAAACATTTGTGCATCAGCATCCTTGATTCTGCACCTCAGGTCACGATAATAGTTCTTGAAATCCCTCAGCGTGCAACCAACATGCTCAAATCCACCGTCAGTGACTTGGAGAAGTCGAAATGCCTGTGACGTGCCAATGCTAGCCTTATGACAGTTGAACAAAGTACTCTTTGCCCTCTCACTAACTTGACGATTGGATCTTAGCAGGTGCCTCTTATCTGGCGACATGAAACCATGATTATGCTCCTCGACAAATGACAATATTTGATACTTCTTCTCACTGTCAAGCTTGACAACAATACGTGCCTGACAACCACAACGGGTTTCCATCACATTTGGTGTCTTTCTTTTTTTCCCGGACTGGTCACTAACTTCTTGAACGCTCTCCTTCCTGTACCCTTCTCTTGAGCACAAATACCGCTGGTAAAATATTTCCTCATTGTTCTTCTTATGTGCACCAACACGAACAGAGAAACCAGCATCGTGTGCATATGATTTATAAAAATTCTCCGCATCCTTGAGTGTATCAAAAATCATTCCAACCACAGGCTTTTTATTTGCTTTGCAATTATCTACTACATTAGAAGGTGCTGTCCGTGGTGTGCTTGGTTCCTCAACGTGGGCTACAACTCCAGCATCGACGTCCATGATGGTCAGGACGACATCATCTGTGGCGGAATGAACGACGACTGCGTGATAACGACAACGTTAGCAATGATCGCAGTCAAGGTAAAAGTGAAGGTACAAGTTTTATACGAGAAACAAACCTGCATCAGGGTCGTGTGTTCCTGAGATCGTGGCCTCCATTGCGGCGGCGTTCGTGGACAGCATGGCGGCCGGCGTCGCCACCATCGGAGTGGAGTTCGTGGGCATCGTCACGGTGCCAGCCATCACAGTCGCAACGTCACCACGAAGTTCTGAACTGTATGACTGCATGGCAGCAGAACTGAACTTGTTACGCCGAGGCACATCACCCCCAAACGAGTCCTCCATCACAGTCGTCGGATCCCAAGGCCAGGCCGGTGGGCGACCGATCGAGTGCCAGGCGTGGGGCGAGCCGGCGGACGAGGCGTGGGGAGAGACGATCGGGCGACCGATCGTGTGCAGGCCGGCAGCGGCGGCGTTCG
This sequence comes from Sorghum bicolor, assembly GCF_000003195.3. Lineage (NCBI taxonomy): Eukaryota > Viridiplantae > Streptophyta > Magnoliopsida > Poales > Poaceae > Sorghum > Sorghum bicolor. The sequence continues at coordinate 57,669,157 of NC_012870.2, read as the reverse complement.
TGACTTGCCTTCCAATCGATACGAGCGACGGCCTGACGATACGGATACGAGCGGATACGTACGTGCGGCGTCCAGACGGACGGGACGGAGCGACGGCCTGACGGACGGTGGGAGGGGTTTTTTGGAAAAGTAACCCACCTCTTAACACAGCGATTAGATGATAATCCTAGGATCTAAATCGTTAGTTTACAAGTTTACACGGGATGCCTAGTTTGCATAGGATACGTTGCCGTATTATAATACTTGCTCTGACAAGGTGGACCCACCTGGTGGCGAAATGCATGCACAAGTATGCAGATGGTGGGTTTCCCATCTTCACATCTCTACCCTCGTGAGAAATTCAAATTCCAAATCCGGACCTTCTAAAAATCGAAACCCCCACCTCAGTACCTCACCGTCACCGGAGCAGCAGCCGTTGAGACTTCCGTTCCCCATCGCCCGGAGGTTTGTCTCGGGTGATCGGAAGGGGATGGAGTTCACGGAGGCGTTCAAGCAGACGGGCCCGTGCTCCTTCTCCCCCGACTCGCGCTTCCTCGCTATTGCCGTAGACTACCGCCTCGTCGTCCGGGACGTCGTCTCACTGAAGGTACCCGCACCGTTCGTTTTCCCCATCTCCTTTCTCTCAGTCCATCCCTGGGCTCGTGAGTCGGAATGTGGGTTTAGGGTTTGGGTTCCTGGTGTAATCGCTGAATCTGGAATTGTGGACTTGGGTAATGTGACTCCGTGGTCCGTGCTGCTCTAATTCGAGCGTGCTGATCCATGAAATGCGCCTACTTCTACCGATCTGAAATCCTAGGGTTCAGGACTAGATTGTGCTTAGCTCAATTTCACGGTGCACATTGGATCGATGAATCTCTGTACCTAATGGTAAGGGGCCTTACCTGGAGGTTGACTGGTGCATGCCTCTGAACGGGTGTATCAGCTAGCATTTTGTATTTGGCACTATTTTGTTTGAGAACTGTGTTTCGATTGCTTGGGTCCTGAAAGTTCCATGAACACTTGGGTGTTCGGCTCAGCCACACAGCTCCAGCTTCAATAATTCTCAGAGCTGGGTATTCCTAGTGCCAAGAATTTATGAAGCTGGAGCTAGGGCAAAGCTGGAGTATTTAGGTAAGTCATTTTGTTTCCAGTCTAGATTGTGAGTACTTACTTAAATGGGCCTTAATTTTTTGTACAAACTCCAAACCCGAAGAGTACCTGGGAGCTAGAGCACTGCCAAATGGGGCCTTTATGTTTCATGCATGTATACGTAAATTTCACATCAAGTATTATGGTTTAAATTTTCAAGAATGGTCACATCATGTATATGTCTTCCAAGTTTTCTATTTATCATATTTTTTAGACAAAGTCTTATTTACCATATAGATGAACTCATGAGGTATATTAGTTTCAAGTTTGGCATGAGCTCATGTTGTTGTAAAATATATGTGCTCACATTGTGACACCACATTAATGTGTCCCTAAGCTTGCTGATTAATGTATGCTTGAACTCACAAATGCAGGTGGTACAATTATTTTCATGTGTGGACAAGATAAGCTCTGTGGAGTGGGCACCGGATTCAGAATATATTCTATGTGGACTTTACAAGCGGCCCATGGTGCAGGCTTGGTCGCTGAGCCAGCCTGACTGGACCTGCAAGATCGATGAAGGTCCTGCAGGGATTGCATATGCTCGCTGGAGCCCTGACAGTCGTCATATACTCACTACGTCCGAGTTTCAGCTCCGTCTCACTGTGTGGTCTCTCGTAAATACAGCATGCGTGCATGTCCAGTGGCCAAAGCATGGTTCTAAAGGTGTTTCTTTTACCAAGGATGGGAAGTTTGCTGCAATCTGTACCAGGCGTGATTGCAAGGATTACATAAATTTGCTCTCATGTCACTCCTGGGAGATAATGACTGTCTTTGCCGTTGACACGGTAGACTTAGCTGGTGTTGAATGGTCACCAGATGATAGTGCTATTGTCGTCTGGGATTCACTTCTTGAATACAAGGTGCATGCACTTTCTCTTCACAAATCCATGATGTTTTTTGTGTGATCTGACATTCAATTGTACTTCTGTGAGCAACTTCAGTCTTTAGTTATCCTCTTTATATGTGTTCATGAGAATTATCTTTACTTTCAGTATCAAATCATCTTACATAGCAATTTTGTAGCTGGCAAACATTTGTTCTACTAATTCAGTTCTAATAGCCCTGAATTGAGGTGTCGTTGCTCCGAGTTAACTTATTTGTCTTGTACCATGATCTCTCCTTTTTCCTAAAGGAAGCATATATTTTCTTTTAGGTTATCAACCTTGTGCCTCAGTTATTGTTGTCGTATGTAGGTTTTAATGATTGAACCTTCTGTATTATGCTTCAAAGGTTAACCACTAACAGTCAACTCTGAAGAGTTCATTTCAGCTTGTTGTGAAAAAACATTTTGTTCTTTTTCCTACTTTAAACTAAACATTATATAATTGTGCAGAGATACTAACTAAAATGATGATCCTTCAAGGACCAAGCCTATTACAGGTTCTGACATCCTTTTTTTGTCATTTACAGATTCTGATATATTCACCAGACGGAAGGTGCTTGTTCAAGTATCTAGCTTATGAAAGTGGGTTAGGTGTGAAAACTGTTGCTTGGTCACCATGTGGACAGTTTTTAGCAGTGGGCAGCTATGATCAAGCAGTGCGGACTTTGAATCACCTAACGTGGAAAACTTTTGCGGAGTTCTCACATGCAGCGTATATCCGAAGTCCTTGTAATGCTGCTATATATAAGGTAACTCAGTCTGTTATTTTGTTGACTTGCTATATTAGCACCGCTGCAAGGTCTAAATTTACTTTCTGACAAATAGTCATGATATCTAATTTTAACTGCCAAATATGGGCAGGAAGTGGATGACCCATGGCAGCTTGATATGTCAGAGTTATGTCTAAGTGAAGGCTTCTCTTGTAACATGCAAGACAATGGCGCAGGTCAGTTTAAGCGATCATTTCAAACGACTTCTCATACTATTGCTTTTCTATATTTTCCACCAATAGACCTTTGATTACTCTTTTTTTTTTTAAAAAAATGTTTATTGCATGATGAATTCCCTTCTCAACTGAAGCTGGATGTAGTGGCTCATAGGAGACTAGGAACTTACTGTATCTAACAAAATGGAAAATAAAACACACAATGGGGTATTCTCTAGCAATTCTATGCTCCTGCAGTCTGTAGTAGACTTGTAATCTTACCACATGTTTATTCCGAGAACGTGCATTGCATGTAGAGTGCCCACCAGAGTGACCGGCCGCAAGTTCCCCCCCTGAACACCTTTGTTTACTTGTCGTCAAGACAAGGCTTAAAATCGTGGGTTGTAGCAAATAGTGTCATCTTTTTTTTTCAGGAGCTATAAAGCTATAGCAGAGTTACGACAGATAGCGTTTTTAAGAAAACCTTGAAAAATACAAGTAATTGATTCTCAAAAACATGACAATCACAAATATGTTTTCGAAGTTATAGGAGTCTAGGAACAATATTTAATATGATATTACTTATTACAACATGATTCATGAAAGTCAAGTGTTCTGTTTTCCAAAAAAAACCCAACTTAGCAACAAAAGATAAGTAGATAATAACTAGATTGTCACTGTTATAACTGAAGTTGAAATAGCGCTGCTATTTCAAAGCTACAGCTAAGTAATTTAGCGGCACTAAAGCACAATATTGTGGTCGTAGCTAACATAGCGGCAAAAATAGCAATAGCTTAGCATGGTCTCTCTCTAGCAACTATAGTGCTGCTATAGCCCGCTATTTAAATCAATGCGTTCAGATCATCCAAGAGTTGAGCAGCACAATGGACTTGAAACTCCTTTAGGACCTTTGGTAATCTTCTTGCAGTTGAAGAGACACCAAACGACCCATGAAGGCACACCAAGCGGTGTACATCCATGTAGTCTGAAGGTGTGTAGGGTCCGAAACCAGACGTCCCTACTGAACACGCAGTTGAGCAGCAGGTGAGTGAATTTCTGGCCCCTGGTCGCGAAGTGCTCAATCGCCATGGTTGGGGGGACCGTGGCACTTGAGGTGGTCAGAAGTGTAGCTGCAACCATGAGGAAAAGCCAGCCAAAGAACTTGCATTTGTTAGAGGCACAGGTTTTCCAAAGTTGCTTTGCCCCCAAACAATGACATGTGACCAAGCAGCAAACCCTGGTAAGCTAAGCTCGCCTAATATTGGCCATCGCCTGTCCATGTCCAGATGATTAAATGAACTTGTCGAGCTGATCTGAGAGAACAACTCTTTCAAGCCTCTCTGAGCTGTACTCTAACAGAACTTGGACTGTGAGGCCACCCCAAGTCTTGACCCCTCTCTTCCATGTGTTCCTCTGATTTTTTTTGTTATGCATTTCTGAAGATGTGTCTTATGATTATGAACAAAATTGCCATTGTGATGCCTTTATATTATGTTATGAGCTAGCCCTTACATGTTTAATTCTGTATTAAATTTTCCCTATTTTTTTTTGTTGTCAGAAAATGGCACCGAGGGAGGAGGCTCTAGAGTTAAATATGCTCTGATGGATGTTCCCATCACCTTACCTTCCATGAAACCAGCTACTGACAAGCCCAACCCCAAACAAGGAATTGGTGAGTTACTTTTGCCTTTGGCCACTCCAGCTGATGCTTGTTGCAAGGTTATATTCATGTGTATGGTTATCAGTTGTTTACTTGACTGATGCATAGGTATCTAGTACTCTAGTATCATGCGCTTGTGATCTAATTTGTTTCTTAATGCTTATCTTGTTTCTTACTGTTCACAGTGATTGCACTTAATGTGCAATTGTTCTTGAATTCATTGGTGAATCTTGTACAGCTATACAGGCATTTGTGTAAAAATGACGAACAGCATTTTGAAACGTCATTTGCATTAGTTGTCTTGCTAATTCTTGAATTTCTGTCAGAAAGTTATTCAGATTATGTGTCTGGTGTATCATGCGTAATCTTCATTTTATTTGGAAACACCACTCTCACTTTACAAAATGTTGCAGGTATGCTGTCATGGAGCAACGACAGCCACTATTTCTTTACCCGGAACGACAACATGCCGACTGCTCTTTGGATATGGGATATATGCCGCCTTGAGCTTGCTGCTGTGCTTGTGCAGAAAGATCCAATCCGTGCTGCAGCATGGGACCCTACCTGCACACGACTTGTTTTATGCACCGAGAGCCCTCACTTGTACATGTGGACGCCATCCGGTGCCTGTTGTGTCAACATCCCCTTGCTGAACTTCCGAATCATTGATTTGAAGTGGAACTCGAATGGGAGCTGCCTCCTCCTGAAGGACCGTGAATCTTTCTGCTGTGCCACAATCATATCTGCCCTGCCTGAGGAAGAACCTGATCAATCTGATGATACTTCCGAAGATGAATGAATGGTCTCATGGTATGTCTAGCAGCTTATGCAAATGGAACTGGGAACTAACAATACAAAGGATCCTGTGATGGTGAATGAGTGGTACCGACTGACTACTTTGCTACTTGTAGAATCCAGAGTGAAAACTGCATTACCATGAAATGATAAGGTCATTTTGCTGCTTAAATGGTAAATGATCTATCAGCTGGCACTACACAATGAACTGACAACTGTGTGCTTCTATTTGTTGTATTCTTGCTCTTCTTTGTCTGCTGTAGTTTCTCCAAGGCTGTACTGCTTGACTTTACTTGCTGGATCTTAATCTTACATGTTCAGTCATCAGGGTATTCTCATTCAGGGAGATGAGGATTCCTTCTTGGTGTTGAGGCAGTCCTGGGGATTCCGTAGTGAATCCAAAGAGTGCCATTCGAAGTGTAACTTCCGTATTGGTTCCTTCTTGGTTGCCTGCATAGTCTGAACCTGGTTCCCTAATGTAGCCTAGAGCGCTCTCTAGATACGGATTTCATTTGTGTGCTTCTAGTGAGCTTGGCTCGCATGGCGCAATGCAGAGTTTCTTAATGATACTGTTATCATATAATTAATGTGTATTAATTGATATTCGTGTATTTTAAAGTAGATTAAGATATTAAAAGTAAAGTAGAGACAGCTAGATTGTAGTTGCACAAGTTAAATATTATAAGATCACTTGTTTTTGTTTGTTTTTATTTTATATGGTACGCTTGTATAGGTAATCGAACTCCATCTCTTCTCAGCTAGACTATACTCCCTGTGTCCCTTTTTAATTGTCGCTGTTTGTGTACGTGCCACAAGTTTGATTCGATTTGTAGAAAATACGTGTAACATTTGTATCTCCAAATAAATTTGTTAAAAAACTAGATTCAAAGATCTTTCTAATGATACTAATTATGTATTACAAATATTAATATTTTTTAATATATAATTGTTGGTAGTTGTTTTTGGAAAAGCGCAAGCGATAATTAAAAAAGAACGGAGGGAGTACTGCACAAGAACTTCCACCTCTACGGTCTGTCTAGCGGGGGACCCGGTCTGGTTCCTAGGTGCGAGCTAGGCTCCCCTACCAACGAACCCAACATGTTACTCCTCATTCCGGGGGTTTTCCCAAGTGCGAGCTTGGCTCCTCTCACCAATGAATCAAACATGTTTCTACTGATTGGCGTGCACTGAGGTAGACGTGTATCCTTATGTGGTTGTCTGAGATCTGTAGCATAGGTGTTACTAGCTTGTTAAGGTGCGGAGTTGTTGGAGGGTTTTCTTTCTCAATGGAAAAAAGTTTATATAACCTCTTGTCGCATGACAAGTCATCTACTTTACATTAAGACCTCTAACCTAAAACGAACTTGCAATTGTACATCTTAAACTATGTTGAGTTTTACTACTTGATTTTCCCACTCTTCCCTGTAAAATTTGACCTCTATTGACACATAATTACTCAAGACTCAAGAGATTCACCTCAACTCTGAATGATATATATTACTGACTAAAATTCAGTACCGTGCAGCACCGATGCTACAGTTCCATTTCCACAGAATTCAAAACATCATGTATAACCCATTCACAACGCACCATCCAAGAACTTATGATGTCTTTAGATGGCATACATGCCCCTGAATCCCTGGTTCTGTGGGGAACTCTTTCTCCTTTTCACTGGGCATGCGTTCTGCGAGCCTCTTCACAGCTATATGTTGGACATTAGATAGGGTGCCTTGTATACTTCTGCATAGCCTCCTTTTCCAGCCATGTTATCTAGGAAACCACACATTTGATGTTTGATTTCTTATGATAGTAAATTCGGTGAACTTTTTTACACTAACAATAGCTGAACTTCTGAAAACTTGGTGAATTATTTGAAAAGAATAGCATAGATGCAAGGGATTAGTATCCATTGAAATGTCCTGAAAACTGAAACACCTCCAGGAAGGCTTCTGAATTTCTGATCTTCAGTATATATCCGACTTCGCTGCCATTCAGCACTGACACCTCCAGGATGGCGAGATGTGCTGTAGCATTCTTCAGTGGCCCGGTGTCCCCATTCCTCTGGCCCATTAAGGACTGCCCTTGGTGAGCTCTGTACTTTCGGTTTCAGAATCAATACCAAGTATATGTCATGCTGCTGAAGAGTCATGTTTTTACCAAGTGATCTTACCATCGAATGGTAATACTTTTCTATCTCATAAGTGTGTGTATTGGTAAAATTGAATTGCACTCTAGTTCTACTTTAAAATGGGAAATAAAGCAGACTCAAGTTACATATGGTAAGAATTTTGTTGATCTCCCAATGAGGATGTTACCATCAGCACAACTGTACAACCAATCCACAGATCACAATCAGTATCAACTTCAAACCCAAAGGAACAAGATCACAGCAAGTAACCATTCCGTTCATTGAAGCAAGAATGGTTGATAGATACAGCCAACTTTCATTCACCACAAACTTAACCTGATAAAACACCCATCACAGAACCTACCCTAACCTAGGCAAGACGCTAGTATTGCTAGTTGGTACTACTATTCTAAGAAGCTTCAGCAGCGGTCTCCATCCAATTCGTGCTGAGTGTGAACTAGAGAGAAGGATGCAAGTCGCCTGCAACTGCCAGTCTAGAACTCCTGCGAGGCGGAGCCGATCTCGGCCTTACCCTTGCCGCCAGCCTTCTTGGGCAGCAGCGTCTGGTGGATGTTGGGCAACACCCCGCCGGCGGCTATAGTGACCGCACCCAGAAGCTTGCTCAGCTCCTCGTCATTGCGCACAGCGAGCTGGATGTGGCACGGCACGATCCGGTTCTTCTTGTTGTCGCGCGCCGCGTTGCCCGCCAGCTCTAGGACCTACAATTACAAGAGCACGATACGGTTCAGAACACCTTCCGATGGATTCACCAATGGGGAAAGTAACGAGTAAATAAGGGATTGGGGGAGAAAAGGAGGAGCACGGGAAAGGGGATTTGGTTACCTCTGCCGCGAGGTACTCGAGGACCGCGGAGAGGTAGACGGGCGCGCCACCGCCTACGCGCTCGGTGTACTTGCCCGTCTTCAGGTAGCGGGCGATGCGGCCGACGGGGAACTGCAGTCCGGCTTTGGACGACCGTGACACCGCCTTGGTCCCCTTGGGCTTGCCCCTGCCGCTGCCGGAACTCATCTTCTCCTTCCGAGATTGCTCGTCGCCTGCTCTACACGTTGTATCGATCACCGGAAGTCTGTTACGCTCTGCGGGAGTGGCAGTGTGGGATTGAGATGGAGGGGGCGACGGCGGCGAGGCAGGTTATGTAGAGGCCAAGGCGGCGGACGATTAGCTGAGCTGGCGGGGGAGCAGATCGCTGACGTGGAGGATGCGAGGGGGCCATCCGATCGGGGAGCGGACGCGTGGTGCGGCGGTACCATTTCGCGGGGGCACGCGAAATTTTTGTTCTATTTGGCGGTTGCATTTTCGCGCCGCGGGGCTTTTGAAACTGGAAGGGGACCTAGGCGTGTTTGTTTTCCTGGTTGAGGGGTTGGGCCGGGCTATGAAGATACAGGTGTAGTTGTTTGTTTGTAGGTGGTTTGAGCCTGGCCGGTACGGTCATTAAAGCACCCGCCAGCCACGCCCGAGAGGGAAGGCCACTTCGGCCGTTTCTCGCGAGGCCGGCCGAGCGCGTGCACTTGTGGTCCTCATTTGGGCGTTGGCGGGCTGCTGGCCTACTTCTCCCATGTGATGGGGGAAAAAAAATCTCCCGCTAGGGTTTCCTTCTCCGCCTCTAGATAAAACCCATCTCGGCGCCGCTGGAAGCCCTAGGGTGGTTTCATTCGTTCGTCTCCGTTTCTCACTCCCTCATCCTCTCTTCCACTGACCTCGGTGTGCTCTCTCCCTCGCCTAGCGGTGCGGGGTGGCGGCAGGCTCTTGTACCTTCTTCGCCTCGGTCACGGTGGTTGTTCGTCGTCCGTTGTGCCGGCGTTCGGGTGCTGCTGCTCTTTGTCCTCTTCATCCTCCGGACACGGCGTTGGTGCAGCGAGTTCGTGGTGCTTCTTCCTCCTCTCCCATGTAAGGTTCGGTGGATCCGAACCTCTTCCTTCCGAAGTCGGCTTCTTCTTCCTCTTCTCCGACCGAATAGCAAGGTGAAATATCCTTTGTTTGTTACACGGGACTCGATTTCGGTGGTCCACGTGCTCATAGCGATGTATTTGTGGTTACACGGTACCCATTTTTTGTGGTATTCATGCTCATAGCGATAGATCTAGAAAGTTTTTTCACAGGACCCAATTTCGGTGGTCCGCGTGCTCATAGCGTATGATTTGTGGTTCCACGAGACCCATTTTCGATGATCTACGTGCTCTTAGCGGTAGATCTACGGTCCAATCCATGATGTCTGGTATTCTGGCACGATTATGATTTATGTGAGTTTGCCTTTAGTACATACCATGGTCTGAGTATTGGGCTTATGTGATGGCTTTTTGTGCGAGTTTTGTTATACCATATATATGGTACTTTGGTGGCCTATGATGCATATAAGTTATTTATGAGGTGGCTGCATAGTCTGTTGAACTGTTTAGGGTTTGTTTGAGGTCTTAGTTTGTTTGTCTGTTGATTTGGATGGCCTATGATGCATATGACAGATGAATGAGGTGGCTGCGTACTCTTGTGCACTGTTTAGGGTTTGTTTGCATGTTTATTTGGATGGCCCATGATGCTCATTTCATAAGATTGAGGTGGCCTAGATGAGGACTTTCTTGCATACTAGACCTGGATGAGGAGTTTCGGCCTGGCTGTGGTCATGCATGTGTTTTTTGTTTCTTGTTTGGCCATGAAACTCAGTCATGCACAGTTACCATTAACCACTTTTGGTACTGCTGTTTGTGCCTGTGTTGCATGGTCAAACATGACCTGCTAATTTTTACAACAATTTTCCTAGTCACTTCTTCTTTTTCTGCTGTTTAGCCACCAATGATATGAACTGCACATTCTAAAGCTGAGGCATTTTTGGTTTGTACGCCAGCCAACAATGATTTGTAATTTGAGGTCCTATAATAATTTGAATTGTGAGGCCTTTTTTCAATGCCAGCCACCAATGATTTGTAGCCATAGTCATCTTCTTCAATTAGATGTTGAGGCCTTATGTTGTTCTATTAACCTAACATTTGTTCGCCAATCTGTGAACTTATCTTGACATTTTACTCTAAATGCACCTTAGATGGCTGCCAATGGTGCTCAAGGGTTTGTAACCGCTGCTGCAATGCTGCCTGGGGGCTCTACATTTGCCCCCCTAGTGCAAATGTTGTAGCCCCCACTACTGGTGTACCTGCTGAGCCTGCTCTACCTCCTGTTCTTCCTGTTGCTCCTTCTGCATTTGCTGAGGTGGTTGTTCCACCATCTAGGCCTCCTATGAGGTGGACAAATAACACCTCTGGATTTGTGCTGAGGAGGCTATGTAACCTAATAGAGAGTGGTGCTAGGGCTGATAAGGGGTTTAAGGAGAAGGATGTAAACTAGGTGGCTAAGCTCCTTATGGAATACACTAGGGAGGAGGTCACTCCAACCCAAGTGTACAACCACTTAAGGAAGTGGAGGCAGAGGTGGGGTAGGATCTCTAAGCTTAGAGACCTTAGTGGTGCCCTTTTTGATGATGAGGTGAAGGCAATCATGCTGGACCCTGAGCATTACCTAGGCCACATCAAGGTATTCTAGAAGTATTTGCCTTCTCTTACTTTCTATTATGCACTGCCTAATCTAACAGGCTAGGAAACAAATTTTCAGGACCACCCAAAAGATGCTGAGCTCCTCAACACCCCTATCAGATTCTATGAGGAGATGCAGACCATCTTTGCCACTGGAATGACCACTGGTAGATTTGCTGTAGGATCCAATGAAGCCCTAGGTGTCAACCATGACCAGTCTAATAGCTCCCTAGGCACAGTAAAGGGTTGTGATGGTAAGTCCATCCCTTTGGGAAAGACTGATCAGGGGGAGTGTAGCAAGACTGAGCTTTTGACTTCTGATGGTGGGAGGAAGAGGAAGAGGCCATGTTTCACTGAGGAGGAGGTGCTGGTCATGACAAACATGACTGATGCAGTGAACAATGTAGCAAATGCCTTAAGAGAGACTGGACCTGCTTTCATTGATGGTGACCTCTACCATGCTATCATGGACACTCCAGGGTTCTCTGAAGAAGCCTTGACTGTTGCCTTCTCCCACCTCCTCGACAACAAGGCACATGCCACTGCTTATGTGAACATGGTGGATAGTCATAGGGTACTTTGGCTTAGGACCTTCCTTGCAAAGCACTACTATGTGTAGATGCACTGGGTCCAGTGCTACACTAGGAGGGAAGCAGTTGAGGTAGTAGAAGGTCCTCCACCCTCCACCACTCTTCATCACTATTTTTTTGGTGGCTTTTGCTAATTGTGTTATAGCTGTGCAGTACTGATAGGCTAACAAACTTCTTTTGGGCTAGTGGTTCTTTTATGAATGAGGAGGTGGTTTTTTATTCATGTTCTGTAATGACATTATTACTATTTGGTGGTTGCTTACCATGCAACTTGTAATATGAGTACTTCTGGACTTTATTTGCAGTTCACATTTTTAGTATTTCATGGTTGCTTGAAATTTTTAGTTTTTATGTTCCAATCCTTGTTCCAACAATAGTATGCATTGAGAGGCCAGCAAGGCAAGCCACTGTCTGAAATCACTTTGTATGCATTGGTGTAGATGGATATGCAGCAGAACAGAGGTGGTATGGCAGCACAGGCTGCTGCCATGGTTGTTGTAATGGCTTATATTGTGTGTTCAGTACTAAAAGACCTAGAGAGGAAGATCATGAACCTATTCGTTATGGTCCTAGGTTAGAAGCAGATGAACATAGGGCTAAGAATCTTAGGCTCATATACAACTCAACTAATGGGGAGTGCATAGCCATGCTTAGGATGGGTAGAGCAACATTTTTCTCACTGTGCAATCTATTTAGGGACAGGGGGTTAGTTTTGGACTCAACTAATGCCTCTGTTGAGGAACAAGTAGCCATGTTTCTCCATGTGGTTGGTCACAACCAGAGGTTCAGGGTTGTCCATCAGAGTTTTAGGAGGTCCATAGAGACAATAAGCAGACACTTCCATCAGGTGTTGTATGCTGTTGGGGAACTAAGGGCTGAGCTCATCAAACCACCATCTGGGGCAACACACCCCAAAATCTTAGGTAGTCACAGATGGAACCCTTATTTGAAGGTAACACAAGCCTACATTACTTCATTTGTACCCATGCCTTGATGTAGTTTTTTATGTCTGAACTTGTGTCTCATAGGACTGCATAGGTGCCACTGATGGTACCAATGTGCTAGCAAGGGTGCCCAGGCACATGCAAGGGCCCTTTAAGGGCAGGAAAAGCATTTGCACACAAAATGTGATGGCGGCTGTTGATTTTGACCTGAAATTCACTTATGTCCTAGCTGGGTGGGAGGGATCAGCTCATGATGCATTAATCCTTGCTGATGCCCTTGAAAGGGTTGGGGGTCTCGCTGTGCCTGAAGGTAATACATGACTACTAAATTTGTTGCTTTCCTATTTTGTCCACTCTCTGACTTGTCCATTGAAACCCCTAATCAATTTTAGGGAAATTATATCTTGTGGATGCTGGTTACGCTTGCAGACCAGGCTTCATGCCTCCATTCAGAGGTGTAAGGTATCACTTATCGGAGTATACCCATAGACACAACCCAACCAGTTCCAAAACTTTTTAACCTCAGACATAGCTCACTTAGGACAACCATTGAAAGGGCATTTGGGGCTTCGAAGAACCGCTTTCGAATCATAGACAACAAACCATTCCATAAGTACAAGACACAAGTGAAGCTTGTACAGGCCTGTTGCATATTGCACAACTAGATACTAGGGTTTGGGGTAGACCATGTCGTTCCGACCAAAGAATCATGGGTTCCAAACCCTCGTAGAAGAAATAATGATGTTCCAGTTAATGACTTACAGTCATAAGAGGTGGCTAGCATGACAGAACTTAGAGATGGGATTTGTAAGGAAATGTGAGAAAACAGGGGCACCTCTAGAACTTAGCTGGTATCCACACATCATTTGCTTCATTTGTGTGTTATTGAATGGCTGCCTTGTACGGTACTCGTGCTACTTGCTGGATATGAAACTGTAATAATTTGGATTTCATTTTGGTTTTTCATTGTGTTGTTTGTTCAAACCGGCTGATGATGACCTATCTTTTATTGAGGTGGCACTAGTTAATTTGCATTGTAAGTATTTCTCAATGCTGTCATCAAACCATGAGACACGTCCATTCCCAAGCAACTTCTCAATAATAGTGGGATGATGGCTGTTGATATTTGGTAACGCCATCAGGAAATGATCCACAAGCGCACGGATATCGGTGAGCACTTCACCCGGGAGGTTATCCAGAGTATCGTATTTATATTTTTACCACTGGGAGAAAGCGTGCACATGACTAACCAAATCTATTGCTACTACCCTTTAGGCTACAAAGAATGTGACTCGATGTGAGTGATGTATAGAGAAGACTACAACCGTAATCTCGTTCTAACCTTGGTAAGGATGATCTACTGTTCTATTGGGGAGGCTCACGGAATCTAGACACCACAGAGGATGTTCGACCTGCACCTATAAACCCTATCGATCCTGCTAACGGGATATGGGCTACAAAGGTAACTCGGAAATGTCACATTCCTCGCTACTACCACGGTCCAGCTAGTCAGGGAATATCTATGAGTATCCTAGCCCAAACACCACGTTTACGCTAGAGATGATTACTCTAAACTCTACGCGAAGAGATCAAAGCAAACTCATAAACCAAAGAACAATAAAACAAGAACTTACTAGAATTTAGAAGTCGAAATACGGAAGAATCCTAGGAGCAAGCCTCGGGTTAGGAGACTTGGTCCCGCAGGTACAACCTCGGAGTAGACACCGACAGGCCGGGCTTCCTCCGATCTACACCTCCACTCTATCTCTCTCAATCTAGTAGAACTAGTCTACTCTCACATTGGATGCTAAGCCCTAAGTCTATGTAGAGGAAAGGTTATCCTTCGAGGGCACCTCTCAACTCTATAATGAACTTGTTCTCCTCCAGGGGCCAGGGGGTCTGCTTATATAGTCCCCTCAAGTAAATCTGGGCCGTCGGATCAAACCGACATTGATTGAACGGTTATCCTTGATCCTTTAGGTCAGTGGAGCGTAATCCACGAGACGGGACCTGATTGGTCTCTGCAACAGGGCGGACGCCCAAGGAGGGACGGCGGGCGCCCTACCCCCGGGCCCGATCGCCTTCCTGTTCGTTCTCGTGGCTTCTGGAGTCTTCTAGATGATAGAAAATTGCGCGACACGTTAATATCTCTATGTAAACCCGACGTGTGGGCCTTTCTTCCATATTTTCTGATAACCCCCTACAGAATTAGACAAACACCAAAACTCGTGGAATTCTGTCAGATAAATCCCTAAGTCTGGGTGTTGGTTGCATTCGGATCCTTTTCTTTATTTATTTGATGATTATATTTGGTACTTAAGGACCGTCAACAACTCCCCCAAGCTTACCTCTTGCTCGTCCCTCAGCAAGGATGGACTCAAGAGTTTCTGCAGTGGTTTCATGCCTTAAAAGTACACATGCGTTCAAGCAAGATCTTATCTCTGAGTTAGAGTAAACTGTTAAGACTTAAAACTTACTCATTTTACCTTTCACCATGGAGCTCGCAACTGTCACTTGTGTCTTGAGCAGTTAAAAGATAGAACGGTCAAGTGAAAGGTCCTTGTTTGGTTTTGGTAATTGAGTGACAACTTAGGTGGACTAATAGTGTTTATGTGAGATACATAGGAGATTAGTCCACAGGTGATGATGTGATGATGGAGGAGCTCATTGCACATGAGACATGACATGGAGTCATGTGACCAAGGTGGAGAAGATCAAGATGAGGCTTGGCTCGATGGACCGGTTGCAAGAGTGAAGGGCAAGTCGGAGGCTTTGAAGCGAGGGACCGCGTGTAACGGTGAAGCTTGAGCAAGACTTGGCGCCGATGGACCGAGGCAACGGTGAAGAGCAAGTGAGGTCAAGATCGATGAACCAATACGGTCACGTGATGATATGAAGTGGATCATATCATTTGGTGATTGGTTGATGCATGTGTTGCATCAACATTGGAGGAGTTGGAATGGAAAGCGCAAGGCAAAGGTATAACCTAGGGCTTTTCCATTTCACCGGTCATAGGTGTGTAGAGAAGTTTATGACCAGATTTAGGATAGATGGCTGTACTATTAAGAGGGGCAAACTTGTTTGCATATCGGTTATCTAGTGCCACTTGAGGGATCTAACTTTGCATACGTGTTAGGATCGAGTGGCGTGGCAAGTTGAGAGGCTAACTCCTTTGGGAAAAATGTTTGTGAAAAGCTAACACACATGCACTTTGGTGGTGGACACTTGTTGGTGTTAGCACATTTACAAAGGAGGTGGAGTTCCTAGGGCACTTTTGAGAAAATTAAGTGCATATTTTCTATTGCGTCGGTGGGAAATTTAGAGAAGTTGCGGGAGTGTTTCACTCACCGAACGCTGGTGTTGGCAGCACCGGACACTAGTCCAGAGCGTCCGGTGTGGTGTCTGTGACTCAAGTGTGCAGAGCACACCGGACGCTCGCACCGGACACTGGGCGGTTACTGTTCGAGCGTCCGGTGGTGTGTGACGTCAGCGAGTGCGCACGAGGAGTTTCTGACCGGTGGCTTGCGTCCGGTGACCGTGCGAGTTTGCGGAGCTCTTTGCGCACGGGTCCGGTGTGCACCGGACGCGTCCGGTGTGGACTAGTTGAGCGTCTGGTGGTGCTGTGTCAGGCGCGAGCGCATGATAGTCGTTGGCGGCAACGGTCGAGTTCAAATGGCTAGTGACACATGGCTGATGCCTCAGCACCGGACGCTGGGGGTTGAGCGTCTGGTGGCTCCCTGTGAGCGTCCGGTGCCCACGTGTTTTGCCCAGTGAAGGGGCAACGGCTAGTTTAGCCCTTGGGGCTATAAATAGAAGTGGTGGCCGGCTTTGGCTGGTGTTGAGCACCCTTGGGACTTAGTGTCCATGCTTGGGGAGTGCTAGGAAAGCCTCTAACTCACTTGTGCTTGCAAGAGTGCGAATCAATAGCGAGTGAGTGATTCTAGTGCGTTGCATTGAGAGATTGCATCGAGTGGCACTAGGTGTTTGTGTTGCAAGCCGGTGGTGCTTGTTACTCTTGGAGGTTGCCACCTCCTAGACGGCTTGGTGGCTTGTGACTTCGTCGAAGCACGCAAGGAGATTGTGCGGTGCTCTGGAGAAGAGATTGTGAGGGGTACGGTGCTCACCCCGCGGGGATCACGAAGAGCAACTCTAGTTGAGCGAGACGTGAAGAGCGACAAGTGGTCCGGCCGGGTCAAGTGCTAGAGCTTGTGGTAAGCACTCCGCGTGGGAGAGTGTGACTTGCGGGTCACCACTAGCAAGAGGACCGGCAGCAACCTTGGAGCTTGTCTCAACGGAGACGTAGCTTGGTGGCAACCAAGTGAACCTCGGGAGAAAATCATCGTGTCAACATTGTTCTTCCCGTTGGTTTGCAAGTCCGTAACATAAGCTTGTTCTTACATTCATATACTTGTGCTTGTGTAGTTGCTCTTGTATTTAGTTAGCTTGTGTATCTTGCTAGTTACCTTCTTGCTTGTGTAGCTAGAAGTAGTTCCCTTGCGTGACTAATTTGGTTTGTGTGACCTTGTTAGTCACATTGCTTAGTTTGTGTAGCTAAGTATTTTGCACTCTCTAATTTGACATTGGTTGCCTTGTTATTGAGCATTGCTAGTGAGCTTAGGAGCTTTGTGCTTTTGCTTACTAGTTGTGTAGGAGCTCCCCGGTTTGCAAAGTACTAGTGGCATAGGTTTGTGTGACCTTGCACCTAGAATTGGTTAGGTGAGCTCTCGCTAAGGTAGCACCTTGCTTGCTTGTTTAGGATCTTTTCAAGGTGCTATAGAACTTAGATAGAGGGGTGTAGTCTTGGCTAGACCGATAGTTTTAATTCCATATTTGTTTCGGTTAGCCGGCGTAATAATTTTTAGAAAGGACTATTCACCCCCCTCTAGTCCGCCATCTCAACCTTTCATCAAGTGAAGCGCCATGTCTCTTGTTCTTTGATCAGCTATAGCTCTGGAGTTTTTGCAGATTTTCAAATAAAACTCAGAGATTCCTTGTATGACTCTCTCAAATCTCTCTTTTGTGGTATTTCTGGATCCTTTTCAAGGCAGTAATGGTATATGCCTTCTCTCAAAGTATGTGGTATTTTTGGTATGAGGCATAGTGATATTGCCTTCTCTCTCACCCTACTCTAATAAGGTTTTGATATCTGGAGCTCATAGGTGGGAGACAGATAATACATACTTACAAGACATTTATTGCATAGTCAAACCATGGATCCAGAGAAACAAGTCAATAAGTCAAATCAAGATGTGCATGTGTGGCGAGTGAATGGTGTATGGTAATGATGGTGATAACAATGGTGAAAGTCTAATTCTACTTTTTCTCTTTTAAGGGGATACATACCTTTCTTACACTTTGAAGCTTTTTGAGGAGAATGAGATGCTCTATATTTTCTTTTTCTTTTCTCTCAAGTAGGTATCTTGTACTTCTAATTCTATTGTCAGACACTTGCCCATTTTTGCCTCTCGTCTCACTTTTTCTTTTCTTCGAGGTTCCGGGCACTTGCCCCTTTTTATTTCCTCGTATCCTTTTTCTTTTTTTTCTTTTTTTTCTTTAGAGCACTCATCTCCTGAAATAATATAGCAAGTGGTAGTAACCAAGATAACTCGAGCATTTATTTCATAGGGAAAAACAGAAATAGGAGAATGTTTTTGGATATTCTCTCCCGGATTAGGAGTAGAATAATTTTAGGTGGATCTGGAGATAGAATTGAGTGGATGTATGTGGATGCGTACTTCCGGAGTAGAAGTAGCATGTATGAGTGAACGTGTAAGTGAATCTTGATTTTAACCGCATGACAAGCTCCTAAGGGTTTACACAGCTTGACCACACTCAATGCTCATAAGCAGTAAAAAGTAATTGTATGGTTCATAGTCTAATAAGCATGTATATATGGTTGTGGTAGGATTTTAAACTCTCATCATACAGGAACTCATCATGTGTTATTTAAAAATTTTCAAAGATAAAATTCTCCAGAATTCTAGCATCTCTAGGAACACATAAACAGCAGCTCAACCTTCCCATATCATATCCGTTAACGACTTAGACTTTAGATCAAGTACTCTTCCCACAAGTTCAGGTTTAGAGCAGGTTTAAATTATAACAGTTATGCCTAAACTTAAGAGAGAGCTCAAACTTGAAAACTAGGTACATGGCAGAGCAACTATTTATCATATCCATGTAAGAGTTTATCATTTAAGTTTAGTTTGTCCTAGACACTTTATTTATTTATTTAGCAAACTAAGCAAAGATATATATAAGCACAAAATTTTTTTTGGGTTTTCATGATTATGCATCTTTTTATTATTTGAGTAAAGTATAAACGTGAGTAGAAACACTTAGTTGGATAAATGGGGGTGCTCTCCCCTAAGCTGGATTTTGACGTAGTTTCTTCTGATGTAGCTAGCAGGTGACGGTGGTGTATCTGAATGTCGACAGCACCCTGACAGCGATTAGGATGTCCTTCGTCTGCTAGTCTTCTTTGATCCTTGAATTCTGTGGAGCTCAAATAGACAACAAAGCTTTGTGGAACTAGTTAAATGTTAGCATAAATATCTATCCTTTATCATGTTGAGCCTCCTCAATAAATGTTACTCTCTTTAGTAGGATCATAAATTTATTTTTATATTTTTATTTTTATAGGACAGGAATATATTTATTTTATTTTTATGCCACCACAATGAATGTACTTATGGGTTTTATGCCATGAGCATACTCACATGGGGCTTACTATTTTTAACATTTTTATTTTCTTTTCGAGATGATATGAACCTAATTATTTTAAATAATTGAAGGGAAAAGGATAACTACCAAGTTTACCTCTTGGCAATGCGTTCGGTGTTTTTAAGCCCTCCGAACGGGACTCTCCGTTTTCTCAGTCATCATGGGATTCGCTGGATGGCGTAGTCGGTGGTTCCGGCGGCGCCTCCTCTTCATGTATAACTATCTTCTCTCTCCACACTACTTCTCCTTCGTAGTCTGCCCATCCGTCCTTGATGATTTGCCTCCTCTGGTTGCGGTTGCGCCATCTTCTTCTTGTCCTAACCTGCTTAGAGTCTTCAACTATATAGTTAAGGTCAGTAAAATAGCGGCGTACCTTCTCAGAGGGGAAGTGCATGTGGACTTCTTCGGTTCCAATGTAGATGATTGCTTTAACGATGCTGAGGAACGGTCTCCCAAGGATGATGGGCGGATCGTACTCGTCTTCTCCCATATCAATAACCTGAAAATCATCTAGAGCTGAATGTATGTTGGTTGTAGGGGCATGGTTCCATGTAGGAGCTGATAAGTGACTGCGACCATTATGTTGACGTCAAATCCGGTGTCGTAGAGTGTCTTCTGAAAAGAGTATCCGTTGATTGTGCACTTGATGCTTAGAACACCAAGGTCGTCCTTCTTGATCAAGAAAGGCGACTTGAGTGGACGATCTTGACCTCTTTGAGCTACAGTGGCCATCTTAGCTGACTTAGTCCATATTTGCTTGTTCCTGTTCCTCCTGTTGGTCCTCTCCCTTGGTTCATGTCGAGATTGCTCTGAAATTTGTGTAGTCTTGTTCTTGAAGGAAAGTCTCCTTCTTCCCCTTGATGTAGAAACTGATCTTGGCAGCACTAGCATAGATGACAGCTATCGAGGTGTTCAGGAATGGCCTCCCTAGGATGATGGGTGCCCTCTCATCAGTACCAGTCTCTATCACCATGAAGTCTGCTGGAGCGTACAAGGTACCAACTCGAACGCAGAGGTTCTTCAATATTTCCTTTGGGAAACTGAGTGTCCGATCTGCAAGCTGAGTAGTTAGGCCTCTGTTGATTCCAACCTTGATTTTGTTGAGGACGGTAGTAGTAGTAGTAGTAGTAGTTGTTGTTGTTGTTGTTGTTGATGTAATTTACGTCCTCAAGCACCTCAGGGCAGTGATTGCCTGAGTGTCCAATATCTACAGTGTGTTTGTGCTCGTAGATCTAGGTCCTTCACTTGGAAGAATCTGGGAGTTGTAAAACTCCATCAGGTTTTGCTCGAAGGGTACCTGCTCATAAAGACATGGCAGAGATCAAGTGCATGGGCCCTGTTGGTGAAAAACACCAACAGAACCAAAAGTGTATTTGTTCTTCTCTAACCTTAAGCATAGAGAGCAAGACAAAGTTGATGGATAATAAGATCATGAGTGTAGCATTTAAAACATTTGTCAGATCAGATCGCTCGACCTAATGGAAAGATAATCTATCTATATTTATGTTTTGTTTATATCTTCCAAAGATTGAATGTGCAACATTTTAGCTTATATGATTAGGAGTGTGGGATCACAAAGGTAGTGCTAAGAACAAAGATTAAAGGACTAAACATGTTGAATTAATTGGGTTGGTTAATTTGGAGTTACAAATCATACATGTTTGTCTCTTTATTTTATGTGAACGCCAGAACCAAGGAGAAGCTTATAAAGTGATAGTCGAGTACCTTAAGATGTTACCTTACTTGAAGAGTGATAGTACAGTATCACCTTGTGGAAGCTTTCCTTTCTTAGCGGTTGTGCATCGTGTTTGTGGCACCCTCCATGGATCATCTCTTATGAGCTATGTCTTCCTTGTGTAAATTGTTAAACTTCATGTATCTCTCTCTTTGTCTCTAGTGTGAGTTTATCTCAAGACTTCCCAGGTCAATATTGAAAGTTTTCCTGCAGGGGTTAGTCCAACAAAATATCCCATATCTACTATAGCATACTATCGGCTCAAAAATCAACCTAGACACCATGTCTAATTTGATTTAGGAGGGCATTTTAACCTAAGCACCATGCTTAATTTAAAAACCCTTGGAAGTAAGATCATCATTCCTAAACTAAGCACCATGCTTAATTAAGAGATAAATGAAACTACTTCAAACCTAGACATATACTAAAGCAAACAAAGGTAGCATGAGAGCATTTATAGAGATCTACTCAAGTGGAGATGAAGTAGTGTGATTAGTATTTAACAAATTGAGCATGTCTCAAAGGTAGGGACAACCAACATAGCAACATGGCAAAGGATGTTTTTATGTAAAGTACTCCTCCAAGCTTGAATTTTGCAAAATTCAAGTTTGGATTTAATTCAATATTGTATGATGATTGGTTGGACATACCTTGTGCTTGTCATTCATCCGATCTTCTTGCTCCAATCTTGGAAAGGTTAGTGATAAGAATACCCGAAGGAATATTTTTATAATTATCCTTATATGCTCAATACACAAGGTAATGTTGCAAATAATTAACAACTCATGTTACGATCTGATCAATGCTTGTTTTAGGACACTAAGCTTGTCCTTGGGAAACCATCAATTTATGTCGGCGAAGTGGTTTCCCCTCCAACGCTGACCTATATCAAGATCAACTCAACGAGATCTGCAATATTTATTATAGACATATGCATCGACAACCGTCCTTTTAAAGTTTTTATAAATAGAAAGGGGGTTGGAGATCTCAAATGTGGTGATGTTGGAGAGACCAATAGATTGGGAAGATGTTGCATATGAGCATGGAGTAAACGAAGTGGCTATGAAACAAATTCCATGCTCATTAATGTTATCTTCGTCTCCAATCTGAATGTTCGGACTTTCTCCTAGATTGGTCTCGCCTATATCCTCTTTTGTAGTTGGATGAATCTCATCTTCAAAGGGAGTTAAGAACTCACCATTTGAAATTGAGCCAAAGTCAGAATCCATTAAGGCTTCTTCCTTGTCCATCCATTCAATGGTGATAACACATGGATTTTTAATGCCCTCTAGCCATTGATGTTGCTCTTCTCGATCCTCCTTATGGTCTTGGTGACTCTTATGCATGGGATGTCTAGAGAGATTCATAGGATCATCGGGAGGTTCAAGAGAAAGAGCATAGTAGAAATTATTAAGCTCAAGGATGGGTTGGATAGCCGAATCATGGGATTGAAATGTTTAGACATCGGCTATTGAAACTTCCTTTCCTTGTTTGGGAGATGATTCCTTCTCTATCTCTAGAAATTTTTTATGAAGACTAGTGCAAGAAGGATGTCCACGAATGAAGACATACCTTCCTTTACTAATAGATAAAGAAAGAAAGACTCTACCAAAGGTTATATGATTAAGACCAATGTGAAAATATCGAGAAAAAACATGGTCTTGTAGGGCTAGGTTTAAACCATAATATATAGAAAGATTAACAGATTCCCTAGGTGTAGCTAAAAGTTCATTATCTTCTTGATTAAAAGATAGGACCTCAGCTATAGAAAAGGATTGATTTTGATCTATTGCATTCAACTCCGGACACAGATCATACTTAGGGGCAAAGAAAGGACTTGTTGACTCCCATGGTCTATGGCTGGTCTCTGAAGGTGCAAAAAATTCAATAATAGGCGTGGAATTTGAGTTATCCATAAAGATGGAAAAAATAAAAAGATAAAAGAATAAAAGTATAAAAGTATAATACAAGATAATAGCAAGACTTAAAGTTATCTCAGCAAACTGTCTTTCTCTCCGGCAACGACGCAAGAAATGCTTGTTGATATTTGGTAACGCCATCAGGAAATGATCCGCAAGTGCACGGATATCGGTGAGCACTTCACCCGGGAGGTTATCCAGAGTATCGTATTTATATTTTTACCACTGGGAGAAAGCGTGCATCTGACTAACCAAATATATTGCTACTACCCTTTAGGCTACAAAGAATGTGACTCGATGTGAGTGATGTATAGAGAAGACTACAACCGTAATCTCGTTCTAACCTTGGTAAGGATGATCTACTGTTCTATTGGGGAGGCTCACGGAATCTAGACACCACAGAGGATGTTCGACCCGCACCTATAAACCCTATCGATCCTGCTAACGGGATATGGGCTACAAAGGTAACTCGGAAATGTCACGTTCCTCGCACTACCACGGTCCAGCTAGTCAGGGGATATCTATGAGTATCCTAGCCCAAACACCACGTTTACGCTAGAGATGATTACTCTAAACTCTACGCGAAGAGATGAAAGTAAACTCATAAACCAAAGAACAATAAAACAAGAACTTACTAGAATTTAGAAGTCAAAATACTGAAGAATCCTAGGAGCAAGCCTCGGGTTAGGAGACTTGATCCCGTAGGTACAACCTCGGAGTAGACACCGACAGGCTGGGCTTCCTCCGATCTACACCTCCACTCTATCTCTCTCAATCTAGTAGAACTAGTCTACTCTCACATTGGATGCTAAGCCCTAAGTCTATGTAGAGGAAAGGTTATCCTTCGAGGGCACCTCTCAACTCTATAATGAATTTGTTCTTCTCCAGGGGCCAGAGGGTCTGCTTATATAGTCTCCTCAAGTGAATCTGGGCCGTCAGATCAAACCGACATTGATTGAACAGTTATCCTTGATCCTTTAGGTCGGTGGAGCGTAATCTGCAAGACGGGACCTGATTGGTCTCTACAACAGGGCGAGTGCCCAAGGGGGGAGGGCGGGCGCCCTGCCCCCAAGCCCGATCGCCTTCCCGTTCGTTCCCATGGCTTCTGGAGTCTTCTAGATGATAGAAAATTATGCGGCACATTAATATCTCTATGTAAACCCGACGTGTGGGCCTTTCTTCCATATTTCCTAACAACCCCCTCCAGAATTAGACAAACACCAAAACTCGTGGAATTCTATCAGATAAAACCCTAAGTCTGGGTGTTGGTTGCATTCGGATCCTTTTCTTTATTTATTTGATGATTATATTTGGTACTTAAGGACCGTCCACAATGGCTGGGATGGACGTGTCCCATGCTTCCATGGCTGCACTGATCTAGGTTTTCTCATTGTTGTCATCAAACCGTGCGAGACGTCCAGTCCCAAGCAACTTCTCACCAATAATGGGATGATGGCTGGGATGGATGTGTCGCACGCTTCCATGGCTGCACTGATCTTCGGTTCCTCCATTTTCCAAATATATATGTCCAGGCAAACAAACACTTTCTTTGGTTTTCTACTCGCTCGGTGCCACTGATGATTTAATATGTCACTATTTTACAACAATTATATACACGTCGGAGGCCCCAAAAATTTTTAACCATGCGTGTGATGTTAGTTTCTTTTACAAGTGTTTGTCAAATCTTTGTTTCTTGAGTTTGTCAACACCAGTTTGCAACTAGAGTGGACACACTTATTGAACAAAGACATGACATCCACTTGATTAATCTTAGACTGAGGCATTTACCCTCAATGTGCAGCACAATGAGTGGATGGTATGTTGTTTTCAAAGGCAAAGTTCCTGGTATTTACTCCAGCTAGGCAGAGTGCAGTGAGCAAGTGCTAAACTTTAAGGGCAATGTACACAAGAAGTACAGTTCATATGAGCAAGCACTTGAGGCATTCAACTCAACTATCAACTCAATTTCTTCATCTGAAACCTATACCTCTATTTGTATAAGTGATAATGTAGTGGAACCATTGGGAAGTAGATGTTTAGGTTTCTTGGGACTTTTGGTATGGCTGCTAGGAAGTGGTTTTGTTGTGGTCACTTACAGAAAGATCGGAGCGATGAATCACTGTTACTTTGATCCCTACTGCATGTAACAATCTGATGATCACTAGTACTAATGTGTTGGCTAACTGTAACCTAACTTATTGTTCTATGATTCACTAATCTGATGTTTTCGTTAATGCAAAGTTCAAATGCCTTTATATCATCTCAATTCCTCCTTGCATAGTTTCCATGGCTGTTGGGATGTAGTTTGAAGATGCTGCTGCTCTGCACGCAAACAAACACCATCCCAACCAGGCGGTTGGGAGGTTGGTTGCTGCACTGCCACAATGTACAGGCAAAGAAACACCCAGCTGAGGCCAGCCAGGCCCAACTGAGAAGTACAACCAAACAAGGTGCACTGCACCACCTGGGCCTGACCATCTGGGACCTGGCTGGGGGAACCGGCCTAGCTGGGAAGGGCCAGGCAAACAAACACGCCCCTAGGCGCTGGCAACAGAGCTTCTGTTTTTCACATAAAAAATCAATAGCATGGTACTACAATGTAACACAAATAATATTTATCTATCCGGTAAAAATAATATTTTTTTGTCCGCACTTAAAATACAATGGTAATACAAAAAATATATTTATATTACCATGCTTAAAATATTAGTTTTGGAATAGTAACAAAACTAATACCATGGTAATACAAATATGTTTTTTTTGTTATTACTCTAAAACCAATATTTTAAGCATAATATTCGAAACATCAATATTACATTGGTCCTTGTAAAGGATGGACAATTGAATTATATATATATATATATAAGGATAGAACACACAAATAGTAAGTCTTTATTTAGTTTTTTTGTTAAAAATTTACATCTTATCTCATTGAATGTTTGAACGCTTACATGGAATATTAAATATATATTAAAAAATAACTAATTACACAGATTATGATTACTTTGCGAGATGAATCTTTTAACCTTAATTAATACATGATTTGATAATAAAGTGCTATAGTAATACATGTGCTAATGAAAAATTAATTATGCTTAATAAATTCGTCTCATGAATTACCGACGGATTCTGTAATTTGTGTTTTTATTAGTATGTGAACCCCTTATGCAATACCCCTATATGACACCCGATATGACATCCAAAACTTTATACACTGGAACTAAAAAAGGCCACACTTAACCACCAAATCCAGAAGTTTGCCATGAAAACAATGTGAAGAAATATCTCTACGGAAGAGAATAAATAAGCAGGTATACGTGAGTTGCACAATATATGATCTATACTATTTGATACTAAACGTAATTTATCACCCGTAAACAATATTGAAAATGTCAGTGCTAGATTTGACCGAGAGCCTCGCCGACTAGTAAATTGTGCTCTGCGTGCGCTAGACCCGGATAGTAGGCAGTTTGACACAAGGTTTATAGTGGTTCATGTCCTCGAACAGGTCCCTACGTCCAGTGGTAAGCTTAGCTAATATTATTCTTACCCAAAAATCTTGTAATAAGGGTAACAAGCTATTTAAGAGAGGGAAGAGTTTCTAAAGTCTCTGGTGCGAGGTGTGTCGCTGAAAATGGTGTGGCGATGTGTTGTCTGTTCGAGTCACGCCAGGGGCTCCTCACTCTCTTTTATAGATCAAGGGGTCAGACGGAGAATACATCAGTTGCTTAAAAATAGAGGAAAGAGAAAATTACAAGGTGCCGAAAGGGTACACTGTCTTCCCGTCCATTTAGAACGTGCAGCCGACCGTGTTTGTATGGGGATGTCATGGTTGTGTCGTCCTGGCCTCTCCGTGCACTGGTGCCATGTCTCCTAGCCATCCCTATTTCTATGTCATCATAGCATTCAGGGATGTGTGGTTCGTGTCCCTGAAAGTGTAAAGAGTGGGGAGTTGGTGACATAGTAACCATTGTTACTATCGGTTGTAAAGGTATGGTCATCTGATCGCAACTGAGGTGAAAGCCGCTGTTTCAGGTGACACTCCTCCCCATGTCGCATAGCTGTTTATGTCCTACTCAGGTGAACATGCATCGAGGTGGGGGTTTGGGCGCTTATTCAGGTTGTGCCCGATGTGTGGGATGACGTCGAAGGGGTTGGGTGAGGTGGAAAGTTATCGGCGGGTGTTGCGTGCTCGAGGTGAGGGCAGTCCTTTAACCCTAAACTCATCTTCATCTCACTGTTAGATATAATTAAGCATCCTTAGTATAGATATCTAACACAAAGAACCATAGTCTTGTGCTATGAACAGTAAAACATCATATAGATCTCACCACCATTTAGACTCCTTTACGATTTCTTTTGAATGTTGTTATGTCTCCTCCCTTTTTGGTTGGCTGATTTTCGATTGATGCTGATTTATTAGGGGAGAAAAACATATTCTATTATTTAAAAAGTAGTGCTGAAAAGCTTAAGTGAACATGGCCAACTGTTAATTCTTCTAAGAAATCATAAAAGAATGTGAAGGCTACATATAATCTATTATATGGGCCCTATGGATCTGCATGCAACTATCGAGAGTTACCTCGTGCAACTAGTCATGTAGTCTACTAACTAGTACAGGATCATAGGTGAACCGATGTGGATACATAGGATTCACAACACATACATGAGATGCAGGAGCTGATGATAGCAATGGATATGGCCAAGCTTTTCAAAGTAGGAAGATTTTGTAAAGAAAGTTAGAGGCGGGGATTGCCTTGGTGAAATATCTAATGGCTAGAGGGAGGTGAATAGTCTATAAAAATTTTTATAATAACACATAAGTCTAGTGGTTAGACAACTAAAAGCGAAAAGCAAGTTTTACGCAACTAAAAGTGCAAGCCACCTATCCACAATGCTAGTTGTCTATGACCTTTATGTCACACAGGGGTTAAGTCACTACTCCCTAAGTTAGTGAGCTCTCAAAGACTAACTAAAGAGTCTCATTAACCAAACTAACAGGATACAAGCTAGCTCTCAAAACTAAGTACAGTAAAGAGCTTTTAGTTACACTAGGAAAGTAAATAAAAGAGAGTGAGATATTTATACCACGGTGGCAAGTGACAATCAATCAATATTAATGAAATCCTAGAGACAGTGATGACACAATGATTTTCTCTGAGGTTCACTTACTTGCTAGCAAGCTAGTCCATGTTATGGTGATTCATCCACTTGGAGGTTCATGCGCTAATAGACATGACATGCCTAACCCACAACCAGGTGCCACACCACCAACACAAAATGGGGATCCACAAGCCATAAGCAATCCACTAGAGATGTATGTCTTTCGTGATCTCTCATGGTAAAGGCTCAAGAACTCCTCACAAATCCACTAATCAGTGTCAGAGACAAGCACCACCCTCCGCTCAATGATCCTCACTGCTGAAGGGTCGAGATGGTAGACTAGAGGAGGGTGAATAGTTCTTTGTAAAACTTATCGCACCAGCTAACCGAAACAAATGTGGAATTAAAACTATTGGTCTAGCCAAGACTACACCCCTCTATCTAAGTTCTCTAGCACCTTATAAAAGATCCAAAATTAGTAAACAAGGTGCCACCTTAGCAAGAGCTCACCTAACCAGTTCTAGGAGCAAGGTTACATAAACCTATGCCACTAGTACTTTACAAACTAGAGGAGCCCTACACAACTAGTAAGCAAAAGCACAAAGCTCCTAAGCTCACTAGCAAGCTCAATCTAATGCCAAATTAGAGCGCAACTTACTTAGCTACAGAAACTAAGCGATGTGACTAACAAAGTTATATAAACCAAATTAACCACGCAAGGGAACTACTTCTAGATACACAAGTAAGAAGGTAACTAGTAAGCTACACAAGCTAAACTAGTTCCAAGAGCAACTACACAAGCCCTATAAATAAAGAATGTAAATGCAATCTAGTGTTGGGGACTTGCAAACCAATAGGAAGAATAATGTTGGCATGATGATTTTCTCCTGAGGTTTATTTGATTACCACCAAGCTACATCCCTGTTGAGACAAGCTCCAAGGTTGCCGCCGGTCCTCTTGCTAGTGGTGACCTACAAGTCACACACTCTCATGTGGCGTGCTTACCACAAGCTCTAGCACTTGACCTGGTCGAACCACTTTCGCCCTTCACGTCTCACTCTACTAGAGTTGCTCTTCATGATCCCCACGGGGTGAGCATCGTACCTCTCACAATCTCTTCTCTAAAGCATTGCACAATCTCCTTACGTGCTTCGATAGAGTCACAAGCCACCACGTCATCTAGGAGGTGACAACCTCCAAGAGTAACAAGCACCACCAGCTTGCAACACGATCACCTAGTGCCACTTGATGCAATCTCGTAATGCAACCGCACTAGAATTGCTCACTCACACAATCGGATGATCACTATCAAGCATATGTGAGTTAGAGGGCATCCAAGCACACCTACACAAGACACCAAGGCGTGAGGGTGCTAAGCAACCAGCCCAAGGTCGGCCACCACTTCTATTTATAGCCCCAAGGGCTAAACGTCGTTGCCCCTTCACTGGGCAAAAGTCGGGGGCGTTGGACGCTTCGACGCTAAGGCGTCAGACATGCCACCCCAGCGTCGAACGCTCACCGAGCATCCACATGTCACTTGCCAAACTTAACCATTGTCGCAAACGGCTAACTCACATGTGCGCCTGACACATTCACACCGAACGCTCTAACAAACCACATCGGACGCTGAGCCTCAGCACCAGACACTACTTAGAGGGCTACGTGTCCGATGGGTGAACATTGGATGTCCCTCAGCGTCCGACATGTACACCTTGTGAAACCCTGAGAAACGCCACATGTGTCAGATGCTCCGACGCGTCAGACGTGCCGACGACCCACGGTGACATGCGCAGTCTAGCAACACTGTGTCGGATGCAGGTTTAGCGTTTGATGTTGCTGACCTCAACATCTAATGAGTATTTCTTAGTAAGAAACACTCTCATGACTTCTCCAAAGCTTTCCTCTAGTGCAATGGAACATAGGCATTCTATTTCCACAAAAACATCGAATCCCTCTCTACCCCTCAAACCCCTCTCTACCCCTCTCCTTTGCAAATGTGCTAACACCACCATGTGTACACCACCATATGCAAGTGTGTTATCATTTTCATAAACATTTTCTTAAAGGAGTTAGCCTCTCAACTTGCCACGCCACTCGATCCTAACACGTATGCAAAGTTAGATCACTCAAGTGGCATTAGATGACCGATATGCAAACAAGTTTGACTCTTTTGATAGTACAACCATCTATCTTAAATCTAGTCATAAACTTCTCTACACACCTACAACAGGTGAAATGGAAATGCCCTAGGTGATACCTTTGCCTTACACTTTCCATTCCATCTCCTCCAGTGTTGATGCAACACATGCACCAACCAATCATCAAATGATATGATCCATTTCATATTATCGCGTGACCATATTGGTTCATCAATCTTGATCTCACTTACTCTTCACCATTGCCTTGGTCCATGGCACCAAGTCTTGCTCAAGCTTCACCGTCACACGTGATCCCTCGCTTCAAAGCCTCTGACTTGCCATTCACACTTACAATTAGTCCATCGAGCCAAGCCTCATATTGATCTTCTCCACCTTGGTCACATGACTCTATGTCATGTCTCATATGCAATGAGCTCCTACATCATCATATGATCACATGTGGAATAATCTCCTGTGTATCTCACATAAACACTATTAACCTAAGTTGTCACTTAATTACCAAAACCAAACAAGGACCTTTAAACTGCACCAAGCCATCTATGTGTTGGCAAATACCAAGAGTAACAAGCGAACCCCACAGTGAAACACAATCATCAAGTGCCACTAGATGAAATTACTCGAGTAATGCACTTGGACTCACTCCTAATCTCACAAAGATGATGAATCAATGATGTAGATAAGTGGGAGGTGCTTTTGCTTTGCTCACTAGGTTGTGATATCAATGAAAATGGCCAAGAGAGTGAGCACAAGCCATCCATGGGGCTTAAATAGAAGTCCCCATGAAATAGAGCCCTAGGGTCACATAAGTGACCATCATACTGTGGATGTCGTGGCGTCAGACTGTCTGACACATGGCTCTGATGCCTTGCTTAGACATTGTCAAGCCACCACACATCCTTTTTTCAAATGGTTTTGACCATTGTCACCAATGGTCACAAAGTCACACTCAAAATTCCACCATCAGACGCACCATCAGACTCACCGAAGGCTAGGGTCTGATGCTCTCCATTTTTACACAGAGAGGGCCAAAGATGATTAAAACCATGGAACCCTAGGAAGCCAGTGTTAGCACCTCGCTCACTCGCATGTGCACCACTAAAATGAATAGTGCGCATGATCGGTCTAATGTCCCCATGAGACTTGGTTTGATGCTCCCTCACGCGCACTTCTCAAGTAGAGTTAGTCGTCAGACTCTAGCTAGCTAAAAGCCCTATTTTGGTTTTAGATAATTGATGAAACCTAGGGACTAATCATTATGCTAAGTGTATAGACATGAAATGATAAGTCCCATGCCAAGTGGTGGATCCTAGAGGATCATGGTGATGGTGGTAGTGACCACAAGGTGATCAAGTGCTCAATTTGGAAGAAAAGAAAAATAAAAACAAAAAGAAAATCCTATGAAGATCAAGGTAAAGGTATAAATAGGATTTTTTTTAATTTTGGTGATCAAGACACCATAGAGGTTGTGATCATACTTAGGATAGATAATCGTACTATAAAGAAGGGAATTCTTTGGTTAAGCAGTTTATCGAGTGCCACTAGGTGACATTGTTCATGTGCATATATTTAGAACCTAGTGAGCTAACTTAACTCCTTTGAATAAAATGGTTGTGAAAATGCTAACACACATGCACACGATGATTTACACATGGTGGTGTTGGCACATTTACAAAGGAGGTGGAGTTTTAGGGATAAAGAGGGGTTAGGTCTCTCTCTCTATCCTATCGAGTTTGTGAGACAGGAGTCAATGATTTTTTAGAAGTGTCATGCACTGAAATAGTGCATCGGACGCAGGGGCTGCGTCCGGTCAATTTTGACCGGCGAGCTTTCTTAGAGTTTAGCACTGGACGTAGGGACCTACGCATTCGGTCACTTTCTTGAGAGCATCGAATGATGCTGACTGGACGTTGGGTGGATGTTGACGGTAGATAAGTGTTATTTTTAACCATCAACATAGCATGAGAAATGACCTAAACATAATTACCATCTAGATATAGGGGTTACACTAAGAGAATTTTATGAGTTTTGGTGAATGCCTATTTTATAGGGGGTTATCAAGAAATGACCAAGGAGACCCACATGTCGTACTTACATAGAGAGAAAAGGGCCACATT
This sequence comes from Sorghum bicolor, assembly GCF_000003195.3. Taxonomy (NCBI): domain Eukaryota; kingdom Viridiplantae; phylum Streptophyta; class Magnoliopsida; order Poales; family Poaceae; genus Sorghum; species Sorghum bicolor. The sequence continues at coordinate 57,636,809 of NC_012870.2, read as the reverse complement.
GTGGCAGAACCACCTGTTGACTCTTCTTAACGCAATTACTATAAACAGACTTTTAAACCTATCCCTAGCAACGATGTCAAAATTTCTTTGCATCACTTAAGCCAGGTTGTCATCCCCAGCATGATGTAGAAGTGCTAGTATTAAATTTATATGCTTTTATAGGAATAAAAAATAAATAAAAGATCCACAAGTGCACAAATAATACCGATGTAGCATTTTAACCGGGAGTAATCCACGTATCGTTATTATATTTTTACCACTAGGAAGGGACTTGCACTGGATAATGAGCAATGAGCATTGTATGTAATCATAGAGATCTTAACCATGTCTTTATCTATCTCTCATGCAGGGTAAGTGTCACATAAGATAAATATATGAATAAGAATAATAAGTGATAGAAGATAAATAAGAATTCATAGCCATATGATAAATATGATAATCATCTCAATTAGATTATTCTATGTCTATAGCACTTGCATGGACTAGGACGATCTATAAGAATAAATTCTAAGTATTCTAACTATATTGTCAAAGCATACATGATTAGTGCAAGTACACCTAGCATCATCGTAAGAAAAGGTTATATCTATGCATAGTGATATTAGCAAGAAAGATCATGACCATAACAATCACTTCCCTGTAATAATGGTGCTCTACAAGCCTTATAATCGGGAGGAGGAATACAAAGAACTCAATATGACTGTCACTCCCGCGATCTACCTCGAGCTCCGGACTATAAGGGGTAATCGCATATAAATACGGTCTAGGCACCTCGCCTACACAATATCTACCACTTACCCATCGGCCTAATGAGTAAGCGCTATACGATCCTATGCATACACATAATTCTAATCTAATTATGCTAAGCATATAATCAAAATAGACTAATAACAATATAATTGAGAACATAAGCAAATAGAATAAAGTCAATTCCGATATAATCAAATAGATCAAAGTCATATTCATAGTAGCAAGAACTAACATGAATATCATAAAGAAGAATAAGAGTTTACCAAGAACGAAGATAGATCTAGACTCTAATATTAACTTGACTCCTCTAGATCTATTCCTATGTAGCTATGCTATAGAACTATAGAGATCTAATTGTGATGGTGGTTAAGAACCCTAAAGAGACAGATCCATTCGAGGAACCCCTCTTTGTCTAATTCTTCTTCTCTTGATTTTCTTAGAGAATAATGAACTCCTCTCCAGGAGGGTTCAAGGTTGTATTTATAACCCCCTAGGAAGCACCACAGCCCTTGGATCAAACTGACTTAAATGTACGCTCAAGATTACTCCTCAAAGGCGGTGGAGTCAGGATCCGTGAGGTGGCTCCTAATTGGTGGAGTGGTCGGAGAACGCCATCACCTTTGATCGACGAGATCACCCAGATCGGATCCCAAATCCTAGGAGTTATCCACTCATCATCGACCCCATCATCACCGAGACCCGCCTCTCCAAGGTGCTAATGGACGGAGGCAGTGGCCTCAACATTCTCTACGCTGAGACCCTGGCCCTTATGGGTATCAGCAAGTCTCGGCTAAGGAATGACACATCACCATTCCATGGAGTGGTGCCTAGGCACCGAGCCCATCCCCTCGGGCAGATCGATCTGCCCGTTTGCTTCGGGACCCCGACAACTTCAGGTGGGAGGTCCTCACTTTCCACGTGGTAGGGTTCCCATGGACCTACCACGCGATTCTAGGGAAACCGTGGTACGCCAAGTTCATGGCCGTCCCCAACTACACCTACCTCAAGCTCAAGATGTTGGGACCAAACGACATCATCACTGTCAGCACGACAAGCCAGCACGCATATCAATGTGACATCCAATGCATTGAGCAGGCCGAGGCTCTGATCGAGTCAGTGTCCATCATCACCAGCCTCGGCGACATCGACCAGGACGTCCCTGACCCCAAGCGTCACGCCGGGAGTTTCGAGCTAGCGGAGAAGACCAAGCTCATCTTCCTCGACCCCAAGGCCACCGAAGGCAGGGCGTTGAGGATCAGCTCGAGCCTCGACCCCAAATAGGAAGCGATGCTCGTCGACTTTCTCTGCGTGAACGCCAACGTGTTTGCATGGAGTCCCTCAGACATGCCAGGCATACCGAGGGAGGTCGCCGAGCACTCTTTGGACATTTGAGCCGGCTCCAAACCCGTGAAGCAGCACCTATGCCGATTCGATGAAGAAAAGCGTCGGGCCATCAGGGAGGAGATCCACAAGCTGCTGGCGGCCGGATTCATCAAGGAGGTATTCCATCCTAAGTGGTTAGCCAACCCTGTACTAGTTAAAAAAAATGGGAAATGGAGGATGCATGTAGATTATACTAGTCTAAATAAAGCATGTCCTAAGAATCCTTTTCCATTATCTCGTATCGACCAAATAGTTAACTCTACTGCGGGATGTGAGACTTTGTCCTTTCTTGATGCGTACTCCGGGTCCACCAAATCAAGATGAAAGAGTCCGACCAGCTCTCGACCTCTTTCATCACCTCTTTCGGAATGTTTTGCTACGTCACCATGCTGTTCGGACTTAAGAACGCAGGAGCTACATACTAGCGATGTATGCTCGAGGTCTTCGGGGACCTCATAGGAAGAACGGTAGAGGCGTACATAGATGAGATCGTAGTCAAGTCTAGGAAGGCAAGTGGCCTTGTGGCCGACTTGGATGAAACATTCTGATGCCTTAGAGCCAAAGGAATCAGGCTGAACCCCGAGAAATGCGTTTTCGGGGTTTCCCAAGGCATGCTCCTCGGGTTCATAGTCTCTGAGCGGGGCATCGAGGCCAACCCTAAGAAGGTCTCGGCCATCGCCAACATGGGCCCAATCTGCAACCTCAAGGGGGTGCAGAGGGTCATGGGATGCCTTGCGTCCCTTAGCCGATTCATCTCTCGCCTCGGGGAGAAAGGGCTACCTTTGTATAGGTTGCTTAGAAAATCTGAGCACTTTTCCTGGACCCCCGAGGCTCAGGAAGCGCTTGATAAGCTCATGGCTTTGCTCAACAACCCCCTTGTCTTGGTGCCCCCCGCCGAGGGGGAGCCGCTACTCCTTTATGTTGCAGCCACTGACCAAGTAGCCAGCGCAGCTATCATGGTCGAAAGGAAGGAAGAAGAGCACGCCCTACCAGTCTAGAGGCTAGTGTACTTCGTCAGTGAAATACTCACTGACACTAAGACCCGATACCCCCAAATCTAGAAACTACTCTATGCAGTAGTCTTAGCCTGACACAAACTCCGCCATTATTTTGAGTCTCATCCCGTTTCGGTGGTCTCATATTTCCCTCTAGGAGAGGTGATCCAGAACCGAGAGGCCAATGACAGAATTGCTAAATGGGCTATAGAACTCATAGGTGTTGGGATCACCTATGAGCCCCGGAAGGCCATAAAATCTCAAGTTTTGGCCGATTTCGTGGCTGAGTGGACGGGAACTCAGCTCCCCCCACCTCAGATCCAGTCTAAGTGTTGTACCTTGTACTTCGATCGGTCTCTAAAGAAGACCGGGGCCGGCGCAGGCCTCGTCTTCATCTCACCCCTCAATGTAAGGATGCGCTACGCAATCCGATTTCCCTACCTCGAACAACATGGGGGAGTACGAGACCCTTGTTAATGGCCTCCACATCGCGATCAAACTAGGGATCAAGTGGCTCGATGTCTGAGGCGACTCAAGGCTCATCATTGACCAAGTCATGAAGGAGTCAACCTACCATGATCCCAAGATGGACGCTTACTGCAAGGCGGTCCGACGCTTGGAAGAGAGGTTTGATGGCCTCGAACTCAACCATGTGTTGCGAAAATATAATGAAGCCGCTAACGCACTAGCAAAGATGGCATCTGAGTGGGCTATAGTCCCCTTAGATGTCTTTGTCAGTGACCTCCACAAGCCCTCTGTCGACTACAAAGAAGACGGAGGCCCAGACCACCCCTCGGCTGACCCAGCCCCAAGCTCCGAGGCCACCACGGCACCCGAGCTGGAGACCATGGACATTGAGCCTGAGGTGCCTACACCAGACGACCTGCCGGACTGGCGCTACCCTTTCTTGCAGCGTCTCGTCGACGGGACCCTGCCCTTGGACCAAGCCAAAGCACGAAGACTAGCTCGCCGCGCCAAGGCTTTCGTCCTCATCAATGGCGAGATGTACAAGCGCAGCCCCTCGGGCGTTCTTTTGCGCTGCATCACTCGCCAAGAAGGACTAAAACTCCTCGAAGAGATACACTCGGGGGCTTGCGGCCACCATGTGGCACCTCGGACGCTAGTAGAAATGCCTTTCGACAAGGTTTCTACTGGCTAACTGCTATGGCAGACGCCACTGAGATCGTTTGGACCTGTAAGGGATGCCAGTTCTATGCTCGGCAAATTCACCTCCCAGCCCAAGCTCTGCAAACGATCCCCATCACCCGGCCCTTCGCTGTCTGGGGCCTAGACCTCGTCGGGCCTCTACAGAAGGTGTCGGGGGCTTCACCCACTTGCTTGTCGCAATCGACAAGTTTTCTAAGTGGATTGAGGTCCGCCCCATCACAAGAATCAAGGCCGAACAAGCCGTGCTATTTGGAGTACCCAACTCCATTATCACGGATAACGGCACGCAGTTCACTGGTTGGAAGTTCCTGGACTTCTGCGACAGACACCACATATGTGTGGACTGGGCGGCAGTGGCTCATCCAAAGACCAACGGGCAGGTAGAGCATGCCAATGGCATGATCCTCCAAGGTCTGAAGCCCAAGATCTTCAACCGGTTGGACAAGTTTGGAAGAAGATGGCTCAAAGAGCTACCGGCCGTCGTTTGGAGTCTAAGGACTTCTCGAAGCCAAGCCACAGGCTTCACCCCGTTCTTCATGGTCTACGGGTCCGAGGCTGTCCTCCCCACAGACCTCGAGTACGGTCACCAAGTACAAGCCTATGACGAAAACTGCTACAAGACGTTCCAAGAAGACGCGCTAGACCAGCTCGACGGAGCCAGGGATGTAGCTCTCCTACACTCAGCTAAGTACCAGTAGGCTCTCCGATGCTACCACAATCGATGAGTCTGAGGCCATGCCTTTAGAGTCGGTGACTTGGTGCTGAGGCTCAGGCAGAGCAACAAAGGCCGCCACAAGCTCATGCCTCCCTGGGAAGGACCCTTCGTCATCGCCGAAGTTCTCCGACCCGGCACATACAAGCTCGCCAACGAGGAAGGGGAAGTCACAACAATGCATGGAACATAGAACAACTACATCGCTTCTACCCTTAAATTTTGTAAAAGGAATCATTTGTATCTACTTTGAAGAAGTAATAGAAGATACGAATTAAATGTCTGCTTTCTCTTAAAAAGCGAGCCTCGGCTCTGCCCTACAGAGTCTGAACCTCCCTTGGGGGCTGCATGGGGGGAACCCCCTGTGACGTCGCTAAAATTATTGTTTACATAAGTTAGAATCCCCCGACCCAGGATCTTTTTTCCCTTTCTTAAAGAACTAAAAACCGTAAACTAATCTCTTAAGTCTTAAGAAGGAACGAGCCAGAAAGCCGATCACGCCCACGGGCTAAGGCAATTTCTACTCACCCCTTAGGATTGGGAGATAAATTTATTTTGATTTTAGAACATTAAGAAAAGGAAGGGACTTAGGCTTGGGGCACCCTAACCGAAAACTCAGACCCATGATGGCTCGCCCAACCTCGCGTTGTCGATGCTAGGTCGGCTCCAAGATAAAAGAGAAATGCAAAGAATTATTAATGGGAAAACATTCATACTCCATATAAATATCAAGTTTACAAAAAAAGGGCCCACTGGCCTCCAATGTTGACAAAATATATACTAACTAAATACAAGGGCTTCACTGCCCTGCCTGCCCATGATCCTACACACCGAGGGGGGAAGTTCGACTTCGGCGCCGAAGCAGGCGGCCAAGGCATCTCCCGGGGCCTCCACAGCATCAAAAAGCTTCTGGACCTCCTTCTAGGCCTCCTCTTCATCATCAGGGAGGATATAGCCCTCACTAACCGTCGGCAAGTCGATGTCGACGTAGTGAGAGCTCACCATGGCTAGGGCCTTCTTCACCTCGGTGTGGAGAGCGGCCTTCAGTCTCTCCCTAGCCTAGGAGTACAGAGCCTCGATGCGCCACCACAGAGAAGACCCCAACGGGCCTACCTCAGCCCCGAGTCCCTCACACGCCGAGACAGCGACGGCTTCTAGAGCCGAGCGCTCCGCGGCCTCGCCGTCAAGAGACTTCTGCAGGGCGTCGGCCGTGGATACCGCCTCGACCACCTTCCCCTCCAGCTCTACGGTAAAAGGGCAAATGTAAGGAACAGACATATACACTAATAACAAAGATAAGGTTATGGCTATTACCTTCTGCGTGCTTCTTGTTTTCTTCCGCCCGACCCTGCCACAAAGAGACCTGGCCCCGAGCCTCGGCAAGCCCCACCTGAGCTTGGTTCAAGGCAAGGACCTTCTGGGCAAGTAGGGTCTCCACCTGGATAACCTCGCCCTTATATCTCTCGGCGGCGGTGTTCCACTCTAGAGACTCTTGGACAAGGTCGCTAACCCTCTTTTCAAGAGGAGCGACCTTTGCCTGAGCATCCCGAGCCTCGGCCTCGAGCTCGAAACACCTCCGCCGGAGGTCGGCGGACACCTCGCACTCCTTCGTGAGCTCCCCCTCGGCTGCTTCCCAAGCGGCCCATTCATCTTGCCTGGCCACCCATGCGTCCCGTTCCCGTCGGAGGAAGTCAGACTTCTCGCAGGACGTGGCCTTGAGCGCCTACAAGGTAAACGTCAGATCAACAGAAAGGTGTGACAAAAATACGCCTCAAAAAGGGAAGACACTCTTACCTGGGCAAGCTTGTACATGTCCCGGCTCACGAGCTCGGACGCCCAGTTGATCGCCTGGACACTGTCATGGCCGCACTCCTCGAGACCCTGCCAGAGGTATGCCTCTGATAGGTCATCTAGGACGAACCCGACCCTTCCCTCTGGATCTTCGAGGTTGGGCGAGATTACCAGGGCCTTGCACCAGGACGTGACGTCCTCTCCTTCCCCTCCAGGGGCCACAGGCTGGGCCGGGCCTTTCCCATGGGGCCTCGTCGGGGGCACCGTATTAAGGTCCATGTCGACGCGACCTGCCTCGGTCTGACCATGCCTCTTGAGCGCTGCCTAGGTCCGCATCCCCGGCAGGGGGATGGCCCCGAGGGCCAGGACCATCTCCTCTGGCCCCTGGGACCTCGGCGCCTCGACCTCCTCCACTTGGGGCTCCGGCGTCTTCTCCCGGGACCCCTATTCCACCCCCTCTCGGGGGCGTTCTCCCTCCTCACGGGTCAAGGGGGCAGCGATCTAGGCCTTGCCAACCTAGGGGTCGACTGTGCCCCCTCTTAACAGCCTTCAGGGGCGCTAGCCCCACCGATGCTGCCTTCTGCTTTCGGCTGGTAGAAAGGCGACAAAGTCAAAAGCAAGAAGAAGAAAGATAAAAACAAAAAAGAAGAAAGACGAAGCACTTACCCCGCTCAGGGCATGGCCTCCTTCTAGGAGCACGATGCACCCTAGGATCCGTGGGTTGCTGGGCGGGCGCCTACCGCTGCCCCTAGGGTCGCGATGGCCCCGACGGCAGCTCTAGCTTTCAGCGCCTCCGTCAAGACCTCTACCACTGCTTCCGTCTTAGGACGAGGCTCGGTTGGGTCCTTTGGGCCCACAGGTGCTTCAGGATCTCCGCCCGGCGTCTTCTCCCCTCCTTGGGGACCTGGGTGTCGAACCCTCCTCAGGGGCTTCGTCCCTGCTCTCGTCAACAACGATGTAGTGAAAGGTCCTAATATGGCTAGAGGGGGGGGGATAGCCTATTTAAAAATTTTACAAACTCACTAGAGCAAAAGGTTAGTAAATAACAAAGCGAAGCTTTTTGCTCTAGCTCTAAAGGGGGTTTGTAAGCCACCTACCCAACAATTCTAGTTGCTAAGATCTCTATGCACACAAGAACTAAGACTTTACAAGTTACACTAGAGAACTAAGCTACACAAGTCAAAGTAAGCAACTAAACTAATTACACTAGTTTGCGGTAAGTAGAGATAAGATGAGATATTTATACCGCCGTGTAGGGGATGAACCAATCACCAATATAAACAATCAAGCACCGGGAGAATGCCAATCAAACACAATTGAGACACCGATTTTTCTCCCGAGGTTCACGTGCTTGCCGGCACGCTACGTCCCTGTTGTGTCGACCAACACTTGGTGGTTCGGTGGCTAAGAGGTGTAGCATGAACCTCGTCCTCACTAGGACACCACAAGAACCTACCCACAAGTGAGGTAGCTCAATGACACGAGCAATCCACTAATGTTGCCTTTGGCTCTCCGCCGAGGTAGGCACAAAACCTCTCACAATCACTGGGAGATGGCCACGAACAATCACCAACTCGTGCCAATCCTCCTCCGCTGCTCCAAGCCGTCTAGGTGGCGGCAACCACCAAGAGTAACAAGAAAACCGCAGCCAAATCGATCCCCAAGTGCCACTAGATGCAATCACTCAAGCAAATGCACTTGGAATCACTCCCAATCTCACAAAGATGTTTAATCTATGAAGAAGATGAGTGGGAGGAGTTTGCTTAGGCTCACAAGGATGTCAAGTATGTTAGAATGTCAAGAGTGTGAGCCCCAAGCCAGCCAAACACGTATAAAAAGCCCCTCAAACAAATAGAGTCGTTGGCTCTTTCACTGGGCAAAACTCGGGGGCACCGGACGCTCACAGGGAGCCACCGGACGCTCAACACCCAGCGTCCGGTGCTCAGCTAACCGCCACGTGTCACTAGCCGTTTGAAGTCGACCGTTGCCGCCAACGGCTACTTCGCACGCACGCCTGCACAGCACCACCGGACGATGGGCACCGGACGGTCCGGTGCTCACCAGACTCGTGCGCAGAGAGTTTGTCAAACTCGCGACCTCACCGGACGCTAGGCACCGGACGGTCCGGTGCTCACCGGACTCGTGCGCAGAGAGGGTTGCAAAAACCCCTCACACCGGACGCGCACCACCGGACGCTAAAGCCAGCGTCCGGTGCCTATCGTCCGGTGCCTTACCCTAGCTGGGCCAGGCACTGTCTGCACACCGGACGCTCAGACACAGCGTCCGGTGCCTCTAAGCCAGCGTCCGGTGAGTGTTTTCTCAGCGAGAAACACTCCCGCGACTTCACCAAATTTCCCTCCGGCGCAATAGAAAATATACGCTTATTTTTCTCAAAAGCGTCGAATCCCGCCGAGCTTGGAGAGAGGAACCCATCCTCTCTCAACCCTTCAAACTTCAACTCCCTTCTCAAAGTGTGCCAACACCACAATGTGTAAACCAACGTGTGCACGTGTGCTAGCATTTTCACAATCATTTTCTTCGAAGGAGTTAAGTTAGCTCACTAGGTACTAAATGCATGCACATGAACAATGACACCTAGTGGCACTTGATAACCGCTTAGCCAAAGAATTCCCCTCTTTATAGTACGGCTATCTATCCTAAATGTGATCATACCCTCTATGGTGTCTTGATCACTAAAACCAAAACCCTAAGCAATACCTTTGCCTTGATCTCCATAGGGTTTGTTTTTTCTCTTTCTTCTTTTCCAAGTTGAGCACTTGATCATCTTGTGGTCATCACCATCATCACCATGATCATCACTTGCTCCATCACTTGGCATGTACCAACCTTATTAAGTCTACACACACTTAGTATAGAGGTTAGTACTTAGGGTTTCATCAATTATCCAAAACCAAACTAGGGCTTTCAATCTCCCCCTTTTTGGTAATTGATGACAACCCTTTTTACAAAGATTTTCAATAAAATTTTCTTGGATTCATGTTGCTTGCCCAAGCATTTTACCATGTGCAAAGGTTATGGACAAGTTTCATAAACCCAAAATGGTAGCAATTGCTCCCCCTACATATGTGCTAAGAGTTTGGATTTGAAAGCTTACACATATGCTTGAATAGGAAATATAGGAGTCAATTTCTACCAAATGATGCTAAGGTGTAAAGAATGGACCTTTGAAGCGTGATACCAATTGGAGTTGCCAATATACACCATCCTTAGCACCATTAGTAACTAGACATTCACAAAACTAGAACACCCCGTGAGATCAACATTGTAAACAAGGTTCTAGTACCACTTGTGGAACAACTAAAAGTCTAGTTACACTACCTATGCATGCTAGTTCTTCATTTCATCAATCAAGCCTACAACTAGCATACACCACACAAGCAAGGCATTGGAGAGAAAGCTTCTAATGCAAGCAACCATATGTGATGCACATTCAAATGCAACATACAAGTTCATGAGCTTGCTCCCCCTACTTGTGTGCTTCAAATTTTAATTGATCCCCTTCTTTTATCATGTTACTCCCCTATCTTAAATCTTTGGGAAATTTTCTCCCCCTTTGTCATCAAAGACCACAAAAGGTGAGCTCAAATTTTAGATAGGTTAGTGTGAAACCATGTGAAGTGAGATCATTTTCCCAAAAAGGTCCAATCTAGATTACTTGCCTAAGATATTTAACTCAGTTTGATCCAAGGACAAGCTTCTTCACACCTCCAAATAAGGGTTATCTTGTACCATGTTGAGTTAAACACTTATAGCTCATATTCTAGATCAAACACTAGGATTGCAAGCCCACAAACATGTCATATGCTACCACTAGATCAAGTTAAGCATAGGAGCAATAGTGGTACCATACAAGCATCAAATTCATTTGATTTTCAAGAATGAGCCTAAGACATGTAAAGAATGACTAGATGCACTAAGCAAGTCCTTAGCAAAGATGGATGACATGTCAAACAATTTCACCTTGCTTTGCTCGAAGGAGAGGCATGTCATATAGTGGGGGTGCATCAACACATATTTGAGAAGTCAAGTATGTTCAATTCATTCCTTAGCTTGCAAAACCTCTTCTCATCAAGTGGCTTGGTGAATATATCGGCAAGTTGATCATCGGTGCCTATACTCTCAATGCAAATGTCCCCTTTTTGTTGGTGATCTCTTATGAAATGATGGCGGACATCTATGTGCTTTGTTCTTGAGTGTTGAACCGGATTGTTGGTGAGCTTCACGGCACTTTCATTGTCACATAGCAATGGCACTTGCTTGAAGTTGATTCCAAAGTCCTTCAATGTTGCCTTCATCCATAGGATTTGTGCACAACAACTACCGGCCGCAATGTACTCCGCTTCGGCGGTTGATAGTGCAACACTATTTTGCTTCTTGGATGACCATGAGACAAGTGATCTACCCAATAGTTGACATGTACCTGATGTGCTTCTTCTCTCAACTTTGCATCCCGCATAGTCCGAATCGGAATATCCAACAAGTTCAAACTTTGCACCTTTGGGATACCACAAACCAACATTTTGTGTATGCTTCAAGTACCTCAATATTCTCTTTGTTGCTTTCAAATGACTTTCTCTTGGTGAGGCTTGGAATCTTGCACACATGCATACACTAAACATGACATCCGGTCTTGATGCGGTCAAATAGAGTAGGCTTCCAATCATAGACCGATACAACTTTTGATCCACCATGTTTCCACTTGTATCACTATCTAGGCTTCCATTTGTTCCCATTGGAGTGCTAATTGATTTTGCATCATCCATACCAAACTTCTTGAGCATGTCTTTTATGTACTTGCCTTGACTCACAAATGTGCCATTCTTCAATTGCTTGATTTGAAGACCAAGGAAGTAACTAAGCTCTCCAATCATTGACATCTCAAACTCATTAGCCATCATGTTGCCAAACTCCTTACAAAATTCTTGATTGGTTGATCCAAATATGATATCATCAACATATATTTGCAACACAAACAAGTCCTTGCCAATCTTCTTGGTGAAGAGAGTGGTGTCAACCTTGCCCATCTTGAAACCTTTAGAGAGTAAGAAATCTCTCAATCTCTCATACCATGCTCTAGGTGCTTGCTTCAAACCATACAATGCCTTTCTTAGCTTGTAAACATGGTTGGGTTTCTTGTCATCTTCAAAACCGGGAGGTTGCTCGACATAGACTTCTTCATTGATATAACCATTGAGAAATGCACTCTTAACATCCATTTGGTATAGCTTGATGTTATGAGCACAAGCATAGGCCAACAAGATCCTAATTGCTTCCAATCTTGCAACCGGGGCATATGTTTCACTAAAGTCAAGACCTTCAACTTGAGTGTAGCCTTGTGCTACCAACCTTGCTTTGTTCCTTACAACTATCCCATCTTGATCTTGCTTGTTGCGAAAGACCCATCTAGTACCAATAACATTGTGATCACTAGGCCTCTCAACTAATTCCCATACTTGATTTCTCTTGAAATTGTTAAGCTCTTCATGCATAGCATTGACCCAATCAACATCTCTCAATGCTTCATCAATCTTCTTTGGCTCAATGTGAGACACAAAGGAGAAATGCTCACAAAATGATGCTAGTCTTGATCTAGTTTGCACTCCTCTTTGAATGTCACCTATGATATGATCCAATGGATGATCTCTTGCAATATTTGTTGGTTGGAGTATTTGCACTTGATTGCTTGCACTTGGTTGATCATGAGATGATGTACTAGCTTGTTGATCTTGCACTTGAGTACCACTTGTACTAGCTTGATTTTGATCATGAGAGCCACTAGCTTGCACATTAGAGGTAGGAAGCACTTGATCTTTGTCATCTTCAACATCAATCACCTCTCTAGGCCTTAAATCACCAATATCCATATTCTTCATTGCATCGGCCAATTGAGTGCCTCTCACATCATCTAGATTCTCATCTTCCTCTTGAGAGCCATTTGTTTCATCAAACTCAACATCATGCACCTCTTCAAGAGTACCACTAGCCAAATTCCAAACTCTATAAGCTTTGCTAGTAGTGGAGTAACCAAGCAAGAAACCTTCATCACATTTCTTTTCAAATTTACTCAATCTAGTGTCTTTCTTCAATATGTAGTATTTGCAACCAAAAACCCGAAAGTATGCAATGTTGGGCTTTCTTCCATTCAAGAGCTCATATGGTGTCTTCTCCATCATTGGGTGACAATAGAGTCAGTTGCTATAGTAGCAAGCCATGTTGATTGCTTCGGCCCAAAAAGAATGACTCACATTGTACTCACTCAACATTGATCTTGCCATGTCAATCAAGGTTCTATTCTTCCTCTCAACAAGACCATTTGATTGTGGAGTGTACTTGGCCGAGAATTGATGCCTAATGCCAAATTCATCACAAAGCTCATCAACTCTTGTATTCTTGAATTCACTTCCATTGTCACTTCTTACTTTCTTTATGGTTGTTTCAAACTCATTGTGTATTCTCTTGACAAATGATTTGAAAGTTGCAAAAGCATCACTCTTGTCACTAAGAAAGAATACCCATGTGTATCTTGTGAAATCATCCACTATCACAAATCCATATTTGTTTCCACCAATGCTTGTGTATGTGGTTGGTCCAAATAGATCCATGTGCAACAACTCAAATGCCTTACATGTGCTCATGATGCTTTTCTTTGGATGAGTGTTGCCAACTTGCTTTCCGGCTTGACATGCACTGCAAAGCTTGTCTTTCTCAAATGTGACATCTTTCAAGCCTCTAACAAGATCATGCTTTACTAACTTGTTCAATTGTTTCATACCAACATGACCAAGCCTTCTATGCCATAACCAACCCATGCTAGATTTAGTGAGCAAGCATGTTGACAATTGAGCTTCACTAGCATTGAAATCAACCAAGTATAGATTCTCATATCTAAAGCCTTTGAATATCAAGTTAGAGCCATCTACACTTATGATGTCTACATCATCAACTCCAAATATGCATTTGAAACCAAGATCACAAAGTTGAGCTACGGATAGCAAGTTGAAGTTCAAGCTCTCTACTAGTAGCACATTGGAAATGCTCAAGTCATTGGATATAGCAATTTTACCAAGCCCTTTGACCTTGCCTTTGCCATTGTCACCAAATGTGATACTATCAACACCATTGTCATCATTTGATTTGATTGAATTGAACATTCTTGAATCACCGGTCATGTGTTGTGTGCACCCACTATCAAGCACCCAATGCCTTCCTCCGGCTTTATAGTTTACCTACAAAACAAATCAATGTTTCTTAGGTACCCATACTTGTTTGGGTCCTTGGAGGTTAGTGACTAAGCTTTTTGGTACCCAAATGGCCTTCTTCTTTGGACCCACAATTGGTGTACCAACAAACTTAGCATGCACACCCTTCTCACCCTTGGTAAGCACATAACAAGAGTCAAAAGGAATGTAAGATACATTAGCATTTTTCTTGTTCTTGTTTATTTTGTTGCAATTATGCTCTAGGTGCCCAACTTGCTTGCATTTGTTGCAATACCGACCATTGCTCTTCACAAAGCTAGGCTTGTGAGTTGCAAAGGCTTTCTTGCCCTTCTTGGGGGTATAGCCTAATCCCTCTTTATTGAAAGAAAACCTTTGGCTACCCAAGCACTTTAGCAAGCGGGCCTCACCACCATAGGCTTTGCCTAGGGCGTGAGTGAGCTCATCCACCTCTCTCTTGAGAGTCTCATTCTCAATCTTTAGTGAGGTGTCACAAGTGACACTAACACTAGAAGTAGAGGTAGAGTTGGTGGTGGTGGATGAAGACCTACAAGAAGAGTTAGTGGCAACAATAATAGGTGGGTTGGGTGATTCTTTAATTAAGTCACATGTTGTGCCCACATCACATGATACAACAACCTTTTCCTTGTTCTCTTCTAACAACAAGGAGTGAGCTTTCTCAAGCTTGGTGTGAGCCTTGCTAAGCTTCTCATGGGCTTCGACTAGCCTCTCATGATTAGCATTGAGCTCATCAAAGGATTGCTCAAGAGCTTTTAACTTCTTGGCCAATTCTTTGCACTTCTTGTTTTTAGATTGAATAAGTGAATCGGCTTGTTCTAGCATGTCCATGAGTTGTTCATTAGTGAATTCGTTTTCATCATCACTATCACTATCATGTTCATGTTCACTTTCACTTTCACTCTCATCATATTGTACCTTGTGGCCCTTGGCCATGAAGCATGAAGGAGTGTTGAAGAGTGATGGCTTGTTGATAGCAATGCTTGCAAGCGCCTTCTTCTTGGATGCCTTGTCATCATTGCTAGAATCATCATCCGAAGAAGCATCACTATCCCATGTCACAACATAGGATCCACCCTTCTTCTTCTTCTTGAAAACCATCTTCTTCTCTTTCTTTTCTTTCTTCTCTTTCTTGTTCTTCTTGTCATGCTCATCATTGTCACTATTGTAGGGACAATCCGCCACAATATGATCGGGGCTCTTGCACTTGTAGCATAGTCTCACATGCTCCTTGTTCTTGAAATGATCTCTTCTCTTTCTTGTATGGTAGCCCTTCTTCTTCATCATCTTGCCAAATTTGCGGACAAAGAGTGCTAGTGCTTCATCATCACTATCATCATTGGAGCACTCCTCATCGCTTGATTCTTCCTTCTTGGCTTTGCCCTTGTTCTTGCTCTTGGATGAAGAGCTAGCTTTGAATGCTACACTCTTCTTCTTCTTGTCATCATCATCCTTCTTCATGACCTCATCATCATCATTGTCATTGTATTGATCTTCGGTCACGACATCTCCAAGTACCTCATTGGGTGATACACCGGTCAATCCTCCTCTAAAGATGATGGTTCTCAATGGTTTGTAAGCCACCTACCCAAAAATTCTAGTTGCTAAGATCTCTATGCACACAAGAACTAAGACTTTACAAGTTACACTAGAGAACTAAGCTACACAAGTCAAAGTAAGCAACTAAACTAATTACACTAGTTTGCGGTAAGTAGAGATAAGATGAGATATTTATACCGCCGTGTAGGGGATGAACCAATCACCAATATAAACAATCAAGCACCGGGAGAATGCCAATCAAACACAATTGAGACACCGATTTTTCTCCCGAGGTTCACGTGCTTGCCGGCACGCTACGTCCCTGTTGTGTCGACCAACACTTGGTGGTTCGGTGGCTAAGAGGTGTAGCATGAACCTCGTCCTCACTAGGACACCACAAGAACCTACCCACAAGTGAGGTAGCTCAATGACACGAGCAATCCACTAATGTTGCCTTTGGCTCTCCGCCGAGGTAGGCACAAAACCTCTCACAATCACCGGGAGATGGCCACGAACAATCACCAACTCGTGCCAATCCTCCTCCGCTGCTCCAAGCCATCTAGGTGGCGGCAACCACCAAGAGTAACAAGAAAACCGCAGCCAAATCGATCCTCAAGTGCCACTAGATGCAATCACTCAAGCAAATGCACTTGGAATCACTCCCAATCTCACAAAGATGTTTAATCTATGAAGGAGATGAGTGGGAGGAGTTTGCTTAGGCTCACAAGGATGTCAAGTATGTTAGAATGTCAAGAGTGTGAGCCCCAAGCCAGCCAAACACGTATAAAAAGCCCCTCAAACAAATAGAGCTGTTGGCTCTTTCACTGGGCAAAACTCGGGGGCACCGAACGCACATAGGGAGCCACCGGACGCTCAACACCCAGCGTCCGGTGCTCAGCTGACCGCCACGTGTCACTAGCCATTTGAAGTCGACCGTTGCCGCCAACGGCTACTTCGCACGCGCGCCTGCACAACACCACCGGACGATGGGCACCGGACGGTCCGGTGCTCACCAGACTCGTGCGCAGAGAGTTTGTCAAACTCGCGACCTCACCGGACGCTAGGCACCGGACGGTCCGGTGCTCACCGGACTCGTGCGCAGAGAGGGTTGCAAAAACCCCTCACACCGGACGCGCACCACCGGACGCTAAAGCCAGCGTCCGGTGCCTATCGTCCGGTGCCTTACCCTAGCTGGGCCAGGCACTGTCTGCACACCGGACGCTCAGACACAGCGTCCGGTGCCTCTAAGCCAGCGTCCGGTGAGTGTTTTCTCAGCGAGAAACACTCCCGCTGTTGACGGTGGATATACCATAGAAATCCACATACAAAACACCGTCAACATGCCTCGGTTGCAAGGGGAAATGACATGACATGAACATATTTTATCCATAACTAGTTCCACTTGTACTCTTAGCTTGTTTATGCAGGAACAACAAATTCAAGACATTATTTGACAAAGCCAACATCAGAATCATCAAGAGGAGATCGAGGGAACAACAGGTGACACCCTGGGCCCACAGGGAGGGGGTCGCCCGACCCCTCTTTGGTGGGACCCAGGTGTGCCACCTAGTCCACCGACATAAGGGACTCCTGTGGACACTGCTGGTGGGCCCAGAGGCCCAGAAGTGGGGTCGCCCGACCCCACATCAAAGGCGGTTCTAGGGTCGGTGGCCTCCCACCGACCATCCCCACATGTCCCACATGTTGATTTGCCCCTGCCGTTGATCAAATGGTGGTTGTGAGGTCGGTTTGATCCAAGGGTGGAGAGAAGATGTCACGCGGATCGATGACGTGGCGATGGAGTAACCCCTACTCCATCTCCCTCTATAAAAGGCAGCCTCCACCCTTCATTTCAAGTGTGCAATTCCAAGGCCAAGTGCATTACAAGTTCCAAGCATCCAAGTAGAGTAGTAGTTAGTCTAGAGTGGGAGTTAGAGTCGAGTCGAGCGAAGCTCGGGGTCTCCGGAGTCGTCTTCTGGAGAGTCTGGTATAGCTCTTGTACCTTTCTACTTTTGTAAGACTTTCCTTTTATTAATATATTATTCTTACTTTACTTTACTGAGTTCTTACTTAGTGCAAGTCTTTTAGTCTTGTTGTGCATTTACTTTAGTAATATAGTTGTCTTAGTGAAGTTAGTGACCTGTAACCACTCCTGTGTGTGCATCATCGTCCTATCTTGTATAGGAGCTCTAGCTAGCTGCAACTAGTTAGAGTTGTAGGATTAAGTGTGAGCGTGGTGCTCATACTTAAGATTACCTTTGATTACCGCTGGCTTGAACGGAAAGTAGGAGCGCACTCCCTAGTAGGTGACAGATCGTGGGCGGCATTAGGTTCTCCTCACGTACAGGCTAGTTCTTAAAAGGTAAGGCGTCCATAAGCCCAATAGTCGCTTTCGGTAAGGGCTTAGGTGAAAAACCTTCTAAGCGTCTTACCAGCTCGGCTATCCCTCGCACACAGTTAGTAAGGCTCTAGCGTAGTTAAGGCAATTATCTATTAAAGTAAGTCACAGAGGTCAAGTTAGATACATAGGAGTCCTTTACTCACTCGTTGTCCTCCCACCTAGCTAACTCTACCATTTACCTTTAGCATAGTGTCGGTGTTTTTCCCCCGGGGGGTCACACCAACGAGTAAATTTGTATGCGTGCTTCCTTTTCCGGATGGTGATGCAAGAAGACACAGAGATTTATCCTGGTTCGGGCAAGAGAAGGCCCTACGTCCAGCGGGGGGGAGAGAGTTTGTATTATCTTGCACCTAAGTGCTTGTACAGGGGCGAATACAAGCGTGGTATGAAGTGTGTAGCTCTACTATGTGAGTGTGTGTGTCTTGTGTTGTGATGTCTCCTTCTTCTATTCCTGAGTCTCTCCTTTTATAGCTCCAAGGAGAGACACAGGGTACATGCGTAGATGTTAGAGTAGGGATCGATAGCCGCATGGAGCGCTGACCTACTCGAGGCTTCCGTACGGCATGGCCTCGAGCCGTCCCATCTTGATAGCCCGGTGATGATTACGCGTGCTCCTGCGTTCTGCCCTGCCAGCCGCCTTGTGCTAGTTCTGAGGTCGCATGCTTGTACGGTACGGTGGCGGATCCGGCGGGGTAGCTGTGGTGTTGTTAGTCGACGCCCAACTTGTCCCTAGGAAGGGACCCTGTTCGGTCGAGGGTCGGACGCCGTGTAATATGCTGGTATCTGGAGCGCTGACCTTGGGTGTCTCGAGGGGGTCCCGATTAGACGTTCCATCCTTGTTTCCTGCGTCCTGACACGCCCTAGGTCGTTCGGTGGGAAGGCTGCAAAAAGAACGATGGGACAGAAGTTTGTTCCCTATCACGCCTTCCGTGACCCGTGTGTTAGGTGGGGAAGCGTCAGGTGCATTTAATGCTCCGGCCCGCGTGTGCGCGTCGGGCGGCGGACAGTGTCCTTGCGCCCGACGCCTCTCGGTTCGCTCGAGCCCGCTTCCGTTTTCGACGGCAGTCGTCGCTCGAGCCCCGACCGATTCGCTCGACGCTATTTCCGTCTTCGAGGCTGCGACCGTCGATGGCGGCGCATACGTAAGATTAGAGCGTCGAATTGAGGGTCTCGACCTTCGTACGGGCAATCTCATAATGCGCATCGCTGAGGGTACCCCTTACCGATACCCTCGACACATAGGACCTTGGATTCACCACTACCCTTCCTATTCGTTATTTACCACCCTTATTCACTAGTTGATACTAGACAACTCAAGGAATCTCATTCCCCTTTTTGTTAAACACACTTAGCCGCTTTCCCTTGGGAAAATATAAATTACGATACCTTGGAATACTCCTTGGTGAAGTGCTACAGCGGTACATTCTGTGCGCTTGCGGAATTATCCAATAGTAAATAGAGTTACCCTACCAGGGCACTTCTGGCGCCGTCGCCGATATCCGGTGGTTGCGTTAAGAAGTGTCAACAAGCATTTCTGGCGCCATTGCCGGGGAGAGCGTCTGTCTAAGAGTTTTAACAAAAAGAGAATCCAGAGTTTGCTAGTTATCAAGTAGTGATAGGGATAACCCATCACTTGTCTTGTCTTCCTTTATTGTGAAGCCTGACAGTGTATGAGCGGTTTCCAATTGCCGTCAAACTTCGTTGAAGATCCTGAGCAACTGTTGAGGAGAACTAGACGTCGTCAAGTTCCACCTCAAAGGTTCATCTCGAACCTGAATCCGTTAGAGGAAGGAGTATCTGCACCGGTTATCAAAGAAGCTATGGCCCAGAAGACCATCTCTGAGTACTCTGCGCCGTCGGCTGACAATGTCGCCACGGGTCCGCAGCTTAACTTGGGGGATGCGACTTTTGAGTTGAAGCCTGCGCTTATCAATATGGTGCAAGCCAATCCCTTCTGTGGAAAGCCACACGAGGATGCCAATGCCCATCTCCAACACTTCTTGGAGGTGTGCGGCACCTTCACCATCAAGAATGTCGCCGCAGACGCCATCCGTCTTCGCCTCTTCCCATTCTCGTTATTGGGGAAGGCGAAGCAATGGTTCTACGCCAACAAGGGTGAAGTGACCACGTGGGAGAGGTGCGCCAATGCATTTCTCAAGAAGTTCTTTCCGATGGGCAAGACCAGCGCCCTTCGTGGAAAGATTTCCAGCTTCCAACAGCAAGCAGATGAGACGATTCCCGAAGCATGGGAACGTCTGCAGGAGTACATTCGCGCCTGTCCTCATCATGGGATAGAGGAGTGGCTCCTAATCCAAGGTTTCTACCATGGCCTGACCGGTTTGGCCCGTAGTCACCTTGATGCTGCCGCTGGAGGAGCATTCTTGCAACACAATGTCAAGGATGCCAAGGACCTCATTGAAAAGATGGTTATAAACCAAGGATGGAATGAGGAACGCCTCCAACCCAAGAGAAGAGGTGTCCATGCCTTGAATGAGGTGGACATGCTCTCTGCTAAGATGGACCTCTTAATGAAGAAGATGGAAGAAAGTTCCAAGCAAGAGACCATTCAACCTTACGCCACTGCACGGGCCATTGAATCTGATTCATGGTGCGAAGTGTGCGGAGGAGATGATCATTCGGGAAACAATTGTCCCGAAACAAAGGAGGAAGTGAGCTTCATCAACAACAACAACAACAATGGGTACCGGCCCCAACAACAGCAATGGAACTCGCGCCCCTTCTACCAAGGTAATCAAGGTAATGGTTACAATCAAAATTTCAATAATTCTTTTGGTAACCAACCTTCTCTTAGAGATCTTGTCTTAGGCCAATCTAAAATCAATGATAGCATTAACAAGAAAATGATGGCTAATGATAAGATCCTTGAAAACTTAAGTGAAAAGTTGGATAGCTTTAACTCTGCTATGAAAAATCAGTTGAGCTTTAACAAAATGCTAGAAACACAATTAGCTCAATTAGCAGCAGCTGTCCCATCCTTCGAGCAAGGTAAGATCCCAGGGAAACCTGAGGACCCAATTGAAGGAGTTAAACTAGTTACTACGAGGTTCGGTAAGCCTCCGGTACAATCCAACTGGAGCTATCTTCTGGATTCGCCCTTCATCACCAAGAAGGACGACCCAGGCCTGCCGACCATCACCTGTGAGATCGGACCGCAAGTCTTCCACAACGCCTTCTGCGACCTTGGATCGGGTGTCAACATCATGGCCAAGGTAACTTATGATAATTTGCTAGGGGGCCTTTGCACCCCACATTTGTTCGTTTGCAGATGGCAGATCAGACGATCAGGTTCCCTGAGGGGTTGGCAAGGGACATACTAGTAAAGGTCCAAGACGACTACGTCCCTGCCGACTTCATCATTTTGGATATGGGATCCAATAATGATGTCTCGATCATCTTGGGAAGGCCATTCCTCAACACGGTCAATGCAGTCATCTATGTGGGGTCCGGCCAGATTCACCTCCAATTCCCAGGATGGAAGGTAAAATGTCCATTCAATGGTTATAAAGCTAACATGCAGGTGAAGGACAAAGAACCTCCGACTAAGCCTCGCCACATCCGACGCCGAAGGGACAAGAGAGGTAAGTCGGCCAAAAGGGCCGAAAAGAAAGAAGAGGAACCCGCTGAACCAAAAATCAATACCAAGCAAGTATGGCGGGAGAAAGAGGTGCAATCAAGGTCCACGTCTCCGGGACCATCTGATGCACCCGAAGAATGAACAAGATGGAGAGGTCCTGCTCTACGGACCTAAAACATGGAGCCCTTGCTGATAAGGTAAATCAGTAGTTATCCCATATTTATTTTCTGCATTTCAATTTCTACTATTCACTTTTCAATTGCATTCTTACTTTGAATTTTGCATATCTTATTTCGACAAAATGTTTAGCCATAATAAATAAAATCTTGAGAATAACTTGTCATAAAAATTTGAGCTGCTGGAGCTCCCAAAGGGGGGTCGCCCGACCCCACCTTAGGGCCCACTTCACCACATTTCAACCTTGCTAGTCATAGAGGTTCCAACCCAGCACTTGGATGCTCTGGGAGCTCCAATGTGGGGGTCGGCCGACCCCCATATTGGCCCCACTTGCTTTCTGCTGGCCACCATTTGAATCACAATGGAGTCCTATGCTTGTAACACTAGCTAAAGTTTGAAAAAAGAGTGGTCCCTTGATCCTTTACTTTAGTCATAAGATGCTCCTTTCATCTTTGATTCTTTTGGGACCACTCCACTAGCTTAAATTCTGCAAAGTGGTCACCTAGGCATGCTTGAGTGCTCCCATGGTCCATAGGAATCACTTTAGACATGTCTCCACTTTTGCCATTCATCTTTTACCTTTCACAAAGCACTAAAACAGGGAATCTCAGAAAACAATTTGAAAACTTTTGGTCCACACCTAGCCTTTACTTTTCTGGACAATCAATGACACAATGTTTAAAGTGGAGGAGGGGCTAGGATGGGGGTCGGCCGACCCCCATTTTGGACCATCTCTGCAAAATCTTGAAAGCATTCAGAATGGTTCCCTGTATAAAGCTAAATTCAAATTCAAAGTGCTTCTAGGGGGGGTCGGCCGACCCCTATATTGTGGGTCCACTGCTTGCTCTTCTCCCCCTATAAATACCATAGCATTGTGAGCTCAACTCCACACCCAAAACCACCAGAACCATTTCGAGCTCACAATCCTTTCTCTTCTCTCTTTGTTACAAGCCATTTCTCAAGTTTAGTTTAGAAATAGTCATCAAAACAAAAACCCAAAAAGATTCCCCTTGCATAGTAGTAGTAGTAGGAGCTTGGTTTGCCTCACTTGTGTAGGAGGATGAAGAAGCATATCTTCGGCAAGTTCAAGAAAGCAAAGGGTGAGAGCTCTTCTCAAGGCTCTCACCATGCTCATGGAAGGGAGGAAGAAGAAGGTTACCATGGGATGGTACCCTACGAGCCTCCATCAAGGATGAGAGAGCCCGAGAGCGGCCTCATGTTAAGCCAAGAAGAGTTGCAAAGGTACTACATCATCCGAGAGGGTCTCTTCCTACACACTAGCATCATCGATCTGGACCTTTTGGCCCGCACAGGTATGGATGTTGAATTCGATAAGGTGTTTAGAGCAATTGGTTGGAGTAGTTTTTGGCAAGTGCCTGAATTTGGAAAAGAATTGCTTGCTAAGGAATTTCTATGCACCCTAAAACTCACAAATAATGGAATATCTTTTCGCATGTGTGAGCAAGAACATCAATTAAATTGGAGTTTGCTAAACACTGCTTTAGGGTGTGAACATGAATGTGAACTTGATCTAGATCATGCCACTAGAATGTTCGATAAATTTAGATTCTGGAAAGCAATTTCTGGCTCTAATGATTGTTCAAATCCTACTCCCATTGAAATCCATAATCCAACCTTGCGCTTTCTTCACTTCTGGATCATGTGCACTCTATATCCTGGCATGGGAACTGATACTTTAATTGATGATGAACTTAAAATTCTCTATGCCATGGTTAGTAAAATCAAGGTCTCCCCTGTGAAACTGCTAGTGAACTATTGGCTTAACTCTATTGAGTATGGGAAGCCCATCTATTTCACATCCTTTACTACTCGAATAGCCGATACTTTTGGATTACTTGAATCACATTATTTTGAAGACATTGGCTATGTTAGAGGAGTGGTAGATGAGAACTTCTTTATCAATGCTAACATGCTCATAAGAAATCCAAATGGTGAACTTAAAATGATTTATCCGGGCTATACAACCGAAATTCCTCTCCCATGTGCGAGGCGCCGGTTGTATGGGGTCCGCACACTTACCATTAGACTAGCCCAAGTGGCAAGTCCAGATATTGCAGGGACACGCAGGGTGACAAGAAGGATGATGCAAGCCGCCCAGATGGAGCAAGGAGGATCCTCGCACCATGACGTTGAAGAGGGCGATGAAGCGATGTCAGTGGATGCTTCAGACTCCATGGGTCTACCTCCACAACGCACTCCACGCCCAAGGGACAGGGCTAGGCGTCACCAGCCCACAGGTATGGACAGTCTCATTAATGACATGGGCGAATTGCAGATTGGGCAAGAAGCAACATTGCAACTGGCGTTACAAAACGGCCAACATATCCGACGTGTGCGAGAGGAAGACGCACAACGCTGGGCTGGATGGTACCAGAATTTCCCGCCACCACAGTGAGCGAAGATCTAGCTTGGGGGAGATCCTCTCCCCCACTAAGGTAAGTATTCTATCCTATTTATTTTCATGCATTTTATCATTCTTACTTAAAAAAAAATATTTATTAACATTTCCCTTTAGCATATATGCTTCATGTATGTTTATATCCCTTATGGAAATGATGACTAGTTGCTTGTTAATGTTTCTCTAGTACCTAGTATACAACTTAGTATTTCTCTAAGTATGGATCACTTATCTCACTTAAACTGCCATGAACCTAAAAACTTTGTGGGTTGCAAGTGCTAGAACTAAGTCTAAGTTGTTGTGGGACATGAGATAGTAAGACAAGAGCTACTATAATATTTTTCTAAGCATGCATGATTATCAGAGATTTATTCCTAAAATGATCAAAACCTTAATTGTTCCTCAATGGTGATGAATTCCTACCACAGCCATATCTACTTTACATAATTGCAATCTTTCCACATAAGCTATTTGCTTTGTGTTGAGTGTCGTCAAGTCTTGTTGACCCTTGTTAAGAGACTTTTCATGCTCCTAAGATCAAGATCACGTACACACCACATATATATATGCTGCTTCTACACTGGAAGTACGCAACCACATGTATTTCGCATCCACTAAATAGGTTGCTCCATACTCTAAATGTTAGAACATCTCTCTAAGCATTATTTGGTAAATGAGACATCAAAAGGCTAGGCAAAATGAAATAAAAAGATGGACATGTGCAAGTCCACAGAAAAAGAAAATTGAGCACATGAAAGCTCATATAAAAAAAAAGAAGAAAAAAATGCTAGCCATGTCTCAATACATAGAGAGTCTATCAAATAAAGGAGCAACCTAGTCCACCATATATCACACTTGCACATCTTGATCTGGGAGTATGACACTTCTCTTCAAGGATCCGAGCTTTGACTTCGCAATATATGCAAAGTAAGTATGCTATCTCCTTTCATCCCTACCTTGAACTCCACATAAGCCTTTTAGAAATAGGATGAAATAGAGAAGGCAACTCTTACCATATGCCTTGGTGAGGAATCATACACCATTTGAGTGACATGAGAGAACCATAAGAGGAACATTTAAGCTTTCTTTTGAAAATATCACAAAACCTCTGATATGAAACTTGCTAAGAATGAGAAAGTTAGTGCTCAAGTCAAACTGTTCTGTCTCTCAACCACCTAAGACAAAGGAAAAGCCATAAGCCCCATAAGGGACTAAGGTAATAGGGGTAAGTTTACATAGCTAAATTTTTCATGCAAAGAGAAGAACTTTGTTGTACACATGGTACTCTTGAAATGTGAACATAGTAACAATACCTAATCCACCGAGGCTAAGTTTGATTGTTTGCTCGGGACGAGCAAAGGTTAAGCTTGGGGGATCTTGTTGACGGTGGATATACCATAGAAATCCACATACAAAACACCGTCAACATGCCTCGGTTGCAAGGGGAAATGACATGACATGAACATATTTTATCCATAACTAGTTCCACTTGTACTCTTAGCTTGTTTATGCAGGAACAACAAATTCAAGACATTATTTGACAAAGCCAACATCAGAATCATCAAGAGGAGATCGAGGGGACAACAGGTGACACCCTGGGCCCACAGGGAGGGGGTCGCCCGACCCCTCTTTGGTGGGACCCAGGTGTGCCACCTAGTCCACCGACATAAGGGACTCCTGTGGACACTGCTGGTGGGCCCAGAGGCCCAGAAGTGGGGTCGCCCGACCCCACATCAAAGGCGGTTCCAGGGTTGGTGGCCTCCCACCGACCTTCCCCACATGTCCCACATGTTGATTTGCCCCTGCCGTTGATCAAATGGCGGTTGTGAGGTCGGTTTGATCCAAGGGTGGAGAGAAGATGTCACGCGGATCGATGACGTGGCGATGGAGTAACCCCTACTCCATCTCCCTCTATAAAAGGCAGCCTCCACCCTTCATTTCAAGTGTGCAATTCCAAGGCCAAGTGCATTACAAGTTCCAAGCATACAAGTAGAGTAGTAGTTAGTCTAGAGTGGGAGTTAGAGTCGAGTCGAGCGAAGCTCGGGGTCTCCGGAGTCGTCTTCTGGAGAGTCTGGTATAGCTCTTGTACCTTTCTACTTTTGTAAGACTTTCCTTTTATTAATATATTATTCTTACTTTACTTTACTGAGTTCTTACTTAGTGCAAGTCTTTTAGTCTTGTTGTGCATTTACTTTAGTAATATAGTTGTCTTAGTGAAGTTAGTGACCTGTAACCACTCCTGTGTGTGCATCATCGTCCTATCTTGTATAGGAGCTCTAGCTAGCTGCAACTAGTTAGAGTTGTAGGATTAAGTGTGAGCGTGGTGCTCATACTTAAGATTACCTTTGATTACCGCTGGCTTGAACGGAAAGTAGGAGCGCACTCCCTAGTAGGTGACAGATCGTGGGCGGCATTAGGTTCTCCTCACGTACAGGCTAGTTCTTAAAAGGTAAGGCGTCCATAAGCCCAATAGTCGCTTTCGGTAAGGGCTTAGGTGAAAAACCTTCTAAGCGTCTTACCAGCTCGGCTATCCCTCGCACACAGTTAGTAAGGCTCTAGCGTAGTTAAGGCAATTATCTATTAAAGTAAGTCACAGAGGTCAAGTTAGATACATAGGAGTCCTTTACTCACTCGTTGTCCTCCCACCTAGCTAACTCTACCATTTACCTTTAGCATAGGACCTTGGATTCACCACTACCCTTCCTATTCGTTATTTACCACCCTTATTCACTAGTTGATACTAGACAACTCAAGGAATCTCACTTTTTGTTAAACACACTTAGCCGCTTTCCCTTGGGAAAATATAAATTACGATACCTTGGAATACTCCTTGGTGAAGTGCTACAGCGGTACATTCTGTGCGCTTGCGGAATTATCCAATAGTAAATAGAGTTACCCTACCAGGGCACTTCTGGCGCGGTCGCCGATATCCGGTGGTTGCGTTAAGAAGTGTCAACACCCGCGACTTCACCAAATTTCTCTCCGGCGCTATAGAAAATATACACTTATTTTTCTCAAAAGCGTCGAATCCCGCCGAGCTTGGAGAGAGGAACCCATCCTCTCTCAACCCTTCAAACTTCAACTCCCTTCTCAAAGTGTGCCAACACCACAATGTGTAAACCAACGTGTGCACGTGTGTTAGCATTTTCACAATCATTTTCTTCGAAGGAGTTAAGTTAGCTCACTAGGTACTAAATGCATGCACATGAACAATGACACCTAGTGGCACTTGATAACCGCTTAGCCAAAGAATGCCCCTCTTTATAGTACGGCTATCTATCCTAAATGTGATCATACCCTCTATGGTGTCTTGATCACTAAAACCAAAACCCTAAGCAATACCTTTGCCTTGATCTCCATAGGGTTTGTTTTTTTCTCTTTCTTCTTTTCCAAGTTGAGCACTTGATCATCTTGTGGTCATCACCATCATCACCATGATCATCACTTGCTCCATCACTTGGCATGTACCAACCTTATTAAGTCTACACACACTTAGTATAGAGGTTAGTACTTAGGGTTTCATCAATTATCCAAAACCAAACTAGGGCTTTCATGTAGGGGGCGCCCTCTGCGCCCCCAGGAATATGTGGCCCTTCGTCAGGGGCCTCTGTCCCCCCATCGGTTGGGGGGACCTCTTCCTCCTCCTCCTCCTCCTCTTCCAGGAGCTCGTTCAGCCATTGTGAGTCTTCCCCCGCCCTCTATCTCCGAGACAGAGGCCTCAGAGGACTCGGGCTCGGGGAGCCCTGCCTTCTCGGCCTCGCGGTGGCGCTTGGCCGAAGCCTCCACCTTCTTCGCTTTCTTTGCCTTCTTCGCCTTCTTCTCATCCTTTAGGCGCTTCTGCTCCTCGTTCTTGGCCTGGTTCTTGTCCCGGAGCTCTTTGTCTTCCGGGACTGGGGGCAGGATGTACTGGATGATGCCCATCCCCTGCGAGCAGATGGCGAGCCAAATAAAAACAAAGATAAGGAAGGAGTCGATGAAGTAGAGATGGGGACGGAAATATCTTACTAGAGAAATATAGTCCCTATCAGGACACATCGGGATGACCCGATAGTTCTTCAACACCAAAGACACCATCTTCGAAAGTCGGAGACTGATCTCCGAGGCGGGCACTGGCTCCTCTAGCATCCGCGTCCCGGCATGGGGTGAGTACGAGGGTGCGTTGGGGGTCATGTCCCGGCATGGGCACTGATCTCCGAGGGTGCGTTGGGGGTCATGTCCCACATGGGCAGCACCAGCTGCGCCAGCGGGAGGATGCTCCGCTTGTGGAAAGCGATCGCCACCGTGGTCGCAGTAATGCCCTCTTGCCGCAGCTTTGCGAGGGCTTCGAGGAGGGGGTCCAGCTTCTTCTGCTTCGCCGCAGGAGCACCCCACACCCATTTTTCGAGGCACTCAGTCACCATCTTCCCCGTGTACTCTGGAAGGAGGCCGTGGTCGTTCCGGAGGTAGAACCACCCGTTCTATCACCCCTAGTTCGACGACGGCATGATGCTCTGGATGTACAGACCGGAGCACGACTGCTGAAGCTAAAGCGTGCAGCCG
The DNA here is from genome assembly GCF_000003195.3 of Sorghum bicolor. NCBI lineage: Eukaryota > Viridiplantae > Streptophyta > Magnoliopsida > Poales > Poaceae > Sorghum > Sorghum bicolor. The sequence goes on along the minus strand of NC_012870.2, from coordinate 57,608,085 downwards.
CCAGCCCTCAAGGGCCTCTTCTCCCCGCCCTTATTGCGGGAGGACATCTCCACCTTGAAGAGGTGGAGCTAGAGGTTCCAATGGGAGGGATCCCCAGGTACCCCTCGCACACCGTGGTGAAGACGGCCGCCTACATGATTGAATTGGGGTTGAAGTTGTGAAGCTCCACCCCATAATAGTGCACAAGGGCACGCATAAACTGGTAGGCCGGAATCCCAAACCCCGTCTAAGAATGACAGGAAGCAAACCACATAGCCTGGCGGCGGGTTTGGCTCCCTGTCATTCACTAGAGGCACAAGCCATTCCGGCATTCTCTCGTCCGTGACAGGACGGAGAAGTCCACCCACCACGCGAGCCTCCAGCGTCGCCGCCGTGACGTTGCACGGGTGCCACATATCATTGTCGACCATGGCTAGGAAAAGAGGAGAGCGCTTGTAAAAAGCTCGGTGGTGGCAAGAAGGCGGCAACGGGAGGCTTGGAGGTGATAGCGTTTGGAGGCAAAGGTGAAAGGTGAAAGAACCAAAGACCCCTACAGCGGCTTTTATAGAAGAGGCACGCCGCAACCCATCCTCCACGGAGCGGATTGAGGAGGGGAAACAAACCACCGACCGCCTCATTAACTACGCGAGGTAACCAAGGCATCCACCCCTTCCGATTCCCACGCTAACTACACCCACGCGTGCATTAATTTCATAGGCAAAACGTCCTTTCAGATTGGGCGCAATGGCACGGTCGTTTCGGCACCCCATGCGAGTCGCCTCAAAAGGAGCATCCCACCGATCGGATCCGGGCGGTTCCTTTAGGGCAAGGGGCACTCGACCCCCCCCTTCTACGCCCGAGCCAATACCTCCTAAGGTAAAAAACCCTAGGCTATGGCCTCTTACGTTCCAGAGGTTGCGAGACTGACCTACAAAGTGGGTTCGAATAGTCGCCTCAGGATAACCGAGCGAGAGATGACTGAGGATGAGCATAAGAGAGGCCGCGGTCCGAGCCCCATAGAGGCTCGGCACATCCTTAACAGTCGTATCCGAGACCCATGCGGGTGTTGCGTGAGTGCAATCCCATCGAGGGAGGCATCGAGCCCTCGAAACCTATCAAATGGTTCTGACATCCACCGTGACTGCCCCTGGGTATTTTGAGATGTGCCCATAAGGCTGCAACCGACCCCTATCGAATGGGTCTCGAACATCCACTTGGATTTACCCGCTAGCAGCTCCCCAGGAACGTCGTTACTCGCCCACCGAGGGTAGTGTGGCGCTTCCCATCCCTCCTCCGAGTGAAAGGATGAATGAGGGGCATGAAATAAAGTCGGGAAAGACCCTGATCGACCCTTATGGGCAAGGGCTCGGGGGCTTCACCTGCGCTGGGGAACAGGCACTACATGTAAAGAATGTGTACCCTATCCCCAGATACTCCCTACTATACAATAAGGAGAAAAAGCCTTTGAAGGAATAACACCATTCCTCCAAAGGCTCGGGGGCTACAACCGGTGGGTGCGCTCGCGCGCACCCCTCGGAGGAAATAAGAGCCTCAATCTAACAGTTAACCCTTAAAAAGAGCCTCTGGAGGAGTATCCTAGCCCCTCCAACACGTTCGGGGGTTACTGTCGGGTACCATAAACCGGGAGACCCAAATTAAAGGGACAAAAAGCGGCAAAAAGGAGTAAAAGTGACGCCCAACCCCATGGACCAGGGCGCGCTCTCCGCCTCGCCCGACCCCTTGGGCTCAGGCGCAGTCCCCGTGTCGCCCGACCCCTCGGCCTTGGGTGCAATCTACGCCCCGACCAGGCTCCGGTCTCGAGTGCAATCAATGCCTCGCCCGAGCCTCAGCCTCGGAGTCAGGCTTCCAATGCACGGTGGCCGTACCTCTGACGCGACATGCACCATGCCTCCCACACTGCAGCAGGGCATGCCGACCACTATTTCAACAACCCCCATCACTGTGGCGCCTTACCGCTGTCACTGTGAGGCGCTGCTCGACAATAATAGAGGAATGAAGGAGATTAACCCTTGCCACTGTAACCATGCTTTGGCAATCACTATTCCACCATTGTAGGACAAGCTGCAGTGCCCCAGACCCGACCTCCACGATCCAAACAGGGCTCGGCGATGCTCTACAGAAGACAACCACGCCGTCAACCATGCCCCAAGGACGAGGTGGCCGATCTCCACAGGGTCGGCACTACTGCTCCACCTTCTACCAGAGATAATTTACAGGCTAACACATGTAAAAACCCTGCCACCCCTTGCGGCTATAAAAGGGGAGGCAGGGCATCCTTTAGAGATCATTGAACACTAGACAAGAGTAGCTCACAAGCAGCACACACCACTCTATACACATAGAGACAGGGACTCAGGATACTGAGCCTCCCTCCACTCACCTCACGAAGCCGAGACATGGGACTCAACCCTCTCTCGTAACCAGCTTGTATACCCCTACTACAAGCACTCTCAGGTGCAAGGCAATACAGACCCTGACTCTCTCACTGGACGTAGGGCATTCGAGGCCCGAACTAGTATAAATCCTTTATGTTCTCTTGCATCACCATTCAGGTTTAGGGGGGCACGCAGACTCATCACTCATTAGTGCCTGAACCCCGAGTCCAGACACCGACAATTACCATTTGGATTATAAAAACTCACATATTCCTAGACCTCTACTTACAAGTAGGGTGTGAGTGTGAGTGTCTATTTGACATGACTTTCTCTCCTAGGTGTTTCTCTAGAAGAGCCAAAACTGGAGTGAATAAATTGTAGCTCCTTCCCCGTATATAAGAATGGTTCTAGCTCTTCTTCCATATAATATGAAGTGTTTGATATGACACTCCTCTCCAAAACTACTAGCAGAATTAGATTAGATCCGTGCAAAAAGTCATGAGAGCTCCTTTGGATGGGGATTGAGATAGGATAAGAGAAATGGATTAGAATAAAAAAGGGGTATAAGATAGTGGAACTGCTAGCACCCGGACGTCCGATCCAGGCACTAGCATTCGAATGTTGGGCCTTTGTACAAATCACACCTATGCTCATTCCTCACGGAGAAAAAAAAGAAGAAAGTAGAGATGGGGAATGCGACCTCGCCTGCCCCCACAGAGAAGAAAGGAAACTGCCCTTCCTCTACTCCCCACGCACAGAACCTGCCCCCACGTGCCCCCGAAACCTTGCTAGTCCTATCACCTCTGCCCGCCGCTGACTCACGCTCACAGCACAGCCCCCCAGCTCGCCCCCTTGCCGTTGCAACATTAAGATGAAGCAGCTGGAACACCACAAACATGTTATTGCAACAACACTAAACAAACTGCTACAACAACATGGAGCAATAGCTGAAACATAAGAGATTGTCCAGTGAAACATGGGGGTTGATGAAATTACAACATCAAAAAAGACAGTTACCGAAACACCAAGAAACATATTGTTGCAATAACACCAAACAAACTACTGCAACAACAATGGAACAACTTCTGTAACATGAGATTAGAGCAACTGAAACATACTACAACATATCAAAAAGTGGTACTACTGCAACATCAATTGAAACCTACTGCAATATCCAGAGAGAACCATTTGCAACACAGCGAAGTCTGAACCCCAGAGTTCGCCGAAATCCTAGTCACCGCCACATCCCTTAGATCCCGAGGGGGGAAGGAGGAGAACAAGGAGGAGGAGAAGGGCTACATCCAAAGGAGGAGGCAGGAGAGCTTAGATCAGATCCAGAGGAGGATAAAAAGCCCTCAGATCTAGATTCCTTGACGACCTACCCCGTCGAAGCCGCCACCATCGTCCTCGTCTCCCGTGGTGTGTGTGGAGCCAGGTCATAGGGATAGTGGGGGATGCGTAGAGGGTGCGGTGGCGCGAGGGAAGGAGGGGGAAGGGAGCACAGGTAGCGCGAGGCACACTGCGAGCTCATGGACACGCGGGCGCGGTGCCTTTTTGTCCCGGCTATGGCGGAACCAGCGAGTAGGAGAGCGATGTAGAGAAGAAAGTGAGTGCGGAGAGCGACACGAGAAGAACGAGTTAGCGGAGCGCTCAGAGAAGAAAGCAGAGTGGGGGGAGGGAGCGACATAGATGGGAGCGGGTGGAGAAAGCGAAGCGCTGCACGTGTGTGCACTTGGTCGAGTTAGGGATACGTCTGACGCGGACAGATGACTTAGTAGTAGCATTACAAATAAGCTAAATTTGGTAGTATCTATTTCCCTCTTAATTTCCCATTATCCAAACCAGAAACTCTATTACGTGACCCGTCCGACATCGCGTGATGGCATGGCTCCCTTCCACGTGTCCCCCTCTCGCTCCCGCGTTCATGCTCGACTGCGTCCGCGCCCACACCGGAGATAAAGAAGATGGCTACACTAGGGTTCTAGCGACCTCCATCTCCAACTCCGGTGGGCATAGAAGGTCCGACCGGGGGAGGCAGGCCGACCCGATGATAAAAAAGAGGTCGAGTGGTTTAGAGACCCTAGCGGCGATGGTAGCGACAAGATTAGAGAGGGGCGGGGACGCCATAACCGGAAGAGGAGGGAAAGAAGAGCTGCAGCGCCCTTGTTTTCCTATGCCAATCCCAATCCCCATTTCCCATTTCCCAAACTGCCCGCCGGAGCCTCTCTTCGCAACTCGGGAGTTGGTTTGCTTTGGTGCCTCCGTACACACTCTCCCCCGACGGGCGTATCTGGACGGGAGCTCGGAATACGCATACGCAGCAGCGTATACGCATACGCCATATATAATGTCCGACTCCGCTTCCACCTCCGCCTGATCTTCCACCTCTTAGCAGGAGGTGAGGAAAGGGGACGGAAGCACGCAGACCCGGTCGGATCCACCGGCCCGCGGAACGGATCGAGGCCACCGGCATCCTCGGCTCGCGTCGCGTCGCGGCGGCGAGCTGGAAATCCCCGGATCGGTGCAGCTGCCCCCTGCCCCCGCCCGATAACGCGGCGGGAGGGTGGTGGCCTGTCGATCTCGCGGCGGGAGCTGGATAACTACCTGCCGATTTGGGGATTTGGGTGTTTGGTGCGTGTGTGGTGGCGTGGAGTGGCCGGCGTGGGGTGGCGGAGCTAGGGTTTGGGTTTGGGCGTTCGGGATGACGCGCCGGGTGCGGCGGCGGACGTGCAGGGAACGGGAGGGTAGAGGGGTGAGGGGCGCGTCGCGTGTTGTTTCGGCGGGGCCGGAAGGCGAGGAGGATGCGGCGGCGGTGGAGGTTGACTGGAGGGCGCTGCCGGACGACACGGTGCTGCAGCTCTTCGCGCGGCTGAACTACCGCGACCGCGCCAACATGGCGTCAGCGTGCCGGGCTTGGCGAGCGCTGGGCTCGTCACCCTGCCTGTGGAGCACGCTCGACCTCCGCGCGCACCGCTACGACCGGGAGGTGGCGTCGTCGCTTGCCTCGCGGTGCGGGAGCCTGCGTCGGCTACGCCTGCGGGGCCACGAGGCGGCAGAGGCCGTCCCGGGCCTCCGCGCGCGTGGTCTCCGCGAGGTGGTGGCCGATGGCTGCCGCGGCCTCACAGATGCTACGCTCGCTGTCCTCGCCGCGCGGCACGAGGACCTCCAGAGCCTCCAGATCGGGCCCGATCCTCTCGAGCACATCTCCAGCGATGCCCTCCGCCACGTCGCTCTTTGTTGCTCGCAACTCCGCCGCCTTCGCCTCTCGGGTCTCCGTGAAGCTGACGCAGATGCCGTCGGAGCGCTCGCCCGCTGCTGCCCCCTCCTCGAGGACGTGGCTTTCCTCGATTGCGGCACCGTGGATGAGGCCGCCCTTGCTGGTATCCACTCTCTCCGGTTCCTCTCTGTAGCAGGATGCCGGAGCCTGAAATGGGCTACTGCATCCACCTCCTGGACCCAGCTTCCCTCCCTTATTGCCCTTGACGTCTCCCGCACTGATGTTCCGCCAAGTGCTGTTTCACGCCTCATTTCCCATGCCAAAACCCTCAAGCTTATATGCACGCTGAACTGCATTTCTGTTGAGGAGGAACAGCTTCACAATCCTGCTGTATTTAGTAACTCTAAGGGCAAGGTCGTGCTAACAATCAACAGCGACTTCAAAACTTTTGAGACCATGTTTCCAGTTGTGGATGTGAAAGCGCACGAGGTTTTCAATCAATGTAGCTGGAGTCACAAAGACAAGATAGCTGGTGATACAATGACATGGCTCGAGTGGATCCTGTCACAGTCACTTCTCCGAATTGCAGAGTCCAACCCACAAGGCATGGATAGTTTCTGGCTACAGAAGGGCACTGCACTGCTGCTTAGACTATTGAAGAGTTTGCAGGAGGATGTGCAGGAGCGGGCAGCTACTGCACTTGCTACGTTTGTAGTTATGGATGACGAGAGTGCAAATGTGGATCCTGCAAGGTCGGAGGCGGTGATGCAGAATGGGGGCATCCGAATGTTGCTGGACCTTGCAAGGTGCTCTAGGGAGAGCGCACAATCTGAAGCAGCAAAAGTAATAAATTGTTTCTATCTGCCCTTAGTTTTTAGTGTTCTTGCTTGCATTTACCATCTTCTCACATTAGTTAATGTCGCCATTCAGGCTATTGCCAACTTGTCAGTGAATACCAAGGTTGCCAAGGCAGTTGCAGAGGAAGGCGGCATTACAATACTCACTAATTTAGCCAAGTCGATGAATAGGCTTGTTGCTGAAGAGGCTGCTGGTGGCCTTTGGAATCTCTCTGTAGGCGAGGACCATAAGGTTGTTATTCTTTGGATGCTGATTCCTTGTATAACTTCTTATATTGGGGTAATTTTTGTAATAATCATTGGTTGCACTTCTTCAGGCGGCTATTGCAGTATCTGGTGGTATCAAGGCCCTGGTCGATCTAATATTTCGTTGGCCTGCTGGAACTGATGGAGTTCTTGTATGAAGCCTTTAATTTTCAATTTCTCATATTTCCAATTTAATTAAGCATCTGGACCAATTAGTCTATATATGTTGCTATTTGTTTTTCTTTAGGAACGTGCTGCTGGCGCGCTTGCAAACCTGGCTGCTGATGACAAGTGTAGCTTGGAAGTTGCAAAGGCTGGTGGTGTCCATGCTTTGGTTACACTTGCTCGATCATGTAAACTTGATGGTGTCCTAGAACAGGTAAACAGCACATTGGCACCTTCATGCTTTTTTTTCCTGTAAGCAACCAGTATTCATTTATTATTGGTGTTCCGGTACTACTAGTTATATGAGCTCCATGAAACCAACATAATGTGATAAATGCCAAGCACGACAAGGAGCATGCAAGCTCTCATCTTGAGTTCGTCCTTCATAGCTACATACCTATGCATCTGGACATGTTACATGTACCATCTGCATCATATTGCTTAGGTATCAAACTTTGCTGTACCATATAAGAAATAAACTGCCCGTGCGATAGATGTCTCATTAAACGCAAAGCAGTAGCAAAAACTTGTGAGTTATCATTTCCAACGTTTCATAAGTGTATGCCTTGACACTTGTCAATGGCTTGTTGCTTGTCTATAGAAATTTTGGTATGCCATAGGTCTCAAATTGGTCTATATAATGTATTTATCAGGATTTGTGAAGGTTTACCATACATTTTCTTACTTAGTATACTGTCTACAAGCTTGTGTATTTCCCTTCATTGCATATCCATATTTATGACTCGTGTTCTCATCAGGAGAATGAAACTCTTGTAACCTGCAGTACTTAAGTTGTAGTTTGCTGCTGTATTATCGATACTTCACTAACCCAACCATACTGTATCAGACACTTCGATACACCGGTGCTTTCTCTATATTACCATAGTGTTATTCTTCAAAATCGTATATTGCCGTATGGCCGTACCCTTATTGTGTTACTGATACATAGGCTTGCTGACTAGGATTTGGGTTAGTCTAATGTTTCTAGCTTCAATGTTTGGTTTAGACCTTTTTAATTTGCTTTCAAGCCACTCCAATGATGTTTTTGAAGCTCCCAGCATAACTCTTTGTCTTTTTAATGTTCACCATCTCTATTTTTAAGTTTTCACCTAAATGCTAAATAGCCGGTCACCTATTACTGCCATTTATTCGGGCTAAATGGCTGTATAAAAAGGATATGGCTGGCCACTTTGTGGCATTTAAACTTGAACAGTGATATTTTTGCTGTTTTGTTAGTTTCTAAGGCTACTTATATTTGCAGGCTGCAAGAGGTCTGGCTAACTTAGCTGCACATGGGGACAACAACGACAACAATGCTGCTGTAGGTCAGGAAGCAGGGGCTCTGGAGGCACTAGTGCAACTAACAGGTTCTCAAAACGAGGGTGTAAGGTATACATATAACTGTTTTGATATGCTCCAACTTGCATGACCTTCAGGTCTTAATGCATGCATTCTGCCTGAATGGTTCACACGAATCTACATTAGTAATTCACAACTTTTATGTACCAAATTAGACAAGAAGCTGCTGGTGCTTTGTGGAACCTGTCATTTGATGACAGAAACCGTGAAGCCATTGCTGCAGTGGGTGGTGTTGAAGCTTTGGTAAGCTCTTTTGCTCCCACATCCTCTGCACCTCATGCCTTTGGTGTCTATTAGCTGTTTTTCTAGAAAAAAGGAATATAATATTCCGGCCTCCAACATTCACAAGTGAATGAGTATGGCCAATTACAACAGACCCATAGTACTTAGACTATGCTTCACCAATCAGAGTAAAAAACATGGAACAAAGAAAAGAGACTCAAATCCCTATCCTATTCCTTCTTCGACACGTAACTTGCTGAAGAGCTTCAAACTGGTACATTTGAATAGAAGACATCTCTCTGAAGAGGCTTGTACTTATATACTTTGTAGTGATGCAGAATGATGCTGCCTTAATGTAACAGTTAAATTATGCTAAAGTTATTTGGTTGCAATCTTTGTAGAAGAGTTATCTTGAATTTTATGGTGAGGTATGATGTCAAAGACACTAAGCCTGTGGAAACAAGAGAAAGTAATTGATAATACTGCTAGGATGCCAAAATATTTCTAGGAACTCTTCTATCCCAGCCCTTCCATATATTCTCAATCTCACTTTAATAGAATAGAAGATATATAGTTCCCCTTTTCAGACAATGACTTCTGTTTCTTAGGTTGCTCTAGTGCAACAATGTTTGAATGCTTCAGAAGGCCTTCAGGAGAGAGCTGCTGGTGCATTATGGGGATTATCTGTTTCAGAAGCTAATAGGTAACTTCAAATGATAACATGTTCCTTCAGTTGTATTTACACTTCAGTGTAAAAGGCATTGTCAGTTTACCACATTCGTATAATTGATTCTTATGTGCTAAATGAAAGAATCCTCTGAGTTTAATTTTGTCTCCTTCACTATAAGCGAGGCTGCGTTGCTGATGAAGTGCACTTGACTACTTGAGCCTATTATTATTATTATGTTGTGTTCCATGATACCCTTACAATATACCCTTTTGCTGACAACATATGGTAGTTCAGTTTAAAATTTCGTGAAAGTTTCTAATTAACCTTTGTTGATGAAGTAGCATGTGTTTGGATGGAGGGGCCAAATGGTTGGAGCAGGTTCAACCCAGATTCTGGGGTGTTTGGATCGGATGTCACCAAACCTGGGTCCAACCCAGTAGAGAATATCCGCACTAGATGCGGGTTGGTTTGGTACCACCAAAATGGCCGGATCAGCTTGACCCAGATGGAGAGCGCAGAGGAGCAGCAGACCGGGCAGCGCACAGCGGGGCGAGCTCCGCCCCCTGGCCATGGCAGCGCAGGGTGAGCTCCGCCCTCAGCCATGGCGGTGCAGGCGAGCGGGAACGGCGTCTAGACGAGCAGAATGGCGGTCGTGTGGCACTTGGATGATGGCGGTGGGCCGCGTGGGCGCAGAGGAGCGACGTCCGCGGCCGCGAGGTGCATTGGAGCAGCGGCGGTGGCCGCGTGTTGGAGTAGCAGAGGAGCCACGCACGAGGTCCTGGCGGCGCGGTGGCGTGGGGCCTTGTGGGGTGGCGCGGGATCTGGCATATTTTTTTTGACGCTGCGAGGCGCGGGGCTGCGTGAGCGGCTGAGCGCACAATGAAGAAGAAGAGGAGGATAGGCTGCCAGACGGGCCCCACACGTCAGCTATCTCATCCCTATTTGCCTTCAAACCAAACAAGGAACCGGGTCAGACCAATCCCTATCAACCAAAGGCGAGATGGGTCTAACCCAAACCAAAAATCTGGGTCAGGTCCAACCCATCCCACATAGGGTAATGTATGGTGGTAGCATAGGGTCACCTAATGAAAGGAAGTACATGAACAGAAAATTAATGTTTATTGTTCCATTTCAGAGGCGCCTGATTCTTTAACCTTTTGAAACTTCTTTGTGCCATTCTTGTAGTCATATTTGATTTCCACATTGTTGATAACTTCATTTTTTTCTTTGCATTGGTTAGCATTGCAATTGGGCAGGGTGGTGGGGTTGCACCTTTGCTCACATTGGCACGCTCAGAGGTTGAAGTAAGTTCTGTTTGCACTTTATGCAGTCAACAAATTTGACAAATTTCTGTTCATGTATGGAGATGTTCAGTTACTGAAGAATTTTGTATTGTTTTGATTTTTACTTAAAGGATAAAAGCCTTCTGTTGGCAATACATAATATTGCCATGAGATTTCCCTGTATCCTAGTTAGTAATGCCCAGATGTACAAAACATTACATATGTGGCTGAAAAAGCCTGTACCCAGGTTCTAATCCATTTGACTGCACCATGGCAGCTTATGGTCTACCTAATGTTCTGTTTTTTTTTCAAGTTAATCACGTGGTAGTGTTGTACCTTTGAAATGTGCAAGCTCTTGATTCATTCTTCTTGATATGGATATGGATATGTGCAAAGACTGTTCAATAATGTGTTGAATTTCTTTGGTGTATTTTATTTCAAGTGACCTCAGATTTGCTGACTTTAGAAACCATTGACCGTTGTGACATAGTTTTATTTGTATGAACACATTGTTCTCTCATGTCTTAAATGCTTGGAAAATTAAAAGGTTGGCATGACACACATGTGCCATTTATTTTTAGTTTTACTGTCTGGTTTTAAGTCAAGTAGACTATTTAATCATTGCCATCAATTTATTTTGGTAACTTTTGCTCGGACTTTTGCAGTTTTTAAGTGATATTATAGTCTATAATAGAAAGTTTTCATACTTAGTACTTCTGCCTTGGAAAATTGGAAACAAAAATATGTTTGTTGCTTAGACAATGACTCCCTGGTTCCACAGGATGTTCACGAGACAGCTGCAGGGGCACTATGGAATCTTGCTTTTTATTATGGTAATGCTCTCCGCATAGTCGAAGAAGGTGGGGTGCCTGTTCTTGTAAAAATTTGCTCATCATCAGGGTCCAAGATGGCACGCTTCATGTCTGCACTAGCACTAGCATATATGTTTGACGGAAGGTACCATTTTTACTATTTTTTCTTGATTGCTTCACGTGTTGGCCATTTTATATTAGAATCTGTTTTTTAGTTTTTAGTTGAGCAAGGCCTACAAGCAGCTGTCACTTCAAGTTTTGTTGTTGGTTTAGGCTTCAAAATTCTGTATGTTCTATTGATTTATTACTACTTGTAGAATGGGATCCATATCATGTTTCTAGGGTTAAGATGATGAATTTGCTTATGAAATAGTGTTCATCAAGTTCATTTCAAGTTTGGAGGATTTCTGTGTTAACATTCAGAGGAGCCATCTGTTAGACCTTTACCATGTTCTATTTCTTTGATCATATATTGCTAGACTGCTAGAGGTTGTGTTTGTAACTTGTAAGCTGGCTTTTATATTTTGCTGCTGATCATTGAATCTTTAGAGTTCAAGGTTAGCAAGTCTAAATGTTATTTGCAAGGTTCATGCCCTGCAGCCTTGCAGAAGTGTAGAGAAGTATAGGAATCACACCACACCCCCAATGTGTGTGTGTGTGTGTTGGGGGGGGGGGGGTGCTGGATATGTATAGCCACAGTCACAATACAATAGAGGCAACTAGGCTATGGTAAATCACTATCCTAAAATACATGATCCTGATGGATCCTTTCCTAATGCTAGCCTTCCTAATGGATCATTTCCTAATACTGATGGATCCTTTCCTAATGCTAGCCTTCCTAATGAGTCATTTCCTAATACCCGCTCGCAGTCAAAGCGGTAGGAGGATCACGAACGCAGAGGCTGGACCGAAAGTCTGTGAACAGCTGCATAGGAAGACCCTTGGTCATGATAGCTGCAAATTGGTGAGCCGAAGGAACGTGGAGGACGTGAATCTGCCCCAGGGCACCACCTCACAAATGAAGTGGATGTCGATCTCGATGTGCTTGGTGCGACGGGGGTGGACAGGATTAGCAGTCATGTAGATGGCGCTAATGTTGTCGCCGTAGACCACTGTAGCCAAGGGAACTGAGATGTAAAGTTCCTGAAGAAGTTGCCGCACCCAGCAGCATTCGGTGACAACCTGTGCAACAGCCTGGTATTCAGCCTCCACGCTGGAGCGGGAGACTGTGGTCTGGCGTTTGGATGACCAAGACACCAGATTGTCACCGAGGAAGACGCAAAAGCCAGAGGTGGAGTGGTGGGTGTCCGGGCAGCCTGCCTAGTCAGCACTGGAGTAGGCAGTGATCTGGTCGACAGGGCTGGTGCCCAAGTGGAGGCTAGCGGAGAGCTGGTGGAGGGCGTGCCCTTCACATAGCGTAGGATACGCTTGATCAGCGCCATATGCGGCTCACGCGGGTCATGCATGAACAAGAAGACCTGCTGAACAGCAAAGGCCAAGTCTGTCTGCGTCAGTGTGAGGTACTGAAGGGCGCTGGCGAGGCTCCGGTACTTGGAGGGGTCAGCCACCGGGGCACCGTCAGTGGTGGACAACTTGGTCCATGCATCGTCCAGTGTGGTAGTGGGGTGGCACTTGGACATGCCAGCCCGCTGGAAGAGGGCGACAACGTACTAGTGTTGGGACAGGAAAAGACCGGAGTGATCCTGTGTCACAGCAATCCCGAGGAAGTGATGTAGGTCGCCAAGATCTGTCATGGCGAACTCCGAGTGGAGGCGAGCCATGACGTGCTGGAGCAGCTCAGGAGATGACGCCATGAGGATAATGTCGTCGACGTAGAGGAGCAGGTAGGCGATGCGAGCGCCCTCTTTGTCCCTCTTTGTACACAAAGAGGGAGGCGTCAGACTTGGGAGGGAGCAAAGCCGATGGTGCGGATGTAGCTAGCAAATCGCTGGTTCCAAGCCCGGGGCACCTGCTTGAGTCAAGCAAACGTAGTCGGGGGTGGCCGGGTTGACGAAGCCAGATGACTACTGGCAGTAGACCGTCTCCTCGAGATTCCCATGGAGGAAGGTGTTCTTCACGCCCAGCTGATGAATGGGCCAAGAGCGTGAGGCGGCGATGATGAGGACGGTGCGGATTGTCGCCGGTTTGACAACCGGGCTGAAGGTGTCGTCGTAGTCGACACCAGCCTGCTGGGAGAAGCTGCGGACAACCCAGCGCGCCTTGTACCGTCGGAGTGGAACTTGTGTTCGAACAGCCACTTGCTGGTGACAATATTAGCGCCAGGGGGCCAAGGTACGAGGCGCCAAGTGCTGTTGGTGAGGAGAGCATCGTATTCCGCTGACATTGCAGCCCACCAGTTGGGGTCGGCAAGGGCGCTGCGATAGTTGGTCAGAATCGGGGACGCCGTTGAGGGGGAAAAGCCGTAGCGGTCGACCGGACACCAGCTGCCGGTCTGCAGTCGTGTCACCGGGCGCGAAGGTGGTGGAGGCGCAGCAGGCGGTGTTGAGGACGCCGCAGGGGATGCTGGGGTTGCCGCCGGGGGCACTGGGGGCGCACAGGAGGCGCTGGTGGTCGTGGACGCCGCTGATAGTGGCCCCAAAGCGACCAGTCCCGCCCGGACGTGGAGCAGGCTGTGCTGAAGCCTGGGACCCATCTGGAAGCTGCACCGTGCCAGCATAGATGATCGCCAGGTCTTGGTAATATAGCAGTACAGCCTTGCTGCTGGGAAGAGGCGCAGACGAGCACTCAACAGCAGCAGGAGGCGGAGTGTCTGCTGGTGGAGAAAGTCCTTGCATCAAGAAGTCCAGTGATGACGGCATGGAGGCCGCCGACGGAGTTGCAGCAAAGGGGAACACAGTCTCGTCGAACACAACATGACATGGCACTATGACACGCCGAGTTGCAGCACGGAGGTACCCTTTGTGGGAAGAAGGGTAGCCGAGGAACAAGCACGGGGTGGATCGAGGGGAGAGTTTGTGGGATGTTGTGGCACTGAGATTTGGATAGCAGAGGCAACCGAACACACGAAGGGAGGAATAATCCAGGAGCTGCTGATGGAGTAGTTGGTAGGGGATGGCATGCTGTACAGAAGCAGAGGGGTGCCGGTTGAGTAGATATGTGGCAGCAGCGAAGGCTTCAGCCCAGTATGGTGGTGGCATGGAGGCGTGGAGTCTGGAGCAGCAAAGTGCGGATGGTGTTGTTGATGGTGCGAAGTATGCGTTCAGCTTTACAGTTTCATTGGGAGGTGTAGGGGCACGAGAGGCGCAAGCTGATGCCGTGGCTGGAGAGGAAGTCAGTAGTGGCCCGGTTGAGGAACTCGGTGCCATTATCAGCCTGAAATGCTTTGGGGGTGATGCTGAATTGCGTACGAGCAAAGCGATGAACGCAACAAGATGGCGATGAACTCAGATTTGTGGCGTAATGGAAAAGTCCAACAAAAATGATAGATCATCAAGCATCACAAGATAATATTTGAATCCTGAAGTGCTCAAAACAGGGGATGTCCATACATCACAGTGAAGTAACTCAACGATAGAGGTAGTGACAGAAGTAGAGCTACTGAATGGGAGCCGGGTGTGTTTGCCAAGTTGACAAGCATGACATAAAGACTGCGGCTGCTTATTACATGATATGTTCTGTAGGGTGGCGAGGGTGGAAGGACCCGGGTGACCAAGACGATGATGCCAGAGCGTGGCGGAGGTGGCGAGGCTGCAGGTGGGCGGTGTGGGGGTGATGGTGTAGAGATCCTCGCCACTATTGCAGCGAAGAATCACGCGTCCCATCTGCAGGTCCTTGACAGAAAAACCCAAAGTGTCAAATTCAATGGAGCATGAATTGTCATGAGTGAATTGGCGGACAGAAAGAAGATTGCGCACTAGAGCAGGAGCATCAAGGACATTGTTAAGGTGGAAGGTAGTGTTGGCTGCCGACAAGGTAGAAGTGCCACCACAGGAAATAGAAATGTTACTGCCATTACCAACAGTAATGAAGGAATCATAGTGAGGGAGGCAGGAGAGGAGTATACCATCCGAGGGTGACGTGTGTAGACGCGTCCTTGTCGAGGACCCAGGGGTTTGAGCCCTGGAATGATAGTTGGTTCAGGGCAGCCACAAGCCTGGCCTGATTCCAGGGACCAGCGCCTGGCTGTGGCTGAGGAGGAAGGGCGCCATCGGAGTACTGTGCTGCGGCGAAGGCAGTGTGGGCCTGCGGAGGGGTGCCCAGGACGTCAGGGCCGCTGTGGGGGCGCCACTGCTGTTGGTAGCCACCCCAAGGGGAGAAGCAGACCCATGGGCCAGCTGGCTGGGGAGGACCGTGGCTGCCTCCCTGGGACGAACCACCACGACCGCCACGACCCTTTTGCCGATTGTGATAGCTGCCGCCGCCGCTGCTGTCATTGCCGGGGCGGGTGCCATGGTTGCTGCCAGTATTGCCTGGCCGGCCGCTGCTGCCAGAGGCACCCTGACTGCCCATGGATGCATGGCAGGCGGAGCTGCATGAAGAGCCTGCGAGGAGGGCGGTCTGGGAGGTGACCTGGCCCTTGTTGGCAAGGCGAAGCTCCTTGAGGATGAGCTTTTCGCGGGCTGTGGTGAAGTTGGGCAACGGAGTGGAATCTGCGATGTTGTCGGCGGTGCTGGAAAATTGGGGTTTGAGGCCACGCAGCAGGTTGAGGACGAGCTGCGATTCAATAACGGTGTGGCTGACGTCATGCAGGGCATCGACTGTGGTCTTCATCTTCTGGCAGTAGGCGTCAATGGAGAGGTCACCCTGAGTCATCGAATGGAATTCGTGACTCAGGAAGACGGCGCGAGAGGCCTTGTTCGCCTGGAAGATGCTGGAGATCGCTGTCCACAGCTGACGGGCGGTCTGATCCGGGGCCTTGGCGAGATCGAGGACGTCGTCTCCGACGGTGCTGAGGAGCCAATTGCGGACACAGGAGTTAGCAGCAGCCCAGGCCGCATCGGTAGGGCGTGCCTCCTGTGTGCCATCGACGTGCAGGAGAAGGCTGAATTTGCCGCAGAGGGAGAGGAAGGAGGACGACCAGCGAGTGAAGTTGGGCGCTTCAGTTCGAGGGTGATCAGCACATGGGATTTGACTGAGATGGTAGCATAAGGGGGGATGGAGAAGACAGCCGGTGCCAAGGCTGAGGCTGAGTTGGTGAGGGCAGCAGAGGAGTCGCTGGAAAGGGGAGCAGTGCTCATGGTGGCGGCTTGGCAAGGACCAATGCTGGGGGTGGGAGACGGAGAGAAAGGCGCGACCAGGGTGGTGGCGCAGCAGCGGGAGGAGGGGGTGGGGCAAATGGACCTAGGCCCAGACTCGTGATACCATGTAGAGAAGTATAGGAATCACACCACACACCCACAGTGTGTGTGTGTGCGGGGGGGGGGGGTGGGGTGACAATAGAGGCAACTAGGCTATGGTTAATCACTATCCTAAAATACATGATCCTGATGGATGCTTTCCTAATGCTAACCTTCCTAATGGGTCATTTCCTAATACTGATGGATCCTTTCCTAATGCTAGCCTTCCTAATGAGTCATTTCCTAATAAGAAGATGTGCATTCATATAGATGTAGGAACTACTTTGGTTTTGTCTGGATGTGTGGTGCTGCGGTTTCCATAAATGGCAAGTCAAACTGGAATGTTGGTTGTTAGAATTGTTCTATAAACCACATGACATGGAGCGTTGCTAGCTTCAACACACTCACATTAAGGGCCTGTTGGATCTCCTAAAAATTATGAGAATGAGACCCAAACATTTGGATTCCAGGGGGTGATTCTTATCGAACCACCAGATCCAGCTAACCACCACCACCATACTATTTACAGATAATAGGTGTGAAGCACCTTCAACCATCTATAATCTCTGTCTATAATCCAGGGATCCAAACGTACCTTTTTATTTTTAATCCAGAATCCAAATTCTACAGTTACTATTGAGAATCCATATTCTAATAATCTCTAGGAGATCCAAGCATGCCATAAATTATATAAGCCATAAGGTAGAATGTATTTTTGGCACTTGACAAATTTATATAGATGTTACTGATGGTATCTTTCATCAGAAGTAGTATTATTCTTAGTTGTACTTCTTAATAGAAAGATATGCAGCTCTCCTGCGTGTTCGAGAAAAAAATTATTCTTAGTTGTACATTGTTTTATCAAATAATTTCCCATTTCCTTTGTAACAACTCAAGTGAACTATACACGTAGTGTTTGTTCACTGAAAAATTGTGTTGTAGGGCGTTTATGAAGCATCTGGTACTTTGTACAAGATTTTCCTAATGAGATATGATCATCAGATGCCTAAATCTGAAATTTTTGAACTGACAGAATGGATGAAGTTGCTTTGGTTGGAGCATCCTCGGATAGCAGTTCCAAGAGTGTTAATGTTGAGGGAGCTAGAAGAATAGCATTTAAGCATATAGAAACCTTTGTGCTTACTTTCTCAGATCCACAAATGTTCTCTATGGCTGCTGCCTCATCAGCCCCGGCAGCGCTGTCTCATGTTGCTGAAGCAGTGTTTATACACGAAGCTGGGCACCTGAGATGCAGGTTTGGCTCTACATTTAGTTTTGAGCCTTTATGAAGTTCTTACTCAGAGCATATGAAGTTCCTTTTGGAGGATTCATATTTGTTCCATGCATCTTATTTTCATCTTTTGTCATGATATGTAGTTAGAGCAACATAGTACTAATATGATGCTTACTTTCGCCAGTCGATCTGAGATTGGTAGATTTGTTGCCATGCTTCGGAATCCTTCACCAATTCTGCGTGCTTGTGCTGCCTTTGCCCTTCTTCAGGTTTGTTTCCTTTATCCCTTCTCAACTGATAATGCTGTTTATCTTGTAGCTCTATCTAGAGTCATTATTGTTTGAGACATGGGCCATATTGTCCATTACAAGAGCAGTTTTGGCTGCTTTGTTGACATTGATATTGTTATCTCTTTCTTTCATCTGTCTCAGCATCTTGTATAGTACTATAAAACACACGAGTCTGTAACTAAGCTAAATTTAAAATGGGGGTAGCGGATATGGAGCAAAGAGTATTTTTGCTTCACTACCTCTACTTTATGCGCATCTTATGTGCATCCTGAAGAGTATTCTCAAATGGGAAGCATGATGACTAATCACAGCTTCTACAGCTTTTCCCTGTTTTTTCTTCCTTTTCATGGTACGAAACTGTCAATTTGTCAGCTCCTTGTTTTGTCAGTTATTATGCTTTTGTTTCATTTGGCTCATTCCAAAGATTGATTACCCATTTCTATGCTTGGCTTGAAAATTACTGTATCTAACTGCTCATTGTCGTATGTCTTATCCCTTTCTCCTATATACTTGTGTGCACACAACGAAGACTTCATTTTGTAACTATGTGTATCTTCCATTGCCATCTAATCTGATGAGAAGTTTGAAATACTGCAGTTCACAATCCCAGGAGGTCGGCATGCGGTGCATCACGCAGGTCTCTTGCAGGAAGCAGGAGCAGGTCGAGTGTTGCGTGCAGCGGCGGCAGCGACAACAGCTTCTATTGAAGCCAAAATTTTTGCCAGGATTGTCCTCAGGAACTTGGAGCACCATCAGTCAGGGACGTCAACATGAACACCCAGCATAGGTGCATCCTCCAACAAACTAAGGCCTCTGCATCGATGGGCTGCTTGGCCAATGCAGAATGTACCAGTTTGGCTTTCGGGGCCTTTTTACATCACAACAGTTTTGGTCCGTGCAGACAGTGACTGAAGGAACTCCAGCGAAGGTATAACTCACAACTGTGAAGTGACTAAACATAAGTGGCAGCTCTTCCCGTATCGGACGTTTAAGGTTGAGTTGAATTTTCTAGAGATCATTTGTGTGTACAAGTAAAAAAAATAGCGTCGATGAGAATTATAAACTGGCATATAGAACTTATGGATATTTATTACTTGTTTGTTATTGTTGAGGTGTGTGGCGGCGTCATGTAGAAATTGGGGTATTCCTCCCAGCATACATGTAACTTTATAAATGTACTGTTATGTATTTCCTCTCCATGATTCATTCTTTGCATTTATAGATCGAGGTGATGTTTAGCACAATGAAACAAGGGTTTGATTTGGTCAACATGAACATCATCAGTAAGCTAATTGAGCATGATACAATAGCCACCCTTTTTTTTTCAAAAAAAAAAATGCCAAACTTTTCAGTGATGTTTTTAGAAAAAAAATACTTGGAGAATTTTCACTGAACATCTTAGAAATTTTATGGAAGCCTTTCTACATTTTTTAGGTTTTAGAAAAGGTTCTTAAATCTCCATTTTTAAAATAAAAAGCGAGATCTTTTTACAAAACTTTTTTTCAAAATATCTTTATTTTAAAATAAATAAAACTTCACAAAAAGGATTTAAGATAAAACAAAAAAAACATCAGAAAGTTCATTAGAAAAGCCAAAGTAGAAAATCAAATAAAAATGAGGCCTGTTTGGTCAGGCTTGATTTTTTTTTTCATTTATCACATCAAATATTTGGAAATATGTATGAGGTACTAAATATATATTATTTGTAAAATTAAAACAACAGTTAGAGGATAATTTGCAAGACAACCCTAATTAGTTTATAATTAGACACTAATTATCAAATAAAATGAAAATGCATAGTGTCTGTTAAATTTTATCATTGCAAACCCACCACCCGCTTAGATTTGATCTCTCATGGATTATCTCTTGGGCGGTAGTGGAATGCTAGTGGAGGTGAATATCTTCTGAGGAATATGGGCCTCTAGCCGTCTTAGTTATTTTGTAAATATAATGACAACCAAATGATAGCATTAATTAATATGTGTGCAGGATTAACTTATTTGCTAAGATATGTAAGTTTGGATAGTCCTAGACAAAGGAAACAAGTGGTGCAAAATTTCTATAAGGAACTAAGAAGAAATAAAAAGAATAGCGAAAAGTCCAAGCACAGAATGGTACGCACCTTTTATGAAAGATGAGAGCATGAGATAATCGGGAGGTATGCTCGGCCAACACCCAAACGGTCGGACATTGTTAACGTGCGACTCATCACGTGGATGGCGAGCGTGACCCCCAACAATGATCTTCTTCTTCCCAGCACTGCCCATCTTTCCTCCCCTACCCCACCTCCTCCCTTGCCGCCGGTGGCGCAGCCCACCGCCCGCCCCCGTCCCTTGACGCCCCCCGCAGCCCGCCACATGACCGCAGAGCTTCAACGAAACCCTAGCACGGTCGTGGCACCGCCTTCTTCCCCTCCTCCCATTGCGGCGAGTTATGCGGCCATGGTGCCCCCTCCCTGCCCTAGTCGCCTTCGCTGGCGCCAGGGCCCCTAACCACATGGCCGACTTGCCTTCCCCTGGTCGGCCCCTTCTAAGCCCGCCAAAGTTGGAAAAGAAGAAGATGGCTCGTTGGAACCCTAGCGCCTCCTCCGGTGAGGGCATGATCACGGTCACGTGGGAGAGGAAGAGGGAGATGCGGTCGCACCGTCACGCCATCATGTGATGTTCGCGTGTTAGACTTTGCGCAAACGGTCTGCTAATGAAGTATTGAGTGCGGGACAATTAAGGAAAAAAAGACAATTGAGGCGAATAAGCCACATAAGCTAGGGTCTTTGTGAAAATCGTGGAGATCAATGGATCAGATGGTCCAATTAAAAAGAGGGCACCAGACAATCAGCGCAGGACTAGAACAACGGTAATTCAATGGCTATAACACGCTAGATAGTCCGGTAGTTGGAAAATAGTGAACACACTAGCCTTTTGCTAACAACTATTTGAGGTGGATGAGCTCTCTCTCTCTCTCTGTGTGTGTGTGTGTGTATAGGGAATTATTAGAGCATGCTAAAGCTACTACAAGCCTAGGATCACTCTATCCACCGTATGAGAGCTTATTGTTTAAATCCAATGTTGGGATTGTACCTTATTTAGCATAGAGAATATGGTTTAGCTTGTGAGCTTGGGCTTTGTGCTCATGTAATTTTTGTGAGGCGGAGCATTTTGAGCCTTTGTGGTTCTTTGATAGCGACGTCAATCCTCTGAGCTTGGTGTGGAGCACGACAAACTTAGTGTGTAGAGGATGAGGAGACTCCTTCCTTGGTAGAGAAGCACATAGTGGATGACACCAAGGTAACTAGGATCGATGGGTGCCAAGTGACGAGTCTTAGTTACTTGTGTCACTTTAGTGAGAGCCTTTGTGTCATGCCCAACATAGTGATCGAGCTCTAACATGGACTAGAAGTGCATTTTAGCAACACATACATCACATCGTAGGAGTTTCTACTTGCTCGATCCTTTAATTACCTCATGTGACCTTTATCTTTCTTATATTATCATTGGATAATTGGTATGATTGGCTCTAAGTTAAAAACCCTTAGTGGGTTTGAATAAGTAGAGCACACTAGCAAAAACGTAGGTGCATATCTTGCTAGCTACTTTATTGTTTCTCTAGTGCAAATCAAACAGAACACTTGAATAAGGTTTTAGAGACCCAATTCACCCTCCTCTCTTGGGTCTCAGACACTCACCATTACTTATAGGTCTCCACCGTTGCAAAGTTTCCCCTTTGCCATATTGAAAGGTCCTTGTTTGGTTTTGGTAATTGAGTGACAACTTAGGTGGACTAATAGTGTTTATGTGAGATACACAGGAGATTAGTCCACAGGTGATTATGTGATGATGAAGGAGCTCATTGCATATGAGACATGACATGGAGTCATGTGACCAAGGTGGAGAAGATCAAGATGAGGCTTGGCTTGATGGACCGGTTGCAAGAGTGAAGGGCAAGTCGGAGGCTTTGAAGCGAGGGACCGCGTGTGACGGTGAAGCTTGAGCAAGACTTGGCGCCGATGGACCGAGGCAACGGTGAAGAGCAAGTGAGGTCAAGATCGATGAACCGATACAGTCACGTGATGATATGAAGTGGATCATATCATTTTGTGATTGGTTGGTGCATTTGTTGCATCAACAATGGAGGAGATGGAATGGAAAGCACAAGGCAAAGGTATAACCTAGGGCATTTCCATTTCACCGGTCATAGGTGTGTAGAGAAGTTTATGACCGGATTTAGGATAGATGGCCGTACTATCAAGAGGGGCAAACTTGTTTACATATCGGTCATCTAGTGCCACTTGAGCGATCTAACTTTGCATATGTGTTAGGATCGAGTGGCGTGGCAAGTTGAGAGGTTAACTCCTTTGGGAAAATGTTTGTGAAAATGCTAACACACTTGCACTTTGGTGGTGGACACTTGTTGGTGTTAGCACGTTTGCAAAGGAGGTGGAGTTCCTAGGGTTGAGAGGGGTTTGGGTTCCTTTGGGAAAATTAAGTGCATATTTTCTATTGCGCCGGTGGGAAATTCGGAGAAGTCGCGGGAGTGTTTTTCGCTGAGAAACACTCACCGGACGCTGGTGTTGGCAGCACCGGACGCTGGTCCAGAGCGTTCGGTGTGGTGTCAGTCTGCGGCGCAGGTGTCCAGAGTGCACCGGACGCACTGGAGTGAGTCCGGTGCTCAGCGTCCGGTGTGCGGGCGTTTTGGTGACCCACTCTGCGCATGAGTCCGGTGAGCACCGGACGCTCAGGGTGCGTCCGGTGGCTCACGTCCGGTGACCCTGCGAGTTTGCGGAGCTCTCTACGTATGGGTCCGGTGTGCACCGGACGCGTCCGGTGTGACGCAGTAGAGCGCCTGGTGGTGCTGTGCAGGCGCGCGTGCGCAGTAGCCGTTGGCGGCAACGGTTGAGTTCAAACGGCTAGTGACACGTGGCTGACGCCTGAGCACCGGACGCTGGGGGTTGAGCGTCCGGTGGCTCCCTGTGAGCGTCCGGTGCCCTCGTGTTTTGCCCAGTGAAGGGGCAACGGCTAGTTTAGCCCTTAGGGCTATAAATAGAAGTGGTGGCCGGCCTTGGCTGGCGCTGAGCACCCTTGGAACTTAGTGTCCATGCTTGGGAAGTGCTAGGAAAGCCTCTAACTCACTTGTGCTTGCAAGAGTGCGAATCAATAGCGAGTGAGTGATTCTAGTGCGTTGCATTGAGAGATTGCATAGAGTGGCACTAGGTGTTCGTGTTGCAAGCCGGTGGTGCTTGTTACTCTTGGAGGTTGCCACCTCCTAGACGGCTTGGTGGCTTGTGACTTCGTCGAAGCACGCAAGGAGATTGTGCGGTGCTCCGGAGAAGAGATTGTGAGGGGTATGGTGCTCACCCCGCGGGGATCGCGAAGAGAAACTCTAGTTGAGCGAGACGTGAAGAGCGACAAGTGGTACGGCCGGGTCAAGTGCTAGAGCTTGTGGTAAGCACTCCACGTGGGAGAGTGTGACTTGCGGGTCACCACTAGCAAGAGGACCGGCGGCAACCTTGGAGCTTGTCTCAACGGGGACGTAGCTTGGTGGCAACCAAGTGAACCTCGGGAGAAAATTATCATGTCAACATTGTTCTTCCCGTTGGTTTGCAAGTCTCTAACACAAGCTTGTTCTTACTTTCATATACTTGTGCTTGTGTAGTTGCTCTTGTAATTAGTTAGCTTGTGTAGCTTTCTAGTTACCTTCTTGCTTGTGTAGCTAGAAGTAGTTCCCTTGCGTGACTAATTTGGTTTGTGTAACCTTGTTAGTCACTTTGCTTAGTTTGTGTAGCTAAGTAACTTGCGCTCTTTAATTTGGCATTGGTTGCCTTGTTATTGAGCTTTGCTAGTGAGCTTAGGAGCTTTGTGCTTTTGCTTACTAGTTGTGTAGGAGCTCTCTGGTTTGCAAAGTACTAGTGGCATAGGTTTGTGTGACTTTGCTCCTAGAATTGGTTAGGTGAGCTCATGCTAAGGTAGCATCTTGCTTGCTTGTTTAGGATCTTTTCAAGGTGCTAGAGAACTTAGATAGAGGGGTGTAGTCTTGGCTAGATCGATAGTTTTAATTCCGCATTTGTTTCGGTTAGCCGACGCGTTAAGTTTAAGAAAGGACTATTCACCCCCCCTCTAGTCCGCCATCTCGACCCTTCACATATCTAAAAGCGAAAGATAAGGGAGGAAAAGGAAATGAAGGAAAAGGAGGGTAAGGAGATGGAGATGGCAACTCTTTCTTGGTGACTTGGGGGATAGGGGAGGCAGAGGGAGTTGTGGCCTAGGTTCATCCTAAGGAAATTAATAATCCTCATAAAATATGAGCTTGATACTATCTAATTAAGAAGCCAAAAAAGTCCTAGCCCCATTGAACCACCTCCACCATAGGCAAACAACAACATATCTTGGTATCACTCGCTCCTTGCCTCCTCCGCTTCTCTTGTTCATCTTTGGTACGCACCAGACTGGCAGTAGTAAATTTCTAATATTTCGCTAGTACCTAGCCATTTCCCATAAAGACCTAAACCGCTAAGAGGCTAGGATCTTGCAGCTGCTGGTGGCTTATGTGTAGTGGGCAGATCCAAATCTTGTAGCAACATCTAAGGCTAATTGGCCCCTTCTTTGCCTCGTGTCTAAATCTACCACTGATGGTAGCGAATGTTGATGCGCTATGGCCACCCTAATGGTATTGGAAAATGCCACCATTGTCGCCAAGTTTCCCCTTGATTAGGTCTAAAAGGGAAAGAGAGAAAAGAAGAAGAAAAAGGAAAGGAATTAAAAGAAGGGGAAGGAGGAGAGGGCAATGATGTCTTACTGTACTAATGTTATTAAAATAACAACAGTAAATGCATAGTAATAAATTAACTTGCATTTAGCATACTAGTCACCGGTCACATACCTACACCCCTAAGCTTTGAACTAGATTGTCATCCCTAATTATATAGCTAGAGATGTATATTGGCACTATAAAGTAATCTATCATTTTATGTGACTAGGCAGAAATAATAAGAATGAATATAAAAATAAAACTGGTTCTACAAGCGGACATATAATTATACCATTGTAACATTTTACCTAGAGTATTACTAGGTTATCGATTTATATTTATACCACTGGGAATGTCTAGCTAAACAGGAAATCTATAGTATTAATAACTATATATGTATGACAAATGAGAGATAAGACCAATATCATGTACTCTACTCATAACAGGGATAAGTCACATGATAAAGATATATATGATAAGTAATGATCAGTCATCAATATAAGTAATAGATTCACTCAGAGCATTCTAGCTACTAGAGAGAGAATTCCTAGTGTAGTTCTTTAGTCACATGTCAATGAATACTCTAATTAGTGCAAAGTGAAATTACATCTAACAATATTGCTAACATTACTACTATGTCATTATTCAAACATAAGGAGCATATCAACTAAGGAGGATATTAAGACGCAACTGTCACCCCCATTGCGACCACGCTCTACATAAACCTATGTGCGGAGGATGAACTACAAAGGACTCAATGAAGCTGTAAAAGTCACCTTTGCGATCTATCATACATCTCGACACATCAAGGAGCACTCACAGATATGCAATATATCTAAACACCACGCCTACATAATGCAAATCATCTACCCAAGGATCCTTAGGATAAATTCTATACGAGCATATGCAAGAACTCGATAATAATAAAGTAACTATGCTAGATATATAATCATTTGTGAACAATGAACATTGCAATCAAGATCCTAAATAAGATGAAGATTAATGTTGCCATAACACGATAATAAACACACAATGATGAATATTACAATGAGAGAGGAGAGCACAAGACTAGTACCAAATCTCCATGCTCTTGACAACATCGGGAATCCAAGCTAGTTGACTCCCTCTAGATCTAGTTTAACTAGGCTATCACTATAAACTAGAGAAACTCTAAGGAACTAGGGTTTCTGGCTCTAGATGGCTTGATCTCCAAAAGACTTGATGGGAGCCTCAGGGATGGGGTCAGGCTCCATATATATAGTCCGGTGGGATACATGTGAATCATTGGATCAAACTGGCTTGATGTAGGGCTAAGATTGATCCTTAAAGTCGGTGGAGGAAGTGTCTGGAAGCTGACAGGTGGGGCCCACATGGGGTACCGGTCGACAGAGGGGCCTGACGTCGGTCGGTGGCCTCCAAAAGGCTCCGGAGCCCTACTTCGCTCTGGTGTCTTCCTAAGTCCGAAGAAGTACTTTTTGTCACGGTTAAAAGTTTTGTATTTTTTATGCAATTCAACCCTCGTTCCCTCTTTTCTAGAATAACCCTGCTAAAAATATGAAATCACCAAAACTCATGGAATTTGTCAAATAAAACCTAGACTTCTCTATTTTCATGTATATTGATCATTTCTCATGTTTATTGCACTATAAAATGTTGACGCTATCCACTGTCAACACTTACCTACTCAATGGTAGTGGCGGTGGATATGCTATCACCACCCACCTTCTCTACCCTTTTGCCATATATAGAGAGAGCGACCATGACACCTTGATGGTGATGGAGAAGACAATCAACCTCTCAAAGTTTCCATTCTACCAAATTTGAGAGGACATGGGGGGGACGAGGGAGGAAGATAAGGCTATTTTTGCTCGATGGTCCAAGATAAAGGGTGAGAGAGGTAATGGTTTTCGTGTGTGTGTGTGTGCGTGCGCATGTGCGCGAGAGAGAGGGATAGATGTGGGCTCCACAAGTAAAGAGTATGAGAGTGCATCACATGATGTGTCAGTGCATTCACACATGCACATCAAACTAGAGTTTTTGTCTCAATCTCGTATTAGTTTTGTTTTTGGAAACTTGAAGGAATTTTACCATGTTTTGTTAGGTTTTACGTGGAAGTGTGAGTAACCTCCCAAATTATTCCACTTAGACCATATTATCGTCCTATAATGGACCTTGGATTACATAAATAGCCTTAGTAATCCTAGCTATGCATCTCAATACATCCCCAAGGTTAATTAAGCATATTTGAAAGCACTATGTTTGGTTTTGGTAATTGAGACAACTAGTGGACTAACCTTTTGCAGTTTTGCTAAGTGTTGAGCTAGGTTAGTTCCACACCGAGGTGGTGAGCAAGGCTTGGGGATGGATGAAGGATAATAAACCAATTGGAGCAAGCTCACACTTGGAGAAGATGGAATGATGGAAACAAGCCTGAAGGCAAAGGTATATGTTAGGGGTTTTTATTTTCATCGACCAAGACACAATAGAGTGCATGGTCGGGTTTAGGATAGATAGCCATACTATTAAAAAAGGAAGTCTAAAGTTTAATCGGTTATCTAAGTGCCATTAGCTAGAGGGCACAAACACAATTTATATATCCTAAATAAATCTCTAAGCTACAAATCAATAAATTATACGTCACGTTGCAACGGCGTAGACATATTTGCTTGTCAGACAGGAAACGGAAACGACCAAACACTGAGTTCGGATAATCGGATCCACTCTTTCCCGCGCTTTCATTTCCTCCCTTCATGTTCAGCGTATTTACAAGGCGTCAACACAGGGTCCACGTGTCAGGGCAGAGTGGCCATCGATACAGACCTTGCTAGATACGCACGTGGCTCGCTCAAAGCGACAGCATCCGGTGTACGCTCTGCTTGGATGACGCCTCCGGCGTCAAGTAAGGCACGATGTACTTCTTCATGTCGCTTCTGGAGATACGCAGGTGACCTCCAGGCACAGACACGAATTTAACGCGCCCAGCCTCGTCCAGGGTCCTCAAGCCAATCCAATCTTCCGTATACAGCTTCGTCTATGCACACGGTGAGCGAATGCGTTTTCTTAGTATGAGAGTCACAGAGTGAGACACAAAATAAAATTGCCAGAACATCGCAATGAGAATAATCTACGCCATTTTATGCACCACTGCACTAGTACGAGTTAACCAAAGAAAGCAAGCTACGCCTAACTCATGACGGTAT
Organism: Sorghum bicolor; assembly: GCF_000003195.3. Lineage (NCBI taxonomy): Eukaryota > Viridiplantae > Streptophyta > Magnoliopsida > Poales > Poaceae > Sorghum > Sorghum bicolor. The sequence continues at coordinate 57,580,117 of NC_012870.2, read as the reverse complement.
AAGGAGGAACAATCACCTCTTGAGGGGGCAGAACTGGGCTAAAGGCTCCATCAGGGTAATAACCAAACCATGCTGTTTCCCGAGGTATTAATACTGCATCATCCTCAAACTGGAGCAGTTTAAAAGGATAATAATTTTAGCAACCTTCAGCAGAAGCATCTCAAAATTTGGAATACACAAGACAGAGAGAAGTTTGAGAACATGCATGTGTTAGCTGTGTCTATTATTGATAGATTATTTATAACGATTAAACAAAGAAGCCATGTTATAGTAGATGCTTGGTGTTTATACAAAACTAGAAGCATACCCCGCGCTACTACGAGACTTTCTCAAAAATAAAATCGTTGCATGTATGAGTTTGACCTACATGTTCTTGTATAGATTCTTGTCAAAATCAGGGCATGGCAATGTAAGAATTCAATAGAAAATTAAAAGAACTAGATCGAACATAATATGATGGACCGACAAAACAAATAACAATATATGCATGCCTTCTATATTTCTTATATGTTGAAAATAGTAATTGCACTTAGTGGAGGCGATGTGGATGGCTTGTATTAATAGGTTGAAAGTTTGTGGGCTGATGTGGCATTAGTGGGAGATGATATGGATAGTTAGTGAAAAATGATGTGGATGGCTTGCATGTTGAGATATAACTTGTAGTGTGGTTTGAAAAATATAAGAGATATAGATATAGATATAGATATAGATATAGATATAGATATAGATATAGATATAGATATAGATATAGATATAGATATAGATATAGATATAGATATAGATATAGATATAGATATAGATATAGATATAGATATAGATATAGATATAGATATAGATATAGATATAGATATAGATATAGATATAGATATAGATATAGATATAGATATAGATATAGATATAGATATAGATATAGATATAGATATAGATATAGATATAGATATAGATATAGATATAGATATAGATATAGATATAGATATAGATATAGATATAGATATAGATATAGATATAGATATAGATATAGATATAGATATAGATATAGATATAGATATTAGAGCCTTTTGTATATACATGTAAAGAATTATCTCATGAGACATGCATTTGGTCCAGGATATATTAATAAAGAGCTTTACAATGGTACATGTAAATCATAAAACTGTATATGAGATAAGCCAGCTTAAATGAACCAATCTTTGTTCAATTAGCATGCGCACATCTGCATATGGTAGCTTTGTTTGTTTTGGTTTCTGAGGCTAACAGGAACAACTATGTTTTCCTTTGTTTACTGCATTAGCTGAAGGACTAGGCTGTAATTGCCAACTCGGCACATGCTACGCTATGGAATATAAGGACCCAGAAAATGCAACATTTTATAAGTTCAAACTTACCATGATCAGTACCAAGTTTTCCAAGCTGCTGAATCTTTCTTTATAGGTAGTATTTCTTGCACTTGGGATCTCATTGTTAAGCTTTGGAAGAAATCTGCAACCCTTTAAATAATCTTCCATATCCTGAACAACAATCAAACATACCACCGTGTAAATAAAAAATAGCTACAATTTACTTTAGAGAAACATGGTAAAAACATCTAGTTTTGGATGTGAAACTTTAGGATTCATGAAATGAGGCATAAAGGTTTTGCAAGGTGTCATGCTTAGTCGTACATAACAAAAGCACCATCGCCAAACTGGACAAGAGACCCGAAGGGACACACCAAGTTCTAGTGGCTATTGTTTGAGTTAGTTATGTACAGGAGAGGGAGACTATATTCAGATTGTAGTCCTTGGGTTAATCACTCAAGAACTTAAACCCCAGTTCCTTTATTCCGTTGCCTTGTCCCAAGGCACCACATTACTACGGTGTCCAAGTTCAAGCACACGGTTCAGAGTCTCTGTCTGTGAATCAAGAACATAAGAACAAGAAAGAACACAGTCTGTAAACTTTTGATGTGATTAAGCTCACAAGTTAGAGTTGCACAAACCAATGAACTGTGACACATTAATCAAAGCAAAACACAAACCCAAACTTAGATGACGGTTACTAAATATATAGTGTTAGGGGACAAGGACCCCTAGACGCATCTTAATGGACCCCGACACTATACATGGCCAACGACCCAAAAAATGGTAATGCAGCACCCTTATAGATTCTGTACGTCCACTTGTTTCAACGATTTTTGTTGACTCGTAAGAACTGGTGCTATTGGAAAACTATCTCCTTAGCTTTTCGTGTATATGTAGAATATCGAAAAAAAAGAGTTTGTATGTGACTTGGGCGACAAGTGTGGGCTACTCCTAGAGTCCAAGGTGGACTTCAACACTTGGCTTGGATGCCTAAGTTGGTCTTCTAAGGAGATGGCCAATGGCTATGGACGTCCTAGTGGGGCGTGCTCTAACTTGGGCTAGGTCCCAAGGTGATTACAAGCCCCAAGGTCCCATAAAAGGTGATGTGGCATGTGGCAAAAACAACACCAACATGTCGTGATGATTTGTAGGTTTTGCCGACATGATATTGAGGTGGGACCAGATTCATTTGAACCATCAAGTATTCATGGGCCTCAATTGCACTCTACATGGAAGAGTTATGGCCTTCCCAATATAGTACTCTTAGGCTACCGGCGAAGTGAACCGAATGTTGGGTTTCAATGACCTTGTACTCCAAAATGGGTCTTGCGCATGGCGTATCTATGGCCCATTAGTTGTACAGGCCATAGAAAGTGTTTTTCCAAAGTGCACATCATCATCACCTTTGTTCCTAATAACATTGAAAGTATCAACATTAGGTAGCAACAAATTCTTATTGATATAGTTAGGGCGTGCACGAGGGCGTGCGACAGTACAGGGCCCAAAATTTGTAGGGGCCTCAAAAATATAGCTAATCAATAATATTTTTATACGTAGCTAATCAGTGATCAGTAATCAATATTTTGTGTTTAACTTTTCTACACATAGTTCATAATCCCCATGTCAACTCTAGAAATTGTTATGTTACTTTTATTTGACTTCATCTATATTGTTTGTCCATCCTTTTGACAACTCCGTTCCGATCCAACTCGCTGAGTCACATCTTCACTAGGTAGCTAGGGAATCTTGAGTCTAGTACTCCACTGCTAATATCAAAGTCCAAACTACGCAAAGTATTGAGAAGGTGTTGTATTGGCAAGTGCCAAACTATACTCCCTCTGTTCCTTTTTATCTGTTATTCTCACTTTTTGAGAAATCAAACATAGACTAAATATATAAATAAAGTATTGATATTTATAATATCTAATTCATATCATTAAATAGATCGTTAAATCTATTCTTATGATAAATTTATTAGGAGATACAAATATTGCTAATATTTTATATAAACTTAGCCATTACACAATACTACAGGTTGGTGTTATAGAATTTTATATATGATATCATTCTATTTTTGTAGACTATTAGAGCCTATTTTAGCGTTTAGAACAGAGCCTTAACTTTTGCCGGCATGGCCCTGGATATAGTTATGCAAACATAGGAAAGAGCTCACCTTATATTCAATGATCGTATCACTAGGTGTCATGTACTCATCATCTCTACCACTAACTCAGGTTGTTAAGCTTCTAGGTCGGGTTGTTAATTAGTTCTTCTAACAGGCGCAGATGTAATTAATCTTTAAATGGGGTGTGTCGATGCGGGTGTTGTAACACTATATTCTTCTATTCATGCAATAATATGCAGCTCTCTGTGTTTGAGAAAAAAAGAACTCTACTAGCAAACAACCACTGCAGGATACACCAAAAGGTAACTATTGTTGAAATACTATTTGTAACTATCAAGTACTCTAGTCCGTATAGGATCCATAGACACAAAACTCTTGCACGAGTTCATGATGTAACCTCCTAAGACTAGGTATCAGACTACACTATATAATGACAGTACATGGTGACAAGGAGGCTAAGCCGTTCCAACTGATTTCACAAATATATTGGACAAACCCTAGAGCACACTCTATACCATGCCAAGAAATGGAAGGGGGGAAAAGGAAGAACACTCACAGTGGGTATCTTTAGGTAGCCACTAGGGGCAAGATGTGCCTGTAATTTCACAACCCTCAATTAATTTACTTACTGCACAGAAAAGGCTGTCTAATGTCTTACAATAATAACTGCACTACTGCAGTACAAAAACTGTGACATTGCAGCACGAGCTATACAAACCTGCACATAATCTGAATATATCTCTGATTTAATCAGATCATCAATAAGAATACAGACAAACCCAGACTGCAAAGAAAGGAGAAAAAGTTCAGTAGCAGAACAACAACAACAACAACAACAACAACAACAATGACAATATGTAAACAATGCTGATTTCAAAATTCACCTCAGTACCAGAAACTGCATTATTAATACTAGGTAGAAAATATTTTGGGAAAAATGATTCTATACTATAGGCAGATACACATTCTTTAGATGATACCACTCAACTTGATAGGTTCACTTTAATGCCACTTAATTTATTCTTCTTGTGACTGTACCAATCAAAACTACCGTCTACCAAAGACTGCTTTTGAAGTTGTTGATACATCATTGACATGCCCTGACAAGGTCAAGCAGAGAGAACACCAATCACAGTGACTGACAGGTAGCTTTGGTGGTTTTTCTCACCGGTAGCAATTGCTCCTAGCTATGCATGGGGGAGAAGCTCCTGATCAAGTTGAAATTTTGATAGCATTAAGATGAGAGTCGAGGGTGGTCGGTTGTAGAAAATTGGGACTGCATTAATGAAGGCTGGTGGCATCAGAGATATGGCAATGCAAGTGCTAACTCCAATGATCAAGAATTTTAATGCACAATAATTTCATTAGATGCATACTCCCTCCATACCCGTAAAGAAAGTTGCTTAGGACAATGACACGGTCTCCAAAACCTAACTTTGACTCCTTGTTCTTATAAAAATATTTATCAAAAAGTGGTATATTATTTTATGAAAGTATTTTTCAAGACAAATCTATTCATATGGTTTTCACATTTTCAAACTCAACAACTTAAAAGTTATTCATGATTTATATTCTCAATGTTTGATCCAAACCTTGTCCAAAACGAGTTTCTTTACGGGTATGGAGGGAGTACTCTGTTACTTAGCATTTATTGATCCTAGACTCTCACTTCATTTAGCCTAGGCATTAATTTGTGTGGTTGTATCAATTGGATGTTGCATGAGAGAAGTAGGATTTCTTGATTCCATGCTTGTGAATTCATCTTATTCAGTTATAGCTCCTCCCAGGACTGGGCCATTGTTTTAACTGAATAAGATGACAGTTGTTTCTTGATGTAGGTTGTCATCTTATTCAGCTATTTCTCGATTACATTTCTGCTAGTTGATTCCTTATGCTCCTCATCTTATTCAGTTATATCTCCCCATTACTTGTTTTATGTAGTTTGTCATTTAGCCAAGGCATCAAGAAGTTTTCCCATGGAAATGCACCCATAAAATGTCAATTACTATAGCATTTGATAAACAGGTATGCAGTCACTACAAGTAAATATGTGAAAAACTAATGCATGAACTCCTTGTTCTATGTATGTAGAGCTAAAATATTAATCCTGGACCAGACTGAGTGCAGTTAAGTGTTGCATCATGCGGTGCCTACTAACAGCAACCTAGCAAGCATAATTTACTCATTGTTTATATCAATACATTGGTTAATGAATTGTAAGTATACATTGGTTAATAAATTTATCATAGCACATACTCACTGCACATGGAAAAAAATCTCTCATTTATATCTGATGGTACTGCAAACTCAGATTGCTACTGTTAGAACAATGATCTAAAAAGAAGGATAAATTGGAAAGAATGGAGCAAGCTTACACCACAAAGTGGCACTGAAGCTGTACCAGCATGAGGACCCCCAATTGATATGAAATTCTTGACCTATCCCAAAAAGGAAGTTAAAACAAGTAGAGTATACAGACCACGAAGGGATCAATCATCAGTTGGAATAACAAGAACAACAGTAACAGGTACCACACATATTCTAGTGAAACATATTAACAGATAAGCAAGTTAGCTCAGTTGTTGATAAATAACAGGAAGCAAAGAACAAAAATCAGCTCACCAGAGGTCCACCATCACAGTACTCAATTACAGCCCTGCCAATTAAGTTCCCCTACAAAAGGAATAGATGGGATAGGGTCAGAAAATATAACTCCCAAACCCCAGTCAGCATTAATAACCTCAGAATCTAGCGAGAGTATAACAGCAAATCAGCAATCAGTGAAACTTCCTGCTAAACTAACAAGCCAATTCTCAGAGCACACTCCAAACTTATGTGAACTAAAGCGGTTTTGTCCAATAGTTTTTACAAATAGTTACAAGAAGTTCACAGACAGCATTACTACAAGTCAGTTATGATGCCTGAAAACCTCTTATTGGTAGTAACACTTCTTATTTAATTATCTAGATTTCATAGCTTTGCGTCAACCAAGACAGTGAAGAAATTTGCATTTCCCAGAAACAGAATTAAAATAAAGAGACAGGAGCAGCAGAAAAGTACATCAAGAATAGATGACATTTGAAATTATTGTCGTGAATCACAAATAGCACAGCACCACAAACATACCTGAGACAGGCCAACTATATTGTAACCTTCACTGAGCTCTTTCATTTTCTTGACCTGGAAAACAAATTCCAGAAATGGTACAGAACCTTGATGACTCGGTGTACAATTGAGAAAAGCAGAAGATGTTGCATCACCTTCTTGCAAACCGTATTTGCCTATAGATGAAAGTAAGATATGAGTATAATGGGGGGAAATCTATCAATTTTTTTGGGTGAGAGAGATAGAGAGAGAAAGAGGGAGAGGCAAATGCCTGCTCCAAGTACAAAGGAGAGGCTGTAGCTTGCTCCCAAACACACCCGTCTCTACAAAAAAAGATGCACCACACACACCATAAAAAATTTATCCAGTTACAACTCTAAGTAAGAAACAAACCTGCTCTTGAAGTGGCATCAACCAAGAGTCCCATGCTCCTCTTCCAATTTCACTGAGCAACACAATTTCCATTATTAAAGTCAAGAACAAGCACACTATCAGTTTTTTTTTTTAAAAAAAAAAGGAAAACAAAGGATTGACACAGTGCCCATTGTAGGTCTTCTTTTAGATAATAGATATTATATATAAAGATAAAGAAAGTTGAGGCATCAATGCTATAGTAATCACTTGATATTAATGGCAAAGCAAACTAAATACTAACAACAGATCAGATGTAAACAACTAAATATCAAGGCAAATGTGAGATAAAACACCGAAATAGAAAACAGAGTTCACATATGGTATTTGTTGTCTTCTACAGATCAGCCATGAAGACACGACCTATCACTAAAGCTGTTTTCAACTTCTTTTGATGAAAATGCATTAAAAAAACTTCTTTTGGTAAAATTGCATACAGGATTACTTTCATTATTGAATTTAGGATTACAAATACATAGCTAAAGCAATCTTCCAACATAACAGTTTTAACATGTTATGGTAAATTTTCCAATACATTCCATCAGCTTCGACAGAATATTGGAATATAATCCTAATGAGATTCTCTTTTTAGGAAAGACAACTGAAGGAAGATATATTGAATCAATCTTGGATTACAAAGGAGGGATTACATATATATATAGAGAGGGAGTAACCAAGGAGCCAAGGTGTGAAACCAGCTCTTGGAATCTAGAGAAAGTAGCTAATAACTATGGCACATAAGTGCCCAGGCGCAGCACACAGATGCCAAGGCGTCTGCACAGTTACAGAGTCATATTAAATGCTAACACGCCCCCGCAGTCGAAGCTTCGGAAGGCCGAACGTTGAGACTGGAGCGGAACTCGGTGAAGACAGAGGAGGGCAGCCCCTTGGTGAAGACGTCGGCGAACTGCGAGGTCGTTGGAACATGGAGAACACGAACGTCACCGATGGCAACCCGTTCCCGCACGAAGTGAAGATCAATTTCCACATGCTTGGTGCGTTGGTGTTGAACAGGATTGGAGGACATGTAGATAGCGCTGACATTGTCGCAGTACACCAGAGTTGTCTTGCGTAGAGGAGCATGAAGCTCAGTTAACAACTGACGGATCCAAGTGGCCTCAGCAACTGCATTGGCGACGACGCGATACTCAGCCTCGGCACTGGAACGAGAGACAGTGGGCTGGCGTTTGGAGGACCAAGAAACCAGATTGTCTCCCAAGAAAACAGCATATCCTGAAGTAGAACGGCGAGTGTCCGGACAGCCAGCCCAATCGGCGTCTGAGTAGACCACCAAGTTGTCCTGAGCACAGGGACGCACGTGGAGACCCATATGAAGAGTGCCACTGATATAGCGTAGGATACGCTTGAGAGCAGAGAGGTGGGGTTCCCGTGGATCATGCATATGAAGACAGACTTGCTGAACAGCGTAGGCAATATCCGGTCGGGTGAAGGTGAGATATTGGAGAGCGCCTGCAAGACTCCTGAAGTCTGTAGGGTCAGCCACGGGATCACCATCAGCAGATAGCTTAGGGTTAAGGTCCACGGGAGTGGAGCAAGGTTTGCAGGCAGCCATCCCAGCACGCTCAAGGATGTCAATCATATATTGGCGCTGAGAGAGGAAAAGCCCATTGCTGGAGCGCTGAACCTCCATGCCAAGAAAATGATGACGGGGACCGAGGTCCTTCATAGAGAATTCTTGTTGAAGGGCATCAGTGAGGCGCCAAAGTAGAGCATCTGAGGAGGCTGTCAAAATGATATCATCCACATAGAGAAGAAGGTATGCCATTTCCTTGCCGTGATGATGGATAAATAAGGAGGCATCTGTCTTGGCTTCAACAAATCCCAGCTGTAGAAGATGAGAGGCAAATCTGCTGTACCAGGCACGGGGAGCCTGCTTAAGACCGTAGAGAGATCGATTGAGCCGGCACACATAATCTGGGTGAGTGGAGTCCTCAAAGCCTGAAGGCTGGGCACAGTAAACAGTTTCAGACAGATTTCCTTGCAGGAAAGCATTGTTGACATCCAGTTGATGAATAGACCAGGAACGGGAGAGAGCCAAAGACAGAACAGTGCGGACTGTAGCAGGTTTAACCACAGGACTGAAAGTCTCAGAGAAATCAATTCCAGGTCATTGTGTAAATCCCCGAAGAACCCAACGAGCTTTGTAACGCTCAAGAGAACCACCAGCTGTAAACTTGTGTTTGAAAACCCACTTGCCGGTGACCACATTGCACTGAGGTGGCCGAGGGATTAAATCCCATGTCTTGTTGGCTAAAAGAGCGGAGTGCTCTGCTTCCATGGCAGCACGCCAATTGGGATCAGTGAGGGCAGTACGGTAAGTCCGAGGAATCGGAGATAGCGGTGCAGCCTGGTACAGGGCGGGTAGGTGGATGCCACGCTTAGCCCTGGTGATCATAGTATGCTGATTGGATATGGGGTTGACTGGGACAGCCCCTTTGGGAAGTGGTGCTGCTGGTGCTGCTGGTGGTGGAGAGGGAGCAGCAGAAGGAGGGTTGGGAGGTGATGCAGGTGGTGGTGCGGGCGCTGATGGAGGCTAGTGGGGACGTCTGCTATAAACCTGACCGAAGCGTCGATCAGGAGGAGGGGCAGCAGCAGCGCGTCGCGTATAAACCTGGCCAAAACGCTGTGGGGCGTGGACAGGGGTGCTGGTAGGCACTGATGGAGCAGGAACAGGAGTGCTGGTGGGCGAAGAAAACCCAGTAGGCACGGCGAGGGGTTCTGGAGACCCAGCCCTGTCAAGTTGGGCGGCACCAAGGGAATTCTGGACACAGTTAGAGCTTGTTCGGGGTGTGGCCATAGCATCAGAGGAACCTGCAGGTAATGAACAGGGTGACGATGGAAAGGGAAGATACACCGGGTTAGAGGGGTCATCTAAAAAATTATAGTCAACTCTAGTGAAGGAGGGAGATTCCGAGAAAGGAAAGGAGGTTTCGTCAAAAACAACATGACGAGAGATGATTATGCGATTGGTGTGGCGATCAAGGCAAAGATAGCCCTTGTGATGTGGGGAGTAACCAAGAAAAACGCATAAGGTGGAGCGAGGAGAAAGTTTGTTGGTGGCTGTGGCAGTGAGGTTAGGATAACACTTACACCCGAAAACGCGCAAGTGGACATAGGATGGTGGCTTGCCGAAAAGGGAGAGGTGAGGTGTGGAGAAGTTGAGCGTTTTCGTGGGTAGAATGTTGAGTAAGTAAGAGGCAGTGCTAAGGGCTGCTGCCCAGAAGCGAGGAGGGACGCTGGCCTGGAATAAGAGGCAACGGACAGTCTCATTGATGGTGCGGATCATGCGTTCAGCCTTGCCATTCTGGGACGAGGTATAAGGACAGGACATGCGTAGATGAATGCCGTTAGCGAGAAAGAAAGTTCGGGAACTTGAGTTGTTGAACTCAAGACCATTGTCGCACTGAATGCCCTGTACAGTAACTCCAAACTGAGTGCGAACATAGGCAAAGAAATCAGATAGAGTGGGGAAGGTGTCAGACTTTTTGCGTAAGGGAAAAGTCCAAACATAGTGAGAAAAATCATCAATAATGACAAGGTAGTACTGATGTCCTAAAACACTAGTAATAGGTGAAGTCCATAAATCACAGTGAATTAATTGGAAAGAGTGTGTAGCACGTGATGACGAAGTCTGGAAGGGGAGGCGAACATGGCGCCCGAGTTGACACGCATGACACAGGGTATCACAAGAGCCTTTATTACATGAAATAGCTGAAGTAGAAGCTAATCTAGACAAGGCTTCGTGACCAGGGTGTCCAAGACGTTGATGCCAAAGAGTGGAGGAGGTTGCTGCAAGGAATCCTGATGCCGGAAGCTGTAGGGGGTATAGGGGTCCCGAGCTGTTACATCGGACGAGCTCTCTCCGTGTGGGAAGATCCTTAACAGAGCAACCAAAAGGGTCAAATTTCACAGAACAGTTATTGTCAGTGGTGAAACGACGGACAGAAACAAGGTTTTTAATGAGATTGGGGGAAACAAGGACGTTGTTTAGATTAAAATTGTAAGGAAGGTGAGTGGTGCCGGTGGCAGTGACAGGAAGTAAATTGCCATTGCCAACAACAATAGAAGAGGGAGAATGAGCGGGAGGGGGGGAGAAGGAAGAGAGAATACCAGTGTCGGACGCCATGTGGCTGGTAGCACCGGTGTCGAAGTACCAGTCCCGCTGTGGCGGTTGAGTGAGAGACATAGTCTCAAAGCTTGCTGCAAGGGCCTGCTGATCCCAACCAGGAGGTGGAGGAGATTGTGGAGGTGGGACAGGGGCGAGAGGAGGGACGCCCCAGTGGCCAGCCCATTGGGCGGGTGGACCAGCAACATAGGCCTGATGCGTAGGTGGCGCCGGTGCATGAGGAGGAGTAGGAGCCCGGGGACCAGGCCACATATAGATGGACCCAGTCCACGGATTGTAGTAGTTGGTCGTAGGAGCCGCAGGGGGAGCCCCGGTGTTGCCAGGCATGCCCCTGAAGCCGGAGCCACTCCGGATTGACCGCCGCCACCACCTCTGTTATGGCGCCTACCGCCACGTTTGCCGCGAGGGTGTCCATAGTTGTTGTTGCCGCCACCGCCCTGCTGTTGTAGTTGCGGGGGCGGGTGTGGCTGCTGTTGGTGAGGAAGAGCAGCAGACTTGGAGCCACCAGAGCCTCCCAGGGCAGCGAGAGCAGTGGCTGGAGGAGTCTTGGCCATGGTAAGTTCCTCAAGGCGAGCTCATCCCGTACTTGTAGAAACGTAGGGAGAGGAGTGGTGCGGCGCAAATGAATGCCGATGGCGGTGAACCGTTCACTCAGGCCCCGAATGATGTTGAGAACCAAGGTCGCCTCAGAGATGGGCTGGCCAAGGTCCCGAAGATCATCAGCTTTGCGCTTGAATTGGCGACAGTAGTCGTCGACTGAGAGGTCCCCTTGATAGAAAATGCGGAATTCTTGATCAGCATACAGAGCGCGCGTGGTTCGATTCCCAAGGAACTGGGACTCGATTGCGAGCCAGATAGTACGGGCAGAGGCACCACACTCGGAGACGATGTCGACGAGGTCGTCGGAGATGGCATCGAGAAGCCAGGTGCGGACGACGCAATTCATCCTGACCCAGGAAGGAGACCCAGGGGTGACGACGTTGGAGAGGACATGGGACTCCAGTGAGTACTTGCCGAGGACATTGAGGAAGGACGTCTTCCAGCGAGCATAGAAGGGCGAGGTGACGTCGAGGAGCAGAGGTACCAGAGTGCGGATGTTCTGGACCGAAACTGCTTGAGCATGGAGGTTGAGGATGACTTTGGCCTCTTGTTGAAGAAGGGCGTCGTCGAGGCCACTGCCGCTGCCTTCAGAGTCATCATCGCTGACGTGCACGGAGACATCGTCGCGAGGAGGGGCAGCGGCAGCACGGGCCGCGGCTGCACGCGCCTAGGCGGAGCGAAGACGAGCAGAGGCGGCGTCGATTTCCGCCTGGGCGGCCGCGGCCTCGCGTTCGGCTGCTTCCGCGGTCGCGAGGGCAGCGGTGCGGGCCTCCTGCGCGATGCGGGCCTCCTGCGCGCGGGCCTCCTGCGCGGCGCGCTCGGTGGCGTCGTCAGCACCGAGAAGGGACATGGCGAGCAAAGCTGAGCGCGCACGGATGCAGCGCGGGCAGGGCAGCACGGGCGCGCGTGAAGCAGCGCCGGAAGGGGAGAGGGAGCGCGCATGGAGCAGCGCAGGGCAGAGGAAGTTTAGTCTCTTGATACCATGAAGAAAGATATATTGAATCAATCTTGGATTACAAAGGAGGGATTACATATATATATAGAGGGAGTAACCAAGGAGCCAAGGTGTGAAACCAGCTCTTGGGATCTAGAGAAAGTAGCTAATAACTATGGCACATAAGTGCCCAGGCGCAGCACACAGGTGCCAAGGCGTCTGCACAGTTACAGAGTCATATTAAATGCTAACAACAACAAAGTTCAAATTACATTTTTTATATATTACCCCCAAACATTCATCCTGAAATTGCAGAGAAAAATAACAAACAAAACCAGGCAAGAGTCCATCGCATAACAAAATGTATCTAAAGAGATTCCTTGGCATATATGTAGCACTACAGTTTGTTTATTTATACTTGTAAAAAGAAAGCCAAACAAAAAATGTATTTAGATGAAAGCACCTGGTCATGATAAATGTACAAGGGAAATAACAAACTATCTACATAAAAATAACAAATAATCCACACAAATGTGTTAGAATATAAGTTAGTTTCTTTTTTATCTATACATGGAAACCCACGTATACCTAAATTAGGAACATATATTTATTGGTGTATACATGCAAAACAAACAAACAATCAATATATAAATTCTAGACACTAGAGCGTTACCACAAAACAAAATTCACTCTACATGCCCTGAAATTCCTACATGAACAGGTAAAAAAGCCATTTATTCCAAAGCACAATACCAGCAACATCAAGTCTATATTCCCGACCACCATTTACTCTTCTCTAACAACACAACAGACGCACCAGATGTAGGATGATGTTTGGGTGGGACTTGGGAGAATGTTCTTTGAAAATTGCTTATCCCATAACTTTTGGTATATGTGAAGGCCCGAAAAGTTCTACTGTTGCAGAAGCAAACAGAAGAAACTGGAATTGAATTTCAGGAGGAGGTTTGGACAAGCAGAGTGAGTGGAGTAGACTACAATGCAGGACATCTTGGAGGAGGGGTTTAAATGATTAGTGAGATGAAGTAATCTGGAAACTGGGAAATTTTCTACCAGATGTTTGTACGGGATTGATCACATTTGGTGGATTGATTGATAAAAGAAATATTGATACCGGGCAAACCAAGTTGCCACCAGAAATTCAAATATTTTTGCGGATGATTTGGCATGATAAGATCCAAACAGCTGATCAGCTGGTAAAGAGGAATCTATGTGGGGAGGAGGAAAGTTTGGACCATGGTTTCTTCATATGTCCAGTGGCAGTGACAACTTGGTGTTGAGTCAGAGATAGTTTCCATTGGGCTAATGTCCCTGTTGGTCTCCAGTACTTCACTGAAGAACATATGGGAACTGCAGGGAGGAAGGAGAGTCAGTGGAATATTTTCTCTTAGCTGGAGTTCGTTTGTCCTTGTGGAAAACTATGGTTGATTGGGTTTTTAGTAACTCATTGGTTAAATCCCCCAAGGTTTCGCAAGGTGCTTCCCTTTCTTCAGGTCTGGAGGCTTCTTTGGAAGGAGGCATATCAAGCACAGGTGGAGCTTAAGATGATCAAGATGAATGCCTTTCTTCAGGTCTGGAGGCTTCTTTGGGAAAAAAACATATCAAGCACAGGTGGAGCATAAGATGATCAAGATGAAGGAGGCATTAGTAGCATGGTGATTGGCGATTTGGCATCGTTCTTTTGCTGGCTTGTAGCTTGGCCTTCTTTTAGCTGTGTGCTTCATTTTTTCTTCTCTGTTCTACTAAGTCTGTTTTAGTTTCCAAGTTGATTGTTTGGATCACATGTTCTATCAAGAACAAGATCTAGTTAAAGAAGATTTGAGGCTAACCACTTAATACTCCATTTGTCTAGATAGCAGAAAACGTGGATAACCAAAAGTATGATTTTGCTAAACTCCACCTGGTTTTTAGAAACCGACTCCCAGACCTCCTGTTTTGTGTCACATGCTTCTTCTTCTTCTTCTTCTTTTTCTTCCGTCTAAAATGAGAGAAAAGTGATTTGGTGCGATGTAATGGGTCTCCACAAACACTCGTTTTAGTCTACAAATACATAAGCCTGGATCTAGCTAAGTAAAAACCTAAACCAAATTTCCTTAAAAACACGACAAAACCTGTTTTGTGGAAACTTAGGGGTATTATTTTCTTTGTAACGGACGGAGTGAGTCAATGTCTGATTCTGGTAGCCACTGTACCAAGTACCTTTGATGTAACATGTACATGTTTTTGCCAGCATAAGGCTGTCTCCAACAGGAGACTCATTTGGTAACCCAAACCTAAAATGGGTCTCTAACAGCAACTCCAACAGTTTGATAAAAGTACTTGGCATCCTAAGATTTTTGCCAAAACCACAAAAAACAGCCTCCAACAAGTTGACAAAACTATTTGGCAAATTTGTGAGCTTGGCAAAATTTCCCCTTCACTTGGCAAATATGCCAAGTCCTCCATCACTTGGCATTATGTGTATCCAATTTGCCAACTAGTTTTGCCAACTTGTTGGAGGCTCAATTTTGTGATTTTGGCAAAAATCCTAGATGCCAAGTTCTTTTGCCAAGCCCAAATAACAAATTGTTGGAGAAGGCTTCTTTTTTCACTTGGCATTTGGTTTTGAGACTTGGCAAAACTATAGATTTGTCAAGTGAATTTTAGCAAACTATTGGAGTTGCTCTAACATAATACCTATAGCCTCCTATAGCCTCCAACAGAGTACTCATACAGAAGACCCATTTTGGGTATCATACAGAAGACCCATTTTGGGTATTAGGAGAGGCATAACCCAAATTTGGGTATCCTCTCTCCTCGAGACTCATTTACATAGAGTGTTGTCTTTGAAGTCTTGTTGTTGGAGAAGACTAAAAATAGGTATGGAACCTTTTACCTGTAGCACTACCCAAAGGACAAATGGGTCTTGTATTTTGGGTGACGATTGTTGGAGATAGTCTAAGCTTTGTGCCTTTCGATCTATATAAAAGTCGGACCAAGAGCCTCTTGGTCAAAAATAAATAAATAAACAAAAATAGGAACGCAGAAAATCCTAAAACTCGTACCGCGGGCCCCTCTTTGTATCTAGTCTAAGCTTTGTGCCTTTCGATCTATATAAAAGTCGGACCAAGAGCCTCTTGGTCAAAAATAAATAAATAAACAAAAATAGGAACGCAGAAGATCCTAAAACTCGTACCGCGGGCCCCCTCTTTGTATCTAAAAAACCAAATCAAAACAACATAATTCACTAATTCAGAGAGACAAGCCATACATGCAGTAACCTTTGGAGCCGGACCACTCCCCAAGCATCTCGGTGAAGGATGCCAGCCCATCGTTGCCGCACTCGTCGCCAATCCCTGCACGCACACGCACCCCGGGCACAGCCAACCATAAGGAACGAACCTAATCTAAGACCAAAATAAGCAGAATCGAAGCGAGGCACGCGAAACCCCAACCGTGCAGGACGACGAAGGGCACGCCGGAGGCCACCGGGGCGAGCACGGGAAGGAGTACGAGGAGAAGAACGGCGACGGCGCGAGGTGGGTCCATCGGCGTCCGCGGCAGGGAGGGGAGCTAGGGCTTCGCCTTCGCGTCCCGCACCCGCCGCCCTCTCTCGGAGTCCGGCGGAGCGGAAAAGGGATTTGGGTCTCTCCTGAGCTCTCTCCCCAGAGCGAGAGAACCAAAGCGAGAGCGAGAGGCGGTTGGGTACCGTTGTCTGGTGGGGCCCGCACGTCAGCAGTGGACGGGTTGGTGTGCTCTGTGCTGGGCTGTACTCCAGTGGTCTGGTAGTTGGCGTGTTTGGCGTTGATGACGCCTTAACGCCTGAGCGAGAGCGGGCAAACTTTTGCAAATTGCAATGGCCCAGCCCAACAAAGCCTGGCACGCGGGGCCCATACTGTACAGAACCACTCACGTTACAGAGCCTGAAAGGCGGGACCCACGTTCCTTCCCTTCCATTTTAGATCAACACATTCTTCTCAGAAAAAAAAGGGATCAACACATCAACCACGTTGCTTGCAAGAGAAGGTCACGCTTTGCCTATTCTCCAAGTTTGTGGGGATTTTAATCATGATAAATTGCTAAAAAAGGAAGCTGATATGCTCATATGCAGAGTGTGATAACAAAGGGACAATGAAATAATTAAATTAGCAAACTGGTTTATCACAAACATATGACCGAACATCTTTTATGCAACAAAAAACATCACCTATGCTTGAAACCTTCCAACCACAAGTTGTCCAATCTTCTACAATAAAAATATACTTGTTGCAATTAGTACAATAGAACATTAAACCTATTGTCTCAACATCAATATATCAAAGGGCACATGCATTTTGTTAAAGTGCAAAAGGTGTTCACACATCATAGCACTAGAAAATGTGCGGAATGCAAATCGTCAAAAATGCAAGCACCAAACAGTTCGACATCAGCAATAATGCAAGCGCCGAACAATCTCACAACAATGATGAAAAGCGTATTAGGTCGCAGATAGCAAAAACATGAGCATTGGGTAGTCTTACAATGGTGACAATGTACACACTGAATAATCCTACGGTAGCGCTAGAACGTGTAGGTCGTAGATGGAGAAAACATGTGCACTAGACCGTTCATTGGGTATGGGTTGTGTGTCAGACCGTCCAGTGCTTTGATTTCACTAGGAACAATGGATAATCAACACTCTTATGTGGTAAAGAATGGTTGGGTTTACATGCAAAACGGCAAAGGGATACTACCACACTTATGTGAAAAGAAAAACTAGTTTATGAGCAAACTAGTGAAGTAACCGTCAAAGCTCTCACCTGGGAGAGATCCTATATCAGAGTGATGATGTTAGCAGGTGCCCTAGTCTGCCAGCAAGCCTAGGGAATCGCCCTTGGTTGTTAGGGATGAAAAATGATCAAAACGGTTACGCTTCTAACTACATTTGATTTACACATTTTTATACAAAAATGAAAACGCAATCAGAAACGTCGATCGAAAAACAGAAACAGTTATCTTAGAAAATTAGAGATAGATTTAGTGCAGTAGATACATGAAGATAATACTAATGTACTATATAGAGGTAGATAACACCACAGATTCAAAAAAATATCTTGACATATTGACTCCAAAATAAATTCGAGTTTGAGTACTCGTAACCAGAACCAATTTACATCATCACACAGGAACAAGGGAAAGAAATAAAATAAAACAAAGATACCAAAAAAAAGATGATAAATAATATTTAGTTTGATAAAGGCATGTGGATGTAAACAAATATTTTAGTTTTTAGACCTTGTATTAGCAAAAAAAAAATTATGCTCAATAAATATATTCACCAAACTTTTGCATAGAGAGATATTCAGCAATGTGTAGAGAAAACTAGAAATTAAAAGAAAAAATGTCGCTACTCTCATCTTGCTTGGAGAACAAAACTGCTCCAATCCTATTGTGGGCTTGGTCTCTTGGGCCGAACGGCTGAAATGGTTTGCTCTTCAGACTCCTGTGATTGTGCTAAGCACGTTTAGGCCTGGTTTAGTTTCAAAAAAATTTAAGATTCTTCATCACATCAAATCTTTAAACACATGTATGGAGTATTAAATATAGACAAAAATAAAAACGAATTGTATAATTTACCTGTAATTTACGATACGAATCTTTTGAGCCTAGTTACTCTATGATTAGACAATAATTGTCAAATACAAATGAAAAGTGCTACATTAGTTAAAGCCAAAAAATTTCGCGAGGTAAACAAGGCCTTAGTTCTTGAGGGGTAGGGATGAAAACGGATCGGATACGAACGGATATTGTTGATATCGTGTTTGTTTTTATATTATACTCGGATTCGGATTCGGACACGGATAGCGTCCGGATATAAATACGAATACGGTTTGTCTCGGTTACGGATGCGAATAATAAGTTTCGAATATGGTATAAATCAGATTCGGAGAATGTCGAATACAAATATCTACTCGGATATTTAGTAAAAGCAATATATATACATATCATAGGTGCACAAACCATTACACTACTATATGAGTCCATAATCCCGATAGATTAACAAACAAATGATTAAAAGTCAATAACTCATATATGTATATCGTGGATGCAAAACATAAATGGATTAAGACTTTAAGAGTGGGCCACCATACCTTCGACTCTCCAAGGTAGTATAGTAGCTAGCTAGCTAGCAATAGCAAGCACGCTCAGCAAGTTAGCAATCAGCACTTCATCCACGGGCCAGCGGCCAGGAAGCAAGCAAGACCAGAAATTTTAGTGGCGGCTAACTTCAAGATAACAAGTTATAGGCAAGCAAGCACATTCAGGCATTCAGCAGTCAGCACTTCAACCATCGGCCGGCGGCCAGCAAGCAGCAGCAAGCAGCAAGACGAGAAATGGCGCTCGCGACTAACTTCAAGCTAGCAAGGCAAGCAATACGGATAGTATCCGTAATTAGTAGGTCGGATGTATCCGAATATTTTTTCGGATTATCCGGTATCCGCGGATATTAATGATATTGTATTCGTATCCGTTATCCGCTTTAGATATCCGTTTTACTATCCGTATCCGGAAAAATTGCGGATATCCGTATAACTATCCAAATTAGTGTTCATATTTGTTCGGTCGAACGGACGGACGAATAAATATCCGTATCACTTTCATCCCTATTGAGGGGTGATGCACAGCTCAAGCTGCACGCATGGCAAGCTCTACCACCGGTTTCTCTCCTTATAAAGAGCATGGAGGGATTATCTTACCCAAAATTTACAGCCATAATTTCGGTTATTGTTTGGTTTTCTACCAAAACCTGTCAATTCCTCACATTTGGCTTGCCAAATCAATGACAATATTTTTTTACCCAAATTTGACTTATCAAATCTTTGGCATGATAAATTTTGATCATAAATCAATCAAGCTTGGAGTTTTTTTAGAGGAATAGGAGCCATAGAAATGTGTCTTCTTTTGCTCCTACTTAGGTCTTGTTTAGTTACACCCAAAATCTAAAAAAATTCAAGATTCTCTATCACATTTAATCTTGCGCCACATGTATGGAACATTAAATATAGATAAAAAATAATTAATTGCACAGTTTATATGTAATTTGCGAGATAAATCTTTTGAGCCTAGTTAATTCATAGTTGGACAGTAATTATCAAATACAAACAAAAGTGCTACAGTACCCAAATTCAAGAAAAAAGATCTAAACAAGGCCCTACAAACCCAATAGCAAATTATTATAAAACAGTCGTTGGAGCTGTTTCTACCAAACGTTTTATAAAACGGCTCAACTCCACTAAAGAAAGTAAAGTTACGATTCCAAATCTCTCTCTTGTTTAGAATTTTATCCTATTGATGCTTTATCACATTGTCTTTTTTTTCAAGGACCCAAATCTCAAGGCAAAACAGGAGCATGCAATGACATGTTCCGCGGCTTGGATAGCATGGGAAACCGCAAAAAGAAAACTTATGTTCTAAAAAATATCGTCTGAGCCAAAATTGTCTCAGCATGTTGATTGCTTATAGTGTATTAGCCTAGAAAACTTCATATTCGGCCTAGGTCTTGTTTAGTTTCGAAAACTGAAAAATTTTCGGTACCGTAGCACTTTCGTTTGTTTGTGACAAATATTATCCAATTATGGACTAACTAGGATCAAAAAATTTGTCTTGTGATTTACAGCTAAACTGTGTAATTAGTTTTTTTTTCGTCTATATATTTAATGTTTCATGCATGTGCCACAAGATTCAATGTGACGGGGAATCTTGAAAACTTTTTGGTTTTCAGAGTGAACTAAACAAGACCATAGTCATTGACGTGAAAGCACTTCAAGGCCTTGTTTACTTTCATTCCAAATCCTAAATTTTTTAAGATTCCCCGTTACATCGCATATTTGGATGCATGCATAGAGTATAAAATATAGATGAAAATAAAAGCTAATTGCACAGTTCGGTCGAAATTTACGAGACAAATCTTTTGAGCCTAATTAGTCCATGGTTGGACAATAATTACCACCAACAAACGAAAGTACTACAGTGTCATGAAATTTTTTTCCTTTGGAAACTAAACACGGCCCAAATGACAATAAGTTTCAAAACAGCTCGAACATGATAAAAAATCCAGCACTAACGTTTGGAACATATTTGCACGCATGCTAATTCATCGAAGTACCTAAAGTGAATGGAGCAAAGTTTGTAGAGCTAAGAATATTTAGCAAGATGGAGTTGGAGCAGAGCAATTTCAAACACACTCTCTAATCTATATCCATGTCTTGATCGAGATGGACTCCTAACCTAAGGCCTTGTTTAGTTCACTCCGAAAACCAAAAAGTTTTTAAGATTCCTCGTCACATCGAATTTTTCGGCACATGTATGAAGCATTAAATATAGATGAAAATAAAAACTAATTACACAGTTTACTTGTAAATCGCGAGACGAATCTTTTGATCCTAGTTATTCTATAATTAGACAATATTTGCCACAAACAAACGAAAGTGCTACAGTATCAAAATCCAATAATTTTTTGCATCTAAACAAGGCCTAAGCTTTAAACTGCCTTTCCATCGAGCCCGGTGGATGAGGATGACCATATATGTAACATCCCAGATTTTTACATAAACCAAAAATACGAGCTTTTTAAAATTTTTCCTATAATTGTGTGAATCATATAGTTTCTAGGTTAAACTCGATCCTAACCCGCTAACAAATCGTCGCATACATATAGATTTGTTTTTAGGCGAGCGCCGTTGTTCGTGAGTCGTCTTGAGTCGGGTCTTGTTTAGGGTTTTGAGTTTCTTTTGGAGTACACAAATTCGTAGCAAAGTCTTCCCGAATCTCCGTTGAGCCTATCTCAAAAGGTGAAGCGAATCCTTTCTCAATCTTTTCGTTGGAGTACGTCACAAACTCCTTTCAATTCCTTTTGAACTCCTTCTAACCCTTCATGATCTTTCTCACCTGCTTGGTTCCTCTCTTGAACCCCTTCAAATCTCTCCTTGAATCTCTCTCACATAATCCTCCGAATTCATTTCAAATATCTATTTGAATAAACCTTAAAAAAATCCTTTGTCATATTTGGGAAAGCATTCTTTCTCTCTTGGGCCAAAACCTTTCCTCTTCCTCCCACTTCTTCTCCTAGCCCAGCCGGCCTGCTCTCCTTTGGCCCAGTCGGCCACCACCTCACCCCCCCTGCTACGGCCCAGATCTCTCCTCGGCCCAGCCTGGGCGCCCTATCCCCTCTGCCCCTGCGCGCAGACCAGCACCATGCACGGCCCAGCTACCTGCCTGCGGCCCGCTCCCCTCCCCTGCCTCGCCCCGACCCGCGCAGCAGCCAAGGCCCAGCCGGAGCCTCCCCTGAGTCCCAACCCTAGGAGAGGACACGCTCAGCTCTCCCAGGCCGCCGCCGCCACATCCTGAAGGGGAGAGCCGCGCCCAACCTCGACGTCAGCGCCCCACCTGCTCCTGCTTGCGGATGCTCGACGCGTGGACAAGGGTACGGACGTCGAGGCCATCCACCGTTCGCGATAGAAACCCTAGAGCGTCGCGCTATAAAAGCCATGGCCGCTGCCGCTCTCTGCTCCAGTCCCGCCCTCGCGCTGCTGCTGTCCACCGAGCCTTCGCTGAGCCACGGCCGAACCCCGACGACCACGGCCGTCCGCGCGGACGCCACGACGCTGCCAACCCCCCTCGGTGCCCGCGACGCCAGGCCCTCGCCGCGCCCAAGACGTCGAGCCCCGACGCGTCCACGCCCTCGCCGAGCAGCAGCAGAGCCGCGGCCACGGCCTCGCCCTCGATGCCCTGCGACGCCGAGCACCGCCGCGTCGAGCTTCGTCCGCGTCCTCGCCACGGTGACGCCGGAGCCGCGACGTCGATCTTCGACGACACCTCATCGACAACGCCAGCGCCCTGAAGCTCTGCAACGCCGCCGAAGCCTCGACGCCGAGCCTTCGCCGAGCTCCATCGACGACGACGCGCATGAACCTCGCCGCTGTCCGCGACGCCGAGTCGAACCAGCAGCACGAGCTCCCTCCGGCTCGTGCACCGGAGCCGCCCGCGCCTCGGCCACGCCCCGGAGCTTCACCATGCGGCCGTGACCACGACCTCGCCCCGACCACGACGCCTCTGTCTCTGCCCCGCGAGCACCAGGACGCCGTCCCCGCCGCGACGTCGCCTGCAACACTTGTACCCTGCTCCACCGTCGCGCCAGCCAGGACCACTCCCGCGTCATGCTGTGAGCACAATGTCGCCTTGCATCGCCATGGCGAGCTCAGGGACCCTACACCGTTCGGGATGTCGTGGTCACCTCGCCGTGGTGATCGCGAACACCTCCCCTCCACCGAGCCTGAACGTGCAGCAGCGGCAGCACCACCTCATCAAGCTCGTCTCTGTCGCCGGTGAGCAACCAAAGCCCCATGCCTTCCTTTTTCACGTAGTCGTCATGCTCCTATCTGAGACCGGCCTTCGTGCCGTGTGTTACCACTGTCGCAGGGAAGCAGTGGCCTCATCGTGCCCTTGCCGAAGATGTGACGCCTTCCCGATGCCTGCTGCACATCCCGGCCAGCAGCAGGCTTGCAGCTGATCTGCGCCCTTCCTCGTGTTCAGCAAGGTCGAACCTTGAACCTGGCCTTCATCGTCTCCGACGTCGACAAAACCCTTGTCCTTTCTTGTATCTCTGTATAAACTTGTTATATGATTTATCTATATCCATGCCTGAGTCGTGCCTTCGTGCCGGTCTATTTATCTATCTATCTCTCTCTTGTGCTATGGAAATGTGCTACTCCGTCTTGTCCTTGCGTCGATTCTGTTGCCAGTCGTTGTGTTGTGGATCTTTGTGCGTTGTTTCTTGTGTGGTGTGGTTGGTTGGTTGTGGACCGAGCCGTCGAGCCGGTTGAGAGAGTGACGTGTTTGAATGTTGCGATCGCGAGTTCATCTCGCCATGGTCGTAGTGCCAAGCATGTCCCGCCTCTCGTATTGTCGCTGTTATTTGCCTGAGGATCGAGCCTTCGAGCCGGTTAGGGAAATGGTAGTGCGTTCGACCATTTCGATCGTGGGTTCGTCCCGCCGTGATCGCGATGCCGAGCGTAACGCATTCCTCGTGTTTAGTTGACTTCGTTGAACTACGATCGTTAGCTCTTATCCCCGTCCCTAGGGTTTGATCATTGAGGACTCGATAATCATAACGACGCGGTTCTTACCCGCACCTTCGAGTCCTCTGTGATCTAGTCTAGTGGGATACAGATTAGGAGCAACCCTTGTGGAACAGTCGGAAGCCAACTCGATAGGTGGAGCTCATGGCTGCGAGTCGCCTTGCCATGGCCGTCGAGCTTAACCTTGTTTTTCGCGTGTTTATCCTAACCACCTTGTATGCTTATGCCACCTAGACCCGGGCATTTCCCTAGTTCCCGCGATGACAACCGCATCGCCTGGAACTATAGGAATGACCTCGTGCTGATTCAGAAGCACCTAGGTCGTGAAGTGTTATGAGTTTGTGTAGATTGTGGGCTCGTATCTCTTTTTCTCCAACTGTCATTTGTTCCATGGCGAGTTGGTTGAAAGAGTGTGATTTCGTTCTTGTTCTCAATCCCCGTCGATCCAGTAAGATGTGGATTTAGCCCCTTTTTGCTTGTTTGATGTTTTGTTTCCAATCCCGCGATTCCCGCCGTTGCTATGGCAAGTGGATCAATGGAAAGTGAAACCCGTGTCTTTTCTCGCCTTTTTGGTTCTTTGTGTTTAAACTCTTGTATGCTTGTACCTATTCGACCGTAGCATTTGCTTGGTTCTCGTGGTGACAACCGCACCGCTAAGAACCCTGGTGATGTCTTAGTGCATTTAGTGCACCTAGGTTGTGGTACCCTACAAGTAGTTTGAGCACTCGTGTTCTTGTGTGACACTCTTTCTGATTCCCCGTCTCTTACCATGGCGAGTGGATTAGAAGGAGTAGACCACTGTTGGGTACCATAAAAAGGGATACCCAAATCAGAGCGATAAAAAACGCAAAAAATAGAGCATGTTAACCATAAACACCAGGGCACGAGCCCCACCTCATCTGCCCCTCAGAGGCCTCGGACGCAAGTTCTGACTCGCCCGACCCCTCAGGGCCTCGGACGCAAGTTCCGACTCGCCTGACCCCTTAGGGCCTCGGACGCAAGTTCCGTCTCGCCCGATACCTCAGGGCCTCGGACGCAAGTTCCGACTCGCCCGACCCCTCAGGGCCTCGGACGCAAGTTCCGTCTCGCCCGATCCCTCAGGGCCTCGGACGCAAGTTCCGTCTCGCCCGATCCTTCTGGGCTCGGGCGCCGGATCCCTATCCACCAGGACAGCAAGACTTCGACCACGCGGCGCCCGTACCCACGACGTGACAAGCGCAATGATTCCCATACCGCAGCAGGGCAGGGTGGCGACTGTTCCAACCACCTTGGGCACTGCAGCCTCACCTCTTTCACTGTGTGCCCTTACCTCTTTCACTGTGGCGTACTACCTCACAGTACAAAGGGAATGGGGGAGGTTAATCAGCACCACTATTTGAGGTCTTTTCCCACTATTGACGGGATGATCAGCAGTACCGGCGATCCGACCCCCATGACTCCTACAGGGCTCGATAACCCTCCACAGAAGCAGCCATCCCTCAAGGACAAGATGAACAGGCTTCCACAGGGTCGGGACTGTAACCCGTCCACTCGGCAGTGGGAAATCTACCCATGTAAATCTCTGTCTCCCCTTGAGGCTATAAAAGGGGAGCCAGGGCTCGTAGCTAGGATCAGGTTCCCACAATCACAATACTCTTTCACAGAGCAGTGACCAGCACTCTGTCCACCACCAAGTCAAGACCTGGGACTTAGCCCTCTCTCGTAACCTGCTTGTACCCCCCTACCACAAGCACCTTTAGGTGCAAGGCTATACAGACCCCCGATCTCACTGGACGTAGGGCATTCCAGGCCCGAACCAGTATAAACCCTCTGTGTCTCACTTGCATCACCATCCAGGCTAGGGTAGTCATGCAAACTTATACTTGTTTGTGTCTAGACCACGAGTCTAGACGCCGACAGTTGGTGCGCCAGGTAGGGGCCTTCTGCGTGACATTTACCTTTCCCTACTGGGAAGGCCTGGATGGCAGACGGATTTCACCCACTCCGCCGCGGCACCATCATGACGTTCGGGAGTCTGGAGTTCATGTCCCTCGGCTCTGGCTATGACATGATCCTCCTCCCGCCACGTGGTGACGTAGAGCCTCACCTCGAGCCGATCCCACCGCAGCCTGCGCGTGGGAGCCGCTCGGGACATCATGCGGGGGGCACCTGGCGGGGGCGCCAGAGGCCCAGGATTCCTGACCCTACTACCGAGGCCAGGGTCCGTCCGGCCCTCCCCCCGCATATTCCTCACCAGATCGCCCATTCCTCCGGCCCGACATGCGCTAGAGGAAGGGCTCGCGGGGCGTCAAGCTCCGCTCCTCGGACCAATAGAGGATCGTCGCGACCTCCTGTCCCGCCCCGTTCGAAGGGGAAGGGACAGACCGCGCCCGTCCCCCGGAAGGGAGACAAAGGGGCCTCAACATCCCGCCCTCCTCCGCCTGTGGAAGGAGGAGAAACAGCGGCACCACCCGAGTTTCCTTTTGGGCTCGGGAACGCAGCCGCCACCTACGCCTCTTCCGTGAGCACTTCGTTAAGTGCATATGCAGACCTTCCAGGGCACCACTTGAGGTCTGCCCTGGACCTCATCTCCACGCCGCCCGTTTCGTCGTACCCAGAGGATCCCACCTCAGGCGATGACGAGTGGGCCGGCGCTGACTTTACCGGGTGTGGCGACCCGAAGACCTTCATGCGCTTTTTGGAGGCCAGTAACTACTATCTCGGCTACTCCGACTCTGACGACGTGAGCTATGACCCGTCACAGGAATGCTTCAACCTAGAAGTCAGGGGGACGCCGCATGACGCCCAGGGGGGCGCAGGACCCTCTAGGTAAGAGAATGCGACCCCACCTCCCAATCCTACTCCGGGGACTGATCCTGGAACCCGTGGGGTAGCATCAGCCCCCGTAGGAGGACACCGCCCTGACCTCGAACAGCTCAATGAGCTGGAGGCCACGCTCGAAGAAGAACGCGCACGTCTCCGCCAACTCCGCGAGGCCCTGGTCCGAGACCCATCCGGCCGCGGAGACGGGGGCGAGGCCAGACGCCGCGCCCGAGATGTCAACCGTCATATCGTCGAGAACGCAGGGGGTGACGCCCCGGTCTTCAACACGGCCAGCCAGAATGTAATGGCCGCTGCACTCCTCCTCAGGGCGATGCCCGAGCCATCGACCCCTGAGGGAAGGAGAGTGCGCCAGGGGCTACGTGGCCTCCTGGAGCAGGCTGTGGTACAGAACGCAGAAAGTTCTGCATCACAATCCCACGGCACGAGACACCAAGAGGACCGACCCCCTCCTAACAGGGCACCAACCGTGCAGGGTCCGCCGCCCCCTAATCCGTAAGGGGGCAACAGGGCCCCATCAGTCCACGAACGCGTAGGGGCTGACGCAGACGTTCGGGCCACCCTCAAAGCCAGGCAGCGTGACACGGACGAGGCCGAGTCTCGACGCTATCGACCGCGCCGAGGTGGAAGGTACGACCCCGATCACGACTGCAGCACGTCTCCAGAGCCTCCGGGTCCCCGCGTCTTCAGCGAGGCCATACGCAGGGCCAAGTTCCCGGCGCAATTCCGACAGCCCGCCAACCTCACCAAGTACTCAGGGGAAACCAACCCTGAGCTCTGGCTGGCGGATTACCGCCTAGCATGCCAGCTAGGTGGAGCGGACGACGACCTGCTCATCATCCGTAACCTTCCGCTGCTTCTGGCCGATACGGCCAGGGCATGGCTCGAGCACCTCCCTGAGCGCATGATCCACGACTGGTCTGACCTGGTTAGGATCTTCGTTGGGAACTTCCAGGGCACATACGTGCGCCCTGGGAACTCCTGGGACCTCAGGAGTTGCCGGCAGAAGCCCGATGAGTCCCTCCGAGACTTCATCAGGCGATTCTCCAAACAGTGCACCGAGCTCCCCAACATCACGGACTCCGACGTCATTGGAGCCTTCATTTCCGGCACCACTTCCAAGGAGCTCGTACACGAGCTCGGACGCAAGACCCCCACAAGCACTAGCCAGCTGCTCGACATCGCCACCAACTTTGCCTCGGCGAAGAGGCAGTTGGCGCCATTTTCTCCGACGGCGCACCCAAGGGGAAACAGAAGGCCGAGGCCACCGAAGCCTCGGGCTCACGCGACCCCAAGAAGAAGAAGAAGGGTCGCAAGGGGAAGCAGGGTCAGTCGGATGACAACTTAGTCGCCGTAGTTGATCGCAAGAACCCCAAGCGGGCTCCTGCTGGCCCCGGTCTCTTCGACGAGATGTTGAAGAAGTCGTGCCCCTATCACAGGGGACCAACCAAGCGCACCCTTGAGGAGTGCACCGTCCTCTGTCGGTACTATACCGACATCATCACCAAGGAGAGCGCCGAAGAGCCCCCCAAGGACGACGACCCTCAGGGGGAAGGTTTTCCCAACATCAAGAACTGCCTCCTGATCTTTGGGAGACGAGCGGCTCGCCTCACTGCGAGTCAGAGGAAGCGCGAACTCCGAGAAGTTTGCGCGGTCAGCTCGGCCACGCCCTCGTACCTTAAGTGGTCCGAGAGCGCGATTACGTTCGACAGACACGATCACCCGGATCGGATCCCCAATCCCGGGAACTATCCTCTGATCGTCGACCCCATCATCGCCGAGACCCGTCTCACCAAGGTGCTGATGGACGGAGGCAGCGGCCTCAACATCCTTTACGCCGAGACTCTGGCCCTCATGGGGATCAGCAAGTCCCGGCTGAGGAACGACACAGCACTATTCCACGGAGTGGTGCCGGGACATCGTGCCCACCCCCTCGGACAGATCGATCTGCCCGTCTGCTTCGGGACCCCGACAACTTTAGACGGGAGGTCTTCACCTTCGACGTGGTCGGGTTCCCAGGGACCTACCACGCGATCCTGGGACGGCCATGCTACGCCAAGTTCACGGCCGTCCCCAACTATACCTACCTCAAGCTCAAGATGCCAGGGCCAAAGGGCATCATCACCGTCAGCACGACCAGTCAGCACGCCTACCAGTGCGACGTCGAGTGCATTGAGCAGGCCGAGGCTCTGGCTGAGTCTCTGGCCATCCTCATCGGCCTCGGCGACTGTGACCAGGACGTCCCCGACCCCAAGCGTCACGCCGGGAACTTCGAGCCGGCGGAGGAGACCAAGCTAGTCTTTCTCGACCCCGGGTCCTCTGAAGGCAGGGCGTTGAGGATTAGCTCCAGCCTCGACCCAAAATAGGAAGTGGTGCTCGTCGACTTTCTCCGCGCAAACGCCGACATATTTGCGTGGAGTCCCTCGGATATGCCTGGAATACCGAGGGAAGTCGCCAAGCACTCCTTGGACATCCGAGCCGGCTCCAAACCCGTGAAGCAACGCCTGCGCCGATTCGACGAGGAGAAGCGTCGGGCCATCGGGGAGGAGATCCACAAGCTGCTGGCGGCCGGATTCATCAAGGAGGTATTCCATCCCGAGTGGTTAGCCAACCCCGTGCTAGTTAAAAAGAAAAATGGGAAGTGGAGGATGTGTGTAGACTATACTAGTTTAAATAAAGCATGTCCAAAGCACCCCTTTCCGTTACCTCGTATTGATCAGATAGTTGACTCCACCGCGGGATGTGAAATTTTATCTTTTCTTGATGCTTATTCCGGTTACCACCAAATCAAGATGAAAGAGTCCGACCAGCTCGCGACTTCTTTCATCACCCCTTTTGGAATGTATTGCTACGTAACCATGCCTTTCGGCCTCAAGAACGCGGGGGCTACATATCAACGATGTATGCTCCAGGTTTTTGGGAACCTTATAGGCAAAACAGTAGAGGCTTACGTAGACGACATTGTCGTCAAGTCCAAGAAAGCAAGCGGCCTGGTTGCCGATCTGGAGGAAACGTTCCAATGCCTTAGGGCAAAGGGGATCAGACTCAACCCCGAAAAATGCGTTTTTGGGTCCCCCGAGGCATGCTCCTCGGGTTTATTGTGTCTGAGCGAGGGATCGAGGCCAATCCAGAAAAAGTCTCGGCCATCGCAAACATGGGCCCGATCCGTAACCTAAAGGGAGTACAGAGGGTCATGGGATGTCTAGGCTCCCTAAGCCGTTTTATCTCTCGTCTCGGGGAAAAAGGACTACCTCTGTATAGGTTACTTAGAAAATCCGAGCATTTTTCCTGGACCCCCGAGGCCCAGGAAGCCCTTGACAAGCTCAAGGCTCTGCTCACCAACCCTCCCATTCTGGTGCCCCCCGCCGAG
This sequence comes from Sorghum bicolor, assembly GCF_000003195.3. Classification (NCBI taxonomy): domain Eukaryota; kingdom Viridiplantae; phylum Streptophyta; class Magnoliopsida; order Poales; family Poaceae; genus Sorghum; species Sorghum bicolor. Next base: position 57,550,151 of record NC_012870.2, on the reverse strand, counting down.
GGGGAACCACTCCTTCTCTACGTCGTAGCCACTGATCAGGTGGCCAGCGCAGCTATCGTGGTCGAGAGGAAGGAAGAAGGGCACGCCCTGCCGGTCCAAAGACCGGTGTACTTCATCAGTGAAGTACTATCCGACACAAAGACCCGATACCCCCAGATCCAAAAACTACTCTACGCTGTAGTTTTGGCCCGACGCAAGCTCCGCCATTACTTTGAGTCTCATCCAGTCTCGGTGGTCTCATCTTTCCCTCTAGGAGAAGTGATTCAGAACCGAGAGGCCAATGGTAGAATTGCTAAATGGGCTATAGAGCTCATGGGTGATGGGATCACCTATGAGCCTCGGAAAGCCATAAAATCCCAAGTCCTGTCGGATTTTGTGGCAGAGTGGACCGGGACTCAGCTCCCCCCACCGCAAATACAGCACGAATACTGGACCATGTACTTCGATGGGTCTCTGATGAAAACTGGGGCCGGCGCGGGCCTCGTCTTCATCTCACCCCTCGGGGTAAGGATGCGATACGCAATCTGGCTCCATTTCCCCGTCTCAAATAACGCAGCAGAGTACGAGGCCCTTGTCAATGGTCTCCACATCGCGATCGAGCTTGGGATCAAATGGCTTGATGTCCGAGGCGATTCTAGACTCATCATCGACCAAGTCATGAAAGAGTCTAGCTGCCACGATCCCAAGATGGACGCGTACTGCAAAGTGGTCCGACGCCTGGAGAAAAAGTTCGATGGCCTCGAACTTAACCACGTGTTAAGGAAATATAATGAGGCCGCCGACGCGCTCACCAAGATGGCATCCGAGCGGGCCACGGCCCCCGGGATGTTTTCGTCAGCGACCTCTACAAGCCTTCCATCGACTACAAGGACGACGGGGGGTCGGAAAAACCCACAAGCGAACCAGGCCCCGACTCCAAGGACTCCACAGATCAAGAACTGGAAGCCATGGACATCGAGCCAGAGCCACCTGCGTCTGATGACTCGCCCGATTGGCGCTACCCCTTGCTCCATCGCCTCGTCGATGGCACTCTGCCCCCAGACCAGGCTGAGGCAAGGCGTGTGGCTCGTCGCGCCAAGACCTTTGCCCTCCTTGACGGAGAGATGTATAAGCGCAGCCCCTCGGGCATCCTTATGCGTTGCATCCCACGACAGGAGGGAACCAAGCTCCTGCAGGACATACACTCGGGGGCCTGCGGCCACCACGCCGCGCCTAGGACGCTGGTAGGAAATGCCTTCTGACAAGGCTTCTACTGGCCCACCGCCATGGCCGACGCCACGGAGATCGTGCGAACTTGTGAGGGGTGCCAGTTTTACGCTCGGCAAATTCATCTCCCTGCCTAGGCTCTGCAGACGATCCCCATCACCTGGCCTTTTGCAGTCTGGGGCCTCGACCTGGTCGGGCCTCTGCAGAAAGCGCCCGGGGGCTTCACCCACTTGCTTGTCGCAATCGACAAGTTCTCAAAGTGGATCGAAGTCCGACCCATCACAAGGATCAAGGCCGAACAAGCGGTGTTGTTCTTCACAGATATCATCCATCGATTTGGAGTGCCAAACTCCATAATCACCGATAACGGCACACAGTTCACTGGACGAAAGTTCCTGCAATTCTGCGACAGACACCACATACGTGTGGACTGGGCAGCAGTAGCTCACCCCAAGACCAACGGTCAAGTGGAGCGTGCCAATGGCATGATCCTCCAGGGTCTGAAGCCCAGGATCTTCAACCGTCTGAACAAGTTCAGAAAAAGGTGGCTCAAAGAGCTACCGGCCGTGGTCTAGAGTCTGAGAACCTCCCGAAGCCGAGCCACAGGCTTCACCCCGTTCTTCATGGTCTTTGGGTCAGAAGCCGTCCTCCCAACTGATTTGGAGTACGGATCCCCAAGGGTACAAGCCTACGACGAAAATAGCTGCAAAACATTCCAAGAAGACGCGCTGGACCAGCTGGATGAAGCCAGAGATGTAGCCCTCCTACACTCCGCCAAGTACCAGCAGGCCCTCCGCCGATACCATGCGCGACGAATCCAAGTCCGAGCCTTTCAAGTCGGCGACTTGGTGCTAAGGCTCAGACAGAGCAATAAGGGTCGTCACAAGTTCACCCCCCCTGGGAAGGACCCTTCGTCATCGCCGAAGTCCTCCGACCCGGCACCTACAAGCTCGCCAATAAAGCAGGAGAGGTCTTCAAAAACGCGTGGAACATAGAACAGCTACGTCGCTTTTACCCTTAGAACTTTGTAAAAATTTCCATTTCTTCATCATCTTGAAAGAAAAAATGAAAGTTCAAAATTATGTGGCCTTTTTTATTAGAGAGCCTCTGACCTGTCCAGCAGAGTCAGAGCCTCCCTCGGGGGCTACATGGGGGGAACCCCCTGTGTCAACTCCAAATCTTTTTCCTTTTTTCGCGCAAGTTAAAAGAACCCCGACCCAAGGTCTTCCTCCTCTCTCCTAAAAAGACTTAAGAAACCGAAAACTCATCCCCTAAATCTTAAGGCATGAGCCCGAGGAAAGATCTGCGCTCACGAGCAAAGACCGCCTCTACTCACCTTAGATTCGGGGGACGGATTCGGACTTCTAAAAGCTACTAAGAAAAAGGAAAAGCACTTAGGCTCGGGGACTCTGGCTAGCGCAAAACTCTAAGTAGCTCACCCGACCTCGCGCTGCCGAGGTCGGATCGGCATAAGGATAAAGAAAATAAGACACTTTAGGAAAAAAACCTAAAAAGAGCAGTTATACAAATATCCATATTAAACATTAACATTGTATATACAATACAAGGCCCACTGGCCTTAATACCCACACCAAGAAAAAAGAAAACTAAGGGTCCTGCTGCCCTGTCTGCCCAGGTCCTTGAACCCCGAGGGGGGGAAGCTCCACCTCGTCGTCGAAGTAGGCGGCCAAGGCATCTCCGGGGGCAGCCGCGGCGTCTTCAAGCCTCTGCACCTCCTCTTGGGCCTCCGTCTCATCATCGGAGAGAACGTAGCCCTCACAGACCGCCGGCAAGTCAATGCCGGCGTAGTGAGAGCTTACCACCGCCAGGGCTTTATTCACCCCGGCGTGGAGCGCCTCCCTCATCCTTTCCCCGGCCCGAGAGTAAAGGGCTTCGACCCGACTCCGCAGTGACGATCCCGACGCCGGCACCCCGAGCCCCTCACACGCCGAGGTGACCACGACTTCAACAGCCGAGCGGTCCGAAACCTCGGCGTCAAGGGACTTCTGCAAAGCCTTAGCAGTAGAAGTCGCCTCAACCGCCTTCCTTTCTGACTCTGTTGAGAAGCAAAACAAAAAATAAGAAGTCAGGAAAACTAAAGAACAAAGGGGGCTGGGGTAAAAAACGCAAGTCTTACCCTTGACTCGCTTCTCGTGCTCTGCCGAGCTCTGGTGCCAGTGGGCCACCTGGCTCAGAGCCGCAGCGAGGTCAGCCTGAGTTTGGTTCAGGGCAAGGTCTTTCTCGGCGAGCAAAGCCTCAAGCCGAGCGACCTCACCCATATACCCCTCAGCCACTGCCTTCTGCACCTCGGATTCCTGGGCGAGGTCCCCGACCCTCTTCTCTAGGGGGGCGACCTTTTCCCGGGCCTCCTGAGCCTCGGATGCCAGAGCCGAGCATTTCTGTCGAAGCTCGGCAGAGATCTTGCACTCCTTCTCGAGCTCCCCCTCAGCTGCCTCCCTGGCAGCCCTCTCATTCTCATAGGTCGCCCAGGCATCCCTTTCTTGGCGGAGAAAAACTGACTTCTCCAGGGATGTGGCCTTGAGCGCCTACAGAATCAGAAATCGCACAGGGAGTCAGTATTGCAAAATAAGAACAATAATACCTCATAGCACGAAAAGAAGCCTTACGTGGGCCAGGTTATACATGTCTCGGCTCACCAGCCGAGAAGCTCGGTTGATGGCCTCGACGCTGGCACGCCCGCACGCGTCCAGACCCTGCCAGAGGTAATCCTCCGATGGGTCGTCCAGAACGAATCTGGCTCCTCCCTCGGCATCGTCGAGGTTGGGTCAGATTACGGGGCTCGTGCCCCATCGGGCATCTCCCTCCCCTCCCGTCGTGGGAGCCTCGGGCGCCGCGCTGGACGCCATGATGGCTCGGCCTTCCTCGACCTGCGCGGTTCGAACCGCACCTCCCAAGTCAGCATCCTCCGGAGGAGGCGCAGCCCCGGGGGCAAGGGCCGTTTCCTCCTGCCCTTGGGGCCTCGGCGCCCCCATATCCTACCCCTGACGGTGCTCCCCCTCCACACGGCTCAGAGGTGGTGGCGACATGGGCCTAGCCGACCCAGGAGTCGACTGTGCCCCCCTCTTTACGGCCTTCAGGGGGGCCAGCGCCACTGATGATGCCTTTTGCTTACGACTGAAGGAGCAATACCAAATCAGAAGAAAGAGAAAAACAAAAAACAGCAGAGGGATCAGAAATCCTATGCGTACTTCGCTCGGGGAGCAGACTTCTTCTGGGAGCCCGTAGCTCCTTGGGGGCCTCCCGAAGCGCCAGGGGCCGTTGGTCGGACCCCCGTCTCGCCTGCCGACGGCGCAGGGGCCGTGACGGAGGTCTCAGCCTGCGTCGCCTCCACCGAGGCACCGGTTCCTGCCCCTGACGCTGGGGAGGGCTCGGCCAGACCCTCTGGCACAACCGGTTGGGGGGCGCCTCGGATTCGCCCCCCGACGCCTTCTCCCCCTCCTGGGGGCCCACGGGGGCTGAATCCTCCCGAGGTGCGCTGTCCTCGTCATCCACGATGATGTGGGGGACGGCCTGCCCGTCCCCCGGCGCCTGGGTCCCCTCGGGGGCCTCCGACCCACCACGGGCCTTTCACCCCTCCGGGACCTCGATCCCCCCGCCGGCAGGAGGGATCACATCATCCTCCTCCGCCAGCTCGTCGAGCCAATCGGCGTTATCTCCTCCGCCCTCTATCTCCGAGACCGAAGTCTCAGGAGAAGGAGGCGGGGCGACCCCCGCCTTCTCAGCTTCACGGCGGTTCTTGGAGGAGATCTCCCGCCTTTCCGCCCTTCGCGCCGCCTTGGCTTTCTTATCCTCCTTAGCTTTTTCCTGGTCCTCGTTCCGGGCCCTATTCTTGGCTCGGATCTCCTTGTCCTCAGGGACTGGGGGAAGGGAATCCCTGACGAGCCCCATCCCCTGTGAAGCAAGCAGATAAAAGGGGAGTCAGGCAAAAGAAAAAACAGGTACAAGAAATCGAAAGACACATTCTCACTAGGGAAATGTAACCCTTTTCAGGGCGCATCGGCACCACCCGGGAGTTCTTCAACTCCGAGTGCGTGGTCTTCTCGACCCGGGCGGTGATGTCCGACGCCGATACCGGCTCGGCTAACATCCTCGTCCCGGCCCAGGGGACGTCCTGAGTCATCTCGAACATGAACACTCGACGCTGCGCCAGCGGAAGCAGGCTCCTCTTGTGGAACGCTATTGCCACCGTGGCCGCAGTGACTCGGGCATCCCGCAGCTTCTGAAGCCCCGCAAGAAGCGGGGCGAGCTTCTTCTGCTCCTCTAACGGAGCACCCCACGCCCACTTCTGGGGGGGCTCCGTCACCATCTTCCCGGTGTACGGCGGCAGCAGGCCGCCGTCATTCCGGAGGTAGAACCACCCGTTCTGCCACCCCCGGTTTGATGAGGGCATCGAGCTCCAGATGTACAGCCCAGCCCGTTGCTGACGAAGCTGCAGCGTGCAGCCGCCGACTTGCTGGGGGAACTTCTCCTTCCCCACGTAACGCGCCGACATCTCCGCCTTGAAGAGGTGCAGCCAGAGGTTCCAATGAACAGGAACCCCCAGGAACCCCTCACAGACCGTGGCGAAGACGGCGGCCTGCATCACCGAATTGGGGTTCAGATGTGCAGCTCCACCTTTTAGTAGTGGAGGATCGCCCTGATCAGACGACCGGCCGGAATCCCGAACCCCCGGTCTAAGAACGACAGGAAGCAAACCACATAGCCCGGTGGCGGGTTTGGCTCCCTGTCGTTCGCCGAAGGAACGATCCACTCCGGGAACTCGACATCCTTGAGAGGACGGAGAACCCCAGCCTTCACACGCGCCTCCAGCGCGGACTTGGTCACATTGCAGGGAGGCCACGCCTCAACGCCGGCCATGGCTGTGGGTGGAGAAGGACGTCTACGCGGCGGAAGCGGAGAAGATGGCGGCAGAAGAAAAGGCAGGAGGCAAGAGCTTTTTGGCGCAGGGGCGAGAGGAAAGAAACCAAGTCCCCTGCGGCTGCTTTTATAGAAGGAGCGCGCCACGTCCACGCCGCCTGCGCAGAAGGCCAAGTGGGAAGGAGAGCAACCGTCGCCCACTCACCACCAGGTGAAAAACTTGAAGCGCCAACTCCCTCCGATTCCCGCGCCCGCCGCACGCGCGCATTTATTTCGCAGGCGAAACATCCCATCCGGCCAGGGCGAAATGGCACGGCCGTTTCGAGTCCCCACGCGCCACGCCTCAAAAGGTATGCCTTGAAAAGTCCTGTCAGGGCGGTTCCTCTCAGGACAAGCGGCGCTCGACCCCCCGCTGACCAAGGTTGCAGGGCGGTCTCCGTCGGGCGCAGTCCATGTCTCGCCCGACCTCCTGCTAACCCCGAGCAAAAATCGCAAGACGGTTCACGTCGGACGCAGACTCCGTCTCGCCCGACCCCAACGCTTCAGACAAGTCTGAAAAAAGCCTTTCGAGGCCAAAAAATCCCCAGGCCATGGCCACCTACGTTCCAGAGGTTGCGAGACTGACCTGCAAGACAGGTTCGAACAGTCGCCTCAGGATGACTGCCCTCGGGTATTTTTTGAGATGTGCCCATAGGGCCACTAGCCGACCCCTATCAAATGGGACTCGGACATCCACTTGGATCTACCCGCTTGCAGCTCCCGGGAAGCGTCATTACTCGCCCATCGAGGGTAGTACGGCACGACCCACCCCTCCTCCGAGCGAAAGGAAGAATGAGGGACGTAATCACAAGACGAGAAAGAACCTAATCGACCCTTGCGGGGAAAGGGCTCGGGGGCTTCCTCGCACCATGGGAACAGGCACTACGTGAAAAGAACACGCAACCTATCCCTCAAAATACTCCAGACTATAGCTGCCAGGGGCAAAAGCCTTTGAAGGAATAACACCATTCCTCCAAAAGGCTCGGGGGCTACACCCGGCGGGTGCGCTCGCGCGCACCCTCCGGAGAAAAACTCTTAGTCAACAATAGTCCCTTGGGAAAGAACCTCTGAAGAGGTGACCTCACCCCTTCAAAGGCTCGGGGGCTACTGTTGGGTACCATAAAAAGGGATACCCAAATCAGAGCGATAAAAAACGCAAAAAACAGAGCATGTTAACCATAAACACCAGGGCACGAGCCCCACCTCATCTGCCCCTTAGAGGCCTCGGACGCAAGTTCCGACTCGCCCGATCCCTCAGGGCCTCGGACGCAAGTTCCGACTCGCCCGACCCCTCAGGGCCTCGGACGCAAGTTCCGTCTCGCCCGATCCCTCAGGGCCTCGGACGCAAGTTCCGACTCGCCCGACCCCTCAGGGCCTCGGACGCAAGTTCTGTCTCGCCCGATCCCTCAGGGCCTCGAACGCAAGTTCCGTCTCGCCCGATCCTTCTGGGCTCGGGCGCCGGATCCCTATCCACCAGGACAGCAAGACTTCGACCACGCGGCGCCCGTACCCACGACGTGACAAGCGCGATGACTCCCATACCGCAGCAGGGCAGGGTGGCGACTGTTCCAACCACCCTGGCACTGCAGCCTCACCTCTTTCACTGTGTGCCCTTACCTCTTTCACTGTGGCGTATTGCCTCACAGTAGAAAGGGAATGGGGGAGGTTAATCAGCACCACTATTTGAGGTCTTTTCCCACTATTGACGGGATGATCAGCAGTACCGGCGATCCGACCCCTATGACTCCTACAGGGCTCGGTAACCCTCCACAGAAGCAGCCATCCCTCAAGGACAAGATGAACAGGCTTCCACAGGGTCGGGACTGTAACCCGTCCACTCGGCAGAGGAAAATCTACCCATGTAAATCATTGTCTCCCCTTGAGGCTATAAAAGGGGAGCCAGGGCTCGTAGCTAGGATCAGGTTCCCACAATCACAATACTCTTTCACAGAGCAGCGACCAGCACTCTGTCCACCACCAAGTCGAGACCTGGGACTTAGCCCTCTCTCGCAACCTGCTTGTACCCCCCTGCCACAAGCACCTTTAGGTGCAAGGCTATACAGACCCCCGATCTCACTGGACGTAGGGCATTCCAGGCCCGAACCAGTATAAACCCTCTGTGTCTCACTTGCATCACCATCCAGGCTAGGGTAGTCACGCAAACTTATACTTGTTTGTGTCTAGACCATGAGTCTAGACGCCGACAACCACTTTCCCTTTTCTTCTCTCTTTGTTCCACCCTCTCTTGGCTCTCGCCAACTACAATGGCGTATGGATTGAGAGAGACCGGAACTTCTTGTGCTCGTAGTCTTTTCGATTCCTGTCAACCTCTATGACACTTGGATCGAAAGACCGTACGCTGTGGTGGTTGCTTAGAATGAGTTAGAGTCTATGCAATTTATTAAAGCCGTACAGGTTGACTCAGTTGACCCGGGAAGTACCGGCTAGGCTAAGACTCTGACTCATACTTAGTGAACAGCCAGTCCTGTTTCTGTTAGCCCAGGGATCGGACATCCACCGAGAGGGCTAAGTCGTTATCCTTTCGGTGCTCTCTTAGTGTAGTTATTCTTCGGTGTTCTTCGCCTCTTTTTGCAGTCTTTCTAGGTCTAGTGGTTTGATTGTTTCCCTTGTTTGACGCTTTCGAGGTAGTCGCTTCGGGGTTAGCGTTGGTCGGATTGGAACCCTTTGAAGGAAGGACATGCAGATAGAAGGACTTTGGATAAGAACAACTACAACTACACTAAGGATCTTGGAAATGACATTCAACAGGTGCCACGTCCCACCCAACCTCGTAGAATCCTATTAGACATGCAATCATGTAGATGCTAGTGCTTTACTTTTATGCAATTGAACTGAGATAGGTTGCATGGTAGAAATGCTTGTGAGCCATTGCCTTGTTGCAACCTATAACCCTCGCACACCCGCTGATAGGTTAAAAGCTGCATACTACTTGTTGCTGCTTCTACTACGCATTATATCTGTGATGTGATGCAATGTGGGAGATTGGATGTGAGTGGATAAGGCACGTGGTGCCGATAACTGGATAATGAGATGATAATGGATTTGGGGAGATCTTGGCTTGTGTCTTGGGTGTGTGGTGAGGGTCGAGTCGACCGAGCAGGATCTACGACGAGTCTTGGGACAAGTCTTGCCAGAAGACGCTACCTGGGCGTTCTCCATGAGAGATACCTGTGGCGGGTACATGTGATAGGGAGAGGTCCCGGAGTGGAGTGTCTTCGTGGGACGAAGCACCGGGATGGGAGGTGCTGTTTAGCACGGGGTAGCCGGATGTCCCGTCGAGTGGGGCATCGGTTGGCCCCTAGTGAAGATGTCCTATTTGGTCACCCTAAGGACTGATATGTTCTGTGGACCGGGTCTTAGGAAGCCTTGCACCCCACTCGCTCTTATGGGGAGGAGACGGATGTACGACCAGCTAGGGCGGTGCCACTACTACTAGGTTGTTAGCAGATAGTGTAGGGAGGTACGGGCATGAGGACCCACACGCTCCTAAGACAGCGTAGTGACCTTTGGGGCCCGGTGCTACGCCTCACAGTCTCACCGTACCGGTGGTACTCCGGTGTGGTCCCAGTTCTAAGTGGTAGGGTGGCATCGTGTTTAGTTGGAAGGCAGCCCGGAATCAGCCTAGACGAGGGCCTTCGTCGATGATGGTGATCTTGTGGTTAGTGCAAACCTCTGCAGAGTTTTGGTTGATCGATCGATACATATGCCGACTCGTCGGCTATGGACCTTTCCTAAGTACAGCTTCACTTGACTAGAGAGAGGAGTCCTTTCTACCTTCCCCTGGGTTTTTGTTGGATCCGGCGTTGGCCGTTGAGGCAAGGCACGAGCGGGGGTCGTACTTGCCGCCTAGAGAGTGAGAGTGTGATGAGATGTGTGTGATGGATGGATGGATGTGTGGTTGAGATGGATTAAAACCTGATGAATTATTATTATTAAATATTGATGAACTTGCATAGGAAAGACTACAACCATATATATAGGCCTCCTGATCTACCCTTTGCATTCCACTTACCACAAAGCTTACGCAAAAGCATAGGATGGGAGCCAGTGGCCAGTACAAATCGTACTGAAAGTTGTTTAGCAGGTTTTGAACGTGGTCTGTGACGATAACTACGGAGAATAGAAGGATTAGGTGGTCTCGTTCCTGCACTCAAATTTGGTTCGGAGATGAAGGCTACGCCGCTGATAAACTACGCCGACTCTGATGATTGCTCGTGAAGGAGGGGCCTTCACCGCTGACGCGCTACATCGACTCTGATAAAGATCTGAGAGTGTTTCCGCTAGAAAAACGATGTAATAGGCTTGTTGACCAAGAGTTGTAAAGTAAATGTGTTGTAATCTTGTTTTTCACGATGTATGACTATGATAACAGCTGATATATGATAATGTGATGGCTCAATTTCTGAATTATCACATTATAATTCGAATCTGTGGATTTTTCCCTTTGTGGAAAAATCTAGGTCGTTTCAATATACGTATCAGACCTTCAGATGTCCTTGTCGATCAGATTCTAAAGTGACGCCTTGTTTAGTTCGCAAAAAATTTTAAGATTCTCCGTCACATCGAATCTTTGGTCGCATACATGGAGCATTAAATATAGATGAAAATAAAAACTAATTACACAGTTTATCTGTAATTTATGAGATAAATCTTTTAAGCCTAGTTACTCCGTGATTGGACAATATTTATCAAATAAAAACGAAAGTACTAAAATGGCTAAAACCGAAAATTTTTACGAACTAAACAAGGTCTGAATGCACGAGTCAAATAAAAAAAGTGCGACCGGCGAGGGATGCACGCGCTAGCTGAATGGATGGGAACAGGACTTAAAGGCTTGCTTAGATGTATCTTAAATTCTAAAAATTTATAAGATTCTTTATCGTATCGAATCTTTAAACGTATATATAAAGCATTGAATATAGATAAAAACTAATTACACAATTTATTTATAATTTATAAAACAAATCTTTTAAACTTAATTAATATATAGTTAGACAATAATTATTAAATACAAATAAAAAATACTACAGTGTTAAATTTTAAAAAATTTTGACATCTAAACAAAGCCTCAGACGAACGACGACCAGTTGCACATGCACGCTCGTCCGCACGTGAGCTTACGAAGGTACAGTACTCCTTACACGCCAAAGGTTCTTCCTCTGTGAACCACTGTCGTAGAGACTCGTGTAGCCAGACAATTCTACGGTCGTGTAAGTCAACGAAGGTGGAGAGTACTCCTCAATTTTGAAAATTCACATATGCATACGTATTCACACATAGGCGTTGTTTAGTTCCGAAAGAATTTTGGATTTCGTTACTGTAGTACTTTCGTTTTTATTTGACAAATATTGTCTAATCATAAACTAACTAAAATCAAAAGATTCGTCTTACGATTTACAAACAAACTGTATAATTAATTTTTATTTTTATCTATATTTAATGCTTTATACATATGCCACAAGATTTAATGTGACGGAAAATCTTGAAAACTTTTTGAATTTTAGCGTGAACGGCCATATATATATAGGATCGCAGTTCCGTTCTTATGAAGGAATACACGATCGAGTACACGTCAATCAAGTGCAAGCGACAGCTGTGGTCGATGGACCGCTAGAGTACGCGAACCTTGTTAGTTCCGAAAAAATTTAGAATTTCCCTACTGTAGCAGTTTTATTTTTATTTGATAAATATTATCCAATCATGAACTAACTAGGATTAAAAGATTCGTCTCGCGATTTACAGACAAACTGTGTAATTAGTTTTTGTTTTCATCTATATTTAATGTTTCATGCATGTGTCGCAAGATTCGATGTGACGAGAAATCTTGAAAACTTTTCACAGTTTGTCTGTAAATCGGAGAAGAGTACCGGAGGCGAAGGTTGCTGAGCCATTTTGCTGCCTTGTTTTCTTGGGGAGGAGAAGATGGTCAAGCTTTTCTTTATATAAATCTTCTTGGCAACGAGAGCGAATATAGTAAGGTGGGTTTTCTCGGATAAAATTTAATTTCTGTCACATTAAATATTTGGATATATATATATAAAATATTAAATATAAAGTATTTAAAACTAAAACACGGCTAGGTAGTAATTTGCGAGATAAATTTTTTAAACTTAGTTAGTTTATAATTAAACACTAATTATAAAATAAAACAAAAATACTATAATGTCTATTAAACTTTAACAGATTCAATCAAACACCGAGTAAATTGGTTGGCTGCTCAAGCTAGATAGTCGATAAGCACACTCACGCAGGCCAGGCCTGTTGGCACAGTTCAAGCACGACAGCCAACAGATCACAGCAGGGGGCACACGTACAAGCACATCACGTCTGTGCGGGGGCTCGAGCGACGTGGCTACGGGCCTGGTGAGCAAGGCACGACTGGGGGCTCGAGCGCGTAGGGACGTGGTGGGCGGTGTGCATGGGCGAGGGGCGCTTGTGAGGAACGATCTCGTCCGACGCGTAGTGACGCATCGTGAGCGCTAGAGCACGGTGGCACGCACAGGATGCGGTGAAGTGTGACGGGGCGGTGCGCGCAGCGCTGCAAGGCAGTTGGCCACGGATGGGGGGACTGGTTTTTCCCTGATGCGAGAACGGTCGTTTCTGGATCGATGCAGCGCCGATTTTTTAAGGCCCCTGTTGGGTTGTCCGAAAAAGATTGACCCCTTGGAACCATTTTAACTTGGAATTTCTAATTTGGAATGGTTCAAGTTGGTATGATGATTGACCCCGGAACCATTTCACAACCGAACATGGGATAAGAGAGATGTAGTGGCCTAATAAATTTATGAAAACCATTTTTTTTCCTGTTTAGATTGGCCTAGAAAACCAAGATATGTCACTTGGTAATAAAATATTATTTTAGTTTTCTAAGTATACAACTTTTATTATATATCTAGACCAGCGTATAGAATCAATCTTTTGTATTGTACGTATATATGCTATGTTTAAATTGTCCAGTCTGACATTCTTATAGCATCCTCTTGCTACGCCAGGGCACGTTTCCTTGCTTGTGAATCAATAAGGCCTTGTTTAGTTCCTTGCCGAAATTTTTTCGTGATACTGTAGCATTTTTATTTGTTTGTGGTAATTATTGTCCAATCATGAAATAACTAGGCTCAAAAGATTCGCCTCGTAAATTTCAACCAAACTGTGTAATTAGTTTTTATTTTCGTTTATATTTAATACTCTATGCATGCGTCTAAAGATTCAATGTAACGGAAAATCTTGAAAAGTTTTTGGATTTTGGGCAGAAGTGAACAAGGCCTAATTAAAGAACGAAAGAACATTTGGACCTGTACACTCCTCTCTAGCATAATCAAAGAACTCAAAAAATAGATTAAGACTAAGACTAACTAATCAGTTAATTAAGCGACCACCGTCCGCTGTCTTGCTGCCACATCTCAGGTCTCAGCTGACGGAGAGCTGCGGGACGGCCAGGTGCGGGTGCGGCGACAACGGTGAGAGCGGCGGCAGGCTGCAGATCGCCCCCTTCAGCGACTCGTCCTCCCAGAAGTAGTCCGCCCCTCCGCCGCTTGCCGCCGTATCCTTGCCATCCCAGCCACAACCCGCTGCCGCCGCTGCGGGCTCCTGAACCCGCTCCTTCTTCACCTCCCTGACCAATAAGCACCCGGCGTCCTGCTCCTGCGGCGACCTCGCCCGGCCCCTCTTGTTCCCGGCCACGGTCACGCTGGGCTGAGGAGCAGCAGCAGGCGCCGCCGCCCACCGTGCGGCGGCGCCGAACGCGACCTCGTTGGGGAAGTTGAGGATGGCCTTGGACCCGCGCAGGCGGAACGCGGCGCGGTCGTAGGCGCGCGCGGCCTCCACGGCGGTGTCGTAGGTGCCCAGCCACACGCGCGCGCCCTTCCGCGCGGGGTCCCGGATCTCGGCCGCGTACTTGCCCCACGGCCGCTGCCGCACGCCGCGGTACCGCCGGAAATCGTCCTCCTCCTCCTCGGGTTCCGGTGGGTAGCAGTAGTGCTGCTGCTCCTGCCGATGAATCTGCATCGGCGGCGGCGCCGGCGCCCACAGGTGCTGCTGCTGCAGGTCTACCGCCGGTGGCCTCGGGGGCAGCGAGACGGAAAGCGCTGGCAGCGGCCTACTACGCCCCGGCGGCGATTGCGATGGCGATGGCGATGACGACTGCAACGACGCCGAGTCATCGGAGCTCACGGTCACGGCGACGTGGTGGTCGTCGAGGAGGTGGGCGCGGATGAGGTCGAGGTGCTCGCGCAACAAGGCCATGACGCGCGGTGGTCGATCGAGTGGAGAGCTGGAGAGATGTGCAGTGAGTGGAGGAGAGGCCTGCACGGGCACGGCGTGCGCACTGCCGCGATGTCGCTTGAGATTGAGAGCTGCGGTACCGGTCCTGCCGCACGCATGGCCATTATATACGGAGGGGGTCACCGTAGGGACCGTTGGGATAAGATGACATCAAAGGTGGTTCCACGAGGCTTCCTGGTGCGACGCACGAAGCTGCAAGCCTGCAAAGGACGGACTAGTCGCGGCTTGTCGCGTTCCGGTAGACCGGAGGAGGTCGCAGTCCGACTCCCGAGGCAGATCGAGACAGCTCATAATTTTCTGTTTAGAAAAATGTCTTGTTTAGTTCGTAAAATTTTTTAAGATTCTCCCACATCAAATCTTTAGTCACATGTATGGAGCATTAAATATAGATAAAAATAAAAACTAATTGTACAGTTTATCTGTAATTTTTGAGATGAATCTTTTGAGCCTAGTTACTCCGTGATTGGACAGTGTTTGTCAAATAAAAACGAAAGTACTACAGTAACAAAAACTAAAATTTTTGTCGACTAAACAAGGCCGTACTCTCGATTTCTAGAGTTGTCTTCAATTAAATTTTTAAATTTTAACTTTTTTTAAAAAAATATTAAAATTTATAGAATCAAATTAGTATTATTAGATTCATAAAATATATTTTATATGATACGCATTTTATATTATAGATGATGTTATTTTTTTATACTGGTACGTATTTTAAAAATAGATTCTTTTGTATACGGAGGGAGTACTTGAATAATATTTTATTCTACTTTCTCCATGTCTCGGCCAATTGTTGGGATCGAAAAATTAAGTAATGGCTCTCAATGATATGAGTATATATATATTAACCAAAAAAAGGGTGTGTGTACAGCATTACAGGTGCATGAGTGACACGTAAAGCGCCACGTCCGGCCCGAGCCAACTTGCCGCATGGAGCAGATTCAGAGAAGGGGCACCCAACCCAACAAGTTGTTGCTTGGCGGCAACATCATATATAGGAACCGTGAGAACTATATATGGTTACGCGACTAAGGCCGTGTTCGGTTTGTAAAGGTAAAAATTTCGTGATTTTATAGCATTTTCGTTTGTTTGTGGTAATTATTATCTAATTATAGACTAACTAGGCTAAAAATATTTGTCTCGTAAATTTTAACCAAACTATGCAATTGGTTTTTAATTTTGTCTATATTTAATACTCTATGCATACGTCTAAAGATTCGATGTGACGAAAAATCTTAAAAATTTTGTGTTTTAGGGTGGAAGTAAACAAGGCCTAAAGTTGAGTTCAATACTGTTTGAGCCTTTGAGTATACTCCTTCCCTAAAAACTTTAACTCTCTTGTCAAAAAAAAGCTTTAACTCTGAGAATCCGTGTCAATCAAATTTTTTAATGTTTGGCCAACTTTATAGAAAAACTATAACATAAAATGAATATCTTATAAAAATATATTTTATAATAAATCTAATAGTATTAATTTGGAACTATAAATCGTAACATTTTTTTATAAATTCGGTGAAAGTTTTAAAAATTTAACTTAGATCAATTCTAGAAGTTGAAGCTTTTAGAGACAGAGGGAGTACTAGATTAAGGTTCATTTGGATCCACTAACAGCTACTATCTCTAAAAAAATACTCCCTCCGTCCCTGAAAGAATCAATTCCTAGGATCGTGCCAGTCAAACTTTTTAAAGTTTGACTAACTTTATAGAAAAGAGTAACAACATCTATAATATAAAATACACATTATATGAAAATATATTTTATGATGAATCTAATAATACTAATTTGATACTATAAATCTTAGCATTTTTTTCTAGAAATTTGGTCAAAGTTTTAAAAGTTTGACTTAGGACAACTCTAGAAATTGATTCTTTCAGAGACGGAGGGAGTATTTACAAACTAAGTTAAACTTTATTAAACTTAGGTTTATAGAATAATATTATTAATATCTACAAATATAGTACTTATTATAATATATTTTATGATTCACTTAAGAATATTTATTAGTTATTACACATCATAAAATTTTCCTTTTATATATTTCTTTTATCAAACTAGGGGTAGGGGTTTGCGTACGTGTGTTCATAGGGGTGAGTGTGTGTGCGTGTTGAGTGAGTGTATGCGCAATCTAAAAAAAACTTAAAATCTATTGACATCTCAAAAATGAGAATGACAATTTCTTAGGCTGACTAAATGTTAACAGCTAATTGGTATAGCTAGCTACCTATTATCTGGTTTTGATTGAATCCACTAGCCAAAAGATAGACCCATTTGTGGTTTTGGAACAAAGCTTGAAGTTTTCATGCACCTTCATCCGCGCGTGATACGGGCCTGTTTAAACGAGCCCTACAATTGTAAATTGAGATTCAGAGCAGCAAATCCATCATGGAGTAACTCCAGCATAGATCTATGCTCCCACCATGAAGTTGGATATAACCCGTTTGGCTTCACTGCCTTCTTGCTCTCATCGAAGGGAGTATGATGATGTCGGACAAGGTGGAAAGGTAGGGGATCTACCTGGTCTAGCCATCAACGACTTGCCGGAGAAGGCCGCCGGAGCCCTGGAGGTGGCCGGCACGAGCAGCAGGAGGTGGGCAGTGGAACTTCAGGGTTCATTAAGCTGGAAGAGAATTTTTTAAAAACAAGTTACAAAAGACGGTGTTAATCCATAGGTTACCAGTGTTAGAACAGCCGTAGGGCACCACGCGGTCATGTATTACATGAAAACTAAAATGGCTACCACTGCAAGGCAGACTACAACACTGATTCTCGATTCTCATCCTTAGGCAAACAGCTAATCTTGCACAGGTTCAGATATGCAGGCAAGAATATCAGTCACCGTTTACACTGGGAGGTGAGAGCTCCACCCAACTCCACGAGAAGGTACAAAAGTTTTTCAGCTTGAGAAGCTCTAGTAAATCCATGGATCTAGCCTTCGGATCCATGATTTTTGTGATTTCATGAAGTTAGAGGGTTTACGTAGATATATTTATAAAACGGAGCTGGTTCTTTCTAGACGTGGAGCTGCTCTAGAACAGGCCTCCTAGCGGTAGTGGGTGCGTCTACGTGGCCTGGTGGCATTGTAGTAGTCGACGCAGCCTATTCGCTTGAATTTATCGGCCGAATTTATTCAGCAATATTTTTCTGTCACAATAAATTAATCAATAGCACTTTCTATAATGATTTATGAGCCAAACGAACGAGACTATTTCTTTTCCATACTTTTCTTTTTTTATATATATAACGCTTTGCTTTTTCTTGGAACTATTGTTTATATACGAAAAGGCTTTGCTTTTCCTTGCAACTATTGTTTATATACGACAAGCTAGTCTAGTGCGTACATACCGGCATCCGGCCCGGCCAAGCCACCCAGATACGATCGCGTCAACAGCGGTACGACTGTACTGAGTCCACGTTTCAACACCGTCACCTGTCTCCTCTCTCTGACATGGCATGCATACAACGTTCTTTTGGCGTCTACAGATAAAGTCCACGGCGTGAAAAGCACTATATAGACCACTAGTACTAGAAACGAAGCTAGTGGCCGGAAGAAGAGGGAAACGCACGAGGCTGGGCTGGGGCAAGCGAAGCGATGATCCAGGTCAGGTTAGTGGCGAGAGGAGACTGGTCAAACGTCAAAGTATATGAAAAAACAAAAAGGTCCACGGCTGGTTCCTGTTTTGACTGCGGCTGAGACAGTGAGAAGACGACTGCCCGGTTGCTTATTATTGATGATGATGGAATCTACCCTTGGCTTTTATATATGCTATAATCACATCAGTAGGACGAAATGTTGGAATGTAGTATTATTTTACTTGACGGTAGACTTGGATCTTTGAATATACAAGTATGTTCATATATATTAATTCTCTGAACCTGCTACTGCTAGCACAGCCGACCTGATCGATTACGACCGGTGGCACTTCTACTAATCTACTTATAGCAGCCGATAGCTGGCTTTATAGCTAGAGGCTAATTTTGTGGCCATGGGATGGGAGAAAAATAGTTGGAATTCCACGGCCTATTAGCTAGCCAGGACAGGGTCTTATATTATGTTGTTGCACCCGATTACTGAATCCTGCCTAATCACGGCATGGACCTATCATCAGTATCACCATCACCAGGAACACAAGCGCACTCTATAAAGTCTAGATTATACTACTAGGTGCTATTTTTTCTTGATAACATGCACATGTATTTTATTAAGAATAAGTCCAACATACAGAGTTCATGCAACCACGGTACGAAAGACGTGAAGATCAGGAAAGAAAACCTCGGACATACCGGAAAGAAACAAGAACATAAAAAATAAGAGACCTTGGTGTTTTTTTCTTGTATATAAGACATACTACTCCATTCGAAGGAATAGAGTACATTATAGCATTTAAGAGGTGTCTCCAAATATAGTGCATTCAAGAAATAAGAAGATAATATTTACTTAAATAAAAATAAAAATATTAAAGTAATTAAGTGCTTACCATATTTTCTATAAGGAAACTTAGATTACACCTTTAATTATGTGGAATAGGATCATATTTTAATAAATTAGGAAGTTAAGTGAGGATACATGAATCTATTACCATCTCTCCTATTTTGTGGAAAATAGATATAATGCATTGTATTACGGATGGAGGGAGTACGTTACATAGTAGAATCGGAAGAAACAACGCTATACGCCCTAAATGCGAGTCGTTTCTGCCTCGAAATATTTCATGTGGTTCCACGTTTTTTTTTTGCTTGGACAAGAGAAATGACTCCCGGCCTCTCCGCTCTAGTTTCTCTAGATTATTATGTTTCTAATCTCTCCTATACACCAGCGACTGTATTTTTCTAATTATTTTTTTAGTGCAACAAATCAAAATAGGTTGTATTAAAGTTATTTTTCACCCACAAAAGGTTTTGATTTTTTTTTGGAAGCATATTTTTATTATACGAATTTTTATAGAGACATTATTTTTTTAATTAGAATCTAGCCTATCATCCAAAACGTTTCATAAAGTGATTATGATTTATCAACAAAAATATTTCTCCCGACCAACAATAGGCCATAATGACCATAGTCGACCATAACAAAAAAAGAATGGTAAAAAAAATAATCGACCATAATCGCCCGACCAACAATAGGCCATTGTGTACTGTGGCAGCGGCACAAGGTAGTCATGTACAAACACACGCTAATTTAAAAGTCATATTGTACTACTATTTAAAACCAATGCTAATACTAGGTTCGTTAAAGCGTGTTTGGTGAGGATCCAGATTTTTTAGAAACGTTTTGGATTTAGAGTTTTACTCCGGTGGTTCTCTTAAAAAAAGTCTGCACAGATCTAAAGCATCATAATTGTCAACTTAATTTAGTATAATTAATTTTGTTATGGGTTTGGATTGAAGACGGCCTTATCTATGCCTATAGATTTCCAAACGGGGCGCTTAGCATGGCACGGGTACCGGCACGCCGAGGCACGACACGATGTGGCACGGTGGCCCGCCGTGCCGTGCCTGGTAGTGCTGCTGTGCTCAACCATCAGCCTAGGTACGGCTCTATGGGGATTCAGCCGTGTCGTGCCGTGTCCAAGGGCACGTCGATCCACCCTGCCAGATCAAAGCTGCACCATGCGTCGTTGAGGAGAGTGGAGTGGGGACGGCAGCCTGGAGTAGATGAGTTGTATGAAGACATGCAGGCATGCAACAGCCGTAGAGGAAGGAGTGGTGAGCGGCGGCGCATGCAGCGCCCATAGAGGAGGGAGTGGTGAGCGGCGGCCCGGTACTAGCAGCGTGAGGAAATGAGAAGCAGGAAAGAGAAGTTAGGGTTTTCTGTGGGAGAGATACTTATAAATTAATATCCAACGGCTGTGGTTCGTAGCTCATCCAACGGTGGAGATTAGCGGGGCGCATCGTGCCGGCCCTTTTTCCGTGCCGTGCTGCGTGCTGGCCTATGGGCCGAATGCCAGGCCCAAACACGGACACGGGGATGGACCATGTCAGGCACGTGCACGGGGTATGTGTGCTTGGGCCATGCTTTCTCGGGCTGTGCCCGTTCCGGCCCAGCAGGCCTAGCCCGTTTGGAAAACTATATCTGTGCCCGAAGGAAGCCTATGCCCTGCCCACTCAAGCCCTATCTCTCGATCTCTGATCAAAGCATATCTCGACTCCGGTCACTTCTTGTACGAACGGCGGCATCAACGCGTTGCATCCCCGGCCTAGCATCAATGCATATCAAGCCGAGGTGCCTTCCTTGCGCCGGATCCCCACCCTGGCGCTGCGGCCAGCGGTGATGGTGCCAGTAGACGGGACGGATAGTGGCAGCTGCGGCGGCAGATGGAACACAACGGGCACCGACGGGCGACGGCGGCACCACCCAGCGACCGAGGCCAGTCTGCTCGGCGTTCCTAGGACCCGAATTGATTCATCCAGCAGCCCGAGCTCAGCTACCTGCAAAGTTCCCCTTTCCTTCCTTGCTTATAGCAGCAGATAGCTGGCTAATTTTGTGGCCATGGGATGGGAGAAAAATAGTTGGAATTCCACGGCCTATTAGCTAGCCAGGACAGGGGTCTTATTATGTTGTTGGACCCGATTACTAAATCCTGCCTAATCACGGTATGGACCTATCATCAGTATCAGGAACACAAAGCGCACTCTATAAAGTCTAGATTATATTTCCTAGGTGCTATTTTTTCTTGAAAACATGCACGTGCGTTTTATTAAGAAGAACTCCAACATACTACAGAGTTCATGCAACCACGGTACGAAAGATGTCAAGAGCAGGAAAGAAAAGCCCCGGCATCCTGGAAAGAAACAAGAACATAAAAAATAGTAAGAGAAATTTCAAGAGCTTTCTAAAATTAGTAGCCAAATTTATATGCCTTTTTAATCATTTTATAAAATAAAAAACTTCTAAAAAATCCATATTAGCCTTACTATTTTACAAAGTTACTCCCTCTGTCGACAAAAAATGCACATCTTGATTTCCGAGAAGTCATTTTTTTAAAAAAAATTTGACTAAAATACATCAAATAATATCAATATTTATATCTATGAATAAGTATATTATGAAAGTATATTTCATGCTCAATCTAATGATACATATTATACATATGATGAATATTAGTATATTTTTATATATATTTGGTCAAACTTAAAAAGGTTTGACTTTTCAAAAAACTAGATGTACATTTATTTGTGGATGCAGGGAGTAGATAACTAGCGCTTATGATTAGCTATATATAGCCAAAAAAACAAAAGGATAGCCATCTTTCTATTTTACAAAGTCGGATAACACATCTTTTAGAGCATACATTTTGCTATAAAAATTTTAAAATAGTCTCCACCACAAGAATAATCAAGATGTTAGACATTAGTGTTTTTTTCTTGTATATAAGACATATTACGTATTATGGCTAGGAGGTAAAGGCACAGTTTAGATAGTAGAATCGGAAGAAACAACGGCATACGCCCTAAAACCGAGTCGTTTATGGCTCGAAATATTTCATGTGGTTCCACGTTTTTTTTTTCTTTTTTTGCCTGGACGAGAGAAACGACTCCCTCTCCGCTCTAGTTTCTGTAGATTATTATATTTTTAGTCTCTCCTGTACACTAACGACTATATTTTTGTAATTATCTTTTTTTTAAGTGCAGCAAATTAATCAAAATAGGTTGTATTGAAGTTATTTTTCACCCACAAAATTAAAAGTTTTAATTTTTTTGAACCATATTTTTATTATATGAATTTTATATTGACATTATTTTTTAATTAGAATTTAGCTTATCAGCCAAAAAGTCCCATAAAGGGATTCTGATTTATTAGAAGAAACATTTCTTAAGAGAATCTAAATCTAAAACGTTTTTACGAGAATCTGGATTCCAACGAAACAGGAAAGTGAATCAAAAGAACGTTTGAAAAATAATCGACCATAACAAAAAAAAGTACTTTATCGCTTGTTACACGAGCAATAGGCCATTGTGTACTGTGGTGATTTTTTTTATTTTTAGTCTAAATTTGAAACAAATTTCAAATTTGACACACTTTTGAAAGTTTTTACAAAACTAGGCCGTTTGGCCCCGCTGCGCCACCATGCATGGCGGGACAAATTCACTGTATCCCGCCATGCATGGTGGCGGGATAAAGCTGCTACGTGGCATGCAGCAGCAGATCCTACTGACGTGTACCCGTCATGATCCATGACGGGTTAGGGTTCCCGCACCCATCATGGCGGGTTTCTCTTTGCTTCGCCTCCCTAAGTGCCGCCGTCTCGTATACTCCAAGTGGTGGCTGAGGCCTTGTTTAGTTCGCAAAAATTTTTAAGATTCTACGTCACATCGAATCTTGCGGCACATGTATAAAGCATTAAATATAAACGAAAATACAAACTAATTACACAGTTTGACTGTAAATTGCGATACGAATCATTTGACCCTAGTTAATCTATGATTGGACAATATTTACCATAAATAAACAAAAACGAAATCCAAAAAATTCACCAACTGAACCGGCTTGAATGGACGTCGTACTGCCAGTGTGAACCGGGCCTGTGCTGATGTGATTGGTGCTGCGAGCTGCTCCCATCTCCTACTGCGGCCTTGTCCTCGTGTAGTTCCTAAAAAAATTTTTCTCCATTACTTCGAATCTTTAGACGTATGCATAGAATATTAAATATAGATAAAAATAAAAACTAATTGCACAGTTTGATCCGAATTGACAAGACAAATCTTTTGAGCCTAATTAGTTCATGGTTAGACAATGATTATCACAAACAAACAAAACTATTACAGTATCACTAAATTGAAATGGTTTACTTCAAGAACTCGGGCGATACAGTCAGGCCCGCTACACGCTGGTTACAAGATTGATTTCCATCGGCGGAGTTAGGTAAGGCCTTGTTTAGTTTAAAAAAATATATAAAATTTTCCAGATTCTTTGTCACATTGGATCTTTAGACGTATGCATAAAGTATTAAATATATACGGAAATAAAAACTAATTATACAGTTTGGGGAAAAAGTCTACATCACCCCTAAACTATGGGGTGGTGTCTACTTTACCCCCAAACTATGAAACAGTCTAATTTACCCCCAAGAACTATCGAAAACCGTTCAAATCACCCCCCGTGTGGTTTTTTATGGCGGTTTTGCTACAGTTCAAATCTTATGACAAATCTTATGGCGGTTCAAATCAGAGCTTTGTTGACTGTCGGACGCAAGCCTAGTTAGAAATTGGCCGTCTTAAGGTTTTGAAATTGCCATAAAATCCTTGCTCTATAAACCTTGATATTTTCTTCTACAGTATATCCCATTTATCTTCACCTTGTTGATTATTTTAAAGACTTGTTCTCATCCTCTGTCCTTGCTTGATATGCTTTTAGAACCTTTTCTTACCACTTTCTGGCGTCTTTGAAATAGGAGATTTAGGATCTTTGCCCTAAATAGGAAGAGGACGATAGTACCATAAGTTGAGTCAAGTGTGAACTTTTGATGCTTGGTTTGGTTTGTTATTATGCTTATGCTTGATTTGGATCTTTGTAATGAGTGTAATGATCTTGTAGATTTTCTCTACAATTTCATTTAGTCTATAGGCCTAAGGCATAAGATTAATGAACTAAATAGTTGGGTTTGGTTAAAATTCTGTTTCTGTCCTTTGCTGTTTTCTGGAGCAGTGGGCAATGATTCTGGTATAAATCAAATTCTGTTCGTGCAATGTTCATCAAATTTTTCTGAGAAAAAGTGGATTTTCATATCTTTCCAATGCCGCAAGAATGACCATATTATCTATTATGAGCTGTGAGTTATGACTGTTTAAAGTTGAGGTTTTTGCGCAGTCTGTAATTCTGGAACAGTTTCGGTTGTACCAAGTTTTTGATTAACCTAACGTTGGAATCTGGTAATATGATCTAAATGAAAGTTGTAGACAATTTCTTTATCTTTCCAACGGTGTACAGCATGTATCCTTTGGAATTCTGGAACTCGAGATATGACTGATTTTCTGATCTGCTGATGTTGGATGTTACCCAGAAAATTTCAGATTCCGTTAACTCTTGTAATTGTCATGTTGGACATTACTAAGAAGTGTTTATATACCTTGTAAGTGCATTATCATCCTGGAAAGGCGTGGAGAAGTAGCATATCAGTTAGAATTGCCTGAAAGCTTATCTGGTGTGCATGATGTGTTCCATGTGTCACAACTTAAGAAGTGTTTGCGTGTACCTGAGGAGCAAATACCATTGGAGCTTTCCGTTAAAGGTGATCTCACTTATGAAGAGTATCCGGTCAAAATATTGGAGACAGCTGAGAGAGTCACCAGAAGTCAGGTTATCAGAATGTGCAAAGTGCAGTGGAATCGGTATTCGGAAGCAGAGGCAACTTGGGAAAGAGAGGATAATCTGAGAAAATCATACTCATACTTGTTTGAGTTTGCACCTTTCAATCTCGAGGACGAGATTCTTTTAAGGGGGTAGAGTTTGTAACACCCAAAAATTTGTTTTCAATTAATAGGAATTAATTTGATTTAATTAATCATTTTTGGTGAGCATTTAATCTAGTAAATAAAATAGTTTTGGTCAAAATTAAAATTTATTATAAGTTTAGAAAACATGAATTTGCATTCATGCTGGAGCATCTTTATTTAATTGTGCTGCTGATTTTTGTTGGAATATATTTGCTCTCAAAATTCTATTTAAAAAGTCTTTGGAAAAATGCTTTGGAAAAGAATTGAAAAGAAAAAAAATAAAAAGAAAAGGGGAGGAGCCCCTGGTTTTTCCCTCCCCGCAGCCCAACCAAACCCCCCCTCTCTCCTCCCCACTGCGGCCCAGACCGCGGATCGGCCCAGTACCCTCTCCCCTTCCTCCTTCACTGCCAACCGGGCCCCACCCCTCTCTCTCCCTGACGCACGGACCCCCGCGCGTCAGCGCCCCTTTCCTTCCTTCCCCAGCCGTGTTCGAGCAGGATTCGGTCGAGAGTCCCGTGGCCGAATCGAATCCTGTGAATCCGGGATTTCTTGCAATATCGTGCTCTATAAGACTCCCAAGCACCGCGGCGGGTTTTCCTTTGCATCTAAACCACGAAAACGTGCCCTAGCTCCGTTTAACCGCGACAGTTTGGATCTCGCCGAGGTTGAGTCAAGCCCCACCGCCGCGCGCTCCTCCTACTCCCTTTCGGACCGAACCGAGGACGCAGTCGACTTCGCGGTGAGCTGCTCGTCTTCCCGGTGTTTTTCTTTCTTGAAACGATGCTCGGAAACGAGAAGCCAACGGTCGCCGGCGAGCTCAGGGGCTCTGTCCATGGCGACCACCGCGCCGGAGAGGAGGCAGACGGCCGGCCGCCGCCTCGCTCCCTTGGAGCGATCCTAAACCGTCACATCCAGATCCAACGGTGAAAGGTCCAAATGGCTAGAGGGGGGGTGAATAGCCTATTTAAAATTTCTACAAACTTCACTAAGCAAGTGAGTTAGTAAAACAAAAGGCGAAGCTATTTTAGCACTAGCACAACTAAACTATGCAAGCCACCTACACAAGTCTAGTACAAGGCTAAACACTAAAGCACAACAACGAGAGAAGGCTAGTTACACTCCTAAACAAGAAGACTAAACTAAACAAGCTAAACAACTAGCTAGGTATACAAGTAAGTAAAGGAGTGGAGAGTGATTGTTATACCAATGTTGTAGAGTAGAGATATATCCAACCAATCACTCACAATCACAAGAGAATCCTCGGCAAGAGATGACACAAGATTTTTTACCGAGGTTCACTTGCTTCCCGGCAAGCTACTCCTCGTTGTGGCGATACACCCACTTGATGGATCACAAGCTAATTGGCAATCCAAAGCCAAACCCTCAGCGGGTGCCGCACATCCACTCACAAGATGGGGATCCTCCAAGCCACGAGCAATCCACTAGAGTAACCAATTTGCGATCTCCCGCGGGGAAGGCTCAAGAACCCCTCACAAGTCACTTGGTGAGGCTCGAAACAATCTCTAATCACGAGCTCAACACCACCGCTGCTCCAAGCCGTCTAGGGCGTCGGGAAACACCCAAGAGTAACAAGAAATCCGCAGCAAACTCAAGAACAAGTGCCACTAAATGCAACTCTCAAAGCAATGCACTTGAATCTCACTCAATCTCACTAGGATGAGCAATCAAGCAAGGAGATGAGTGGAGGGAGTGTTCTCTAGCTCAATGTATACCTCAAGTAATCAAATGTGCAAGGGAGAACCCCCCAAAGCCGGCCACCAACTATTTATAAGCCCCTCAAAGAAACTAGCCGTTGGCCACTTTCACTGGGCTGAAATCGGGGGCACCGGACGCTATTAAGTGGTCACCGGACGCTCGACCCCCAGCGTCCGGTGCACTGGAGTTGGCCACGTGTCGAACTTGAATCTCGCGCGTCAGTTTCTAACGGCTACCTGCAACACACCGGACGCTCTGCAAGTCCACACCGGACGGTCCGGTGCTCACCGGACTCGTGCGCAGAGAGGGTGTCAAACTCGCGACCTCACCGGACGCTGGGCACCGGACGGTCCGGTGCTCACCGGAGTCGTGCGCAGAGAGGGTTGCCAAAACCCCTCACACCGGACGCTAACCACCGGACGCTCTCAGAGTGCGTCCGGTGCTTAACCCTAGCAGGGTCAAGCACACCGGACGCTGAGGCCAGCGTCCGGTGCCTCCGCACTCAGCGTCCGGTGAGTGTTTCTCAGAGAGAAAACACTCCCGCGACTTCTCCAAATTTCCCACGGGCGCAATAGAAAATATACACTTATTTTTCTCAAAAGCGCTGAATCCCGCCTCGCAAGCTCGGCGGGAGGGAGAGAGGAACCCACACCCCTCTCAACCCTAGGAACTCCACCTCCTTTGGAAATGTGCTAACACCAACAAGTGTCCACCACCAAAGTGCAAGTGTGTTAGCTTTTCACAAACATTTTCACCAAAGGAGTTAAGTTAGCACTTTACTAGATCCTAATGCATATGCTCAAGATATGGACCTAGTAGCACTTGATTCGAGAGATTACCATGATTTCCCCTCTTGATAGTCGGCTATCTATCCTAAACCCGGTCAATCACTTCTCTACTCATCTTAGACCGGCAAAAGTAAAACCCTATGTTTATACCTTTGCCTTGATAACTTTGCTCCTCGTCTATCACCATGATCTTCACTTCATGCTTCATCCCTTTGTGATGATGTGGACACCTTTCCATGCCACCATGCACCTTCATCACATGTGTTGCTATGCCTTACTCAAATCACTTAAACTTAAGGCATTAGTAACTTGGTGTCATTAATTACCAAAACCAAACTTGGGCTTTCAAACGGTCTACAAAAGAAGATACCCCTTCGCTGCGCGTTTTCTTTAAGAGTCCCTGGATGTTTTATTAATTACTCCACAGTCCTTGGCGCCTTATGAAACTGTCCGTTTTCCAAGTTGGAAAGCGTATTCCTGTCAGTAACTTCCAAATACGTTTTTCCAGTATTTACAGTTTTGCCACTGATTTTGTTTTGCTTATAAAATGCTCATTTTAACTCTGTTTTTGTCCATTCAAATTCCGTTAGATAGATTCGTAACTACGAGCTCTACATGTTAGAACTATTTATTCTCTGTTTTGAAACTTTCTAATTTCCTGGTACTATTTAATTAATTAATTATCTATAGGAAATTCTAGAAAATTCATATCTTGCACGTTTTAATTCCGATTTTCGTGAACTTTACGTTTATGTGATCATAGCGCTGCGTAGAATATTTTGATAAACTTTTTTATTTGTTTTACTACTATTTGGTGTATTGTTCTAATAATAGCTTGTTTGCTTCGTGTATGATTGTCTACATTGGATTGCGTGTTGTTGATTGATGATTGGGATTAGACGGTGAGCCATACGTTGGTGCTCAAGATCAAGTTTTTGAAGACCAGCAGGCTCAGGAGAGCTTTGATCAAGGCAAGTATAACTTGGGATCATCCTTGTTACCTATTCACTTATGACTACACATATATATCATATGCATGCTATCACCTTGTCGACCTTAGCAAAATCATAGATGTTTGTTACCTGTATTTCTTGTTACCTACTTGATATGCATTTGGTGTAGATGTGCTAGTGCTTGATATAATCCATGATCTTGTAAGATAATTAATAGCTATGCAATGAACGTTAAAAGATGACAAATAACTATATGAGATCTTGTCTGTAAGTGATCACCGGGACAACAGTGCAACCATGAGGGCTATAATGGCTCTGGCTTTAGCTCAGTATGAAGACCTTTTCTAGCTTGTTAGAGGTTACCCGAAAGGGCGGAGGGGCTGAACCGTTTTGGTATAGTGCGAGCCCCTGTCCCTATGTGTATAGGCTGCGCGTCATTGTGCCATTCGGAAGGGGGTATCTATATCTGCGCGCAAAGAAAACCTTGCGGCCCTAACATGTTAGACGAACTTTTGAAAGGCTTCATAGTGATCCCTGCCGACCTCCCTAGGAAGGGGGTTAAGAGATTAGCTACCTCGGGCGAAAGGGTAAATCATGACTCATGGGTAAAGATGTACAAACTCTGCAGAGTGTAAAACTGGTATACTAGCCGTGCTCACGGTTATGAGCGGCCTTGGGGGTTCTTGCTGCGCCGACGATGAGCTTATTAAGTTGTTATGTTCATTTGATTATCTTTTATGCTAAGAATTAATTATGCTTACACTTGATCATGTGATTAATGGATTATTTATGCTACCTTGATATTTGCTATCCAATGATTAAACATGTTATCCACTATTAAAAGCTAAATGCAGTCAAACCAGTGTCATCTATTTGAGCCTCATGAACCCCTGGTTATACTTGTTGAGTACGATATGTGCTCACCCTTGCAATTTCCCAACACCTCAGGATATGATAATGAAGATGACTGGAATGAGGATTACTGTTGACGGTCCTTAATGCTCATATTTAACCATCAATTAATCATAGAAAAGGATCTAAATGCAACCAACACCTAGACTTAGGGTTTTATCTGACAGAATTCCACAAGTTTTGGTGTTTGTCTATTTCTGCAGGGGGTTATCAGGAAATACGGAAGAAAGGCCCACACGTCGGGTTTACATAGAGATATTAACGTGCCACGCAATTTTCTATCATCTAGAAGACTCCAGAAGCCACGGGACCGAAGCGGAGGCCGAGAGGACACAGGGATAGGGCGCCCGCCCTCCTTTCCTGGGCGCCCGCCCTCCTTTCCTGGGCACCCGCCCTCAGCCAGAGTCCAATCAGGACTCTCTTTCGGGATATTGCTCCACCGACCTAAAGGATCAACAATAACCGTTCAATCAATGTCAGTTTGATCCGACGGCCCAGATTCACTTGAAGGGACTATAAAACCAGACCCCCCTGGCCCCTGGAGATCATACCTCTTCTACATAATCAAAGTTAGGGTTTCAATTCTTCATCCAAGTAGAGAGGATCCCTCTAGTTCTTCTAGTTCTACCTCTAGTTCATCTAGATCTAGTTCTAGTTCATCTAGTTCTAGTTCTAGTTCCTCTAGTTCTAGTTCTAGTTAGTTCTAGTTGTAATTTAGAAAATAGGGAGAGAGAAGAGGAGAGCGGAGGAGGAGCCGGATCTGTCGGATCTTCCTCAACATTATACTTTTGCAGCATCTGGTTCGTTCTTCATCGTTCTCCAGGTTCTTCAATTCATAACTCCTGAGTTCTCTAATTACTTTTATTTACATTCAAGTTATTTATTGGATTCCCGCTTGCATCAAGTGCTCTAGTCTTTGAAACATTAGAGTAGTAATTAATAGATTAGACGTGGTGTTTAGTCTTGCGATTACCTGGAATTGCACCCAATCCTACGGATTGTTGTGGTAGCCCTAGGGTAGTGACAGCCCTATCGGTCGACGTATTCCACCACGTTCGGATCGGTGTTTGTAGGACCGTAGTCAGACCTTCCTAGCCCCCTTCTCATCTCTTTCTGTGGTTAGTGCTCTGATGTCCCGATATAGATAATCTTGAAGTAATTCTTGATTCTTAGATCAACTAGAGAACTCTCAGGAAACTTCCTCTCTTCCCACCAAAAATAATTATATAGTTATCCTTGGGCGATCTTGGATCTTAATTAGTACACTCACGTTCCTTGTGGAAAATTGATACTCTAGAATACTCCCGGGTGAAGGCTACATCGGTATCCGTGCGCTTGCGGATTTTTCTGTTTGCGTTTCAAATACCCAACAAGCTTTCTGGCGCCGTTGCCGGGGAACGGTAGCTGTGCTAGTTTCGAACCAAGTCGTCCATGTATCCTTTTTCTTTTCCTTTTTTACCACACTCACCTTACCATTTTCACCATACCACACGGATTTCACTCTAAGCATTAATGAGCATGGAATTTATTTCATAGCCACTTCATTTACTCCATGCTCATATGCAACATCTTCACAATCCATTGGTCTCTCCAACATCACCACATTCGAGATCTCCAACCCCCACTTCCTTTCTATTTATAAAAACTTTAAAAGGGCGGTTGTCGACGCATATGTCTATAATAAATTTTGCAGATCTCGTTGAGTTGATCTTGATATAGGTCAGCGTGGGAGGGGAAACCACTTCGCCGACATAAATTGAGGGTTTCCCAAGGACAAGCTTAGTGTTCTAAAACAAGCACTGATCAGATCGTAACATGAGCTTTTAATTATTTGCAACATTACCTTGTGTATTGAGCATACAAGGATAATTGTAAAAAAATTCCTTCGGGTATTCTTGTCACTAACCTTTTTAGGATTGGAGCAAGAAGATCGGATGAATGACAAGCACAAGGTATGTACAACCAATCATCATACAACATTGAATTAAATTCATCCAAACTTGAATTTTGCAAAATTCAAGCTTGGGGGAGTACTTTATATAAAAATATCATTTGCCATGTTGCTATGTTGGTTGTCCCTACCTTTGAGACATGCTCAATTTGTTAAATAGTAATCACACTACTTCATCTCCACTTGAGTAGATCTCTATAAAAGCCATCACGCTACCTTTGTTTATCCTAGTAAGTGTTAGTTTGGAAGTACTGTACATACTTCTATTGGTTTTTAAATTAAGCATGGTGCTTAGGTTAAACAACCTTCCTTAATCTAATTAGACATGGAGTCTAGTTTGGTTATTGAACTAAAAACTGCTTGTGTAGACATTGGTATATTTTGTTGGACTAACCCCTGCAGGAAAACTTTCAATATCGACCTGGGAAGTCCTGAGATAAACTCACATTGGAGACAAAGAGAGACACACATGAAGTTTAACAATTTACACAAGGAAGGCATAGCTCAAAAGAGATGATCCATAGAGGTGCCACAAACACGATGCACAACCGCTAAGAGAGGAAAGCTTCCACAAGGTGATACTGTACCATCACTCTTCAAGTAAGGTAACATCTTAAGGTACATGACTATCACTTCTATAAGCTTCTCCTTGGTTCTGGCGTTCACATGAATAAAAGAGACAAACATGTATGATCTACAACTCTAGATTAACCAACCCAATCGATTCAACATGTTTAGTCCTTCCACCTTTGTGATTCCACACTCCTAATCATATTAGCTAAAATGTTGCACACTCAATCTTTGGAAGATATAAACAAAACATATATATAGATAGATTATCTTTCCATAAGGTTGAGCAATCTAATCTGACAAATGTTAAATAATACACTCATGATTTTATTATCCATCAACTTTGTCTTGCTCACTATGCTTGAGGTTAGAGAAGAACAAATACACTTTTGGTTCTGTTGGTGTTTTCCACCAACAGGGCCCATGCACTTGATCTCTGCCTTGTCTCTATGAGTAGGTACACTTCGAGCAAAATATGAAGGAGTTTTACAACTCCCAGACTCCACCAAGTGAAGAACCTAGATATATGAGCACAAACACGCTGGAGATACTGGACACTCATGCAAATACTGCCCTGAGATGCTTGAGGATGTAACTACTAGAGTAACCCCGTTGTGGAAGTAATTACTGACCTTCTGCCGGTCAAGAGAGACAATCTAGGACGCCCTGTCATCCCAATCTCCATCGGCATGGTGGACTTCCTAGAAGCACTCTGCGACTTTGGCTCCAGCGTCAGCATTATACCTAGGGGAAACCATTCCTGAACACCTCGAGAGCTGTCATCTACGCTAGTGCTGCCAAGATCAGTTTCTACATCAAGGGGAAGAAGGAGACGTTTTCCTTCAAGAAACAAGACTACATAAATCCCAGAGCAATCTCGACATGAACCAAGGAAGAGGACCAACAGGAGGAACAAGAACAAGCAAATGTGTACCGAGTCAGCTAAGATGGTCACTGCAGCTCAAGGAGGTCAAGATCGTCAACTCAAGTCACCTTTCTTGATCAAGAAGGACGACCCTGGTGTCCCAAGCATCGAGTGCACAATCAACGGATATTCTTTTCAGAAGACACTCTACGACATCGGATCTAACGTCAACATAATGGCCGCAGTCACCTATCAGCTCCTATTCGGAACCATGCCCCTAGAACCGATATACATTCAGCTTCAGATAGCAGATCAGACATTCCGAAAGGTTGAAGATTTTCAGGTTATTGACATGGGAGAAGACGAGTACGATCCACCCATCATCCTTGGAAGACCGTTCCTCAGCACCGTTAAAGCTATCATCTACATTGGAACCAGAGAAGTCCACATGCATTTCCCCTCTGAGAAGGTACGCCGCTATTTTACTGACTCTAACTATATAGTTAAAGACTCTAAGCAGGTCAGGACAAGAAGAAGACGACGCAACCGCAACCAGAGGAGGCAAATCATCAAGGACGGATGGGCAGACTATGAAGGAGAAGTAGTAAGATCTGAAGACATATAGCTTGAACAGAACTGTCCTGAGGAGACCGTAGCACCGAGTCAGGTGTGGAGAGTGAAGATAGTTATACACGAAGAGCAGACGCCGCCGGAACCACCGACTACGCCATCCAGCGAAT
Organism: Sorghum bicolor; assembly: GCF_000003195.3. Lineage (NCBI taxonomy): Eukaryota > Viridiplantae > Streptophyta > Magnoliopsida > Poales > Poaceae > Sorghum > Sorghum bicolor. The sequence goes on along the minus strand of NC_012870.2, from coordinate 57,516,803 downwards.
TCCAGGACGACTGAGAAAATGGAGAGTCCCGTTCGGAGGACTTAAAAACACCGAACGCCTTGCCAAGAGGTAAACTTGGTAGTTATCTTTTTCCTTTCAATTATTTTAAAATAGTTTGCTTAGTTAATCAGGTTCATATCATCTTGAAAACAAAATAAAAAATGTTGAAGATAGTAAGCCCCATGTGAGTATGCTCATGGCATAAAACCCATAAGTACATTCACTGTGGTGGCATAAAAATAAAATAAATATATTCCTGTCCTATAAAAATGAAAATATAAAAATAAATTTATGATCCTACTAAAGAGAGTAACATTTATTGAGGAGGCTCAACATGATAAAGGCTAGGTATTTATGCTAACACTTAACCAGTTCCACAAAGCTTTGTTGTTTATTTGAGCTCCACAGAATTCAAGGATCAAAGAAGACTAGCAGACGGAGGACATCCTAATCACTGTCAGGGTGCTGCCGACATTCAAGTACACCTCCGCCACCTGCTACATCAAAAAGAATTACGTCAAAATCCAGCTTGGGGGAGAGCAACCCCCATTTATCCAGCTAAGTATTCTACTCACGTTTATACTTTACTGTAATAATAAAAAGATGCATAATTATAGAAACCCAAATAAAGATTTTTGTGCTTATATATATCTTTGCTTAGTTTGCTAAATAAATAAATAAATAAAGTATGCTATGAACCCTCATGATAAGCTCTCACATGGAAATGATGAATAGTTGCTCTGCCATGACTAGTTCTAAAAATTGAAATCTCTCTCAAGTTTAGGAATGACTGTTATTAATTAAGATTTGCTCTAAACCTGAACTTGTGGGAAGAGTACTTGATCTAAAGTCTAAGTTGTTAACGGATATGATATGGGAAGGTTGAGCTGTTGTTTATCTGTTCCTAGAGATGCTAGAATTCTGGAGAATTTTATCTTTGAAAATCTTTAAAATATCACATGATGAGTTCCTGTATGATGAGAGTTTAAATTCCTACCACAGCCATATATACATGCTTGTTAGACTATGAACCACACATTTACTTTTTACTACTTATGAGCATTGAGTGTGGTCAAGCTGTGTAGACCCTTAGGAGCTTGTCATGTGGTTAAATCAAGATTCATTTGCACGTTCACTCACACATGCTACTTCTACTCCGGAAGTACGCATCCACATATATCCACCCATTTCCATCTCCAGAACCACCCAAAAATATTCTACTCCTAATTCGGGAGAGAATAGCCAAAAATATTTCTGTTTTTCCCCTGTGAAATAAATGCTCAGGTTATCTTGTTACTACCACTTGCTATATTATTTCAGGAGATGAGTGCTCTAAAAAAAAGAAGAAAAAAAAGAGAAAAAAAAAGATACGAGGAAATAAAAAGGGGCAAGTGCCCGGAACCTCGAAAGAAAAAAAAGTGAGACGAGAGGTAAAAATGGACAAGTGTCCGACAGTAGAATTAGGGGTACAAGATACCCACCTGAGAGGAAATAAAAAGAAAATATAGAGCATCTCATTCTCTCCAAAAAGCTTCAAAGTGCAAGAAAGGTATGTATCCCCTCAAAAGAGCAAAAGTAGAATTAGACTTTCACCTTCATTATCACCATCATCACCATACATCATTCGCCACACATGCACATCTTGATTTGACTTATTGACTTGTTCTTCTGGATCCATGGTTTGACTATGCAATAAATGTCTTGTAAGTATGTATTAGCTGTCTCCCACCTATGAGCTCCAGATATCAAAACCTTATTAGAGTAGGGTGAGAGAGAAGGCAATGCCACTATGCCTCATACCAAAAATACCACATACTTTGAGAGAAGGCATACACCATTACTGCCTTGGTAAGGATCCAGAAATACCACAAAAGAGAGACTAGAGAGAGTCATACAAGGAATCTCTGAGTTTTATTTGAAAATCTGCAAAAACTCCAGAGCTATAGTTAATCGAAGAACAAGAGACATGGCGCTTGACTAGACCGTTCTATCTTTTAACTGCTCAAGACAGAAGTGACGGTTACAAGTCCCATGATGGAAGGTACAATGGGTAAGTTTAAATCTTAACAGTTTACTCTAACGAGAGATAAGATCTTGTTTAAACACATGTGTATCTTTAAGGCATGAAACCACTGCAGAAACTCTTGAGTTCATCTTTGCTCAGGGACGAGCAAAGGTTAAGCTTGGGGGAGCTTGTTGACGGTTCTTAATGCTCATATTTAACCATCAATTAATCATAGAAAAGGATCTAAATGCAACCAACACCTAGACTTAGGGTTTTATCTGACAGAATTCCACAAGTTTTGGTGTTTGTCTATTTCTGCAGGGGGTTATCAGGAAATACGGAAGAAAGGCCCACACGTCGGGTTTACATAGAGATATTAACGTGCCACGCAATTTTCTATCATCTAGAAGACTCCAGAAGCCACGGGACCGAAGCGGAGGCCGAGAGGACACAGGGATAGGGCGCCCGCCCTCCTTTCCTGGGCGCCCGCCCTCAGCCAGAGTCCAATCAGGACTCTCTTTCGGGATATTGCTCCACCGACCTAAAGGATCAACAATAACCGTTCAATCAATGTCGGTTTGATCCGACGACCCAGATTCACTTGAAGGGACTATAAAACCAGACCCCCCTGGCCCCTGGAGATCATACCTCTTCTACAGAATCAAAGTTAGGGTTTCAATTCTTCATCCAAGTAGAGAGGATCCCTCTAGTTCTTCTAGTTCTACCTCTAGTTCATCTAGATCTAGTTCTAGTTCATCTAGTTCTAGTTCTAGTTCCTCTAGTTCTAGTTCTAGTTAGTTCTAGTTGTAATTTAGAAAATAGGGAGAGAGAAGAGGAGAGCGGAGGAGCCGGATCTGTCGGATCTTCCTCAACATTATACTTTTGCAGCATCTAGTTCGTTCTTCATCGTTCTCCAGGTTCTTCAATTCATAACTCCTGAGTTCTCTAATTACTTTTATTTACATTCAAGTTATTTATTGGATTCCCGCTTGCATCAAGTGCTCTAGTCTTTGAAACATTAGAGTAGTAATTAATAGATTAGACGTGGTGTTTAGTCTTGCGATTACCTGGAATTGCACCCAATCCTACGGATTGTTGTGGTAGCCCTAGGGTAGTGACAGCCCTATCGGTCGACGTATTCCACCACGTTCGGATCGGTGTTTGTAGGACCGTAGTCAGACCTTCCTAGCCCCCTTCTCATCTCTTTCTGTGGTTAGTGCTCTGATGTCCCGATATAGATACTCTTGAAGTAATTCTTGATTCTTAGATCAACTAGAGAACTCTCAGGAAACTTCCTCTCTTCCCACCAAAAATAATTATATAGTTATCCTTGGGCGATCTTGGATCTTAATTAGTACACTCACGTTCCCTGTGGAAAATCGATACTCTGGAATACTCCCGGGTGAAGGCTACATCGGTATCCGTGCGCTTGCGGATTTTTCTGTTTGCGTTTAAAATACCCAACAATTACCGTTATGAGTACTAGGTTTGGAGTCAACCAGTCAGCAGTGTCCCTGTAGCTTCCGTCGAGAGCGTGGTTTACTTTATGCTATCATTTTTGTATGAGACTATGTGATTTACTATGTTCCGCTATGTAATAAACACTGCAATGGTACGTTTGAGATTTGTCTACTTATGTGTACGACTATTCCTGGGGCACATATGAGTCTTTTATGCATCCTATTTTATTCTTAAAATATGGGTGTGACAGTTTATAATTGGACAATATTTATCAAATACAAACAAAAGTGCTACAGTGTCGATTTCCCAAAATTTGACCAGTTTTGGTGGGCCTAGCCATACCCCGCCATGAAAGAAGGTGGGGAATGCCTAACCCACCATGGATCATAGTGGGGTACACGTCAGCAGGACCTGATACTGCATGCCACGTGGAAGCTTTACCCCGCCGTCATGCTTGGCGGGGTACAGTTCATTTGCCCCGCCATGCATGGTGACGGGGCCAAACGGGTTAGTCTTAAAAATAATTTCGAAACCAGGTCAAATTTAAATTATATTTCGAATTTGGGCTAAAAATAAAAAAATCACTGTGGTAGCGGCACAAGCTAGTCATGTACAAACACACGCCAATTTAAAATTTCTAGTCTCTCCTATACACTAGCGACTTTATTTTTCTAATTATCTTTTTTAAGTGCAGAAAATCAAAATAGGTTGTATTGAAAAAAATTCAGCCACAAAATGTTTTGATTTTTTTGGAAGCATAATTTTATTATATGAATTTTTATAATGACATTATTTTTTTAATTAGAATCTAGCTTATCAGCCAAAAAGTCTCATAAAGTGATTCTGATTTATCAACGGAAACATTTTTTGAGAGAATTTGAATCTAAAATATTTCTACAAGAATCTGGATCCAACAAAATAGAAAAGTGAACCAAAAGAACGGTTGCAAAAATAATCGACCATAATAAAAAGTACTCTATCGCCTTGTTACACGAACAATAGGCCATTGTGTACTGTGGTAGCAGCACAAGGTAGTCATGTACAAACACACGCCAATTTAAAACTCATGTTGTACTATTTAAAACCGATGCTAATACTAGGTTTGTTAAAGCGTGTTTGGTGGGGATCTAGATTCTTTTAGAAACGTTTTGGACCTATACAGTCTTTCAAGAAATTTCATGTTGGTTAATAAATCAGATTATGGTCTACAACAAAAAGTATATTTTCTTAAAAATTTATATAAATAAAAGTTCAAAAATCTGAACTTTTTTATGTGCAAAGAACAAATCAAATATAACATATTTTAATTTGTTGTACTAAAAAGGATTATATATGGACAAAATAATTGCTAGAACAAAAGAGGCAAAGAAACAAAAGTGATTCACATGCGAAACCAACCTAAAATTATCAATTCCATCGATCAGTACAAAAACAAGAAATGTTTCAAGATTCTGCTCGAAACATTTCTAGTGTCCACCTATTTGGTAGAGATTCTTGGTTTTGCATGAGAATCAGAGTCATTTATCAGTTCCAGACGATCCTTTAGTAGAGATCTAAATTCTCTTAAAATATTTCGGTCTAGATTCTCATAAGAAACATTACTTTTGATAAATCAGAATCACTTTTTGAGACTATTTGGCTGCAGGCTGAATTTTGATTTGCAGGAAGATTTTTTTTCTTAACAAATCATATAAATAAAAATATGTTCAAAAATTCTGAACATTTTTTAGTGAAGAATAACTTAAATATAATATAATCTATTTTAACTTGTTGCACTAAAAAGATTGTAAAAATTGGGAAAAACTACTAGCACGTAATTGAAGCAAAGAAACCAAAATGATCCATTGCGAAACCACCCTTTCTCCATTTCTATACTCGCTGAACAAATGCGGAACGATTCTGTTCAGGACAGAGGCAGCGTAACGTGGTTTAGAGTCATTTTTGGTGAATCACGTAACATGGTTTTAGAGTCATTTTTGGTGATGCACGTGAGTCATTTTTCATTTGGCTGATAAATCATGATAGAAGATACTGTTGGTTAATTTGTTATGAGAGAAAACACTGCTGATAGATTTGACTGCTCAAATGAATAAACTGGTCATATTGGCTACTGCAGATTACTTCGCGTCTCAATTTTGTCGCCTACAAATTCTGTGAAATTTGGAGAGCAGAAAAAGTGGCGCTCATTTCCCACACTAGAAAGCTACAGGCACGCGTGCATACACATCGGTGGGTAACGGGGAGTAGCTGCCAGCTGACCTGACCACCTTTCTCTACAGCGTCGCGGGAGAAGATGATCCGTGTCGGAAAATCGAACGCTTGCTTGTTTGTTTGATTGTGCTGTGTTGTGTGGCTTCAAATCTGTTTCGTGCAGCGTCTTCTTTCGGAGTACACTTCTCCTTTTTCGCACGCGTGGAACGATCTCGTGTCACGATCTCTCATGATAAGCGAAAGAATAGCTTCTCTGGCACGTGTCATAGCAAAGAATAATGCAAAATGGGAGAAATAAACAATGTGGACAGAATTGTTGCTGGTCTACGGACACCTGAAATAAAATTTTGAATTGACTCTATGCTTGTGAAAAGAGGAAAAACAAACACCGCTAAAAAAACATTTCGATTTTCGGGTCTGTTTGTTTGGCTGAAAAGTCATGACTAAAAGTATTTTTTACTAATTTTTTTGAGAAAAAATATTATTAAATGACTGGTAGATTCGGCAGATAAGCTCCAAACAAACAGGCTCTTCTTCATTTGAAAAATATTATGTCCTTTTTTAACCGGTGTTGATGAAGTATAGCTAGTGGGAGCTATATGCATTAGTGCAAAAGCTTAGATATTAATATATTCTCTTTTGAAATAAAAATAATTTTCAAAAAAATGATTTATTGAGAGAAATGGAAAAAAATGAAAAATATGAGCACTCTCATTTCAGGTTCGAGCATATTGATTTAGAGTAAGGCTGGACGTTCGGCTCATGGCTGGTTTGGCTCGGCTTGTTATCATAACGAGTCGAGCCAAGTTAAGATTTTAGCTGGTTACTATTAAATATATTAATTTTGTATTATTGTTATTTTAAGTTTTAGATAAATATAAATATTATATTTTGTGTATTTTTTATATCTGGCTCATGAGCTTAACGAGTCAGTTCGAGCTCGTAATGAGCTAAGCCAAGCTGACACTCGTTAAGATAACGAGCCGAGCGAAGCTAACTTATTATCCTACCGAGTCAGAATGAGCCGAGTCAAATTGACTTGTTATCCAGTCTTAATTGAGAGAAAGAAAAATTGGAAAATACTGATGATTAGTTTCCTCGTGCTTTGTGGGCGTGTGGTTTTATTCAATCTTTTTCTCTGTGCAGCTTCTCGGGGTACACTTTCTTTCGCACGTGGGGAACAACCGTGTGTCACTCTTTCACACGATACGCGCGAACGGCGGAAGAGTAACTTCCCTGGCAGCCAGCACGCGTGCCACAGCGGGAAAATAATGCACAGTGGAAAAATTCACACCGTGACAAAAGTCTCCATGAGCATAATTTTTGAGTTGACTGCATGCTCCGAGAAAAGGGGAAAAAATAATTTACTCGTAAATCAGTGTTGTAATAAAAAGGAAGAGAGATGCGCTGATCCATGATCCTGGGCCATTTCTGGGAAAGAAAACGTGTTGTTCCTGGGCCTAGTCCCGTGTGGTAGAAACGGCCAGCCCACAAAGATGTCGTCAGCCTTGCAGCTCTGCTCTGCTTATCTTGGTCTTCTCATTCGGCCCAAGCAACATCACGAAATCTGTGGCCTACGACTTCATTTTGGATTCTCCCTGGACTTTCCGACAGCAAGGAATATCTTTTTTTTTGGATATATAAGTGCAAGGAATAAGTATCTGCAGGTGCACGTTGCGGTGGCAACAGGCGAGCAGCAGCTACCCTGAAAGGCTGAAACCACCGACGTAGCTTCCGTCTCATCTGCCTGCCCAACTCCATACTACAGTACGAAGCATCATGGCTTTTGTAATTGTAACGTGCTGGCGCAGGCACGCAAAGTGGATTTATACAACTATACTACTAGTATAGGACCAGTACATGCATGTGTGTGTGTATATATATATATATATATATATATATATATATATATATATATACACACACACACGACCAGAGGTCTGCAACTAAAGGATATGATAACTGTTTAATTTTGAAAATTTTTTGATTTTGGATACTATAGCATTTTATTTGACAGATATTATCCGATTATAGATTAACTAGGCTCAAAAGATTCATCTCACGATTTACAGTGTGCAATTAGTTTTTGGTTTTGTCTATATTTAATACTCATGTATGTATTGCAAGATTTGATGCGATGGAGAATTTTAAAAATAAAAATTAGTTTTTTGAGTAAACTAAACAAGGCCTAAGCAATAAAAGTCATGCCTTATTTCTGAAAATGATGGAAAGAAAGAAGTAGGAAAAAGGCATGATGCAGGGCCGCGACAAAGGGAATGGTGACGAAGCAGAGGAAAAAGCACGACTGCATCTGCATGCACGAGGAGAGGAGGCAGCAAACGGAAACGGATGGTGCAAGCTCCAAAGCAGTGGGCGGGCGATGGAGCGCCGGCCGTGGTGGGCTGGCGGCCGTTTTTGCTCCTCCGCTGCCTGCTTTCCTTTCTCTCGCGTGCGGCGTGTGTGTTGCGCCGGCGGATCTAGGATTTTAATTACGAGGGTACCAACTAAACCATGTAATTTGGTAAGACATAATACAACGTCTAAATGATGATAAAATAGTTAGGTGTATGAATCTAAGGATACAATTCACCAACTTTTCTATATCAATATACAAAGATGGTTATTGTCATAGTCTTGATAAGCTTATGAGTTCCTTGCAGATTCAGAGTGGATGAAGATGTCTATTGCGCTTTATCGAGTAGTCCACTAAAAAGCTAGATCATTGTTGCTCCTAATGCCATGATGTTCTACAAAAGTAAAACTACTTATTTATCGAGTAATCTGCACACATTTTTTCTCAAAAAATGTCAGATTGTTAAACATGATTACAATTCAAACTTCACAAATTAAAACTATAATACCATGTCTCAAAAAAACTATATCTTTTATAACTTCTATCATTTTTATTTCATATTTGTGCTATGTGCTTTGGTTCATTTTTGCTTCTAAGACTTCGGAAAGAAGAGTGCTATTATAGCGTTGCAGGTTGCTTGCTCAATTGCTCTCTCAGATGAGCACTTAAACTTAAGATATTGCTATTTGCTAAAGTATTCTAAATACATATAATATAATACTATAGAAGTATACATATCAAGTATTCCTTTAAAAATTTTGGAGGTACAGCTGTATCCCCATGCCAGGCGACGTTTGCTGGTGTGAAAAGTCATGGCTAAAAGTATTATTTATAGATTTATTCTTAGATAAAAACACTATTAGTTAGAGAAAAAAAATACAGTTTATCAGATAAGTGAACGGGCTGGCATGCAGCATCCTCCCTCTTCATTCAGGGGCGTTGGCATCCGGCACGGTTTTGATCGTTGGCTTGGCACTTGGCAGCGGCGGTGCGTGCCACATCTCCGAATCCTACCACAAGACCACGCAACAGGCATGGGCATGGGTGGGACGGGATCGAGTTGAGTGTCGCCCGTACGCTGCCTTCAAGCACACGCATCGTCGTCTTCACCTCGTCCCCCAGGCTTTTTACAGTTCCGGAGCTAGCCGCTGTTGGAGCAAGCAGCCCCGTCCCGCATCGATCGAGATGAATGAACAGGGAAAGGCGCCCGCCGACACGGTGATTAAAGAAGGGAACCGACCAAGATCGTGCTTCCAAGCGTGGCCAAGTCCCGGCCACCACTTGCGTTGCGCTACCCAACTCCGATGGCAGCTTCCCCGGGCCGTCTCGTCTCAACGTGGGGGTCTGGGCTGGGGGAAAATTAAAATTAACCCAGCGACCGACGACCCCAAAAGCAAGCAAGAAGCTGCAGTGCAGAGGTTTGGGTAGGTCGTCCTCGCCGCGATGCCCGTACACTGTCGAGTGCTTTCCCTGTCGTCAATAGTTTTTTTTTCTTTGTTTAATGCGTGCAATCTGGTGTGGTGAAGACAGGGGCAGGCTTTTAGTTAGGTCCGGTAAGTGATACTCCAATCGTAATCCCAGCCTCACGCACGTTGATGCTGTTAATTTCTGACAAATGATTCTGCAAATCTGCACTGAGCCACTGACTTAGGCCTAGTATAAAATTTTTTTTTTTTGAAAAATGAGCACTGTAGCATTTTTGTTTGCAAATATTATCCAATCATAGACTAACTATGCTCAAAAGATTGGTCTCGCAAATTACAGATAAACTGTATAATTAGTTTTTATTTTTGACTATATTTAATGATTAATGCATGTGTTCAAAGATTTGATGTGACAGAGAATCTTGAAAAATTTTAGGTTTTGGTGAGTAACTAAACAAGACCTTTATTTAGCTTTATTTTTGTTAAATCTATGCTTTATTTATAACTAAGTTATACTTGATCCAATGAGTATGAAATTTTTATCATAGTTCAAGCATACAATAATGAGCCCACCATAAAACTTTTACCACAATTGGACCACAGGAACTGCATATATGAATTATTCAAATTAATTACAGAAAAACATAGATTTAAAGCTACAGTAAAAATTTTGTACTAAAGTATACCATATTATATATTCACTGTGTAGATCAACTCATCAGGAGTCCAAAAAAATTAAACTTTCCATTTTATGATTTTTTTATAATTTTTTAAAGATTTAGCGGAAATAAATAAAAAAGAAAAAGACAAAATCACCATCCAAAACGGGTTATTTGACCGGTTTTGAAAGTTCAGGGGGTAGAATATCCGGTTTTATAGTTCGGGGGGTGAAGTAGTTCACCCTTGATAGTTTGGGGGTTATGTAGACTTTTTCCATACATGAAACCAAAATTTTTTAGGAACTGAACAAGGCCCTCAACCCTATAAGGCTATAAGCTTAATCTAATAATGCTTATTTATAATATTAACATATTTCATATAAATTTAGTTAACTTTATAATTTGGTTTACACTAAGTAGAAATTGTAACACCTTGAAAGAGTGAGGAGTACCAAACTAGGGATGCAAGCGGAACTTGAAGATATCGGTTACTTGTCTCCGAGGTTTTACAATATTCTTCACTAAAACAAAAGCACCAACGATAACTGTAAATAAAGGTAGGAAGGTAGTGGTATGATAAAGGTATTTACCACCAGTGCCGGAGGCAGGAGGGGGTCTATATTAGTATGAATTTATAATTTTATTTATTTTAAGAGGAAGAATATAATAAATTGATGCTATATATACACTCTAGATAATACTAGAAAGATTGAGAGATCCTGAGGTTTAATAAATCACCCTAGACACCTTTATGTTAAGTTGTTGCCTGCCACTGAAAAATAACGTCTTTAATCCTAAAATATATATAATAAGAAAATATAAGTCCCAGTTTTATTTATAAGTTTGATCTTTTTTTTTAGGCTCCCCGACTTTGTAAGGTCGATTTCAATAAGATTTTGTAGGGAGATTTTATGAACATTAAATATGATGCCACATCAAATTTTTGCATGAAACTAGAATGAGAGAGAAGGGAAACGTTTCATCCTGGCGAAACATGATTTCCAAAAGGTTGGAAACAAGAATGAAACAGCACCGAGAGCAATTTTCACATTTCATCTAGCGCCGTCGCAAGTCCGACGCGGTCGCAAGCCACTGCGCGGGCGCGAGGTGCCCCATCGCGAGTCCGCTGCCATCACGAGCCGTCGTGCGGTCGCAGGCTCCTCCTCCGTCCATCCCAAGCTCCTCTGGCGTAGGGGCAAGGTCCTCCATCGCCGAGCGGGCGCGAGCTCGGCCGCGTGGGTGGGTGCAAGCTTCGCCTTGGGTGAGCACGAGCTGCCACGCCGCCGGGCACGAGCTCTGCCACACCACGGGCTCCTCTAGCCATCGGACGTGGGGCTCCACCAGCTGTGGTGGAGAACAATCTCGTCGGACACAGTGGTGGGGAAGAGAGAGGTGAGAGAGACTCCAATGGGATCTACGGAAAAGGCTAAAATGAACCATGAAACTTGCAATGAAAGTTTGCACTGAGAGTGATCCTTAATTGTTAGGTTTCATGTCTTGGAAAGTGAGAGGTAAAATCGTGCCTTGAAACTGACATAAGTGTGTTATCGTATTTATGTGGTAAAATACATATGATATTATACCGCTTTCTCAGGAAAAAAAAAAGCTCCTCTGTGAGAACAAACGCGTAGCTCAATGGCTAGCTTCTCCAGGTGTGAGTGCTGCCGCCCGAGTTCGATCCCTGGGACCGTAACTCGGGTATTTCAGGGCGTGTCCTCAAATAAATTATATTGCCTCCACACGTGGTGCCACAATGGTCAGAGCCCGTCGTCTATGGAGCCCTTGGTGACTCTGTCGATCTCGCTATGGGCGTGATCTTCAAACTATGTGTAGACTTAGATCTCAATACTAAGAGTATGTGCGTAGGGTGTGTGTTTGGTGTGGATTTGTGTGTGTTTGCACATGAAAAAAAAGAGCTCCTCTTTAACTTTGGAAGATTAGGCCCAGTAGGCCACTAACATGACTCTTAGTATAGATAGCCATCGGGCCGTGCCGTGTTTGCCCCGGGGCACGCTGTGCCGTCGTGCCGGCCGGACCGTGCCATCACCGTGCCTCGTGCCGGAGATATGGCCCAAGGCACGGCCCGCGGACCGTCGGGCCGGCCCGAAGGCACGGCGGGCCACCGGGCCAAGGTCGTGCTAGGCCAGTAGCAGACCTATATTTTTTTTATTTAGAATTAACAAGCTACATTTCTTAACGGCCAATTAGGATGGATGGATGGGCCAATAGACATATATTTTATTTTTTTTAAATTAAAAAGGTATGTGTAGACGTAGATCTCAATACTAAGAGTATGTGCGTAGGGTGTGTGTTTGGTGTGGATTTGTGTGTGTTTGCACATGAAAAAAAAGAGCTCCTCTTTAACTTTGGAAGATTGGGCACAGTAGGCCAGTAACATGACTTTTAGTATAGATGGCCATCGGGCCGTGCCGTGTTTGGCCCGGGCCGCGCTGTGCCGTCGTGCCGGCCGGGCCGTGCCATCACCGTGCCTCGTGCCGGGGATATGGCCCAAGGCACGGCCCGCGGACCGTCGGGCCGGCCCGAAGGCACGGCGGGCCACCGGGCCAAGGTCGTGCCAGGCCAGTAGCAGACCTATATTTTTTTATTTAGAATTAGCAAGCTACATTTCTTAACAGGCCAATTAGGATGGATGGATGGGCAAACAGACCTATATTTTCTTTTTTTTAAATTAAAAAGGTATATTTTTTACTGGGACATTAAACATCGGGCCGTCGGGTCGTGCCTAAGCCGTGCCACGGGCCACGGTGGCGGCCCAGGCATGGCCCGGTGCCTCGGGCCGTGCCGGCCTGGGCCCGGTAGTTGTCGTGCCGTGCCCGGGCCGGGCCAACGGGCCACGGGCTGCATGGCCATCTATAACTCTTAGTCCTCATTTCTCTACACGTCGCACGCCTTAGGAGCACACAGTCCAGCAAGCCCAAGTTGTCAAGCGCGCCGCACATCCACTCCAGTCACGCAACCATCCACACTGTCCGACTACATGAATTGGAACTTTAGTTTATCAAATTGGACAGGCATGGTTCAGGGAAGTTATAGAAGAAGAGTCCTCGATGACCTCTTCCCTTGAGCAAGTGCTTCAATGCAATTCTGAAGGGGAGTTCCTTGAGCTTGTGACTATGGCCTTGGATTTTTGCCACTGAACTGTATGACATGATGCATAGCTGGTACTTTCATGGTTGTTTCCATGCATGGTTCACAAACTGAAAACTCACAAATTATTACCTTTATAGGAATATTCAAATATGAATTGGCAAGAAGGAAATCAAGGGTAGCAAAAGAAGGTCGCCAAGAGCTTTGTTCTCTGTTTGGAGTTCAGTATCACTAACTGAAAATATTTGAAAACTTTGTTATTAATTCATAGCTACCTTGTGAGGTTATGATGAGTGAATGCTTATCTCCCTTTTTGCAAACTGAAAGCTATTACTTAGTGGTGCATGCTGTTGTAGTTCTACACATTCTGAATTGTAAACATGGATGTTTTGTAACTTGTTGATTTAGTTATCATGATGCCGTAAAACTTTCTTAAAAATGTCTTATTTTGTGAATCAGTTCTTGGCCTCATAGTTACTTGAGCATGCCTCAAAGTCGATATGTTAAATTTATTATGTGACAAAATATTTGGTTATACAATATACGAGACGTGAATCTTAATAAATTCGATTGTTCTTTTGTTATTTACAAATTGTATCTTAGTGGTGATATGAATATTTTGGTTGCTTAATTTGCATTTCCCCAAATTTTATGAATATTTTATGTTAGATGGTTAATACGAGAAATAACTTTACTATGTATTTGTATTTTTATGTAAAAGTGTTTCGCAGATTATATACATGCTCAAATATAATTGTATAAAAGTTAAACTATGGAATAAAGTTATTGGTTCTTTTTATATGCATCTCTAGATAAAACCGTAGCGTTAGCACGGGCATTATACTAGTGAATCTGAGTTAGGCGAAGGCTATATAGTCTAAAAAAAGTCGTCTTTCTATTTTTTTTCATTACAAAAATATGTTGGTCTCACTCGAAACCTTAACCCAATCAAACTATATGGAACAAGTGACTAGGCTTTGCTAAAGTAATGCAAATATATGTGACTATATATCAATTAACATGGTTAAAGTACTATTTATGCCTTAATCCTATGTCTTAATTGTTAGTTCATTTGTTATCATTTTTGAAGTATCGTTTGGTTGTTTCAAGCATTGTCGATGTACTCCTCCATATAGGATTTAGATATCGTTGTAGACAAGGTTTGAGTCAAACATTGAGAATATAAATCATCAATAAATTTTAAATTATTGAGTTTACAAATGTGAAAATTATATGAATAGAATTGTCTTAAAAAATACTTTCATAAAAGTGTGTGTGTATATATATATATATATATATATAATTTTTTCCTAAATAATTTTATAAAAATAAGAGGTCAAAGTTGTCTTTTGGAGACCGTGTCGCTGTCCTAAACGACTTGTAAATCATATACGAAGGAAGTACTTTCGATCGTACGGTGTTTGTTTGCGACATTACCAAAATATGGACACCATTCACTTTTTTACGATATTGTGTCATTTTTATTTTTGATAGATAAATATACAACTTGAAAGTGATTTTTGATGGTTTTCAACTGTTTTCACCCTGATACCAAACTACTAAACAAACATGAGTTATGTGTTAGAGAGTAAACAACCATTTTGATCCCTCAATTATTATACAATGCTCAATTTTGTCTCTAAACTTTCAAAATTACCATTTCAATCCTCAATTTTTTTTTAGGTTTAGTTTCATTCTAAAATTATGAAAATGTCCATTTTAGTCCTTAAACTTTGTACTTTATACTTAATTCATGCATGAACTATTCATGGATGAAATTTGAGACCAAAGTGTAAAGTTCCGAGGGTTGAGACGGTCACTTTAGGCCCGTTCGCTTCTGCTTATTAATAGCCGCTCTAGCTGCAACAATTATAGCCATTGCGGCTGTTGCGGCTGCAAAAATTATTGCTATAGCAGATGCTAGTTCACGGGCTGCAATTGTAGCCATAGTTGTAGCTCAACCGAAAGCACCCTTTGATGATTTTAGAATAAAACCGAGTGTAAAAGTAAATTATTAGGACTCGCAAGATGGGAAGAAATTGAACATGAGGCAAACTTGATGGACTAAAATAACTACTCCCCGTATCCTAAAATACAACATTTATTATGTATTGGTTATATCAGTGTTACTATGTAATTACATAAACCTTTATCGAAAGTATCCATAAGCCTCTAGCTTCGAAATTCACGACAACAAAAAATGGAGCTATGGCCCTCTATCTTTAGTTCCCAAGAGCGTAAGAGCAAGGCTAATAATACAGTCAGCTACTGGGCGTAAGGTTTCTCTATAGCTTTTTTAGCTTACTCATATAATGGTTAGCTCATCACTATTAATATATGGTCCACTTGTCTCTCTCACAAACTTTCTTGGTTCTTGTGTCTGAGCCGGCTGTAAGCTTACAGCCCGCTTTTACTCTCTCTCTCTTCTTCTCTCTCCTCCACCTCAGCATTTAACCGGCTTACAGCCCACTATAATACTTGCTCTAAGGCGAGGCAACTTATCAACTAGACAGCCTATTTGAAATCTTAAACACCTTTGTATGATGCTGTTAGGGCACTTACAATGCAGACTCTATCCTAGAGTCTAAAGTTATTTATTACCTCGAACAACGTGAACTTAGAGTCTAAATAAGACTTGGAGTCTTATTTTTTCTACATCTTTCTTCAATAAATATACTGCCACATCAGCAAAAAACTATAAATAATATGTAATTAATGATTTTGGACTGTGTGATAGAGTCTTGCATTGTGAGGGCACTCTCAATGCAACACTCTATCATAGAGTCCAAGACAATTAATTACATATTATTTATGATATTTTGCTGATGTGGCATCCTATTTATTGAAGAAAGAGGTAGAAAAAATAAGACTCCAAGTTTTATTGACTCGAAGTCCACATTGTTCGAGGTAATAAATAACTTTAGACTTCATGATAGAGTCTGCGTTGTGAGTGCCCTAACCAGTCGGTCACTGTGGCCCACTTACACGGCTAGTCGGGCCACCGGCCGTAGCAGAAAGAAAGCAGTGAGAAAGGGAAAGGCCATCGCCTCCATAAAAAAATGTTAAATTGTGCAGCGTAAAAAGAAGCAAGAAGCAGCTCACTCCCACTCACACTCCTCGCTCTCCTCTCTCTCACTGGAGCTGGAGCGGGGAAGAAGTGAGGCGAGCGGACACGAGAGAGAAGGGGAGGGAGATCGAAGCAGCGAGGCAGTTCGAGAGCTCTCCGATCTGCTGCGGGGATGGGGTGCACGGCGTCCAAGGTGGAGCAGGAGGACACGGTCCGGCGCTGCAAGGAGCGCCGCCGCCACATGAAGGACGCGGTGGCGGCGCGCCAGCTGCTGGCCTCCGCGCACGCTGACTACCTCCGCTCCCTCCGCGTCACCGCCGCCGCGCTCTCGCGCTTCGCGCAGGGCCACCCCTCGCTCGCCGTTTCGCACCACACTGCCCCCGTTCTCCTCTCCGCCGCCGCGCCGCCGCCTGCCCCAAGCGCCGCCCACGCGCTCCCCACACCGGCGCCCTCCACCGCCACGTCGTCATCGCTCCCGCCTCCGACGCCGCTCGCTCAGCACCCGCACCCGCACCCGCCGTCCCAGCCGCAGCCGCAGCCGGCAGCGGCGATGGCGGTGCCGCAACCGGCGCCGGCGAGGGCACCACGCCCACGGCGGCTCAGGGTGCCCCACATCCTGTCGGACTCCAGCGTCGCCAGCCCCGCGCAGTCGTCATTCCGCAAGCAGCCTCCGGTGGGCACGCCGTCCTCCTCGTCCGCGTGGGACTGGGAGAACTTCTACCCGCCGTCGCCGCCAGACTCCGAGTTCTTCGACCGCCGCAAGGCCGAGGTCGAGCAGGCCAGCCGCCTCCGGGAGCTTGACGAGGAGGAGAAGGCCCGGGCCTACCTCCACCACCACACCCACTACAACCTCAAGGAAGAAGACGAGGCTGCCGAAGACGACGACGGTGAGGTGGACCATGAACCAGAGGGGATGCATTGCGGCGGATGGGAGGACGACGAGCACTACGCGTCCACGACCACGTCGGAGACCAGATCGGAGGACGAGGGCGAGATGGGGGACAGATCGGAATGCGGGTTCGCGGCCAGATCGGAGTGCGGGTTCGTGGCCAGATCGGAGTACGGCGGGACGGCACCGTCAGAGTACGCCGCCGTACCATTGCCCCTGAGGAGGGATGAGAGGTCGGAGGCTGGCGACTCCTCCTCCACGGTCACGGCGGTGACAGAGATGCGGATGGTGGTGCGCCATCGCACTCTCGCGGAAATCGTGGCGGCCATTGAGGAGTACTTTGTCAAGGCAGCCGACTCCGGCAACGATGTGTCCGAGCTCCTTGAGGCCAGCCGCGCACAGCTCGACCGCAACTTCCGGCAGCTCAAAAGTATGAGAGAACACAAACTATGGCTCAAAAATGAAAATGTGATTCAGATTGTTGTTCTGGTTTATGATTTCACTGAATATGCAATGATTTGTGATTTATGGTTTAGCTGTTTTACTTACTTTGATTTCTTCTTCTGCAGAGACGGTGTACCATTCCAACAGTGTGCTATCAGCATTGTCGTCGACATGGTCGTCAAAACCGCCATTGGCTGTACGATATAAGTTGGACACTAATGCACTGGAGATGGAGTCAACGGAGGGGAAGAGCCATGGATCCACTCTAGAGCGGCTTTTGGCTTGGGAGAAGAAGCTCTATGAGGAGGTCAAGGTAATTTTGTTCCTCTGTTGATGGTTACTGTACATTGATGATTCTCATATTCAGCATATGAGTACTGGAACAGCACCCAAATTGAGATGTTGTTTGCTATGAAAATTGTCGGTTGTCACAATCATTACTTGTCAGTGAAACATCTTGGGACTATTCAGCTTGGCTCCCCTTGATAATGATCCAACTTCATTACCTGGAGCGATGTGAGCTACTGACTGAGCTCTGTGAGCTCAGCGTCACATTCTGCATTCACCTTTATTGTGCATGGAAACAATGGGATGCACATATGTTGCCTGAATAAGATGGGCAAGCTCTGCATCTTTTTGCTCTTGAAAAGACCCATGGCCCTGGCAGTCATTGGACTCTCACTTGGTATTGTAGGGCTATCAATCCATCAAAGACCAAGGGCATAAGCTAGTTTTAATCCTTTTGCTAAGAGATATCTCCATCACTTTATTTGGGCTGTGCTACAAATGAACCTTACGAAAAGGATGATTAGACATTGTAACTATTGGATTGAGTGAAGCTCTTCCATATCTGAACATTTATTCAGAAAATGTGAAAGGAGAATCTGATTCTCTTACATAAAGTGTCTTTAGAGAGGTGCATTTTCTGACTTTGGAACTACCAGAGTCTTTGCACCATAGTTTTAGCTACTTTCAGGAAAGGCAGCAAGCACGAATGCACGATACATTGCAATTGACTTGTTAACCACCACCTTCATATTCTCTTCCCTTTTTTGCTCTACTTATTTCTATAGTACTCTTGTCCTTCAAGTTTTTTATCTGTGACTTCAAGTTTTTTATCTGTGATATGAAGGTACAGATGCTCAAGAAATTGTCTTTTTCTAGACATAATATATCCCTGTAATGCCAAAATGAGATTTAGCATATCTTTGTCTTTACTTTAACAAATTGATGGTATTACCTTATGCAGCTTTAATTAAAGCTTCCTGCATTACATTCCACTATTTTGGATTGATGAATCAAAGTGATGGAATGGATCTTCAGTGTCAAGACTGCTACAGTCGCAGTCCTTGTGTTCATTAAGCCGTTTCTTGAGCCAGTATCTGACATATAGATCAATTTTAATTACTGCAGGCAAGAGAGAGTGTGAAGATTGAGCATGAGAAAAAGCTTTCTACTCTGCAGAGCCTGGAGTACAGAGGGAGGGATAGTGCAAAGCTGGACAAGACCAAGGCCTCCATAAACAAGCTGCAATCACTGATTGTAGTTACCTCACAGGCTGCCACAACTACATCCTCTGCTATTGTTAGAGTCCGTGACAATGAGCTTGCACCACAGCTTGTTCAGCTTTGTTTTGCGTAAGTCTTATGTCCATTCCTACATCCCTAATTCCAGATCATGTGGTCCTGCTCTCAAGTACTTAACTGTTTCTGAACATTAACATGCAGGCTATTGGGTATGTGGAGGTCAATGAACCATTTCCATGAGATACAAAATGAGATTGTTCAGCAAGTCCGCGGTCTGGTGGACAACTCCATGGCTGAGTCAACATCTGACCTTCACAGGCTTGCAACTCGTGATCTTGAGGCTGCTGTTGCGGCATGGCACTCGAACTTCAACCGCCTTATCAAGTACCAGCGTGACTACATCCGCTCTCTATATGGCTGGCTGAAGCTCACACTCTGCCAAGTGGATAACAGTGTGCCACAGGAAGCCCATGCCTCAATGATCTCGCGTGAACTCACCAGCTTCTGTGACGAGTGGAAGCAAGCACTGGACCGTCTTCCAGATGCTGTTGCTTCAGAGGCTATCAAGAGCTTTGTGAATGTTGTTCATGTCATTTACACTAAGCAGGCAGAGGAGATGAAGATCAAGAAGCGGACAGAGACACTTTCAAAGGAGCTAGAAAAGAAAACCAACTCACTCAGGTCCATTGAGAAGAAGTACTACCAATCCTACTCGATGGTTGGCCTTGGCCTTCCTGGCAGTGGACGCGATGGCATTGAAAGCCACGCGTACGATGCCCGTGATCCTCTTGCAGAGAAGAAAACTGAGATTGCCCAGTGTCGTCGGAAGGTGGAGGACGAGATGACAAGGCATGCTAAGGCCGTCGAGGTAACAAGATCAATGACGCTGAACAACATACAGACAGGCCTGCCAGGAATATTCCAAGCCATAGCTGGTTTCTCAGGGACAGTGGTCGAAGCTCTTGATGTGGTGTGCCGCCGAGCTGGGTCAGTGCGGTAGAAGCTCTTGCCCGCCCTATCAGAATTACCAAGAGACCGTTTGCTGCCTCTTTTTTTTCTGGGTGATTCAGTAGTTTATTTATATAGGCAAACTGCAATATATAATATATATATATAGCTCAAAGTAGAGTGATGAAATATAGGAGAAGGCTCCCTGGATGTTTTGCCCTGTCAGGATGGTTTCAGTTGTAGATAATGTGATTTTGCCCAGGATTTATTGGTCTCGTTTCACCCTTTTCTGGCAAGTGCGAGGGGAGATATCAGATATATGATGTACAGACATTAAGGTCACCTTGCACTCTAGTGTTAATCAATCAAGCCTGTGCTTCTGTCTAACAAAAGCTCTAGTTCCCTATTTTCTTTATATATTATGTACCTGAGTGTTCTTTGAAGTGGATTACTGTCTTCTGTGGGTCTGAACTCCGAACTGGACTGCCGCCGGCTTGTGCATATCTGTGCTGCTGTCTGCCTGCCTGGACTCAGGAGTGGCTGCATATGCGTTGGTCTCTTCCTGTTCCCTGTTGGACCATACCATTTGTGCTCTGCCGTCGTGCTGCATTAGTTGTTCATGATGATCCAGGTGTGCAACAGCGCCCATTTCTCTTGTTGGCTTTACACGCCGATCCTACGGTTTGTTCCGGGCCTTCCTGAAGTCCATGAAGCATCTTCGCGTGCCTTTTGGGTGTCTTTACTCTTTTAGCGCTAATGCAGCCAAGTTATATGGCTTTGATAGGGGATCAAGGGGCCAAGTTGAACGGCGACCAAGGGGCATGCTGCTAGTCGCCAGCTGTTGCGGCCATGTCCCACACTGTCGCTCGCCGCAGCAGGCAGCAGGCAGCACGGCCTTTCCTTCCTTCCGAATCGCAATCACTGCATGCTTCCCCTCTTCAGCAACACGGAGACAGTGGAGAAGAAGAAGAAGAGCGGCAAAGCAAGGCTGGCATTTTGGAGCTATCCGGCTGATGGGCAAAGCCAGCCGTCCCTTTCGATGCATGACGCCGTGGCATGAAAAAGTAGTTGGCATTGAGTCACCTACGGGTCCAGGGCATGATACATGCCCATCGTTGGGATCGATAGCAGGACGGAGGTCGGGACTCGGAAGGGGGCAAAAAAAAGGCAGGGTGCCAGGGCATGGACCCAACATGTGTGCATGGAATTTGAGAATGCTCTTGTTAACGCCGATTTGGGTCAGACACCGGTAGAAACTAGATTGACCATAGGTCGTAAATTCCAAACACAGCGAGGCCGATGCCGATCAGACGATCGTTCTTCGTGCGATAAACTCACGAACTCCTCGTGAGAAGACCCGATGAGGAGAAGCATAGTGGGCCAGTGGGGCCTTTTAGGATTGGCAAGGCCACCTAAAATACCGACATATCTCGTCGAGAGATGTATCGGACAGCATGGGATCGGAAGAGCTCAAGATAGAAGACAAAGTAATAGATGTGTTTTTTATCGATTGCTTATTGATCCCTCAATCGGTCGTCACCTCTATATTTATATAAGACGGCTGGTCTTTCTATGGAACCACAAGAATAAACTCAGAATTACAGTTTCCTTGTGATGTTGCCGATAAGCCAAAGCAATAAACGTCTGTGGCCATAGCTTCCTCGTGAACGCTTGACAGTTGCCATATCTGACTTAAACCAAATATATTTTGCTTCCCTTGCTTGAGGATAATGAACGTACCACGATTGGACTCCTTGCCAGATTGGCCTGTACAGAACCGTAGGATGATGTACGGCTTGGCGTATACTCCGTATATAGAAACAGCAAGTATCCTGCCTGTATGTTTTTGCTCCTCAACGTCAACAACCAGGTCGGTAGGAGTATTGCTTGTACTTCGCCGCGTGTATATATGATCATCGTACAGCACCTGGACTCCATTGTGCATAAACTGACATGCTCACGTTTTTCAGCACTTAGAAAATCTTTTAAGCAATTTACTGATCATCAACTAGCTCAAATAATCGGTCAACAGTCTGATTAATCAAACTATTGTGTTTATAACCAAATAATTCACTACTTCAGCAATATTTTTCAGCGAACGAACAATATTTTTCTCTCACAATATTTTAGCATAAGCTAAATTTTAGCTAAACGAACAGCAGTGTCAACAGCTCTCTATCCTTATTACTTTGCCTAGCCTTAGGGGCTGGCCGAGCATGCAAGGGTCCAGAATGCCTGGTGCTGAAGTGCATATAGAGAATCTGGGAACGAATAATTAAAGAGTGATCTGTCTACTAGTATGTAGATCACCTTTCACAGGTAGGCGGTCCGTGTCCGCAAGTATAGGTTGGGTCGCCTTTCACAGGGCTGCCGTGCTATAGTACCAGTACACCTACAAGGAGCTTCTATTACTAGTGGTCTAGTGGAGTACAGTAAGGGTACGAAAAGCTAGCAACTTGGCAAGCTCTCATCAGGATTCAGGCCTCAGCTGCTGCTGTTTATTCTTCTGTAACTTACCACTGTCGTTAAGTGAGTAGCACTATGTATGATGGACATAGACTCCAGAGCCATGAAGAAGAAAGTTGTGGTCCTGATGGACTGGTATCACAATCTACAATAATTGCTGAGCAGCAATGCTGCTGTAGAGATCTGCATCTTTTATGCAACAAAACAGTTGTATACAAGGACTGCTTCTGCTTGTGTGCCCTTTTTTTATAATGGATGGAAGGCATTTGTGTCCTGTACTCTTGTCTAATCTACTATACTAACAGCAATGTGAATGGAGGCAGGGACTAAGATTTGTTGTAGCAGGCGCGAATTTGAGTGAATAGCCCAATTGCACTGTCCCGTTTCCTTTTTAGTGGGCCGGTGTACGTGAACTATGGGCAACATGCACACCAGTGAGGCCGTGACACATAAATGGGCTGAAAGTCATAGAGGCCCACTTAACGTCCAAAGCCTGGGAGTGCGAGTGTGGGGGGACCAAATCTTTGAATATGGTTCAAACCGGTACGTGCAATCCACAAGATGTTGTGTTGGCTGGCAGCTGGCGATGCGCAGGCATTTTTGGCCCATCAAGAGAAGAACAAGAAGCCTAGAGCGGTCCATTTTCAGTTCTTCTGTACTTCCGCTTCTCTCTCTCGAATTTGATGGCGCGCTATCGCATCCCATTAAAAATAAGGGAAGATTCTAAAAAAAAAGGGAAGAATGTGATGACTCTAAACTGAATACGCTAACCGCGAATGCATTTTCTTTAAATCTATACCTTGTTTTTTTCTTTTTTTTTACTTCCCTCAGTACTTTGAGCCTCTCTATTGCGTATGTAACCTACTATATAAGTTAGAATTAGAATAACAAGTGTCCAACAGGTGTCAGATTCTAAGATATAGTGGAACAGATAATGCGGTTGTTGAATAAATCTCTAAGCCGTAGATCACCCAGCAACAAGTTGTATATTGCGTTGAAATGTACGTGTATGTTTGTTAGTTATAACAAAAATTCTAGCTTTAACTTTTCAAAATAAGAGTTTGTTTGATAGATCTTAAAGGCTGAATTTAGATGGAATTGTACAAAAACATATTTTTATAGAAAAGTGATTTCAAGTGATTATTTGAAATGAACTAGTAGACTACGAGTTGAAATTTAGCTTATTCTTATTCATCTATGTGAAAATCATTTTTTATGCAGAGTTAATTTTAGAGAATCACTTTCTACTATAGAATCACTTCCTATAGAGAATTAAGAGTAGGAAGAGAACTCTATCAAATAGACCCTGAAGCTCGTGTTACCTCATACTTGAGTTTATCTGCCGAATCTGTCAGTCATTCAGCAATGTTTTTCTCTCACAATAAATCAGCGAAGAATACTTTCGGTCATGGCCTTTCTGCTAAGCGAACAGGGGTGACGTGCAAAATACCTAGGGTACTAGTAGCTATCGGTCTGCTTGGGTATCTCCTTGTAAATTACTCCATCCAATCCAATTTATAAGACATAATCTGACATGACATGCTCCTTAAAATTACTTTGATCACTCATTTTTACATGATATTATTTATGATTACTAATAGTACATTTGATCACAAATCTAATAGTATCAAGTTTGCATTGCAATAGTGAGAAAATATTAACTCAATTATTGGTCAAAGATAATAAAGTCTAACACTTAACATACACAAAACACATTTATAAATTAGACTAAAGGAAGCAGTGATCTAGCTGTTAGTTGAGGGTGTGAAATAAAAAATAGTTATAATTAGTTTAGCTAGCAATACATGTGTTCAATTTGTTTGGATAGTATAGAATTGAAGTTTAACTTTTATACCAAAGTGCCCTAGAACGGTCCCAATCTAGAAACTAGAGTGGTTTTTATATGCATTAATTAGGGTGTCAACTAAGCAAAATGGTAAAGTGATATTGGAATTAAGGGAGAACTATATCGACACAATAACCAAGATAGGAAGAGAGATGATATGTTGATGATAGGAGAGATAAGATATGTGAAAAAAACTATCTATTTAGAACATGATTTTTCGTGTAATTTCTATAAGACTCGGTGTATAAAAACCATCACATAGTATTTGGGTAGACACCGTCTTTATCTAGAGCTAGATTGCCTAGCCACTTACTCTCTCCCGTCGAGAAAAGAACTCACATTTCGAAAGCCATATGTTTTGAAGTTTGAATTGAAAATTACTAACATTTGTGATATAAAAATAAATATTATCAGATAAATTATGAAATATATTTTTATAATAAAATATTTATTAACATAAATATGAATATTATTTACTGTAAATTTGGTCAATTTAAACTATTTTAATAAATATTATAAATATCATAGTATAGAAGGATGCTAGATCAGTTGGTCTATGCACTTCGACGGCAGTGTGGTAGCGAATTTTAGGCTGGGTTAAAAAAATCTTCTTGTTCATCCTCATAGCATATATAGATGGAGGTGGGGATTCGAGAGTTTAAGGCACTTTTTAATTTAAAAGCTGTGACGATAATCGCCCCGGTCAAGTTTTTTAATATAAATATCGCAGTTACATTAACTACTTTAACTGCTATATTTTTTTTTTTTGTGTAGAGACGGAATATTTTCTCGAAACATTGAATGCAGACAGACTGTGTGATAGGAGTGCATCGCCATTGATTGACATCACGGTGTACGACGCGACGCGAGGTGATACACATATTAGGTCCGGTGACCGTTACATCTTCAGTACTGCATGCTGTCCCGTGTATATATACGCGCACGCTATTACTGCGTTGCGCGAGGCCGGCCGTTGGATCCGGACACGATTTATTGTACGGCAGCGGAAAACTGCACGACGCTGGTGTAGCGTTGGCAGCGATCCATCAATTCCGAGCAGTCTTCATGCTGGCCGGTGCAGACGTGCAGTGCAGGACTGGCATGCACTTCTTCTTCTTGTGATGCGCTGTACCCTCATTTCTGGGTGATGGTCCAAAAAAAGCGCATTAGCAGGCGGCCATCAAACAAAGACAATCAATGTTGCCACCACGACTGGAGGCAGCAATGACACTGTCCAGCACTTATCACAACGAGCACAGAGATTAGCAAGATGCCCTGGCCCCTGCAGCTGGTTCATCGAGAGCAAGCACTAGACGCTATAGTAGTCACCACTAGCTTCTGCCAAAGGAAGCAATGGCGGTTGGAGGATGATGGCGCGCACATGATTCCTACACCCACAATGCAATGCCAGCGTCACCGCATCAGCGTAGCCGACCAAAGGAGCAGAGACGGGGAATGATAAACAGCCTACGGCTGCGGGCGTATGAAAAGCGACGACCGACGAGGATCATGAACCACCATGATGGCGGCGCGTCGAGATCGGGATCCATGACCATGCATGTGAGACAGTGAGAGCGAGACGTGACCATCTCCTTACCTTTTACAGCTCACAAAGTCGAAGCTTGGAGGAGCTGGTGACCAGACGCTTGGGGTTGGGGCCATGCATGCACGCGTCACTTTCCCCGATCCCAGTCCCACCCCGGCCTGCTCTCGAGTAGAGTAGAGGACGGACGGGTAAAATAGTGGATCCCGAGCTCGCAAAATATGGCGTCGGTGGTGCAAGTGGAGGCCAATCATGGCGCCGGCTCTCCACCTTGGAAGCTTTATCACAACCCCCACTACGCCCCGCACGACAACACCCATCTCTCATCCTGCTGCTCGCCCTCTGCTTCTTGTCAAGCCCGCAACCGCAGGGATCCCGAGCCCCCTATGATCATTGCGCCCGACGATTACGAGGAGGTGGAAGAGGTCGACGACCAAGGGTACGGGTACGGGTACGGGTACGGCGCCATGTCGTCGGAGCTGGAGCTCTGCGTGGCGCGCATCAGGGACCTGAGGGCGGAGCTGGAGTTCGAGCGGCGGATGCGGCGCAAGGCAGAGGCGCTGAGCGAGGCGCTGGCGGCGGAGCTGGCCGACGAGCGGCGGCGCGGCGAGGCCGAGTGCCGGGCGCTGCGGGAGGAGGCGGAGCGCGCGCTGGAGGGCGTCGAGGAGGAGCGGCGGATGCTGCGCGTCGCCGAGCTCTGGCGCGAGGAGCGCGTGCAGATGAAGCTCGCCGACGCCAGGGCGGCGGTGGAGGAGAAGCTGCGGGAGATCGACGACGCCGTGGCCCAGCTCCACGCTGCTACTACTACTGCCGCCGCCGCCGCCGCCAGTGTCAGCGACATCAACAAGAGCAGCAGCTGCTGCAGCAGCCCCGACGGGAGCAAGTCGACGAGTCAGCACGGGCAACAGAGCCCGAGCCGGACTCAACCGCACCGGCGAGAGCCCGGCGGCGGCGAGAACCCGCACATCCGGAGAGGGATCAAGGGGTTCGTGGAGTTCCCCAAGGCCGTGCGCCTGCGCGGCCCGCGCGAGGAGAGGGTGGATCTCGTGTCCAACCTCGAGTGCCAGCGGGCGCAGCTGCGCGTGCTCATGCGGCACCGGAGCCCCGCCGCCGGCATGGGACTCATCGACGCACCAGAGAACCTGGTCGTGTAGTGCATGTATACTTTACTAACGTACGAGAACCTCTGCATTTTACTCTGTTCCGCTTCATAGTATGGGGCATTCACATTTTGGTACAGTACAGGATGCTTGGGCACATTTCCTGGTGTATTTCAGTGCTGATCATGTAGTAATATAACTTTTTTGATGGCAACAGACATGACGAAAATCGTTTCTTCGACTACTCAAACTTCATGGCTTACTCTTTGACTAAGCAACTACTGGTGTCTAGTGACATGGGATGAGTCTCAACTCTCAACAAGCGACAGAGTGAGACAATGCAACATACTTAGAAGTAACTGGAACCAGTCAGACATTACCACTGGCGTCCAAACGCTAGTACTCCAGTATGGAACTACACCTACAACTGGAATCGCAACGAGTATCGTCAATCAACTAATCAAACTAGCTAGAAGAACTCGAAGTCTAAGAACTTCCCTCCGGACTCGGCACCGGCCGCAGCTCCTGCCATCCTCTTGCTGCTGCTATTGATCTCCACCCTCTCCACCGGCGCCGGCGCTGGCTTTGCCGGCGCAGGCAATGCAACCGCGGCGGGCTCGACGGCCCTGGGCACGCCGGGGGGAGTGCTGCACCGGATAAGCGCCCAGTTGACGCCCTCGAAGAAGGGATGCTGCTTTATCTCCGCCGCGCCGCGCTTGACGCCCAGCCGGCTCTGGGGCTCCTTGGCCAGCAGGCCCTTGATGAGGTCCCTGCTGGCGTTGCTCGTGCCGGGGCAGTCCGGGAACTTGAGCTGCTGCCCGACGACGTTGAACAGCGTGGCGCGGTTCGTCTGCCCCTTGAACGGCGTCTTGCCGTACATGAGCTCGTGCAGGAAGATGCCGAACGTCCACCAGTCCACCGCGCTGCCGTGGCCCTCGCCCTTGATGATCTCCGGGGCCAGGTACTCGTGCGTGCCCACGAACGACATGGAGCGCGCACCGGTCGGCTCCACGACGAGCTCCGGCAGGCCGGTGGGCGCCTGCTGCTGCCTGCAGGGCTCGGCGCCCTTGGATTTCTTGGCGCTGCCGCCGCCGCTGCTCTTCTTGCTCCTCTGGCCGAAGAGCTTGGGCATGAAGCATGTGGGCTGGATGCAGGTAGGCTGGGCGCAGGCCTGCGCGTTCCTGGGGTCGGAGTTGAGGGAAGATCGCACCAGCGTCGGCGAGACCGCGCAGCGAAGGGAGAGGTCGAAGTCGGAGAGCATGATGTGGCCATCTTCTCTTACGAGGACGTTCTCCGGCTTCAGGTCTCTGTAGACCACGCCAAGCATGTGCAAGTACTCCAGCGCAAGGAGCACTTCTGCGGCGTAAAACCTGGCAAAAAAATGGAAAGAATCATACGCATCAAAACCGTGGCAGAACATTTAGAATCTGAATGACTGGCAGAACATTAGGTGCTCAGTGATCTGAATCTGAATGTTTGCATCTGTAATATTTAGATTAGGAAAACACGTATTGCGATTGACGAACATATGTTTATTCAGAGTTTCAGACTCTGGCAAGGAATGATTGTGTCGAACTTGCGCATGTTGTTGTATGCATCCAAGAATAGTGCAAGAAGCAATGATGGAAATGTGCAAATGTGACATTAAACATTGTTCCTATCCTATTCTAGGAATCAAGTTCTACAGCATGAGACATGCATTAAACATTGCGTCTATGCTAATTTAGGCATCAATGTGTTAAGCATGGTAGAAACAGTGAGGACAGCAAAGAAGGCAGCACCACTTTAACTAGCACTGCTTTTAAAAGTAGTAAAAAAAAATCAACTTTAACTAGCAGTCTATCACTAGCATGACTTTTTTTTTTTGAAAAATTCGAACTGCCAGCTCTAGGAATGACTTTAAGTGTTCTGTACTCCTGCTCCTACATTAGGATTGCTTGTTAATGGTTGATCAAGCTAATTCCCCCCTCTAAAACAAGAAGCTCTGGCCCATATGGGTATCGGATTGAGAGCGACGCTAATGCTAAAAAATGTGAAGACCATTTTTTTTTATAGAAACGAAATTGTTTCAAAATTCAGAGAACTATTTTAAGCAAAAGAATTACTAACCCCACAGCCGCAAGCCTGCAACTGCAACTGAAATTACACCAGAATAGTGCAACAATGGATACCTGTCTCTCTGTATGACGATTGGCTCACGTCGTATACACTAATACACCACACACACACACCCGTTTGCAATTCCAAACCAAACACTACCGGTCTGAAGCAAAGAATCAAACAGGAATTGGATGAGTACCTTGCCGCGTGCTCTGGGAAGTGCTTGCCGGGCTGTCGCTGCCGGAGCGCGTGGAGGTCGCCGCCGGGGCAGAA
This sequence comes from Sorghum bicolor, assembly GCF_000003195.3. Classification (NCBI taxonomy): domain Eukaryota; kingdom Viridiplantae; phylum Streptophyta; class Magnoliopsida; order Poales; family Poaceae; genus Sorghum; species Sorghum bicolor. The sequence goes on along the minus strand of NC_012870.2, from coordinate 57,487,380 downwards.
CTCCATGACAAGGCAGGCGAAGCGGTCGGTCTCAAAGTGCGCGTACAGAGTGGGCAGGAACGGGTGGTCCAGCAGCTGGAGGATCTCCCGCTCCGTCTGCGCGCGGCTCAGCTTCCGCCGGCTCTCCAGCGACGCCTTGTCCATGACCTTCATCGCGAACCAGCAGGGCCTCGCCACGCCGCCGTTGACGGCGCCCCCGCCGCTGAGCTCGGACAGGTACACCGTCCCGATGTCGCCGCACCCGAGCCTCCGCAGCAGCCGGAAGCTGCCCATCGCGAGGGGCCCGTCGCGCGCGCGCGCCGCGAGGATGGCCTTCCACCTGGGGTCTCCGCCCTTGTGCGGCTTCCCCGCGCTGCCGCCGGCGACGGAGCCGGAGCCGGTGCCGTTGCTCCAGCCGCTGCCGTCGCTGGCCGCGGTGCTGCTGACGCTGGTCTTGGCGCTCCGGCTGGTGACGGTGCAGCTGGGCGCGAGGCTGGTCACCGTGGTGGCCGCGGCGCCGGAGCTGTCGATGCTGCTGTGCGGGCTCGCCGCGCCGCTCGGCGGCGGGGACGCGTCCCACGAGATGACCGGCTTCGGGACCGGGACCGGCTTCTCCCGGCCGTTGACGGCGACGAAGACGGTGTCCATCTCGTCCACCGGCTCCGGCGGGTGGCTCGCGCCCGAGAAGGAGCTCCTCGGCGGCGCGTCTCCGTCCGCCTCGTCGTCGCTGGACGCAATGCTGATCCTGACCTTGTCGAACTCGAACCCGAGAACCTTCTCCGCTGTCACCTTGCCGTCTCCGCCGTTCCTTGCCCCGCCGCCGCCGACGCCGACGGGAACGCCGCCCATCTGGAGCTCGAACCCCTCCGGGATGAGCCGGAACTGGAAGTCCTGGTACTCAGGGTCGGATCCCGGATCCAGGGGCGCCTCCAGCACCTGGGTGCGGAAGCGCGTGTGCGTTCCCGTCCCTCCTCCGAGTGGGTGATGTTTGGCGTGCTGTGAGCGCGACGGCTGCATTGCGGCGTGGGCGGACAGCTTCTTGAGTGTGTGATGTAACGGACAAAAGAGGTTGGGGAAGTGACAGGAGGTGCAGTGGTGGATGGAGAGGGAAAGGACAAGCGCAGTTCGTAGCAGAGGAGAGAGAACGCGTGTTCTCCGGGATGGTGTGCCGTCGGGGTCTGGGCCGAGGAGGAGGAGGAAGAAGACACAGCGGCAAAGCAGCCGGCAGCAACGGCAGAGGGGCAGAGCAGAGAAGTACTAGCGCTGTCCCTCGCTAGGCTACGCCACGCCGCGGGCGTCTTCCGCTGCTAAGATTTCGCCTCTGTTTGATTTGCGCAACGTTATATATTACCGTTAGACTAGTAGTAGCGGGCTTGGTTTTGTTTTGGTGGACCGCGCTTTTCGCAATCAAATCTGTAGGCCCGCTTGCTGGTTTCAAAGATAATCTCGTGTCCGCTGCAACACATCGAAGGTCCTTGTTTGTTCACGGCTATACGCATCAAATTTAGATTAGACTAAAAGAAATTTTGGATCTAAATTCTCGTATTCAAGGGCCCTACGCAAAAGAGCACGGCTGCACGGCTACGTAGGGGACACTTCGGGTACAACCCATTGCTGCAATGCTGCTACTGTTTCGAAAGCATTCGTAGGTGGTTGTTCATTTATATCAAAGCGCTCAGAATAACACTGCAGTCCCATTTTTGGTAGGAATCATTGAGCTGCTGATCTGAGGCAGTTTTGGACGAGAAGGCATATGAGAATTAAGGAAATGACTTGGAACATACGCTATTTTTCTTTTTTTTCATTGTTCCTTTTCATTTAGATATTTTTTGAGAATACCTTTTCATTTAGATATTAAGGAGATGACTTGGAACCTGAAATATATATGTGATCCAAAGTTCAAAATTTCAATCAAAACAAAATGTTCTAGGTCCTCAACCCCTGTCTCCTTTGTCTTTTTTTGACACAAGAAATGATATTCCTTTTAAACTTAGTGTCAGCCAAAACAAACAACTAATAATTAAGAAAAAATAACAACTAAACTAATCACTCCATCCTAATTACTGTTATTTTGTGTTAAATCATTTGGATACCTTGTATGATCTGAGGCAGTTTTGGACGACAAGGCATATGAGAATTAAGGAAATGACTTGGAACATACGCTATTTTTCTTTTTTTCATTGTTCCTTTTCATTTAGATGTTTTTTGAGAATAGCTTTTCATTTAGATATTAAGGAGATGACTTGGAACCTGAAATATATAAGTGATCCAAAGTTCAAAATTTCTATCAAAACAAAACATCTAGGTCCTCAACCCCTCTTTTTTTTGACACAAGAAATGATATTCCTTTTAGACTTAGTGTCACCCAAACAAACAACTAATAATTAAAGAAAAATAACAACTAAACTACTCACTCCATCCTAATTACTGTTATTTTGTCTTAAATCATTTGGATACCTTGTATTTCTGGATGGATAGAGTATGAATTAGTAGAGGCCTGACTCACCCTCTCTTGTTTCATAAAAAGGAATGACGCCTTAGAACATGAGTATTATTATTACTTCATTTGTGCAAAATTCTAGGTAGGTTTTTTGAGGCTTTTATATGTATGCCATTATAAAAGATGGTATATACCTATAAGTTATTAAAAAAGTTAAGTTCTCATAGGTGCCACTGCTTTGAACTCTTTTGCTCTTTATGCCACTTCCGTCAGATTTGACTCTAACGGTGTTAAACTGCAGGTATGAAAAGTCAAAAATACCTTCATGTCTAAATCTTCAATTAATTTTTTTGAGCATCTTAACGATCTCAAATGAAAAAACTCAAAACTAGAAAGTCGTATATCTCATCGAGATATACAATATTTATATATAAAATATTTTTATTTGTGTCGGGTACCATAAACCGGGACACCCTAATCAAAAGGGAAAAAACGGCAAAAGAGGACCCTTAGATTAACAACACCCACTTCCCCTCGGCTTAGCAGGAAGGCCCGGACCAATGAGACAACAAACGACTCGCCCGAGCTCTGGCCTCGAACATAAGTAGCGACTCGTTCGAGCTCTAGCCTCGAGCGCAAGTAGCGACTCGGTCGAGCCCGGGCCTCAAGCATAAGTGTAACATCCCAAAAATTCACATTCAAAAATCACTCGCATTAAAAATTATTTTCAAAATATATTTCAAAAACTATAAAATAATTTGAGCTCTATAGTATCTCCATCTAATCCATCCATATTTTTCGCGCACAAATAACAGCGAGTACCAACAAGCTTACATGCAAGAAAACATAGCAGTGCACCTACACGAATATATATCTCATGCATACATGCAGGACATGCCACCGTCCATTTGCATGCACCTGCATGCAAGGACACGGTGATTAGGCACCGTCCATTTGTATGCATCGTGCATGCAAATTAGGCACCGTCCACCGTCCTGTCGTCCTGTGTAGCCATGCACTACAGTATCATTTTTAATGGCAACGAGCTGAGCACTCTGGCCTATAAAAAGGCACTCTCGGGTGCTCACTCTCACCACCCGAGAAACACGTTCACTCACTCGCTCACACTTCGCGTATACCGTATACGGCCATACGCACAAGCCGAGCTCGACTGTCGTCGCAAGACGAGGTGAGCAGCTCATGAGCATCTCCTTGCTCTTCTCTGTCTTTCTGTAGTATTTTCTATATTTTTTCTTTGTATTTGTCTGTACCAGTTCACTGCCAAGAACTCCACGAATAGAACCATGACATACAGAAGAGCTCTAATGACCCCTGCTAATTTCTCTCTAACCATGCATGCGTGGGCCATAAGCATTAACTCCAAATAGTACATGCATGCACCATGCACTACCAGCCAAACAAATGCCCACGTGAAGCATCCATTCCTTAATCACCGTTAGCCTTTTTCGCATGATTAAATTCCGGCCATTTCACAAATGCCACATGCTAACTCTGATTTCAATAATTCTTTTTTTTTAAAATTCATCTAAAATCATGATCTACCTCTCATATTAATTTCATGATTTTTGGAGCTTATTTGAATTTATATGATTATTTATCTGTGCCTGTTGTCTGTGTCGTTCGTCGCGTATTTTAGCTGACGGAGTGAACGAGCCGGAAAACGAGAACGTTGGAAATGAGTACCGCGAGTTTGACGCCGAGGACCCGGACTGTCAGCAAGAGTTTGCTAAGGACGCCGACGGAGGCAAGTCCAACCGATCCCCTTTGATGCATATTGATCCTATTTTTAAACACAACCCGTAGAAGCCGTTTTAAATATTGCATGTACGATATATGTACGAAGTATTTTGCTGCTTAGTTAAAACCTGTTGAATAGCCATCCTTGAATTGATATTACCCGGTAATTGTCTTGTTCGAACCTAGGAACAAATAATATGCTATGACAAGAAATATTATTATTTAGTATGCTTAGGACTTGTTACTCATCCTGGATACTCATCGCTATAACTTTCTCAAATATAATAATTTTAAAAGTAAAAGGTGTGAGTGGTGAAAATAAAATGTGGGTATTGTGAAAGGGTTAATGAACAAGTTATAGATGTGATTACTATGGAGATGGGGTGGATGGGATCTCTTTTGGAGATGCCCTGGTGTTGTGGCTTATACCTTGCGGGGTTAAGTCTGAAGATATCCGCCTTGTCTCGATTAAGGACTGAGTTGATGATTCATCTTGCCTAACTCATTTATCGTACAACCACTCGCCTTGCATGGGAAAGGCTTAGTCTAAATCCCTCTAGTTAGTATGGCAATCACCTGGAGGTAGGTGTGCAACGGGACACTAAGTGATGTATGTGAAATTGTGGAAATATATGAAAAGAGCTTTGTGAATTATTGTGGTATCATGAGATGTGGCCTTAGTGTTCCCGTGGTGAGCGCCATTACTTAGCTATGGAGGGTAATGACTTTGATGGATCTGGGCTTGCACGACGGTGTAAGTTATGGTATCCTACTTGTGGGAAAAGTGTACAACCTCTGCAGAGTGTAAATCTATCTGGATAGCCGTGTCTGCGGTCTCGGACAGGTTATGGTTTGGTTTCAACAATTAGATGAGATGGGATGAGTGTAAACATGAGAGTGAGTGTGATTTTGGAAATAAATGGTTGACTGCCATTGTGTTGTGGGAACAAGGGTTCAACAACACTTAAAATTGTGATCAAACCCCCATTTTCAGAAATACTATCATATGTGAAAAAAGAGTTCTTTTACAACAGTACTTGTGAAATGAAACCTTGCATGTGTAAAAAGATAGCTTTATGCAAATAAAACTAAGCCTCATCCTTGATTTATCCATATGCATATATATTGTTATCCCCTTCGGTAGGGTAAGGTTGGATATGCATATATATTGTTATCCCTTTGGACCTATGTTGTATTTTGGTGTCTTATTATTATAGCGTGCCTTCCTTGTCCACGCTTACTGAGACTACTACGCTGAAACTTATCTGATGTAATAAATGTGTTACTAACCTCCTGGGACTAGTATTGTATCACATTTGAGTTCCTGGTTTACCAGGGGCGCTTCAGGTGGTATCAAAGCCGTAGTTGGCTGTAGGACGCGATCTTTGGCTTTTCTGGACCAGTATTTTACTAAATAAACGTATTTTATAAAAGTTCTTACCCTCTTCCCTCTATTTGAAAAAAAAATTTACTCTCATCTATGTCTCTCAGATGGCAGAAGGAGCTTGGACCAGCAGTTACTGTCTAAGTGTAGAAGGCTTTCCCAAGCTCTTGTATGCTACCATGCAGAAACTTGGAATCAAGGATCGCCCAGAATATGAAGGTAGAGAATATGAAGAGCATGAGACCGAGCGGTGTGAAGTTACTGTCTATATTGGGAAAAGTGAGGACTTCCCTAACATAGCTGAAGCTTGGAGTATGACTGCGACCGAATTTCGGTTTGCAGATACATATCAAGCCGTCACCCGTAAAGCCTTGAGGTACCTATGCCAGATCTACGAGAAGCCCATCACTCGTACACCCATGAGGTTCTTTCCACCCGACGAAAAATACCGACCAGTTTGGAGGACCCGTATGGAGCTCTTGCAAGGACGTTACTCACTTGAAGATGACCCAACTGTGGTATTCATGACCACATACCTACTTGCTCTAGATAAGCAATATGATAAGCAGGCCTCAGAGTTAAGGAAGTGCATCCATCATGCGGAGGAAGCCGAGATCATAGTTAGAAAGCTTCATGTGCAGCTTGCAGAAGCTCAGGCCCAAGCAGCTGCAGCCGAGAGTCGTGAAACTGCCATTGCTGAAGTCTTGAAGGCAGCTGAAGACCGCCATGCTCAGGAGTTGAAGGATGCCTACCTTATCACCAGGATCAAAAGAAGGATGTTAGCAGAGGGAGACCAAGAGCCCATAGTCCTAAAAGGTATCCCAATCAAGTCCCTAAAAACCAAAAGTAAGATGGACATAGAAGGGCCATCAGCTCCCCACCCACAGAAGCCTCTCATGAAGCTTTAGAGTTGGAGCTCAGTAAGGAAGAAGGATTTCCCCTCCTCACCCAGCCAGCACCAAAAGAAGACAGTGACCCACCTCTTAGTCCAAAAGAAGAACCACAAATGCTGAAAGCATGATCCTCCTCAACACCAAGAGAATGAAGCTGTTCTGTCCGAAGAAGTTGAAGAATAGTAGCACCTAGTTCCTCCTTATGTCTTGGGGAAGTGAAGTTTACTTCACTTTTGTTCAACCCCCAAAGTAGATGAACCGTATTGTAGTACGCTTATTTCCTCCATTACTATGTTGTAAACCGCCCTCTTATTCAAAATATATATTTGTGCTTGTTGGTTGTGCTAAATAATTGAGTGCTCTATGTTGTTCCCTTACGGAATAGCAAGTCTTAAAACTTGCACCTTTTTAAAATATAACGCCTTAACAAAAAAAACAACATCACTAAATAGATCTAACCCTTATCTAATGGTTTCTCATCTTAACCAACAGATGCCTCCCAAACCAGCTACCCGCTCTCAACCAAGTGGTCGTGCAGCTAGTAGACAAAGCCAAAATCCAAATGGAAGTCAAGCCAATGCAAATGTTGATGGTATTCATGAAGATGAAGTGAGTCAGACTAGGAACCATAATGAAGGAGATGACTTGCCCCCTCCTCCAGTAATTGACTTAGCACAAGTCATGGCAACTCAGACTCGCCTTCTGGAGACCTTGGCTCAAGGCATGAACCGCCCTAGGAACAACCGTGGAGCCGGAGTCCAAGACAAGATGACTGAGTTCATGAGGCTTAAGCCACCCACCTTTACTGGATCTGACAACCCCATGGAAGTAGATGATTGGCTTAAGGTGATTGAAAGGAAGTTGGACACAATCCACTGCGATGGAAGGGATAGAGTTCTGCTAGCATCTCATCAGCTGACAGGAATTGCCCTTTCTTGGTGGGAAGCCTATAGTGGAGCTGTGTACAATGCAAACACTGTCACATGGGAAGAATTTGTGGATGAATTCCGCCGGTACCACATTCCAGATGGAATCATGAAGCTGAAGGCTGATGAATTTCGCAACTTGAAGCAAGGAAATAAAACTCTGAGTGAATACATCTTCCAATTCACTGAGTTGTCTCGCTATGCCCCAGAATTGGTCAACACTGATGCCAAGAAGCAGACAAAGTTCATAGAAGGATTGACCTGTGAGCTCAGAACCCTCATGACCCCACAGATCTATCCAGACTTCAACACCTTGATGAACAGGACCATTCTGACTGATGTGGCCAAGACTGAAGAAAGGAAAGAGAACAAGCGCAAGTTTCTAGAGCGCAAGGTTCAAGATGGTGCTAGATCCTAGAGGCTAAAACCCTTTAGCCAACCAAGCCAGCGGACTCAAGCCCCAATGTAGTTTCGCTCTCCTGCTAGTATCTCCAATAACCAAATGCAGACATCATATCAGCCCAAGACAACCTATCAGAATCAAGCTTATGGCAAGACTCAACAGAACAGCACTGGTCAAGTCACAAACAATGTTAGGACTTGCTTTAATTGCCATGAGACTGGACACTACATTGCCAACTGTCCCTACAAGAACAACCCACCAGCAGTATCCACTCAGTCCCACACTGTTAATGGACCAAGACCTGCAGTGTTTGGAGTCAACCGTGGTTTCCCTCGCAACAATAGCAACACCAACAATAATAGCCAGATGATGAAGCAACCTCAACAATCCTATGGTAGAGCCCGTGTCAACCATATTCATGCTCAGGATGCTCAGACTGCTTCAGGAGTGGTACTTGGTGAGTTCTTAGTCGATTCAGTACTTGCAACAGTATTATTTGATTCTGGAGCATCACATTCATTCATATCATCAAGTTTTGTTGAGAAGCATCAAATACCCACAGTACTACTAAAGTTATCCCTAATAACCCGAACACCTAGGTCTGACAAATGTCATCTAGGTTGTTCAAATGTAAGGATCATTCTAAGTGGGGTAGTTTTCTTAGCGGACTCAGTAGTGCTCAAGTCCAAAGGAATAGATGTTATCCTTGGAATGGATTGGTTAACCAGACACAATGGAATTATTAGTTGTGCAACCAAGGAAGTATCATTAGTTAACCATGAAGGGATTAAAGTGAAATGCCAAACCCGAGGGTCTAAAGTTAATCCAATGGTCTTCAATTTGGATGCAAGGACCATAGAGGAAGTACCAATAGTGCAAGAATACCCTGATGAACTACCTGGAATGCCACCAGACAGGGATATAGAGTTCATCATTGATCTTATCCCTGGGACTGCCCCCATAGCCAAGAGACCTTACAGAATGGCTCCGGCAGAGTTAGCTGAACTGAAAGAGCAGCTAAGAGACTTGCAGCAGAAAGGTTATATTAGACCTAGTTCTTCACCATGGGGAGCCCCAGTCTTGTTTGTGAAGAAGAAAGATGGAAGTATGAGGATGTGTGTGGATTATAGGTCTCTAAATGAAGTCACCATCAAGAATAAGTATCCCCTGCCAAGGATAGATGACCTTTTTGATCAGCTTAGAGGAGCCAAGTATATCTCTAAGATTGATTTGAGATCAGGTTATCACCAACTCAAGATCAAGAATAGTGATGTCCCCAAGACAGCCTTTGTAACCAGATATGGACAATATGAGTTTACAGTAATGTCTTTTGGGTTAACCAATGCCCCTGCCTATTTCATGAACCTCATGAATAAGGTATTCATGGAAGAGTTAGATAAGTTTGTTGTAGTCTTCATTGATGACATACTTATCTACTCTAAGAGTGCTGAAGAACATGGGCAACACTTGAGAGTAGTGTTGGAAAAGCTAAGAAGACACAAGTTGTATGCTAAATTCAGCAAGTGTGAATTTTGGCTTGAGAAGGTTGCATTTCTAGGCCACATCTTGACAGCTGAAGGAGTTGCAGTTGACCCTGAGAAAGTAGAAGCTGTCTCCCACTGGCAGCAACCCACTAATGTGAGTGAGGTTAGAAGTTTTCTTGGATTAGTTGGATATTATCGAAGGTTTATAGAAGGATTTTCCAAGATAGCCAGACCCATGACAGAGCTTCTTAGGAAGGATAAGAAATTCACTTGGACAGAATCATGTGAGAAGAGTTTCCAAGAGTTGAAGAAGAGACTGACAACAGCTCCAGTGTTAACCTGGCCAGACATTCACCAAGATTTCATCATATATTGTGATGCCTCAAGACAAGGTTTAGGATGTGTTCTCATGCAAGGAGGAAAAGTGGTTGCTTATGCATCCCGTCAGCTTAGACCTCATGAGCAAAATTACCCTACCCATGATTTGGAGTTAGCAGCTATAGTACATGCTCTCAAGATTTGGAGACACTATCTCATTGGAAACAAGTGTGAAATCTACACTGATCACAAAAGTTTGAAGTACATCTTCACACAGTCAGACTTGAACCTAAGGCAAAGAAGATGGTTAGAATTAATCAAGGACTATAACCTTGAGATTCATTACCACCCAGGAAAAGCCAATGTGGTAGCAGATGCCCTAAGCAGAAGGTCATATGGTCAGCAGTTGCTGCCTAAGAACAATCACCTACAAGAAGAGATAGCACACTTGAACATGCATATAGTACGCCAACCTCAAAATGGCAGTCTGATGGTGCAGCCAACTCTTGTGGAAGAAATCAAACAGACACAACATAAGGATAAGGATCTGATGAAGATTCGTGAGCAAACTGGAGAAAATAAAGCTCCATACTTTAGAGTGGATAACAAAGGAGTATTGTGGTATAAAAACAAAATTTGTGTGCCCAAGGAGGGAAAGTTTCAAGAATTAATCCTTGATGAAGCCCATAACTCAGCTTATTCTATCCACCCTGGTGCCACCAAGATGTACATGGACCTAAAAGAAAGATATTGGTGGAATGGCATGAAAGCTGATGTGGCACGATTTGTTGCACAATGTGATGTATGCCAAAGGGTTAAAGCAGAGCATCAGAAACCAGCAGGCTTGCTCCAGCCATTGCCTATTCCTGTTTGGAAATGGGATGAGATAGGCATTGATTTTGTGAATGGATTACCCAAAACTCTAAAAGGAAATGATTCAATATGGGTAATAGTGGACCTCCTTACAAAGGTTGCTCACTTCATACCTGTACGCACCAAATATAGTGGAGACAAGTTAGCCCAGCTATATGTGGATAACATAGTCAAATTGCATGGTGTGCCAAGTAGGATTGTATCTGACCGAGGTACCCAATTTACCTCTAAGTTTTGGAAAAGTTTGCATGAAGCTATGGGAACCAAGCTAGATTTTAGCTCCGCTTATCATCCTCAAACAGATGGTCAGACTGAAAGAATAAATCAGATTATGGAAGATATGCTAAGAGCATGTGTGCTCACATATGGTAAAGATTGGGAGAAAAGCCTAACTTATACAGAGTTCTCCTATAATAACAGTTACCAAGCTAGTTTGGGCATGTCACCTTTTGAGGTCCTGTATGGAAGAAAATGTAGAACCCCATTGATGTGGTCAGAAGTTGGAGAACGAACCTTGCTTGGACCAGCCCTTATAAAAGAAGCAGAAGATCGTATAGCTGAAATCAGAGAAAAATTGAAAGAAGCACAATCACGTCAAAAGAGCTATTCTGATAAAAGAAGGAGAGAGTTAAGTTTTGCAGTTGGAGATTTTGTGTATGTCAAAGTCTCTCCTATTCGAGGAACTCGAAGGTTCCAAGTTAGAGGCAAGCTAGCACCACGGTATATTGGACCATATCAAGTATTACAGAGGATTGGAGCTGTAGCCTATCGTGTTCGGCTACCTGACGAAATGTCAGATATACACAATGTGTTTCATGTCTCCCAATTGAAGAAATGTCTCAGAGTACCAGATGAACAAATATCGCCAGACACAGTTGATTTACAAGACGACCTAAGATATCAAGAAGTGCCAATAAAAATCCTAGATACAGTCACCAAGCAAACTCGAACGACAATAGTCCGAATTTGTCGTGTTCAGTGGAGTAGACACACTGAAGCAGAAGCAACATGGGAAAGAGAAGATGCCCTGAGAAAAGAGTTTCCTCATCTATTTAGGACTCAGCCGAATCTCGAGGACGAGATTCCTTTTAAGTGGGGTAGGTTTGTAACATCCCAAAAATTCACATTCAAAAATCACTCGCATTAAAAATTATTTTCAAAATATATTTCAAAAACTATAAAATAATTTGAGCTCTATAGTATCTCCATCTAATCCATCCATATTTTTCGCGCACAAATAACAGCGAGTACCAGAAAGCTTACATACAAGAAAACATAGCAGTGCACCTACACGAATATATATCTCATGCATACATGCAGGACATGCCACCGTCCATTTGCATGCACCTGCATGCAAGGACACGGTGATTAGGCACCGTCCATTTGCATGCATCGTGCATGCAAATTAGGCACCGTCCACCGTCCTGTCGTCCTGTGTAGCCATGCACTACAGTATCATTTTTAATGGCAACGAGCTGAGCACTCTGGCCTATAAAAAGGCACTCTCGGGTGCTCACTCTCACCACCCGAGAAACACGTTCACTCACTCGCTCACTCGCTCTCACTTCGCGTATACCGTATACGGCCATACGCACAAACCGAGCTCGACTGTCGTCGCAAGACGAGGTGAGCAGCTCATGAGCATCTCCTGGCTCTTCTCTGTCTTTCTGTAGTATTTTTCTATATTTTTTCCTTGTATTTGTCTGTACCGGTTCACTGCCAAAAACTCCACGAATAGAACCATGACATACAGAAGAGCTCTAATGACCCCTGCTAATTTCTCTCTAACCATGCATGCGTGGGCCATAAGCATTAACTCCAAATAGTACATGCATGCACCATGCACTACCAGCCAAACAAATGCCCACATGAAGCATCCATTCCTTAATCACCGTTAGCCTTTTTCGCATGATTAAATTCCGGCCATTTCACAAATGCCACATGCTAACTCTGATTTCAATAATTCTTTTTTTTTAAATTCATCTAAAATCATGATCTACCTCTCATATTAATTTCATGATTTTTGGAGCTTATTTGAATTTATATGATTATTTATCTGTGCCTGTTGTCTGTGTCGTTCGTCGCGTATTTTAGCTGACGGAGTGAACGAGCCGGAAAACGAGAACGTTGGAAACGAGTACCGCGAGTTTGACGCCGAGGACCCGGACTGTCAGCAAGAGTTTGCTAAGGACGCCGACGGAGGCAAGTCCAACCGATCCCCTTTGATGCATATTGATCCTATTTTTAAACATAACCCGTAGAAGCCGTTTTAAATATTGCATGTACGATATATGTACGAAGTATTTTTGCTGCTTAGTTAAAACCTGTTGAATAGCCATCCTTGAATTGATATTACCCGGTAATTGTCTTGTTCGAACCTAGGAACAAATAATATGCTATGACAAGAAATATTATTATTTAGTATGCTTAGGACTTGTTACTCATCCTGGATACTCATCGTTATATCTTTTTCAAATATAATGATTTTAAAAGTAAAAGGTGTGAGTGGTGAAAATAAAATGTGGGTATTGTGAAAGGGTTAATGAACAAGTTATAGATGTGATTACTATGGAGATGGGGCGGATGAGATCTCTTTTGGAGATGCCCTGGTGTTGTGGCTTATACCTTGCGGGGTTAAGTGTGAAGATATCCGCCTTGTCTCGATTAAGGACTGAGTTGATGATTCATCTTGCCTAACTCATTTATCGTACAACCACTCGCCTTGCATGGGAAAGGCTTAGTCTAAATCCCTCTAGTTAGTATGGCAATCACCTGGAGGCAGGTGTGCAACGCGACACTAAGTGATGTATGTGAAATTGTGGAAATATATGAAAAGAGCTTTGTGAATTATTGTGGTATCATGAGATGTGGCCTTAGTGTTCCCGTGGTGAGCGCCATTACTTAGCTATGGAGGGTAATGACTTTGATGGATCTGGGCTTGCACGACGGTGTAAGTTATGGTATCCTACTTGTGGGAAAAGTGTACAACCTCTGCAGAGTGTAAATCTATCTGGATAGCCGTGTCCGCGGTCTCGGACGGGTTATGGTTTGGTTTCAACAACTAGATGAGATGGGATGAGTGAAAACATGAGAGTGAGTGTGATTTTGGAAATAAATGGTTGACTGCCATTGTGTTGTGGGAACAAGGGTTCAACAACACTTAAAATTGTGATCAAACCCCCATTTTCAGAAATACTATCATATGTGGAAAAAGAGTTCTTTTACAACAGTACTTGTGAAATGAAACCTTGCATGTGTAAAAAGATAGCTTTATGCAAATAAAACTAAGCCTCATCCTTGATTTATCCATATGCATATATATTGTTATCCCCTTCCGTAGGGTAAGGTTGGATTTGCTGAGTGCTTTGTACTCACCCTTGCTTTATTAAACAGAGGAAGATCCGGACTTCGATCCTGAAGTAGCGTTCGAGTAAGGTCGTGTCTGCACCCAACTAAGCCTGTGGCATTGGGACTCGTCAGATGTTCGATTGTGATATCGTTTGTTTCTGGATCCTTTGGACCTATGTTGTATTTTGGTGTCTTATTATTATAGCGTGCCTTCCTTATCCACGCTTACCGAGACTAATACGCTGAAACTTATCTGATGTAATAAATGTGTTACTAGCCTCCTGGGACTAGTATTGTATCACATTTGAGTTCCTGGTTTACCAGGGGCGCTTCAATAAGTGACGACTCGCCTGAGCCCTGGCCTCGAGCATAAGTAACGACTCGCCCGAGCCCTGGCCTCGAGCGCAATCAGTGGCTCGCTTGAGCCCTGGTCTCGAGCGCAATCAACGACTCGCTCGACCCCTGGTCTTGGTGCCAGGCTTCCCACACGCGACGACCGTACCGCTGATGTGACGCAGACCATACCTCCTCCCATGCTGTGGCAGGAGAGATGACCCTTACTATTTCAAGTGGCAGGAGAGATGACCCTTACTATTTCAACAACTCTCGTCCCTGTTGCGCCTTACCTGCACCGTTGTAGGTACGGTCGAACAAAGGAAGGGATAGGAGATGTTAACTCACGCCACTGTCACCATACTCAGGTAGTTACTGTTCTCGGCAAAGGACAAGGCCTCGGAAGGGATCGCCACGACCCAGAACAGGGCTCGGCGACATGATCAACAGGAACAACCATGTTGTTGCCACTACCTCAAGGACGTGATGACCAAAGACTACAGTCCCGATGTCATAACTCTTCAGTGCACCACGGGTAATAAATAACTTACACATGTAAGCCTCTTCTCCCCTTGTGGATATAAAAGGGGAGGCAAGGCACCAACATGAAAAACAAGTCCAACACGATCAACACAACACTCATACAAAGGCTCTCTAAGCCTAGACCTGGGACTACTTCCCTCTCTCGCAGCTAGCTTGTACACCCCTGCTACAAGCACTTTCTGGTGCAAGATAATACAGGTCTCGACCCCCTCACTAGACGTAGGGCAGTGTTAGCCTGAACCAGTATAAATTCTCTGTGTTCTTCTTACATATCCATCTGGGTCGAGGGACACACAGATTTGTTACTTGTTAGTGCCTGGATCACGTATCCAGACACCGACAATTTGATTTTGTATAAAAAATATTTTTTTCTAAAACATATTAATCATATCAAATCATATCTTTATTGTAAGGAATTCAATGAAGATAAATTTTATATAAAACTTATAGATATTGTCGAGATCTACAACTTTGTAGTTCTGAGTTTTTTCATTTGAGGTCATTAAGATGCTCAAAAAATTAATTACATATTTAGCCTTCAAGGTATTTTGGACTTTTCACACTCGCGGTTTGACACCGTTAGAGTCAAATCTGACGAAAATGGCATGAAGGACAAAAGAGTTTACAACACTGGCACATATGAGAACTCAACTTTTTTAATGACTTGTGGATAATTAACAACTTTTATAATAGCATGTAAGTAAAAGCCTTAGATTTTTTCCAAAGTGAGGGACTATTTGGCTTACGTCCACACTTAACCTGCCTAAGCTTCAGCGAGCTACAGAGCAAAAACAACAGTTTGGTTCAGTTTTTAGCAGTTGAAGCCACAAGCCTTTTTTTTTCTTATTGTTTGCTCTTGCACCCTGTCATGTAGCACATATTAATTGTGGTAAGGCCGTGGCGAGTGTGGCGGGGTTTTTGGCCGCCACCGCCACACCGTGTTGTGGCTGCCATCATTGTGATGTGCACAGGAAGACCAACAACCAAACAGCCCTTGAATCTTAACTTTGATTATTATTGGTGTATCCAAAACTCTATACATGGATTAACATTGCTAGATCATTACAAAACTATTTTAGTATTAAACATGTTATAGTTTTTGCTGACTAAAGTTATAAATGGTTCACTTAGAACAAAACCTTACAAACTTTTTTAACTAATTAAGAGAAAGAGTGATTTTGATGGGGTTCTTAAATTTTTTTCCCACTTCTCACATAGGTCCATAAACTTTTTTCCGCTCATTTGTATCCATGAACTTTGAAAAATGGTATAAAATCCTAGAAAGATCATATATGGGGAAATTAAGTTTTGTTAAGCTCCACACATGAGTAGAGCTATGCAATGGATATATAATATGGCATGCTTTAGCTTAAAGTTTTTGGTGTAGCTGTAGATTTATGTGTTTCTGTGTTTAATTCATAACTTTCTTATATATCAATTGTGGTGAAATTTTTATGATAGATTACGCACTGTAGGCTTGAGCTAGAGTAAAAATTTTAGTTTCAGTGAAGCATGTATGGCTTAGTTATTGATTTACAATGCTTATTTAATAGTTATCTTATATTCCTCGCGCGTACGCAAAGTCGCAAAACAGCACACTGCACGTATAGTATTTATAATTTGAACGTGTATTCCGATATTTCGGCGGCGTCCTAGGCTCTGGCAAGATTAATTATTGATGTCATGTGAAAGAAACTTGAATTGCACATGACATGACTATCTGGCTTGTGGTCTCTAGGAACAAAGCTTTACAACGGCAAAGCCACGGTTTATCCACAAAAATTGTGAGTTGTGACTGTTTTGTTCTTCCACGTCACAAGACAAGATGAAGCTGTGTGTGGGAATTAAATAAAAAACAAAACAAAGGTAAAGGCAGAGCGTCGGTAAAGAAAAGCAAATGATGCTTCCCAACTCGTCGATCTTCTTCCAAAGGAAGCAACGAATCGATATCTGTCATGTGTGTTGCTTTGTCACAGTTCATACCACCCCAAGAAGGCCATTAGCACGGCGTGTGTTGCTCAATTCCTGCAGCCACTCTCGCTTCCACTTCGCATCGTGTGTGCTCGCACAGCGGCAAGGCAATAATGGCACCGCCGCGCCGCTACCTGGCAGCGTCTGCGTTGCTCGCCCTGCTATGCGCGTGCGCCACCACGGCGCCGCCGGCCTCCGTCGCGTCCGCGAGCGTGCCGATCACTACGTGCCGGTCCTTCTGCGGCAACATCACGGTGGACTACCCGTTCGCGCTCCACCCCGGGTGCGGCCACGCGGGGCTCCGCGACCTCCTCTTCTGCATCAACGGCGCGCTGATGCTCCACCTCCCCTCGGGCTCCTACCGCGTCCTCGACGTGGACTACGCCTACCGGGGCCTCACCCTGCACGACCCGGCCATGTCCGACTGCCGCGCGCTCGACCTCACCCCGGCGGGCCGGGGCAACGGCTTCGTCCTCGAGCCGTGGCGGGAGCCGTACCTGTCGCCGGACCCGGACAACGTGTTCCTCCTCCTCGGCTGCCGCGCCACCTCCCCGCTCTTCCAGGGCTTCCCCGACCGCCACCTCCCCTGCCGGAACGTGTCCGGGATGGGGTGCGACGACTACCTCGGCTGCGTCGCCTGGGACGACTACTACGCCGGCGCCGGCGGCGGGCGGCGGGGCCCGTCGGGCGACGCGGCGTATGGCACGGCCACGGGGCAGCCGCCCGAGTGCTGCGCGGTGCCCTGGGCCGCCATCCGGGCGGTGAACGTGAGCCGGCTCGAGTGCGAGGGGTACAGCAGCGCGTACAGCCTCGCGCCCGTGCGCGCCCAGGGCGGCGCCGCGGGGTGGGCGTACGGGATCCGGGTGTCGTGGACGCTGCCGGAGTCCAACCGCGGGTTCTGCGGCGCGTGCCGCGCCACGGGCGGGGCGTGCGGCCATGACATGGAGAGCCACGCCGACGTGTGCCTGTGCGGGGACTGGAACTCCACCTCCAACTGCGACTCCTCCGCCGACGCAGCACGGTCGGGCGCCGCCGACGCCGACACGCCGCGCGCGGTCGCCGCGCTTAGCTGGGCCATCCTCGCCTCAGGTAATACAGAAAATGTTAGCGTGCCCCGTGCTTAATTATTGGACCCTTGCACGATGATCTCCTCGCTCCTCGTCATTCGTCTGACTGTTCACTCGTGGTGCAGGATTGACGTCACTATGGTAGTACGCGTCGAGATCAAACGTGTGATGGACGGTGGATTCATGGTTTGATCGAACACAAAGGCTGTCTACTCCATATTCAGATGTTTCGTGGCCTATCAAAAATCGACAGCTACCAACCTTTACCAACAGTAGGAGTACACACCATCTGGAGAAAAACCTTGTGTTTCAGGAGCTTGAAACAACCGAATTTCAGAACCCACGATCACTGTCACATGCTTGAAGTTAATACGGAGTAACGCATAATTGCTTCATACGTACTGGTCTATGTTTAGAATCACTCGTATAATGGACAAAAGCCAGATAGGATCATGTTTGTTGTAGCAAGGCTGTGTCCCGTTATGTACACCGGGCTCGCTCCTCAGGTCCCATGTGATGTGAGTTTTGTCGCACATTAGCAGCGGTACGGCCGGTCAGTTGTATACTATTCAGTTAAACAACACGAAGCCTAGATGATTAGGATGGCTTGATGGTTGATGGTTAGTGGTTAAACATAATGTCCGAACTGTGTTTAAAAAAAATTGTGTTTCCACTAATAACAAAGAAAGCTAATTCATGGCGAAAATTTGGTCAGGTTACATACGCAGCGATAAAGTGTGTGTTGGTTTAGGTACAAAATAATATAACTAGACAAAAAGAAACATGTCTAAGAAAAACATGTTTAACAAAAAAGAAAAGTAACACAAAACTAATTACAATATAATCAAAATTATATGTTACGACTCCTAATAACAAACACTTAAATTGCCCTTAATGACTGCCCATATTATGACACTTCAAAAATAACAAGCTATAAACTCGTGCATCAAATCTAAAGCCCAACAAGCTGCGGGGTGTGGGTGGTACTGCGTGGGGAGAAAGGTGGGACTATAACCCACGTGCAACGTTCAATGAACATGGTAGGCTACAAACTTGGTAAGTATGTGTAACGTGTGTAGGAAGAGTTGTCAAACTATTAACAAAATATGCAAACAATAGCCCTAATTATTATGCTAGCTACAAACCTAATTAAAATGCAACATACATGATTCTACATGATACATGTTTAACAAATCTGAAAAGAAGTAACTTATGATGGTTTTATTTTAGGTTCTTAAACTTATCATGGATGTGTTAATGTGACACTACGTATACTCGAATAACACCAACCTAAAAGTTCAAAGATTCAAAAATAAAGATTCAAGAGTTTCACATAACCCTATCTACATTTATATCTATATTTGTATCTACATCTCTATATCTCTATATCTATATCTTCATCTTCATCTTTTATCTATATTTATATATCTATATCTCTTATAAGCCTAGACCCAATTAAAATTATGTCTCAATATGCAACTCATTCACATCAACAAACTACTAGCATATATATGCAATTATAACACATATCTATTCGCACAAGATATCCACGTCTACAAGCTATATCATCTATTCTGTTTTTAACATACATTTATCTGTCTATGACAGCCTACTATACCATTCACTAAATTTTTTTTGAACGCAATGGTTATCTTCTAGTTATCTAATCTTAGAAACTACTTCCCCGTCTCAAGAGGGAAAAATACAATTCAAGCACAGTATCTGTTGGTGCAAAATTAATCTGCAAACACAAAGGGCTAATACCCGATTCAAACGTTAAGGCGTGCCAGCCGATTTGACCTTACTATCGGCAAAGGTGATAACTCGAATACTTTAGTCCTGACAACAGCGATGCGCCCGGATGTCACGGCTAAGAGGTACTCACACGGAACTTGAGAACACGCCGAGCTTAAGTTGACGAATTCCTAAGAACTCGTAATAAAAGAGAAAAAGTATGACGAAGTCGTCGAAAAGTAGATGCTGGAATATGAGTAAAAACGTGTGTTTGATTGATTGATAGATGTCTCATTACAAAGCCCTAGGGTCCATATTTATACCCCGCTCAAAGAGCTATAACTAAACACGACCAGAATTCGAATTCCAAATTACACGGAATCCGCATACAAAACGATTTAAACAAATAAGGAAATAACTCAGTTATCCCTCGTGACAAATTGAAACTCTTCCACAACCCGATCAGCAGCTTCCAGACTCCCCCTCTGTATCATCGGCAGACTCTTTTGCCATGGTCATCGGCAGACCTCCTCATCATAGTCATCGGCACAGACACATCATCATCTGTAAACTTAGTCACGTCCAGCCTCTCTTTCATCGGCAACCATCCTCATCGGCAACTCATCCTGTAAACCACATACTGTCATCTTATCCTGCCATCCTGGACACGTGCCCAAAAACGGTGTCAACACATGCCCCCCAATTTCGGAGTATGAAACTATTAATGCTCCGAAATTTTCTGCAGTAATGATGCCTTTTCCCGCAATTAATGCTCCTAATCTGGTAACCGACAACCTCAATCCAAACAACTCTGATCCTATTCTCCTGCAAATTCCTCGAAATCCTCAACTTCCTGAACGGGCACTTCCTTCTCATCCGCACATCGGCAATATTACCGTTACGAAGATCTACCGATGGACTAATCAGGACGTTCGTATAAATGGCTACCTTTTACTTTATCCGCCCATCGGCAATATGACCGTTACAGTATGCTGCCGATGGACCGACCAGAAGATCCCGTACAGTAAAATATCTCCAAGTAATGACCGCTCCCCGTCAAATCACCTGCACAATCCCTTGATTACCGTGCGAACAGTTACCATATCTACCTGAGCATCCTCGGGTCTCTCGGATGCGGCAAAGAGATAAGTTAGATTTGCCCCTGCCCGTTTATCCTATAAATAGTTCCTTCTCGGGTACTCCTTCTCCATCACATCATTTCACCATCCCTACTTTTACTTTTCCAGCGGCGGCGCCATTCACAACCTTCGAGACCTCCGACAAGCACTCCTCTTCATCAACTCCGGTGCCCTCAAACGTCCTCTTCACGACAAGATGGCCATTGGCTTCGTCGTCCCTGAGGTCAGATCTCCATCTCATCTTCTGTATATTTTTTTTTATATTCCTGTTCATCCGCGATTCATCTTACTAAATATTTTCCTTTTCCTTTTTCTTTGTATTTTTATTCCCCAAAACACTAGGAGTTATCCAACAAAATTGTCATCCCCACCGATCAACCACACCTCCAATGTCTCGGCCCACTAGGGGATCCAGATCCAACTGACCTTATCAATGCAGAAACCAACAGGATTCCCTTTAGAGCCGAAACTTTTTCTTTAGATCTGTGGAAAGACACCTTTCGCTCTTGGCCCAGCCCTACTGTAGGGTGGAAAGACTGGTTCTTAAGAGTCAGCAATTCGAATGAAGTCCAGTGGGGTGAAAGGAAGCTAGCCCAATGCATCAGGCTATCTATTGCCGATATGCACAAGAACGAGTCGCTGTTGATAGCTGCGTCTTATTTTTGGTCAGATACTCTTAATGCTTTCGTCTTTGGCCACGGCCCTGTTTCTCCCACTCTTGCCGATGTAGCTATGCTCACTGGTCTAGATGTCTCTTCTGCCGATAGCACCCACTTCTTTGATACCGCTCCTAGTGCCAAAGTGGAGACTCGCGCTATCGGCGGTTGGTCGGGGTATATTCAGAAGTACCGTGGGAAGGGGCCTGTCACCATAAAGGAACAAACCACCTTTCTGAACATGTGGCTAGACAAGTTTGTATTCTGTGGTCGATCGGCAGGACCGACTTCTGTCTATCTATCGGCAGCAGAGAGACTGGCTAACTGTGGCCAATTTCCTCTCGGTCGATACTTGCTTGGCGCTGCCTACCATCTTCTCCACCAGGTAGCCCAGAAACTCCTGCTTGGTCAGTCTATCGGCAACTTGGGAGGTCCCTGGTGGTTTATTAACATGTGGCTCAACCTGCACTTGCATAAGCGCCTTGATTTCAACTTGTTCACACAGCATTTCCCAAGAGATATAGCCGAAAATCATGTGTTGGGCGAAGAGGAATCAGCAACACGTGCCCCCCTGAACTTTGGCGAAGCTGCCATAGTTCTATCTGGTTCAGGGAGTAATCCGGATCAAATCGGCCGATTCTTCCAGACTCTGTATGAGGGATTGGCCAGAGATGAACGACCATGGTTGGCTTATGATGACCCAGACAGCATGCTCCCTCTAACCTTCAATCCATTCGATGAAGCTGTCGACAGGGATAATGAGGTGATGATGGCAATTGTGACTCCCAGAGCCATACCAGTGAATTTCTTTGGTAGCACAAAAACCTCTCCCCAAACCTATGAATTTTACAATCCATCGGCCTTAGCCCGTCAGCTAGCTTTCGGCCAGTTGCCGATTGCATTTTCTTATGCCGATGTGATAAAACCCAGAGAACCCATCACCAACTTTCTTGAATGGATTCGAGTAGCCCAACTACCACCAAATGCCGATACAGACGTAGATCTGTCAGAATGGGTTCCAGCTGCTTTTATTACTCAGGCATACAAGTTATGGTGGGCAGAATGGAAAGAGCATCTATTCTGCAGATCGGCCCTCTCATACCGCGGCATGATCGACCCCGAATACGAAGTCCCCGATGACACTGTAAGTATTTTAAACCGATGTTTCATTTTTCAATACTATTTCCACCGGTAGCTCACCCTTGTATTCTTTCTGCAGGTCGACAACATCCCCCCATCGGTTAGCAGGAGTGGCAAGCCGATCGACTTGTTTCCATCAGGCCCGATCTCCTCAATCGGCCACAACGCTCCCACTCTGGCTTCCGTCGTGCATCGGGGTGTGCGCCTCAGGAAAGTCACCACCAAGAGAGCTCAAACATCACCTACGGTAGCTGCTCCCACTCTGGCGCAGGCTTTCAAGGCAATTTGTCAAATCTTTTTCTTTTACACTGACCATCTTTATATCGGCTACATCTGCGCTTATAAACCCCTTTTCGTTGTTGCAGCAAACTGGTGCATCGGCAAAACCAAGCGCCAAAGTACCGATGCCCCCCAGTCTAGCCAGCCAAAGAGAAAGGGCACCAAAGGTGCTAAGGCTGGAACAAAGCGCCAGAGAGTGGCAAGTCCCCCTCCTCCTCCGGTGTCTCCAATTCTGGTGGAGTCCTCTCCTTCTTCTCCAGGAGTCCAGACACAGCAAGCACCATCTCCCCAACCAATGCAGGAAGCACCACAGATGGAAGAACTCCAGCAGGAAGATCCTCAAACAGAAGGTACATCAGCTGACGTGGGTGAACAAACAACTGGCCCGTCAGGTCCAAGTGTACCATCGGCGGTTCCCCTGATTCAGACAACTGTTGTTCCTCCTCCAGGTAACATATTTCAACAATACTTCCGCCGATAAACTTATTCTCATTTAGTCTCATAACCCTTCCTGTCTTTTTCAGTCGATATCGTCCCATCGGCAACCGTAGCCGATCATCCTGCATCTCCATCGGCATCTTTCAGACAGAGGCAGGAAATAGCCTTAAAACAAGTAAGCCACCCAACCTCTACCAGCATTATTTGCCGATTCTCCGAGTATGAACTAACTTTGCTCTCCCTCCAGGAACAAGATTCTCCCGACAGCCTGTTTTCCTTCGCCATCGATCTCTCTGAAGAAGAAGGTGAAGAGGCAAGCTCTTCTCAGACAGTTGGCATTACATCGGCAGAGATCAGGGCCAGGCTGGAAGAATTGTCAGCTCTCCTTCACCAGGACACAGCGCAATTGGTTGACGACTCCGACCCTACCAAGACCCTGTTCAGAACTCTCAGAGGCCAAATCCCAGCCGACGTCGAAGAAATCCTGTTCCAAGCCGCTCATTTGGAGAGTCGCCAGCTGCAGTACTAGAGAGCTTCTCGGCGTCTTGCCAATAGAGCTGCTCAGACTCAACTCTCCGACGAAATGAGGAAAGAGAAGCTCTTAACCGATGAGAAGCACAAGAACATCGGCATCCTGAGATCTTCAGGAGACTAGCTGAAGCAGAAAATATCCGATCTATCGGCAAGAAGAGAATCCTTGTTGGCAGAACTTAAGGAAGTGGAGGACGCCTTATCCCAAGCTCAACAGGAAGAGAGCCAACTGCCAGAGACCATCAAGCTTCTTGAGCACGAGCGAAACATCCATGGTCGCAAGGCACTTCAACTGAAGAAGAAACTGAAGCCGATAGAGGGTTCTGCCGATGATGATATTAAGGAGATAGAAGCAGCCAACCAAATCCGGCTACGTGCTATATCGGCAATCCAGGCGCTGCTTAACACATAAAGTTTTCATCGGCACCATATCTGTGCTTTCCTGCTTCCTCAGCTTTTAGTCTAGCCGATAGGACTGTTATCGGCATCTTTTGAAACACTAAGCCCCCAAACATTTGAATCCAGCCGATAGGAGTGTTATCGGCATTTAAACTTTTATGCATCGACCCATATGCTGGGGTAGTACTTCTTTAAATATTTGCCATTTAATGCTCTAGGAAATTCAACTCCTTCGAGAGTTTCTGGAATATAGGCATTACCAGGAGCCGATCGACTTATCCGATAAGGACCTTCCCAATTAGGAGACCACTTTCCAAACTTCGCACTTTTGGTCCCGACTGGAAAAATTAATTTCCATACCAAATCCCCATCGACAAACTCCTTAGCCTTCACTTTCTTATCATACCATCTAGCAACTCTCTTCTTATTTTCTTCTATACTCATTAAAGCTTTTAACCGATGCCCTGCTAGATCATCCAACTCATCGGTCATCAAAGTAGCATAATTATCGGCGGTTAACCGATCTTGAAAAGATAATCGCCTGGATCCGGCCTTAATCTCCCAAGGCAACACTGCATCATGTCCATACACCAATTGATAGGGTGACACCTTGGTTGATCCATGACAAGCCATTCGATAAGACCACAGTGCTTCATTTAACAATGTATGCCACCGCTTAGGATTTTCTTCAATCTTTCGTTTAATAAGCTTGATAATCCCTTTGTTAGATGCTTCGGCCTGCCCATTGGCTTGAGCATAATAAGGAGAAGAATTCAATACTTTAATCCCCATACCGATTGCGAATTCATCAAACTCCCCCGATGTGAACATAGTGCCCTGATCGGTAGTAATTGTCTGAGGAATCCCAAATCGGTAAATAATGTGTTCCTTCACAAAATCAATCATATTGGCCGAGGTGACCTTCTTCAAAGGAATAGCTTCAACCCATTTAGTGAAATAATCAGTGGCAACCAAAATAAATTTATGCCCCTTACTAGATGGTGGATAAATCTGGCCGATCAGATCGATAGCCCAACCCCAAAACGGCCAAGGCTTGATAATAGGATTCATAGCCGATGCGGGTGCTCTTTGAATGTTACCAAACTTTTGACAACCTTGACATCCCTTGAAATACTTAAAGCAATCCTCAAGTATAGTCGGCCAAAAATACCCATTCCTTCTAATCATCCATTTCATTTTGAAAGTCGATTGATGTGCTCCACATACCCCTTCATGGATTTCTCCCATCAAACTCCTAGCTTCATCATCACCCAAACATCGGAGAAGAATTCCATCAATAGTTCGATAATACAATTCATCTTCGAGGAGCACATATTTGGTTGCTTGAAATCAAACTCGTCTTTCAACTTTCTTGGATGGATCCTTTAGATAATCAATAATTTCCTTCCTCCAATCATCGGCACCGATTGCCGATTTCGCATTAATCATAGGCTGATATCCCGAGGCATGCTGAGCTAACCGATTGGCCTCTTCATTATGCAATCGAGGAATATGCTCTAATCGGAAATCTTTGAATTCTTTCAACAGTCGCATGCTTTTCTCGAAATGAGTTACGAGAGCTTCACTTCGGCATTCATAGCTCCCGGCCAATTGATTTATAACCAACATAGAATCCCCAAAAATTTCAACAGCATCAGCACGAACTTCTCTTAACAACTCCAATCCCTTGATCAGAGCCTGATACTCAGCCTGATTATTTGTCGATGTAGCAACAATCGGCAAGGAAAATTCATACTTCTTCCCCTTAGGGGAAACTAATACAATGCCGATTCCTGCCCCCCGGTCACATGTAGATCCATCAAAGAAAAGTGTCCAGGGCACAATTTCCAAGGCCTCCACTACACCGCAATGCTGAGTCACGAAATCGGCCATAATCTGTCCTTTAACTGCCTTAGCCGATTCGTAACGCAGATCGAACTCCGACAGTGCTAAAATCCATTTACCGATCCTGCCACTCATAATCGGCATAGACAGCATGTATCGGACCACATCATCTTTGCAAACAACAGTGCATTCGGCCGATAATAAATAGTGCCTCAATTTAATACACGAAAAATATAAGCATAAGCATAACTTCTCAATGGCCGAATACCTAGTCTCAGCATCAATTAATCTCCTGCTTAAGTAATAAATTACACGCTCTTTCCCTTCAAATTCTTGAATCAAAGCCGAACCGATAACCGTCCCATCGGTAGACAAATACAATCTGAAGGGCTTTCCCTGCTGAGGTGGAACTAGAACTGGAGGATTCACTAGATATTTCTTGATTTCATCCAAAGCCAACTGCTGCTTTTTTCCCCAAATAAATTCTTGATCGGCTTTCAATTTAAGAAGAGGACTGAAAGTACGAATTTTACCAGACAGATTGGATATAAATCTCCTGATAAAATTTACCTTGCCGATCAAGGACTGGAGCTTAGTCTTGTTGGTAGGGGCCACTATTTTATTGATAGCATCAATAGATCTTCGACTAATTTCAATCCCCCTTTGATGTACCATGAAACCAAGGAACTGCCCTGCCGATACACCAAATGCATACTTATTGGGATTCATCTTCAACCCATGCTTCCTTGTGCACTCTAACACCTTTTGTAAGTCGACAAGATGCTTTGAGAAATCCCCAGACTTAACCACCACATCATCAATATAGATCTCCACCAGCTTGCCAATGAACTCATGAAATATAAAATTCATGGCCCTTTGATAAGTAGCACCAGCATTCTTCAACCCAAAGGTCATGACTATCCATTCAAATAAACCGACATGACCAGGACACCTAAATGCAGTTTTTGGAATATCTTCCTCTGCCATGAATATTTGATTGTATCCTGCATTGCCGTCCATAAAGCTAATGACCCGATGACCGGCCGCAGCATCAACCAACAGATCGGCAAAAGGCATTGGGTATCCATCCATCGGCGTAGCTTTATTGAGATTCCTGAAATCAATGCACACCCGAAGCTTCCCGTTTTTCTTGTAAACCGGAACAACATTAGATATCCACTCGGCATACCGACACTGCCGAATAAACTTGGCTTCAATGAGTTTGGTGATTTCGGCCTTCATATCAGGTAGAATGTTAGGATTACATCGACGAGCTGGTTGCTGATGTGGCCGAAATCCAGACTTGATAGGTAACCGATGTTCGACGATTGATCGGTCTAAACCAGGCATCTCGGTATAATAAATCGGTTAATTGTTGCTTACACTCAGGATTTAATTTAGCACTAATAAAAGTAGGTCTAGGCTTATCACCACTACCTATATCTACTTTTACCAAATCATCGGCCGATGTGAATCCCTGGCCTAATTTTCCATCATCGGCGAACCTATCCATTAAAAACCGTCGTCAGAACCGACTGCTTGGATCGGTGGAATCTCGTAATCGGCTACTTTGAGAAAATCCTTCTCCCAAACTTCTCCTGAAATGCACCTAGTTCTTTCATAGGTATCGGCTTCTGCCGACGCAATAACGTAAGAAGAATCTCCCGGGACAATCTCAATCTTGTCACCTACCCACTGAACCAAGCATTGGTGCATTGTAGATGGGATGCAACAATTAGCATGAATCCAATCTCTTCCCAACAATAAGTTGTAAGCACCCTTTCCACTGATCACGAAGAAAGTTGTCGGCAAGGTTTTGCTGCCGATGGTCAACTCCACACATATTGCTCCTTTAACTGGAGACACGTTTCCTTCAAAGTCTTTGAGCATCATATCGGTCTTGGTCAAATCCTAATCCCCTTTCCCAAGCTTCCGATATACTGCATAAGGCATAATATTAATAGCAGCTCCACCATCAACTAGGATCTTGGTCATTGGCTGCCCATCAACCCTCCCTTTGACGAATAGAGCCTTAAGATGTTGTCTCTCGTCATCGGCAGGTTTCTCAAAGATAGCTGTCATCGGATCCAGAGCCAGCTGAGCTATCTGATCAGAAAATTCCAACTCATCATCACTGGATGGTGCAAGAAACTCCATCGGCAACATAAAAACCATGTTAACTCCCGCCGATGGACCTTCCCTCTTGGTGTCTGATGGCTGCTGACTTCCAGAGTTCTCGCCCTTGTTTAGCTCCTCTTGCCTTTCACGCTGCAATCTCCTTTTCTGTGTCTTGGTCAACCCTTCCGGACACCATGGAGGAAGTGGCTTCTGCCTTACTGCTGGGCGTCGATTCTCCCTTGACTCTATCCGATGCGTGTTAGCATCCCTGCAAAATATGAACTCATCGGGAACTCGTGCATTAGCCATCTCCTCGAGTTCTTCCTGGTTTCTTGGAAAATATTGGACACGATTGCCAAGCCTATCGTGCACGCTGAGCCTGCCCCCTAGCCGATCATGAACCGATGCTCTTCCTCTGATCGGCCCATCAAATCGCCGGTCGTCATCATGATAACGCCGATCAGTCCTGTCGTACCGATCATAACCATTGCACTCAGGGCAGTCTCTGATAGTAGGAAGCTTAATATTTTCCTCCCAACAATGGATGAAGAACGGGCAGTTCCAATGATCTCTATGCCGATTCCACTCCTGTCGGCGTCTTTCTTCCTCTCGTCGATAATCTTCTTGCTGGCGCCGATACCGATTTTCCCGTTGCTGCCAGTTCTCTCGAGGTCTTCTATGAGTTATAACAATACCAGACTGAGGGGGCCTACCCGAACTGGTTCCTTCCTGGACTAAGCCCTTACTTTTTGCATCGGCAGTAGTAACTTGGTGCTGAGGATCTACCGATGCGCTTTTCTCAGCTGTTTCCGATGTTAAGACCTTGGCCTTCCCCTTGGCATCCAACATGTTTGTCGGGAAAGGATGTTGGTCTATCTTCATCGGCTTCTGGGTCTTGGAACTGTCAAACTTAATCCTCCCAGACTCTATTGCCGATTGCAGCTGTTGTCTGAACACTTTGCATTCATTTGTGTCATGAGAAGTTGCATTATGCCACTTGCAATATCTCATTCTCTTCAACTCCTCAGTTGATGGGATCACGTGATTAGAAGACAGCTTGATCTGACCTTCCTGGAGTAGAAAATCAAATATCTTATCGGCCTTAGCGGTGTCGAAAGCGAACGTCTCTGGTTCTTTCTGCCCAAAAGGACAAGACATCGGCTTCTTGTTTTTGACCCACTCTGCCAAACCGATGACTGGTTCCTCATCAGAATCGGAGCTCGTTGCTTCATCAACAAATGATACTTTCTTGTTCCATGCTCTTTTGGGCTCGAAAGGCTTGATGTCTTGATCAGAAATCCTCTGCACCAAATGACTTAAGCTTTCAAACTCCTGAGAAGCATACTTATCCCTGATGTGTGGCAATAAACCCTGGAAAGCCAAATCGGCTAGCTGCCGATCATCTAGAACCAGACTGTAGCATTTATTCTTAACTTCCCGTATCCTCTGCACAAAACCTTCAACTGATTCATCATTGCGCTGTCTCAACTTGACCAAGTCAGTGATCTTCTTCTCATGAACCCCGGAGAAGAAGTATTTGTGGAATTGTTTCTCCAGATCGGCCCAAGTAATCACTGAGTTGGGAGGTAATGATATGAACCAAGTAAAGGCCGATCCAGATAATGATGATGAAAATAGACGAACCCTCAATTCGTCTCTGTTACCAGCTTCTCCGCATTGAATGATGAACCTGTTGACGTGCTCCATGGTTGACGTGTCATCCTACCTGGAAAATTTGGTAAAATCCGGTACCTTGTACCGATGTGGGAGCGGGATCAAATCATATGCAGGAGGATACGGTGTCCGATAAGAGTAAGTGTTGACTTTGGGTTTTATCCCAAATTGTTCCCTCATTACTTCAGCGATTTTATCGGCCCAATATGCATCGGCGTCCTGCCGATGAGGCGGCTGAGGGTCCGGCACTTGGTGGCGAACCTCCACGTGTCTGTTCGGGACGTGATCTGCACGTTGCATCGGATTGATCATCTGTCCTCCAATCTGCGGACCACCAAACTGCTGTCCACCGACTTGCTGTCCCCCGAGTTGCTGTCCAATATTCATTGGCTGGCTGGAGATCCCCTGACTTTGGAATCCGAGATAGATCTGTCCTTGCTGGAACCCCGTAGCCTGATAACTTTGTTGGGGCGATTGTGGAAAGACTTGCTGTCCAAGCCATCCATTATTAGCGTTCATCGGCATAGGCGCTGCCGATGATTGGTAATTGGGTACCATCATTGAATTGACATATCCTGACTGGGCCATAGACCTCTGTTGCATCAGCATTGAATCTACCGATGCATTAGGCACCTGGAACATTGAATCTTGAGGATTCCCAGTGTGAGGCCTTGCAGTAGTAGTTGTTATATACCGGGGACTCTGGTTCAACGGCGCATTGGGAAGCGCCGATGTCATAGGAGTCTTGCCCCTCATGTCGGTTATCTGCGATGTTCCTGGCGTCAATTCTGGAGGCATACCATAACCCCACCAGTTAGGAGGAAGAGTCAACCCTGACATTGCCGATGCCAACATGTCTGTTGTCAGTTTATTCTGCCCACTTGAAGTTTGTGGGTTGGTTGTCATCGACACAGATGGTGCACCAGTAGCTCCCGATGTACTTGGAGGGACGACAGATTGTGCACTTGCAGCCGTCAAAGCAGCCGATGGAGCCGTGACCTCTGGTGCTGTTGGCTGATGATGAGAGGGGCCCACATAATCTGGTGGGATTTGTCCTTCCTTGAAAGTTCTTGCCACGGCATTGAAAACCGTATTAGACAGTATGCCGGCTTGGTTGATCAAAGCTCGGTTGATAGCACTGTCAACCATATCTTGAAGCTTGCCAGGATTGGCTTCGAAGGTGACCTGCCGTGGTGCCGGCAGTGCATCTTTCTGAATCACCTCGCCGCTCCTGCTTATGCTGAAAGACCTCAGGCATTGCAGCTTGAACTCTTCCATGGCTTGGGCAATAGCCTGCTTCTGCTCGTCCTTGAGATTGGCCTCCGTCACGGGGATAACGTTCTACTGATCGAGGTCAGAGATCGACATGTTGATCTTGATCTTGAATCTGGTCCCACTGGGCGTGCCAAAAGATGTGTTGGTGCAAAATTAATCTGCAAACACAAAGGGCTAATACCCGATTCAAACGTTAAGGCGTGCCAGCCGATTTGACCTTACTATCGGCAAAGGTGATAACTCGAATACTTTAGTCCTGACAACAGCGATGCGCCCGGATGTCACGGCTAAGAGGTACTCACACGGAACTTGAGAACACGCCGAGCTTAAGTCGACGAATTCCTAAGAACTCGTAATAAAAGGGAAAAAGTATGACGAAGTCGTCGAAAAGTAGATGCTGGAATATGAGTAAAAACGTGTGTTTGATTGATTGATAGATGTCTCATTACAAAGCCCAAGGGTCCATATTTATACCCTGCTCAAAGAGCTATAACTAAACACGACCAGAATTCGAATTCCAAATTACACGGAATCCGCATACAAAACGATTTAAACAAATAAGGAAATAACTCAGTTATCCCTCGTGACAAATTGAAACTCTTCCACAACCCGATCAGCAGCTTCCAGACTCCCCCTTTGTATCATCGGCAGACTCTTTTGCCATGGTCATCGGCAGACCTCCTCATCATAGTCATCGGCACAGACACATCATCATCTGTAAACTTAGTCACGTCCAGCCTCTCCTTCATCGGCAATCATCCTCATCGGCAACTCATCCTGTAAACCACATACTGTCATCTTATCCTGTCATCCTGGACACGTGCCCAAAAACGGTGTCAACAGTATCATATTCTAGTATTTTGATCAATTATAAATAAAAAAGTATCAAAACTTATGCATGATATTCAATAAATACCATTAAATTAATTATGAAATTTATTTTCATAATAAATGAATAATTTTACCATGGTTGAAGAAGCGTTGAAAAGCGATTTGTGTGTTTATAATCAGTGGGCCCAGAACATAAAAAGCGATGAGAGACGATGAGAGCAAGGCAATGAGAGACGCCATAGACGTCACATCGCCTCTCATCGCCTATGAGATTATGGGGATTATGATCCTAGATAGAGGAGTGCACTAAATTTTAGTCAAATATGAATCAATTTAACTGATAGTAATCCATATTTTGCATTTTTTTGTGACAGAGCTGAATTTATTACTCGGATTTCTTTAGCGTCAAGTGGTCACTACTCACTATAGTGACAACAGAGACCATATTCCTTTCCTCCCGCACAGTCCTAGGGATCTTCTCGTTAACACCCACGGTGGCCTTTATTCTAGAGAAGAGAGAAAAGGGAAAGGGCCGGATTCTCCTGCTCCTCTTTATCGAAAGAAGCGAGGGAGCATGGCTTTCCATGATCTGATCTGATCCCAGATTGATCATTTTTTGTGCTACAGAAGCTGAGGAGGAAAACAGCCTCGGTCAAAGCGGCTGCTGCGTTCTCGTCCTTTCAGGCGCCGATTTCACTTTCAGCAGCAGCCAGGAGCGTCAGTGTTAGAGTACAAGGATTTGCTGTTGCTGCTGCTTTGTATGGATCGACGCTCGACCTCGACGGTGCTTTAGGCCTTCGCAAAATTTTAGGTTTTTGGCTACTATAGCACTTTCGTTTTTATTTGACAAACATTGTCCAATTATGGAGTAATTAGGCTCAAAAGATTCATCTCACAAATTACAGGTAAACTGTGCAATTAGTTTTTATTTTCATCTATACTTAAAGCTCCATACATGCAATCAAAGATTTGATGTGACGGAAATCTTAAAAACTTTTACGAACTAAACAAGGCCTTAGCAAGATGGTCACTTCATCCATCGCCCACTTTGATGAATCATTGCTTTTTACAGTACGTTTTGTAAGTTTTGTTTCTAGTACGGTGTACTACAAGATCGCAGGAGGTTCTTTTGAAATTTATTAGTGGCAGTAAAATAGTACTAGTACTTGGTAGTCAATGGAAGAGGCAACTAGCCACCCTACAGCTTTTGACCATCACTCGCATGGCTGGCAAGCAACGTGAACGATGCCTGTGCATGTCTGCAGAGAGAAGCAGCGTCACCACTCGGCACTCACCAGCTAGGGCCTTGCTTAGTTACAATTTTTTTACAAAATAAATACCATATTATTTTCGTTTGTATTTGATAAATATTATCTAATTATGAATTAACCAAGTTCAAAAAATTTGTTTTGCAAATTACAGACAAATTATACAATTTAGTTATTTTTAGTTATATTTAATATTTTATTTATGTACCGCAAGATTTGATGTAACGAGAAATCTTAAAAAAATTTATAAAATCTTTGGGAAATAAACAAGGCCTAGTTTAGTTCCAAAATATTTTGCAAAATGGACACTGTAGCTTTTTTGTTTGTATTTGACAAATATTGTCCAATCATGGACTAACTAGGCTCAAAAGATTTGTCTCGTCAATTCCGACCAAACTGTGCAATTAGTTTTTATTTTTATCTATATTTAGTACTTCATGCATGTGTCTAAAGATTCGATGTGACGGGGAATCTGAAAAATTTTGCAAAATTTTTTGGGAACTAAACAAGGCCCTAGTTTAGTTCCCAGAAAATTTTGCAAAATTTTCACATTCCCCGTCACATCGAATCTTGCGACACATGCATGAAACATTAAATATAGATAAAAAATAACTAATTACATAATTTATCTATAATTTGTGAGACAAATCTTTTATCTATGATTTAGACAAAATTTATCACATACAAACAAAAGTGCTACATTATCTTTTTCTCAAAATATTTTAGAACTAAACAAGGCCCTATGCATCCATGAGAACCTATACACTCGTCACTCGAAACCTACCCCGCGGGCCGCGGCGGCCTTCGTCGTTATGGGGAGAACAACGGACGGACTGGGCCAAGATAGCATGACAGGTCCGAGCAGGGCCTGCTCTACGATGGGCCTTGCAACCTGGACACAAAAGCCCGATCACACACCACGAAAGTGGCGCGTCTCGACGCCCATTGGGCCATACTCCACAGAAGCAACGCGGTCACGCTCACTCGGTGACACACAACGCGTGTATACGGTGGGAAAACCGCGTGTTGGCCCACTTAGGACAACCATTTCAAGCAAGTCTGCAGTCAACTGTAGAGATGCATGAATGCGCGTACAAACAACAAAAGAGAAACACGCTAAATGGTCCTTGTTTCTTGTTGCGACTAGATTAAGATGTTAATGGTCCAAGGCTGCTACATTAAAGATTATGTGTCTTTTTCTCCCTTCCTTTCCGAAAGAGGAAACAGAGATTGATGCTGCATGCATTATCGGCTTGCATGCATGCATATGGGAGCCATTGATTCTAGAGTAAAACAACAGGGACACCTCAAAGCAAGACGTGGGGACATCGACGAGCAATCGCCACAAATTTTTTTTGTTTTGTTGTATATATATATAAAAGGAATCGACCGGCTCCTTTTGTCCTTGTCAGTCGGAGCAGCGTGGCTTCATTTTGCTGCACTGGATCTGCTGGATCTGGATGCTTCATTTTCAGATGACGGGTCGGTGCTGGGACTAGTCCGGCCGGATGGCGCTCGCTAGCAAGGACACCGCCTGTCTCTATAGTGTGAGCAGATAAAACTTGCTTACAGCGATTTGTTTTGACACCGCTGGCTTATAATTTTCGTCAATAGCAGAGAAATGGCTTTCGGTTCACACTTTTAATCTCGGTTATGTTAAGGTTTGGGAGTAAATACTTTTTTAAGTCATGAGTCTAAATTTTACAAGTACAAAGGTCCTTTTATCACAGTTGGTAACAATAACCGAAATAAAAAACCAGCCTTTAATCCGGGTTGGTAACGGTAACACTAAGGGTTGAAACTTTAGTCTCGGTTGGTAACACCAACCTAGACTAAAGGGTCATCTTTTAATCTCGGTTGGTGAGATTCAACCATTAATGTTAACAACCCGGACTAAAGGTCTCTCATCCAGGACTAAGGTTTTTACGGGGTAATTAAAAAAGAGGGCACCTAGAATTTTGCTTAATGTGTAGGTGAGTTGGTAAGGGAGCTATGCATGAGACATCTTACATTAAAGTTGAGCATGCAGCCCGCGGGCCAAAGGCATAGCCCAAAGCACGACGATTTGGCCCGGTCCAAGCACGGCACGGCTTGGACCACAACCGTGCCCGTGCCGGCCCGAAGCACGTAGTGGGTTGTGCTTGGGCTAACCCTCAGCTCGCCGAGCGGCATGGCCCGACCCGCTTTTAATAGTAGGTACGATGTCGAACCGGTATTAGGGAACTTGTGAAACTTGAAGTATCAAGTTCTTTGACTTGTGAAACTTGTGACTTTTGGTATGTAAAATATGATCTATGAAGTATATTGTGTTATGTGAATTGTAAAGTATCAAGGTTTGTGATTTGAATGTGATTTACTGATGTTTTGTTAAATTCTGTATTAAATTTGATTTTTTTCATATAGCGGGCTATGAGCTGGCCCGATAGATTATTGGGCCTCGTGCTCTTCGGACCGGCATAACCTGAAAATCGGCCCATGTACCGTGCTTGGACCATTAGACAGACACAGTGGCTTGTGGAGGCACGGCCCGGTGGCACGACGAGCCATACGGGCCCGTGCCCTATTGAGTCGTGCCTAGCACGGGCCCGTGCCATGCCAGACCGGATCAGCTGTTGCTCAACTTTATCTCACATTCCGTAAGAGAGATCTCTCCGAAGTTAAATTGTTTTTTTTTTAGTTTCAAGAATAGGCTTTAGTCCTGAATCCATAATCCTGGTCGAAAAACCGGTATTGAAGCTCAACTCTATATCAGTGTTTCTTTTCTGCTTGTGCTGTTGGCTTCAGGTTCGTACGGAGGCGCATGGGCGTCTTTATATTTACAGAAATAAAATAAAATAAAGCACGCGGTTATTTTTGCATGTTGCTTGCAAGTTGCAACTTTGCAAGTTGCAAGATGGGAGTGCTGTGCTGCATGAGGACCACATGCATGCACGAGCTGTCAGCTGAGTCGTCGTAGTTGGTGATGACATAGTAGTGTCTAGTGTGTAGTTCACTCTTTCAGGCTACCATTGCTTAACCATGCATCTCACACAGTCACACGCACCGGCCATCCTCTTTGACCAACTGACGATATCTACCGAGACCTTGCTCTCGCTCCACGTCCACGATTCTTACGGCAGGCATGCAACATGATTCACTTGTAGGTATAGATGTACATTTGGCCCGTTAAATTTAGCCCGGTATGTGGCCCGGCCTTTTGACCCGGTCCGTGGCACAGTCTGGTCCGGTGCTTGCGGGCCACGGGCAGGCCGGTCCGTTGACGGACCGGGCTATGGGCCGCACCCTCGGCCCGCTCATTTTGTTCTATATGTTGTGATTTTGTGTTCTTTCTCTTTGATATAACAATGAAATTGTATGCTGATTTTTTCATATGTTGTGATTTGTGAAAAAATTTGACCTTTGTTTAAAAAAATGGTAAATTGAGACATGATATGCTTGTCGGGCTGTGGGCCGGTCCGGCCCGACCGGGCTGAACGGGCGGCACGGCCCGGAAAAATGGCCCGCGGACCGGACCATGGGCCGCACCCTCGGCCCGCAGCACGGTGGTGGCCTGGCCTGGTCGGCCCGTGGCCCGACGTGGCCCGCCCCGTGCCGTGCCGGCCCGGCCCGTTGTACATCTATACTTGTAGGCTTGTAGTAGTATATACTTAGCTCATTTTACTCGCGAAAGCCATATATGGCCTAACGGTTACAAGAGTCTTCTAATCTGTATGTGCTCGCTTTCACCATGTTCAGTGTTTGATCTCCAAATGAATCGGAAATACAAATATATCTAAATAAATGGTCCTTTTACAAATTATATTTTTTAATAGATAATTTTAAAATATAAATACAAAAAATAGTAATTTGATTTATATAAGATGGAAAATCTTACGTAAATAAGTTATTTTTTGATGAAACGTAAGTAGAAAGTTAGTGCATTACAAATTAACAAAAGTAGTCGGTTTCACTGAAAATGACCACATTAATCATAAAGATCTAGATTGTATCATGCTAGAACAATCCAAAGATATTGTAGGAAAAACAACATGAGACTCCAACATTGTATGAAAAGAGAGCTATAGTGTAGAATTCAATCAATATTACCACCGTATTTTGCCATGATAATAAAAACAAGGAAATCATAGGAATGTCTATGGGAGATATTATACTTATGCACAAGAGCTATCCAAACCAGACACCAATACCTTGGCATGCCAATGAATAACCATGGAAGCAATTCTATCTCAATGCCATTTGTCCTCTCGTGTGGTGCTCAACGTCTCACCATCTCAACACGTTTTCTTGTTGTATCACTAAGCTTGTGTAGTTGCTCTTTCCATGTGTTCATGTTGAAATCTTTTGCATCACCATTGACATTGATGAAAGGGGAAAACAACCCAATGAAATGTGTGGGTTCCAACAGTCATAGCTCAGATTTGATGGCTTTCATGCATTGACCTATAGGAGAAGCAAGATCATACGACTAATTAACATTATGAACAAATAAAAAAAAAGAATACCAGCTTTTGATATCATAAGTGCAGTTGGTCTATCAATTCCCTAATAAGCATGCATGATAAACTCATGAGGAACACAGTGGGCATAGTTCAGCCCTTCTTTTTTTCCTTCACGAGGAGCAGGTCATAAGTGAAAACAAATGTGGTCATATCATGACTAGCAATAGCATGTGGTAGAGTGGCGTGAGTAGAAAACATGAAAATATGCAAGAAAGTTATTGACTTTAATATTAGGGATAGACGGATAGTAGAAATGTAATGTTTTAGCACCCCCCCACCCACCCAAAAAAAAATTCAAACTATAGGACGATTTTGGTTTCCAGATTCGTAGTTTTTATTATGGACTTAAATGTACACTACATCTAGATATATATAGTACAAATAATATATGTAGAAAACTAAAATACTTTATAATTTAGACGGAGGGAGTATATTAGAGTATTTGATACTTCTTTTTTGTTTGCACCACCAGTCACCAGATGTAGTTTAGTAAAACGTGCATATATGTGAAATTGAGTATATGAGTGCTTCCATGTATAAGAAAAAAATTTGCTAACCCCCCTTTTTTACAAGGCAAGGTTTTCCTAAGTTCTTCGTGAAACAAAGCCGGAGTAGACGCTCAACATGCACTTATTATCCTCTACAAACATATGAACACATCCCTATGAACGCCCTCCCTCGAGAGACTTTATCGACAGGATATTAGAATGAGTGAAGTCGTCGCACAAGTATCTGACTGCCGACGGACACATAGAGTTGGGAACTCAAACCTAGTGGAACAGGTTCGAACACACAAATAATCCCAACTAGCCTTTTGCTAATAACTTTCAGCCAAACAAACTTTTGTTACATACTCCACCTGATGATATGCAAATAATTCCAAAGGATGCTATGCAAGCCGCATTGAAAGTAATAAGGCCGCAATTCCGCAAACAATCTTTTTTTTTTTTGCACACCGCCTGATGATTTATTAATGCCCGAGTTGACATGATGATTGGATATATGCATGATAGCTACTTGACTAACAATATCTTTATCCGCCGCAACTATATATGTTGCGTTTAAGATTAACTTGCACTAAAACACTTTTAGCCACTAGATTGTCACCCCATTACGCACGTCGTTAGCGTGCAGGTGTTGTTGCGCGCTAATAATGGTTCGGCGCTCCACTCCACTAGTAAGCGCAACCGACTGTGGGATCGTAACGTGCGTGCGTCTTACCTACGAGTCCGACGCGGATCCATTCACATCCGGCCACCACATCATCACACATATTGGCGCTGCACCTATCCATTCGACCACTACCGTGCTGCTACTTCACTCTTGGAGTGTCGCGTGTGGCTGTCGTCCTTCCCTGAACCCCATATATATCAATAAAAAACGAGAGAAAATATAATATGGGGTTTCCATATATATTCACGTCTCTCACTCTCGATCAACAGACAAAATTAAGCGGTACTATATGTGCACGATAGAGAGGACAGCCAATATATATATATATGACGTGAATATATATGGAAACCCCATATTATATATATATATATATATATATATATATATATATATATATATATATATATATATACTAGCAAAATATGCCCGTGCGTTGCTACGGGAGCAAATAGACGTTTGTAAAAAATGAGCATTTTGTTATATTTATTTGTGTTTTATCCTTTGTATTAAATTTGACAATTTTTAAGCTTTTACAACTGACATTGAAGCAGACTGTCCATATATAGTTTATATACATGCTCTTAGACTTTTTAGGATTTTTATTTCACGCGCAATGGCACCTTATACTCTTTCGTTGAAAGGAGCCTAATAAACTTTTGAATTATGATTTTTAGATTTGATTTCGATTTTATATAGATTGTATAAGTTTCTGTCAATTTGTGTATTGTTCGTGAAAAGACAAGAAGCTAACAATACACTTTTTATTGGTAAGCCGAAGTCTATGTAAATCTTGAGATTGATTTTTCTTGAGATTGATTTTTATTGTGCGTTCCAACGGGGGAAAAGTATCAAATGGCCATAGAAAGTTATGACATAATGTTACATTCTATTTATGTTTATGTTTTTTTATAAAATTTAAAGTCTATAATTTATTTTATTGATAACCATGACATCTATGGTATTAGATAGTTAATATTTAAAATAATATATAGCTTGAAGACATATTTATTTAATAATAATAATAGAAATTAGTCAAACCTTCTCTTACTTTAATATTACCTCTTCATGTACCTTTGCATTATATTAAAAATGAGAAGTTTGTTAGTAGCTTTATTTTTTATTTAGATTAGGATTTCTATGAATATGATATATCAGTTAAATGTATGTAGATTATAAACACATGGACTTATAAAGTGTTCATATTACATAACAACACATCATGCAAAGGTAGTGTAAGCATCCTCAAGCATAAATTTAGTTAAATTAGTAAATCAGTAAGATATACAGGATTTGTTGCTAAAACTTTTACCACAAATCAAGCATCACATTAAATAGGCTATTATAAAATTTTCATAATAATTGAAGCAAGATAACTACAATTTTAGTTTTACACTAAAAAGCATAGACAAGCATCTACCAGCAAAAAAATATACTAAAATTTGTGATTTTTTTGTTTACTATATGGATCTAAATATGTGGAGCTAAACAAAATTTGTTTTGTAATTTTTAGACTTTTCTATGAATTGCTATATATTTATTAATTTTTATAGAAAATTTTGCATTAGGAACCTTAAAAAAAGTTCTATTTTTTTCTCTTCCAGTCTGTGTACGGCTGATTGTGATGCGGGCAGTCTATGTACGGACGGCCGATTGGCTGACAAATTTACACTTAAGCTCCTGTATTTTCTTTATTTTTAATATGCTCTAATGTGTATAGAAGATTTTGCATTGGGAACCCTAGAAAATCTTTTATTCTTTTTTTCCTCATCTACAACGTACCGAAACGATATACAACGTACGGAACGGATAGGCAGGTGGCAGACTGAAATTTTCTTCTTTTATAAATAGGTATATATATATATATATATATATATATATATATATATATATATATATATATATATATATATATATATGCAACGACTCATTTTCCCAGCACGACGTCGTCCAATGATGTTGTTCTTGCACAATCGTTAGTGGTTGACTAATTCTGAGCGCTCGATTACAACCAGTGTAATCAATGTGTCCCCAAGACCCCAACGGTGGTTGAAATCGCTAGCTGAAATTCTCCTCTTGTCGCCATCGATTTGAAGGGGTCCGTTGGGACGCCCTCACATTGGCACGTCGCGATCACGAACAAGCATGTGATCCTCAATGGTGCTCCTCACTTATAGTATAAAACCGAATTTAGAGGCGGGTAAACATATTTTTGGAGGCGGCAGGATGTCCCACCGCAAAAAAATTATAACAGAATTCAATATGTATACGAATCGGATTCTATATCATCGCTAGATATGAGTTATTCTCTAACTTCTATGAGCATGAGTCATGAATCCGGGTCACATACGAGATACGGATGGTACAACCCAATACGTATTGGAATCGGACCTTGTATCCATCATCGCCGCTGTAAGAGTTATTCTAACTGGTATAAGTATGGGACATAAATCCGAGTCAAGTAAAAAAAGTGGAACTAAAAAAACTTTCTATTGTTGAGTAACTGATATACCCTCTAATTATCGGAATTGAACAAATTTGGTCCTTTAACTAGTTTTCTATTTTCTAAAAATAATAAAAACTCTTGTTTGATCTTAAAAACATAATTATTTTTTATATTAGAAAAATATGAAACTCACACCAGTTTTCCTTCTCAAATTTCAATTTATTTGGCAGTGCCCTATTTGGAGTTATTTGTCTTATTTGTTTTAAATAAATAAAAAAGTACGACTATGACCAATAAAGCAATAGAAATTGAAATAAACTAGTTTTAGAAAAAGATGCTAGTTTCATATTTTCTAATTTAAATTAAACTTTATGATTTTTTGGAAATCAAAATAGTTTTTATTATTTTAGAAAAAAACTACCTTTGGAACCGGGACAAAAAAAATTCTAGTTTTAACGGAGTCTATTACCTAGTTTTTAGTTCAGGACCGAAAATCAGACTAACATGCATCTTGGAGGTTAAAACATGTACAATTGCATACTACTCTCTTATGCATGCTTTACTTTCATATACATTGCTTGTGTGTGGTAGTTGCTTGTATTGAGCAGCTCAATTGAGTAGTGCTAGCCTCTTGTGTGGAACTACGGTGGTAGTAGTAAGTGATCACCTTTGCTACTAGAATTGAGTAAGATAGACTTGCTTGTGGGTGAAACAGAGCTAGAGAAAGTAGCTGTTTTTAGGAGCTCGTATTTGCCTAATCATTTTGCTCTAGTGTTTGGAAGTTTGTAGAAAAAAATTTATAAGCTATCATACTAAATGCTAGAAGCAAACCAACATGCTAGAGACAGAAGCTAACAACTACTATTCGAGAAAAGAAAGAAATAAAGAAATAAAACAACAATATATAGGTCTTTGATTCACTATCCTCTAGCTATTTGGATAGGAAGAGGAAGGGCGCTGGTCGAGGTAGGGCAGAATAGAGAGGTGTGTGACTATGGCTAGAGAGGGAAGTGACGAGCTAGGGCTACCTCTGTTAAACACAAGATGGATTGCAGTTAAGATGGATAGCGGGTCAAGATGGATTGCAGTTAAGGTAATGGGCGAAGCCTCAATTAACAGACCTGCCTCTCTCTTAATTAGTTTTTAGAAATTATCCTTTTTTAGCCGTGGCAAGAAGGATGTTAACAAGCGATGACCTCGTCGATCACCAGCATGCATGTTCAGCCCGAGGGACAAGCAAATAAGTAAGTGGACAGTGGCAATTTATTGTCAGGATGCATGCATATGGTATAGCCACATATGCATGCATGGTATAGTCACATATATGCACACGGTAATTTATTGCACGTCAAGAAACACGTGCATATCCTCTGTTAAGAATGGAGTTTGCATGCATGCATGCATGCTTGTTTTCTTGCTTTCTACTGTAGCTACGTAGTACAGAGTCAAGTGGGGCTGGCCAGGTAGCCGTACTGGCCGTCGGCGGCGGCGCCGTTGGCGGTGGCCGTCCTGGGCGACGCCGGCTCGAACCCGAGCATCCGCGCGCGCTCCACGTACGCCCGCTTCACGCTTGGCCGCTGGTATGCCAGCAGCCGCGCCACGCTGCGGCTCGCGTCGGGGCGGAACGGCCTCCCGGAGCCGGCGAACCCGTCCAGAAGGTGTAGGTACGCCTCCAGGTCGTGGCAGCACGCTGGCCCCGCGTCCGGACGCAGGCACGGCGAGTCGCTGTTGTGCAGCCTCAGCTCGGCTCCACCCGTGTGCACGTACCCTTCCCGCGCGATCGGCGCCGGCACGCGCGTCACCACGTCTCCCGCGTTCACCACCCGCAGGACGTTCACGCCGCGCTCCCGCTGCAGCCGCTCCGCGAACGCGCGGTTCCCGGTCTTGGGTCCACCGAAGGACACCACGGCGATCGGCGGCGGCGGCCGGTGCTCCTCCGTGCAGGTGCCGTCGTCTGATGTGTCGTCAGCAGCCAGCAGGCAAGCGCTGAGCTCGTCGGCGGCGAGGAGTGCCAGCGACGCGCCGAGGCTGTGTCCGACGATTGTGATGCTGAGCTCCTCCCCCTTGTACACCTCCATGAGACGCTTCACCTCGTCGACGATGTCGGCGGACAGGCTGGGCACGTTGTCTCCTGGCGTCCTGTATAGGCTCAGGAACCCCTTCGCCACCTTGGGCGCGGCCGCGTCGTCGTCGACGACGTCCGCCGTGAGCGGCACGAGGCTGGCGCGGAGATTCTCGGCCCACTCGGGGCACGTGGCGGTGCCACGTAGCACGATGGCTATGTCGCGGCGGCCCATGCGGCGGACCTCCCGCTCGCTGTCACAGACGGCGACGTAGCCGACGAAGCTGGTGCGCTGCGTGAGCCAGCTGGGCGCCGACCGCCGCCGCGCCCACGGCGGGATGGACAGCGACGACGACGCGAAGAGGCTGCGCGTCGGGCGGTACGAGCGGTCCGGGAGCACGAGGGTGCGGTGGTGGCCGCTGGAGGACGCGGCGGCGGCCTCCGACGGCATGGAGTGGAACGCCGTGTAGGCGGCCTGCACGAAGTCGCCGTAGCGGAGGAGCTCGCGGCGCAGGTTGTGGTCGAGCGGGTCGAGGAGGCCCTCCCACCCGCCCTCGCCGTGGTACCTCCGCCACTCCCCGGCGATGGAGCCCTTGGGCGACAGCCGCGGGGAGAGCGTGAGGAGCCGCTGCATGTACGCCAGGCTGCGCGGGGACATCTCGTCCACGGCGGACTTGCGGGTGAAGGGCAGGAACGTGGACAGGTTCAGCGCGTTGAGGAGCCCGCCGTGGCCGCTGCGGTCGTCGGGGGTGGCCTCCCCGTCGCCTGGCAGTACCTCGGTTGGCAGCAGTTTCCTGGGCTGCTGCGGCGGGAGCGGGAGCGGGAGCGGTGGCGGCTTGACGAGGAGGCGGTCGAGGTTGGCGAGGTGCCTCCGCGTCGTGGAGACCGCGTTGGGCTTGATGCCGTTGCTGCTCGGCGACGGCGTGGCCCTCGAGTTGGGGTTGAGAGGGGACGGCCGGCTGTGGCAGGGGCAGGGCGGCGCCGTCACCGCGGCGGACATGGGCGCGTCGGCGTCGTCGTCGTCGTCTGAGAAACTAAGAGAAAGATCTGGAGAGAGCGCACAGACTAGTTGCCTGTTCCTGTCTCTGTGGGTGCAGCATGCCGGCGAAGTGCGCTGCCTTATAGGCAGCGCACAGCGCGGCAGGGGGAGGGGCAGCTAGCTCACCATCAAGGCACATGTGGATCATGTGCCCGAGTGTACTCGTCATGCTTTTGAAAATTTTGTGTCGCCCTCGGCTCCTTTTCAAAAGCTTGTTAAAAGAAGAAGATTTAAAGCAGAGCTAATATAATGGAGATCGATCTCTCACTGCTAGTCTGTACTACTGTGTGCTTTTATTAGGTCCTGTTTG
This sequence comes from Sorghum bicolor, assembly GCF_000003195.3. Lineage (NCBI taxonomy): Eukaryota > Viridiplantae > Streptophyta > Magnoliopsida > Poales > Poaceae > Sorghum > Sorghum bicolor. The sequence continues at coordinate 57,442,807 of NC_012870.2, read as the reverse complement.
GTTCCACCAACTAAATTTTAGTTAGCTAAAATTATTTTAGCTACTCTTGGATGACTAATAGATCTAAACTATTTTAGCTCCTTTTAGTTAATGTGTTTGGAACTTTAGCTACTAAAGTGACTGAAATTTAGCTAGCTAAAATTTAGTTGGTGGAACCAAACAGGACCTTAATCTTCCTCTAAATTTTCTTTACAGAAGTCTAAGCAAAAGGTCGTCCGACAAAACTGACGTATGAAGGTTTTTTTTGGTTGAACGTACGTCACACATATACCTGGGTAACTATACTGTGATTTGTTATGCTGATGGCTCGGTGATTCCTACTGAAATGATTTTGCTCCCACTTCACTCAAAGGCAGGCTAGGAGGAGGAGACTATCAATTCAGCTGCTGATATAATATAATGCGCATGCTCCCTATTGACTACTCTTTGGGCCGTGTGACATGCCAGAGAGCTTTCTAATTTGTACGTGTGGACTTTCCACTGTGCAACACGTACGCATGTGTGTGCATAATGAATGCAGATTCCGCGCCAAGATAGCGCGCGTGACCGGCTAGACAAGTGATACAGATGGCAAAAACGTGGTAACCGCCGGCACTCCAAGGAACGACGACAAGCACCATACTGTAGCTTTCCATTAATTCCTGTCATCAGGAATACGTAAAAGGAGAAGCTATCAGGTCTGTATCCCCTGTGCACGACGCTGCAATAATTTTAATTTGAGTGCACGATGCCAGTTTCTGGTCAGTGCCTCAGTGCAAGATCGTTTGTGTTGCAAGTTCGTATAGCTCACTACAGAAAACGGAATAGATCGTTTATGTTGCAAGTTTGTTTGTTCATCGTGATACCAGAAAACAGAATATTCTCATGACCAGAGGCTTCAGCAAAGTGTACTGCACCTCAAAGTAACATGTGGCTAAGTGAATTATTCTTTTTTTTTAATTCACTTTAATGAATCTTCTAATGAATATTATATTGAGATCGTAAACAAATTCTAAACAAAAAAATTGTACTAAAGTTTTAAATATAAATACTCCATTGACCTGTTTGTGGAATGAAATACTGTTTTTCTTAGTAAATTAATCCAACGATAGGTACAATTTTTAGTAAATAAACCTTTGTAGTACAAATTTTATAGTACAAATAAACCTCAAAGTTTTAGTACAAAATTTATAGATACAAGCAGATTTCTAAAGAATGCATCTAGAATTGCATTCTTTCTTAGACAGAGGTAGTAAATACAGCACATCTCCCTTTTGTGAAAGAGTTCATGTACTCACAACAGAGCTACTAAAACTAACAGTGATGCCTAAAAAAGCCCTTACACACAAGACAATAAAATGCAAAATTCAAACGGTGAAAACCAATACTTCTATTACCTCTTGGTGTCATCGGAGAATATATCTTGATCTTAATGGTCTATTGCCAGATCCTCATGATCGTTGTCTAATTGGCTAAGCTCCTCGGAAACACGTACGATTGCATAAACTACATTTTCCCAATATTTAAGAACAACTTCAGTGGGGCTCCAATTTGAACCCTCAATCTCATTTTTATAGTTGCAAAAAATAGGGCCCAATAGGGCCTCTACTTGACTCTTAAATGAATAGGCTCTCTAAAGTGACCTCCAAGCCTTCATTCTCGGGGTCTTACTTCAAGCCCTCAAACTACCGTTTTGATAGTTCCTTCGCACATGTTGTTTTCCGCCACATCATCTCTCTCACTAGTTTCCATCCCCCACATCGACTTCACCCCATGCATTGGCACCTCCTGCCCTCCCCTGGTGGGTCCTCACGTGACGTGCCTTCTTCCCTAGCTGGTTCCTCCCTTGCTGCGCCTCCTCCCTAGTGTGGCTCCTCCCCCAGTGCATCCCCTTGCTTGGTTTGGTTCCTTCGTGGTGCGTCGCCCCCCCCCCCATGCACCTCCTCCCTAGGGTCTTCTTCCTCGATGTGGCTCCTCCTATTGGTGCCTCTCCTCCTAGTGGCTCCTCATCCGATCACCACCTGTCCTTCCTCCCCAACAAGCCTCCTCCTCCTTGGCATGTGCGGTATGTTTAGTCTTGTTTATGTTGATGAAATTGGAACTAAACACATGTTTATTCTAATGATTCATCAACAAAATTGGATGAAGTTGGAAACTACGCACATATTTATGGTTATGACAATGAGTTATAAAAAATGATGAAATTAGAGATGCTCTGAGGACATTAGAATGTGCAATAATGTTTAAATATTGTTTTAATTGAGGTATTTGGGATTGCTTTTGTTGTTTTGATTGATTCATTTGATACTGTTTGGCATATTCATATTTTTTTTGTGAATTTGAGTTGCCTTCTTTGAAATTATTAAGTTTGAATTTAAATCGTCATATTTGAGTTTGTACCATTTGTATCATTGTTTATAATTTGAATTCATATATTGTTAAATACATTTGTACCTGATTTGAGAGTCACTGCTACAACTAAGGCTAGAAAATAGAGCCTTGTAAAAGTAGTGGAGCCCTCAAATCAAGATCATGGGCTCAAATCAAGATCAGGTGCTTTGATTTGAGGGCTTCTGCTGGAGTTGCTCTAACTGAGCCATTGTGTAGTCTAACTGTGGCTCAAAGGATGACGAAAAGCCAAAAAGCCAAGTTAAGTGATGGGCTAATTATAGGGCTCTACTATGGTGGGGGGGGGGCGAAAATAGCCCAAGTTAACATGGATAACCAAGATTGTAAAAAACAAAACAAATGATGACCTTCAAGTATGATGAATATTGGTATACATGGTGAAATATTTGCCAAAGTGTTACCTCAAAAAGATCAAGATTATTTGACCACCAATTTCATGGATTTATGAAGAAATAAGAAAAGCTACAAATTTGAAGCTATCTCTAAAATTCAAAGTGCTTGCGGCAAGGGTATTTGTGACGAGATAATTCTATGAGGTTCTAACATGTCCTGAAATAAAATCAATAGAAAAAGTCCAAGGGAAATCATAGCCAAACACAAGGCACAAAAATGACTCAAAAATCCCAAAAGAAAAATCTTGCAAAATTTGAGATCTAAGAGGAGGGAACGCTTGTACAGAAATATGATCTGTGTACTCCCTCCATTTTTTCACATGTTGTATTAGATTCGTCCTAAGTCAAACATTTGTATGTTTGGTCATCAATTTTTTTTAAAAAGAATGTAGTTTCACAATATGTGAATTATATATTGTGAAAGTATTTCTTATATTGAATCTAAAAATATAAATCTTATGTTCTTAACCTACTCAAAATTTTGAAATCCATGGTCAAATATAGAAATGTTTGACTTAGGATAAGACTAATATGACATGTAGAAAAACAAAGGGAGTATTACTCAAGATTTATGGTTATGAGAAGTTATTTGGTATACTCCATGTTAGGAAAAGTATAGAGGGAGTATTACTCCAGATTTATGGTTGCCCTTCAATACATTTCCATTAGTAGCCATGTTGCACTCTATAACTGTGCATCACTGAAAGGACCGTGGTTTGAAATGCAAAAAGACACATAAGCGCAGGTGTTGAATTGGTGATATACAAAATTGTCAAACTCCACGAAAACATGGTGGCAACTTTCAATCATAATTCAAGAGACGTGTTTGACCAACATAGCATCATCATCACCATTCATTAGTAGTACAACCAAAACATGTATTACATGCACCCTACATGCATGTGTAACTACACGCACCATATGCAATACCGTGCACACACAAGCTCAAATTAAACATGCTTTGAGCGCACACACACACACACATGTACAATTACAAGTTGCTAATTGCTCATCATTAGAATATACTATACCATCTACATAATCTCAGACTAACAGATAATACGTTAATAATATCGCAATCGCAAGTAAGTTACTAACCACAATTTAAAATGTTCTAGAAGCATACACAAGTCCTAAGATAATACGGATTGTCTGCCTGGTGTCTGGTGACGTGTAGAAAACGAACTGCCCCAGCAAAACTCAGCCGCAATTCGCCTAAGCTGCAAGTAAAGCCTTTCACATTAGCGAGTGATGTGATCTGATGATGAATCAATAAGGGCACGTTTCAGGCATTGCTGATTTGATTTCAGCTAGACACCGTACAACACCGACCACATAAACAAACTTGAAACTTGGACGGCAGGGGGGTCCTCGGTCCCAGATTTTTGCTCTTTTTTCTGTTTTATAACAAAACAACAGAAAAGGGAAAAAGGGCTGACATGCATGTTAGGTCACTGCGCAAACGCAATTAGCGTACGTCTGATTGTGTACTGATATGATAATCTAATTATAATTACTAAAGAAGTAGAAAAAGGAAGAAAGGATGACATGTTTCTGTTGCAATTCCGGTGAACAGAACGTCCAACTGCATGATGACCCGATCCGTTTCATTTGGTGGGTGTGAAAAATGTGCGGCATTATAGTCTAATAACGTACAATAGCACTATGTCATTACGCATATATGCAATTGGCGTAGTTGGGTGGCCCTGTCCTGTTCATTGTAAGTAAATGCACTGTTGGATCGTAGTGCTGGTACAGTTGAGAATTTAGATGATGACCGGACTGCATCGCAACGTCAGTTTTTTTTCGGCAATCAGCTAGTCGGAGGCAACATCGGCGGCTCGGCGCAATTCAGCAGGGGACGACGTTCCTTGGGCGCCATGAGCCCATGGTGGCCTGGCCTGGCCCGGCACAGACGACGTAGATCCAGGCCCATGCAATGGCCATCCCTGGGCCAGATTCATAGACGCAAATAAAGCAGCCTGCTACAAGGAGACCGGGATGCTCTTGCTTGCAAGTTGCAACTTTGCAAGAAGGAAAAAGTCAATTATACCTCCCTAAATTATCTTTAAAGTTTAGTTTTCCTCTCTGAACTTGAAAACCGAGTAAACCACAATTATTAACTTTAAAAATAATTAATTTTACCTCCCTAGCCTGGTGGTTTTCAAATGTAGTTGTCTTTTTTTATTTATTTTAGCTGAATATTTGAAAAAATCATATTACATTCAGAAAAGATATAAAATAATAAATCTAATTTTGTTGGATTCTATATGAGTGATATACATGATAAACATATAATATAGTATGCTTTAGTACAAAGTTTTTGTTGTAGCTTTATATTATATTTTCTATAATTAATTCATAGCTGCAGTTTGTATGGTTCAATTGTGGTGAAATTAATATGGTGGTCTAGTTATAATATGCTTTAACTGTAGTAAAATTTTACTCGTTTCTATTCTTACACACTTTTAATTATTTTGAAACTATTTTTAAAGCATAGAACTAAATAAATCTGTAGCTCAGTTATACATGATCCAATGAGCATTAGAATTTCAATCATTGGACACTTATGTGGAGTCCAAAAAAAATTGAATTTTTTATTTTATAATTTTCTATAATTTACTATATTTTTTCAAAAATTCAGTCAAAATAAAAAGAAATACAATTATTAGTGGGGCCGAAATTAATAAAACAATACAATTCAGCCGAAATACAATTATTAACAAAGTATAGCAAAAGTGCTCTTGGGCGTTTGGTTGCCTGCATCAGGCCTCACACAGGCTTTACGAATGCGAGAATAGACATTTGTTTGGTTCACACATCTATTGAGTTAGGCTTTGTGCGTACAATGAATACCTCTCAGCTAGGCTATGGAGGAACGCAGAAATCGGTCATTTTTGTTGAGCTAGGCTCACGTGGTGTAGGTAATTAGCCATCTAATGATGTTATTAGTGCATTATTAGCACATATTAAATGAGATTAATATATTTCGATTATTGAGAGTAATAAATTAAGAACTATAAGAAAACATATGCTCGTAATAAATATCATAACAATGATTATTTATATATTTTTATCTCATGCAACTTGCCCTCATACGAGCAACCAAACATGATCTCGAAACAACTTGTGGAAATAGGTAAGAGCACTCACAATGCAGACTCTATGATAAGTCTAAAGTTATTTATTACCTCGAACAATGTGGACTTGGAGTCTAAATAAGACTTGGAGTCTTATTTTTTCTACCTCTTTCTTCAATAAATATACTGCCACATCAGCGAAATATCATAAATAATATGTAATTAATTGTCTTAGACTCTGTGATAGAGTCTTGCATTGTGAGTGCCCTAACCAAACACCACACTCTTACTGTATTACATGCATTGGGTTTCACCCCTGGGAGCCAGACTCCTCCAATAGTCCCATTCGATATGATCCAGCCACGTCCGTTCTCCGAGCTTTTGATCGCTCCCCGGTTCCCAGTATACCTGCTAGAGTCACAGTATTTCCCCTTTGAGCTTTGACGTTCGTACAACGCGTCCAAGCCTTTGATTAGTCGTCGTCGAGTTCTTGCAATTTTTGGATGTGGTATCCCATCCGGCCGTAGCTTTTCTCACGCGGTCACGCACGCCTGCCACTGGTCGGCCAAGCAAATTCTCAGCTTTGCTAACATGCATGCACTGTCCAGAGGGAGCGCGCCCGCTACAGTAGGGGATGTGTTATCTTTTTATTTTCTCTGAGTGGAGCCAAAGAAGAAGTCGAAGGAACAAAATAACAGTATTGACAGAGTATGTTTGTTTTGATGATACATGAGTTGCCAATTCTTAACAAGCACTAGTAATTGTTACGTTTGATACATGTGTTGCATAAATATTTCTTTTAGGGAGAGTAATTGCCAATGATTTGATGTCACTTGTGCTTTTTCAGTAGTGCATCTCACTAGTTTCAAAGGAAAGATGTTTCTCTGCATGTGTCTATTAAGTTAAGATTTGCCTAGTCTGAAACTCAAAAGCCAAATGAATATTTCTTTTGTTTGTGAATGTCATTTGCTTGTGAGTACATTTCTCTTTTCTTTCAGACTTAGTGCTACTAGTCTGCTAGTTGTATTGCACTTTGTAGAACATTTCTCTCTTTTTTCTTTCAGATTTCAGAACATGTAATCTGCTTGTGTTAGAAACTGTCATCGGCAAGAAGTACAAATTAATTAAACATGAGTTGTCTATTGAACAAGTATTCATGTGACAAATAATTATCTATTGAACAAGTAGGCATGGGCTGCTTCCAGGAACTATCTTTGCCAAATACATTACCATTTCATGCTTCCAGGATTATGCCGTGGGTTGGTAAGAAGAAAGCCAAAGGAAACAAAAGAAGGAAGCCACTGGAGCAGATTATGTGTTTTCCTTTAGCTCAACAACATTCCATATAGCCGATAGGATTCCATTTTCACAACACCAACTGATTTGTACAGGTTTGAACTTCGAGTATAGACAAAGACGTATTTAAATGTTTGGCTGCTCATTGTCTGTTAAAAACAATAAAAGTCGCAGGTATATCACCTTTGTTTATGCCTTTTGTGTCCTTAGAGGCAAATAGAAATAACTGAAACTTTTGTTTAAGCCTGTTATGTTCTTAGAGGCAAATAGAAATTAGAAATAACTGAAACAATCGTACTATGGAATGAGTAAGCTAACAGTTAACTTTTGCAACTATGGAACATAATGAGAGCAAATGATGTATATACAGTATCTATATACCTGTTGAATTTCGATGGAGCTAATATGTCTGACGTGTGCTGCTGAATTTCAATGGGGCTAATATGTCTGACGTTAACCATTGTCCCATTGATATAATATCATCTATTCAGTGTCAGGTTTATATAATTTTGTTTTATCTAAGTGACATGTAAGAGTTAAATAGTTACTTCCTCCGTCTCAAGATAGAAGGTGTAACTGTTTTTTTCTAATGTCCTAGCATATAAGGCGCAGCTCTTTAATCCACTAGTTCACACGCATGCAGCCATGCAATATTTATTGTACCTGCACGGTTTCTCACCTTTCTATTCACGCTAATTTAAGTTATTGTCTTTCTCTCTCTAGTGGGGACTGGTTGGCCTGCACTTAGCATTTAGTTGAGCGCTGGTCTCCATACGCATGGTACAAGAACCAAAGTATCAATTGTGAGAGAGATCAGAAATTAAAACTTTTCTTGGTCTGCGCACATAAGGCAATTGCGCCTTCTATCCTGAGACGGAGGGAGTAATGAATCAACGTGAACTATGTTTGAATCAACTATTGTTGGAAAAAAATGATGTGGGGACGGGCCATTGCAATTTGCAACGCGAGGAGATGATGTAAAGAAAAGCAATGCAAGGTGCTCTGAACGATGAGCTAGTAGCCATCTTATTATCTTATTAAGGTCTTGTTCAGTTGGCAAAAGTTTGAGATTTTAAGTACTGTAATACTTTCGTTGTCTATATTTAATACTCTATGCATGTGCCACAAGATTTGATATGAGAGAAAATCTGATATTTTTTGGTAAAACTTTTTTGAAACTAAACAAGGCCTTAACAAGCATATACACGCCCGCAGATATAGAACAGCCAATAACGATGGCGCTCCGATCCGGCCACCCAAAAAGTCACAGCACACACATAGATAGCACTGTTGCAGAGGGCAACTTGTCAACAGGTAAATCGATCAAGAGGACTGAAGAGGAACGGTGGGATTCGGGCACGGTCCCTCGTGTTTCGTATAGATTGAGGTTGAGGCTGGCGATATGGCGCGGTAATTTTTTTTGTCCAAACATGAACCTCAAAATATTTCCATTAGTTTTATTTTATTTACTTATATATATATATAGTTTTATGAAAGTTTTAATTCCTTTTATAATATACTCAAGAGTTAAATAAGAGATAGTATAGTAAATGCTAAAAATTTATGTTGTAGCATCGTAGATATGCTTACATGCTATTTTCATGTCATGCCAGCCAAGCATGTCCTAAAATGCAGGCCGAGCAATGTAGTCTATCATGTCAAGATCTGTTGGGTACCATAAAAAGAGATACCCAAATCAGAGTAATAAAAATCATAAAAGACAAAACAAACCGCCCGTAATCACCAGGGCGCGGGCCCCGTCTCGTCTGGCTCCTTGGGCTCGGGACCAAACCACGGCTCACCCGACCCCTTTGGCCTCGGGCGCAAGCTTCGTCTCGCCCGACCCCGCTGGGCCTCGGACGCGAGTTCCGCCTCGCCCAACCCCTCTAGGGCTCGGGCGCCGGCGCCGGCGCCGTTTCGCTCGATCCCCCATTACGGTGCAAGGCTTCCGACGCACGGCGTCCGTACCCACGACGTGACAAGCGCAGTGACTCCCATACCGCAGCAGGGCATGGTGGCGACTATTCCAACCACCCCGGTCACTGCAGCCTTGCCTCTTTCACTATGCAACCTTACCTCTTTTACTGTGGTGTACTGCCTCACAGTAAAAGAGGAATGTGGGAGATTAATCAGCGTCACTATTTGCTGTCTTCTCCCACTGTTAACAGGACAAGCAGCAGTATCACCGATCCGACCCCCACGACACCAACAGGGCTCGGTAACCCTCCACAGGAGCAGCCATGATACCAGCCATGCCTCAAGGACGGGATGGGCAAGCTTCTACAGGGTCGGGACTGTAGCTTCACTACTTAATAGAGGAAATCTCCGATCACTCATGTAAATACCTGCCTCCTCTTGAGGCTATAAAAGGGGAGCCAGGGCTCACAACCGAGACAGATCCACCCATACAAACAACACACGATCACCACACTCCAAGTGAGTCCACACACACAGAGTGGCAATCAGCGCTCTGTCCACCACACCAAGCCGAGACCTGGGACTTAGCCCTTCCTCGCAACCTGCTTGTACACCCCTACTACAAGCACCTTTGGGTGCAAGGCAATACAGACCCCCGATCTCACTGGACGTAGGGCATCCTTGGCCCGAACCAGTATAAACTCTCTGTGTTCCACTTGCATCACCATCTAGGCTTAGACAGTCACGCATTCTTATACTTGTTTGTGTCTAGACCACGAGTCTTGACGCCGACAGTTGGCGCGCCAGGTAGGGGCCTTTTGCGTGGCATTCATCTTTCCCTACGGGGGAAAGCCTCGATGGCTCACGGATTCCAGCCACTCCGCCTCGACACCATCATGATGTTTGGGAGTTTGGAGTTCATGTCCCTCGGCTCTGGCTATGACGTAGTCCTCCTCCCATCGCGTGGTGATGCCAAGCCTCACCCCGAGCCAACCCCACCACACTCAGTGTGTGGGAGGCGCTCGGGGCACCATGCGGGGGGTGCCCGACGGGGGTGTCAGAGGTCTAGGATCTCTGACCCTGCCACTGAGGCGAGGGTCCATCCGGCCCTCCCCCCGCATATTCCTCACCAGATCGCCCATTCTTCCGGCCCGACAGGCGCTAGAGGAAGGGCCCGCGGAGCATCAAGCTCCACTCCACGGACCGACAGCGGATCATCGCGACCTCCTATTCCGCCCCGATCAAAGGGCAAAGCACGGCTCCCGCCCCCTCCACGGAAGAGGGACCAGGGGGCCTCGACTTCTCGTCGCCCTCCATCCACGGATGGAGGAAAGGCAGCGGCACCTCCCGAGCTCCCTCTGGGACTCAAGAGCACAGTCGCCACTTATGCCTCTTCCGTGAGCACTTCGTTGAGTGCCTATGCGGATCTCCCAGGGCACCACCAGAGGTCTACCCTGGACCTAATCGCTACACCACCCGTTTCATCGTACCCAGAGGATCCCACCTCAGGTGACGACGAGTGGGCTGGAGCTGACTTTTCTGGGTGTGGTGACCCAGAAACTTTCATGCGCTTTATGGAGGCTAGCAACTACTGCCTCGGCTACTCCGACTCCGACGACGGTGGATACGACCCGTCACGAGAGTGCTTCAACCTCGAGGTTGGAGGAGCGCCCCCAGCGCTCAAGGGGGTGCAGGACCCTCTAGGCAGGGGAACGCCACTCCACCTCCCAACACGACTCCCGTGATCCATCCTGGAGCCCGCGTTGCAGCATCAGCCCCCGCAGGAGGGCAGCGCCCTGACCTCGAGCAGCTCAACGAGCTGGAGGCCAGGCTCGAAGAAGAGCGCGTACGCCTCCACCAACTCCGCGAGACCCTGATCCAAGACCAGTCTGGCCGCGGGGACGGGGGCGAGGCTAGACGTCGCGCCCGGGATGTCAACCGCCGCATCATCGAGGACGAAGGGGGTAACAACCCCCCAGTCTTTAGCACGGCCAGCCAGAACGTGATGGCTGCCGCACTCCTCCTCAGAGCGATGCCTGAGCCATCGACTCCTGAGGGGAGAAGGGTGCGCCAGGGGCTGCGCGGCCTCCTGGAGCAAGCGGTGGTGCAAAACGCCGAAAGCTCTGCATCACGGTCCCATGGCACGAGATGCCAAGGGGACCGACCCCCTCCTAACACGGCACAAACAGTACTGGGACCGCCACCCCCTAACCTGCAAGGGGGTAACAGGGCCCCATCTGTCCACGAACGCGTCGGGGTCGACGCAGATGTCCGAGCCACCCTCGAGGCCAGACGGCGTGACAGGGACGAGGCCGAGTCTCGGCGCTATCGGCCGCGCCGAGGCGGGAGGTACGATCCCGACCACGACCGCAGCACGTCTCCGGAGCCCCCAGGCCCCCGCGTCTTCAGCGAGGCCATTCGTAGGGCCAAGTTCCCAGCACGATTCCGACAGCCCGCTAACCTCACCAAGTACTCGGGGGAAACCAACCCTGAGCTATGGCTAGCGGACTACCATCTGGCATGTCAGCTGGGCGGGGCGGAAGATGACTTGCTCATCATCCGCAACCTGCCACTCCACCTGGCCGATACGGCCAGAGCATGGCTTGAGCACCTCCCTGAGCGCATGATCCATGACTTGGCCGACCTGGTCAGGATCTTCGTCGGGAACTTCCAGGGCACATACATGCGCCCTGGAAACTCCTGGGACCTTAGGAGCTACCGGCAGAAACCTGATGAGTCCCTCCGAGACTTCATCATGCGATTCTCCAAGCAGTGCATCGAGCTCCCCAATATTACCGACTCCGACGTCATCGGAGCCTTCATCGCCGGTACCACCTGCAAGGAGCTGGTACACGAGCTCGGACGCAAGACCCCCACGAACACGAGCCAGCTGCTCGACATCGCCACCAACTTTGCCTCAGGCGAAGAGGCAGTTGGTGCCATTTTCTCCGACGGCACGGCCAAGGGGAAACAAAAGGCCGAGGCCACCGAAGCCTCAGGCTCACGCGACCCTAAGAAGAAGAAGAAGGGTCGCAAAGGGAAGCAGGGTCAGTCGGACGATAACCTAGTCGCCGCGGCAGATCGCAAGAACCCCAAGCGGGCTCTTGCAGGCCCCGGTCTCTTCGACGAGATGTTGAAGAAGCCATGCCCCTATCATAGAGGACCAACCAAGCACACCCTTGAGGAGTGCACTGTCCTGCGTCGGTACTACACCGACATCATAACCAAGGAGGGCGCTGAAGAGCCCCCCAAGGACGACGACCCTCAGGGGGAAGGCTTCCCGAAGGTCAAGAACTGCCTCTTGATCTTTGGGGGACGTGCGGCTCGCCTCACCGCGAGTCAAAGGAAGCGCGAGCTCTGAGAAGTTTGCGCAGTCAGCACAGCCGTGCCCTCGTACCTCAAGTGGTCTGAGAGCGCGATCACGTTCGACCGATACGATCACCCGGACCGGATCCCCAATCCCGGGAGCTATCCTTTGATCGTCGACCCCATCATCGTCGAGACTCGTATCACCAAGGTGTTGATGGACGGAGGCAGCGACCTCAACATTCTTTACACTGAGACTTTGGCCCTCATGGGGATCAGCAAGTCTCAGCTGAGGAATGACACATCACCATTCCACGGAGTGGTGCCGGGACATCGCGCCCACCCCCTCGGGCAGATCGATCTGCCTGTCTGCTTTGGGACCCCCGACAACTTCAGATGGGAGGTTCTCACTTTCGACGTGGTCGGGTTCCCAGGAACCTACCACGCGATCCTGGGGCGACCATGCTACGCCAAGTTCATGGTCGTCCCCAACTACACCTACCTCAAGCTCAAGATGCCGGGGCCAAACGGCATCATCACCGTCAGCACGACCAGCCAGCATGCCTACCAGTGCGACGTTGAGTGCATCGAGCAGTCCGAGGCTATAGCTGAGTCTCTGTCTATCCTCACCAGCCTCGGCGACGGTAACCAGGATATCCCCGACCCCATGCGTCACACCGGGAGCTTCGAGCCGGCGGAGGAGACCAAGCTTGTCTTCCTCGACCCTGGAACCTCTGAGGGCAGGGCGTTGAGGATCAGCTCGAGCCTCGACCCCAAATAGGAAGCAGTGCTTGTCGACTTTCTCCGCGCAAATGCTAACATATTTGCGCGGAGTCCTTCGGACATGCCTGGCATACCGAGGGAAGTCGCCGAGCACTCCTTGGACATCCGAGCCAGCTCCAAGCCCGTGAAGCAGCGCCTGCGCCGATTCGATGAAGCGAAGCGCCGGGCTATCGGGGAGGAGATCCACAAGCTGCTGGCGGCCGGATTCATCAAGGAGGTATTCCATCCCGAGTGGTTAGCGAACCCTGTACTAGTCAAAAAGAAAAATGGAAAGTGGAGGATGTGCGTAGACTATACTAGTTTAAATAAAGCATGTCCAAAGAATCCCTTTCCATTACCTCATATTGATCAAATAGTTGACTCCACTACGGGATGCAAAATATTATCTTTCCTTGATGCTTATTTCGGCTATCACCAAATTAAGATGAAAGAGTCTGACCAGCTCGCGACTTCTTTCATCACCCCTTTCGGAATGTTTTGCTACGTAACCATGCCTTTCAGTCTTAAGAACGCACGGGCTACATACCAGCGATGTATGCTCCAGGTCTTTAGGGACCTCATAGGCAAAACGGTAGAGGCTTATGTAGACGACATCGTTGTCAAATCTAGGAAGGCAAGCGGCCTGGTGGTCGACCTGGAAGAAACATTCCGATGCCTCAGGGCAAAAGGGATCAAACTCAACCCCGAGAAATGCGTTTTTGGGGTCCCCTGAGGCATGCTCCTCGGGTTCATTGTGTCTGAACGAGGGATCGAGGCCAATCCTGAAAAGGTCTCAGCCATCGCGAACATGGGCCCAATTCGTAACCTAAAGGGGGTACAAAGAGTCATGGGATGCCTAGCTTACCTCAGTCGCTTCATCTCTCACCTCGGGAGAAAGGACTACCTCTGTATAGGTTGCTTAGAAAATCCGAGCACTTTTCCTGGACCCCCGAGGCCCAGGAAGCCCTTGACAAGCTCAAGGCTCTGCTCACCAATCCTCCCATTCGGGTACCCCCCGCCGAGGGGGAACCATTACTCCTCTATGTAGCAGCCACCGATCAGGTGGCCAGTGCAGCTATCGTGGTCGAAAGGAAGGAAGAAGGGCACGCCCTGCCGGTCCAGAGACCGGTGTACTTCATCAGTGAGGTACTATCCGACACAAAGACCCGATACCCCCAAATCCAAAAACTACTCTACGTGGTAGTCTTGGCCCAACGCAAACTTCGCCATTACTTTGAGTCCCATCCGGTCTCGGTAGTGTCATCTTTCCCTCTGGGGGAAGTGATTCAGAACCGAGAGGCTAATGGTAGGATTGCTAAATGGGCTATAGAGCTTATGGGTGACAGGATCACCTATGAGCCTCGCAAAGCTATAAAATCCCAAGTTCTAGCGGATTTTGTAGCAGAGTGGACAGGGACCCAGCTCCCTCCACCTCAGATCCAGCACGAGTGCTGGACCATGTACTTCGACTGGTCCTTGATGAAAACCGGGGCCGGCGCTGGCCTTGTCTTCATCTCGCCCCTCAGGGTAAGGATGCGATACGCAATCCGACTCCACTTCCCCGCCTCAAACAACACAGCGGAGTATGAGGCCCTTGTCAATGGTCTCCATATCGTGATCGAGCTCGGGATCAAGCGGCTTGATGTCCGAGGCGACTCCAGACTCATCATCGACCAAGTCATGAAAGAGTCCAGCTGCCACGACCCCAAGATGGACGCGTACTGCAAAGCAGTCCGGCGCCTGGAGGAAAAGTTCGATGGCCTCGAACTTAACCACGTGTTAAGAAAATATAATGAGGCCGCCGATGCGCTCGCCAAGATGGCATCCGAACGGGCCACGGTCCCCCTGGATATTTTCGTCGGCGACCTCTACAAGCCTTCTGTCGACTACAAAGACGACGGGGGCTCGGATCAACCCCAAGGCGACTTAGGCCGCGACCCCAAGGTCTCCACCGCTCAGGAGCAGGAGGCCAAGAACATCGAGTCCGAGCCCCCTGCATCCGACGACTCGCCAGATTGGCGCTACTCCTTGCTACAACACCTCGTCGACGACACTTTGCCCTCATACCAGGCTGAGGCACGACGTGTGGCTCGTCGTGCCAAGACTTTTGTCCTTTTTGACGGAGAGATGTACAAGTGCAGCCCCTCAGGTATCCTCATGCGCTGCATCCCACGTTAGGAGGGAATCAAGCTCCTGGAGGATTTACACTCGGGGGCTTGTGGCCACCACGCCGCGCCTCAAATGCTAGTAGGAAACACATTCCGGCAAGGATTCTACTAGCCCACCGCCGTGGCTGACGCCACAGAGATCGTGCGGACCTGTGAGGGATGCCAGTTCTATGCTCGGCAGATTCATCTCCTTGCTCAGGCCCTGCAGACAATCTCCATCACCTGGCCCTTTGCTGTCTGGGGTCTCGACCTCGTCGGGCCTCTACAAAAGGCGCCCGGGGGTTTCACCCACTTGCTTGTCATGATCGACAAGTTCTCCAAGTGGATTGAGGTCCGACCCATCACTAGGATCAAGGCCGAACAAGCAGTGCTGTTTTTCACAGATATATCCACCAATTTGGAGTGCCCAACTCCATAATCACTGATAACGGCACACAGTTCATCGGGCGGAAATTCCTGGAGTTTTGCGACAAACACCACATACGTGTGGACTGGGCAGCGGTTGCTTGCCCAAAGACCAACGGTCAGGTGGAACGTGCCAATGGCATGATCCTCCAGGGTCTGAAACCCAGGATCTTCAACCGTTTGGACAAGTTCGGAAAAAGGTGGCTCAAAGAGCTTCCGGCCGTGGTCTGGAGTCTAAGGACTTCCCGAAGCCGAGCCACAGGCTTCACCCCGTTCTTCATGGTCTATGGGTCGGAAGTCGTCCTCCCCACGGATCTTGAGTACGGGTCTCCAAGGGTACAAGGCTACGACGAAAATAGCTGTAAGACATTCCAAGAAGACGCGCTGGACCAGCTAGATGAAGCCAGAGATGTAGCCCTCCTACACTCTTCCATGTACCAACAGGCCCTCCGCCGATACCACGCACGACGAATCCGAGGCCGAGCCTTTCAAGTCGGCGACTTGGTGCTGAGGCTCAGACAAAGCAACAAGGGTCGTCACAAGTTCACGCCCGCCTGGGAAGGACCTTTCGTCATCCCGAAGTCCTCTGACCCAGCACTTACAAGCTCGCTAACGAGGCAGGGGAGGTCTTCAAGAACGCGTGGAACATAGAACAGCTACGTCGCTTCTACCCTTAGAATTTTATAAAAATATCCATTTGTTCATCACCTTGAAAGAATAAATGAAAGTTTAAGTTATATGGTCTTTTCTTTTTAGAGAGTGAGCCTCGGACCTGCCTTGTCGAGTCCGAACCTCCCTCGGGGGCTACATGGGGGGAACCCCCTGTGGCAAACTCCGAATCTTTTTTCCTTTTTTCCTTTTTTTCGCACAAGTCAAAGTATCCTGGACCCAGGGTCTTTCTTCCGTTTCCTAAAAGGATTTAAGAAACCGCAGATCCATCCCCTAAACCTTAAGGCATGAGCCCGAGGAAAGATCCGCGCCCACGGGCAAGGACGACCTCTACTCACCCCCTAGGATCGGGGGGTGGATCCGGACTTCTAAAAATTACTAAGGAAAAGGAAAAGGACTTAGGCTCGAGCACTCTGACTGGCGCAGACCCTAAGTGACTCACCCGACCCCGCGCTGCCGAGGTCGGGTCGGCATAGGGGAAAAGTGATAACAAGAAATATAAAGGAAATCTTAAGAAGAACAATCATATAAACATTCATGTTTTGTATATACACAGGGGGGCGGCGACTTGGGCCTCGCCGACCCAGGGGTCGACTGCGCCCCCCTCTTTATGGCCTTCAGGGGAGCCAGCGCCACTGGAGCCGCCTTGTGCTTCCGGCTGAAAAGATAACACAAGTCAGAAGAAAGAGAAAAATAAAAAATCGAAAGAAGGAAAATTGGAAAACCTATACATACCTTGCCAGGGGGGCAGCCTTCTTTTGGGAGCTCGGCGCTCCCTGGGGGCCTCCCGGAGCACCAGGAGCCGTTGGTTGGACCCCCGCCTCCCCAGCAGTCGGTGCAGGGACTTCGACGGTGGTCTCGGCCCACGGCGCCTCAACCGAGCCGCCCGCCTCCGCTCCGGGCGCCGGACGAGGCTCAGCTGGGCCCTCCGACACTACCGATTGTGGGGGCACCTCGGATCCGCCCCCTGACGCCCTTTCCCCCTCTTGGGGACCCTCGGGGACAAAGCCCTCTCCTGGGGCGTCTTCCTCGTCCACAATTATGTGGGGGACGGCCTGGCCGCCCCCCGGTGCTTGGGACCCCTTGGGGGCCTCCGACCCCCCTCGGGCCCTTGACCCCTCTGGGATCTCGATCCCCCCGCCGACAGGGGGGATCACGTCGTCCTCCTCCGCCACAAGCTCGTCGAGCCAGTGCACATTGTCTCCCCCACCCTCTATCTCCGAGACCGAGGTCTTAGGAGAATCGGGCGGAGGGACTCCCGCCTTCTCGGCCTCGCGGTGGTTCTTGGCGGAGATCTCACGACGCTACGCTTTCCTCGCAGCCTTCGCTTTCTATGCCTCCTTGGCCTTCTTCTGTTCCTCGTTCCGGGCCCGATTCTTGGCCCGGGTCGCCTTGTCCTCAGGGACAGGGGGCAGGGAATCCTTGACGATCCCTATCCCCTGCAAGACAAGCAGAAAAAGGGATTGAGGCAGAAAGAAAAAGGAAACAAGCGCAAGAAATTAAGACAAAAAGTAGCGACTTACCACGGAAATACCCTTTTCAGGGCGCATCGGCACCACCCGGGAGTTCTTCAGATCCGGGTGCGTGGTCTTCGTGACACGGGCGGCTATGTCTGACGCCGACACCGGCTCGGCCAGCATCCTTGTCCCGACCCAGGGGACATCCCGGGTCATCTCGAACATGAACGCCCGCCGCTGCGCAAGCGGGAGCAGGCTCCTCTTGTGGAACGCCGTCGCCACCGTGGCCGCGATGACTCTGGTGTCGCGCAGCTTCTCGAGCCCTGCAAGAAGCGGGGCGAGCCTCTTCTGCTCCTCCGCAGGGGCGCCCCACACCCACTTTTGGGGGCACTGCACCACCATCTTCCCGGTGTACCCTGGGAGCAGCCTGCCGTCATTCCGGAGGTAGAACCATCCACTCTGCCACCCCCGGTTCGACGAGGGCATCGCGCTCCAGATGTACTGGGAAGATCGCTGCTGGCGGAGCTGCAGCGTGCAACCGCCGACCCGCAAGGGAAATTTCTCCCCCCCTCGTAGCGGGCAGCCATATCCGCCTTGAAAAGGTGAAGCCAGAGATTCCAATGGGGAGGAACCCCCAGGAACCCCTCGCACACCGTCGCGAATACGGCTGCCTGCATCACTGAGTTGGGGTTGAGGTTGTGCAGCTCCACGTCGTAGTAATGAAGAATCGCACAGATCAGGCGACCGGCCGGAGTCCCGAACCCCCAATCTAGGAACGACAGGAAGCAAACCACATAGCCCGGGGGCGGGTTTGGCTCCCTGTCGTTCGCCGAGGGAACGATCCACTCCGACAGCTCGACATCCGTGAGGGGACGGAGGATCCCGGCCTTCACGCGGGCATCTAGCGCGGACCTGGTCACATTGCTGGGAGGCCACACATCATCGCCGGCCATGGCTGCGAGAACAATGGGGCTTTTGGGGGTGGAGTGGAGAAGACGACAGCAAAAGGGAGAGCAGGAGGCAAGGACTTTTTTGCACGAGAGCAGGAGGAAAGAAACCAACACCCCGTGACTGCTTTTATAGAAGGAGCGCACCACGGCCACGCTGCTTGCGCAGAAGACCAAGGGGGGGGGAAAGAGCAACCGTCGCTCGCTCCCTCATCAGGTGAAAAATTCAAAGCGCCCACTACCTCCGATTCTCAAGCCCGCCGCACGCGCGCATTAATTTCGCAGGTGAAACGTCTCGTCCGGTGAGGGCACAACGGCACGGCCGTTTCGACTCCCCATGCGCGGCACCTCAAAAGGAGCGCCCTAAAAAGATATGTCAGGGCGGTTCCTTCCAGGGCAAGCGGCGCTCGACCCTCTGTTGACCAAAGTCACAGGGCGGTCTCCGTCGGGCGCGGACTCCGTCTCGCCCGACCCCTTACTGACCCCGAGCAAAAAATTGCCAGGTGGTCTTCGTCAGGCGCAGATTCCGTCTCGCCCGACCCTAACACCAAATCTGAAAACCTTTCGAGGCAAAATCCCCCAGGCCATGGCCACCTACGTTCTAGAGGTTGCGAAGACTGACCTGCAAAACAGGTTCGAACAGTCGCCTCAGGATGACTGAGCGAGGGATGACTGAAGATGAGCACAATAGAGGCCAAGGTCCGAGCCCCACAGGGGGTCGGCGCGTCTTTGCCAGTCGTATTCGAGACCCATGCGGGTGTCGTGCGAGTGGGATCCCATCGAGGGAGGCACCGAGCCCTCGGAACCTAGCGAACGGTTCCGACATCCACCGCAACTGCCCTCGGGTATTTTGAGATGTGCCCATAAGGCCACTAGCCGACCCCTAGCGAATGGGACTCAGACATCCACTTAGATTTACCCGCTTGCAGCTCTCGGGGAACGTCGATACTCGCCCATCGAGGGTAGTACGGCGCAACCCACCCCTCCTCCGTGCGAAAGGACGAATGAGGGACGTAATTACAAAGACGAGAAAGAACCTGATCGACCCTTGCGGGGAAAGGGCTCGGGGGCTTTCTCGCACAATGGGGATAGGCACTACGTGTAAAGAACACGCAACCTATCTCTCAATACTCCCGACTACAACACTCAGGGGTAAAAGCCTTTGAAGGAATAACACCATTCCTCCAAAAGGCTCGGGGGCTACACCCGGCGGGTACGCTCGCGCGCACCCTCCGGAGAAAGTAAAGAAGCTCCAAATCCAACAGTCCATCGAAAGAGAACCTTTGAAAGGGTGCCTTCACCCCTCCAAAGGCTCGGGGGCTACTGTTGGGTACCATAAAAAGGGATACCCAAATCAGAGTAATAAAAATCACAAAAGACAAAACAAACCGCCCGTAATCACCACGGCGCGGGCCCCGTCTCGTCTGGCTCCTTGGGCTCGGGACCAAACCACGGCTCACCCGACCCCTTTGGCCTCGGGCGTAAGCTCCGCCTCGCCCGACCCCTCTAGGGCTCGGGTGCCGGCGCCGTTTCGCCCGATCCCCCATTACGGTGCAAGGCTTCCGACGCACGGCGCCCGTACCCACGACGTGACAAGCGCAGTGACTCCCATACCGCAGCAGGGCATGGTGGCGACTATTCCAACCACCCCGGTCACTGCAGCCTTACCTCTTTCACTATGCAACCTTACCTCTTTTACTGTGGTGTACTGCCTCACAGTAAAAGAGGAATGGGGGAGATTAATCAGCGTCACTATTTGCTGTCTTCTCCCACTGTTAACAGGACAAGCAGCAGTGTCACCGATCCGACCCCCACGACACCAACAGGGCTCGGTAACCCTCCACAGGAGCAGCCATGATATCAGCCATGCCTCAAGGACGGGATGGGCAAGCTTCTACAGGGTCAGGACTGTGGCTTCACTACTTAATAGAGGAAATCTCCGATCACTCATGTAAATACCTGCCTCCCCTTGAGGCTATAAAAGGGGAGCCAGGGCTCACAACCGAGACAGGTCCACCCATACAAACAACACACGATCACCACACTCCAAGTGAGTCCACACACACAGAGTGGCAATCAGCGCTCTGTCCACCACACCAAGCCGAGACCTGGGACTTAGCCCTCTCTCGCAACCTGCTTGTACACCCCTACTACAAGCATCTTTGGGTGCAAGGCAATACAGACCCCCGATCTCATTGGACGTAGGGCATCCTTGGCCCGAACCAGTATAAACTCTCTGTGTTCCACTTGCATCACCATCCAGGCTTAGACAGTCACGCATTCTTATACTTGTTTGTGTCTAGACCACGAGTCTTGACGCCGACAAGATTCTAAGTACGACACGACCCTCGCATTCATGTTGTACCAACATGAGCCAAAATATTTCGTGTCGCAATGTGCTTTGGTCCATGCCAAAAGATTGTGCCACGGCTTGCCTTCAAATGGGGCATGCCCAAGTCCAACTCTAAGTCATCCACACGATTTAACGTTTCCTACCTTGAATTGAATTTAGTCCAAGTAGGATTATGGCCTTGTTTAGATATACTCAAAAACCTAAAACTTTACAAGATTATCTGTCACATCGAATCTTGCGGCACATGCATGAAGTATTAAAACCTTTTGCATCTAAACAAGGCCATATATTAAAATTTCAATAATATATTGAATTTTTATCTTAGACATGTTTACGAGGCCTCTTTAACTGGCTTCAGGAGTCGTTTGTAGCTGTTTTCTGCAAATAAGGTAAAGTGAAATAGCTTCACTAGTGAAACCCCTAAAAATAAACTCTCATAGGAGTTCACGGTTGGATGGAGTGAAAAAAGTGACTTCTCGTGGCTCCTTCTGTGGCCCGTGCGCCACTACACTTGGGACTTGATGAAATACGCGATCTGTCACTAGGACAATGTACAACTACAAATGTTACTACACATGTATGTATAAGGGGTACCTTGGAAAATTGACCTCTCTTAACCATGAATTACAGATAGGTGAATCTGTATTGTGATTTACAACTCCACCGATGAAGACATTCATAGAGGTAAAGAAAAAAACTTCACTAGTAAAATAAAGCCTCGCCAAGCTGGGCCTTACAACTAATAAATTATTTGATGTTGGCTGGTGAGTGGTGACTTGGCTGAGTGTCGTTAATTCGATGGCCATGAATGCATGGCTTAACTTAATTTATACTCTCTCCATACGTATAAAGAAAATTGTTTGGGACAGCGACATGGTCTCCGAAGCCTAACTTTGACTCCTTGTTTTTAGAAAAATATTTATAAAAAATTGGTATATGCATATTTTTATAAAATTATTTTTTAAGACAAATCTATTTATATGATTTTCATATTTTTAAACTCAACAACTTAAATGTTACTCATGCCAAAATGTTTAACCCAAACTTTGTCCAAAACAATTTTTTAGAGCTTATCAGCCGAATTTGTGAGACATTCAATAGTGTTTTTTATCTCAAAACAAATTAGTCAACAATACTTTCTACCATATAGTTTATGAGTCAAATGAACAAAGAAGGGTGTGGATGCTTCTAACAAAAACCCAACAAGCATATCATATTAACAAAAACACATGAACACGGGCAAGTTCATTGCATTCCTACATATTACCACTAGCACTAATAGAAAAATGGTACTCTCCATCTCTCGAGCACGGAGCATCATATGAACAATAGTGTAATTAATGCTTGCTAACTAAAACCACATTTCCACACAGCCCGGCAATAGATCATCATCATTCGTCACACTAATTAATTAATCAGTACAGAGAAATCATCATCAATCCCACACCACCCCAGTCCCCAACGGGTCAGCCTAACCTGCAGCTCCTCCGGCTGGAAGCTGCGTCTGCCCCGGCGGAGCCCCTCCGCCACCGGCAGCTCCAGCGGGGACCTGCGCTGCCTGCCCTCCTGCGGCGGCTCCAGCTCCAGCTCCAGCAGGCTGATGCTCCTGTCCCTCCGCCGCAGCCCCTCCGGCAGCAGCTCCAGCGGGGACCTGCTGTGCCTGCCCCGCCGCCCGGACATGCTTGTCCACACAGCTGCAGACGGTGACGAGCAGCCAGAGCACAGCATAGACGACGCCGATGACAACGTACCAGAGGAAGGTGTCCATGGATTGTGTAGCTACTACCTACCTAGCTAGGGCCTTGGAGGACTTGTACGACGACTCGACAAGAGATGGGCTAGGACCTATAGGACTCTAGGAGGGCAGCGGCTGGGCTACCTGCTGGGGTTTTCTCTTAAAGGAAATATGCATCGTTCACGCCACCCATGCGGCCGTGCCATGCCAAGCTAAGATATAAAGTAGTGGTGTGGTGCAACGACGAAGGCAAAGCATTTGCAAGAAACTGGAATATGGCATGGCATCTCTTTATCTCGTGTGACCCCCGCGCGCCTCTTTATGTCTTATCCACCTTGGTAGCTGAGATGATGAGACTAGCTAGCTAGCTGCTAGACGCCGGAAGCGGAAGGGAGGGATTGCAACGCCAGAATGGTGTTCCCACCCTGCTTCGGAAATTTGAGTGGCGTGGACGGCGCCATTGGTCGACACGGCTACGACGACGAGGAGGCCTGCGTTGCGTGGGACACGGACACCAGCACCGCCACAGTACACACGCACAATGCAGTGAAGTGAAATGAAGAAGGCCGGGCCGCCGGGGGCGCTTTTGATCCGGGCGCGTTGGCTCAATGCATGCACTTTTAATTTGCTGCCGTTCACCGAATCGATCGTCGCAGCTTCAGAATCTATCCTCCCAAGCAGCCTGCTGATGTCTTTACATACTACTCCTACGTCGTAGCACGTACCAAGTTATCACTTCAGTTTACCTAGGTACGTGCAACTCAATCGATCGATCTCAGGCTCTCAGTCTCAGCGCGCGCGTCCATGCATGCCGAGAGCCCAAGTGTGCCAGCCCCTGATCCCCTGACGCGGCCACGGGCCACCACATGATCGTGATTGGAACAGGAACAGGAACAGGAACAGGACGTCGTTGCCGAGACGAGGATTCACTTCACGGCAGACGACACCCCGATCGACGCGTCCGCTAGCTGCTGCACTGTACCACCAGTACCAGCCGGTTCTCGGTCTCGGCAACGGCACGCCGCCACGTCCGCGCGATCGCGTCCAGGCCTTGGAGAATGGAGACTGGAGTCGGCTATAGATAGTTTCGTGGGCTCGAATGCTCGATCCCAGCCAGATGGAGAGCGTGTTCATGCAGAGGAACTATCTTTCTTCTAGCCGCAGTAGACTTAGCAAGTAGTGGCGATCGCACTCGCTGAGAACTCGTCCGTGTGGGATGGCACGGACCTGTCGGAGTCCATGGCGTGCGCGGTATAGTCAGATCAAGGGCCATGCAGGCCATGTAATCTTTGCCTATTTATGCTTACAAATAGAAGAAGAAAAGCTGTGATATTTGCAGAACAAAAACAAGCCGTGTTCATCCCTGTGTGTTCGCGTGCGTTCGTGTGTGTATGTGTGTGTTCACCAGGGGTCGTCTTCCTCGTCTCCGGCGACGTGCGCCGGCGAGCGGCCGGAGACTACAAGTTGGCATTCACTCCTCGGCCTCGCCAGAGCGCGCGCGGACGGACGATGGAGAAGGACGCGTCTCGCCGTCTCGGAAGCCCTGCCCCTGTCGCATGCATGCAGTTGGAACTTGAAGAAGCTAGCCTGTATGTCATCCAGACACCTGAATCTCAGTGACAAAAAGCATGACACCACCGGCAACTTTCTTGCTCAGCTCATCTCTCCTCACGATGATGGACCAACATCAGTCATCAGGTCGAAACGAGGAGAAGTGACGATGCTGTGAAGAGGGAGAGCGGACGGGACGGCCATGGGCCACCGATGATCCACCTGAGATCTTGAACTGATTCAGACGGCCAACCAGCTGGGTCGCTTGAAATAAACACCCTCGCGTTGCATGCGATCATCAGTAAAAAAAAAGTACTGGAACAGATCATTTGGAAGAAACAGAACAAGAGGAACATACATATGAAAATGCTGCACGTTTACTACTAGCTACAACAGAATATTACCATACACAGTCATGCTAATGCAGTAGTTAGTAATTGCTACTGACCCCAACCATCCAGACGACAGGCAGAGTCAGGCAGACACCATAGCGATCGATGAGCAAACTTATCTTACAGACACATCGTCACACCCTAAACCCTATTCTCGCTACACACTGAACAACAGACCAAAGATAAATTAAAGCAACTATATAGCCAGCATGCGCTCGCACACATGCATTGAGTCCACACCACATCAGCCTCCGGACCGAAGAAACCGAGGACTCATGCAGCTCCCGGCGCCGGCGGCTGGCCCAGACGACGCGCAGCTCCTCCGCCGGGGAGCAGGTCCTGCGCGGGGCGATGCTTCAGGTAGCTCTCAAGGAGCATGAGGAGGACACAGACGATGAGGAGGAAGATGATGGAGCCGACCACGATCCACGAGAGGAGGTCCATCGTCGAACTCACTCCAGGAACGGGTCAGGAGCGAAGCAAGCCCTCTGAGTCGAAGGAGAGAAAAAAAAAACGAGACGGGCACTGGAGATCGAACGAGCGGCGGAGCAAGTGCAGCACTGTGGGTAGCGTGCTGTGTTTAAACTTCTAAGGATGCTTAGAAAACATCCTGTTGAGATGTAGGAGTATTGTATATATAGGCAATGAAGGGAGTATTTTGGTTTTAAATGTGGTATCTCGCTGTAAGATATTTTATGATATGGTACGGAGCTACTCTATAAGAATCTTGGACTTTTACGACCCATGTCTTGCGAGAGAAGAGATTTTTAAAGTTATGCTTCACATGGACCACAAAGATAAGTTAAGCCTTTAAAAAAGAGAGAAGAAAGTTCCTTAAAAGTTGTGCCTCACATGGACCACAAAGTTAAGTTAGGACTCTAAAAAGATAGAGAAAAGAAAATAGAGAATGGAGAGAATACCTTGTAAGCAAGCAAGGATTTTGATCTCAAGAATGCAATAGTATCTCTAGTATATTATTCCATCAATCTTTGCAAGGCTCTTCTATACTCTAAGCTAGCAGTCCATAACTTTTAGTTTTTTTGTTTATAATTATGAAATCTTTGTGAATGTGACACTATGATCCTATCTCAAGAAGAGTTTGTTTTTTGGGCTAGTTCTAGTGGGGGTTACATATTAATTAATGAGGTGACCTGTCAACATAATGTGCATTAAGAATTATAAGAAGAGATAAGATGATGCGGGTCTTATTTAATTTCATTATCCCGCGGCTCTTTTAGCTAATGTGGTATTTTTGGAAACCATGCTATAAAACTTACCATTTGGAATGGTTTTTATCACAAGCATATAACGAATGGTATATGGTTAAGATATATTACATGGATTTCACCCTAATTTTGAGGTCTTTGAAAATTAAAACCTAATATCTTTTGGTTTAGACAATGTATGTGTTGTCTGTTTGATTGTTCATTTTTCTAACATGACGTACATATAAATATTTTTGTACTTAATCTATTTTAAAGTTTATTTATTTATGTTTATCTTTATACTAATTACTTTGTCTTAAACATCATATATATTTATAAACAGAGGGCTATCTTTATCTAACTACGATAGAGTTAAGTTCCAATCACTCTACATGTGTTTCCACCATAACATTTGTAGTGTTACCTCTCTTTGCATTGTGTATCTTCTCTTGTGTTTAGATGGAATCTTGGCTTGAGCTATGTCAATTGTAGGCAGCCCATCTATCATGAATTTTAGTTTATCTACTACAAATTGTAAGAGAAATTTCCCCTTCCCTTGTTAAGTTGAAACAGAAAAAATGCTTATTGCACAAGTAACTCTAGACCCTCTCTCTATAGATTTTATTAATTAATAATATAGATTCTAGGTCCTAACTAAACACTTAATTATACAATCATACTAGGTGCTATGTCCTCTCATAGTCATATATATATTATAATCCAATGCTTGTAGGGGGATGTTACTCTACGAGTTGGTATCTTTGAGACTAACACCCTTTCCAAGTTTATCATGTGTGTAGAAGTCTCATTCCAAAGAAAATGGAGTCCCTGGAGGCAAGCATGGTTGATTACTTGCAAGTGATCAATTGGATTTCTACATTTAGTATCCTTGAACAGATGTCGTTATGTTATTATTCAAATAGGCATCTTTTATGCTTTCTCCATGCATTATATAGATTAAACTCTCTTGTGCACTATTTGTTGGTTATGCGTATGCTTTGCAATCCATCATATATATGCATACACTTAGGGGGAGCTTAGTCTAAATAATGTGAGAGTCAAGTTTTGTGATCAATTCCATTCCACATATAAAGGATAACAAAATTTGACCCTCCCTTGTGCTACTAATGCCTTCATTTTTTGTGTTTGGTTCCAAAGGGCGAGAATTTGAAGGACCGAAAGCAAGCCCAATCCGTGATAAATACCAAAATCACACAAAAACTTTCTAGCATATAAGTGATATTGGTTGTGGGAAAATTGTAAGAAAATGGAGAAATGCCATTTTTCGAGAGGTGGGCCAAGGAAGGGAGGGAGTGGATTATGGACTTAGGGGAAGGCTTAAGTCCATAAATGCCACATAAAGGGACATTGGCAAAGGCAAGATAGGTATACGAAAAGCTTTTCAAGTGGTATCTTTTAGCATCATATGATCTTACCTTTGCATTGCATCCTAGGAAATAGATTGCATTTTAGGTTTTGTATCTATTATTTGCTTGCTTTGGTCATGTTGTCATCAAGCACTAATTAAAAAGGAGGAGATATAAGGAAAATGAATGGCTTGGTCATTTAGTTTGGATTTTGGTGTTGAAGATCAACAAGACCGACTAATATTGTTTGTTAGTGTTTTTTATATAGTTCAAAGGATGTAAAAGTGGACTTGGACTCATGCAACATGGTGATCCAGATGATCAACACCTCAAATAATACATTAGAAGAAGTGATGAAGACCTACAAATACATGGAAAAGTCCAAGACACAAAATGGAACCAACGCGAAGATCACAAAGAAGCAAGTTGAAAAAAGAGTCAAGTAGGGGCATCGAACCCTAGTGGCACCGAACCATAGGCGAAGCTAACCCTAAGCCACGCCGTCAGTAGATGCATCAAACCGAGCAGAAAGGTGGACATCGGACTATGCCACACCACTGATCATGTGAACAACTACACTGGACTATGCCAGCAACAAAGCATCAGACTGATGGCTTTCAATCCGACAGCATACAAAGAGGCGGTTCCAAAGAGGGAAGTTGGGCATCAGACTAGTCCGATGGGTTGCACTGGACCATAGACTATAGAGGCGCGCAATAGTCGGCAATGGCTAGCTGCAGGACAGGGCATCAGACTGATTCGATGACCCCCATTGGACCATCTGATGGTTGCGTAGAAAGCATGTGCTTCCATCAGCTATGTCTCACTTTGGGGGTACATATACCCCTTTAGCCAGCCATTTGAAGTGGTGTAGAGCTCAAGGAAGAGTTGTGCGAGTGTAAACTCATTTCTAGTTATTGTAGCCACAAGAGTGATTCGTGATATACTCGGTGATTAGTGTTGGTGCTTTCCAAAGTGCTTAGGGTTAGTTAGACCACTATTTTAGTGCTTGCTCTAGGTTTAGGCCTAGTGTTTAGTGAGGTTTGCATACCTCTAACTACTTAGTTCTTGCACAACATTTTTTACACCAGAGAGGCTCGTCGTCTTGCAAGACTTAGACAAATATAGATCTTGAAACTATATTTGTGCCAAATGGACCAGAAACAAATCAAACTCATCATCATTTTAACCTCCCTTGGGCAACAAAACATAAAACACATATCATCTCATGGACCAGATATATACATACAAGTCACAGCTTGATCTTTTGGATTGAGCATCAATAAAAGTAAACCTAAGCCCCAAGTTAGTGTCACAAAATCAAACAATCATGCAACCGAAAATCCACCTAAAAATCAAGAAAATTCAATATCAAATCAATATTGTAAAATCTCTAAACTGTGTCTGTTGTGTTCTTCAATTTATCATCTATCTATTGTTCCGAAGCTCGCCCAGATGAGACAAGAAAGAGAGAGTAGATGGGGCTCAACAATACAAAATTTGGAACAGGCCCACTCGCCAGTGTAGCCCCTGGGCTTGATTCATTGGTCCAAAAAGCCCCCTTCTATATACTGTTGCTATATATAGTCGGTATTGTTATATTATATATCATAATCAACAACCACGAATCGACACACATTTTTTATCTGCATCTGGTCCATCACTTGACACGACCCATTGCGTCATCACCGAGACGGTTGCATCATCGCCTTGTCGATCGTCCTCAGGGCCTGTTTAGATTGGAAACGAAAATTTTCTAAGTGTCACATCGTATATGTCGGAAGGATGTCGGGAGTGGTTTTTAGAAACTAATAAAAAGCAAATTACATAGTTCGTCAGGAAACTGCAAGACAAATTTATTAAGCATAAGTAATATGTCATTAGCATATGTGGGTTACTGTAGCACTTAAGGCTAATCATGGAGTAACTAGGCTTAAAAGATTCGTCTCGCGATTCTCAACTAAACTGTGTAATTAGTTTATTTTTTTATCTACATTTAATGTTCTATTCATGTGTCTAAAGATTCGATGGGATGGATTAAAAATTTTTGGGTGGGGAACTAAACAGGGCCTCACTATTATCAGCTCGCATCATGCATTTCTAGGCGAACGCAGCGACCAGGCTTTTTTTTTACTCTTCCAGAGTTCCAGCAGGTCATCATCAGGCTTGTCAGAGTAAACAGATAACAACAACCCACTGCTAAACTCAGCACACCTTTATTAATTGCTCCGTAACATCATATCTAGAACAGAAGGGATTTTCTTACACCAGGTAATTAAGCGGATGTGTTACCCTATGCGGTAACAGGGACGTGGCGTCTCGGAAGAATCAGCCGTCCAGACACGAACCAACTTACTTATCGGATAATAACTTATTGGTAGCCAGTCTTAATGCATGTTTCATGAGAGTGTCATGCACATTAAATAGGGTGCCACATAAGTAAAATTGCTGACTTGGCAGTGTCATTAAATGAAGGAGTTTCATCAGATGAGAGAGGAGTTTCATCCCCATGAAACTCTTGTGGCTCGGTTACCTAGTTTATAGTCTTGGTAACTGTGCCATAAAACTATGCATTGAGACTGGCCTTAGTATATAGCTGAAACTTTGTAAGCCGTCTAAGCAAGATCTCCGGTCCGGTCCTGAACAAGGGAGACAAAGACAAGGACATAGGAGGCGGAAACTAGACACGCAGAGCACTAAAATTATCATAGTTTTTATAAATATTAATTATAATATCTATTTAGCATTTTGCTAATGTGACAAGATAATTATTGAAGAGAAAGAGAGTAAAAATATAGAAACCGAGTCTAAGTTATAAACCATGTCTACATGAGATCCAAGATATGAAGTGATATATATGATTGTTTGAGAATGGAGATAGAATGGATCGGATGTGATTGGATAAAAAATTATTTTGTAGAAACTATTCATTGAGACTATGATTTTTATATATAGTGTCTATAGAAATTAATATGTATTGGAACTGTCCTGGCTTTGTGCTTTGTTTGTCGTTAGTCTTGTTTGGTCTCTCTACGTTTCTGCTTTTAAAAAAGTTTCTTTTCATCAGCTGGATGCTGAAACTTTATAATGATGGATGGTTAAATGCAAAGCTCTTGTGGATGCTGAAATAAAATTTCTTTGTTCTAATAAATATTCTTTTTAGTGCAATTTACACAAACAAGTGATTGTGTACGTTTGTTCACACCCCGTGCGTCTTTATGTTTCGTTTTCTATTAGACAAGGCAGTACTACTGTAGTTAGTTTTGTTTATTCAATTCAAGTTCGTGATGATAAAAACTTTTGGAAATTTTTCATGTCTTCCATGTTTCTTGTGTAAAATTGTTGGTGTTTAAACTGTGTAAAAAAATTTAGACGCTATATAGTCAGCTATAGCCTTTTAGCCTCTACAAAACCTTGCCGCTAAAGCCTCTGGGCTCTAGCCCGCTATTTAGGCCTTGTTTAGTTCAAAAAAATTTACAAAATAGATATTATATATAGTATTTTTGTTTGTATTTGACAAATATTATTTGATCATGAATTAAATATGTTCAAAAGATTTGTCTCGTATTAGATAATAATTATCAAATATAAACGTAAGTGTTACAACAAAATAAAAAAATTTAATACTGGTTGGACCGTGTGTTTCAGCTTCTCCTGGCAAATATAAATAAGCTAGCAAAAAAACTGAATCAAAACAGGGCAACATCCTAAGCACCCTCGTACCTGACCGCTTTGCCTGATCGGCACCAGACTTCACAAACTATGAGCCAGACAAACAGTGCTTGCTTATCTACAGTCAAAAAAAAATTAAGATTCATCGTCACATCGAATCTTGCGACACATACATGAAGCATTAAATATAGACGAAAACAAAAACTAATTGCATAGTTTGCCTATAAATCAAGAGATGGATCTTTTGAGCCTAGTTAGTCCATGATTGAACAATATTTGTCAAATAAAAATGAAAGTGCTATAGTACCTAAAACCAAAAAAAAATTCAGAACTAAACAAGGCCTTATTAACACGTGGCCATCAAATATTAGATAGAGGAGGGCAATGCATCCGCAACTAGACGTGTTTTGAATCCAGTTTGACCCTCCTTTTAGGGGCTCCTTTGGATACAAAGTTAGAAAAGACCGTGGGTTTCAAGATATGCATGACTGGAATCTAGCTGTTGTGGAAATGGTGGGATGTCCGTAACAAAGTGAATGTTGATAAGAAAATCTTAATGATCGATTCAGTGTTACAGGTTGTCATTAGCATGTCTGAAAATTGCCAGAAGAAGCACTCACCGAGAGCAGCACTCCTGGTGTTCAAAAGACGCAGATGGTGTCCGCCTGTGCAACAAGCAACAAAGATAAACATCGACAGAGCGTTTTCACCATCTTCGAATGTGGGGGCACGGGGGGTCATAATCCGTGATGAAGGTGGAGGTGTCGCATTGGCTGGAGCTGAAAATATGGGATAGGCGCATGACGCTCTAATGGTTGAAGCTCGGGTATGTCTCAAGGCGCTGGAACTTGTCGACCAATATGCCCTAGCGGAATGATTTTCAAAGCCATTCGTCAGCTTCTACTTTTGCGTTTTAATCTTTTGTCTTTATAGCATGTACCTCGCTCTTGTAACTCGTCTGCGCACAAGGTTGCTCAGTTAGCTAGAGTATGAGATCGGGGCTAGGTGTATCTATAGATGGATGACCTTACTAGTCGTGCAAATGTTGTTGTAGCTCACGGTTCAGTTAGCTATCATTAATTAATACAAGGCTATAAAGTCGAGGAGTGTGATAAAAAAAGAAAAGACTGTGGGTTTGATCCCCGAAGGGATTACCTTCCATGAACTTGCCACCCCTCTCCTGCTGGGTGAGGGAAACCCTATTTTAAGAAAATTATTTATACTACTTAGAGCATCTCCAACGGTTTTGCAAATGAGCATTGCATTCTTGTTTTTGCAAACAAAAGTCTTAAAAACTTCTATCCAATGGTTTGGCATGATCACATGTCATCATACTCACTCATAAGCATGAGCATCATCATACTCACTCATAAGCATCATACCATGATCACATGTCATTTTATATATACCCTATGTGATTTGATTGCTTATATTGCTTATAATGTGTATAGTAATGTGTGACCAATGTAAACAAGTGCACATTCTCTTCCAAAATACTTTATCCATGCTTAGAACAGGTGCTAATCTAGTGGATAGCTATTTTAAGTAATTAACTTGCTGCTAATAAGGAGGTAAAGGTTTAACTTTAAACTAAAGCTTTTATGCAAAATGTGAGTCAAACCAGCCACAGATATGAGCCTTGCATAATCCTTGGTGTCACTTTATTTCTAGTTTATGACGGGTAAGTCTAGCTGAGTACAATCTCGTACTCAGGGTTTTATGTACCCTTGTTGCAGATGACATCGTGTACCACGGGTATTGTGCTAACTCTCACCATCCGGTTGTGGATGACGAGTAGATCTTGGGCAAGATCAGTTGTAGTTTCTCCACTTTGTGCTTTTGTTGGGTTGATCACGAACTGGCATGTAACAGACTATGTGTGTGATGTTTCAAAACTACTTTGCTTCCGCTATCAAACTTGTGTTGTAATAAGGTTCACTTGGACTCCGATGGTTGTAAAACTGTGATCTGTGTTTGAATGTATGTAATCTATGATGGAGATGCTTGATCATATACGATTGGTTGTATGTTGGTTGAATCGAGATCTTTTGAGGTTTCGTCGGACTACCGGGTTTATATGGGTTCAAGTCCATTGGCTTGACCACTCTCGTGGTCGCTAATTCACTTAAATTCTTATAAATTGGACGATTCTATTATAGGTGGCATCAGAGCAAGATTAAGCATTTAACCATCATAGATGTAATTAAAAATAAATGAATTTGTTTTTCTCAAACTATTTGACAACTTAGGCTAAACATGGGGCTGTTTTAAAATGTTTGAGAGAAAGTATACCATGTCAGTGGTCATACCCTTTATGCCCAAATAAGGACTTTTAGGTGGCTATAAGTAATACTAACTGGGGGGTTTTTCCTTTCGTCGTCCATATGGTGTGCAATAGTATGTGTTGGGTACCATAAAATGAGATACCCAAATTAAGGGATAAAAATCACAAAAAGGAATAAGGCAAACGCCCAAACTTTCCGGGCTCGCGCACAAGCTCCGTCTCGCCCGACCCCTCTAGGCTCGGGCGCGGGCTCCGTCTTGCCCGACCCTTTGGCCTCAGACACAAGTTTCGTCTCGCCCGACCCCCCTAGGCTCGGGCGCAAACACCGCCTCGCCCGAGCCTCCGTCTCGGAGCCAGGCTTCTAACACACGACGGTCATACCACCGATGTGACGCGTGCCATGCCCCCATGCTGCAGCAGGGCATGACAGCTATTCCAACTACTCCAGTCACTGTAGGACCTTACTTCTTTCACTATGGGGTATTGCCTTACAGTAAAAGGAGGCATGGGAAGAGTTAACCCCTGTCACTGTGACTATCATTTCCTTACTACTGTAGGACAAGCTGCAGTGCCCCACATCCGACCACCATGACCTCAACAGAGCTCGGCGACCCTCCACAGGAGTAACCACGCCGACGACAATGCTCCAAGGACGAGGTGGACAAGTCTCCACAGGGTCGGCACTGCTACTCCACCATCTACTGAAGATAGTTTACAAGCTAACACATGTAAAAACCCTGTCACCCCTTGCGGCTATAAAAGGGGAGGCAGGGCACACATCAAGGGGACCAGAACACAAGATGAGAGAACACACACGCTCAAGCCACAGATAGCACTCCACATCTGAGTAATGAACATCACTCTGTCTATTTCTCAAAGCCGAGACTTGGAACTTAGCCCTCTCTCGCAACTAGCTTGTACACCCCTACTACAAGCACTCTCGGGTGCAAAGCAATACAGACACCAACTCTCTCACTGGACGTAGGGCATCCATAGCCCGAACGAGTATAACTCCATGTATTTCCTTTGCATCACCATTCGGGTCTAGGGGGACACGCAGACTTATTGCTTGTTAGTGTCTAGACGTCGAGTCTAGACACCGACAGTATGGATGTCACTTACTTAAGTGATAATGAATGGATCATATACCTCTACGCCACGATAAGCAATATTTTTGTTTCGTCGTCCATACGACATGAAATTGTATGGATGCCACTTGCTTGAGTGGTAATGTATGGATCTATATGCCTCTACGCTATGGTAAGTGAGAGCTATGAGAGCATGACCGTCCAACCGTCGGTCTAGGAGAGTGTTAGATATGGTTACTGGAATATTTACATGTTACACACATGTTTATATGAAGGTATTTAATTGTGGGTAGTTGGTACATGTTTGGTGTATATATAGACGTGCTTCACATGGATAGTGTGCTGCGATATATGTTAGGGAATATATATCGGAGTACCTAGCTTTGAATCTAGAGATCAGACTTTCATTTCTGCACATATACTCTTGTGGGGTTGGGCTGAAATGAAATTTTCTACAGGTACACTAACAGTGAAACGTGTAGACCGATTAGTTTCGTATAAAGAGAGCACATATGTATGCCACCGTCTATACCGCTAGAATTATTCTCTTTCTAGGACTTGTGAAGGCGTACGAAACGTGCATGCATCATGAATCATTCATGTATTTCTTTATACACTACCGAACGTATAGGCAACCGAACATTCACCTAAAAATTATGAAAACAACATCATCCAATCTGTCGCAAAATCTCCACTGCATCTGCTATGCTCTTCATCTACGGTTCCGAAGCTCATCTAGGAGAGGGAGAGAGCAGATGGGGCTCACCAATCCAGAGACTGGGCTAGGCCCAGTCGACACTGCAGCCTCTAGGCTTAGAAGTCCACTTCCATTTACCGTTCTTATATGTGTATCCCTTCGTATATAATTTAGAAGTCATTTTATATAAAGTTCAATAACTTTTAACTTATTGAGTTTGTAAATATGAAAATTATATAAATAAATTTATTTTAAAAAATACTTTCATAAATATATATATTATTATTATTTTCTAAATATATTTATAAAATAAAAGGTCAAAGTTATATTTTAGAAGTCATGTTGTTGTCATAAACAACTTCTAAATTCTATGCAGATGCTACGATTTACAAAGGCATTGTTTAGTTCACTCCGAAAACCAAAAACTTTTTAAAATTCCACGTCACATCGAATCTTACGGTATATGTATGAAGTATTAAATATAGACGAAAACAAAAACTAATTATACAGTGTGCCTGTAAATCGCGAGACAAATCTTTTGACTCTAGTTAGTCTATAATTGGACAATATTTACCACAAACAAACAAAAAATACTACAGTAGCGAAATCTAAAAAAAATTCACATCTAAACAAACCCAAAGTATGCTTAGCACTACTGGGGAATCTAGTCTAGTCATCAAAGTAATCGGCAACCGCGAATCGCCGCGCACTTTTTATCTGTATCCGGTGTAGTCTTAACGCAGCCAATTGCGTCACCCAGACGGCGACAACGCCTTTGGATTCGTCCTTGCATTGCATTTCTAGGCGAACACGAAGCCATCGAGCAGTTTTTTTACTCACCCAGTCAAGTATGGTAAACCAGCTCATTATCTGTCTTATTAGAGTAAACAGATAGTAACAACCCACTGCTAATCTTAGTACGCCCTTATCAATCTCATTAGTTTGCTGTACATATAGAACACTGAGAAGTGATTTTGCTTTGCTTGCGACAGGTAATAATCATTAGCAGCAGTGAGCGGTAACAGGGACGTGGCGTCTCGAAGGAATCAGCCGCCGTCCAGACACGAACGAAGAACCTACCTATCGGATACTACTCCTACAGTACATTAGTGGTGGTAGATAGCTAAGCCTAGCGATCGGTCGGTCTCTTCTCCGGTGGTCCTGAACAAGGGAGACGAGGACAAGGACGTCGTCGACGATCGGAGGCGGAAACTAGACGCGCAGCCCACGAATAGGCGGCGCTGGGCCGTTCGTTAATTTTCGCCCGTTTTCCTCTTGCTCGCTGGGCGCCAAGGCCGGCCGATCGGCATCTCGATCTCGACCGCTTCCCTCTTTGGGGCCTCCGATCGCGCAGGTGCATGCATCAGCATTGCATAGGTACTTGGTGATGTGTTCCCGGACGACGTCGTCTCGGTTGTCACGAGGAGAGACAACGCCGCGGCCCCCCGGCCGATCAGATCAATCGACACGGATCCGGCCGGGGCAGCTTGAATTGAAAGGTATAGCCTAGCTAGGTACGCCGTACGCAAACGCATACGTACGGAGGGAAGCGATGATACATGTCGAGCCGAATCGCTGGAGATGTTTACAATGCGACGTTCACGTTCTTGCATTGCATCGGCTAGCTAGTTGATTACCGGCTGGCCTGGCAAATTCTAGGGGTACTACCAGATGATAAGGTATTTTAAGTATAGGAGTGCCTGATGGTACATGGCGGCAGATATATATTGTTTTTGTTAGGATTAATTAGAATAATTAATTAGATGATCAATTAGTATATTCCTGTAATTAGACATGTGCTAATTACCGAACCGTCGTCAAATCGTTTTAGGCTCCGTGGGCACCAAGGCACTATTCTTGTGTCACTGACACAAATAACTGCCTCTTGTATATATATATATATATGTAAAATCACTGTTCACTGATACAATCAATCATTACATCCATCATTTTCACTTTCACTAAACACGTTATCACGCACGCGCTCTGCCAACAACTGCTAACAGGCAGAGAGGGAAGGAGTTCACCGGAGCACTCGTCGAGAGTTCGCCGGAGTTGCTATTCATCCAAGGTAGAAGATGTCGACCCCTCCACTCCCGTCCATGAACGCCATGGTTGACGCGGTCACCGACGCCGTGGAGGCCGCCATCGCTCGTGGCAACAGCCACCCTGGAGGAGTCCGCAGGTTCATCCTCCAGGGCGCCATCCGCCGAGTCCTCAGGGACATTGGCCAGCACCGCATCGCCCTTCGCCGCCGCCTCGCCACCGGACCGAACGCCGGTGGCCGACCTTCGACGCCACGGCAAGCACCGCGTTCATCGCGGATACAGTACACCACTGGTGTTTGCCCCCGCCACGGCCCGACCACCTTCGTCCGCCGGGTTGGGGCAACACCGGTGGCCTCGCCGAAGCCGTCGTCGTTGCCGAAGCCATCCCCGTTCCCGGCGCCGACTCCAACGGCGCTGCTCCCGACGTCGTCCGCACTTCTTCGCCCATGGAACGGAGGTGGTGGCCTCGCGGCCGCACGCCGAGACGTCGACATGCCGGCTTGGCCGCCGGGATTCGCCTACGACTTCGACATCACTCCACCGCCTCCTCCAAACCGTCCAACGGCGCTCTCCCCGATCGCTCCTCCACCAACTCGCGGCCGCTCGTACGCCGACGTCGTGGCCGCGACCTCCGCCCGGGGCTGTGACGCCCTTCCGCCCGCCGACAAACTCGGGGCTGGGTTTGTCTCCTCCTCGGTGAAGGGGGAGGCGACCCGCCGCCCTTGATACATCACGGTGGGGCCGGTGGGGGGGGATCCCGCCGCTCACGGCTAGCAGCGTCGGCCTCCATGGCCGGAGGTCGCCGGGGACGGGCGGACCCCACTGCCGGCCGACCTCCATGGCCGGAGATCGGGCAAGGGCCCAAATCCGCCATGAGAGGAGCAAGAGGGGGAAGAGAAGGCACAGGGGGAGGCGGACGAGGCGTCTCGGCGGCGGCGGCAGTGCGGCGGCGCGCCGGCGGCGGCGGTCAGAGGCAGGCGGCGGCGGCGGGCTGGGGCGGGTGGGCGGTTAGGGTTCCCCAAACCCTAACCGCTCCCCTCCTTATATGCGGCGGCGGGCCTGGCTGGCCTTGGCTGGGCCGCGCCTGGCCTTTCGGCTGGGCCGCGCGCCGCTGGCCTGGCTGGCCGCCTGGCCCCCTTTTCTTTTTTCGTTTTCTTTTATTTTCTTTCAGCAGTACTATTAAGTTAATTAGCATATGATTTGCTAGTTTATTGATTGCAAGAACATCGTTATTTGTATGATTGTTGTTGCTCAGTACCTGCTGTACCTTGTGATTGTAAATAAATTATGGTTTGTTTATATTGTTATACAATCCAAGGCTTATTTCTATTATATTTTTGATATATGTTGTGCACACAAACCCTTTTGCACCACATATATATTCTACATTTGTGACTTTGATAATTATTTTGTGATCTGTTAGTGCACCCAAACCCCCCTGTTTTGCACTAACATAAAGTTACACTTGGAATTTATAATAGAAATAGGGTATGTTGGTGCCCCAAACCACAAATTTTTGCACCACATACAAGTTAAATTGCTATTTGACTTAGACACAATTTAACTATGACATCTTTATAATCAGAATTATTTCTAGATTACCATAAGATTAAAAATTGCAATATACATATCTTGATTATTTTGGTTAAATATACACAAGGTAATAGAGTCTATGGCAAAGGCTGCGCGTAATTCTTCATGAATTATTCTGCCTAGAGACCGTGCCATAGCAGTGATTTAATCACCTATTACTGAGAGGTCTACATCATTTTTATTTGAAATTTGATGATTACCTACATTGTGTTTTATCCAAAATAAAGGTATTGGATTGTTATATCATCATACTATTTTGATTATACACAAGGTAGTAGAGTCCTAAGCAAAGGCTGCATTTAATTCTTTATGAATTATCTTGCCCTGAGACCGTGCTTAGGCAGCAATCTAAATTGCCTACTATTAAGATCTACTCTTTGTCTATGACATAGAGACTATCTCACTTGTGTTTATCAAAATTAATGGTGATTTGGTTGTATGGTCTACACAATCTCGTGACTAATCACAACAAATCCAACACTAAGATAAGATATAAATCATAAAATATATTGCATTCAGAATTACAACTCTACCATGTTGTTTTTAATTTACCATAGGGTAAATTAATTAATCCATGATTGCAAATGCACATGTAGGATTATGACTTCCACTAGGGAATTTGAGGAACTCTCTTTACACGGAGAGAATTACCCTACATGGGCTTCTGATATCAAGATAGCACTTGCATCTCGTAGTCTTTTGGCAACAATACAGAACCCCCAAAATGGGGATGCCCTGCAAGAAAAGCAAATTTATCAAGCTTTGGCTTTACTACGGTTTTATATTCATAAGGATTTAAAATCTGAATACCTTATGATTGAGAGTCCCAAAGAATTATGGGACGCTTTTAAAGAACGATATGAACAGCAAAAAGAACTCATTTGGCCTGAGGCCAACCATGAATGGAATCACTTACGTCTCCAAGATTTCAAATCTGTGGCAGATTATAACCATGTTGTTCATAAAATTTGCTCTAAGTTGAAATTTTGCGAAAAAGAGCCATCAGATAAAGACAAGATAGAGAAAACACTCTCTACCATGCTCCCATCTGATAGAGTTTTGCAACAGCAATACAGGGCTCATAATTACCAAGCATATTCTCAGCTTATCCATACATTAACTCAGGCTGAAAAACATGATGAACTCCTTTTAAAGAATCATCATAAGCGCCCTGTTGGTTCGGCGCCTCTACCTGAGGTTCACAATGTACAGGAAAAGCCTAAGAATAAGTTCAAAGGAAAGTTTCAAAAGAACAAATTTGGTAAACGTAAATTCAACAAAAAGCAAAGATTTAATCACAATAAAAAGAACAAGGACAATGCAAAAGCTCCCAAAAATGACAACAAGTGTCATAGATGTGGAGATTTTTCGCATTTTGCCAAGAATTGCCGTACTCCAAAGCATTTAGTTGCTTTGTACCAAAAGTCCTTAAAAGAGGCTAAGCCTGCAGGAGATAAGAAATATGAAGCACACTTCAATCTTGCAACTGAGGCTAACAAGGAAGCGGGTTTTTCCAAGACAGCCCCTAAGGAACAAACACGTAGTACATCTCTCAATATTGAAGACAAAATGCCATCAACAGACAACATGCTCATAGATTTTGAATCTGGAGACATGTTTGGAGATTTAGAATAATCTCATAATCTGAACCTTGATATCACAATATATATATAATCCTATATATATAAAGTGTTGTAATTAGTCTAAGTCATACCTTTATTTAGTGTGCTTATGTATTGTACATACTTGTTTTGTTAGATCAAGTTTGTAACAAGTTATTCATATTGTAATATATCATACTTGATATTCAATATATTATTATATACTTGTATGATTCACTTATAGTATTTATTTTCTTTACTATACATATAGATGTCTAATGAGCCCAATCCACTGGAGGAAGAACTATGTATTGTGGATTCAGGGGCCACAAACTCTATACTTAGAGAAATTAAATATTTCCAAACTCTTAAGAAAAGAGAAGGGAACATCTTGACTATTGCTGGTCATGATGCGTTAATAGTTGGTTCTAGACGGGCCACTATTACACTCCCAATGGGTACACAGATTACGATAGAGGATGCATTGTTGTATCCCGAATCAACTCGTACCCTTCTAAGTTTTAGAGATATCCGTAAGAATGGTTTTCATGTGGAAACACATGAAGATAGTAAAGAGGAATATCTTCTCTTTACCAAACTTACGGCATTTGGCAAACGAATTTGCGAAAAGATTTCTTCACTCCAACATGGATTGTATTTCACATACATAAAACCTGTAGAACATATTGCCTACAAAATAATTTTCCGAGATGTCGATACATTCCGTAACTGGCATGATCGACTTGGGCATCCTGGAATTGGGATGATGAGGAAAATTATTAGCAATTCTACTGGTCATGACATGGAAAAAGCAAGATTTCCCCAAAATAAAGATTTTTGCTGCACTGCTTGTGCTACGGGGAAATTAATTTTAAGACCATCACATCTTAAAATACGAGCTGAACCACTTAAATTCCTTGAACGAATTCAAGGAGATATTTGTGGTCCGATTCAACCATCATCGGGGCCGTTCAGGTACTTAATGGTTTTAATAGACGCATCCACTAGATGGTCTTACGTGTGTCTTTTATCGACACGCAACCATGCCTTTGCCAAAATAATGGCTCAACTTATTAAGTTGAAAGCTCATTATCCTGAACATCGGATTCAATCAATCCGAATGGACAATGCTGCTGAATTATCATCCCGTGCTTTCAATGATTATTGCATGGCATTGGGAATTCATGTTCAGCACTCAGTACCTTATGTCCATACTCAAAATGGTTTGGCTGAATCGTTAATTAAAAGAATCAAGCTCATTGCACGACCATTGCTAATGAATTGCAAATTGCCTACGTCATGTTGGGGTCATGCAGTCCTGCACGCTGCAGACCTAATCCAACTACGACCAACTGCATATCACGAAACCTCCCCAATGCAATTAGTACGTGGAAATCCTCCGAGTATTTCCCATTTGCGTAAATTTGGGTGCGCTGTATACGTACCCATCTCACCACCTCAACGAACATCAATGGGCCCTCACAGGAAATTGGGTATCTATATTGGATACTCATCTCCGTCAATTATTAAGTATTTAGAGCCTCTTACAGGGATCTATTTACTGCCCGGTTCGCTGATAGTATTTTTAATGAGGATCATTTCCCGGCATTAGGGGGAGAATTGTACCAAAAAGAATGCCAGGAAATAGATTGGGATGCTAAAGGCATCTCATTTACTGATCCACGTACTACGGAAACTGAACAACAAGTTCAAAGAATCATTGATTTGCAAAATATTGCAAACAATCTGCCAGACGCTTTCATTGATCATAAAGGTGTCACAAAGTCTTTACATCCTGCAAGGAATGTGCCTGAACGAGTGGAGGTACCTAATAAAACCACTCAATCCCAATTTGGTAAAAAGAGGGGGAGAAGCACTTCCAAGAAACAGGATCTGATTATTGACAAGCAAAGACACCCAAAGGACACATATTGTCCATCAACTAGCTCAGTTATGCGCATAAACACTGAGGCTGAAACAGCTGAAAACCCTCGATCCATCATCTTGGGAAATCATGATGAATCTTTAAGGGTAGACGAAATTTCTATAAATTTCGCTGAGACTGGAGAGTCTTACAATCGTAAGTCCATAATTGTCGACATTTATTTCTCTGAAGAAATTGCAAATATCATCCAAACTGATACAGATCCCAAGTCCATGACTGAGTGCAAGAAGCGCTCAGATTGGGATAATTGGAAAATAGCAATTCAAACAGAGATTGCCTCGCTTTATAAAAGGGAAGTGTTTTCGGCTGTAATGCCAACACCCCCTAGTATCTTCCCTGTGGGATACAAATGGGTTTTTGTCCGCAAAAGGAACGAAAACAACGAAGTGGTGAGATATAAAGCAAGGCTAGTAGCACAAGGTTTTACGCAAAGACCTGGCGTTGATTTCAACGAAACTTACTCTCCAGTAATGAGCGGAATAACATTCCGATACTTAATAGCATTGGCAGTACAAAATCGTCTATCTATGCAGTTGATGGACGTCGTGACCGCATATTTATATGGGTCATTAGATTTGGATATATACATGAAGGTTCCAGATGGAATTAATATACCGAACCCGAAGGCAAATCGCAATATGTATTGCGTAAAGTTGCAGAAGTCATTATATGGCTTAAAGCAGTCAGGCCGAATGTGGTACAATCGGTTAAGTGAATTCCTTAAGCAAAAGGGATACACAAATAATGATGACTGTCCTTGTGTCTTCATTAAGAAGTCATCAGCTGGATTCTGTATTATATCAGTTTATGTTGATGACCTCAATATTATCGGAAATGGATCCGATATTGATGAAGCACGTCATCATTTAAAGACGGAGTTTGAGATGAAAGATTTGGGTCAAACCAAATTTTGCTTGGGTTTACAACTTGAGCACTTACCTTCTGGTATATTCATATACCAATCTACCTATGTCCAAAAGATATTGAAAAAATTCAATATGGACAAGTCATATCCAACAAAAACACCGATGGTAGTAAGGTCCTTAGATGTGGAAAAGGATCCATTTAGACCTCGGGAAGAGAATGAAGAGATATTGGGACCACATTTCCCATATCTCAGTGCCATAAGAGCACTAATGTATCTTGCTAACAATACCCGGCCGGATATTGCATTTGCAGTAAATCTGCTGGCAAGACATAGTGCTGCACCTACCAAGCGCCATTGGATAGGAGTCAAAACGGTATTTAGATATCTTAATGGCACAAAAGATCTTGGTTTATTCTATAGCAGAAATCAAGATCCAATTTTGTTAGGATATACAGACGCTGGTTATCTATCAGATCCACATCATGGTAGATCCCAGACGGGCTTTGTTTTCTTACAAGGTGGGACAGCAATATCTTGGAAGTCTTCAAAGCAGACACTAACGTCCACCTCTACCAATCACTCTGAAATAATAGCTTTATATGAAGCATCACGCGAATGCGTATGGCTTCGCAGAGTAATTCACCACATAACGCAATCATGTGGTATTGGTACAGCTGAGACACCGACGATTATCTTTGAAGATAATTCGGCTTGTGTTACTCAGATGGAGTCAGGATATATTAAGAGTAATATGACTAAGCATATTATTCCCAAATTATTCTACCCTCATGAGCTCCAAAAGAATGGAGAAATAGAGATCTTGCAAACAAAATCTTGTGATAATCTAGCAGATATTTTCACAAAATCTCTGCCATACTCCACATTCAAGAAATGTGTTGATGGAATTGGTATGAGAAAGCTTAAAGATTTGCAAAGATCAGGGGGAGAATCTCTCTAAAAGATATTCTACTTCATCATTATATTATACTCTTTTCTTTTATATGAGTTTTACTCTATTAAGAGCTTTCTCACATAAAGTTTTTAATGAGGTAATAGTAACACAAGGTGATTGTCATATTATCTATTTTTCCTCATTGAGGTTTTTCAAGGATAATATTTGACATTTTGATCTCTGAT
The DNA here is from genome assembly GCF_000003195.3 of Sorghum bicolor. Taxonomy (NCBI): domain Eukaryota; kingdom Viridiplantae; phylum Streptophyta; class Magnoliopsida; order Poales; family Poaceae; genus Sorghum; species Sorghum bicolor. The sequence continues at coordinate 57,398,484 of NC_012870.2, read as the reverse complement.
CAAATTGTTTTAGACTAAGTCTTTAGGTAACCTAAAGGGTCTATTAACATTGATTTCGTATATCATGGAGTTTCTCCTTATTTTTCCTACTGGGTTTTTAAGGAGTTTTGCCTGGTATATCAATATATTTTGGATTTTTCTCACAGGGTTTTTCCAAAGATTCAAGATATTTACTGATGAACAAGCAACGGTGCCAAAGGAGATCAATTGATCAAGGGGGAGTGTTAGGATTAATTAGAATAATTAATTAGATGATCAATTAGTATATTCCTGTAATTAGACATGTGCTAATTACCGAACCGTCGTCAAATCGTTTTAGGCTCCGTGGGCACCAAGGCACTATTCTTGTGTCACTGACACAAATAACTGCCTCTTGTATATATATATATATATATATATGTAAAATCACTGTTCACTGATACAATCAATCATTACATCCATCATTTTCACTTTCACTAAACAGTTTTTAGCTTTTTGGCCGGTGAAAGCGCGTGCCAGTACGTACCGCGAGCGGACGAGCGACTGGAACGAGATATCTTTGTCCGCCCGTACGTTGATCGACCATGTGTAGTAGTAGCACGTACTAGTAGTGCTCGTGTACGCATCTGCTAGCATAGCAGGCCGTCGGATTGAGAATCAATATATGTATGCCACGTTCCAGATAGAAATGCCGGGCCTGCATGCATGCGCATGCGCATGCGAATCTATTGTCTGCCGTGCGTGCGTCCGGCCGGTACGCACGGAGACGTGCTGCCCTGGCCTGCGTACGCACGGCGCGCGTGATGACTGCCGCGCCGGTCAGAGATGAGCTAGTGCCCGGCCGGCCGGCCGGATTCGCCACGGTCGAAACGCGCGCGCGACCGAATGACCGATCGAGAGAGAGGCAGCGCAGCGCAGCGTGCGGTTTCCTTGTCCTTTGTGGTCATGTGCGTGCGGGCGCCGGGCGGGCGAAATTCCCACAGCAACGGCAACGGCAACCATCTAGCTATTGCCACGGGCCGGCCGGCCGGTCGGCTGGCACCCATCTATCTACGTGCCATGTGCCAAGTGCCAACTCGATCCGGCCCGGTCAAAAGGCCATCACGAACCATGCTTGCTGCTGCTTGCTTCTCGTTTCTCGCCTCGGCACTAGCGTAGTGACGACTTGTTAGTACTGACTTGTGACGACCCAGAGTGGATCAATCACCGCGTTTTTTTTTTTTTGGCAGATAGAATTAACAGATCGGAACGACCAATTTGGAACTTACTGAGAAGGACGCAGCTAATCGAGCTGGAGGCGCATGGTGCGTGCGTGTCGCTTATTACAAGAGGTGCGAGGAAATTAGTCAGGATATCATATATGATGTTGATACTGCCGTGATGACCCAGCTGCTGGCTGTGTGTGGATCTGTACGTGCTTCTGCAAGTGAGTGGAAACCTGCAAGTAATTGCATCCTGATCGACAAATGATCCCGCCAAATCTCATCGCTGGACAATCAACTTCTGCACGCCTAAAAACTTCCTCACGCTGCAAGTGAGACCTATAAAAATCTTCTCAACTTCCAAGTTTTTCCACATCTCAGCCCTGTCGGTATATATGTATGGACATACCAAGAGTACATAGATGAGCTGCTTAGTACCACAGTAAGTATACTTTTACATTGATAATAGCATACATATGGTCTGTCTAGTCACGCAGACATCGACATGTTCATAAATGACGTGGAATGCCAATAAGCTTGCACGATACCTAGTACGTCCGATACACTCAGATGTGCTGATATTTTCGTTTGCAATTTCGGTCACTGCAAAAAGAACAAAACGAGGAATTCAGTTTGGAGCTCATTACTGAGGTCACTAAATCTGTTCTTATTCCTTATATTATTATATATTACCGATGTATTAGCTGGAGCTGGGCAAACCATCGTATCCTATCCGCGCCTTTCCACGAAATCTACCCTCGGTCGCATCGGTCAACCATGGTTTTGCTCTGAAACCAATCAAATTCGCTCAAAAAACACATAAAAAGGTCTTAAAATCTTTCAAAACATAACGGTTTTTTCAAGAGAAAAAACACAGAAGAGACCGCGGGTTTATAAATATAGCCCAGAGCGACTAAGCAAGGCCCCCATCGGGGGCAGCAGGTATTGATCTCCTGCTTGGCCTGCAGTAGCCTCCAAAGCAACCCCATCCAAAGCAGGCACTGTCAGCAGCGACGAGGCAGCGGACGACAGCCGCGACCGCGAGCGGAGCAGGGGAGGGGAAGGGAATGGAGGAGGAGCAGGGGAGGTTGACGACGATGACGCCGGGGGTCCTCAGGTTGTTCGGCGTGGACGTCCGCTGGGGCGACGGAGGGGAACCGGAGGAGTTGCCGATGGACCTGAAAAAGAGCTCCAGCATGCCCAACCTCACCATCCACCAGCCGCTGCTGCCGCCGGGGGAGGCCGGAGACGGCAAGGGGTACGCCTCCGACGACGCGGAGCTGGCGTCCGGCCAGCAGAAGCGCCGCCGCCGCAAGGCACAGGAGAGGAAGAAAGGTGAGCTTTATTTTTTCCCCCCCTTCTCTCCTTCTCTCGGTCTCCCGGATTCGATCGATCGATCGCTTTCTTTGTTCCTCTTCTTGTCGAGGACCGACGATAATCCCAGAATGGATGGATTCCAACGAAAAACGTTGTCCTTAATTGGATTCAGGAATCAACCAGTAAACATTCATTACACACACGACACACCGGAAGTACTGCATCTACGTGCGAGTCAACGCCAGTTCTTGCAATCCAGAAATATACTTATTAGTACTGTGAATTGATCTGGTGTTTATGTACTGCTTGGTCGGTGAAATCGGGGCAGGAATTCCATGGACGGAGGAGGAGCACAAGAAATTCCTGGAAGGCCTAAGGAATCTGGGCAAGGGGGACTGGAGGGGCATCTCCAAGGGCTTCGTCACCACCAGGACGGCGACGCAGGTGGCCAGCCATGCCCAGAAGTACTTCCTCCGGCAGACCAACCCCGGCAAGAAGAAGCGCCGGGCGAGCCTCTTCGACGTCGGCATCGCTGACTTCAACTACATGGACGATCAGGTGAGCACTCTGTCTGATACTGTAATGATTCCAATGGCTGTCAGATAGTATATCTTGGAGCCAATAACGCTAATTAATCCTCTCTTTTTCCCCCTTTTTGTTTCAATTTCAGGTGCCAAGCCCTCAGAGAAGCATTGTTACCAAGCCGGCTCCTACGCAGGAGATAATTCATACCGACCGTGGCGATGTGCCCTATAGAGGCGACTTCGGGGAGATTTTAGGCAATAACATGCAGGTAAGGACTAAGGACATATTCATGTATTAATTAGGAGTAAAACGTTACAATCTGAGCATGCAAAAACTGACAAGTGAACACCTGATTCAATTCTTCCGGCAGGTTAATCATCAACTAACTGATTATTACTACTTCAAGAAGGACCCAAATGTTCACTTGGAGACATCGCTCTCCATGGCCTCCGGCCTGGAAACAGCCTCATCATCCACCAACAGTCTGAACCTCAGCATCATCGCCGTCGACAGTCTGGAGCTCAGCATCGCGCCCCCTGCTCGGTGCGGCTGCGGTGGCCTGGCAGGGGCCATCAAAGTCCTGTGACTTTGGGGACGCCGCCGAGCTACTCGCATCGGCTCCCAGACTCCTGCGAGCCCTGCGTTCAGTATCACCTCGATCGTCAGGCTGCCGCAGCCAGCAGTTCCCGTCTTGTTGGTCTTTGTCATGCTAATTTTGTGTGTTGTTCGTCGATGGCGTACGTGCTGGTTTTCTGTAGTTCCGTGTGATACTATGCTCCTACTAGCAGCTGTAGCAGCAGTGGTGGTGCAGAAGGAATGTTTGTGAAATTGCATGCATGCTTAAGTTTTGGCTGGTTCGTTTTCGTTGGTGCAAAACTGTATGTTGCGCAAGAAATCGGATTGACAGACTACTAGCCGATGCTAGTTTGCACTGTACTGCTATGTACTGTCAGTAGTACGTCCTGAATTGCAATGCATTGTACTACCTGTAGTATGTACAGTATGTGAATGAAATCAACTAATCAAGGGAGGGGAATCAACTGGGATTAGCCGATTGGGTTGGGGGGTTGATGGGTCCCTGTCTCCTTGCAAGTGGGTTCGTTTCTTGTTCCAATCCGAGGAGGCAGCGAGCGCAAGGAGTCGTGTGGCTCTGAGCTCCCGATGCACCCCCCCAACAATAATTGGGCCATCCCGTCGTTGGTCGATGTGTGTGACCGTATGGCAGCGAACAAAGATGAGATGAGATGCCGCTCTGAATCAAAGGAGCACAGTCTATCCACAACAGAAACAGAAACAGAAACAGACAGGTAAAGATGAAGGAAGGGTGAGGTCGAATCTGGAACGGGATATGTGGATCTCGCCAGGGATATGTGGTCCGTCCACGCACGAGCACGAGCACGAGCACGAGGGACGACGGGCAGAGAACGGCGGGTGAGAGGCCCGCGTGCGGCGCCATCAGCCCATCACCGTCGTGCGCGCAACGCGGACGTGGCCACCAACGGCCACCCACACCGGGGCGCCGGGACCCATCGAGGTGGCTTTTTTGGCCGCCGCTGTTTTGCTCCCGCGCGGCCGCGACCACTTCACCGTCCGTCGACATACCGACGGCAGTGGTAGAGGGGGGGCCCCGGCCGGTGCCCCACCGCCACCGGTGCGCGGCGGTGCTGGTGGAGGGTCGACGACACACATGACACACCGTTAGCTTTAAGGCTTTCAGCAAAAGGAATGGGGATTGGGGGATCGATAGAAAAATGGTCGCGAGGATCATGAGATAGCGCTCGCCGACCTTTCACGAGATTGGGAAGATGATCTGATCTCCGAAGATAAGGTGCAGATTTTGACCATTTTTTTAATTATTTTTTTGGTTTTGATTTGCTTCTGGGTTTGCTTCGAACCAGGCCGAGAGTCTGTGCTCCTCGATCTCGAGGTGGCCGGCCAGCGAGGGCACCGTACTTCCTCACGCTGCATGTACAAGGTCGGAAGGAACACGTTACAATATACAACCAGATTATAACCTAGGAATGGGCGAAAAATTCTTGCGCTGCGCCAACGTTGGTAGCTAGAGTACTGTAGATTTAGATACTCTAGACTACACTCCAGTACCACTGGCACGATAGCATAGTCAAAGCATCAAAGGGCAAGGTCGCAGAAAAAAACAAAAAAGTTATCTTTTTTTTTGGAAAAAAAATAAAGCTAGTCAATGCGTGAATCGCGTACAGATCCTAGTTGACCCAACTTACGGAGTAGTAGTTCACATGGTGGACGTGCTTGTGTTCGGTGTTCCCAAGGTGCCAGGTGCTGATTGAGAAAGGGTTATCGTCGTTCACATGGCACGATCACAGGCGACGCGGATCTGGTAGAAGGAATCAGAGTTCATCACCTTTAGATGCAGTCGAAATTTAGTGACGACACGAGCGAGGGACCTGGTAGCTAGAATCAGTTGGATAATTGGATACGTTTATGATTAATTTCAGAACATAAATCAACATGAAAATAGATACTCATGTAAAACTCTAACATACTAGTTAAATTGAACATCAACAACATAACAACCGTATGGCGCAAACAACCAATGTATGGAAATAATAGATTGGATCACATTGTATACCTACTTCTAGATTCAGCAGAGAATTAGCTATGCGATCTCTGCCAAATTGGGCCTCACTATGATGTTGGTCGACTTCTTCAACGAGGTTCATTGGTTTATGTGACTTTATTTGAATATAGGCCTTGTTTAGTTCATGAAATGTTTTAGATTCGGTTATTATATTATTTTTGTTTTATTTGATAATTAGTGTCTAATTATAGACTAATTAGCGTCCAAAGATTCAATGTGATATGACGAAAAGAAAAATTTGGGGAACTAAACAGGCCCATAGTAGGTGGACGTTGGATTTTGAGTAGATGGACTAGATTGGAATATATTTTCTTTGATTTAGAACTCATTTGGTAGAGCACTGGCTCCTCTTAAGAGGTCTCTGGTTCTAGCCCTCATATGTAGCAGCTTCACTCATGGAGTTCGAGTCGTTTAACAAAATGTTTGGCAAAAACATATGTGGTAGCAATTTTATAATAATTTGTATTAGATTTATGAGGAGGATATCAGAGAAGCTATTTTCTCTACCTCCGACTCCTCTATAAAAAATAGCTCCGACTTCTTATGACCATTTTTTAATGCCCCGTAGGGCTCCTTGTGAGAAGCTGAAAAAGCTGGAGCCTATTGGGGGCCTTAATTTAGAGTAAGGATGGATGTGTAAATAGTTGGACCTTTATTGGATTGTTTTGATTTGGATATGGATATAGAGCTTGGTTAGATTTTGATTACTAAAACTTAGGCAAGCCAAACTTTTTGTAGGCATTTGGTTTGCTACTAAATTTTGCCAACATATTACAGTTAGCATGCTAAATCTATGGTAATTTTTTTTGCCATACTTTTGATAACTTTTTCTTGCCAAAACTTTGGCATGGCAACTTTTGGTGCCAACCAAGCGGGCACTAAGGCCCTCCACAATGTATTGCTTAAGCGCTGCTAAAAGAAGAGAGATTATCATGGAGTCACTCCACACACCGCGACCACCGATGCTAACGCTAGCAAAACATGGAGCGGCGCAAGTACTTGCAGCGATGCCATCTCTTAAAAGAAGTATTTTTTACTGTTGATTCCAACTACCACAACGCATGCTAGATGAGCTCAAAGACTCTTGAATTGACTGTTACGCATGACCTACTGTACTTCTAGTGATGCTTGCACGTTGTAGGATTTGTATAGCGATGCCAAATACTAAATGTGATGCCTGTTTTTCGTAGCACCACTCCACATTGTGGAGAACTGGAGAGCCTAAGATCAATTGCCAGGCCCGTGCTAGGAAGAAATACAATGCTCTCCAGCGTAGTTCCGGTCTACTGACATGCCAGGCCCGTGCTACCTAACCTTGCCGACGTGAAGGGCGAGCACAAGCCTAAATGGGCCAGCCCATCTTGCGGCCTTTCCTGGCTGCTTTCGTTGGTCGCTCTCCCGTTGCCTGCCCTTGTTGGATTGGATCAAGCTGTGACTGTCCAGCCCGGATTGAAGCCCAACGATTGCAACTTGCGGTCCGCGACCTCCCCTCCTCCGCCCTCCTGTCGCCGGCGTCCGTCGCCCGTCGTCGATGTCGAGCCCCCGGGAGCGGAGGCTTCCGCCGCCCGCGTTCCGGATGGAGAACCCCTTCAGCGTGAAGGTGCTGCAGGTCTTCACCGGATTCGGCGTCGGATGCGGCGTCGGCATCGGCGTCGGACGACCCATCTACCTAGGTAATGAATTCTCGTTTAGGTGACTGAGATGAGTTCAGATAAGTCGAATCGGTCATAGGTAGCTGAGTAGTGTGCTTTGGGTTGGCATTTCGTGGTACAGTTGACTGTCGAAGTAGGGGCTGTCTCCTCACTGACTGTGGCATTCCGTCGAACAGTTCGTGTTGTGTGTAAATTAATCGAATAAAGCTATATGTTTTGAGATCGAGATTACTGCGTTTCGAAATATATAACTATATGATTGGTTCATGCTTGTAATTCTGGTACCTGCACGTCAAATGCAGTCTTGAGCTTGATAGGGTAATGGATTAGTTTCATGATCAACTTCTTGTCTAAGCGGTTAGTTTCTGTATCGATGGTCAGGTATGATACCTGGGCTTCAGCAAGTTATGAGTGCTACAAGAGGAGCCACAGATACTTTTTCTGGTGTCACAAGGCATGTCAATTCCGCGGTAGGATAAGAGTAGCACTTTTCTGTGCCCACAAATGCACAAGCACAATGTTAATCTGATCCTTTATTTGGTCATTATCTGAGTGTGATATATCTCTGTTTTTGTGTTTTAGCTAAGGACGGCTGGGTTAAAGAACATCGAAGCAGGGATTGGCTGTGGAGTTGGTATAGGCCATGGTTTTGGAATAGGTATATGTTTCAGCTATTTTAAATAATTAACTCTGTAAATCTCTCTGTCCATGTTCTTATAAGAACTATCCTCGCTTATCTTCAATTATGATGCCTTGTCTCCAGTTCAGTTTCCTTTACTTCTTTCCCTGTTAAATCCAGAGCAACAGTGTATACATGCCTTTTTCTCGCCTATTCCTTCTCATAAAACTAATGCAGGACTTATGTAATTGTTCTTACATAGTGATCCTTTGGTTCATTTTCTGTGCCTCATTTGCGGTTCTGTTCATTGCATGCGTGTAGTTAGTTCATCTATCCTTTGAGCCTTACTCCAATACCTTTTCATGATAACGGAGGAGACTGCCTTTTCATTTCTTGCAGCAAGCACTATCCATAAGTTGTGTGTATGGCCATTTCTTCCACTGCTGCAATGCGTTCAGCTGGTTTTTACCACTTACCTTTTCCTGCACCAAGTTGTGAAGTTGCTTCCTGTGAGATTAAGCAAAACTAATAAGTATCTCTTCAACTTTCAGGAATCGCATTGAAGCCACGAGTGCTTCATGGAATTCAGTCATCTGTTGGGGTACAAATATGAACTGTAGTTTGCCCCCAATTTTTCTCTTTCCATTTTCAGTGCATTAACATTGACAACATTAGTTTTTTTCCTTAGGAGATTATGTCCAAATTGACGTCAAAGTTAAAAGATACCCCTGAGATGCCGTCTTCATCAAATCCTATGGCTCATTCTTTTACTAGCAATCAACAAACTCATAATGGCATGTCCATGGATCTAGAGGCTAAGACTGCAGAAAGTAATTTGAACCACACTTCAAGTTATGAAATGTCAAGAGTACCTACTCAGCCAGAAGCATTGACTGCAAGTCGAACTGAAAAGGTCATTGCCAATTTTCTACAGAGTCCACTGTTCCAGAATGATACAAAGATGGACTTCAGAGATGCTGTACGCGCTAAAACATTCTTAAGCATATTGTTTGTCCCATTGTAGCTTCATCTATGTCTTTTGCTGCTCAAGTTGAATGAACGATTTTCTCTGTACAATTTTACAGCCTGGAAATTTACATGGAATGGATAGTGTACTTCAGTTGGTGAGTTCAGTCACTATTATGATGCTTGCTTGGCAATTCTAACCATTTTTCTTGAATTCTTGTGTTGTGTTTTACTCGTTCATCCCAATTTTAGCCCAAAATGTTCTGCCTCTAATCCTTTTAGCTACTAAAAGTTCTCATTACATGTAGGGAGACAGTAGAGAACCATTTGGTGGTTGGTTATTCTTTTTGGTCATATTGTATTTCTGTTAAGATTAGCTCACAACTAATTGTCTTTCCTAGCAAAATGCAAGCCTACTGGTTCTGAATTTCTTGCTTTTCCAGGTACTGAAGCACCAAAAAGTTATTGAGGAACTGCGAGAGGAAAATGAAAATCTGCGTCAGATTCTCATAGAAGAGCTTAAGGTTTCACCAACCAAATTACAAATAGGTCATAAAACTGGAGTGAAGGCCTACTATCCATGCTCAGACTGCTTTGAATGCCGCCGCAGAAGTCGGAAAACAACCAGATAGCAGTGGGCATCGCCTTTCTGCATTTTAGCAAAATTTTGATAGTTTTTTCAGTAGCTTGCAGTACTTGATTTCATCCTCTTTGAGAAAATCCAGATCAACTCTGATTGTTCAGTACAGTTGTCAGTAATGATATCCATTTCATTAGAACAATTCTCTTTGAGAAAATGTAGATTAACTCTGATTGTAAAGTACAGTTGCCAGTAATGATATCCATTAGCTGTGTGTAACGTTTGCTCCTCCAATTGATGCAGAACTCATTGTTCTGAATGTCTGAATGTAAGAAGGATGACACGATGCTCTTATCGCTGTTTCTTTACTTGTGCACAATTGTACTAATCTTATAAATAGAGTCAGGTGTTTATTCAGTGCTGTATGTAATATGTATGCTACTCTCTGGAATACGTGGGGCTTCAAGCTTGCAATTGCAAGGGTTGGCTAAAATAACACTATGGCCTTGTTTACTTCCAAAATTTTTTGCAAAATAGAAATATTAGCACTTTCATTTGTATTTGACATATATTGTCCAATCGTATATTAACTAGGCTCAAAAGATTCGTCTCGCAAATTACAGGTAAACTGTCTAATTAGTTATTATTTTTATCTATATTTAATGTTGCATGCATGTGCCGCAAGATTTGATGTGACGATGAATCTAAAACTTTTTGCAATTTTTTTTAGAACTAACCTATAACAGACACATTTTTACCCATCAGAGTCGTGTTGGTCCCACGCGTAAGCGCCTCATTCAGAGTCATGTGGGTGTGGGTCCCACGCGTAAGCGCCTGGATAGCTTTCGCTCGCTGGAGTTGTGTGTACACTAGCTGTGTGGGACCGTAGCAATTACGAGTCCGAGATGGAAAGCTCGGGCGGGAAACGGCACGCGTTCGCACCGCACTGGCATCGCCGCTCCCAAAAACTCCACTAGCGCACAAATTTTCCCGCCTCCCGTTGCCCTCCGATCCACAAAACTCAACAACTCGGAGGACCAAATCGCAAAAGCATATTCCCCCTCTTGTGGAACAGAAGAAGCAAGCGAGAGAAGAACACAGCTCCAAGCCAAACCTCGCCGGCCTCCGCCTCCATTCCATGCCTAGTCAATCAGATCCCCGCGCCTCGCCCTCTACGATGGACTCCGGCGGGGGTTCCTCGGCGGAGATGGAGCGGGCCTGGCACCTCCTCACCGTGCTCATCCGCCTCGGCCGCCCCGCCGCCCCCTCGGAACTCGCCGCCGCCGCAGCGCCCTCCATCTCGACGCGCGCCGTCGAGCAGCTGTGTTGCTTACCTAGGTCGCCACTATGGATCTCTGACGACGGCGTCGTGACGCCCTCCGAGACGGCCGTCCAGGCGTTTCTGAGGTTCATGGGATGGGATATCCCGAGGCCTAAGGTGAGCCTGAGACCTTCGGAGGCGAGGCGGTGCTTGGGGAAGGTGTCGATTACGTATGAGCGTAAGCGGCAAGGGTCGGATGCAAGGTGCTTCAGCGCGAAGAGGCGCCGACTACTGGCAGCGGACGCAGGTAGTTTAATTTCTTAGAGAGGAGATTCACTTTTCCGTGCTCTATGCATGCTGGTTCTCGAGGGCTATCCGTTTTTTCTGAGCTCATTTCGGGAACATTTCTGCAGATTTGGTGGAGCAAACGGAGCATCAGTCGTGTCAGCTGGTTGCGCAGACCTGTACAACGGTTGCTACTGGAGAGGTATGATGTCTCTTCCTGGCTGTATGCTTGTTATTTCATTGCAGCATGTCCTAAATCAAAGATCTCGAAGATCCAAATCCCCAACAAATTGCCAATCTAGCCCTATCTGCTTTCATTTGCTTGTAGTTAGTTTGATTGGTCATTTGAAATCCTTTCATTTGTTTCCTTTTATAGGCCATCTGCACAAAATATTAGAGATATTTGGCTCTCTGTCCCGTAGTGCTTACTGGTTTTCATCAGTGGGCTGTCACAATTTCGGAGTGGTGTGGTCCATCACTAGAGTAAATGACATGGGGGATAGCTTGAAGTGAATTTTTGGCCTCTCAATCTTCAAGACATCATTTCTTTCTTGTTTTTGGTTGACACTAGTTGAGTTGAAATTCATAATTGTAATGCTTAATAAAATACTAATTGGGACACATTTTAACAAGGATAATGATGATGAAATTTCTGTGCAATATTTTCACATCCATATTGGTTTGTTCACATCCAACATGTTGTGTCATATCTGACTCAGGTACATTTGGAGGTTATGCAAAAGTTGCAGGATAGGCCTCCCACTCTCAGCACATTTCTCGGTGAACCTTCCTTGGGGTTCTCAACTGGGATTACTCTTGCTCCCAATATTGCTAAAATTACCATGCTTGGTCTTCAGCCCAAACTTTACCAGCCTCTTAGAGGTGATGATGGCACAGTTGTTGGGAACATGTCTTTAGCACTGGTGCCAACAGGTTTTTCAGATTGCCCTTGTTCTGTCAATCTTCCTCCACTGGATGCTGAGAAATTGAAAAACATCAATGTGGAAGCTGATAGTAAAAGTAACAAGATTAGTGAATCTGAACAAGTTTCCTTACTTAACTGTAGAGTAGAGGATAGTGATGATCTACGAAAAGAGTCTGTCCTTCCCATGGTCAGTCATGATGTTTTAGTTGGAGAAAGCAAATATGGGGCTGATGAAGACCTAAATCTTGTTGGCAAAAATCATGGCAGTCTGATTAATCATAATACAAAAACAACTGATAGTATTGAAGCATTTGATATGAATCTCAACCAAGCAGATGCTCTACAATACAATTCCCTAAATGATGGGCATCATCAGAATGCCCCAAGTTGTGTTCAGGAAAAGAATCCACTTGGTGCTAGTACATATGCAGAAGTTTGCACGGATAAGACAACGCAAAATTTGTTACAGCCTTCTATGGGCAACAAAGCTGGATCTATAGCACCTCAAATGAACATAAATGTTCAATCTGAAACATTACCGCAAGAAACTACAAGGCAAGATGGCATGAACAGGAAGAACCTGAATATTGTTTCTAAAAATAGAGACATCAGATATCTAAATCATGGAGAGCAGTCCTTGAACAAGGTGGAGGTCAATGTATCTAAGAATGGGCGGGATAAATTGGCTGTGAAGCAAAAGGAGAAGTGCAAGAAAAATGAACAGACAAAAGAAGATAAGGACCACAATGCAAAGACTCAAAAGGTTAGTTTGACTACATATGGTGACTTCATGATTAGTAACTTCTTTTATGCATCACTGTTTACAAGATTTTATTTATTGACCTTTTTATGTAAATCTGTTGTCATTCTGCTGCCATTGTTTTCAGGGTCATGTAGCACCAAAACCACTTCCTGTCTTCAAGGGTTTTGTCATAGAAGAGGAGGAAGGGTCTGGTAAGAATCCTGTAAATTTATTTCAGAACTATCATTTCGGTTTTTCTTTTCTAAATGCTGACCAAGTGGTGATGTTCATTATTTCAGGAGGTTATGGGACTGTTTATAGGGCTCAAAGGACAAAAGATGGAAAGACATTCGCTATAAAATGTATGAACACCAAACCACTAGTTTTGATGTGTTCATTTCTCCTTTTTTTATGAAGGCTTTTTGTGAGGAAGATATTAACTATGTATGTTTATGCTAACAGGTCCTCACCCAAATGCTCATTCGCACCATGTTAACAATGAACTAAAGATGCTGGAGCGTTTTGGGTACTAATTACCTGTCCCTCTCCCTAAAACTTTATGAGTTCTTGTTATCCATAGTAACCTTAATGTGATTGCCATGATTTCCTATGCAGAGGCAAAAGTTGTGTGATTAAATATGAATGCTCTTTGAAAAGCGGTGACCTAGACTGTTTTGTTCTAGAACATGTTGAGCATGACAGACCAGAGGTTTAGTGTTTTCTAATTTACTAGCTCTGAAGCTGTCCTATTAAGCACCCATATTTATTCATCCTTTTTTAAAGTATTTCTTTATATCACAGATTCTGAAAAAGGACATAACCTTGCTTGAGCTGCAGTGGTATGGGCACTGTCTTTTCAGAGCTCTTGCAAGCTTACATAAAGAGGTCTGTATAACTGCATGCTACCCTAGTCAACTTTTGATTTCAGTTGCTTACTTCTAATCCTGGGTATCTGATAACTAGTATTCCTGTCTCCAGGGGGTAGTGCATAGAGATGTCAAACCTGGAAACTTCCTTTTCTGTCGCAAACTGAAGAGGGGGTATCTTATTGACTTTAACCTGGCAAATGTTAGTACACTTACTGTTCTTCCTACTTAAGTCTACTATTTGCTGTTAAGTGAGTCTGAAATTTTGACATTGTGTGTTTTCCTGACCTCACATGCAGGATCTCCACCAAAAGTTCTTGAAGAACTGTAAGTTCACTTCCTAAATTTGAATAACTAATTGGTGTGTAATAGTGAATTTCTTCTCATTGTTTTCTGTCAGAATACCTTATTGTCTCAGTTTTTGACTCCATGCACTGAACACAGTTCATATTATTTTCCATGCTATTACTATCCTAGAAAAAACAAAAAAATTGGAACATTTGTCATCATGTTGGCCTAAAAGAGCATTGGATTGGAATATTGAGTTCAGATATAATCAATAGTTCAGTCCCAGAGCCGGATCCACTGGATCAGATCAAACTTTTTGTTGAAAAAGCATTGTCATAGTGATGATCCTGATAGGGTGATGAATTTCATTTAGCTTGAACACCTACATTGTACACATAAGATATCTGAGCGACAAGTGGAATGAAAAGTTTGGTTCGATACTACTTCTTTGCTCATTGGCATAATGACTTTTTTTTAATGTAACTTGGCATAATGACTTTTTTTGAAAGTAACTTGGCATAGTGACTGAACCAGAGCTACTGAAAATTTTCAACATTATGTACTGTAGTTGTTAATGGTCACTATCTGACTGGAAGTTATATTACTTAATAAAATGCTAGGAAGTGCTTATTGATTTTGTATTTTCAGATTAGTGCATATGTATTTTTGTTTTCTGCGCCTCACTGATGCAAATGAATTTTTTGTTTATTTGATTAGGCAAATCTGATGCAACTTCAAGTGGGAAGGATACCACATCTCAAGCTCTATCAACTATTGCCCCCGTAGTTCATGTCAAAGAACCAGCTGCTGATTCAAAGCAACCCCTTCCTTTGAAGAGGAAAAGATCTAATAGAAGCCCAGTGGATAGTGCACGTGCGCCTAAGATTGACAATAAAAGTAGGCATGGTAACCAAGCTGCAGATGTATCTGGTGTAACATCTGCGAAGGATCCTACAAGCACTAAAACATCATTAGATAGGTTAAAGCAGCCAATGCCTTACAAAGGGCGAAAAGAACTAATGAACTTCTTACATGAGACCATGCAAAGTCCAAAGAAAAGTACTATGCCTACTCCTGTTTCCCAAAGGAAGAGGGTTGCTGCCCCTTTTGGTAGTGTGGATCGAAAGCTCTTTATACTGACGCCAATGCCCCTGCGGTCTGGTGGTAGTGCTGTTGCTGGTTCTGGCATGTTCAACAACAAAGGTGGGTTTTCCCAGTAACTGTCTATTGCACTTTATTGCTAGTTGCCAGTCAGTGGAACATCCTTAGATATTAGATGATCTAACTAATTGGCAGTGCAGGACATGGAAAACATCGAAGAGAAGGTCCATGTGTTGGAACTAAAGGATTCCGTGCTCCAGAGGTTTGATTATGATTTCTGCTGTGCAAAGAGTATTTCATCCTTGAAGATACATATACTGAAGTGATGTTATTTCTTTGTTTTTTTTTTTTTGGTATAGGTTCTCCTTAGGTCCTTCCACCAGGGTTGTAAAGTTGATGTCTGGTCGGCTGGAGTGACGCTCTTGTATTTGATAATTGGCAGAACACCTTTTGGCGGAGATCCTGAACAGTGAGTTGACTTTTACATTACAGTGTTGTGTGTCCTCAATTTCTTATTGAAGAATGTTGCTAAAATGTTGCATTTGTCTGATAAAAGAAATATCAAGGAAATAGCGAAGCTGAAAGGCAGCGAAGAACTATGGGAAGTAGCGAAATTGCACAGCTGTGAATCTTCGTACCCATCCGTATGCTAATTCTCAACTCAAGTTATGACATCCTTCAAATAGCTTGCTGAATGATTCCTAAAACATTCCTCTTCGTTTTCAGGATCTCTTTGACGTCAAATTTCCATTGTGCCCAGTGAATCTAAGGGAGTGGTGTGCAGCCAACACACGCAGGCCAGATTTACTCGAGATGATACCTACCTCCTTTTTTAATCTTGTGGACAAATGTTTGGCCGTCAACCCCAGGTGCAGGCTCTCATCAGAGGACGCGTTGAGGCATGAGTTCTTTGCTCCATGCCACGATAGCTTCAGGAAGCCCAGGATGCTGAGGAGATCAGCTGGTTCTGATGCTGCATGTTCATCGTCTCACCAGAACACAGCACTTACAGCAAAACAATCATAGGTCGTTCCACCGTACATACCTATATATTAACACCAGTAAGCTGATTGTGACCATCTAGCTATACAGGCAAGACAATAGCCTAAATGTGTTCCCGTCTTGATGTAAGTAAACACTTGTACTGAAGACGTACTAATCCGTTGTGTTGCTAGTGTTGTACTGTAGTATACTAATATTTAACTTGGGCGTGCACCGTACACGGCAAGCGTGCGATTTGCGCCTTTTTTAGATGTACTTTTTTTTATGGAAGTAAGTTTTGTTAGTGTACTTGGCAACGCAATCCGTAGTTTTACTTCATAAAGTTTGGGGACATGATTGCACTGCTTTCACCTTATCAGGCGTATACTTAGGCCTTGTTTAGTTCTGAAAACTATTTTTGTTTTTATTTGACAAACATTATCCAATTATAGAGTAATTAGGCTTAAAAGATTCATCTCGTGATTTACAGGTAAAGTGTGTAATTAGTTTTTATTTTCGTCTATATTTAATACTTCGTGCATGTGGCGTAAGATTCGATGTGACGGAAAATCTTAAAAAGATTTTGGTTTTTTTGGGTGAACTAAACAAGGCCTTATGTGCACGACGACTTGACGAGGTCGACGTGTTCCGTTGTTTGATCACACAATTTATGCTTAACAGTTAACGTCCAGTTTTCATCGGTCAACATCATACTTCATGTTTTCTAGGAGACCATTTTCGCAGCAATTACTTACCTGTTTCGTCCTTACGTGTCCCGGAGGGCCGCAACGCCTTCGCAATCCGCATCGATCTTCTCTTATCCCTATCCAAGAGATGCTGTACCATAACAAAGCCACATGTCCATTCCCCCGGTGAAAGACAGGCACTTCGGCTTCAGCAACGTCAAAGTTTTCATACCAGAAACCTTTCGTTCAATCACCGTATATTTGAACAAGAATTTGTCTGCAATTCTAAAGTATCACGTAGAGGTTATCTAATTTTGTTTGCAAAAAGTTCTTAGTTCGAAACATGCGAGGATGAAGCAATATCATAGCTTTGATAAAACCGGCGCTCAGGCAGTAGGTTTGACATACTTCTGAAAACACAATCGTTTCTGTCTGAAATGGAGCCGGGACAGCCTTAGGTGGTTGTTCATTGAGATCTCCTGTTCATTTATAGATCAAAGGGCTCAGAGAAAAAACTGCAGTCCCATTTTTGGTAGAAATCATTGAGCTGCTGATCCGAGGCAATTTTGGGAATGACTTGGAACCTAAGCTATTTTCCATTGTTCCTTTTCGTTTAGATATTATAAACGACCTCTGTCCTGAAATATATAAGTGACCGAAGTTCAAAATTTCTATCAAAATACAAAGTATTGTAGGTCCTCAACACCCACCTCTCTCTTTCGTTTTGACAGAAAATATGAGATTCCTTTTAATCTTAGCTTCACCAAACAAACAACTAATAATTAAGGAAAATAACAACTAAACTACTCCCTCAATCCCAATTACTTTTATTTTGTCTTAAAATCGCTTGGATACCTTGGATCTTTGGATGAATGGAGCATGAATTAGTAGAGGCTTAGACCTATCTTGTTTCATAAAAAAGGAATGGCTTAGAACATGAGTATTCTTATTACTTCATTTGTGCAAAATTCTAGGTAGGTTTCTCCGAAGTGAATCTTTTAACTTTGATTATTTTGCAAGATTTTATGAAAACTATAAACTGTTTATTGTGCTAGTAGTTGAAAATACCCGTACATGATTATCACGTACAGAGCAGGGTATCCATGCTGCAATACCAGAGCCTGCTGCAGCGCACAAGCAAAGGGAGGCCATGCAATTCAGGGTGAGGCCTCCTATCACAATACAATACCACAGCTGCGGACGTGGAAACACCCAACTACTCCCAACCAACCAGGCTTGGAGCCGTCGAGTCGAAGGTTCTGGGCCACGCCGCCACAAAAGGGGAAGGAACAAGGCCTTCTTCGCCCCCGATGCCTCCGCTGCTCACCTCACCCGCCTCCGCCTCCTCCCCTCTCCTCCTCGCCTCCCGCGTCGGCGCTCTCCACCACCGCGCCGCCGCCTCGGTCCACTTCCTCGCGCCGCGCAGGAAGACCCGCCCGAGCCCGACCCCGGGCCCCGCGATGAGCTGGCTTGGGAAGCTGGGCCTGAGCGGGCTGGGCGGCAGCCCGCGCGCGTCGGAGGCGTCGGCGGCGCTGGCGCAGGGGCCCGACGAGGACCAGCCCGCGCCCGGGAACGAGTTCGCGCAGTTCGGCGCCGGCTGCTTCTGGGGCGTGGAGCTCGCGTTCCAGCGCGTGCCGGGAGTCACGCGCACCGAGGTCGGCTACAGCCAGGGCAACCTCCACGAGCCGACCTACGAGGACGTCTGCACCGGCGCCACGAACCACAACGAGGTCGTCCGCGTGCAGTACGACCCCGCCGCCTGCAAGTTCGACGACCTCCTCGACACCTTCTGGGCGCGCCACGACCCCACCACGCCCAACCGACAGGTCAGCGATACCCAGGCACTTGATTTTGAGACAGAATTTTGGGGGTTTTGATGCGAATTTGTGAACGATTTTACGGGGGATTCGGAATTAGGCTGCTCTTTCGTTAGGTTCGTCTGTTCGATGGGGGCAGTCGGCACTGGAACAAATAAATTCTGTTGCGAAAAAAAAAAAATTGGACAAACAAAAAACTCGTCGCCTGAGAGATTCGAACTCTCGCGGGGAAACCCCATGTACTTAGCAGGCACACGCCTTAACCACTCGGCCAAAGCGACGCTTCTGGTAGACCGTGTCGCTGTGGAATCTCCCTTTTTCAGGAAGAACAAGAACAGGGGTAAGGACTGGTGTAGGCTTGTAGTTGTAGCACTAGAAGTCTATAACTAAGGTTGCCATCGTTGGTTGCTATGGATGTATCAAGGTAGCGGGCACTGCTTCCTGTAGGAGGGACTGCCATTGATCAATGATCAACCATCATGGCTCTCGAGTCCAATCTGGTATCCTTAGTTGATTGCAAATTTACAGAGACACTTGAATTTGAGAAAATGGCAGACCACGAGATGTTTGGGAGTACTATAGTCCTACAACTTCAGCTTTCGTACTAGTTCTTGTGTTAGACTAACAGTCGTGTGGTGCATGATTTACCTTGAGCTGCAGTTTCTATTTCTGGCCTATCTACAATCTTGCTAGGGCGTCATCAACCTATATACTGAATCGATGTGTTTCTAACAGTAACCCTGCATCCAACTTCTGTGCTAGATAAGCTTTTCTTAAGTGTTAATCTGAATCTCTGAGCAACCAAAGCATTGTTTGAATCTGGCATCGGAACTTGTCTCTGAATAATCGCATAAGCTAAAGTAGTTAAGTCAATCAATTCTTTGAAGCATGTCTGACAGGAATAAGTTTCTGACGACATACTTGCATGTAGGGCAATGATGTTGGAACCCAGTATAGGTCAGGGATCTACTTCTACACCCCGGAGCAAGAGAAGGCGGCAAGAGAATCCCTGGAGAAGCAGCAGAAGCTTCTGAACCGGACAATCGTCACTGAGATTCTACCGGCGAAGAGGTTCTATAGAGCAGAAGAGTACCATCAGCAGTACCTGGAGAAGGGTGGCCGCTTCGGCTTCAGGCAGTCTGCATCCAAGGGCTGCAATGACCCCATCCGTTGCTACGGATGATCCAAATGGACCTCTACGTGCATGGTGTGAATCGTGCCTGAATAAGGGATGCATCAAAGCCAGATTTTATACTGCTTTCCTAGATTTGTTTGGCCACTATTGAACGGCTGCAAGAGTTTAGCTATATAACATGGTACTCCAATCATCGTGTACAAAACCAGGCTTGGGAACCTAATATAGTCCATGCAAGTGCGAGTGAGATTTAAGCTTAAACCGATTCTTGTTGAATTGTACCAGCTTTAAGAGCAAAACCGATGGGAAGTTTGGAGTGATAGTACTAGTATATTTCTGGAAAATATGTTTCTGATTTCATTATGGTAACTGAATGCAACGCAGACTTCTGTGAGAAATATTAATAAACCATAATGAAATCAGCAGTCTGACGTTGCAACGAGTCATCCAATGGTTGTGAGAAACTTCAGACTTCTGATTTCATTCTGCTGAGAGAAAATATTAATAAACCATAATAAATCTACGAGTCATCTAATGGTTCTAATTATAAACCATAAATATTAATATTTTTTAAAATATATCTAATCAAAATATTTGATTTATCGAGAAGTGAGAATGTCACAAATTTTGCAATGGAGGGTGTAAATATATTGCATTAGAGTGGCAATACAAATAATTAACGCTCAAAAGAACATAATAATAGAGTACCATATACTAAGGTCTTGTTTAGTTCCAAAATTTTTTTAGGAAATCGACACTGTAGCACTTTCGTTTGTATTTGACAAATATTGTCTAATTATGGACTAACTAGACTTAAAAGATTCGTCTCGTTAATTCTGATCAAACTGTGCAATTAGTTTTTATTTTCGTCTATATTTAATACTTCATGCATGCGTCTAAAGATTCGATGTGACGGTAAATCTAAAAAATTTTGTAAATTTTTTTGGAACTAAACAAGGCCTAACAACACACATAGAGCATAAGAGACTGGAGGACAACCACCTGCCTTTTCTTTATCTCAGGCAAGCCATGGTATGCTTGTCCACCGCGGCTACACTGGCTCAGATCCGTTGTTTGCCTAACGCCTTCTTTAGTTGGAAAAATATTTTAGTTTAGGTACTCTATCACTTTTGTTTATATTTAATAATTATTGTTTGATCATAGACTAATTAGGTTTAAAAGATTTGTCTCGCAAATTATAGACAAACTATGTAATTAGTTATTTTTTATCTATATTTAATGTTTTATGCATGTGTCGTAAGATTTGATGTGACACGGAATCTTGAATATTTTTTAGGTACTAACCAGACCTAACTTCATTTGATCGTTTACAACCCTAAAACTAGATTCATTGCACAGTTTATTTATAAATCACGAGATGAATCTTTTAAGTCTAGTTACTCCATAATTGAACAATATTTGTCAAATAAAAACAAAAGTGCTACAATGTCAAAATCTAAAAACTTTTTGGATTTAAACAAGGCCTTATACCTTATATCGAATATTTGGACATCACTTGCATAAGACTTGCACTTATCAAATCTATAATGGGAATTCTTGCATTTGGTCCAACCTTGGTGCCATATATAGGACCAAATTGATTTCCATTTGAAAATTCTAGTTACCCACAAGCTTTGAGTTTATCTAAGCTTTGAGTTTATCTATCGAATCTATCAGCTATTCGGTATTTTTCTTTCACAACAAATCAACAAACAGTATTTTCTCGGACATTCTACAAAGACTTGGAACACCTCTCTGATCAACACTATTTTTGCATACACGAGGCAGCTAGCTCAATTGTGCAAGGTGGAACAAAGACATGAGATCTTTCGACTCCGCTAGTACGTTGAAATGACTTATAATTTCGTTGAAATGACTTGACTTATTTGGAACGGAGTACTTTATAGAGTTGAGATGCCATTGCCGGTGAGTGTTGCACCAAACAAAACCAGGCACCATGCCTCCACCGCCCACGACCTAGTTCCCACGCCGCAAGACAAAACCAGGCACCAGAACGCTCAATTTGGGTCGTCCTCAAGCCCCGACTTTGAAAAGCCTAAGAAAGCCAGTTGTATTGCTTGGGGGTACCTCATGAAATCAATACCATAAACATATAAGATTCATAAGCAAAATGTCAAGCATTTATAAAATGCAAGGCAAGGAAGGAAATTCGGTCCACGGAAATAAGGTTTTGAGATACAGATCATAATCTTTTCAAACTCTAAATATTGCTAAAGCACAGCTGGTGCCATGCTTCCTCTGGCTCTCAAGGTTCAATGTGAAACATTCCCCCATTTACTTCTCGTAGATCCAGGGGTGCTGGCTGCTCTGCCAGTCAGCAAGGCCCTCGGGGAACCACAGGGCAATCTCCTTGTTAGCACTCTCAATGCTGTCGCTTCCATGAATGACATTCCTATAGCACAAAAAAAAGGTCTTATGAGAACTTGGCACCATAGTAAAAAAAATATATCACAGAGAATCCAAAAGGCTTAACACTACATTTCAAATTGGTTCTTCTTGATTAAATCAGAAGTGCAATACAGCAGACCTTCATCAACCAACCAGAATCAGATGCAGTGCCCTACTATTCATGGGTAAGACAAGCTTAACAGATATCACTATATCAGACTCAACAGCAACCAGACCAGACCCCACAACTAATATCAGGAAAGTACATCACATGACTGTACTGATGTTTAAAGGTTTTGTGGACTCCACATCAGATTCAGAACAAGTATAAGCTGAGATCTGGTGACCACATGCCACAGAGGATGTACCAGCTGGACCCATGAGTTGGATGTAACAAGTCATAATGCAAGCATTAAGACAGTTGAATATCAGCATGGCTGCAATCATGAGACAACCAAAAATGTTTCCATTGCCCTAAGATAGAAACAAACTACTGAACTGGGAGCCCACCTTTGGTCATAAACATCTATATACAGATTCTCAAAAAATAAATAACTGTTCCTCTAGACAAATCGTATACTAGTCAGTTAAGAATTTTAGCATCACCATGAAATACAGCAAATTTAGGATATTACTATGATGAAGGAACTCAGAATGTGAACATTTTTTACCCACAATGTACGGCAGCTCCTATTGGATTTAACAGCTTTAATTAACAAATTAAGCAATCAAGCATAACCATCGCATCACAGACATGAATAACAGTAATATAAACCATATGCTACAAAACTGGGACTGGGATCTGACCTGCCAATGTCGACAGCAAAGTCACCACGGATGGTGCCGGGCTCAGAAGCCAGGGGGTTCGTGGCGCCGATGATCTTGCGGCCAGTTGTGACGACGCTCTTGCCCTCCCAGACCATGGCCACCACAGGGCCAGAGATGATGTAGTCCACGAGGCCCTGGAAGAAGGGCTTGGAGGACAGATCAGCGTAGTGCTTCTCGGCGAACGACCTCTCCACGTTCACAAGCTTCAAGGCTGCATTTTCAGATGGCAGGTTACCAAGCAAAAAATTGTTTACAATCCGTAATCAGATTAAAGAAAACTTAGCAGCTGTGCACCAAAAAAAACTGAATTTTATCAACAGATTTTGGTAAAATGACAACTCATTTGAGCCCAAACGGTTCAATTTCCGTCTAAAGCCACAGCTTCAATCTTTACAAGAAGAAACTGTAGCTAGTTTCAGAATTCAATGTAAGTTTGAATCAAAACATGGACGCTAGATTACCCTTGAGGTAGAAGCCCTTCTTCTCGAAACGGCTGATGATCTCACCAATCTGGGGGAAAAAATCAGAATCAAGTTAACACAATCTAGTACCAAATCGGAGCACCAAGCTCGCGCGCATCACCAAATCGAATCGAATGAACGGAAACGAACTGGGAAAATATGATGCTTACGAGGCCCCTCTGGACGCCGTCAGGCTTGATCATGATGAAGGTGCTCTCCATTGCGGCGACTGCAAAAGGGCGCTGGGTCCTTGTTTGGGGGGGTTTGGTCTGGTTTTCGTCGGCGCCGTCGGAGGAAACCCTAGACGGAGGTCCTCTCTCTCATATATAGGGCCCCCGGCCCGGCAAGGCCGCCCAACGCCGACACCTCAGCGGCGTCGTCGGTCGTGCAAACCCTAGAGACTCGAGAAACCGCGTGGGCTCAATTAGACCAGTCTTTTTGGAAGCAGTAGGAGCCCAACCCACTGGATTCGCAGCATCCACCTGTGGGCTGTTGAAGGGTGGGCATTCCGGCTGATGGGCCTTCCTGAGACAACAGTTGGACGTCCAGTTCGGGTTTGGAACAAGATACTCATGGACTGCTAGTCATATATCAGTTCAAGATCCACCTCTCTATTCCTCATTCTTTCACTCTTCTGAAACTGAAGAAGAAAAGGAAACAGGACTTGCATACATGGGGGGATACATAGGGTATTTCTAATATTCTTAAGAATATCTAACTTTTTTATGCACTAAGTATGTATGTATATTATATATATATAGAGAATTTCATATTTAGCAAATAAAATTTCTCTCTCATTCTTTTTAGTCTATCCTTGTATTCTTTTTTCCACATAGGTTCTACGTTAGTTCGATTGCCAAAATTATTCTATTTTGTTGTTTCTGCGAATATGAATCTAATTATTTATCTCCAGACCACATACATATCGACTCATGCCAACAAATATTAGTACAAATCATATCTTGTTTTCAAACTCTTTTTCAATATACATGGCAACATGTATAATAAAGTATTCTTTTCGTGTGAGTGAATGAGGCATGAGTGGGAGACAATTCCATAATCCTTATTCATAAATCTCTAACCCTAGTCGACCAAGCATGACGTGGTGGCAGTATTGCTGGTTTCTAGTATCCTGAGCTCCTAGCGCGCAGGGCATGTAGTGCGGGCGCAACCTCTATCTCTATACTATGCCTACATGGCGACCGACGAGAGCACACGTCGGTCATGAGATTAGAGGCAACAGCTGAGTGGTGGCCAACCAGATACCAGCAAGAGAATACCCAAGATTAAAATCATGGCTCCGCCACTGCTTGCATATGATCTACAGCTTGTGGGACGTGTGATGGATTGTCGTCATAATGCTTGTGATTGCTCTATCTAGGGTGTAACTGCAAAGGATTTTCACATTTTCTTGTAATTGTCGACTATAGTTGTCTTCTTTGCGAACTGCAACTTCACTTGCAAGGCTACACGGAAAGACAGGCCCACACATCAACATCCCCTGAGTGTCAACAACTGGGGAAGGCGAGTTGCTTGCTCCTTCGAGGCATCACCTGTCTTTTGTGCTGGCTTGATGGGGCAGCTGTCGGTGAAAAGAGCACTTCCAAGTCGGTTGGTTGGTTTGTTTGTTAGGTGGGCACGCATGGGTAGGAGGGGGGAGGTGCACTTCTTCTTCCTCCTCACTTCGTCTTGTCTCCACCACGGCGCTCCAAGATCTGGGGAATCAACACCAACACCACTGTGAGCGGTGAGCCTGTGAATACAGGATTCACCCATGCCTACAGCCCAACGCAGACCACGCGGAGCACATTAGCGCCGCATGTCTGAGCTGCACTCAACCATGCCGTGGGCCAATTTTCTTGCTAACATGAAGTACATACATCATACACGGTATGATCAAATCACATAAGTTTTCACTGCACACTCAAATATACACTAGGAGTATGTCCAGATACATAGTAAAAATCAATGTATCTGAAAAAGCCAGAACGAATAGCAGTAAGATAATCGATCAGTGGAGCATGCTTTATAAGTGTATTAGATTAGATTATATCAAGGATCTGTCAACACTCAAGGAATATGAATAGAGGACTTCACAAATGAGTCTCCTATAATATATAAGTATTCATCCTCAATTCCACCTTCACTGTCACAGTTACCACTACATTCTACTGATTGAACTTCTCCCAAAAAAAAAATTCCTAGGCTCACAGTATGTATGAATGAAGAAGCAGGCAGGAAGACAGGTTTGACCATGAATTGTTCCTATATTCCATGACAACGGGACCAGTAGTTAATTAAAATCTATGGAAAAAAAGAAAAATGTGTGGTTTTTACTAGCTCGTATTACTAGTAATTCATTCCTCATTTGGGCGATCTTGGTGCCGCCGCCATGGACCGCCGCGTCGGCCCCGCCTCAACGTCGCCGTCCTCCTTCTTCTCAACGACCGCGGACGCCTCGTCTTCCTTGCCGTTCTCGGCTGCCGCGTCCTGCGAGGGCCCCTCGAGGTCGTCCCGGACGCGGAAGGACGCGTGGAGGACGACGACCGGGACGCCCGCGGCGAGCGCGGCCAGGAGGTTGGCGACGGCGCCCGCGGCGACGATGTCCGCGAGCACGAGCGCGACGAAGACGGCCGCGACGAGGCGGCGGTCGAGGAGCCTCCGGAGCAGCGCCGAGTTGGGGAACGCCCTGAGGAGGCCCCCGTAGACGAGGAGGCCCTTGGACGCCGCCATGAGGAAGACGACGGAGGCCCGGTGCCGCGGCGCCAGGGAGGCGAGCAGGAGCACCCACTGCAGGACGGCGTAGTGGAACCGGAAGGTCCGGAGGTTCCGCACGGCGCGCACCGCCGCGGCCTCCGCGTCGGCGGCGGGGCCGAACGCCGACGGCCGCGGCGCGAACCGCGCCAGCGCGCGGCGGAAGCCCCGCGCACCCGCGCACGCCCTGTCCACCACCGACGCCGCCGCCCGCCGGATCGCGCCGGCAGCACCCATGGCCCCCGGCCGGCGAGATCTGCTCCCCGCGCCCCCCTCCTCACCTCACCTGGCTCGATAAATTACTCGATGTGCCCCCTCCCTGCCGCCGCGATCCGGCGTACGATTCGGGCGCTATTTTTATTTTAGAGACACACGCAAGGCTCGAGTTGGGTCAAGGGACTCGAGGAGAAGCTTGGACGCGTATTTTTTTTTTTTAACGGGTCGCACGGTCTGCTCGCCGCTGGGCGCCGGCGACTGGGAATAAAGGGCCCCCGTCCACTCGGCGTGTGTTGGCAGAAACCGTGACTTTTCCACTTGTCCGCGTCGGTTTCGTTGGGTTTTGAGGCCCCCTCCCTCCTTTTCTGGTGGTGTCTCTGGGGTCCGTCGCCGAGGCCGAACCCACCAGCCGTGGCCCGTGGACCGCGCTGCACTGGACTGCTGTTGCCGTTCTTCCCAAATGTTCGGCGGATGCGACTACCAAAGTATTCATTCCATTTCGTTGATCGTGGTGGTTTCTGTGTTGCTTTCCTTCTCTCTTTTTTTTTCAACAAGGTCTAGCAATTGCAGCAAGGACGTGCGTACAAGTGTACGGAGTATTCCAATGTAATGCTTGTTAAAGAATTTGGAAAATCCATAACGATGATATCTAGAAGATCAGAATTTATCCTAAAGACATTTATTGTATTTTTTTTATTAGTGATTTTTCTAAAGGTTCTTATACAAGGTTTTAACGAGGCCACAATGCGCAAATCATTAAGTGTGATCTTCGTCTATAATTTTCTATTGGGTTTTAAGAGTTTTAACAGGGCATGTGTTAGATGTGATATTCTTTTTTTAATCAGATTACCCATCTATTGTCTTGCCGGAGGTTCACCTCAATCATGAGCCACCCAAAAATATACAAACTCTTGGAAATGATCAATCCAAATATGAGATCGATCCAGATCCCAACCGAAACCGAGCGAGTTCATGTGCACACTCATCACAAAAAAGTAGCACATAGACAACATCTACTTGAACAGAAATTATGGAAATAAGAAATCTTGCCTCTCTAATAAGAATGATGGCAACTGAGAAGTCAGGTATTGGACTAGAGAGCCTCTACTAATTGTTGAGTTTGTTTCTAGGTGAACATGGTACATGCCTTGATGGCTTGATCCATTACTGAAGTTAGCATCTCCATGAGTCTGTCTTAAATTTACTCTCTAAGTTATCATTTGGAGAGACATTTGAATACAAATCACTCTATATATCTTTCCAACCTTCAATAGCTTCTCTATTTTTGTGCGCACTCTAGAAAGTCAGCCCCACTCTCTAGCTTTAGTAGCGAGAAATGCATAATAGAGGATAGTTGTATTTGGAGATTTGATTAAAAAAATGTCGGGAGGGGGGTCCTTTTTATCAAAATCTCCAACATATTAATTAGTAAAAAAATTATTTTTCGAGTTGCTCTTTGATCTCTCAATATAGGCCTTGTTTAGTTCCAAAATTTTTTGTAAAATAGGAATAGTATCACTTTCGTTTGTATTTGACAAATATTGTCCAATCATGAAATAACTAGGCTCAAAAAATTCGTCTCGTCAATTCCGACTAAACTGTGCAATTGGTTTTTATTTTTGTCTATATTTAATACTCCATACATGCGTCTAAAGATTTGATGTGACGGGGAATCTGAAAAAATTTGCAAATTTTTTTGGGAACTAAACAAGGCCATAGTCATCCCCTATTTTGAGTTTATTGCTAGTCTAAAATAGAGAGCAAACTTGGCTCTTTAGAATACACATATTAATTGTTGAACGATGAAAAGATATAAATTGATTTACCATGTCGTCACACTTTTTTTTCGGGATGGGAAAATGGATTTGAACATCTGTACTGTACAGGCCCGATTCTTAACACAATGCTGCATCTCTTGTCGGCTCCAAGCGTAGCTTGCTTATGCCAGTCCACATTGGGCCTAGAATAGAATAGTTGGGCCAGGCTAGGGATTTTTTTTTTGGTTCGCTAGTGCCTCCAGAGGCCGGAATCGCCAACTGATCGCCGTCGGTCAGCTAAAATAGGCAAGGGACCATCAAGCAACCGAGCAGAGCAGAGCAGAGCTAAGCGTGACGGTTTCGCACGCGGCCGGCACACTAGATGCTGTCCGCCTGTCCCTCAGCCCCTGCCCCTGCCCCTGCCCCTGCTCTGCTCATGATAGATTAGGCCTTGTTTACTTCTCAAAAAAAATTATAAATTTTTTAAGATTTCTCATATTTTTTAAAAAATTTTGAGACACATGTATAGGATATTAAATATAGATAAAAAATAACTAATTATACAATTTGTTTATAATTTTATGAGACAAGTTTTTTAAGTTTAATTAGTTCATAATTAGATAATATTTATCAAATTCAAACGAAATGCAACCGTGTTTATTTTGTAAAAAAATTACAACTAAACAAGTCCTAGGATGATATATGTGTTGCTGCAAACTGAATAATCGCTAGCTAGCTTTACCTGCTGCTGCTATATTTGCCTGGCAGGCACATAGATGGGATCTCGTGTCATGCGATGCCCACACTAGCTGCTACAGTACTACGTTCTTCCTCTCTCGCTCTTTTGATCTCCATCTTTAGTTAGGAAAACAAAACGACACAATTAATTAAACAACTGATGATGTCTTTGTTGCATGTGATCGATGATTAGCATCTGAGGCGCACAGGCAAGGGTATGTATGATGCAGTACAGTACATGCACCTAGCACGCATCTGCATGATCAGGCCGGCTTTTGCGCGCGCAATTGCAAGATGGTGGTGAGTACGGACTACGGAGGAGGAGTTTTTGTGTTGTGAGGGAACTACCAGAGAGGCCCCCTCCTTTTTGATTAGTGGCGGGATAATTAAACTAGTCTCCTGGCCACATGATGCATGGATCAGGCAGCTAGCGGGGGATCGGTGGACCACGGGATCCGATAAAATCGGCTATTAAATCCGGAAAGGCCCGGGCCCGGCCTGGGGGCAAGCAGACAATTGCAGCGAAGAGGAGCTCACACATGAACCCAACAACACTCTTGCTTGCATAGCAGCAACGTGCCAAGGTGTCCATCATGTGCTCTCTTTCTCTTGTGGGCATATTCCTCCCCCTCCGATCGACGAGAGAAGAGAGAGTGCTCTACAGACACTATCAGTAGTAATCTTTAATTAACAAAGTGTTTTAAGCTGGCTAGCTAGCTAGGTTCCATTTATTCCATCCATCTGCCGCTTATCTTTTGTGAATTGTGAATGTGAAGGGATCGATCGATGATCGGACCAACACTTTCGCTCTCCGTTCGTTGCTTGCTTGTGATGGTGCAGGGCAGGCAGGCAGGCATGCAGCTGCCAGCACATGCGTGGATCGTGGACGCTCTCTCGCCTGGCGACGTGCTGAACAGCGTGCATGTTACTGCTGCATGCACGCGCCGTACTGTTGCGCGGCATGGCATTGGCATGACCGCCAGGGCGGGCAGGCAGCAAGCCTGTCGTGTCGTCCCGGCGTGAGCGTGAGCGTGACTGACCTTGATTCCGTTACCCAACCAGATGTCTGTTCCACACAGGCATGTCGTCATAT
Source organism: Sorghum bicolor (assembly GCF_000003195.3). Classification (NCBI taxonomy): domain Eukaryota; kingdom Viridiplantae; phylum Streptophyta; class Magnoliopsida; order Poales; family Poaceae; genus Sorghum; species Sorghum bicolor. The sequence goes on along the minus strand of NC_012870.2, from coordinate 57,368,684 downwards.
TCGCATGCTTCCTCTTCCTTCCTTCCCTGGCTTTTTTATTTTATTTTATTTTTCCTCCTGATGAATAATCATATTTAATTATCTGTCACTGTACTCTCAATCCACACTGCCATTTCAAATGTGTTCACTTGTCCAGGCATTGTTTATCTGTCACTCCTGACGACTGCGGCAGATGATCATTTTACCGCACGCTGCAGCTGACACCGACACACTCTCGATCGAGTTGACTAACTGATCACTGACTGGGACCTTCTGTCTGTTCAATTCAACACGAAATCCGTTAGGAAAACATTGTACTGTCTGAAGCACTTCATCAAGGGCAGACACAAGTACTAGGCCAGAGGAACACTGAACCCCGGCGGTGAGCCGCGCACGGAAAATGTTTGGCAGCCATCAGCCATTGCTAGGACGCACGAGATGGGCGTGTGAATGAATGAAAAAAATTAAAACAAGAGAAATTGCACAGACACCGACGGTACCTGGCCGCCGAAACTACTACTAGTACTACTGCGGAACACCTAATTCTCGCTGAACCCGGAGCGCGCGCGCAAACTGCCTACTTACCTAACAGTAACACACTAACAGCTGTGGAAATGACATGGAAACAGACATCGTCATCAGGCAGGCCGTGCTGTCTAGCCAACTCTGAAACTGAAACTGCCGCCCTCTTCTCCGTTCTCTTCTCTCTGTAACAGCGACATGCAGTGCGCCCACGCACGCACGGGCGGCACGGCCCCGTCCCCGTCCCCGTCCCCGTCCCCTTCCCGGTGATGATTTGATTTGTTTTATTTTTTTTTTTTCATTCAGAGCGCTGAGCTTCGGATGCGCCGGGTCGTGGAGGCCACGAGACCTGTCCATCCAGGCAACCTGACAGGCGATCCCAAGTCTGCTACCAGAGTCCCGCTGCCTGTCGCTTTTATTACTGCACCGCTACTGGCAGCCGACAAATCCTCCATCTGCAGTACCAGAACGTAGTAGGGCAGGGGTGAAAAAAGCAAGTGACCTTCCATCCATGAGACCATGGAGACCATGACAGGGAGAGGGTCCAGGAGGGAGATGGCTTGGTTGGCTGGCTAATCATGCCAACTTGCAAAGCTCAAATCTTTTCTTTCTTCTTTTTTTACGACGACGGCCTTTCCCAGCGTTTTCCCTCCCACCCTTTATAACCACCACCATCACCTCTCCTCCCTCCAACTTCAACTCCAAGGGCGTCCCAAGTCCCAAGCCCAAGGCAAGCAACAAGCGGCCACTAGCATCAAGAAGCAGCAGCAGCAGCAGACAAGAACTCACCATCTGAATTCTGATCGATCCATCGTCCATGACGACGGGGGAAGGGACGACAGAGGCGGCGGCGGTGCCGCGGGTGGTCTCCATCCTGTCGGCGCTGCTGCAGCGGGTGGCGGAGCGCAACGACGCCGCCGCGGCGGAGCCGGAGGAGGGCGGCGCGGTGGTGGCGGCGGCGGCCGCCGCTGGCCGCCCGGTGTCGGCGTTCCAGGGGCTGACCAAGCCGGCCATCTCCATCGGCGGCTACCTGGAGCGCATCTTCCGCTTCGCCAGCTGCAGCCCGTCCTGCTACGTCGTCGCCTACATCTACCTCGACCGATTCCTGCGCCGCCGCCCCGCGCTCGCCGTCGACTCCTTCAACGTCCACCGACTCCTCATCACCTCCGTCCTCACCGCCGTCAAGTTCGTCGACGACATGTACGTGCTGCCTACTACCTAGCTCCCTTTTCATTATCTTTTGGCGTTGGTAAACTGCTAACGATCGATCGTCAGGAACAACCAGAATTCACTAGTAGCGATGTAAATGGCCAGATAGTATAGCTGATTAAATGGGAAGTTTTCAGAAAAAAAAAGTATAGTGGATCAAGTTGAATTCTGCTCAGCTGTTGACTTCAAAATACGGAAACAAAAATGAAAACATAGTGCTTCTTCAGCATAGCTGTTGATCAAGTTGAATTCTGCAAACTGTTGACTTCAGAATTCGGAAACAATTTGTTCTGAAAACGACATGCTAGTACATTATATATGTCCAACTAGAAATTCAGGGTCATGGTCGTCACATATATAGGTGAGCTTCGAAAATGCATGATCGCGTGATCCGGTATAACTAGTTTCGTTTGCTTGGTGTTTTCCGTCCGGCCTTCTTTATTTGAAAATCCGACTCTGCGATGATCCCATCTGGCGTTGGCATGATTTGCACACTCGTATGACTGTGTGCAACGACCAGACAGGGCTGGAATTGGAATTGGAATTGGAATACACATGGGCCCCAGATCGATCTGGGTAACCTGGCTTTTCCCTGTCATTATTTCCAACTGGCATTGCATCAAAGACAAGCCACTGGGTTGGTCACAAGGACAGTTGTCGAACCCGAGGCTGATGCGCCCACAGCACACTCACAGCGCAGATCCACCACTCTTACCAAAGCACATTCACCTTGTTGTCCTACCCAATGCAACCTGTCTGTCTTATATATGCTAAGATAGTAACATCGCCTTCGAAAACAACCTACATTCTAAAGCTGAAATGCGTGAACTTTTATCCATTTTCCTGGTAAAAAATATATATATACTCCCACGATTCGCGTCGTCGTGTGTTCCAAAACGGGTCCATATAGTTTGTCGCTTCGATACGCCATTGTCTGTGTGTGTTGTTTTGTTTGCATACATATAATCTGAAAAAAAAACAAAATTTGCATTGCTGCTGGTGGTGGCAGATGCTACAACAACGCCTACTTCGCGCGGGTGGGCGGCATCAGCCTGGTGGAGATGAACTACCTGGAGGTGGACTTCCTCTTCGGCATCGCCTTCGACCTCAACGTCACGCCCGCCGCCTTCGCCTCCTACTGCGCCGTGCTCCAGAGCGAGATGGCCTACCTGGACACGCCGCCCGCGCCCGTCGTCGAGGCGCCCCGGCTGCACCACCACTGCTACGCCGCCGCCGCCGCCGGCACGTCCGATCACCACCACGACGACCCCGCCGCCGCCGCCGTGGTCGCAGGAGCGGCGCCCGGCTGCCACCGTCACAGTCAGACGCAGCTCACCGTCTGATCGCTGTTTCTTCTTCTTTTTTGGTCCTGGGCGGCGCTGGTGGTGGCGTGGTGTCAATTCGTCGTCGTCGTCTTCTCCCTTGGTGCTGCTGCTGCTGTTCTTGGTACATAGGTGTTGGTCGTCCCTAGTGAGGTGAGGTGATCGAGCTCGTGGTGTGTAGTTGGTTAGGTGGATTATTGCATCGTGGTGGTGGATGGGGTCAGGATTCTCGGGATTTTTGCCATTGTTCGACGGATCATGCATGGATCATCAATGAGAAATGGATGGATCGGCTCGGGATTCGGTTCCGCGATTGTTATTCCGGTCCGCACCGGTGGGTGCTCGATCGCCTGTGCTGCATGCTGTGCGTGCGCATGTGAGTCACAGCACACTGCTTGTCTCCTGTCGTCTCCTCTCTCTCTCTCTCTCTCTCTCTCTCTCTCTCTCTCTCTCTCTCTCTCTCTCTCTCCCCCGCCTTATTACTCCAGTCCAGTCAGTGGAGTGGAGATTATTCGCGGCGGCAGCGGGAGAGCAGAGCGCCAGGTAAATTGGGATCGGACATGGTGGGAGGGATGGTGGAGATCGTGGAGGCAATGAAGAAACGGGTGATTATTAGTCAGAACATGGCATGTTCCTCGGCTGTCCATCCCAAAACTGTGTGTGCGTCGTCGGAACAGGAAACGTGCGCTGCGTTATGCAGTTACTTCTCAGTAACCTGAAACCTCTGAGAATGAATGCACAGATCGAGCGGGTTGAAATTGCAGAGCGTCAGTGGAAGTTTCACTCAGAAAATCTCAGTAGACCTGATATAGACCATTTGTGGAAAGGAAAGATCACTAGAACAAGCGATGGCGTCATTGGTTTGTTGCGTAACCCAAAAGGAAAGCATCAGGTTTTGCTGTCTTGTTCCTTTATGATTTTTTTAAAGCGTAGTTCAGTTATCTTCAGATAAGAAACAAGCAGTGACTATGCAGTGAAGTTACTGCAAAACAATCGACGACACCTACACCCAAGTGACTGGATTTGCTCCAGGATGGAACACAAGTAATAAGGGCCTGTTCGGTTACCCAGGAACGTTCACCTGGAACGATTGTTTAATTTGTATAACCTTTGATCAGCGAAAATAATTCCTGGCCTCATTTCACACTAACCGAACAGGCTCTAAATGGTGACAAATTTTACCTCCGATATCTGTAGGAGGATAAGTGACTGAAATGCCAATAATCTTAGTTTTGTCTCTGGCGCCTTTCAAAAGAGAGCAAAAGTAAAATCTGATTGGCAATCCATATGAGACCTTTCGTGGAGGCACGACATGGTGTGCAAGAGCAATGTTCGCTTGAGTTTATCAGCTGAATCTGCCAGCCAACAAATCAGTCGCAGTTGGGTGCGGTGAGCAGGAGGACACGAGACTCCTCCTCACTCCATGCATCCGGAACAGTTTGATGCGAACGCACAGAGAGAGATGCCAGTAAAGAACAAGGATCAGAACGTGGTGGGCATGCAGATGTAGGCCTTGCCTTGCTTGCGGTTGTGGATCGGAGGGGGCAAGCACCTTGCCGGCCGCCTCCCGCGCGCCACCTTTTGCGCTGTAGCGTCGCAATATATATACAACACTAATGCTGTGAGCTGGACAAGAACATGGACGGATGGATGGAGGGCCACGGGAAGTTGAAGTTCCGCACTGCAGCTGCCAATGATGAGTGTCCGGTGAGGCGGTGAGGCAGGGCGGAACTTCAACTCCCAAGAGGAGACTTGAAAAGGTCAGATGCATGAGAATTGCTAGTAGCAAATGAAGGTCTGCATGCAGTCTGCGGATACTAGTAAATGGGGATTTCTTGTAATAAAACTAGTGAAGGGTAAAAGAAATAGGCAAGTTGGCGAGAGAGGATAAAGAAGAAGAAGAAGAAAAGTAAAGTCCCTGGATTCCGATTGGTAGATACCTGCATGTGCTTGGATCAAGTCTGAAGCTTGCTGTATTTCCAGATGGGGTTTTGGGGAATTGGCATGTGGGCACTGAATCAAGTGGTGCCAAAGTAAAGCCAGTGGCATATGAACCTTGTGATTCCTACCCTCATATGCAGGCATCTATGGCCTAAGGGAATCACAGGAAGTAAACCATTTGGGGACAGTGATGATTCCCTGGGTGTTGCTTTTACAAAGGGTTCTCAAATGCTGGCCGTTTCCTTGTGATATGGAGATGTATTTTCCATGTACTTTGGAGCCTACTATCTACATGTGTGTCTTTAATCACCGGGCTTTGCTACGGTACTCTAATTATCACTTATGAGGTAAGAGATTGAATGAATCATAACCTTTATTTTTTTATTACTGGATTAAATAGTTGAATAATTAAAATATTGTGGAAACAAAGGAAAAGGAAAAATAACCGGAAAAAAACCAAAGTAAAAATCCAATTCCTCCTTTCCATCTGACATCTTTTCTTCCCACGGTGCAGTGCAATTGGGCAAAGGATCTGCGGTAGAATATGGTGGATGGGGTTGGGGTATGATATATCAAGGCTAAAGAAGAGCACATGGTGGTAGCTAAAGCAGGCAATATGTCCTCAAGCGTCATGAGCAAGTACAATTGGATTACATGATATTCTTGCTATTGCGTTGGCGGGTGAATTGGGAGTAAACTACATGGTTATTCGCAGATGATTATTTACTAGTTCATCGTGATTCGTGAAGTTGTATCAAATGTATTGAAACTGTATAGGCAAATGCTTACATATATTGAGTGATAAAATTGCTAGTATTTCGCTCAGAAAAAATGCACGTATATACACAACGTGTTAAGGTGCCACATTAACATATTAGTTCCTCCATCCTAAAGTATAAATCATTCTAAGAATCTTGGAGAGTCAAAGCATCTTAAGTTTGACCAAATTAGCTATTATGATTGTTTGAATTTTTGCAATCTATATATTTTGTAGTTTACTATGTCGAATCTTGCCAAACTTGATTTCATGGCTCTGGATATTTCGGGCAACAATTACTTGTCATGGGTGCTAGATACCGAAACTCACCTGAATGCCAATGGGCTTGGTGATACGATCAAAGAAATAAATAGTGCATCTAGCCAAGATAAAGCTAAGGCTTTGATTTTCATTCGCCGCCACCTCCATGAAGATCTAAAGGCTGAATACCTTATTGATAAGGATCCCCTTGTTCTTTGGAACAAACTAAAAGAAAGATTTGATCATCAGAAAACAGTGATCCTCCCTAAAGCTCATTATGAGTGGTTGCACCTAAGGTTGCAAGGTTATAAAAGTGTTTCTGAATACAATTCAGCCATGTTTAGAATCACATCACTGTTACTGTTGTGTGGAGAAAAAGTAACAGAGGAAGAGATGCTAGAGAAAACATTCTCTACATTCCATGCATCAAATGTGCTGCTTCAGCAGCAATACCATGAGAAAGGATTCAAGAAATATTCTGAACTTATTTCTTGTTTCCTTGTGGCTGAACAAAATAATGAGCTTTTGATGAAAAACCATGAGACACGTCCAAGTGGTTCAAATCCACCCTCTGAAGTAAATGCAGCAAGATATGATAATCAAAATAGCGGGAGTGGCCGCGGTCGTGAATGTGGCCACGGACACGGACGCGGACGTGGACTTGGTCGTGGGTATGGACATGGTCGTGGTAGAGGAAATTATGGTGTTCAATTCAAGAACACTGGAAATTTTCATAAGAGGCAAGAAAGGGGAGATAAAGATAAAGGAGAAATTGATGAAACAAAAAAAATGCATGCCATCGTTGCGGTGGAAGATCTCAATGGGCACGCAATTGTCGCACACCAAAGTATCTTGTTGATCTCTATCAAGAATCACTCGAGAAGAACAAAAATATGGAGACAAACTTTGCAAGTGGTAGTGGTGATAATATATTTGATGACAATATACTTAGTGCAACAGATATAGGAGGATATGACCACAACACCGCATCTCGTCTGAATGTTTCTTATTTCTTCGTCCAAGAATAATGATCTTGTCGTTAATTCTTCTTCATGAATGAATAAGTGCAATGTAACAGTAGTCTACTGAAGCATGTTTCATCTTATAAAGTAATGAATAAATTTATATTATGCTTGTATTTAAATAGTATTCATTTTTATATGTTTCACTACATAATAATTGTTTTAAAATAGATAGTAATGCTTATTAGTACATTTTATTTTGAATATAATGGATGAACCATTTTCCCAAGATCTTGCAAGTGAAGAAAATATATGTAATATAGTGAAACAACACATACTATTCTGAAGAGTAAAATTCATTTTTCCTATCTTACATTACAAGATGCAATTGTTCATACAATATCTGTAAGTGCTAAATTGATAGAGGGCTCAGGAAGAGCCACAATAATGTTACCCTGTGGGACAAAGGTAGACATAAAGAAAGCACTTTATTCCCCAAAGTCTCAAAAAAAATTATTGAGCTTTAAAGATATACGTCAAAATGGCTATCATATAGAGACAATGTGTGAGGGTAATGTGGAGTACCTCAACATTACAAAGATATCATCAGGGAAAAAGTATGTGTTGGAAAAATTACCAGAATTACCTTATGGTTTATACTATACAAGTCTCAAAGAGAATGAGTCATATATGATGGTGGAACAGAAGTTCAACCATAGAAATTTTATAATATGGCTTGACCGGCTAGGCCATCCCGGATCGGTAGTGATGCGAAAAATTATTAATAGTTCATGCAGTCATAAACTGAAGAACAAAAGGATTCTACAATCAAATGACTTTCCATGTACCGCATGCTCTCAAGGAAAATTGATTGTGCACCCATCACTGGCTAAAACTGGACATCAGTCTATCGCTTTTCTAGAGCGTATACAAGGAGATATATGTGGACCAATTCATCCACCAAGTGGACCAGTTAGATATTTTATGGTTTATTTGATGCATCAACTAGATGGTCACATGTTTCCTTACTATCAACCCGCAACGTAGCGTTTGCGCGGTTGTTGGCTCAAATAATCAAGTTAAAAGCTCAATTTTCAAATAATCCGATCAAAACTATACACTTGGATAATGCTGGTGAATTTACATCAAATAGTTTCAATGAATATTGCATGTCAACTGGAATAAGTATTGAACACCCAGTTGTACATGTTCATACACAGAATGGTCTTGCAGAGTCATTCATTAAACATCTCCCATTAATAGCGAGACCGTTACTTATGAAGTCGAAACTCCCAATGTCTGCATGAGGACATGCTATTTTGTATGCAGCGGCATTAATTCGCATCAGGCCAACAAGTTACCATAGTTCTTCTCCTCTACAGGTGGTTTTTGGCAAAGAGCCAGATATTCCAGATATTTCCCACCTAAGAATTTTTGGTTGTGCGGTGTATGTCCCAATTGCTCCACCAAAGCGCACAAAGATGGGACCTCAAAGAAGGTTGGGAATATATATTGGGTATGAATCCCCATCTATAATAAAGTATCTTGAACCGTCAACGAGTGACATGTTTACAACAAGATTTGCTGATTGTCATTTTGATGAATCAAATTTCCCAACAACAGGGGGAGAAAAGAAATAGCTAAATAGAGAAATAAGCTGAAATGAATTATCGTTATCTCATTTCGATCCTCGCACAAAACAATGTGAGCAAGAAGGTCAAAGGATAATTCATTTACAAAGTTTAGCAAATAATTTGCCAGATGCTTTTACAGACTTAAAAAGAGTGACTAAGTCATATATTCCAGCTGCTAATGCTCCTGAAAAAATTTATATTTAAGAGGGACAACCATCTACTGCTAATGAGTCAAAGGCTACTGTAAAACATGGTAGACCATTGGGTTCCAAAGATAAAAATCCTTGAAAACGAAAGGTAGCAAAGAATCAAGATGGTCAAATCGAGGAAATAATAATTCAAAATAAATTGTTGAGGGAAATGAAGGCATGACTCAAGAGGAGACAAAGGTACCTAATTCTTCAGAAGATGAGATCTCATTAAACTATGTCATGTTAGGAAAAATTTGGAACCGTGATAAAGTCATCATCGATGATGCATTCGCATATAATTTTGCGCTAGAAGTTATGGATAAAAATGAGGATCAAGAACCTCACTCAGTCGAGGAATGCAAAGAAAGAATAGATTGGCCAAAATGGAATGACACAATTCAAGCAGAATTGAATTCTCTTGCAAAACGAGAAGTTTTTGGGCCTATAACCCGCATACCTAATGGTGTCAAACCCATTGGCTATAAATGGGTATTTGTTAGAAAACGAAATGATAAAGGAGAAATCACAAGATATAAGGCACGATTGGTTGCCCAAGGATTCTCTCAAAGACCTGGAATTGATTATGAAGAAACATACTCTCCCATGATGGATGCAACAACTTTTAGATACCTTATAAGTTTAGCAATGAAAGAGAATCTTGACTTGTGTCTAATGGATGTTGTTACAACTTATTTATATGGGTCACTTGATAGTGACATATATATGAAACTACCAGAAGGATTTAAACTGCCAGGAGTAGGTTTTCGAGAGCAATATTCAATTAAATTGAACAAATTTCTATATGGATTGAAACAATCTAGGAGAATGTGGTACAATCGCCTCAGTGAGTATTTGATAAAAGAAGGGTATAATAATGACTCTATTTGTCCATGTATATTCATAAAAAGATCTAGAACCAAATTTGTGATCATAGTTGCATATGTTGATGATCTAAACTAATTGGTACTCCTCAAGGAATCACCGAGGCCAAAGATTGTTTGAAGAAAGAATTTGAAATGAAGGATCTAGGGAAAACAAAGTTTTGCCTTGGTTTGCAAATAGAACATCTTGAAGATGGAGTTCTTTTGCATCAAGTGACTTACACAGAAAAAATACTAAAGCAAATTTACATGGACAAAGCACATCCATTGAGTACCTCAATGGTTGTTAGATCCCTTGATGTAACCAAAGATCCTTTCCGACCTCTAGAATGTGATAGTGAAATTCTTTCCTGAGGTGCCGTATCTAATTGCTATAGGAGCACTAATGTATCTATCTACTCATACACGACCTGATATTGCATCTACTATTAATTTATTAGCAAGATATAGCTCCTGTCCTACTAGAAGACATTGGAATAGGATAAAACATATACTTTATTATTTGCAAAGTACGAAAGACATGGGTCTATATTTTGCTAACAAATGCATAGAGGGATTAGTTTGCTTTGCAGATGCAGGATATTTATCTGATCCACACAATGGTCGTTCACAAATGAGATACATACTTATGTGTGGTGGTGCATCTATTTCATGGCGTTCAATGAAGCAAACAATAGCAGCAACTTCATCTAACCATGCAAAAATTTTGGCTGTCCATGAAGCCAACAGAGAACGTGTCTGGTTGAGAAATATGACACATCATATTCGCAAGGTATGCAATTTATTTTCAGAAAAGGAAGCACCAACAGTTATACATGAAGACAATGCGGCTTGCATAACTCAACTGAAAGATGGATACATAAAAGGAGATAGAGTGAAACACATCTCGCTAAAGTTTTTCTTCACTCATGATCTTCAAAAGGATGGTATTATGATGGTCCAACAAATTCGTTCAAGTGGGAATCTAGCAGACTTGTTCACAAAGGCACTCTCTACTTCAGTTTTCAAGAAATTGGCACATGGTATTGGATTGCGACGGCTGAAAGACATCAAGTGATGCTGTCATCAGGGGGAGTGAATATGTGTGTACTCTTTTTTTCCTTGGCCATGTTTTTTCCCACTGGGTTTTTCCTTGGCAAGGTTTTTAACGAGGCATGCAATTCACCTGTTAATGGACATCCAAGGGGGAGTGTTATGAAATATTAATGTGGATGTCCATAACCCCTATACCATCAAAGCTAGAAACTCCTACTTTATCAATGGTGTAACTCTCCTAGCATCAATTCTTGTAACTCCACCTCACATGTATGACTATATATTGGAGGGCTTATGTATTGGAAATGAGACAAGAGAAAAGAGAACAACTCATTTTCATCCTCTCTATATCTGTTCACCATATTCTTACTACATATTCTTGATAGTCAAACTAGCTTTTATATAACAAAAGTATCAGAGATTTTAGTTGGAAATGAAAAAGGAGGTTAATGGGAACACAACAATAGGAGGTGAGGAGCACTTCATTTTTTTTTCTCTGCCACTAAACTACCGGCCCATCTAACCGTGGGCACGAGTCGAGCCCGTGAGAAACCAAATCGCGAGCCCACCCGCCGGGGCAGATCTCGTGCTCCCCTTCTCCTCCAGTAATCCAGTTCCCTCAACTTGCCGAGGCTCGCGACTCGCGACGCCTTCCCCAGCCCCACACCCCGCGACCCAAACCCTAGCCCCCATCCACCGTACCGCCACCGTCATGGCCGAACCATCCGCCGCCGCCGTCACCGCAGCTGACGTCGGGGCGCTGGCTTCGTTGCCCCCGCTGGTCGCCGAGGAGGCCGACGCCGCCGCGATGGAGGAGGCCGCGGCGGCCGCGAAGAGGTGGCCCGGGTGGCCCGGGGACAGCGTGTTCCGGCTGGTGGTGCCAGTGCTCAAGGTCGGAAGCATAATCGGGCGGAAGGGCGAGCTCATCAAGCGCCTCGTCGAGGAGACCAAGGCCAGGGTCCGCATCCTCGAGGGCCCCGTCGGCGCCACCGAGCGTATCGTGAGTAGCGCTACTTTTGCTGATGATTGTTGGGTTTATGTCCTCTCTGACGCGAAGGGATGTTCACGAATTCGAAATTAGGATGCTTTGTACTGTGAATTATTGAGTTGCTTGGTATTATGAGCTAATTTTTTTATTGTTATTGTTGTTATATTTATGTTTTATCTGTATATATACCTGGCAATAAGGGCGCGTTTGGTTGGCGTCCACATCGCGCGCCACACCTTCCGCGCCACAATTTTGGCGCGCGTTTGGTTCATGTCCGCACGTGTGGCGTGCCGCGACACGACCACAGCTCCGTAGTTAATTTTTGTGCCACAACCTGCCAAAAGTCTGGCGAGTGAATCGAGCGCTGCACTCCTGGTGTTGCCTCTGTCGCGGTGCGGCACAGTGAGAACGCCAGCCAAACCTGCCCTAAATGTGAGATACACTCGCTGTGTTCTTGGGAAAAAGAAAGTTGTGATGTGCATGAGTTCACAAATATCTCAGCGGTGGAGTGGCCTAATTGTCTCTCTGCGGTACTGCAAGTGTCTACTGATTTGGTTATTATCCTAAATAGATAGGACACTAGGACGGGAGTGGAAATCAACTTCTTATGGTTGGAAATTATGGTTATACTACACATCAATGTTGTTTCTGTGTGATATTTAGTGTGTGCTGTATTTGTTTTGATGACTGTAAATATCGAAAAAGGTGTATCTATTCAGATACCAGAATGTTTAATGCTTGTACATGAGACAGTTATGTACCGAGGAGGGTATGATTAATGTGAGCCTTCAATATGCTTTTATGCTTCTATATGTTGTGCGATACATGTTGAGATTTACCATATGACCGTTTGGGTTATAATTGTGGATGGTAGCTGTCTTTTCTTTTGGCACAATTAAGCAGGGTAGCTATCTTCATTGTGTTTGCATCTTCAATGAATTTAAATCTGATCTTGGATAGCTTTTTTTTGCTAGTCTTGTTCAGCGATATTCTTAATATAGTATCATGTTTCATGTTCTCTTTGGATAATTTCACTGAATCATGGATGTCGGATATTCCAGGTTTTGGTTTCTGGAAAAGAAGATCCAGGCTTGGAGCTACCTCCAGCCATGGATGCTCTCATGAGAGTTTTTAAGCGTGTAATTGGGATAACAGATGGAGCTGCTGAGGGCACTCAGGCCGCTGCTACTCCTGGTGTATGTGCTGCTCGATTGTTGGTTCCTGGAGCTCAGGCAATTAATCTAATTGGGAAGCAAGGTGCCACTATCAAAGCAATCCAGGAGAGCACGGGTGCTACAATACGGGTAATATCAGTAGGTGAGGTGTTTCTCTGGACTGATGTATTGTGTATTGATACTTGATACACAGTTATTTTTTAAAATTATAGTGCAGTTGATCATCTTGTTGTTGGACCTAATATCTTATATTCTTTCCCTGCTTCCAATGTAACTTTTGAATTTCTGGCAAACTTTAACTTTTATGCATAACACTTGCAAAACGATGCTGTCTTCCTTACATTTTAGCAAAATGGGTGCCATTGTTTTTAGAGTATTAGACATTTGACTGGACTAAATGTTATCATTCTTGTGAGAGAAGAGAATTTGCACTGTTAAAACTGATTTTATTATGTTGCTGTTAATGTGGTTAGGAGCTCTACCCTTATTTCAACTGCATGTTTTTAATCTTGCATGATTGGGTTAGGTGTATTGAACTCTTGGTTATAGAAGGTAAAAACACTTTCATAAGTTACAAAATTAGCATCCTACACAGATCATTATGGCATTAGAAAAGTTGTAAATTTGAAGTTCAACTTAATAATGGTTTTTGGTTTATAAATATCTGCAGATGAACGGGAGCGACCATTCTATGTAACTGACGATGAAAGGATAATTGAGATACAGGGCGATACAGAGAAAGTTCTAAAAGCACTACAAGCAGTTTCTAACCATCTTCGGAAGTTTTTGGTTGACCATAGTGTACTTCCATTATTTGAAAAAACTGTAAGGATGCATTTCAACTCATGCTAAACTTCACTACTACACCCTTCATATCATTTTTTATTCACCGTTTTTACCTTTTTTTTCCCAGAATACTACAGTGAGCCAAGATCGCAATGGTGATGGTTGGAGTGATATGTCACATCCTTCAATTGGTTCTGCACAAGTGAATCAACCACCTTCTGTGGTAGATGAATATATTCTCCCAGTGAAGAGGGAATCTTTGTATCTTGAACGAGAACCTTTGGTAGATCATAACATTCATCGCTCAGGAGTATCACTTTATGGGCGGGATCCAGCCTTGTCAACACTACGACCCTCTGGAATACATGGTGCTGGCCCGCTACTTACGCAGGTCTGAGTTATCTCTGGCTTTGTATGAATCTTCCTTTCTTTTCATAAGACATTTGGTGGAATAAGCACAATTGAATTCTTTATTGCCTGATTATTGTGCATTCCATACATTGATCCTTTTACAAGTTACCCTTACTAATTCCTACTTGGAAGCAGAGCTTCTCTTTTTGACCTTGAACTGTTGCTATCTTGCTGACAAGAACTTATCATATGCAGATAACCCAAACCATGCAAATCCCACTTACCTATGCTGAAGACATTATAGGAGTTAAAGGAGCAAACATTGCGTACATACGAGCTAATAGTGGGGCTGTTGTTACAATTCAGGAGAGTTTGGGTAGTCCTGATGATATTACTGTTGAAATAAAGGGGACATCCTCACAGGTACAAGCTGCACAGCAGCTCATCCAGGTAATAGCACGTCATTCTTCCTTGCAAGTTTCGATTTCCACTACTGTAAACATTTTGACACCATCTCCTTATCCAGGACTCGTTGGCTGCACACCGTGAACCTGTCAGGAGCAGTTATGTGGGAGCAGGATTAGATTCAGTGTATAGGTCCAGCTACTCACAATATGGCAGTTCCACCTATCCTTCGTCATCTCTGCCATCTTATTCTAGTATTGATGATGTTAGTAGATACCCGTCTTCAGGTCTTGGTGGCTATGGGTCGAGTTACCGGTACTAGTAGTAGTTCGTCCTTAGGCTTCAATGCTTGATGGAACCTTGTATCCATTCCTGGTGATCATTGTACAAGTCATCAAGTTTTCTGCTTTGTATGCTTCCGGGCACCCAGACTTCGGGGTCTGCTTTGTTTTGACAAATGATTGGTTTTATAGATTTTTCCGTCTCATGGAATCGGAAATTGTACTTGTTTACTAGTGCCTGTTTTTGTTAGCGCAGCAATTTATTTGTGTAAGAGATCAAATTCGATGCTTGCATCTGTCTCCAGTATATTCATGCTGTTAAATCATAACGCCCATAACAAATAGTAACTTAGCTCTGTTTTAAGTCAAAATTCTTTTAAAGTTATTATTATAAAAAATGCAGAAAAACGTACGTTGGTTTTGCATGACTAGAATATTACCCAAATGTCAACCCAACGGCCATATATAATAGTTTAAGAACAGTGCTTATTTCCAGCTGCCAGTATTACGAAAGTGGTATGATCATTCAGGAAAATGTTTGACATCTAAAGTCACATCTGCAAGCTCTTACAACACGCAGTATTTGTTGTAACTTCTCTCTAGGTCAGACGTTTCCATTCTAAAAACTAAGCAACCGTCAACTACAAGGCCAATTAACCAGCACTTAAGCAAAAGGAAACAATAAGGCTCCAGCCTCCAGAGGCAGCAAGTCAGCAACAACGCTTGAAGCCGGAATTGTCCATTGATGAGTTACGCAAGATGTTCAACTAGCCCATCCTGCGATGATGATGTACACATATCATCAGTCAAATGATAGTTTTATGGAACAATCATATCACACTTCCCCGAGCCCGACTAAGCTTTGTGGGAAGCAAAAGGAAATATGCAGAGTCACTCGCAGTTACATGAAGTCCACATTTCAGTTGACTAGTCTTTAACAAAGCTAAATAAAAAATATATTGCTTGACTCAATATCATTTTAGAAAAAAATTGAGATAAATTTACTCAAACAATGGGCCAAAGATCAGAGAAGTAAAACTAAAACTGTTTCTCAGCTGTCTTCAATGAAGAACAGTAACTGCAGTGGAAGAGGAAGAGGAAGAGGAAGAGGATATAGCTTCCCTAAAAAAAGCATGTTGAGAGCCTCAACCATCTTTCCTGTAATGGAGACAAGGATCTCCATAATCTATATTGGAAGAGTGGCCATAAATCAAACTGAATTGTATCGTGTCCTTCAAAAATAATAGTTCACCAATAATTTCATAGCACAGACAAAATAGCAAGGAAAGAAAACAGTGCATGGACAAATAGCTTCATAAAACAAATTGTTGAATGATTGCAAGGGAGCTGCATACTTCCTTTTTCTGTTGCCCATAGCATTTCTCATGCCATTCTTCGGCATATTAGTGCTTGGAGTTCCCACAAACTGCATAGGAGACATTGCAGATGCACCACCTGCTACCACAGGTGGCATAGACGATGTTGGTGCTGGAACAGGTGGAGCTACAGGTGTTGGCACTGATGCTGGTAGGGGCAATGTAGCAGGTGCTTGTGAAGGTGCAGGAGTTGGTTCAGGAGGAGGGCGTGGTAGGATGTGCTTCACTCTGTTATTCCTGTAGTTTTTCCAGAAGAAATATTGCTGCCTATGAGCAAGCTCCTGTCAAACAATGAGTTGGTAGGTGTTAATTTCATACAAGTAGTCTTAATCAATTAAAATAATATGGCAAAAAGTAAAATTATGAAGATTTATAAACCATGCAAAAGCTCTTTCCTTCACTAGTTCCTACACAAATAAATATATCAATCATATTCTACACAAGCAGTAATATCAAGTTTGTGCAACGTTCTGTTTTTTGATAGTTTCTAGCAAGCAAGTCAAATAATATGGCTAAACAGAGCAACTTCAGCTAGGTTTTGAAAGGAGGGATGACGCTGCAAGACGGTAAACAAAAGCTAAAAACTGGTGCTCAAGTGTGAATGTCTGATTTTAGGACAAAATATCACCTTGCTTGTTGGATGTGCCATTGCATTTCGGAAATTGGCATTTTGGAGGAGCTCAAGAAAGAAAAGGCAGTGTGGATACCTGCATCATCAGCAAAAACAATGAGCAAGCAATTTTCTCAGTTGCAGACAAAAGTATGTATTTGATATACTCTGACCGCTGCCAGTATTTTAGGTACTTGAGGTACCCAATAAATGCCTCATCCTCAAAATATCTATTCTGTGCTAGATCTATTCGGGAAAAGAAAAGGCATTAAAATCTTCCATGCAGTACAAACATATGCACATTAAACAAAACAGTTAAAGTAAAAAAAAAAGGAGCAATAAGGCGCACAAAATGATGAAATTCAAGCAATATTACTAACAATATCACAGCTGTAGCTTAGCAATCATACCCTATTGATAGGAAATCGCTCATGAGGCCCACACAAATAGGGCCAGTGTGTGTTAGCATCAGAGAAGGGGACAGCGAATTTGGGGAAGAATCGGAGGAACTGAGAAAGGTTGGGAAGGAAGGAAGCACGAGCACGCAGGAGGAGAATAGGGCTGATGAATTGTTTAATGTTTTGTTACCCTCTCTTCCTCCTACGATCTGTTCTCTATACAGGGTTAAGGCCCAGCGTGAACCCACAGACCTAGCTGCGTTAAGACTATGGTTCACGCCCACCCAGGTCCACTGATCTGCACGCTTGGTCCTGTTTCCACGCCTGGTGCTAGGCGCGTCAGCACTATTGGTGATCCCGTTCTCCTCGGTCAGCCCTTTGTTGTTGTTGACATTCCCTCCTCGAAGAAAAACTGCATGTCCCCAAGCAGGTGCGTGTGGGAAGCGTTGCTTAATCGCCTTCTGGTCTTCCCAAGTAGCCAATGAGCGCGGGAGGTTGGACCACTGAATCAAGACTTGAGGCACAACACTGCTGTCAGATGTACGAACTCGGCATTGTAGGATCTGGACTGGAATTTAGAGATCCTCAAGAGCTTACGGCAAGGTAGATACTGTGTAATTTGGCGGAATAGGGAGAATGGATTTTAAGCTAGTGCTAAAAATTCCTAAGCTATCATCCCTCCCTTTTAACCTTCGAACATCGGGTTGTTGCACAATAGCTGAAAGCCCACAAAGTGGACACAACGAAGTGAAGAGTGAAAGATGTGGAATACCAATTTCATTGTTCAACATCTTCTTGCAATGCCCCCTCGGGGCTCTATTTGTATATGGTCATAGACTTTCACTTGACTAAAATATTTTCATATCCGCTTTACATTCCTCGCATATTCTCGCCATGTCGGGACAATCCGATCCTGAAGTAGTGAACTTTCCTAGTTGGCACGTCCTCAGCTCGTGGCTTGCACTACTACACTATTTTTTACTATGCCTGGCAAAAAAGATTAACTGAGACGGTTTTTACAACCACCTCAAAGGTAAGGTCACGATAAATATGACCATTAACTGAGGCGGTTCTATGCCCACCATAGTTAATCCGAAAAAAACAAAAAAAAATGAAAAAGCCCATATCCAGCCCTTAACGGGCCTACATCTAGGCCTAGCTCCACTCTAGACCTGCCCGCCACCGCTGTTGTGGCCGTGCTCGCCACCGTGTGGGGTCGATGGAGAGCTCCGCCCGGATCCGCCCATCGGAGGGAGAGGGAGGCCCCCACATGCCACGGTGGAAGAGGAGAACAGTCCCCGCATGGTGAAGGCCTGGATCTGGTCACTTATGCTTGTCGTGTGCCAGGATCTGGTGAGAGAGGTCGAGGAGGAGGAAGGGAGCAGCACCACCAGGAGCTGCACTCGTCGTGCTCGTGGATCCACCAGTTCTAGGCTCCCGGATCCGCCGCCCCTGAAGCAGCTCACGGCTGGGGTGGTGGAGGCCCTCGCCGCCGGGGTGGTGAGGTCCTCGCCATGGAAGAGAAGGGAAGGACCGCTGCTGCCACAAGGGAGAAGGGGAGGGGCCGCCAACGGGGGGGGGGGGGGGGAGGAGGGGAGGGGGCACTGATGGGAGGGGAGAAGCGTCGTGCTAGGGGAGGAGTGTTGGCGCGCAAGATGGGGAGAGGTCCAGGCTGTGGCCACTGAAGGATGGGGAGTGGCTAAAAAAGTGAGAGGTTGATGTGAGAAACTCTAACTCTTTGTTTATATAAGATGATTGATATTGGGCTGATGTCGGCTAGCGGGTTGGGCCTAATTTACTGAGACAGTTGTATTATGATGACCGTTTTAGTTAATATAGATTATCCGAGACGGGTATTTTATGTTGCTTGCTACCGTAAATTGATTAATCGAGGCGATTATTTGTAACCATCTCGATTAATAAAAAAAGCCCGCCTCGGCTAATCTGAGGCATCAACCGAGGCGGTTGGATATCCTGCCCGCATGCCTTTTTCAAAATGTCTTGTATAATATTTTTTGTACTAGTGTTAGCTCTCTCTTTGCCACCTGTGAATCGGCGTCTTCGACTCCTGGCTTCCTTCCACCATTTCGTCTTCCTCTGTTGCCTTTTGGTTTCATCACGGTGAAACCTAGGAGCCCACCTACAATTGACGAGCGCATATGGTGGAAGGCGTACTCGGGATTAGAAGCAACAAAAAGAGAGTTACCAAGGCGAGGAACAATGAAATGCAAGTTAACACCTGTGTCCACAAGCTGCTAACTTATTGTTCCTCGACTCTTAACCCCTATCTCCTTCACCATCTCGCTCTTTGGTCCTTTGGGGTTCTTACCCCAAGCAAGGAACAAAACCAACTGAACGTGTGGATGGTGGAAGACGGAGTGGGGGTGTCGAAATAGTGTAACTCCCCCCAACATACCACTTGCTCTACTTTCAGATAATGGAGAACCGAGAATTTGAATTTTACCTTCTGTTATCTATTACATGAATACTATTAATGAATGACTGCTTAGACCCTGATTGGATCAGTTTAGGATTCTTAAGAACCAGTCTTTGCCTCTAGTTTGTAAAATCTGGATTTTTTAAAAAAATGGTAGGGGTATTTAGATCCCACGGTTTTTAAGAATCCGAATTTATTTCGCTTTGGGTTACAAGTACCTCACAAAAATAGGTATTGATAGCTTCTTGATTTTTTTAAGAATTTGATTTGACAAAACTAAGGTCTTATTTAGATTCACAAACTTTTTTAATTTAAGTATTGTAGCACTTTCGTTTATATTTAACAATTATTGTCCAACCATGTACTAACTCGGCTTAAAAAATTAGTCACATAAATTACAGGTAAAATTGTACAATTAATTTTTTAATCTATATTTAATGCTCTGTATATGTACCATAAGATTTAATGTAATGGAGAATTTAAAAAGTTTTTAGATTTTGGATGTAATTAAACAAGGCTTAAGCCATAAAACTGGCAAAAACTGACCTTTTGAATTTCACCCGGTTTCAAAAAGTAGATTCTCAGAAACCGGAGGTTCTTTGCAGCCAGACATCAGCTCGATCGGCGTGGGCGCGTGGCCGGGGGTCGCCCACTCCGTCACGCAATCACGCCAACTGACATCCCCCCGGCGGGACTGGATCTCGGAAAGAAAAAAAGATCAGGCCGAGGCCGCGCGGAACCGAGGGGAAAAAAGGCAGGGCGGCCGCCACCCGCCAGTCGCCACCCACCCATCCACCACCCATCTCTCGATCCAACACGGCACACGGCCACGCCGCGCGGCTGCGGAGCAGCGGAGGCGGGCGCACTGGCACGGGCTCCGCCCGCACGATGCGGCGCCGTACTCCCGTGGCCTCGTGCCGTTCCATCGCGCCCCCCTTCCTTCCCTTCCCTCATCCATCCGCCGCGCGCCGCGAGTCCGCGACTCTGCGACAAACCCCGCAAAACCACCGCACCGCTCCGCCCGCCCACGCGGCCGCAGCGGTGGGCGATGCCCTCCCCAGCCGGTCATTTCACCGCGGGGGCGCGGCCCACGCCCGCGGCCCACCACCGCACCGCACCGCCTCCTCCTCCTCCTTTTATGACCGGTTCCCCACCTCCGCCTCCGTTCCGCATCTCCACCACCACCACCAAACCCTAGCCGCCGCCGCCGCAGCTGACCGGCCATGTCTTCCTCGTCCTCCGACGCGGCCAGGGACGACGTCGTCTCATCTCCCGACCTGCCCCCTCTGGCGGCGCCCGTCGCCGCGGCGGCGGCTGCGGCCGCGGCAGCCGCCTCCTCGGGGGGAGGCTTAGGGCTCGGGGGCGGGGGCTCCGGCCGGAGGCTGCCGCCGCCGTGCTGGACGCACGAGGAGACCCTCGCGCTCATCGAGGCGTACCGCGACAGGTGGGAGCGGCTGCGGAAGGGCAACCTGCGGGCCGCGGACTGGGACGACGTGGCCAACACCGTCACCGCGCGCTGCGGGCGGTTCCCCACCGCCACGCACAAGTCCGGCGTGCAGTGCCGCCACAAGATCGAGAAGCTTCGGAAGCGATACCGCGCTGAGCGGTCGCGCTCCGCGGGGCGGTCCAAGGGGCCCAAGTGGCCGTTCTTCCCGCTCCTCCACGACCTCGCCGGCGGCGGCGTGCCGGACCCGAGCCCCAACGCCATCGTCAAGATCAAGACCAAGGGCCCCGCCCCGCCGGGGTCCCCGCCGTCCCCCGTGTCGTCCCCTTCCTCCTCCGAGGAGGGTGTGCGGAGCAGGAGCCTGCACGGGCTCATCTCCAACGGCGGGGCCGGGAGCGGGCTGCGCTTCACCATCCCCAAGGCCTCCCGCACGAAGCCCGCCGCCGTGGCAGCTGTGAAGCCGGAGAGGAGCGGCGGCGTCGAGGACGACGCCGAGTCAGAGGCCATGGCGGAGGTGGCTGCCGCACTGCGGGCGGTCGGGGAGGGGTTCCTGCGTATGGAGGAGCGCAGGCTGGAGCTCTCGCTGCAGATGGAGAAGGAGCGGATGGAGTCGGAGATGAAGCGCACCCAGACGATGCTCGACGCCCAGCAGCTCTTCCTCGAGGCCTTCCTCGGTAAGCAGCAGCAGCAGCAGCAGCACAAGAAGGCCAGGGTCTCCCCTCCCTCTGACGCAATGGAAGAGGACTGATCGATCGTCCGGCTGCTCTAGTCCTGCTCTGTGAACTTTGTGTGCATGCTTGCTCGCTCGCTCGCTCTGTGTTAACTACTGTTCATGCTAGTAGTTGTTGACTTTGATGTTAGTAGCAATTTAATCTTATTGTGTATGGATGGTAAATTGAACTGAACAAGGGGGTTTGGGGCAAAGGATGTAGGTGTAGGGATATGGCAAGGGGGAAGGACGAGGTTTTAATTAGAAATTAGAAAAGTCTCAGTTGTAATCAGTGAATTACTCGTGTTATGAATTATGAACTTATGATGAGCTGCTGCTGCTGTTATACTGAAACACTGCAGCTTGTTCAAATGGCATCTGCTCGTTGTCAGTTTCGTTGTCTGAGTTTGCTTGCTAGACTCTTGTTGTTATGACCGTCCAGTGAACTTATGACTAGTTTAACGCTGCATTCGAGATATTCGGTGAGCAAGCATATGGAATCTCTATATTACACTGAGGTTCACCCTGTTTTGTGAGTAAACTGCAATAGATTATACAGACAGACAGACAGGACTAGATGCTGATTGTACAGCCAGGCAGGACTACATGTTGCAGTCAGTCAGGAATGTTTCCTAAGATGCAACACTAACGGGAATTCTTGTCTCGATCAAGATTGAGTCTTTGCAGCGTGCTGATGGTTATTTGTTTGGCTGATGGTTTCTGTGGCTTACCTTGTCTCGATCCTATGGTTTATGCGGCTAATAACCCAACTAATGCTTAATGCTTATTTATTGTGAGAGAAAAACAATATACCATGACTGATAAACCGATAAGTTTTAAACAAACAGGACTATAAGTTGAGGCTGGTGCAAGAATGCCCTTCCATATCGCTACAGTGTTGCAAGAATGCCCTTCCCTATTATCGTTAAGGAAATGCCTCAGATCTGTCACAAGCGAAACACAGCCGTAGAAACAGAAGCATTACGATGACAAAACTAAGAAAGCGGTTGCTAGAATGCCCTTGCATATCCTTGGGCTTGTTTGGATTTTATCAGATTTACTTTAATCCACATGTGTTGTGGAAGTTTACCTGTAATTTACGAGACGAATCTTTTAAGCCTATTTAGTCTATATTTGAACAATATTTGTCACATATAAACGAAAGTGTTACGGTGTCCATTTTTTAAAATATTTTGGAATTAAACAAGGCCCGAATTCCGAAATCTCATCTCACTTCAAAAAAGGAAGTTAGGAATCCCAGAAAGTAAGAAGCTCAGAAGTATTCAACGTAGGAACCCTGGAAATATGAAATATCTAAGCACAGGAGTATTCGACGTAGGAACTCTGGACATATGAAATATCTAAGCACAAGCGGACATATAACCTTTCAAATCCTGAATCCTGAAGGTGAAAAAAGAGAGCAAATTTGCACCCCATGTAACTCTCAGTAAGTAGCGCAACACAGCCGTCGATATGGAACAATCGAACATTTGGATTAAGAGCCCATTTGGAAAACAGGAATTGAAAAACACATAAACAGAAAAAAAAAATCAACGTTCAAAAGGGGACCTAACTTAAAACCAAAAGGCATACATCACGTGCATTGGATATCACAAAATAGACTACATTGCAACTTTCTGATCAAACAGAGGGCTCTCAACAAAAAATACAGTTTTTGGACATCCTGCAGTAAAACTCACGGATGCAGATGCACCCCCTCCCCCCCCAAAAAAACATTTTCTAAGGTAAGGTTGTCAACATGTTATTACAGGTCGGTCTTCAACGGAGTTACGACAACGAAAAAACTATGTAAGAGCTGAGTCTTCCGGGCCTGCCTATTCAGGATGCACAATACTGGAACTATAGTTCTGTACCACGATATGTTGGGGACATTTGCTAGCTTTAGAAAACTGAGTGGCTCAGTGAATCACATCAACCCAGTAGGATTAGTAGTAAGGGCTGTAGCTGTACCCCAGGAACCTCCTGAATCTTGGTACCTTCCTGCAGAGCAAATAAAACAAACATTAGAAATAACATTCAGGATGAATCAGGAAACATCCACATTTCATAAATCATAAGGCTTGCTTTCCCAGGTCAACTTTTTTTCTCGGAGAGCTGCGTGTCATTTCATTAAGAAGAACAAACAAAAGACCGGCAAAGACCGGCCCAATTACAACAACACCACTCAAACTTTTTAGTCATCCTTTCCCCAGGATTCAGGTCAACTTCTTCGAACTTTTCAGTCATGTTTTCCCTTGGATGACTCTTATAGGCATGTTTTTTCACACAGAAATGGATACATTGTTTGGTAAATGTTAGCTCTGAAAGGTGAGGGGTAAGTTTGAGATGCCACAAATGACAGTCCTAGTCATTTGACCCAGAGTCAATGGTGGAAAAGCTCAAGTACCTCATAAAGTGATAATGTATTGATTGCAACTAATCAAAATAGCACTTCCATGTTTGCTGTGGCAGAACCTCGTGAATTAAGTGGCCCACATGCACACATCATTGTCCCAAAGACTTCTGATCGACGTGCACGAGTTCCAAATGACTCAAGAAGTCTGTCGGGTGTCCTCGGGAAACCCGAATCATCCACGTAACGTTCTTTTCAGGAATTCCCTCATCAAGCATCACAGTATTACAACATTTCATAGATAAGAGAAATCAGAGTAAAAGCGGAAAGATTACATAACATAGATTGAAACTTAAGTTCATAGTTTACAAACCATAAGTATTTGATACATAAAAGCTTCGGAACTTTATTATTACATAAACCATAGATTCACACAACATCTTTTACTTGCCCAAGGTCACACATCAGAAACCTCATCGTCACTTTCCTCCACAAGAGTAAAGTAACCATGGCCATCAAAAGGATTATCAAAAGACTCACCTGCAACATGGGTTAAGAAACCCTGAGTACAAAAGTACTCCACAAGACTTAACCGACTATAAAAGAGATGAAGACTCAGGTATGCAGGCTATAGGGATTCAAGGTAAAGCTTTATCAAGATCAATTATTTCTTTTGCATAAAAGCTTACTAAGAGTAAAGCCTACTTTCAAGTTTTAACTCAAGATTATCACTTATAGCTAACCAAGATCATTATCCAACTTTCATAAGCAAATCACCTCTTTCTTATACCAAAGATTCACTTATTACTACGATGATGGGGTGAGGATTGAGGCTCCATATCCGAGGAAACACGGCGATTCGAATCGATTAAACCCAGCTGGGGATTCAGTACCACACGACATATGTAGAACTTAATCTTGCATATGTCAACCTTTTCTATAGATCCTCCCATACAAGAACGGGTCCAGCGTCACCCGAGAGTACAGTACACCACCATCCTACAACCAATCTAGATGTTTCCCGGTCATCTCAGATCCGTAAGGTGGGTACACGCTACTCTCGCCATCTCTCCACTCCCAGTACGCGGTTAGCCGTTCTCAAGTATCGGAATAGCTATAGGTAAGGCTTACCAGCGCATGTGGGCTGTACTCAAAGTTCTCAATCACAACAGGCCAATCAACGGTACGGTCCTTAATCGACTCAGTTGGAGACACTACTTTAAGACTCCATTCTTAAAGCAAGTCCACCGACCGGTCTCAAATTGAACATCATTAACTATAAGAGTATTCCACAACAACCCTTCAAACTCTTTCATTTGAAAACTTATCTAATAAGCAGGGCTAAGCATACTAAGTATTTTCATAAAACAAGTATCAAGGTTAATATGGAAATCATCAAGGTAGATAATGCAGCAAATAGGATTCACTCAACTCCTATTCACCTAATGCATCATATTAACTCAAGTGATATAAATAACTTTATGAAAATACAAGGATAGGGTTTAATGTCCGGGGCTTGCCTTGACCGGGAGGGACGTTCGACAACTCAACAACACTCGAAGGATCCACAAACTCGGAAGAAACCCACTGGGGATCAGATTCTTCCGGAACGTATTCTATACGTAAAAGTGCATATGCATGATTATGATATACTCAAGGTATGATAAAGACAAGTTACACGTGCTTGGATAATAACAACAAACTATGATTATCTTGAGTACAATTTACCTTCACGGTATAGAAACAAACTAAGCTTAGCTACCCAAAAACATAGATTATTTCTAAACAAGTTTTATCATCTTTATTAAGCAATATTGTGAATCTATCATATCATAAAGAAAAATAAACCATAACCAGGGAGCATATTATGCTAAGTAACCATGGTTGTCAAACAATCCAAAATATCACCCAAATCCTAAAGGGATTAATCATTTCTATTTCTTTTATAAGCATTTTAAATAGCTTTATTAAGAGACAGAGCATACTTAATCAAAAATAACTGAAACAATTTCTGAAGCTAGATAACAGTAACACAAGTTCACATATTAAATTTCATGATTTTTGGATATACCCATAATTTATTAAAAATCATAGGAGGTTTATCTATTATTAAACAAAGGCAATTTATGTATATCTGAAAATTACCAGAAAATAAAACCTAACATTTTTCTTATGCTCTATCCATTTTATGGAAGCTATACAAAAATTTTTACAATTTTTGGAACCAGCACAAAATTTACTACACAAATTCAAATATAAAACAAAAACTGCATAAAAAGAAAAAGAAAAAGATTACTGCGCAGTGGGCTGCTTGGAAACTGGGCCGCAGACCGGCCCACTGCTTCCGGCCCGCATCCGCGCTGTGCCCGCCCGCGCCCTCTCTCTCTCTCACAGCCACTGACGGGTTAGCCCCACCCGTCAGCTTCCTCTCCCACCGGCACGGCGGCTCGGCCGCGACTCCGGCGACCGATAGCGAGGCCCTCGGCCCCCGCGCGCGCGCGCATCAGCTCCGACTCAACCTCGCGAACCGATTGCCACGACCTGCTAACGCTCTACTGCCTCCTCTCCATCTCCACTGCATCACTGGCGGACGGCCGCCATGGCCGACTGTCGGCCGGCCACTTGGGCCCGGTATAGAGCAAACGAAAGGTGTAGAGAGGTTCAAGGAGGTTTAGGGAACACGATGCTCACGTCACCACAGCGGGAGAAGCAGTAGAGAAGCTTGGCGACGGTGACCGTGCGGTCGGGCGGGTGCTCCGGCTCCGGTGACGTTATTCCGGTGAACCTGCTCGTGTCCAAGGAAAAGTAGCAAGCGCATGAGCACCAGAGTGACAAGGAGAGATAGGAACACCAGCTAGATTGACGTGAAACCTTCGAGAACGGCTTGGCCACGGAGAGAGATCACGGCGGCGGTCTCGGTCGGAATTGGAGAAGAACAGGGAAGCTCCGGCGCTCGAGCGAGTTATAGGGTGAGCTTAGAGGTGCGCTGGGTTCGCAGAGGGATGGCGAACATCGTGGACAGCTCAATTTGATACAAGGAAGACCGAGCACGGCCAATTTGGATGGGGACGGGGTACTGCTCCTCGGTGCTCCGGTGGCGGAAATGGAGTCGACGAGCGCAGCAGAGAAGGGCACGTCGCGCCTCTGGTTGCCAGCAGCTGCTCCACATTGTCACGGACGTGAACACGCGCGTGGACGAGGTAAAACGGTGGCCATGCGCTGGCATTCACCGATCCAGACTCGGGTGTCCACCGCCATGAACAGGAGCCAAAGCTTATCCCCCCCCTTTTGTCTGGTTTTGCAAAAATCGACCAAAAGTTGAATTAAAGCCAAAATGCTACCAAAACAAAAGTTGTGTAAAATTTTGTGAACTTCAAAACATCTTTTGGTGACCAGAGCTAATTCTGAGTGGAAATTAGCTAAATTTGCCAAACAGTTTTTGAAATTCAAGCTCAATTCCAAATTTTTGAATTGGGGCAAAACAGAATTTCCAAAATTACTTTTGATTTAGTAAAACAACTTGAAAAACTCCCAACATGAAAGTTGTTCAACTTTTCAAGCCCTACAACTCTCATGTTGACCATTTTTCAAAATTCCAAACAGATTTTGAATTGGAGATTTAAGTTTGAAAAGGGGACACTTTCCGGAAATCTGTATTTTCAAAATTACTTTGAATTTTGTACTGAAACTTCAAAAACTCAAAACACCAAAGTTGTACATCTTGACAAGACCTACAACTTTGCTTTTAAACTCAACTTCAAATTCTGCTTGGTTTTTGAATTGCACAAAAGGGGGCAAATCTAGGGTTTTGGAAACTAGGGTTTCCCCCCTTAAGCTCTCGGGAAAACTTTCACCCAAAGTTTTTAAACTCCAAAACAAGCATCCATACATAAATTAAACACACTTTAAATCCCTAAACACATTCATCCAAAATAAACTTATTTTAGGTTAATGCATCAGGGTTTACTTAACACTAAACTATGAAATGCTCATGATGACATGTCATGTTTTAATTCGCTTAACACCAGAGTGTTACAGCTCTCTCCCCCTTAAAGAAATCTCGTCCCGAGATTTACCTTAAAGTCTAACTAATGGAAAAGGAAGTTTGTCAAGCACTTCCAAAACCAACCTTTACAAAAACAGGGGTAGATCATTATACTATAGATTACAAGGATAAGACAGAAGAAAAGAACTCAGGAAAACGTTCTAAGAGAAACTCTTCGGATTCCCACGTGGCTTCATCTTCGGTATGTTGATTCCATTGCACCTTGTAATATTTGATAGTTCTTCTACGAGTAACTCGATCTTTTTGATCCAGAATCTTGATAGGATACTCTGAATATGTCAGATCAGGCTTTAACTCAATTTCTTCAACATGAATGATATGATCAGGCACTTGAAGACATTTCTTCAACTGAGAGACATGAAACACATGGTGTACTGATAACAACTGTGGTGGTAAATCTAGACGATATGCCACCTTTCCACATCTTTCAAGGATTTGATATGGACCTATATATCGAGGTGCCAATTTTCCTTTTACTCCAAAACGAGTGACTCCTTTCATAGGTGACACTTTGAGGTATACATAATCACCAACCTCAAAGCTAAGAGATCGACGTCTCTTATCAGCATAACTCTTTTGCCTGGACTGCGCTATCTTCATGTTATCTCGAATGAGCCTGACTTTCTCTTCGGTTTCTTTGACTAAGTCAACCCCGAAGAGACTATGTTCTCCAGGTTCTGACCAATTCAAAGGTGTCCTGCACCTTCTGCCATATAGAGCTTCAAATGGTGCCATCTTAATGCTCTCTTGATAACTATTATTATAAGAGAATTCTGCTAGTGGCAAACATTCATCCCATTTTTCTGAATAACTGAGCACACAAGATCTTAACATATCTTCTAATATCTGATTGACTCTTTCAGTCTGACCTCCAGTCTGTGGATGATAAGCTGTACTATGCAGAAGTTTAGTACCCAAAGACTTATGTAGGTGCTTCCAGAAAGCATTTACAAACTGTGTCCCTCTATCAGATACGATAGTCTTTGGAATACCATGTAAGCTTACAATTCTGTTAAAGTATATCTTAGCATAGATGGAAGCTCGATACTTCTTTCTTACGGGAATGAAATGAGCTGATTTGGTCAGACGATCAACAATGACCCATATGGAATCAAACCCTTTTAATGTTCTGGGTAATCCCACTATGAAGTCCATACTGATGTCATCCCACTTCCAAGATGGAATTGGCAATGGTTGCAATTCTCCAGCAGACCTAAGATGAACTGCTTTCACTTTTTGACAAGTATCGCATCTAGCCACATAACTAGCAATTTCAAGCTTCATCTTAGTCCACCAGAATCTTTGTTTCAAATCATGATACATCTTATTACTGCCTGAATGGATTGAAAGTCTTGTTGCATGAGCTTCATCAAGAATTTGTTTTCTGAGTTCAGGGACTTTTGGAACTACTAAACGATCCTTGAACCAAATCACTCCAGCTTCATCTATTCTGAACTTGGAATTTGGTTCAGACTGAACCTTTCTTTTCAAAAAAAATATACCCTTATTTTCTTGCTGGGCTGTAATAATCTGATCTTTGATGGATGACTGAACTGTCATATTTGTCAAACTCCCTTGTGGAATCATCTCAAGACCTAACTTTTCAAATTCATAGCACAAGGTAAGGTCTATAGGCTTGACTTCCACACAATTGCAATGATTCTTTCGACTGAGTGCATCTGCCACAACATTGGCTTTGCCTGGGTGATAGTGTACTTCAATATCATAATCTTTTATCAGTTCTAACCATCTTCTTTGGCGCATATTCAGCTCTGACTGAGTAAAGATGTATTTCAAACTCTTATGATCAGTATATATGTGACAAGTATTACCCAATAGATAATGTCGCCAGATCTTTAGAGCATGGACTACAGCTGCCAACTCTAGATCATGGGTTGGATAATGCTCTTCATGACGCTTAAGTTGTCGTGAAGCATATGCAATGACTCTGCCTTCTTGCATTAGTACACATCCAATGCCTTTGCCTGAAGCATCACAATACACGTCAAAAGATTTTTCAATATCAGGTTGAGCTAACACTGGTGCAGTGGTCAACAACTTTTTCAAAGTCCGAAAAGCTTCTTCACACTCGGATGACCACACAAACTTGGTATCATTCTTCAGCAGTGTCGTCATTGGTTTAGAGATCTTGGAGAAGTCAGGGATAAACCTGCGATAATACCCCGCTAATCCTAAGAAACTCCGAACTTGATGTACTGAAGTTGGTGATTTCCAGTCAAGAACTTCTTGAACTTTGCTTGGATCTACTGCAACACCTTCAGCTGACAGGACATGACCCAAAAATTGGACTTCATCTATCCAGAATTCACACTTGCTAAACTTAGCATATAACTGATGTTCTCTCAGGCGAGTCAACACTATCCTGAGATGCTCTTCATGCTCTTCTTTAGTTTTGGAATAAATGAGAATGTCATCAATGAATACCACCACGAACTTATCTAACTCTGGCATGAACACTGAATTCATCAAATACATAAAATGTGCTGGGGCATTTGTCAGACCAAAAGACATGACCAGATATTCATACAAACCATATCTGGTAGTGAATGCTGTTTTTGGAACATCTTTTGGCTTGATCTTAATTTGATGGTACCCAGATCTCAAGTCTATCTTCGAAAACACCTTAGCACCAGTTAGTTGATCAAAGAGAAGATCAATACGGGGCAAAGGATACTTATTCTTGATTGTTACTTCATTCAAAGGACGATAGTCCACACATAGCCTCAAGGTATTGTCTTTTTTCTTCACAAAAATTGCCGGACAACCCCATGGTGATGAACTAGGTCGAATGAAACCTTTATCCATCAATTCTTGCAACTGAGTTTTCAATTCTGCTAATTCTTTTGGTGGCATTCTATAAGCTCTTCTGGATATTGGTGCTGTCCCTGGTTTGAGCTCTATTTCAAACTCCACATCACGATCAGGTGGCAGACCAGGTAAATCTTCTGGAAACACATCAGGAAACTCACAGACCACTGGAATATCCTTGATTTCCTTAACAGAGATAGCACACACTTGCTCAACTGCTCTCTTAAGGGTAGGAAGATGGATAAGAAGCTGAGACTTGCTATTAGGTAAGTTGACCTTGATGGTTCTATTTAAGGTGTCTATAACTGCACCTCTCTGGCTCATCCAGTTCATACCCAAGATCACATCTATACTCGGATCTTTTAACACTATCATGGATGTTGGAAATATATATCCACCCAAATCTATTGGTACCTGATGTACCATTTCCTTAGTGCATAGTCGACCCCCAGGTGACTGTATAAAGAACTCATCTTTGGTTGCACCAATAGGTATATTATGCTTTTCCGCAAATGTTCTATTCATGAAAGTATGTGATGCTCCAGAATCAAAAAGTGTAAGTGCTGGGTGTTGGGCAACAGGGAACATACCAAGCATCACTGGCTCTCCCTCAGGTATAGCTTCAACTTGAGTATGGAAAACCCTTCCTGTTTTCTGAGTACCTTTACCCTTCTGCGGATTCTGGGCAGGACCTTTGTTCTGATTTGTTTGTTGATTTCCAACTGGCCTTGGTGCGTTGACATTTGGAACACTTTGCCTTGGATATGGACATTCACGAGAAAAATGTCCACTCTTCCCACAATTGTAACAAGGGTTGTTTGCAGCTTGTGGCATTGGCGGACGAATGGCAGGAACATTTGGCTGACGTTGAACATTGAATGGCATTGTCGGCCTTACAAAACTCCTCTGCATATTCTGTTGCTGAGGCGGCTGATAAGAAGGATGATAAGATGGGCGGAATTGCTGAGCTGGATGATACATGAGCCTCTGGCGCTTCTTGTTGCCGCCAGATGATCCAGACCCTGAGACAAACCCCTTCTTCTTCTTAGCCTCCTTATGCTTGCGGTTCTTTTCTTCACTGGAGATAGCAATGTTCACTGCCTCATGATAAGATATATTGCCACATGATGCCATCATCAGTTGAAGCTTTGTATTCAAGCCTCTCATGAAACAATCCTTCTTCTTTTCATCAGTGTTGACTTGCTCAATTGCATATTGGGACAGATGATTAAACTTTCCAATATACTGTATGACTGAGTCATCCCCCTGACGGAGAGCTAAGAACTCTTCGAGCTTCATTTTCATAACTCCCTTGGGAATGTAATGAGCCCTGAAGGCTTCCTTGAATTCTCCCCAAGTGATTCGGTGGCGGGCTGGTTGAACAGCTAGTAAGTTTTCCCACCAAACTCCTGCTGCTCCTCTCAGCTGCTGAGCGGCAAAAGCTGGCTTCTGAGTCTCAGTACAGTTGATGAGACTGAACTTTTGCTCCATAGTGCGAAGCCAATCCTCAGCTTCAAGAGGTTCATCAGCTTTTGTGAATACTGGGGGACGAGTATCTGTGAAGTCAACATATGTGGTTTCTTCTCGGTTATGGCGACCACGGCCACGCTGACCAACATTCTGGTTTTGTGCTAACAGAGTTGTTGCATTGACCAATGCTGCAATTGCATCAGCCAAAGAGGGTGGAACGGGTGGTGCATTAGGAAAATCATCCCCACCCTGGGAAGAACTAGCTCCATGGTTGTTAGCAGACATCTGTTTAAAAACACATCACACTTTAATTAACATGCTTACTTAACCATCATACATCATGACTTACATAACACAAACACGTTCATCTTATTTATCATACAAGTCCGCTCCTGGGCAGGACTACTGAAACCACTATCTTACACAACTTCCCATACTAGAGGTTTTCTGACTAACTAAGTTACAAAGTCAGAAGATCACACTCGGTCATACTTCTTGCCTTCTCAACACCTAGTCGTCATCCATCTCCGACTCACTGGTGGTAACACCCTCATCTGGAGTGGGAGTTCCTGGTTCTTCTGCTTCATCCTCAGAAGTATCACTATCCACTTGGATGACAACTGGTCCTTCCTCTGCTGCTTCAGGAGCCTCGGGTGGATTGAGGGCATCCTGCAGCTGGTGCACTTCCTCATGGAGGGTGTTGGCATAGGCCTCAAGATTGACCACATACCCCGCCATATGGTACAGCTGAACTTCCATGTTGATGTTGTCAGTGAGCATCAGGCGCAGATCATTCTTCATAAGCCTGTAGGTCCTTGGCGAAGGAGGACCTCCGCTAGTGTCACTCCCGTTTCCATCGCTGGAGTTATCAGTGCTGCTGTCACTGCTATCGGAGGGTGGCGGATCCCTTGATGCCAACTGGTGCCTGGGGACACGACCTCCGGTGGACTTGCGAGCGGTTAGGCGGGTACGTGCCATCTGCCAAAATATTTTTATTTTGAATATTAGAACTATATATGTTCCAAGGTTAAAGAATAGAGTTTTACAATTAGATGGACACTTTACCTCTAATTATTAACAACTTTAAGGAGGGAAAGTTAATTACATGTTATCAATAATGATGCATGAAACGTACTTACGAACCAAGCATACATCAAACAAATAATTAACTTTAAGTTAGGCACTTGATATAAAAGTGCATAAACTTTCTTTTCATAAATAGGGCATTCTTATACTATCATAAGCATTGTTCCTTGTATATATAAATATCACCATAATCACACTAAAAACATATCCATTTAGAGAGAAGGATAAGTCTAAAGAATGAATTGAGACAAGTTAGAAGCATAAGACAAGCTTAGAAGCAATTTGGACCCAAACTAATTTGAAATTTAGTTTGACTCAAAAGCTTTTGAAGTTTTCAAAATCGAATACTGCTATACTTTCTAAGGGAAACCTGCTCTGATACCAGCTGTGGCAGAACCTCGTGAATTAAGTGGCCCACATGCACACATCATTGTCCCAAAGACTTCTGATCGACGTGCACGAGTTCCAAATGACTCAAGAAGTCTGTCGGGTGTCCTCGGGAAACCCGAATCATCCACGTAACGTTCTTTTCAGGAATTCCCTCATCAAGCATCACAGTATTACAACATTTCATAGATAAGAGAAATCAGAGTAAAAGCGGAAAGATTACATAACATAGATTGAAACTTAAGTTCATAGTTTACAAACCATAAGTATTTGATACATAAAAGCTTCGGAACTTTATTATTACATAAACCATAGATTCACACAACATCTTTTACTTGCCCAAGGTCACACATCAGAAACCTCATCGTCACTTTCCTCCACAAGAGTAAAGTAACCATGGCCATCAAAAGGATTATCAAAAGACTCACCTGCAACATGGGTTAAGAAACCCTGAGTACAAAAGTACTCCACAAGACTTAACCGACTATAAAAGAGATGAAGACTCAGGTATGCAGGCTATAGGGATTCAAGGTAAAGCTTTATCAAGATCAATTATTTCTTTTGCATAAAAGCTTACTAAGAGTAAAGCCTACTTTCAAGTTTTAACTCAAGATTATCACTTATAGCTAACCAAGATCATTATCCAACTTTCATAAGCAAATCACCTCTTTCTTATACCAAAGATTCACTTATTACTACGATGATGGGGTGAGGATTGAGGCTCCATATCCGAGGAAACACGGCGATTCGAATCGATTAAACCCAGCTGGGGATTCAGTACCACACGACATATGTAGAACTTAATCTTGCATATGTCAACCTTTTCTATAGATCCTCCCATACAAGAACGGGTCCAGCGTCACCCGAGAGTACAGTACACCACCATCCTACAGCCAATCTAGATGTTTCCCGGTCATCTCAGATCCGTAAGGTGGGTACACGCTACTCTCGCCATCTCTCCACTCCCAGTACGCGGTTAGCCGTTCTCAAGTATCGGAATAGCTATAGGTAAGGCTTACCAGCGCATGTGGGCTGTACTCAAAGTTCTCAATCACAACAGGCCAATCAACGGTACGGTCCTTAATCGACTCAGTTGGAGACACTACTTTAAGACTCCATTCTTAAAGCAAGTCCACCGACCGGTCTCAAATTGAACATCATTAACTATAAGAGTATTCCACAACAACCCTTCAAACTCTTTCATTTGAAAACTTATCTAATAAGCAGGGCTAAGCATACTAAGTATTTTCATAAAACAAGTATCAAGGTTA
The DNA here is from genome assembly GCF_000003195.3 of Sorghum bicolor. NCBI lineage: Eukaryota > Viridiplantae > Streptophyta > Magnoliopsida > Poales > Poaceae > Sorghum > Sorghum bicolor. The sequence continues at coordinate 57,333,568 of NC_012870.2, read as the reverse complement.
ATATGGAAATCATCAAGGTAGATAATGCAGCAAATAGGATTCACTCAACTCCTATTCACCTAATGCATCATATTAACTCAAGTGATATAAATAACTTTATGAAAATACAAGGATAGGGTTTAATGTCCGGGGCTTGCCTTGACCGGGAGGGACGTTCGACAACTCAACAACACTCGAAGGATCCACAAACTCGGAAGAAACCCACTGGGGATCAGATTCTTCCGGAACGTATTCTATACGTAAAAGTGCATATGCATGATTATGATATACTCAAGGTATGATAAAGACAAGTTACACGTGCTTGGATAATAACAACAAACTATGATTATCTTGAGTACAATTTACCTTCACGGTATAGAAACAAACTAAGCTTAGCTACCCAAAAACATAGATTATTTCTAAACAAGTTTTATCATCTTTATTAAGCAATATTGTGAATCTATCATATCATAAAGAAAAATAAACCATAACCAGGGAGCATATTATGCTAAGTAACCATGGTTGTCAAACAATCCAAAATATCACCCAAATCCTAAAGGGATTAATCATTTCTATTTCTTTTATAAGCATTTTAAATAGCTTTATTAAGAGACAGAGCATACTTAATCAAAAATAACTGAAACAATTTCTGAAGCTAGATAACAGTAACACAAGTTCACATATTAAATTTCATGATTTTTGGATATACCCATAATTTATTAAAAATCATAGGAGGTTTATCTATTATTAAACAAAGGCAATTTATGTATATCTGAAAATTACCAGAAAATAAAACCTAACATTTTTCTTATGCTCTATCCATTTTATGGAAGCTATACAAAAATTTTTACAATTTTTGGAACCAGCACAAAATTTACTACACAAATTCAAATATAAAACAAAAACTGCATAAAAAGAAAAAGAAAAAGATTACTGCGCAGTGGGCTGCTTGGAAACTGGGCCGCAGACCGGCCCACTGCTTCCGGCCCGCATCCGCGCTGTGCCCGCCCGCGCCCTCTCTCTCTCTCACAGCCACTGACGGGTTAGCCCCACCCGTCAGCTTCCTCTCCCACCGGCACGGCGGCTCGGCCGCGACTCCGGCGACCGATAGCGAGGCCCTCGGCCCCCGCGCGCGCGCGCATCAGCTCCGACTCAACCTCGCGAACCGATTGCCACGACCTGCTAACGCTCTACTGCCTCCTCTCCATCTCCACTGCATCACTGGCGGACGGCCGCCATGGCCGACTGTCGGCCGGCCACTTGGGCCCGGTATAGAGCAAACGAAAGGTGTAGAGAGGTTCAAGGAGGTTTAGGGAACACGATGCTCACGTCACCACAGCGGGAGAAGCAGTAGAGAAGCTTGGCGACGGTGACCGTGCGGTCGGGCGGGTGCTCCGGCTCCGGTGACGTTATTCCGGTGAACCTGCTCGTGTCCAAGGAAAAGTAGCAAGCGCATGAGCACCAGAGTGACAAGGAGAGATAGGAACACCAGCTAGATTGACGTGAAACCTTCGAGAACGGCTTGGCCACGGAGAGAGATCACGGCGGCGGTCTCGGTCGGAATTGGAGAAGAACAGGGAAGCTCCGGCGCTCGAGCGAGTTATAGGGTGAGCTTAGAGGTGCGCTGGGTTCGCAGAGGGATGGCGAACATCGTGGACAGCTCAATTTGATACAAGGAAGACCGAGCACGGCCAATTTGGATGGGGACGGGGTACTGCTCCTCGGTGCTCCGGTGGCGGAAATGGAGTCGACGAGCGCAGCAGAGAAGGGCACGTCGCGCCTCTGGTTGCCAGCAGCTGCTCCACATTGTCACGGACGTGAACACGCGCGTGGACGAGGTAAAACGGTGGCCATGCGCTGGCATTCACCGATCCAGACTCGGGTGTCCACCGCCATGAACAGGAGCCAAAGCTTATCCCCCCCCTTTTGTCTGGTTTTGCAAAAATCGACCAAAAGTTGAATTAAAGCCAAAATGCTACCAAAACAAAAGTTGTGTAAAATTTTGTGAACTTCAAAACATCTTTTGGTGACCAGAGCTAATTCTGAGTGGAAATTAGCTAAATTTGCCAAACAGTTTTTGAAATTCAAGCTCAATTCCAAATTTTTGAATTGGGGCAAAACAGAATTTCCAAAATTACTTTTGATTTAGTAAAACAACTTGAAAAACTCCCAACATGAAAGTTGTTCAACTTTTCAAGCCCTACAACTCTCATGTTGACCATTTTTCAAAATTCCAAACAGATTTTGAATTGGAGATTTAAGTTTGAAAAGGGGACACTTTCCGGAAATCTGTATTTTCAAAATTACTTTGAATTTTGTACTGAAACTTCAAAAACTCAAAACACCAAAGTTGTACATCTTGACAAGACCTACAACTTTGCTTTTAAACTCAACTTCAAATTCTGCTTGGTTTTTGAATTGCACAAAAGGGGGCAAATCTAGGGTTTTGGAAACTAGGGTTTCCCCCCTTAAGCTCTCGGGAAAACTTTCACCCAAAGTTTTTAAACTCCAAAACAAGCATCCATACATAAATTAAACACACTTTAAATCCCTAAACACATTCATCCAAAATAAACTTATTTTAGGTTAATGCATCAGGGTTTACTTAACACTAAACTATGAAATGCTCATGATGACATGTCATGTTTTAATTCGCTTAACACCAGAGTGTTACATTTATCATCTTTCCACATCCACATGTAATGTATCTTCATGAAGAAAAACTCCTTAGGGCACTCACAATGCAAGACTCTATCACAGAGTCCAAGACAATTAATTTCATATTATTTATGATATTTTGCTGATGTGGCAACATATTTATTGAAGAAAGAGGTAGAAAAAATAAGACTCCAAGTCTTATTTAGACTCTAAGTCCACATTGTTCGAGGTAATAAATAACTTTAGACTCTATGATAGAGTCTGCATTATGAGTTCCCTTACCCATACGATGGATAGAAAGGATAAACTGAGTGCCTTCCCCTAGATTGCTTCATTCCTGGAATGTTGGTTCTTTTTGGACAAACCTACATTCAGAATGAAGATTAGACAAAAATTAACAAAATAAATGTTAGAAAGTTGAAACCAAGTCCTTTGGACCTTCAAAGGACGACCATGAAGTTCTGTTTCATTCAAAAGGAGAGCATTCTGGACAGCCTCAACTTCATCAAACTCCACATAAGCAAACCCTTTGGGTTGACCAAAGCTGTCTGTCAAGATTGTCACCCTGTTGATAGTTCCACAAAACTGAAAATGCTGCTGAACTTCCTCCGGCGAGCAAGCATAGTCAACCTGAAGCAAGGTGGCACATGGTTTACATCTTCTCACAATCGTAGCAAACTAAGAACTACATGTTGCCAATTTTAATGCATTTTTATGGGGCAAGTATTTTTTTTTCAAAACATTTAAGATGCCACAAACCCCAACCACAGGAAGAAACAGTTACAGTAACTAAAGAACATAGGCAGGCATCAAAGTTCAACAACAACTGGAGTTCATTTTAGTAACATAATCATTGCTCAAGAGCTGCAGGAAATTTGTCAGGTGTTTAGGACATGTTTGAATAGCACTAGGACAAGGGGTACAAAAGAAAACTCACATTCCCAACATAGATGGAGCGAACATCCACCTCTGCCTTGTCAACTGTTGTTGCTGCCACAGCTGTTTCAGATTCTTCTTCTGTGAATACAAATACAAACAAATAAAAAGAGTGGTAAACAGCTATATAGCTTAGTGGGAAAATGGGAGCAGTATTCCATTGAAGCAGTGGGGCTGAGAAAAATGAAATTACTGCACCATACTCGCAATCAGAAATTATAAAGCCTGCAACAAAAGACATACTTCAAGCACAGCAACAAACCTATGTAATCAGTACCCATGATTGTATAAAGTATAGATGGACTTACAAATTAAGTAGATATATGAGCAGAGGTATGGTATGTCGCATATACTTTATGCACAATATTATTTTCAGAATATTTGCAGAACTCACTTTCTAAACTAGATCACCTGAAAGATTGTATTCACTACCTATAAATTTTCAGAAGTAATTAAGCTGAGCACAAGCTTTACTGCTTTAGTCACATTGTCTCTCTGTGTACAAATTGTTCTTTCTATGGAATATAGGCATATAGCATTAGCATCATTGTGGTGCCCTATGCAAGAATAATTGTATACATAAATACTTGTATTATTAGACAAGAAAACTTGTAGCTTAGGGCGCCCATGCCCACATGAGAGCAAAACCATATATAGTTGATCTGATGGAAATGTCCACTATAACAGCAATAAATTGTAGCTAAGGCAAAATACATCGCAATAATCTTTTTCAGTGTTTACTTAAATGCTATTAGCAAGAACCAGATACCCAATGCATGCCGCCAAAACATGCCGCATGCCTTGTCCTTCTATGCTGTAGGCAACATTGGAAGATCCAGAATGAAGTGGTCTTCCAGAACAAAGGATCATCCATCAGTTGTCTCCTCCAAGCATGCGAGCAGCACTTATGGCGTACTCGCCTCTTGTGCAATGATCAAACCACCTCCGCCAAATGTTATTTTTCTTTTTTCAGTGTAACCTCCTGAGAGTTTGCACTGAATTCTGTATCAGATAAAAAGTTTGGCTGCAAGAGCCATAATGGATTAAGGTGGGACTCCCTTTCCTAGCAGTACTAAGCTCGCACATATTTCCTAGTAGTACAGGTCTCATAATGCAATCCTAGGAGACACTCAAGTAACACTATGAAAACATCAAAATGCAGCTTAGGCCGGATGTCGCCGATTACTCTATCTAGAAATGCAATAATTGACCACATGAACAACATTGTAATACACTTGAGATGTTTAATGCCAGAATGTGGTGGCAAAAAGCATCTCCGTAGTCTGGCTGATCACTTATGACAGTCACTCAAAGTAATGTTTAGCTGCAGCACAAGCATTCAATAAGTAACCAAACAAGCTTACCTTCTGAATTGTAACTATTCTAGTCATGCTTTGATCACAATATATCAACCAATTATGTCTTCGTCAAGATCTGTTCAATTTTAGTACAAAATAGTAGCACTGACCAACATAACAAATGGAGGCAAACAGACATAATGTTCGTCTATCACACAGCACATGAGAAATACAATAATTGACCACATGACAAATATTGTAATACACTTGAGATGTGCAATGCCAGAATGTGGTTGCAAAAAGCATCTCCGATAGTCTGGCTGATCATTTATGACAGCCACTCAAAGTAATGCTTAGCTGCAGCACAAGCAATCGATAAGTAACCAAGCAAGCTTACTTGCTGAATTGTAACAATACTAATCATGCTTTGATCACAGTATATCAACCTTTTTATGTATTTCAGTACAAAATACTACCATGGCCAACATAACAAATGATGGAGGCGAACAGACATAATGTTCGTCGATCCACACAGCACATGAGAAATTGAGAATTGCGAAATGCATCATCCACCACTCTTACTGCAACCACATAACACAACATCTCCTCAATCAGGCTAAAAATAGAATAAGGTAGTCACTTATAGGCAGTAAACTGAAGCCAACTATATAGCACCAGGACGAACTACATGCTCTGGCAAACAAAACACACCACAAATTCAGTCACAGACCACTAAAATGGTTAAATTAGCATGCTGTCCGGCAAAATAAATAAAATCCCGGTACCCGCAGTTTACTTCAGCGGTCAACTTACTACACCAACAAGGCAAACAGAGATGGTGCGTTTACTAGCAAAACGAATTACCATGCGATGGGGCCGGTGGTATCTCAAACTCGAGTTTCTCCAACTCCCGCAGCCGCCTCCGCATTTCTTCAATCTCCTGCAGCCCACAATACCCTAACACGTATAAGCACTGCCGTACCAAAGCAAACGATACGAGACCTTAAGCGCTCGAGCGAGTCCTTATTCACGCAAGGTAGGAGGCGACATTGCAAAACAAGCGCGGGCGCAGGCGCACACCGCACGCACGCACCTGATCCCTGGTGTAGAGGCTGGCGCGGAGCTCCACGGCGGACGGATGGTCCGTCTCTCCTTCCTCGATGCGGCCGATGCGCGCGCGGTGACCAGAGCCGCGCGTCTCATCGCCGCTTCGGCCTCGCTTCGAGGTCATCGCCATCGCCGCCGCCGCCCCAACCGCAACTGCTGCTTCGCTTTGGTGCTCCGCCGCCCGCCCTCTTTTCCTTGAGGCTTGTCGTGTTTGCGTGAGCGTGACTGACGACGTGGTGCGGTTTGATTCCGGGAGTATATTTTGTTTTTTTTTCTACTATCGGTTTCAAATCCAGTGGGCCCAATTGTACGGGCGGCAGATGGACGGTTCGGATTAGACGACACGGGCGAGACGCAAGCAAGTGCAAACGCAAAAGATAGAAATCGTGAATTGCGGTGACAAACAATCATAAGCTGCTGGGAAGAAGCAACATTGCCTGAAAAATCATGCATTTCTTTCCAGACTTGCAAAAGCTCAATCCGAACAACCTTCTTAACACATAATTGTTTTTTTAGAACTCGAGGGGCAAAGAAGCCCCTACAAAAAATACATTAAAAAACTATAACAATAGTTACAAATAAAACAAAGTTGGAGGGAGGGAGGGAGGACTAGCTTAAGAGATAAAAAAGAGACAAAGAAAATCAAACTTGTCCGTTTGGGCTTATCAGCCGAATGTGTCAGCCATTCAGCAGTATTTGTTTCTCACAATAAATCAGCCAACAATTGCTATAGTCATGGATTATTAGCCAAACGAACAAGGCGCAAAGATTGATGAAAGCGACGACTTAACTCTATGCACCAAAAACATAAGTTCTTTGCAGAATAGACTTAGAGGCTGTTTGAATCCCTTCATTTTAGAGAAATTGAAATCTATGTATTAGACTATTTAGTTTGGGATTTGACATTCCATAACTTTTTCAAACTCACAAATAAGGCTATCTTAAACTCATAAGGTGGGAGATGGAAATGGATTCTATATATCACTGTGCTATAATTCTATTCTCTAACTTATAACACACTCTTCATCTCACTTTCTTAGAGTAGAAATACAACATATAAGTATGTCTTTTGTATGACTAACAGTAAATATACAAATATATTCCATATACAATTATATTAGCATAATTAATCTATACCTAAATTATAATTATTAGAACAAATTCAATTCCAAGGATCCAAACAGGCCCCAAATTTGGAGGAATCTCTTTAAAGATTAAGTTATTTCTTGTCGTCTAGATTATCCACCACATCAGAATTACCACCATCATGAAAAAAATGGGATTGCAGTTTGCTTCAAAAGTGAACAATAGTGCCAGGGAAGCTTGTGTTACTGGAGAAAAAGATGTTCAACAATTTCTTCAACATTCTCATTGCAAATCACACAATCATATGAGTCCAAAAACATATTCTTCCTTTTCAGGATGTTTCTTCTGCTTAGTTTCTCCTTGATCACTAGCCAAAAAAAATCTTATGCTTGGGCTGACAAAAGCAGTCCCATAACCATTTGAAGATATCATGAACTTGCCGGTGGCCAATCAACTCTTTATATGAAAACTGAAGTTTAACTCCCCCAGATATACTTCCAAATGTCGTTGTCCCATTGAGTTGAATTGCTTCGAAATCTTGTTACAATCTTTGCAATTGCTCAAAAGCAATTCCAAAGATTGGCAAGTGAAACAACTGTGTTACTTCTTCTTGCTCCAAGGCAATTTTTACTAAAATAAGTTTATTTATTGATATGAGTATAATTCAGGCAGCCTCTTTTGCCATACTTCAGTGCTCCACTTATCTTGCAAGAGCATAACTGTTGAACCATCTTTTACTTCCATCATGTCCAATTCATTGAATTTTGGAAGTTTTTCTTCTGATTTTTCCTCCACCAAAAAGAGCCTTTCTTTATGTGACTTGGCAAATTTCCCATCTTGTAATATGTGTCCCAGATGAGGTTAACCTAGGGGATATCTGATTTGTTAAAAACTTATCTAATTTTTTTCATTAACAAAGCCTTTTTTTGCTTTTTAATATCAATGACTCCCAAACCACCTTTCTCCTTTGGTTTGCATACCATCTCCCATACAACTTTGGTGGTTTTCTAGCATTGATGTTTGATCCTCTCCACAAACAATGTTTTTAAAATTTATCAAACTTTGGTAGCTCCAGTGAACACATGAAAAGGTTGGAAGGAAGGTGAAAACTGCACTGGTTAACTCAAGTCTACCGGCTTGGTTCAAGAAAGAGGAGATGCTTGATAACCTCCTCTCACACTTAGTGACAAGGGGTAAGAAATCTTGGACTCTTGGCTTTGTCAATCCTAAGGGCAGCCCCATGTAAGTGAAAGGTAAAGTAACTTTGGAGTAGCCCAAAGAGGTCTAACCTTTCCTCATACAAGTTAATTGGCTACATCATAGACTTTTGAAAATTGACCTTAAGCCCTGCAACCTCTGAGAAGGTATTAATGCATAACTGTAACACATGTCCAATTCAATCATGAATAACAGTTGACACAGGTAGAGAGCTACCGCCTATGGGTGTGTTTGGTTCCCATCTAGATGTGGCCAAACCTGCCCTGGGCCAGATTTCGCATGTTTTGTTCCTTGTTCTGGGTCTGGGGCATGGCCAGGATGGGCCGGCCGTACGACGTTGTCTTGGCCAGCCTTGAAAGGCAAATTCAGCCTTCCCAACTGAGCCAGGCTCTGGCCAGCCTCTTGGCTAGTTCTCATCACCGCTCCCTACCTTCTCCGCCTCCTCCCGGTCCCCAACCCCACCTCCTCAGCAACTCCCAACTCCCAGCCACGCCGGCGGCGGTGTCCGCGAGGGAGGCTAGCGCGGAGGCGAAACGCGCGAGGCGGCGGCGCCAGGCCGCCACAACAGGTAGCACCCCGCGGCGGCGCTCGCCCAGAGGAGCTAGCGGCGGCGGCGCCGGGCGAAGGCGAGCGCGCGGTGGCCGGAGATGCGGATGGGGAATCTTCGATCGAGGTTCTCGGCGACGGCGCTCTCGGCGACGGATGGGGAATCTCCGGTCGACCACCTCCGACAACGGCCGCTTCTCCTTGAAGGTGCGGCGCACCCAGGCCTCCAGGTCCATGCCACCTTCCTCTTCCGTGGGCTTCGTGCTCGCGCCCGCTCCGTGCCCGATCCCTTGAGCCGTGTTGGAGCTCGATGACGAGCTACCAGACGGCCTTACTCATCTGCTCGAGGCGGACGGCGTACGATGGGCTTGTTGCCGGGGGCGGTCGTGGATCCGGTGGAGGCAGACCTCGTGGCCTCGTCGACGAGGCACTCGAAGCTGATGCACTGGCGGATGGACTTGACGAGCTCCTCGGCGTGGTCGGCTGGTCGCAAGCGACGCGGTCCTCGCTGTCGTCTTCTCGCTGCCTGACTGCGCGCGAGGGCGAGGGGATCTAGCTCGTCGGCGTCGCAGCTCGCCGGATCCATGGTTCAGCGCACTGCTGTCCAGGAGCATCGGAGGTACGGTCGTGGCGGAGGTGCTTCAGCGCGCTGCTGGCCGCCATCACGGTCTCCGTCGTGTCGCCACCTCCACCTCTCTCGAGGTACAAGATGACGCACAAGGTTCTTTCCTCCTAGCTGCTCGCCGGCGAGCCCCCACTCCCCTCCCCTCCCCTCCCTCTCTCTCGACCAGCACAAGGCTCGTCCCATGCTCTGGTTCACGCCGGAGTGACGCTTATCGTGTGCTCGATGAATTACCGCAAAAAGATGGTGAAGTTATTCGTGTAAAGAGAAGGTGACTCTACCCCAGCCAAACCAACACAACTAGATGCTAGCCTGGTTTAGATAGTGTAGACAACCAAACAACTCTATGTTGGCTTGCTGGAGTGAGGCTTAGATTAGCCTAGCCAGGCTAGAAAGAAGATGAAGGCCAGCCTGTGTTACAGACTTACAGGGGGCGGGCGTTTTGGATCGAGACAAGTGGAAGAAAATAATCAACCATGAACCGCAGATCAACAGCTTATGCTCGTTCACTAAAATCAGTTGTTTACACTTTATAAAACAAATGTACGTATTGTTTACACTTCATACAACAAATATATTGTTTACACTTCATACAGTAAATATGTTGAGTTTTGTGAGACCAAATCGTAATAAACTATTTAATGATGGATAGATAAGTTAACTGAAAACGAGATTTGGCTGGGCACAACCTTGCTCCCGCGCCAAATGGAGTAGAGTGAGAGGTCATGACAGTGTCAACGTGTCAGGACAGTGTAATTTGGTTGTGCCACGCAGGTTGCCACGACTGAACAGGTCACATCTGAAAGTAAAATATTATTTTTTTTCGAAAACATGTGCTGCACGTGCCTCATTAAGAAGAAGAGAGTTATAAGAGTTACATCCCCCGTTCCAAATGGCGAGTTATCAGTGGGACGACGGGCAACACAAAATACAAAGGGTGCCGGCTACTACGGCGGAGCGTGCTTAGCTGTACTTTCTAGGCGAGAAGCTTTGCTCCTAAGAGAGAAGGGTAGGAAAGTGAGACGATGCTCTAGACAGAGTTGAAAACCGTCAAGTCTCGAAACCCTGCAGCCACCCACTCGGCGGCCTCCTCCTTGGATTTGCGAAGTAGCTGGTCCGGAGTGGAGGCAGTTGCATCAAACGTTCGCCTGTTACGTTCTTTCCAAATCATCCAAGCCGTTAGGAGGGTCGCAGAGTCAAAGCCTCGACGAAGCGCGCCCGAAACTTCGTTCCGCGCCTTGAGCCACCAGTCAAGCAAGGTTGGTTGGCCCAGAGGCACCAGCGTTGGGAGGCCGGCCCAGAGTAGCACGCCATACCAGACCTGCCTAGAGAAGGGGCAGGAGAGCAGCAGGTGGTCAGCGTGCTGTTCGCAAAGGGCGCAGTTGTCGGTTTGTTGGAGGCCATGTCGCTTGCGGCGTTCCGCTGTCCACAATCGGCCATGGAAAGCAATCTAGAAGAAGAACTTGACTTTGTGTGGGCAGCGGACATCCCACAGTTCCTTTGCACCGCGCATCGTGACGCGGCCTTCGAAGAAGGCACGGTAAGCTGATGCACTGGAGTAGGAACCGTCCGGAGTCCATCGCCCTACCATCGTGTCTGGGGCGAAAGGGTTGAGCTGTACGCCGTCCAAGAGCGTCCAAAGTCTGATGAATTGGGACATGTACGTGACCGTGGGAGCCGCAGCCCCGTCCCGTGCCCACTGATTGTCTTGTAGCGCGTCGCGGACCGAGCGCCGGCGCCATCGCCTTGGCACGGCCTGGAAGACGACCGGCGCCAGGTAACAGAGCCGCCCCTGGGGCAGCCAGGCATCGGTCCAGAATAAAGCTAGCTCGCCGTTGCCCACAGTGAAAGTGGTCGAAGCTTGGAACATGTGGGCAACCTTGTGCTCGACCGACGCCAGCAGCTGTGCCCAGGCTTGATCTGGTGATTCCCTGCGCTTCCATTCCCAGCGTAGGCGCAGTGCGAGTCTGAGGAACCGAAGGTCGGGGATCCCGAGGCCCCCCAACTCGCGCGGCGACGTAACAACGGGCCATGCAATTTTGCATTGGCCTCCGGCCGCTGATTGGGCTCCTGCCCATAGGAAGCCTGGTCCTGTCGATTGCCTTGAGCGCCCAGGCCGAGAGGGAGCAGCAGATGGAGATGTGGACAGGTATGGCCGAAAGCGTGGATTGGACGAGGGTGGCACGACCTACATGGTTAAGGAGGTGTGCCTTCCAAGTGGGCACGCGCGCAGCCACTGAGTCGATGAGTTCTTGTTCCTTGCTCCTGGCAAGCCTGTAGACTGACAGTGGTGCGCCCAAATACTTGGTGGGGAAAGGCTCGACACGGCATGGGAACGCCTGCAAGCCCAAATACTTGGTGGGGAAAGGCTCGACACGGCATGGGAACGCCTGCAAGGCATTCTGCAGATCCTCGGGTGGGCAGGCGATCGGAGTCATGGCGCACTTGTCGATGTTGGTCATGAGCCCTGAAGCCCCCGCGAATAACTCCAGAACTTGGCGGATGGCCGAGAGGTCGTGTTCCGCGGGAGCCAGTAGGATGACCAGGTCATCCGCGTAGACAGAGACTCGGCAGTGTGCTATCGCGCTGGGTAGGGGCGTGAGGTGTCCTAGTCGGTCGACCTCGTGGATCAGCGCGTTAAGTACCTCCATTACAATGACGAAGAGCAGCGGCGAAAGGGGGTCTCCCTGCCTCAGCCCACGCGCATGATAGATCCTCGGGCCCAGGCGTCCATTGACCAGTACCCGCGTGCTGGCAGAGCGCAGCATGGCAGATATCCATTCCCGCCAGCGGCTTGGGAAGCCCATGTGTTCCAAGATCTCCAGCAAAAAGGGCCAGGCGACCGTGTCGAATGCTTTGGCGAGATCGATCTTAAGAAGCACCGCTGGGGACTTTCTGGAGTGTAGGAAACGGCATGCCAGCTGCACTCTGAATCTGTCATGGATTCGGCACCCGCGGATGAAGGCCGTTTGGTTGCCTCAGATTAACTCCACCATCCGGGGTGCTAGTCTCAGCGCCAATGTCTTGGCAAAAAGCTTACCGACGCTGTGTATCAGGCTAATAGGCCTGTAGTCCCTGAGTCCCTGAGGTGCTTCCCTCTTTTGAAGGAGGACCATGGTGGCTGAGTTGAGGTCGTGGAACCCTCGGAAGTCCAGCGTCCACAGACTGTGGAAAGCCACTCGGAGGTCATCGCAAATGATCTCCCAAGAGGACTTGAGAAAAGCTGTCGTGAACCCGTCCGGGCCAGGCGCCCGGTCAGACGGCGTGTCGTGCACGGCCGCGGCGATCTCCTCCGCCGTGAAGGGGCGGGCTAGGTCCTCGAGGTCTGGCGTTGGGAGGTTCAGCAGTGACAGGTCCAGTCTGTGGGTGCGGCTGAACGGCTTCCCAAGTAGGTCGTTGTAATAGGCGTGGACGATGCCGGCCTTGGCCTCCTCCTCAGTGAAAGTTTGACCCTCGTGAGTGATGGTAAGCAAAGTGTTCTTCCGGTGCCGGTGGCATGCCTGAAGGTGGAAAAACTTTGTGCAAGCGTCACCCTCCTTGAGGAATTTGAGGCGTGACCGCTACCTGGCCATCGTTCGCACGAGGGACGCGAGTCCAAGTGTCTGAGACTTTAGCTGTCCATGCCACTCCCGCTCAGCAGGGGTCAGTGCTCTAGACTCTTGCGCGGTGTCTAGCAAGTATACCAAGGAGCGGGCCGCCCCAAGCTGTAGTCACACGTCGCCAATCGCTGAGGCAGGCCAGCTCTTAAGAGCCATTGCGAGGTTCCTTAACTTTTGGTCGAGTGCCCTACAAGCGCTGGCGTGCTCAGAGGTGCCCCAGCCAGGTGCCACGACCTTAGTGTAACCTGGGAACTTCGTCCAAATTGCCTCGAAGCTAAATCTTGGAGGTGGCCACGGGTTTGTGGATAGTATCAGGAGAAGCGGTGCGTGATCTGAGTGATCCGAGGATAGACAGCAGAGATGGTGGGCGGGAAACCTCTGAGTCCATTCTGTAGATCCAAACGCACGATCCAGCCTTTCCAGCGTCGGCTCACCTCGTCTGTTAGACCAGGTGAAGAGCCTGCCGTGGAGGAATAGCTCATCTAACAGTAGGTCATTGATCGTTTGCCGAAAACGTCTCATTTGGGCGTGGTCCAGGCGTCCGTTGTTCTTATCAGCTGCGTTGAGGATCATGTTAAAGTCTCCGCAGACAAGCCATGAGCCTGGGCATGCCAGACGGATGTCACGTAGTTCCTGTAGGAACGCCGGGCGTTCGTCTTTGGACGGGGGGCCGTAGACGTTGGTCAGCCACCACTGCTCCCCGGCACCCCCCGGTGGTGACAGGGAGACCGTGACCGAGAAGGATCGTATGCTGTGGGTGGCGCCACTCCAGAGATCGCGACGCCAGCATGAGACCACACCGCCGGAGGCACCCGAGGCCGGGAGAAACGAATAGTCGTAGTCGGAACCCATCATGTCGCTGATTAAAGAGTCAAGGATTACATCAACTTTAGTTTCTTGCAAACAAATGATGGATGCCTGTTGTTCGAAGACAACGTTGCGAACGGCGTTACGGTGCGCGCGGGAGTTAAGTCCGCGCACGTTCCAGCTAAGTAGATGGTTGGCACTCATTGGGTCACTAGTGTGCTCCTGGCCGGTTGCGTTCTGCTCCCCCGCCGTGGGAACATTGCAGCCATGGCTTCTTTTCTCGCGGAGAGACTCGCAGCTTCGAACGCTGCACGAAACTCGTCGTCAACGTCTTGATCCGCGACGTGGCCTGCTGCATTCCCAGTCCACCTGGAGATCATGATCCTCTTGGCTTGGCGCTCTGGGTTGGGGTCACGGAAGGCCGACTTCGCAGCAAGCCTGGAGCTTCTGCGCGGCAGCCAGGCTTGATCCTCAAGTGAACCGTTGTCTCTTCCCCTAGGGACATGCGCACGTGGCGTGGTGAGAAGCACAGGCTCCTGCAGGGGGAGGCGGATGGCCTCGAAGAAACCGTGGAGGCTTGTTATGTGCTCAGCGCGTTCCGAGCGCACCGCGCTATTGTGGCCCCCCTCTAGCGCAGAGTGGCCATCAGCTTACATTTGCGTCAGTGGCTGGAGTCATAGCGTTCATGGGCCGCACACGCAGCCGTGTCGGGGTGAGCAGCTCGTTCTCGGCCATGGTCGCCCACCAGTCACGCCCTGGGCTGGAAGGGGCTGGCATGACAAATCCGCCGGCCTACAGCTGGACTGGGTCCTTACCAATGACGCACCCAACGAACCCCCCAGGCGGGGATTGAGCACGGTTGGGTAGTAGTTCAGGTGAACGGAGCCCTCCAACCGGGGTGCCCGTGTCGTGGGCGAGGCCGGTGGGTGTGAAAGTCGACGCTGACGACGCAGCTGGCGTTGGTGTCGCGTGTGGTGTTGGCGTGCTAGCCGGCTGGTACTGCCCTGCCTTCAGCAGACAGAGCACCTATCCCACTTGCAGGGCCAGGCAGAGACCATCCTGTTGGCCACCGTCCCAGTCTGAGGGATAGTCGCAGTAGGGGTGGTCGTTCCGGTGGCGCGGGTCGGAGGAGTCTGAATCACAGTCAGAGTTGCGGCACGGCATGGGGCAGTAGCGATGATCATCGTTCCAGCCTCCCCGATCCTCAGCTTGGTCATGCTCATCATTGTCGGCGTTATCGTCATCATCGGGCGGCTCATCGCCCGGCAACTCGAGGTTCTGATAAGCCACGACGCGTACGCGGACGAGGTAGTGCAGACCTCATCGCATGGTATTTTCCGTCGGCTCTGAAGGCCGGATGTTAGGGTCTGGGATGTACAGCAACTTTTCAGGTTCAATGAGTTGCGGATGCCAGCACCATGCGGAAACAAAGTACTCCCGATCATCTTCCGGTGGCCGGTCCCTGAGGTTGGTGAGCTCAACTTCAGCACAGCAGCGTCCTAACACTCGTTGTGCAGTGTCAGTGTCCCTCGCGTGTGCAGGTACATTGCGGAGCGCGATCACGACACGGTAGTGGAACGCACCGGCCACAGCTGCAGACACCCTGGTCCAGGGCCGCCATCTGAGGGGCATGAGGGCTCCCCAAGGCCTGGAAGACAGGACGCAGTCCCTGTCCTCTCGGCGGGAGAAGCGAACGAGGAAGTCCTCGGGCTCGTGCACCTTGATGTCTACATCCTCAGCGTTGATCTGGAAGCGGGCAAAGAGGGCGTCCTGGATCATTGCTGTGGAGACGAAGGGTCGGTTGCCCGTGATTGTGGCGACGAGTGCCAGGTGGGAGAGGCTGTCTTCAGAGTTCTGGATAGCCGGCGTCCGCGGTATGACGACGAGGGACGCCCTGATTGCGCCTGCAGCCACCGCGGCGGCTGTGGCGGCGGCGCCATCAACCATGGGTCCCTCCTCCGAACCGCCCCTCCCAAACGGCGCTGTTGGAGCGCCCGCTGGGGCGGCGGAGGCGACGACGGAGGTGCTGGTGGAGGTTGCGGTGCACCGGAGACAGAGTCCACCGAGGCCGCGCGGCGTCGCCGATGCCTAGGCCCCCCCCCCCCCCAGAAGTTGAGGTTGAGACGAAACGTCCAGACACGGTGTCCGCCGAGGCCGCGTGATGCAGTCGTGCCACAGCGCGGCCCCCCGGCGGGCGGCCATGTGGGCGTGCCCCGACCTCCAACCGCGAGGAGCTCGCGTTAAAATATTATTGAAAATAGGTTAAAAATAAAAAAAAACTCCAAACAAAGCATGAGATGATAACATCCTCAAACTGACCTCATCGATAACATGGAGAGAAAAAACTAATTGCGTTACTTGGACGGTTGGACTGATCGCTTAACCATCTTCAGGTCCGGGCTATTGTTGAACAAAATGGTATCATATTATTTTGAGAAAAGGTAGGTAGGGATTTAATCATTTGTACTGCCGAAAATCAAATGTCAACTTTTAATAATAGGAAAAAGAACTAAAGGATGTGAATATATCTTCTCTAGCGGCTGTGAATCCTTATTGGTGATGAAAATCAAGCTTCATCTCTTATCCTCTTAATTAAGCAACAACTCTGGATGTCAAATTATGCCATGTCTTGTCTCTCTTGTTCCTTAACCTGTCAGCAATGGCGAAAGCCAGCTCGAGGGACTGCGACGCGTTCAGTCTGGGGTCACAGTGTGTGTGGTAGCGGGCACTGAGATCATCAAATGTCACCGCCTTAGATCCCCCGATACACTCTGTAACATTCTGCCCCGTCATCTCCAGGTGAACTCCTCCAGGGTAGCTTCCCTCTAGCCCATGAACATCGAAGAAAGCCCTGAGTTCAGCCTGCACATGCAAGTACCGTTGTACCAACTAGTATCAAATACAGGTGTAATACAGTTTCTTAGCGAATCGTGACAAAAATATTGTTCTTACCATGATTGAATCAAATGATCTTGTCTTCAGTCCGCATGGTGCACTGATAGTGTTTCCGTGCATAGGATCACTAACCCAAGTAACAATCATCCCAGCTTGGCGCACTGCTCTGATCATTTGTGGAAGCTTAACACGCATGTTCTCAGCCCCCATTCTTGTGATAATCGTCAATCGCCCAGGCTTGTTGTGAGGATTCAGAGTCTCACACAACTTCACAAGCTCTGATGGGTCAAGCTTATCACTTACCTATATAACATATACAAGTTAATGCTGGTTATGTAATTATTCTTTTAAGATAATAACAGAAACAGTAACTAATATGCTTCTCTTCATAACTGCTGAGAAATGGCACTGTGCTGACTACTGTAGTCAACAATACAGTAATATATTAAAGGCTACAATACTGAGTTGTGAACGTTTTCTCTAAAAAAAGGATGCCCTGATAACTAATAGGGTGTTTGGTTTCGAGGAATGAGTTAGTCCATCATCTAATCACTCCTCACTTTTTTGTTTGGTTTGTGAAATGTAATGGGGTTGATCCATCATCATCTCACTCCTCACAAGCTAACAGTTAGTACTAGTATGAGGAATAGAGTCATTCCACCAAATTTGAGTACAAACTCATGATACACCACCTCATCTAGAATATAGTAATTTCTCAAACCAAACACACTAAGAGTACTAACAGGTGCCATATGAATTGAACCTAAAGCACCTCAGCTGTTATTTAAGACCACAAATGACAACTCCATCAATCAATAATAGTAAGAATTGGGATTTCGATACATATTATATGAAAAGATGTTAACTGTAAATGACAGTCCCTCGTAGGTGGCTATTACCTTTATACCCAGAGGATTTGAAATACCACGAAGGAATTCAACATGAGCACCATCCAGCTGCCGAGTCCTCTCACCGACCCAAAGCATGTGTGCGGAACAGTCATAGTACCGGCCACTAATGGAATCCTCCCTAGTCAGTGCTTGCTCGTATGGTAAGTGAAGGGACTCATGGGATGTCCATAACTCAGCTGTGGTCATGATGGGGTGTTGAGGGGTCAGCCCAGCGGCAACCATAAACCCAATGGCTTCATGAACCCTCTGAGAAAGCTCCAGATACCTGCTAGCACAAGGAGTTAACAGACATATGATCTGTATACCACATTAGCACAAATTATGAACCTATGATGATATATAGTGTGCCAACATGACTGTACTAAAATGGTCTGATGCTGTTTCGTCCAAAAAAAAAGTCTGATGCTGTCATAGCAGTAGGATAAACAATACATTATATTACATTTGTTGATTTTGACCCTGAATTTTCTGCTTGTAGAAAAGGTAAAACATGTGAAGTTTTGAATGACAAATTTTTGCACCCTGATGCTGTCACTATATTATTATAGTAATGATTATTTTCATAAAATTAATTGCAGAAGGTATAGTTACTCAGACGCCAATAGCTAAGGACCTGTCTCCTTGTGTGCTGTGCCTCAAAAAGTCGAGATTCCACTGGGTGACTCTCTGAAGATCCGCAAAACCTCCATGGGCAAATGCTCTGAGAAGATTCAGGGTGCTCGCAGACTGGGTATAGGCTCTAATCAACCTTTCAGGATCTGGTACACGAGATTTCTCATCAAAAGCCTGATCGTTGATGATATCCCCTCTATAGGAGGGAAGGGTTACCCCATCAACAGTCTCAGTTGGGTTCGATCTTGGCTTCGCAAATTGACCACCCATCCTTCCCACCTGAAATACATTGTCGACACCTCTTATAAACAACTAGATACCACCTTTTATATAAACCACTTGATAATTTGCTCAGTCAAACAACAGGATAGTGTTTTACTAGTGCTGAGTGGTAAGTCACGAAAGGACAAAGTACCGATGCACTAACAGTGATATGATTTTTTTATCCTCATTTCTTCCGGTCATAATCAATGAGCAGATTAAGAGAATGAAAACAGAATATTGCTTTCATAACATCATGAATTCTTATTTTATCATTTATAAATGTCCACTCCGGTTATGCTAGACAAATCTGATCCTAGTTTTAATTCACCAATCATCATATGGTTTTGCTTTTTTTCTTTTTGAAGTCTGCATTTTGCTATGGCCTTGTTTAGTTCGTAAAAATTTTCGTTTTTGGCCACTGTAGCACTTTCATTTTTATTTGACAAACATTATCCAATCACGGAGTAACTAGGCTCAAAAGATTCATCTCACAAATTACATGTAAACTGTGCAATTACTTTTTATTTTTATCTATATTTAATGCTCCATACATACGACCAAAGATTCGATGTGACGGGGAATCTTGAAAATTTTTGCGAACTAAACAAAGCCTATTATTTTCTCAAATCTAGCCATTTAAATGTCACCTGAACGTGCCAAATTCTATATGATGCATCCTCCAGAAAATCCAACAACACAAATCACTAACTCAGGGACTAATTGTTAGTGGAGTGCAAATAATGCATTGAGACGCGGATTTACGATTGGAAGAACGGATTACCTAGGACGAAGAAACAATGCTTTGTATTAAGGGAGAGGAGCAGGATGGAGGCGGAGAAGGAACGACCTTGATGGTGGGCATCTGTCCGCCGAAGGTGAGAACGACGGCCATCTGCAGTATGAGTCGGAAGGTGTCCCGGATTTTCTGTGCATTGAACTCCCTAAAGCTCTCGGCGCAGTCGCCGCCCTGCAGGAGGAATGCCCGACCCATGGCCGCCTCCCCGAGCCGCTCCTCCAGCTTCCGCACCTCACCCGTGAACACTAGCGGTGGAAACTCCGCCAGAGTTCGCTCTGTAGCCTCCAGCGCCGCCGTGTCGGGGTACTCCGGGATCTGCCGCGCAGGGCGCGCACGCCAGCTTCCCGGCGTCCACCCATCCGTTGTTCTTCCCTGTGAGGCCGCGCGCACTGCCGTCAGCCCTCGCCGCGGCCTTACCCGTGGAACGAGAGAGCGCGGGGCATGGGGAGTAGGAGGCGGCGCGGTGGCGAGAGGCGCCATTGTGGCGGTGAGGGCGGTGGCGAGAGGCGCCGTTGTGGTGACGAGGGCGGCGGCGGAGTGGGAGATCGAGTCCAAGGGGAGCGAGTCGGAGGGCCGCGAAACGCTTCGCGTGCAACGCGTTCAGCCCCTCTCGTTCAGTCGTTTGTGCATGTGGCGACGCGTGGCGGAGTGCACAACAGCACAACTGCACAAGTCAGAGTGCACAACGGACCGGGTAGATAAAAAAAAAAAGAAAAAAAACATTCCGTTTAGGCCGTGTTTAGGCCAATGTAGTCAAACGGCCAAAACTTTTGGAGAAATGAGCACTTTTTAGAAGAATAGATCTAAACAAATTTGGCTGTAAAGATTTAGAATTTGGGATCTTGGAGCTCCAAAACTGTGTAAAGTTGCTTAGTGACCCGTGTCTTATGTGTTGTAGACCAAAAAATTTAGTGAGCATCTAAACATCTATTTGAATGTAAAGTTTACAGCCAAAAGTTTTGGGATGTAAAGATTTGGGATCTAAACAGGCCCAGTTGATGAATTGAAAAATTTCGTGATACTATAGCATTTTTATTTGTTTGTGGTAATTATTGTCTAATTATAGACTAACTAGGCTTAAAAGATTCGTCTCATAAATTTCGACGCAATTAGTTTTTATTTATATTTATATTTAATACTTCATGCATACGTCTAAAGATTCGATGTTACGAAGAATCTTAAAAATTTTTGTGTTTTTGGATGGAAGTAAACAAGGCCTTATATATTCTTATTTTTCTAGACAATAGCGTATAACAAAAAAATATATGTAATTAGAAATGTCAGAGTGTCTTGAATTTAGAATGAAAAAATATTTGTTATTTCAACATATGGGTCGAATCAAGCATCTATTTTTTCGATGATAATCCTATAAAATACTATCATTATACAAGTAAAATTAGATTTTTTTGCAACAAAGTAGATATTAAAGTTTATAGGACACGTAGATAAAGAAAATCATTAAAAAATATTGTGTTTATTACATAATTTAAAATTATTAATAATTGTATAAAAAATGAAATTTCATAAGGACATAACTATTTCAATGGCATGTAAAAAATACTTGAGGAACCATAAATAAAAACTATAAAGCATTTAGATATAATGATATATTGTAAGTGCATCTAGCCCTTTAGTGAGTTTTGGTGAATTGAATGACAACACAGTTAAAGGTCTAACAAGTTTGCTAAGTGTATCAAAGGTTCAACAAGAAAGCAAACTTGATAGTATTTCACATAATGTTCAAATGAAGACCAAAGTTGTGTATTGTTATAAACTGAAGCTTGATTGATATCAACACTCATATCAAGAAGATATTTAAGCAAGGATCACAATATTGAAGAAATAATTTTTCAATGGATGCTTAACATGATGTGACTTGAGTATGGCTCGATAGGGTGAAGATAGCAAGGAAAGGGCTTCGAGGGACTAAGCAAAGGTGAAGGGCAAGCAATGGCTTGTAGACCAAGGTACCATGGCTAAGGTGAAGAAGAGAGTGCTTGCATTGAGTCGAGGTACTAATTGAGCTATGAGGAGTCATGTTGTGTTAAGGATCAAATCATTAGTGGAAGTGACTTGAAGCCATGGATTGAACTCACATGTGTTGAAATGATTCAAGTCACATGCTCAAGCTATATTTACTCAAAGAGAGGAGACAAAGTTAATTGCATCCCTAATGAAGTGATAGTGAGAAGTGGCATATGAAGACATTGAAGACTCAAGTGGTTAAAATGGTTATATACTTTTGATCTTGAGTTTAGGATATGTCGTACTATAAAGAGGGATGCAAATTTAGTTGGTCTGAGGAAGATAGAGTGCTCAAGTATTAAAACTAAATCAAAAGAGAGACACTCTAGCACTTCACGAGCACGTAGAATAGTTTTGTATGACTTGGGGTGTCGGAAGTCCCGACGTACGTCGGAACTGATGACGTATGTCGGAAGTGATGACGTTCGTCGGAAGTCCCGACACCTGGCCCTCTTGCTACCTCTGCTCGCGCTTGCGTCGGAAGTCCCGATGCGCGTCGGAATTGATGACGCATGTCGGAAGTGATGACGTTCGTCGGAAGTCCCGACACCTGGCCCTCTTGCTACCTCTGCTCGCGCTTGCGTCGGAAGTCCCGACGCGCGTCGGAACTGATGACGTATGTAGGAAGTGATGACGTTCGTCGGAAGTCCCGACACCTGGCCCTCTTGCTACCTCTGCTCGCGCTTGCGTCGGAAGTCCCGACGCGCGTCGGAGCTGATGACGTATGTCGGAAGTGATGACGTTCGTCGGAAGTCCCGACACCTGGCCCTCTTGTTACCTCTGCTCGCACTTGCGTCGGAAGTCCCGACGTACGTCGGAGCTGATGACGTGTCGGAAGTGATGACATGTGTCAGAACTGATGACGTGCGTCGGAACTGATGACGTTGACTGGTTTTGTATAGACTTCTAACCAAGTAAACAGTGTTTTTAGTGTATGTCAGAAGTCCCGAGATCCGCGTCGGAACTTCCGACGTAGATCTGAACGGTTAGTTTTCAGCTTCTTGTATAAATAGCTTTCTCGACGCTCTAACCGTTGGCCAAGTTATTCACTCGACCAAACCTTCTGAAGAGCACCTCTCTAGCTCCCAAAAACTCCTCTCTTCTATCCCCTTTGCTCCTAACTTCAAATCTTGCAAGGGATTGAGTGAGAGAAGGATTCTTGGTGAGAGAAACATCAAAGCAAAGCTTGAGCACTTGATTTCTTTGTCAAGCCGGTTGGATTTGTGTTTGTTACTCTTGGAGCAAGGCTCCTAGCCGGCTAGGCGTTGCCCGTGGAGCTTCCAACTTATGTGGTAGCCCTGGGAGGTTTGTAATCACTCAAATCATCTAGTGAAATCACCCCTCATCTCAAGAGATTGCTCTCTTGACTTGAGAACGAGGATAGGGTTGAAAGAGACCCAAAAAGCCTGTGTGGTTTCCTCAACAACGTGGACATAGGCAAGCCTTGGTGGCAAGCTGAACCACGGGATAAATACCTTGTCGCTTTGTGTTCTTGCTATTTGTGTTGCTCTCTACTTGTTTATTTATGATTCTAGGGTTTGGTCCCGATCTACAAATTGGGTGGCTCTCTAAGGTCAAGGAAGCACTTGGATAACTTCATCTTACCACTAGGAAGTGGGGTTGTAAGTTATTGGCTTCACAAAGTTTATTTGAGCACTTGTAGTTCATTTTCCGTAGGCGTCGGAACTTCTGACAGTTTGCGTTGGAACTTCTGACGACGTCGGAAGTTCCGACCTAAACTGTCATCACTTCCGACAGTTGCTGACAAGTGACTTTAAGCTGTGTAGAAATTTTTAGATACGCCTATTCACCCCCTCTAGGCGACATCAAGGTCCTTACATATATAAGGTTTAAACTAAATCAAACCATTAAGAAAAT
This sequence comes from Sorghum bicolor, assembly GCF_000003195.3. Classification (NCBI taxonomy): domain Eukaryota; kingdom Viridiplantae; phylum Streptophyta; class Magnoliopsida; order Poales; family Poaceae; genus Sorghum; species Sorghum bicolor. Next base: position 57,310,331 of record NC_012870.2, on the reverse strand, counting down.
TATACATAATATTACATAGAAATATCAAGTTAGCATTAAAAAATATAGAAGTATTCAACTTAAATATCATTAGTCACATAGATAATTTGAACTTATATAATATTAGTAGTAGTTTAAAATAATATCATTTGTCATAAAAATAACTAAAAACACTGGGTGCTTATTAAAATAATTGTGAGGTAGTTCACCATGTGCTTATTTTCCATGGATAAGAATAGCAACTAGATACTTCGTGGGGTTTTTTTACTGTGGGTCTAGACTAGGGGCTTGTTTGCTTTCTTTTACTAAATTATAGTCAGCTAAAATTATTGTAGCTGCTATTGGATGACTAGTAGGATTAAATTATTTTAGCTTCTTTTAGTTAGTATGTTTGGAAGTTTAGCTACTAAAGCGATTAAAATTTAGCTAGCTAAAATTTAGCAAGGGGAACCAAATAAGCCTTAGGTGTAGTATTTTGATGTATCTATTTACATATCTATATCAGAATCGAAAATCTATATTTAAATTTTATTAGAATATCGTTTGGTTCACACTAATCATCTATGAAAAAACATAGGAAACTTTACTTTGTGCTTGATTTCACATGAAAAAAATCCATTCAAACATCATGCTCGTTGCTTCTTGTGCTTTTCCTGCGATTGATCCAAAACATATATTAGGACAAAATTTCTATATTATCTATTCATTTTTTTCGTTGCATATGCATTCTTATTCTTTGCTGTGTATTTTCTGCATTTTACGATCCTGTATTCTAAAGAGAGCCTAAGCAAAGGATGTAAATCATCTAATTTGGAACACAGAATTTTACTGGTAGCTTAGGTAGTTTGAACTAATCTACTAGCGAAGGTGAGATGGCAAAATTCTTCTTACTCTGCCAGGTTTTTTCCCTTCCGTTCTTTTCCATGTCTGTTTTTTTTAATAACCATTTTGTTCCGTCCAAGTCCACTATCTCCTCGTTTCTTTTTCTGCGTATTCCTCATTTTTCTTTTGTTTTTTTCTCATAATATAGGTATGAAAAACAGTTTTTGTTTATCCTAACAAAGATCCAAACTAAATACTTCTTCCATTCCAAATTATAAGACAACGAATCAAAAAAAACCAAAACGTCTCATAATTTAAAACAGAGGAAGTAATAAATATAGCATTGTGCATCTAGCTATGGATTCTTATTTAGACTACAAAATTATTTATATTATTTTAATTACAAACAAAACTTATTCTTATTAAAATTTGAATTGGCGGATAGTCCAGCCAATGGAACCATGAACCCAAATCCTAGACAATCTGTCAGCCCATCTAGTCTAAATAAGTATCTCTAAGGGTGCCTCCAACAACTAGCTATTTGTCTAGCTATGATGACGTGAATAAGAAAAAAAATAGGAGAGAGTAGTCATTAACGACGAGCAAATAACCTATCTATTTCATCTGGTCTAAGAATTTGAGAGTGGAGCATGTGGGTCTAATGATATATAGAGACAAAATAATCTTTGTTTTTGTCTCTCGCCTCTATATAAGCTAGCTACGTGGCTAATACCATTGCGGACGTCCTATAAGCTATCTATATATATGCACAATCCCCAATGAGGATTGTCATATAGAAAATAGTCCCTTTCGCAATCTTCATGCAGTAGATTAATCCTTGATACAACGACAAATGAGTCTTTGCCTATTTTAATTGGGATTAGGATTACATATTTTTATAAGCCCCTTAACTTAAGTTACAAATGTCATAGCCATCACAAAAAAAATATAGATAGCTTTGGCATTTATACATATGCAAGACAAATAGATACTATATAACATCCCTGTCTTTTTTCTGCCGGTACAATGCAAAACGGGTATTTTTTGCTAATAAAAAATAAAAATAATATCTCATAAAATGTTATAACTTCATAAAACTTGCCGTCGTAACTTATCATCACTTGTATGGAACATTCACTTGTATGGAACATATCAGTTGTTATAATTTCTAGATCATGTCTTCATAACTTATGAACAGCTAGTAGTACTGTGCAGCTTGAAAAAATTTAGCCCTGCACATTGGATGCACGCAATACCTTGAGGTTCGCAAACATTTTTTTCGAAATTAAAAAAAAAACAATGGCGTTCACCGAAATGGGACAGTAAGTGCATACCGGATACTGTGCATGGTTTCTCGCAGAAGTGTTGTGTGGTAGAAGAGTTTGGAAACAAGTATGACCGGTAATTCAACCACCAGCCACAAGATGGTCGAAATATAGATGGCCAGCGGGCCGGCACGGCCCGGCCCGGCACCGTGCCGGTTGGGCCCGCATGCCTGTCGTGCCGTGCCTCAGCAGCCTGCGTGCTTGGCCTTCGGCCCAAGCACGGGCCCACGGGCTGAATTTAACGTGTCGTGCCGGCTCATGGCCCATGTAATTCAAAATGCCTCAATCAACTCATCATTTCATCAAGATTATAACACACCACAGAAACACATAACAAAGAACACAAAAGTTAAAAGAAAATGAGCTGTGTGCAATGCTGTCTCATTAAAAATCTTTCTGGGTAAAACTCACCCTTGTGAAAAACCCCAGAAAGGAAAAAAGAGTGCAGCACAGCTCTTATATAATGAAAATGTTTAAAGGTTCACAGATACATCACAAACTCACAGTCACAGTCATAAGTACCACTCAACCTCTCAGAGTCTCAGTCTCACTTAAACACTCACTCTAATTCTCAAGAACCAGCAACACTAGGACCAGGAGCAGAAGCCACAGACACAGAACCACTAGGAGTTGCAGCAGATGTGGTAGCATTACCAAATCCACCTTGATCTTCAGGAACATCAAGGTACAAATTCTCAAAGGAATCTGCAAGATCTTGGCTGGCAGCAGAGTGTTGAAGCCTTCTATCACCGAGCTCCCAGTCTTTGATGCAAGCAAGCATCTCCACATGTTCAGGTAGTAGTCGTCGGCGCCGCTCCTCGATGATCCTGCCTGATAAGCTGAAACAAGATTCTGAAGACACAGTTGAGACAAGAATAGAGAAAATATCTTTTGCCATGATAGACAGAACTGGAAATGTAAGCTTGTGGTCTTTCCACCAGAGAAGCAAATCAAAGTCTTGCACATATGCAATGACATTGTCACAGTCCAGATATGCAGATAGCTCACATACACAGGGTGCAGCAGAAGAAGTTGGGACAGAGGAAGGAGCAGGTCCAACAACACCAGAGGCTCCAGGGCCTCCAAAAACAACCTCCCAGGGATTCTTTTTCTTACTAGTGGTTGGCCCAGGCTGAGTGGATCTCCTTTGAGTCCTCGAAGACCCATACTTCTCATCATATTTGTTAAACAGTTTGAACAGCTCAGTTCTAACTTTAGCATAGTAAGCGGTGTAATCATTACCTGTTTTTTCTTGCATTATTTGAAGAACATTAAACATGCCTCTCATTTTACCTCTAGGATCAAGAACAAATGCAAATGAATATAGCAAAGGTATGTCTTTCCAATATTTTAGATACTTAAGTTTCATAGGGTAGACAATAGGGAACATATCAGTATCTTTTTCAGATTCATCCATGTGAGAGATAATTTCTATAAGATTGTGCATCACTAGTGGGCTAGTTGGGTAATAAACACCAGACAAAGAAATAGTCGCATCATAAAAAATCTCAAGAAACTCAAGCATTTTTGCGGCTACCTTCCAGTGTTTTGTAGTTAACAATGTTTTACCATAATTTGTATTATTGAAAGCAGTAAATGGCTCTTTATATGGCATCAAGTGTTGAAGCATCAAGTATGTAGCATTCCATCTAACATCCATGTCTACACCAAATTTCCTAGGTCTAAGACCTTCATCTTGGCAGTACCTTTTAAAAGATGCAATTCTAGTATTAGAAGAGTTCATGAAAATAATAGCAGTTCTAAAGTCCTCAAGGTAGGATTTGATTCTTTTTAAGCCAGATTTAACTATGAGATTAATAATATGGCATGCACAGCGTTGATGTATAAGATGGTACTTCCTAGCATTAGGATCTTTATCAGTTGGTGTAGGTTTAGAACCAAGATAACCAGCAAACATAGGATTTAAGGTTTCCATGGCTTTAGTATTAGAAGAAGCATTATCAAGAGTAATAGCCATAATCTTGTCGAGGGTATCGGTAAGGGGTACCCTCAGCGATGCGCATTATGAGGTCGCCCGTACGAAGGTTGGGACCCTCAATTCGACGCTTTAATCTTACGTACGCGCCGCCATCGACGGTCGCAGCCTCGAAGACGGAAATAGCGTCGAGCGAATCGATCGGGGCTCGAGCGACGGCTACCGTCGAAAACGGAAGCGGGCTCGAGCGAACCGAGAGGCGTCGAGCGCCAGGACACTGTCCGCCGCCTGACGCGCGCACGCGGGCGGGAGCATTAAATGCGCCTGACGCTTCCCCACCTAACACACAGGTCACGGAAGGCGTGATAGGGAGCAAGCTTCTGTCCCATCGTTCTTTTTGCAGCTTTCCCACCGAACGACCCAGGGCGTGTCAGGACGCAGGAAACAAGGATGGAACGTCTAATCGGGACCCCCTCGAGACACCCAAGGTCAGCGCTCCAGATACCAGCATATTACACGGCGTCCGACCCTCGACCAAACAGGGTCCCTTCCTAGGGACAAGTTGGGCGTCGACTGACTTCATCACAGCAACCCCGTCGGGTCCGCCACCATACCGTGCAAGCATGCGACTTCAGAACCAGCACAAGGCGGCTGGCAGGGCAGAACACAGGAGCACGCGTAATCATCACCGAGCTATCAAGATGGGACGGCTCGAAGCTATGCCGTACGGAAGCCTCGAGTAGGTCAGCGCTCCATGCGGCTATCGATCCCTACCCTAACATCTATGCATGTACCCTGTGTCTCTCCTTGGAGCTATAAAAGGAGGGACTCAGGAATAGAAGAGGGGGACATCACAACACAAGAACACACACACGTAGTAGAACGACACACTTCATACCGCGCTTGTATTCGCCCCTGTACAAGCACTTAGGTGCAAGATAATACAAACTCTCTCCCCCCGCTGGACGTAGGGCCTTCTCTTGCCCGAACCAGGATAAATCTCCGTGCCTTCTTGCATCACCATCCGGAAAGGGGAGCACGCATACAAATTTACTCGTTGGTGTGACCCCCCGGGGGAAAAACACCGACAGTTGGCGCGCCAGGTAGGGGTCCTGCGTGTTTTTTACCGATTTCCCACTACTTCCCGGATGGCTACTCTTGCCTCGCCGCTTCCGCGCTCCACGGTGATTTGGTTTGGGAGTCTCGAGTTCGTGTCTACGGGCTCCGGCTACGACATGATCTTGCTCTCAGTCAAAGGACCAGGAGGAGTCCGCGTTACGCCAGCACGGTTGAAGGCCCCGAGACGCCCTCACCACCACGCCTCCCCGCCTAAGAAGAGGCGCGGGCAGCACCACCGCAGCCCCTCTGCTTCGGCACGACCAACAACTCGCACAAGGCAGGATGTGGGCCACGGGTCGGCGACACCGTGTGACCAAGCAACAAGCACGACGACTCAGCACCACGCGACGACGGGGGGAGACGCGTCTCGCGCGCCCTCCCCCACCGCAGCTAGGCTGCTTCCACACGGGTCGTTCTCTCCAAGGGCGGCACTGCCGTTCGGGTTGGACAACGCCGCGGCGTCGCTCGCCAAGACGATATGCCCAAACGCTCAGACGTACGTGGAAAGACCAATGGTCATCCCACGTAGCTCTGAAGCGCGGCGGCCGACGTCCGAACTGCCGGACCTTTCCCGAGTACGAGGCCTCCGCCGTCTAGGCCCCGGACGATACTCGATCACCTCCCTCAGGCAACGATGGCTGGAGGAAGGACGTGGGTGTTTCCACGCTGCCGAACCGGACTCCGACTCCGAGACAGACAACTATGACCCTACGAGGGAATGCTATCACCTCGACGGGGCGGCAGAAACCACCGACGAGACACGGGATGCTGCTGCGGGTGGTCGAGCCCCCGCGGCGCAAGAAGACCCCAGGACACCTGGGAACGACGGACGGCTCGACCCTCTTCCTCAGGAAGATAGAACTGCGCAGCTCGCGCAGCTGCGGGAGCTCAAGATGAAGCTCGACGAAGATCGCGAGCGCCTCGTCCTGCTCGAGCAAATCCTCGAACAAGACCTGCCCTACCCGCCAGGTGGAAGTGTCCGCAGACGCGCTCGAGAGGTACATCGACAGATCGTCGGTGACGCAGAGGCGGAGCAACCCGTCAGCCGTTTCCCTCGAGCAGGCCAAAATGTAGTGGCAGCGACGATGCTGCTACGTAACATGCCGGAACCATCAAATTCCCAGGCCCGACGAATTCGAGATGAAGTTCAGACATTGCTCCAGGTGGCGGCAGTTCAACAAGCCGAAAGTTCGGCATCTCGACGATGAGGGGCTGCCACAGAGAAGCGCGACGAACAGCCTCTAATCGAAGAGGAGGTGTCTGTCCAGCAACAACCTCCCCCTCGAGGTAGAAAGGCCGCTCTCATCCTCCCTGCCGACAATCAACGTCGACACGACGCGCGACACGATGTCAAAGAAAATAGACGCCGCCGGCACGGAGACGCGGAAGAACGTGGTTATAGCGCGCATCGCGGTGGGAGGTACGACAGCGACGAGGACCGGGTGGCCCCCGAGCCACCGGGCCCGCGGGTGTTCAGCAGGGCGATTCGCAGCACGCCCCTGCCTAGTCCATTCCGACCCCCAACCAGCATCGCGAAGTACAATGGAGAAACCAAGCCAGAGCTATGGCTGGCCGATTTCAGGCTGGCTTGTCAGCTAGGTGGCGCTCGGGGGGATGATCGAGCCATCATCAGACAGCTACCCCTTTTCCTCTCTGACACCGCCCGTCGATGGCTCGAGGAACTCCCAGCCAATCAGATTCACAACTGGGTTGACCTGGTCAGAGTCTTCGAGGGTAATTTCAAAGGGACCTATATACGGCCAGGGAACTCGTGGGACCTCAGCAAATGCAAGCAGAAGTCAGGAGAGACTCTTCGGGAGTACGCTCGACGCTTCTCGAAGCAGCGCACTGAGTTGCCACACATCCCCGACCACGACGTCATCTTAGCGTTTGTCTCGGGCACCACCAGTCGAGACTTGGTGCGGGAATTAGGCCGCAATCGACCTCAGACCGTCGACGAGCTGATGGACGTAGTAGCTAACTACGCGGCAGGGGAGGAGGCAGTCGGCGCCTTCTTCAGCTCAGAAGGAAGAAAAGGCAAGCAGCCCGTCGATGAAGATGGGACTTCCAGTCGAGGCCTCAAGAAAAATAAAAAGAAGCAGAAGGTGCGGCAGTTCCACCAGGGAGATTCGGGTGACGACCTCGTCGCCGCGATGGATCGAAAGAAGCCGCGAGGCCCTCCGGAGGGAGGCATCTTCGACAAGATGTTGGAGGAGCCGTGCCCTTACCATAAGGGAGGCGCTAACCACAAACTCAAGGACTGTCGTATGCTGAGAAAGCATTTTGACGGTCAGGGGTTCAAAAAAGATACGCGCGAGGACTCCAAGAAGGAGAAGGCTGGCGGCAAGGAGGACAACAAAGATGACGACAGTTTCCCCGCCGTCCACGACTGCTACATGATCTATGGTGGGCCTTCGACTCAGTTGACCGCGAGGCAGCGCAAAAGGGAGCGTCGCGAAGTCTTTGCAGCAAGAATGGCGGTGCCCCAGTATCTTAGCTGGTCAAGCACTCCCATCACCTTCGACCGAGAAGATCACCCTGACAAGGTGGTCGCCCCAGGCGTCTACCCGCTCGTCGTCGACCCCATCATCATCAACACCCGACTCTCGAAAGTGCTGATGGATGGTGGCAGCAGCCTCAACATCATCTACCTCGAGACCCTCGACCTCCTCGGCATCGATAGAGGACGCCTCCAGCCGAGCGCCGGCGGTTTCCACGGCGTCGTACCGGGGAAAAAGGCACTGCCAGTAGGTCGAATCGACCTACCGGTCTGCTTCGGCACGGCGGCCAACTTCAGGAAGGAGACCCTCACTTTTGAGGTGGTTGGGTTCCGAGGCACGTACCACGCCATCATCGGGCGCCCGGGCTACGCCAAGTTCATGGCTATACCCAACTACACATACTTGAAGCTGAAGATGCCTGGTCCCAAAGGCGTCATCACCGTCAGTTCCTCCTTCGAGCACGCGTACGAGTGCGACGTCGAGTGCGTCGAGTACGGGGAGGCGGTCGAGAGCTCCACCGAGCTCGTTGCAAAGCTCGAGGCCATGGCCGCTGAGGCTCCAGAGCCTAAACGTCATGCGGGCAGCTTTGAGGCGGCGGAAGGAACTAAGAAGATCCCGCTCGACCCCAACAACTCCGACGGCAAGGTGCTGACGATCAGCACCGACCTCGACCCCAAATAGGAAGCCGTGCTCGTCGACTTTCTCCGTGCAAATGCTGATATGTTTGCATGGAGTCCCTCGGACATGCCAGGCATACCGAGGGAAGTCGCCGAGCACTCCTTGGAGATTCGAGCCGGTTCCAAGCCAGTGAAGCAGCGGTTGCGCCGATTCGACGAGGAAAGGCGCAAGATCATCGGCGAGGAAGTCCACAAACTTTTGACGGCCGGATTCATCAAGGAGGTTCATCATCCTGACTGGTTAGCGAACCCTGTATTAGTTAAGAAAAAGAATGGGAAAATGAGGATGTGTGTCGATTATACTAGTTTAAATAAAGCATGTCCAAAAGTTCCCTTTCCATTACCACGCATTGATCAGATTGTCGATTCTACCGCGGGATGTGAAACCCTTTCTTTCCTTGATGCATATTCCGGTTACCATCAAATAAAAATGAAGGAGTCCGACCAGCTCGCGACCTCTTTCATCACGCCTTTTGGGATGTATTGCTACGTGACCATGCCATTCGGGCTTCGAAACGCCGGAGCCACGTATCAACGTTGCATGCTCCACGTTTTCGGTAAACACATAGGGTCGACGGTCGAAGCCTACGTCGACGACATTGTCGTCAAGTCAAAGCGACGAGGAGACCTGATCCAGGACCTCGAGATTGCCTTTAGCTGTCTACGCATCAGCCAGATCAAGCTCAATCCCGAGAAGTGTGTCTTCGGTGTACCTCGAGGCATGCTTCTAGGCTATATCGTTTCGCAGCGCGGCATCGAGGCCAACCCCGAGAAAGTCTCGGCCATCACGAGAATGGGGCCGATCCGAGACGTCAAGGGTGTACAGAAAGTCACGGGGTGCCTGGCGGCTCTAAGCCGTTTCGTCTCGAGGCTAGGAGAAAAGGCATTACCGTTATATCGACTCCTAAAGAAGGTCGAGCGCTTTTCTTGGACCCCCGAGGCTGAGGAAGCACTTGAAAAACTGAAAAAGACGCTGACCTCGGCACCAGTCCTGGTTCCACCTCAACCTGCGGAGCCGCTACTCCTCTACGTCGCGTCGACGACCCAGGTCGTCAGCGCGGCGGTGGTGGTCGAAAGACAAGAGGAGGGTCACGCGCTGCCGATCCAAAGGCCAGTCTATTTCGTCAGCGAGGTGCTTTCGGAGACCAAGGCGCGTTACCCCCAAATCCAGAAGCTGATCTACGCCGTAATCCTTGCCCGCCGCAAACTGCAACATTACTTCCTTGGTCATCCTATCACGGTGGTCTCTTCTTTCCCCTTGGGCGAGATAATCCAGAGCAAGGAGGCCACGGGAAGAATAGCTAAGTGGTCGGTCGAGCTCATGAGCGAGACTCTCACTTACGCACCTCGAAAGGCCATCAAGTCGCAAGCCCTGGTAGACTTCGTCGCGGAATGGACGGACTCCCAGCTTCCCCCAACTCAGGTCCAGGCGGAGCTGTGGACAATGTATTTCGACGGGTCACTCATGAAAACTGGGGCCGGGGCCGGCCTACTGTTCATCTCACCCTTGGGCGTCCACATGAGGTACATAATCAGGATTCATTTCGCCGCATCTAACAATGTCGCAGAATATGAGGCCCTTGTCAACGGTCTCAAGATCGCTATCGAGTTAGGAGTCCGACGCCTCGACGTCCGAGGCGACTCCCAACTCGTCATCGACCAGGTAATGAAAACCTTGAGTTGCCATGACCCAAAAATGGAAGCATACTGCAAGGAGGTGCGTCGACTCGAAGACAAATTCCACGGCCTCGAGCTTGTCCATGTCGCTCGACGCTACAACGAGGCAGCCGACGAACTCGCCAAGATTGCATCTACCAGAGGCACAGTGCCGCCTGATGCATTCTCAAAGGATCTACACGAGCCATCCGTCGACCTAGGCACGGGGGCTGGCGTCGACACCACCATCGCCCAACCAACCAATGCTGTCGATGCGCTCTTGATGGAGGAAGAGGTGATGGAAATAGAACGACGACCGGGTCGACCATTCGATTGGCGCACACCGTTCCTCGACTGCCTTATCCGCGGTGAGTTGCCAGAAGACAGGACAGAAGCTCGTCGTATTGCTCGACGGGCCAAATCATATGTGATCTATGGCGAAGACAACGAGCTATATCGACGGAGCCCGACGGGGGTCTTACAACGTTGCATCACCGTAGAAAAAGGTCGAAAACTCCTCGACGACCTGCACTCGGGGGCTTGCGGCCACCACGCCGCCCCACGAACCCTTGTAGGAAACGCTTTCCGGCAAGGCTTTTACTGGCCAACGGCCGTGGCGGATGCCATCGAGCTCGTACGCTCGTGTCATGGGTGCCAATTCTACGCCAAACAGACGCACCTGCCCGCACACGCTCTTCAGATGATCCCCATCACCTGGCCGTTTGCGGTATGGGGGCTCGACTTAGTAGGGCCTCTACAAAAAGCGAAAGGAGGATATACCCATTTGCTGGTGGCTATCGACAAGTTCTCCAAATGGATCGAGGCTCGACCCATCACCAACATCCGCTCCGAGCAGGCCGTCCTCTTCTTCTCCGACATCATCCATCGGTTTGGGATCCCCAATGTCATCATCACCGACAACGGCACCCAGTTCACTGGCAGAAAGTTCTTGGATTTCTGCGATCAGCATCACATCCGTGTGAACTGGTCCGCAGTAGCCCACCCTCGAACTAACGGCCAGGTCGAGCGTGCCAACGGCATGATTCTGCAAGGACTCAAGCCAAGAATCTACAATCGATTGAAGAAATTCGGCAAGAAGTGGGTCGAGGAGCTTTCCTCAGTCCTATGGAGCCTTAGGACAACGCCAAGCAGGGCCACAAAATACACCCCATTCTTCATGGTCTACGGCTCTGAAGCCATCCTCCCCACAGACCTCGAATATGGGTCACCACGACTCAAGGCTTACAACGAGCAATCGAACAAAGAGACTCAGGAAAACGCGGTCGACCAACTCGAGGAGGCTCGAGACATGGCCCTCCTCAACTCTGCTAGATATCAGCAGAGACTCCGACGCTACCACGACAAGCACGTGCGCAAGAGGGACCACAACGTAGGCGACCTAGTCCTACGACGCCGGCAAAGCAACCAAGGACGCCACAAGCTGACCCCACCTTGGGAAGGCCCGTACGTGGTGGCCGAGGTCCTTAAGCCAGGAACGTACAAATTGGCGGACGAAAAGGGGGCAGTCTTCACCAACGCATGGAACATCGAACAGCTACGTCGATTCTACCCCTAGAAGTCCTAGATTTACGATCCTACTTTTTGTACGAAGACTTTGTAAATGAACGCATGAATAAATAAAGTCTTTCCCTCGAGCGGTTTCTTTCTGTACCAAAAATAGTTACGAGTTATAGTCTCGACGTCAAAAGGGGATGCCGACCATGACCCATCATAGTCCGCACCCCCTCGGGGGCTACCAGAGGGACGACCCCTCCCCAAGCGTCGAAAAAGCCAAAAAGTTTCTCTCTTTCCTACTTAGTAAACCTTGAACGATCGAGTAGTCGAGGCGCCTCGAGCCCCTCGAGGACCGAAGGATAGCGAGCCTGAGAACACCTACGCCCCCGGGCTATGGAAACTCTACTCACTCCCTCACCCTCGAGGCGATCGAAGATGTCTTTTACGAAAAATCGAACAAGGAACACATATGTAGGCGCAAAAAGAAATAAAAGAACCTCGAGTGGAAAGACAAACAAACATTTAACAACCACAAAAATACTGTATCGCTTAAAAACAGGATTAACAAAGTCTTATACAAGGGGCCCCAGGCACCCCGAGCAGGCTCGCAGGCCTCAGTCCATGGTACGATCCTCGCCACCCTCACCTCCGCCCGAGCCAGTCTCAGGAGGAAGCACCTCAGGCTCAAATAGCTTGGCCAGCCTCTCTCCAGGAGCCTCCGCGTCGTCGATCAAAGCGTGAAGCCTTTCTTCGTTCTCCGCGTCGGTCTTAGAGATGTCGGTGACGAAGCCGTGGGATACTACCTCCATGTCGTAGGAGAAGCCCGAGCAGACAACCGCCATCGCCCGCTTCACCCCGATGTGGAGGGCATCCCGCACCCGATCTCGCAGCGTCGCACCTAAGTAGCACAGCTGATCGACCAGTGCGTCGCCTCGAGAGTCCTCCCTCGACTCATCCATAGGCTCGACCTCCCAAGATGTCGAGAGATCGCTTATCGCCGTCCGCACTCGACGGTTCAAAGCAACCTCAGCCTCGAGTTGAGCCTTGGCGTTGCGAGCCTCGGCTTGGGTGGCCAGGAGTTCGTCCTTGAGCCCTACAAATGCCAATACAAAGGAGCTTTAGGAAAAACTCAAGCATACCTCGAAAAGGAAATTCGACAAAGGGAACATACCTTTGATGCTCTCCTCTAGAGCCGTGTTCTCGCCAACCAATCTGGTGTTGGCACGCTCGATCTCTCTGTTGGAGCGCGTCAGCTCAGTATTGGCGACGCGGAGATCTTCGATCACCCTGCCAGCCTGAGCGACGGCTCCACTCTTCTCCAGCAGTTCTCCCTTCAGACGCTCGACGTCGTCAGAGAGACTGCGGGATCGAGCTCGCTCCATCTCGAGGTCTTCGAGGGTTTTCTTCTTTGCGTCCTCGGCGGCACCCCTGGCGACCTCATTGTCCACGTACGCCACCTTCATCTTCTGGAAGGTATCGCGGAGGGAGTCCAGGTCGGTTTGGAGAAGGCCCTTCTCCTTGTCCAGATCCGCAATGACGCTCTTGTAGGATAGGGCCTCCTCCCGGGCTCTGGACACGGCCTCCTCGACCGTAAGAGTCCGCTCCCGTAGCCGCATCGCCTCCTCCTCCGCCTTCTTCGAGACCTCCCGGGCCTCGGCCAAAGCAGCCTCCCTCGCCTTCTTCTCCTCCTCGAGCGCTATGAGATCTTTGTAAGCCTTAAGCAGCTTTTCCTGCGACTCGAGGAGTTGATCCTTGAGGAGGGGAAACTGCTCCCATCCGCCCCTCGTGGCATGTATGAAGCTGGATTTAATGCGAGAGGTCTCTTTCATATCCTGCGAATCAGGGGTCGGATGGATTAGAATACAGGAACCAGAAAGCACCATAAAGATTGGAGTTCGAGAAACACTTACAAAATAAGCTGGCCCGAGCCCGTTGTTGATGACGTCCGATAGGAGCCCCACCACGTGTTTCATCCAAAGGCGGAGCTCCTCGACATGCTCCCACTTCTCGACCTCCTTCTTGTCATCAAGGAAGATATTGGGCTCGGACGGGTCGCTGGAAGCTCGGATACGAACCCGATCGGGACACCAGTTCTCCATTTCCCGATCAGCCCGCACCTTGACGCCGCGGAGAAAGTTCTCGACGGTCTCGAGGGAACCCCCGTGGCGCAAGAACAGGTCGGCGAGGCAAGGGAACCGCCCGTCGTCATCCACCGTCTTCCACGTACCGTCCTTGCTCCCAGACGACCCGATCTCGTCCTCCTCAGAGGGAAAGCGGTCCTCCCACGCTCGACGCTCCCGGAGGAACCCTGGGGCAATCCCGTCCATGCCGTAGAGTGTCCTCTTGATCTCGGACTCGGGGTCGGTGGGGGTGCGCATCATGCAGGCGAGCGCCACCACTCCGTCCGCTCGCCCCGACTCTGCCCGGATCGCGGCAGGCGCCCCCGGGAGGAGCCACGCTGGGGTGGGAGGCCCGTACACCGGCAAATCTCCCTCTTGATCGCCGGGCTCTTGCGACGCCAGCGGCGCCGGTTCGGCCAAAATTTGAGGCGGGGGCTCGAGTGGCTCGTTCTCTTGGCCCCCCAGCTGCTGTTGCTGCCCCAGCTGCTGCTGCTGCTCCTCCTGCTGATGCTGCAGTTGCCCCTCCGGCTGGGGTCGCTGCTGCTGCTGCTCCAGTGACGGCTGCGTCGCCTCGCGCTCCCGCCCCTCCTCCTCCACCATCTTCCTTTGCGCCTCGAGGGCTCGAAGGCCCGCGGGCCAGGGAGTCCGTCCCGCGACGTTGGGAGTCGACGCTTCCTCCTCCATGGGTCGAGCGCCCCCAGACGCTTCGTTGCCATCAGACGTATCGCTGATGGTGATGGGTTCCCCCTCGACCCCCAATCGAGAGGGCTCGGGGGCTCCTTCTGACGCTCGCGTCTGGGGGGCCGCATCATGAGTCGGTGGCGGCGGAGTAGGCGCGGGACGAGGTGAAGCAATCTCAACGCCGGCTGGAGGTTGGGTGCTTGACGAGCCTACAAAACAAAGGGTAAGGGTCAGACGTTATGATAACCGACGTAATAATATCGCGACACCCAGGAATTAACTACGAACCTGGTTCCGTGGAGGCGGCACCCGTTCTGAGCCTCTTGGCCATCGATGGTTGGGCCTGCTCGAGGGTCCGTTTCAGCCTGAGAAAAAGTCAGCACGTGAGGAAAGGTGAAAGAATGGGGGGACAAAGACCGCAACAACAAAAGGGCTTACCCCACGGGCAGAACGGCTCGCCTTCCGCCACCCCGACCAGCGGGCCTCGAGCCACCCCGCGTCGGGGCGCTAGGCCCCTCGAGGGCAGAAACCGGCCTAGGTACGTCAGACCCCGCCTGGCGGGCGCCGGGACTCGCGCTCCTACGGCCGGCGTCTCCTTTCTCAGAGGCCGCAGCGCGACCGCGGGTTAGCGGCCCCGACGCCTGGGACCTAGCCGGACCGCTCTCCCTGGGCGCCAGGGGAGGGTGCGGTGCGTCTTGGCCCGCCTTGAGCGCGGAAGGAGCGTCGGGCCGGGGACGACGAGATCCGCTCGGACCCTCCTCCGGCGCCTCCGTCCGGGGGGCGTCGACGTCACCTCGAGGCGGGCCCTCGAGGATCCGATCGAGGCGCGACGCCATCCCCTCGGAGTCATCGCTACTCTCGTCGTCGTCATCGTCATCGTTGGGGGATTCTTCCTCAGGCTCCCCCCTCTGCCTGGATTTGGCTCGACGCACCTCTAATGCTTGGCGGTCGAGATTCTTCTTCTTCTCCTCCTTCTTTGCGGAGTCCTTGGCAGACTTCAGCTTCTCGGCGGATTGGCGCCGTTTGTCGCGATCGACCTCGTCCTCCTTTACTGGAGGCCTCGAGGACCGGACATCAATCCGACCCTGCCAAAACTAAGGTAGACTTAGAAAAAAAGAGTGGGGAGAGGGGAAACCTAGAATCGAGGATGCGCGCAAGAAGAAAGCGTACCAGATCGATCGAGCCCGCGTCAGGTCTCATGGGGAAGCCGTTGACATGCTCCGGCTTAAAATCACCGGCAATTGCGGCCCTGACTCGGGCCGCGACTTCATCGTCCGCCGGAGGCTCGCTGGACATCCGACATGCCTCGAGGTCCCGAGACGAGACGCCAGGGCCCATCTCGTCCATCCTCAGCGGTCGCGACATCAGAGGGAGAACTCTCCGATGATGGACGGCCGAGAGGACGAGGGCGGCAGTCAAACCTTCCTGGCGAAGCTTCTTCAGAGCGTCGAGGAGAGGGTCGAGCCGAGGCTGATGAGCTTGGACGACGCCGTACGTCCAGTCCGCTGGGCGCTCCAAGATCAGACGGCCCGAGTAGGAAGGTAGGAGGTTGTCGTCGTTCCGCAGGTAGAACCATTGGGAGTCCCAACCGGCGTGGTTGGTCGACAACCCTACCGGGATGTACTCCCGCGGCCGGTCCGTCTTCCCCGTCTTCTGCACCAGATTGAGGCAACCCGCTCGCACGGGTTTCCTCACGCCCGTGGTTCCGGTGGAGGCGTGAAACAGCTCGCCCCTGTAGAGGTGGAGCCACAGCTCCCAGTGCGGCATCATCCCTAGGAAGCCCTCACACACGGCGGCGAAGACCGCCGCCACGGTGATGGCGTTCGGAGAGAAGTGCTGCAGCTCCACCCCATAATGGAAGCAGAGGGCCCGCATGAAGCGGCTTGGAGGCGCGCCCAAACCGTGGCGGTGAAACTTGGCGAACGACACCACGTAGCCTTCGGGTGGCTGAGGCGCCCTGTGGCTCGCTGGTGGCGCGATCCACTCTGGCGACGACAGCGAGGTGCGGCGGCGCAGCAGTCCCTCCTTCTCGAGCTCTAACAGCCGGCGCTCCGTCATCGACGACGGGCGCCAGTCGTCGGCGGCGACGAGTCTTACAGGCATCTCGGCTGACGGGACGGTGGGTTCGCTACGGCTCGAGGGGGCGTGTGCGCGTGAGATGACGAGAAAGCAAAGGCAGCAAAGGAACAAGAGCAAGAAGGCGGAAGGGAGAGGAACGGCGGTGACGCGACGACGTATTTATAGGCAGCTGTCCGCCAACGGACAGATCCGAGAAGTAAGGTAACTCCCCCCCATAAATGCGCCGCCTAACAGCTCTCTCTCTCTCCTCACAGGCCGGACTCTCCGAATTCCTCGCCGATACAGTGTCGTAACGTCATCCGCCTAAAAAGACGCGCCCAACGGGCAGAAAGGCGAACCGCCACGACCGTTTCCTTCCCTCGTAAGCCAAGGGACATAACCGCAAAAGTCTCGAGAGGTCGATGGCTGGCCCGCCGAAAGGGTTCGACAGCCGATCTCGAGCGCCAGAGTCAGGGATCCCCAGCGAGCGGTCGAAGATCGGGGCCCGCCTCGAGGGCTCGCTGGCGATGTTCAAGGTAGGGTCGAGACAGTCGAGAGGAATCCCCCCGAAGGGAGGCATCGAGCCGCTGGACTCTATCGAATGAGACCGGTATCCCCGACCACGTCGACCCTGCTTTATGAGGACGCCTCCGGGCTACAGCTGACCCCCTCGAAAGGGGCACAGGTTCTCACTTGGACTACCCGCTAGGAACTCAATTTGGGATGGAAGACGCTCGCTCTATCGAGAGTACGTCGAAACCCCCGGGCAAAAACGAGCCAGTCAGAACCTTCCACCACTGGTGTCGAAAGCGTTTCTGCGAATTAGATAACATAACCCTCGAAGGAGTCAAAAACTCCTCCGAAGGCTCGGGGGCTACCCCCGCGGGGTCGCTCGCGCGCCCCCACGAAAATTCGACCGTAAATCAAAACCTCCATTCGAGCGCCAGCGCTCAAATGGAGGCTCGGGGGCTACTGTCGAGGGTATCGGTAAGGGGTACCCTCAGCGATGCGCATTATGAGGTCGCCCGTACGAAGGTTGGGACCCTCAATTCGACGCTTTAATCTTACGTACGCGCCGCCATCGACGGTCGCAGCCTCGAAGACGGAAATAGCGTCGAGCGAATCGATCGGGGCTCGAGCGACGGCTACCGTCGAAAACGGAAGCGGGCTCGAGCGAACCGAGAGGCGTCGAGCGCCAGGACACTGTCCGCCGCCTGACGCGCGCACGCGGGCGGGAGCATTAAATGCGCCTGACGCTTCCCCACCTAACACACAGGTCACGGAAGGCGTGATAGGGAGCAAGCTTCTGTCCCATCGTTCTTTTTGCAGCTTTCCCACCGAACGACCCAGGGCGTGTCAGGACGCAGGAAACAAGGATGGAACGTCTAATCGGGACCCCCTCGAGACACCCAAGGTCAGCGCTCCAGATACCAGCATATTACACGGCGTCCGACCCTCGACCAAACAGGGTCCCTTCCTAGGGACAAGTTGGGCGTCGACTGACTTCATCACAGCAACCCCGTCGGGTCCGCCACCATACCGTGCAAGCATGCGACTTCAGAACCAGCACAAGGCGGCTGGCAGGGCAGAACACAGGAGCACGCGTAATCATCACCGAGCTATCAAGATGGGACGGCTCGAAGCTATGCCGTACGGAAGCCTCGAGTAGGTCAGCGCTCCATGCGGCTATCGATCCCTACCCTAACATCTATGCATGTACCCTGTGTCTCTCCTTGGAGCTATAAAAGGAGGGACTCAGGAATAGAAGAGGGGGACATCACAACACAAGAACACACACACACGTAGTAGAACGACACACTTCATACCGCGCTTGTATTCGCCCCTGTACAAGCACTTAGGTGCAAGATAATACAAACTCTCTCCCCCCGTTGGACGTAGGGCCTTCTCTTGCCCGAACCAGGATAAATCTCCGTGCCTTCTTGCATCACCATCCGGAAAGGGGAGCACGCATACAAATTTACTCGTTGGTGTGACCCCCCGGGGGAAAAACACCGACAAATCTTATCAAGCAAACCAAATTCTTGGATCACACAAGCAACTTTTTCAGCAATGTATTCACCAATGTGCCTTGACTCAACCAATCTAAGACCAATTACCTTCTTACACAACTCCCAATCAGAATTGACATAATGAGCAACTACACTAATGTAGTCTTCTTTTGCATTGCCAGACCAAATGTCTGAAGTCAATGAAACAGAAGAGGCATCATACAAGATATTGTTTCTAATTGCATTACGACGTTCATTAAACAACTTAGCAAGATCTCTAGTAGTGGTCTACCTTGAGACCTTTACAAACCTAGGGTTATGAGCTTTAATAATGTATTCTTCAAAAGCATCAGACTCACCAATACATAAAGGAAGATCAAGTCTAACAATCAGCCTAGTAGTTTCAATTCTAGCAACTTCAGGTTTGTAATCCTAGTTATAAATAGAGCCATCAGGATTGTATGAAAGCCTAGACTGAACCCTAGCACGTTGGTCAGTTTTCATTTTACATAATTTTTTATGCCTTATTAAATGACCAGTGCCAGCGGCTGATCTTGCAGACAAAGTAGTTTTGCACATCTTACAAACAGCCTTAACAACAGTAGGTTTACCATCTATCTCCTCTTGTATCTCATCAAAATCAGCCCAGACAGGAGATTTGCGCTTACCATAACCTTTAGGTTTACCAGCAACAGAAGGAGCAGAGTCTACCGTCGTTGTCGGTCCTCCCACTCCTCCGCTACCGTCGCCCTCCAGATCGATGTGGACAGGGGCACCAGAGTTGTCCCCATCCCCAAGATCGATGCCAAATAAAGCAGCAGCACCGTCAGCAATGTCGTCGTCGTTCTCACCCTCTGGGGTAAGGCCAGGAGGCAGCATGCCCTCATCTTCAGCCATCCCTCCAGCCCCGTACCTCGACGGTGTGGGTGGCCGCCTTGCTCGCTCTAGATCGTAGCTAGAGGACGCAACATCGGCTACCGACCTGCAAAGAAAACACAAAGATTAGAAAACACAAAAAAATAGGAAACGAAAAGTTAGGGCTAGGCGATTACGGTTAGGGTTTCAGTGTACCTACGCAACCGGAGCCTGGTGCCGGATAGGATGTCGTAACAGAGGCCAGAGAGAGAAGACAACGATACACTGTCAACGACGGCGAGCAGTGGCGGAGGTCAGGCTAGGACGGACAACAGAGAACAAACTCACATATCACCAGGATCTAGATAGGGGAGATGGGAAGGAGAGCTGGAGAGGGAGGATATAGAGGCAAACTGCAAAGAGGAAGCTCAGAAAGGTGACGTGCGGTCACCGGAGTCGTGGAAGAAGGCGGTAACCTACCGCCGTGCCGGCGTCCAGCATAGCTAATCGTGAGCGTCGAGAGGCGGCTGCGGTCCTGCGGCTGTGGCCTATGGAGGTCACCGGAGTCAAGGTCGACGGTGTCAGCTCAGGCGAGGGAGCGAGGCGAGGTGAGTGCTGAGTGGCGAATGGCGAGGGAGCGGCGGCTGCGGCTGCGCTGCGGATGGGGTGGGGTGCGGTGGGGATTATGGTTAGGGCACCGCAACGCGCCCGGCTCGGTTATATACTGGCCGGGGGGTGTGGGGCAGGGCGCGGGGGATGGCCGGCCAGACCGGGCGGGCGTGTGCTGCGCCTGCTCGGGCCACCTCCGTGCCTCGGTAAAAAGGTCGTGCCGGGCCGTGCCCGTCCGCGGGCTCGATAGGCGGCCCAGGCATGGCCTGTGCCGACGTGCCATGCCAGCCCGGGCCCGGTCGCCTACGGGTCGTGCTGTGCTTGGGCCGGGCCAAAAAGCCGTGCCCCGTGCCGGGCCGCCGGGCTACGGGCTGCATGGAAATCTATAGGTCGAAATTGCAAAAACACTGTTGTAAAACATACAGACTTGATCCTAGAAGGAAAGGAGAAGGAGGAATCCTAATCCTAGTCCGTTTGTATGTGGGCTCTTACCAAAACTCTTAGGTCTTGACAGGACTATATATACGTGGAAGATCTATGTTGTAATCACCAATATTCAGAGGAATAAAGAATAGTCTCTCTATCTTGTGTCTATTTGTTTTTCTACTTTCATCTACTATATTGATCATGAGAGACGGAGAGGGAAAGGTCCCAACCGCTGGCAACATGTTTTATAAGACGTTATCAGCACGACAAGCTCTACGTTGACATCGCCGTTGAAGCCGCCGTCGCCCTTCGACGCCGACGCTCATGCTGCCGTCGTGCCGGACATGACTACTTTGACGACGACGTTGATATCCCGACGTTGTTAGTGGAACGGATCTGCTACCTCTACCTACAACTAAATCTGTACTACATCGACATGCATCATCGTCATCATGCAAGAAGTTCTACGACAATGTCAAACGCCCTACGCGGTATGTATCTACTAACCACTGCCCTACGCAGCATGTGAGGTAGATCAAATTGACATCCTCTATAAGGTATGAAAGAAATCGTATCTTGTAGATTATGTTTGTCCTGATCACGAAGACAGGCTTTTGCTTTGCTTCTTAATTACGTTACACGTGCTACCTAAAACTGATATATGTAGTACACACGTGAGTTTGCATCTAGGGTTAATTGTTTAAAGAAAAAAGACCGAGAGCATCAAGGTTGTCCTGTAGCCAGCAAACTTGAAATCATGTTGATCAGAACATAGACTCATGCATGAGTGCACACAGTCATGTGGATAGTACGGTGTCATGGCACCATGTTCGTCATCGGACGAATCATGGGTTCTCAATGCCATTCATGGTTCGGTAACAACTCGTGGCCTGAACGTTGCTAATAATGCAGCTCGCCGGCTTACCGCTGTGACAACCACCATCAATCCCTCTTGCAGGTGTGGCTTGAGTCAATTGCCATCAGCCGGCTCATCATATACTTGTGCGATCTTGCACTCGTGGTCAGCATGCCACGTGGTGTAATCGTGCACTGTTTGTGCCTCGCGCTCTCTGTCTGCCATGGTCACTGATCTTGTGGTTTGCATTGCCATACCACCGGTGTTTTTGTATAATCACCCGTTTTTGCTGGCACGCAGCCAGCATGTTGTAGATGGTAGATGGCCACACACCTTGCCAATCATGGCACCGCACAATCAGCTCGCAGCTGGCTTATATGATGTCATGTGCCGATCGACTGTCAATCTAGACTCAACATTCGAGGTACAATGCATATATTGTTTATTCTTGCAGAATTATTACGAAGAAAAAGATCATGTTTCCAATCTAGAAAAAAGAAAAAGAAAAAGGCTAAATTATTACGAAGATGCCATGTTTCTCGTAGAAACAATGCATATGTTGTTTATTCTTGCAGAATTGCACTTATGCTTTCTGGAAATTATGGTTTTAATTAGTTAACCTTAGAACCTCTGCACTCACATGTATCCATATAAATCTGAAGTTTAATGGATCTATTATTTTCTAGCTTTATTTCCTGAATTAAACAGTAGAATGAAGTATGAAAATTTCTATGCTTTCAATTTAATTCTGGAAAATGCTAGTGCAACCATATTATGAATTATATACCATGTAATACAAGAATAAAATCTTGAATGATTATATTAAAAACATGGTATAAGGTATATGAGCTTTCTAAATCCTGTAGACCTTAGACTTATCACCTTTAAGAGGCTCTATTTGTTTTTCCTAGCATAATAAATTTTCGGGATGAATGAACGGTTGGTATTAATTCTGATTCTGAAAAATTGTATATACCATAATTCTGAAAAATGCTAGGATGCTTTTAAGAATATTTTGAATAACCGTCCACTACTTTTTTGTACCTTGCTACTAGTTTACATGTAGTAAACTTATATGCACATTGTCCAATTTTATGTTAGTATATGCATGTCTTGAAAGAAGAAATATCCTAGAATTACTTTGAATAGTAAATGTTGCTATGGTCATTATTATATCCATGTAGGATATTTCGCTACCATTGAAGTATAGTGCATTTAGGATATATATTTCCTAGTATTACTCTCAAGAATGAGTATTTGGCCATAATAAATCTCAAAGGTCATGTGGTACTCAATGCATGAGAAATTTTAGAAGATGTCCCACACTACGAGATATATATGCTGCTCTACAAACAAATACAATGGCCTGAAGCTTTGTATTAAATGTCATAGAAGACATGATGGTAAAAAAAATAAATTTATTGGTGAATATTCTTGAAGAAATTTCTCTTGTATATAGAATATCCAAGAGCAATATAATACATGAAGTATTTTAATTTATCATCAGAAATTACTCAAATAGAAGTTGAGTTAGAATTTTTAGACAGCTATATGAACCAGGATATATGACTTGCATATGTTGCACTCCTAGAAGGATCATTATTACATATCACTACTATTATGAAATAAAGCATGCATGAAGCTGCTAAATGTCAAGCATAGAAGCTAAGACATGCAAGAATGGATAATAAATTTTTAAGTTTCTCTAGAAGAAGAACTTAAATTATGTGCCTATATATTTGTTTTGTCTTTGAAATTACTATCCTAAAGTATTAGTGGTGGCAGTGCTTTAAGTTTTAATTCCCGTTGAATTAAGTGGATTTTATAAACTTGTATAAGTGTTTATTGTTATTTTATTAGCTTGAAGACTAATATCAAGCATTTATATTCTTAGTTGCAATTCTTACTTGCAGTAGTATGTGTCAATCTTACATGGAATGAATTGGAATTATATGTTTGACACATAAACAATTGCCCATTTTGCCTATCTAAATAAGTTTGCATTATTTTTATCCACAAAAAGCCTTATTAACCATGAAGGTTATCGTTCTTTGTGCAATACTACCATGTAGGTAGAAGGAAGATTGAATTTCCTAGAAGCATATGAACGATTGGACTATACTGGCATATGGACTGATCTCAGAAGGATCAATTTAGGCAAGAAACTGTATAATCCATAAACTAAGTATTCAATACTTCAGCTCAAAAAAAACTAGAAGTTTATGTCCTACCCCAAATATGTTGCTCTACATTGAATAGTATGCGCGACATATGTATTTCATGCCACAACCATTGAATACTAGAAGTATGATCAAATTCTATGGAACATTTGAAATGATTAATCATAGATGATGCATGAAGCATATTACTACTTGAAGTAATTATGGCATGAAAAGGGGGAGGAATTTCAAGTAAAGGCATAAGAAAATGTGGATAATATATATTTAGTAGGCATAGCCTTCCTAAATCTATCTTTAAGTGCATGTATAAGAACTTGAAGTTCTAGTCATACTTTTCTGGCTATGTTAATTTTCTCTACATTGCACTAATTGCATGTAAGCCTGTAGCTTTGCATTTTATTGTTATCTATTATGTTGGATTGAATACCAACATTCCACGTTACACTTGAATGTGTATTACTATATTGTGCTCCCGTCGAGCTGTAAGTATCTCCACTCCTGTATGGATATTAGCATAGAAGAAGCTAAATTTGTAGCTAGTAGCTACCTTGCACTCTTCCCATAATTAGATTGGCTAGCTAGTACGCTATGTCTGTATAGTTCCCTTTGAACTAAGAAATATTTTGCTTTTCATGTGTTGCATACATAAGCAATATTTTGGTCTATGGCCAAGCGGCTTAAGATCAGGGGGAGTGAGTTAATATGAAATTAGCTAAATGGAGAAGTAACCCAATTTGAAGGGATGAATTATTGTGGAATTAAGATGGTAGATAACACTAGATGATTTGGAATTTATTAAGAAAAGGCATTTGAGGAGATTACATTAATGGCAATTAGAAAATCCTTGAATAAATTCCATGTAAATTTGAATGTTGCGTATTTTATACATTTGAAGTGTATGGTCCATTTTTTTTATGTATGAGTACTTGGATCAAATTTTTAGGCTAAGGAATAAAGAAGCTAGATAATAAAATAGTTTTATAAACTATGATATGTGCAAATCAGGGGGAGAACATCCTTGATTTCGTAGGAATGCTGAACATTCTTAAGTGCACTTTATGAATTCTAGCTCACTGCATATAACGTATCATAACCTCTCATATCTAAATATGTGCGTGAATATTTCATATAAAATTTTATCATAGCATATATGAATGGGCCTCCACTTGTAGTTGGAGATACATGAATTTGAATTATTTTAAGCCCATCATAGGGGATTTCTTTTGAAGTATGCTATTAAAGATCTAATATTGGCATTAGGGGGAGAGAAAGCCTATGTTGAATGCCAAATATTATTTCCATAGAAGGAAAATGATCTTAAGAGAAAATATTCCTTGAAGCTTGAAGCAGGAATAGTATCACACACTAAATCAAACAATAGTTTGACTAATGCTCTTGTGAAGCATGAAGCAGAGCATATGCCAGATATTTTTGAAAATGAGAGGAGTAATTTGAAGTTATAAAGAAGAAGTTGTGTTTACTAGTAGTAAACTAAATGTGTATACTATGACGCTAAAATCTACGGGGACGCCTGTGGATTCTAGTTTAGTGTATACTTGTTAAATAAAATAAGAATAAACTCCTCCATTCTCATAAAGAGAATACCTCATGAAGAAGGTTAGGCACCTCATGAAGAGGATCATCATGAAGATGAAATCCAACACACTAAGCGTGCATATCATAGTGTTGGGTATGCAGAACAATAAATTATCTCTTGTTTAGAAAATAACAAAGAGATACGATAATCTCACATTGTAAGAGTATTGGGAGAAAATAATAGTTGTCAACAATGCTACCTCTATAATTGCAAATGTTTCTCTTATGAGAACCCGGATCCGGAAAACAAAGTCCATGGCAAAGTCGCTTGAAGCGATTATATCGGGTCAACGAAGGAAGCAATTGAGGTTGAATCTCCTACTAAGAAGAATTAAATGTTCTGCAATATCTCTGGCAAATGAAATAAATAAATATGAAATATGCAGTTAGTAAAGTGGATCCTGAAAATCCATATAGTTTATGAAGAACAGAAATCGCAACATATGGAAATTAAATCTCATACTAAGTATTAAAAAGTTTAAGGTGGAATAATATATTCCTGAATGAATATTGAAGTCTCAAGAAGAGCATGTCCTAGAAGGAATAGTCATTGAATGACTTTATAGTGAAGAACACTATCTCATTATGTATATCACATAATGAACTCTCATGTAGTAGAGAATATTTCTCATAGAGAAATATTATTCAATAGAAATGAGAATATCCTTAAAGGATTTAATCCATGAAGGATTTTCCAGTTGATTCTTGAAAAACACCATTAGTCCCTGAAGTGAATGTAGATCCGAGAAAAAAATAAATTGAGGAATTCTAAATACCGTGAAGGTATCATCAAAACACTCAGAAAGTGTATATTGTGATTTTCGTACCATAGAAGGTATAAAAATAATGGTGATTTTGGTAATTGAATTGTCCCCTAAATACCAAATGCAAGACTGGATTTATTGTTTAGTGGTATAATCAAAATCTCGAAGATTTGTAGAATATATAATTTAAAATCTACTAAACAAGAAATATAAGTTTGATGCACTATCTAGAAGATATTGAATATTATAAGTTATTTACCCCATAATCCTCTGAAAGGATTTATTATCCTGAAGATAATTTTTATTTATTTTGCACAACTAATCAGTGGTCATTTATACATAAAGCATATTGCTCTTATTTATACCCATATAATTCATAGAAGAATTATGAGTCAACTTTTTGAAAGATATAGTATTGTGGTACTGCATACCATTAATTAAGCACACATTTGTGAACAATGTGATTTGAACAATAAAGTTCAAAATTTGGCATTATGAGGGGGAGCATATTTTTATTAAATCTACCTTGAAGGTAAACCAATAGAATTACAAAGATCAAGTAGATCATATTTGCTAAAACATTGAAGTTTATGCATAAATCATGAAGATAAATATCTATTCATGAAGAATAGAATATCCTAAAGAATACATGACCACGAAGGATAAATGTTGTACTCTTTTTTCCTATGTGAGTTTTTACTTGAAGGTTTCTCACACAAGGTTTTTAACGAGACAATATGTGCAATACAATTAACGAATGTGATGTACTCTTTTCTCCAAAAACCGTTTTTTTCCATTTGGTTTTCGGATGGAGTTTTTAATGAGGCATGTGCATATCGTGGTAATTGCCCAAGGGGGAGTGTTGTAAAACATACGGACTTGATCCTAGAAGGAAAGGAGAAGGAGGAATCCTAATCCTAGTCCGTTTGTATGTGGGCTCTTACCAAAACTCTTAGACCTTGACAGGACTATATATACGTGTGCTTAATTAATAGTCTCCCTATCTTGTGTCTATTCGTTTTTCTACTTTCATCTACTATATTGATCATGAGAGACGAAGAGGAAAAGGTCCCAACCGCTGGCACGTTTTATAAGAAACACAACCAAGAGCAGCTAAACAGCGTATGGTACATCTTTATTTACTCACTTATATTTATTTGTTATCACTGCACGCTAGTTGATCCATACAAGGCAATCTTCAAATGTACAGCGCTATACAGACTTAACATACAGAGTAAGAATCCAACATCCGTTATCCCACGCACGGGTAAGGCTCGGCGGCGTCTGCAGCTGCTGAGTTGCATGCAGGAGCGATCAGTAGGCGTCATCGGCGTCTGCCTCTTCGTCGTCGCTCTCCAGCTCTGCCATCTCGGCCAGCAGCGCCGAGTCGACCACCTTGGACATGTCACCGGGGGTCTTGGCCTCCTGAACAATCCGCATGATCTCGTCCACGGCCTGCGCCGGCTCGGCGGCATCCGAGTCCTTGTAGTTGGCCTTCTCCCTCTCCGAGATCTCCCTCGGCAGGTTCTTCAGGAACCACGGGTGATGCTTTATCTCCGGGATCGTGATCCTCTTTAGGCAGACAAAGTTTCAGAAGAATTCACTTTTTCAGACATCACGTTGAAAATTATAAGTCCAGGGTTGCAGGATGCAAAGCTCAGTCTAATCAGCATATGAAATATATTTGCCTTTTGGGGGGTAATCTGAACTCTGAAGATTAGGCTAACTTGGATTTACTGAACTGAGAGAGGAAGTACCTTTGAAGGATCGGCAACGAATATTTGAGACAGAAGGCGCCTGCACTCTGAAGACACTCTCACATAATCCGGGATGGAGTATTGCACGCCAAGAATTCTCTGCCAAGCACAGCCACAGGGGAC
Organism: Sorghum bicolor; assembly: GCF_000003195.3. Classification (NCBI taxonomy): domain Eukaryota; kingdom Viridiplantae; phylum Streptophyta; class Magnoliopsida; order Poales; family Poaceae; genus Sorghum; species Sorghum bicolor. The sequence goes on along the minus strand of NC_012870.2, from coordinate 57,282,767 downwards.
ACATTTGAATTGCTTTCAGATTCACCAAACAAGCAACCGAAGCAAGTTGTGATAACCGGCACAAGGGGAAGAGAGATGCTTACGCTGATCGTTTTCCGGAAGTTCCTTGGATCCTCAGGATCTTCAAATGGATATGATCCCACGAGCATCACGTACAGTGTGACACCACAGGACCAAACGTCTGCTACCTGGACGACGAGAATGAGTGAAGTATCAGAAAATTCAGAAGCCATAAAAAGCAGCTCGTTTTCACTGAAAATGCTTGCACTGAAGACAAGCAGGATAGGAAGCTGTGTATCCTTAAAGTGCTCTTTTCATGAGTTGCAGAAAGTACTGCTGCAGTATTTAGAAAACAAAACATGCCTGTCTGAAGGAGGCCAACTTCAAGTCTTAAAAACAATGATACAAAAAAGGGGGCTTAAGCATTTATGCCCCCGTTTTGTAGCAGAAACACTAAACTCACCAAAAAAAAACAAAAAAAAACTGAAGGAGCTACAAGTTCCAGTTTTGTAAGTGCTGCCAACCTTTTACCTCGTTGGTTGATGTAAGAAAAAAAGCAGAAACACATACAGCAAAGAACTGAGAATTGTCAAACATACAGTTTAGTAAATAGTAACTCACCTTTCCGTCATACTCTTTTCTGGAAAGAACCTCCGGCGCTATGTATGCTGGAGTTCCAACTGTTGATTTTGGTTTGGAATGCAGCAAAGCAGACTGAAAAGCACACTAGCAAAGTTTGTAACTGATTGAACGACACCAGAGAAGTCAGTTGCTGGTAAAGTTAGGATGCATAACAGAGCTGGAGTAGTATCCATATACAGCACCTTTGAGTAACCAAAGTCACAAATTTTCACGCGAGGTGTTGGACTCCCATCAAGGAGGGTATTCTCAAGTTTAAGATCACGGTGACAAATTTCCTGCATTTGCAGTTGCAGTTCATTAAAACTTACACTCCACTATTCATGAACTTGTGAACTTCTCGAAGCAAAGCCATACCATAGAGTGACAGTAGCTGACCCCTGATATCAACTGCTGAAAGAAATACCTGGACTGTTGACATTTAAAAGATAGGGAGCACATAACATTAGTTAAACATGGTTCGGGGTGAGAAAATAGGTTGGCGATAGGATGAATATAGAGCCAAAACAAACCTCATCTTCACTGAATCGCCCTGCTGTGGTGATTTTCTCAAATAGCTCTCCACCAGCAGCATATTCCATGACAATAGCAAGATGTGTGGGTGTTAAACAAACCTGTTACCAATATATTCGCAGAACAAAGTATGAGATTTGCAATGCAGTTTGGTATTAAGATGATAGATTGTTCATTTTATGAAATGGTTCAGCAAGGGTCATACTTTTTTTTATTGAAAAATACAGCAAGAACTTTGCCATAATTTTCTTAGAACTTTAGAAGAAAAGAATCGTTCCAGTTTTTAGGGAAAGCCATGCCCAAAATCCTTACGACTAAAGGGTAAAAACTACCCAACAAGAACAACTAAAAACAGGCTCAATCAATCTTGCAACACCTTTCTTAGGGCTCTCAAGTCTCAAGCCTGTAACATTGAGCACAACTGCACACTACGAATCAACTAGACAACTCGCATAAAAAACCACACACTAAACAAGACAAGACACAGGAGTTGCAATGGAAGACTGCACCAGAAAACAGCTAGGGTCATAGTTTGTGCAACTCAGCTAACAGTACTTCCAGTGCTGCTTAGCGTTACAAACTGGCAGATTTAGTCATCAAGCAAACAGCCGAAAATAGAACGCTATCCTTTATAATGTTCCAAAAAGAGCACCACCAGTGCAGTGCTATGAAACAATCAAATTCGACAGAAACAATCAATAAAGATATCAATCCATTGGTGAGTCCAAAATTCCCGAATTACCTCCTTGAACCGTACAATGTTAGGGTGCCGGAGCGACTGGTGATTGATGATCTCCCTCTGCACATTCTCATCAATCTGCGCAGAAAGACACAACTCACGAAAGTAGTATCCAAGAAACACACAGAACTCAAGTCAGAGCCACTTTCTAAACTAAAATTCCCATTTCTCGACCATCCAACACCCCACCAATCCGAATTTAGAAGCAGCACCAGCAACCCCCAAACTCAAGCCACACGAACGGGAGGCAGAAGCCTCTACGTACGTACCTTCTTGCCCCTCTCGATGTACTTGACGGCGACGAGCTCCTTGGTCCGCTTGTCCCTGACCAGCCTCGCCACCCCGAAGTTGCCGGCCCCAAGCTCCTTCAGCGCCTCGTACCTCTCCTCCATCAGCAGCGGTCCCGATCCCGACGACCTTAGACCTCCCAAGAATGGCGAGTTGTTGGCGACACCGAACAAAAGGAATCTCTCCCAGCAGAGAAGAGCCAGGCGACCAACCCAAATACCCAATCACAAGTGCGAGCGAACTCCAACCAAACCAGACGTGACCGGAACCGGATAGAGAATTCTCTCCGTCGCAGTCGGCGGTCGCGGCTCGACGGGAAAGCGACGAAGTGACGAACACACGGGGCGGTGGGGGGTTTTGGTCTGTTGGACTTGGACTTGGAGGCCAAGCGACGCGAGGTCAGGCCGGCGATGACAGGGGTGACGTGGCTGCGGGAGTCCGGAGCAAGGACCTGCTTGGCGCGACGCGGCGGGGCGAGGGCCGCGATGCGCGACACGTGGAGGAGACAGCGGTGTTCCTCAGAAGGGCGGTCGTGGCCGCGTAGGCCCGGAGTCGGAGTGGCATGACTGGCATCGCATTCGCTATTGTACGGGACCCACGTGGCGTGGGCCGTGGGGTTGCTCTACGGCTCTAGCCTAGCCCGTCGGCAGGCTGGGTGGGCGAGCGCCTAGTGGGCTGGATGAAAATTTTTTAAAGTTATATCGGATGTGTCGTAAGAACGTCGGTAGAGGTTTTTAAAAATTAATAAAAAGCAAATTATATAGCTAGTCTAGAAACTACAAGACAAATATATTAAGTATAATTAATCTGACATTAGCACATGCGGCTTACTGTAGCACTTAAGGTTAATCATAGACTAACTAGGCTTAAAAGATTTGTCTCGTGATTTTTAACTAAACTGTGTAATTAGTTTATTTTTTATCTACATTTAATGTTTTATGCATGTGTCCAAATATTCGATGGGATAGATAAAAAAATTTTAGGTGGAAAACTAAACAGGGCCTAAGAGCAGTTAAATCCACGTCAGAAAAAGTGCCACTTTAGAGCAAGTATTATAATGGGCTGTAAGAGCATATCCAAGAGTTTGCCAAATCTTACTTGGCAAATCTTGTGATTTGGCAAGTGTTTAAACCATATGGCAAATGCAAAAAGATTGTATCTCCAATAGTTTGTCATTTAGGTTTGGTAAAATTAAAAAACTAGGCCCACTTCTAAACCACATCAACTAATTTTCATTGTCGTCTCATCTGGCCGCGCGCCGCTGCGCGGACAATTCACAAGAACTGAAAAGAAATACTAGGTTGCTGCAATAAACAAAACAAAAATACTAGGTTGCGGAAAAAGAAGACAAAATTTTACAATACTAGCTTCATGACTGCAAAAGAAAAGGACAAGCCTAGCTTCTATCCCTAGCTGGACACACAGTCCATGCCTAGCTTCTATCCCTAGCTAGACACACAGTCCATGCCTAGCTTCTATCCCTAGCTGGACACACAGTCCATGCATGTCCTCTGAACAAATAAAGTGCTCATCTGATGGGACGGGATGGAGGCCAGCGCCCCTTTTCATCTAGCTTCTATCCCTAGGCCTTGTTTAGTTCACATTGAAATTCAAAAACTTTTTAAGATTCTCCGTCACATCAAATCTTGTGGCACATGTATGAAGCACTAAATATAGAAGAAAACAAAAACTAATTGCATAGTTTATCTATAATTTACGAGAAGAATCTTTTGAGCCTAGTTAATTTATGATTGGACAATATTTATCACAAACAAACGAAAATACTACAGTACCAAAATCCGAAATCTTTTTGAAACTAAACAAGGCCATAGCTGGACACACAGTCCATGCATGTCCTCTGAACAAATAAAGTGCTGATCGATGGGATGGGATGGAGGCCAGCGCCATTGCCCACTTTTCATCTGCTCACCACGGCATGCGTGTGTTGATCTGATTGCTGACTTCGCTGGACAGGTGAAGATTCCTGGCGCGCGCGGGAGATAGCCGGCAGCGGCTCTACACGCGATGGCAAGCGTAGTTCTGCGCGCAAATATGCGCGTATTCACCCAAAAAATGCCAACTCCCCAAATTATGCCAAGCCAGTTACCAAACTGTTGGACCATAATTTTTCATGTTTTACCAAAACAAATAAGGATAGCAAGTGCTTTTAGCAAACTCTTGGAGATGCTCTAAGCTGGCTAAATGCTGAGGTGGAGGAGAGAAGAGAAGAGAAAAGAGAGAGGAGAAGCAGGCTGTAACCTTACAGCCAGCTTAGGCACAGGAACCAAGAAACTTTGTGTGAGTGATAAGTGGGTCATATATTAATAGTGAATAGCTAACTATTGTATAGGTGGGCTGGGAAAAGGCTATAAGGAACCTTACCGCCAACAAGTGGGCTGTATTATTAAGGCCTTGTTTAGTTCACACCAAAAACCAAAAAATTTTCAAAATTCCCCGTCACATCGAATATTTCGGTATATGCATGAAGCATTAAATATAGATGAAAATAAAAATCAATTGCACAGTTTACATGTAAATCACGAGACGAATCTTTTGATCCTAGTTAGTCCATAAATGGACAATATTTGCCACAAACAAACGAAAGTGCTACAGTAGCGAAATCTAAAATCTTTTCACATCTAAACAAGGCCTAAACTTGCTCTTAGGAGAGAGGTGGTGGAACCAGCGCTTACTTCTCGCCGGCTGAAACACAAAATACGAGGGGAAACAGCTCTCTTGCAGCCTGATGCTAGCGAGGAGCCTGTGTTTGGTCCTACTTGTGATCATGTGATTGGTCCCAACTGGAAAGTATTATACAAGTAGACTATACTGTTTACTGTATGTGGCATGGCAGTTTTATTTAGCTAGTATTGGGCTAAATTATTAGCTTTGTTCTAAAAGAAAAAAATGACCTAGTGGGCCGCTTGTTAGCAGGGTTCGGTGGCAGTCCGAGAGCCCCTTTTTAGTCTCCCGTGCCACGCGTAGACCCATGCAGGCCCAGTTTTGCTTGAACATCGCACATGCTTTTGTTATTATTATGGGCCTAAAAGATATACTGCCATGTGCAAATTGGTTTAGGCCAATCTTTGCTATCAAGATCGAGTTGGATTAATTTTGCGCAAATTTGCGAGGGATGTCGACCCCCATAAGACAAGATCATCCCTATCCGACAATCAAGTTGGCATTGAGGAATGCAGGAATTATTTTTTCAGAGAATCAAAACTTGTCTCGTGAAAACAAGTCTGTCTACAGCCAATGACCAATGGATCCAACAGTTGTAGTTGATCAGGGTGTTAGCTCTATTTTGTTTGTCTCCTTCTTCGTCTCTTTAAGCTGCTCGGTGTAGCTTTGTGTTTCCTTGTGTTTCTCTGTGTAGCCCTGTTTAGCTTTGTTTTGTTTTGTTTTTCCTGTAGTGTCGGCTTCTTGTACTCCTTTTGTTTTATTAACAAAGTTCTCTGCAGGGACCTGGCCCTTTCAGTTCTCTCAGGAAAAGACCATCCCTATCCCCTCTCTCTGTATATGAGAGATTACAGCCGATTAAGGCATCCAATCAATCAAAAAACAAACCAATCTACTATTTTACATTTTCCAAACCTTAGCTCTTCCAACCCCGTATCTGTTGTTCTACAAGCTTCTCGATAGAGTTTACGGATGTTCTAGGTGGCCTTATTACGCTTCATGGAATTTCGCTTGAAACCAAAGATAACTTGCTTTACTGAATTTCTTGGACCAGGACTTTGTTTTTGGGAGAAAAAGGGCCATTTATGATCTACTTCCCTGGTGTGTTCCCTTCACAAAGATAGCCTCCTCTTGCTCTTATTCTTACTCGGTGGAGTACAGTAGTTCTAAAGCTCCTTTCTTTCAAGGAAAAGTTGCCTATCTTTCTTGGTTCAGAATGCAATCCCGTTGAAAACAAACAATTGCCTTATGGAAAAATCAGTTGAGAGGCAAGGAATGTAAACCACGTATGAGCGAGCGCAGCTAGCGAAATGTTTTCAAGTGAGTCAAGCCTAATACAATCAAAAGGAAGTGGAGTCAATGCTAGAAGCCTAAAACTCAAACAGTTCCCTAGAGGGTCATTCTTTCATTGAAGAGAATAAAGAGGACGACGAGCTCCTTCCCAAGCGATATTTCTAATATTCTTTTGCGGAGTCCGGCCCAATCAATTTTCTCTAGCTCACTATATTTTCAATCTTCGAGTGACTCGTACAATACAAATAATTTCCACCTATTACATGACATGTTAATCTAGTTGCGGAAAATATTCACCTTTCCCATAACATTTTTATCTAAAAAAAGGCGTTCCAAAATCCTAATTTTGTACATGTAATGTCTTTGATTTGATCTGGAAGTTAGCTTCGCTTCATGAGAAGCTTGAGAGATAACTTGGTGAAAGCACACAACTTGAGATAAAATCAAACGCCAGATTCGTTAATCTCCAATCAATCACAATCACGTGCAAGGGCAATGATTGTAGTATAATAATCTATAATCTATTCGGCCTTGATTTTGATCTTATATATAGTATAGGACAAAAGTCTTGATCTTATAACTCTAGAACAAAAAGCCAGATAGCACTCCACCAAGCAACGGGATAGCATGAAGAGTAGTAATTATTCGAACCAACGATAGTGACACTGACAATGTTGTTAACAAACCGTAATATAACTCTAGGACAAAAGCCAGATAGCGCTCCACCGCCCAATGCAATAGCACGAAGAGCAGCCATCATTTGAACCAACGGTAGTGACACTGATAATGTTGTTAACAAACTATAATATAACTCTAGAACAAAAGCCAGATAGCGCCCCATTGCCCAACAAGATAGCATGAAAAGCAGCCATCACTCGAATCAATGGTAGTGACATTGACAATGTTGTTAACAAACCATAATACAAAAGCCAGATAGTACTCTACCGCCCAACGAGATAGCGCAAAGAGCCGCTATCATTTGAACCAACAGTAGTGACACTGACAATAGTATTAACAAACCGGAACAAAGTCTATATGAAGTCAGAATCAAATTCTGATCAAAACGAGTCAAAACAGAATAACTGTTAGAGCAACCAGATTCCTCTAAAGGAAGACATACTAAGATGTCGTTGATTCTCTCAGCTAATAGTTAGCTACAAAAATTATCTTTAGTAGATCCAAAAACCATAACTAATAGCCCAACTAATAATTTAAAATAAACTATCTAGTCACTAAAAGTATTAACTAGTTCATATAGCTAAGATCATATTTGAGCCATAGAGCTAATGATTAGCTGCTCATTTAGATCTGAACAAGTCTATCTGATAGTCCAATCAATTACGAGCTTGTCTGGATTCTTACGACTTAGTTGGCTAATTGTATAGTTTGCCTGTAATTTGAGAGACGAATCTTTTGACCTCTTTAGTTGAACAATAATTACCAAATGCAAATAAAAGTGTTACAATATGCAAAACAAAAAATTTTACCAATTAAACAATGCCTAAGCTGAGAACCTATTTGGATTCTCAGCTAAAATATCATGTAATATCTTATCTACTACCAAACTGATAGTTGGCTAGTAGATGATTTCTCACAACTAGCCACTAATAATTATCTGGATGGATCCAAACAGTAGATATCTTAATCAAACCTGTTCTAATTCAGTAATTTAGAAGCTAACAATCAGACTCAAGCTTATTTGAGATTATTATCTCGATCAAAAAACGCATGGGTCAATCAGAATAATCGACCGGAATCTGAGACGCCGTCGCCGTCCCCGCCCGCCGGCTGCGGGGCCTGCGGCAGGTGACTCCGCGACTGTAACAACCTTCCACAGGTTGGTGCGTGCGCCACCACCCTCCCGTAGTGCCAGTTATATTCCGGGCATGGCGAGCGACGCGCGAGGCTGGGAATAACCGCACGGTGCGCTGTCGCGTGCCGAATCGCTTGTGTTGTGCCGTCGTGCGGCTTCTTCTCGGCGCCCTTTTTTCGCCGCATGTTTTGGCCCTTTTCCAGTAGAAGAAGCGTCGAAGGGGACGCGCACATGCGCCGGCGTGGCGGAGACTGACCCGCGACCCCCAAGGCCGTTTCGGGGAAGGGCGGCCGCCCCGGCCCAGCCTCCTGGTCCCGGGGCCAGGGACCAGGGACCAGGGGCTCAGCTCCCCGCCTCGTCTCGGCCTGGCTGGGTCGGTTCGCCTTCGCCCTCGCTCCGACGCGTGGTCGGCGCGACCAGTGGGCGACTCCCTCGGGCCTCGGCTCCTGGTCCGTTCCGCTTCCGCACCCCGCTTCGACCAACCAGTCGCCGCCGCGTCGCATCGCCTCCTTTTCCCCCTCCCGCCCGGACGGCGGCCTCGCCTCGCCAGAAGAACCCAGGCTGCAGCCGAAACCCCAGTCTGCGTCATCCGACCCGCCTCGACGGCCCAGATCCACTCGCCCTCGTGCCCCTCACTCCCTCGCCTCCTCCGCGGCCGCGGCTCCGCGGCGAGGACAGCTGCGGGGCCATTTCTAGGCGGGAGCTAGCGAGGGCGGCGGGGCTAGCAGATTGGTTGGTTTCCAGTGCTTGTGCCCCGTTCTACGAAACGCCCCGCCGCGGCGATGGGGTGCTTCCATTCCACGGCGAAGCGGCAGCACCCTGGCTACGAGGACCCCGTGCACCTCGCCTCCCAAACCGCCTGTGAGTTCGCCGATCCCATCCCTTTGCCCTACGCGTACGAGCTACTCGCGTGAGCTCCACTCTTTTTTATTTATTTCTTATTTAGTTTTCAAAACAATGATTGCCGTGGTTGGAATGGGATTGGAGATGCCAAATGTTTCGCCCATATATCGGTGCCGTGGTTGGAATGGGATGTATCTGTGTACGAGCACTGGATGCGTGCTGCATGATCCTTACGTTTTTCTGTTATTTCTGAATTGCCCTCACTAGATCTTTCTAAGTACGTGCTTTTGTGTTTGCTTATGTAGTCAGCGTCAGCGAGGTTGAGGCTCTATTCGAGCTGTTCAAGAGCATAAGTGGTTCGGTGATTGATGATGGCCTGATCAACAAGGTATATTCTATTGCTCATCTCTGTATTACTTATCATATTGTCAGTTTTGGGTATGAACATCAAATATGCTCACTAGCCATGTTCTAGTTAGTTCTCCTTGCTGATTGTAAGACTGGAAAGTGAAACTTGTAATCCTATGTTTTGTATTTTTAATCTTCTCAGCTGCAGATATTATGCAGGAATGCCATTTTTATGTACTTTTCGTAGCTGTAGCTTGTAGGCACCAAGATTTACATTTAAATGCTTGTTTTCGTTCTGCTCATGATTTGTTCCTTTCCAAATGTTCCTTCTTTACAAGACAACCCGATGATACATGAAGTGCCCTACTTTGTATATCAAATGATCTCTCACTTCTACTACATTTTTTTTCCAACCAAAGATGCAATATCGAAACATACTCATAAGTTATCTGTCTAGATTGGAGTGAGCTGCCTGCCATCTCAGGTTATGGGCGTACAACAAAATACCTGTTAGAAATATTGATAAGTTATCTGTCTAGATTGGAGTGAGGTGCCATCTCAGGTTATGGGCGTACAACAATGAAATACCTGTTCGAAAATAAGCTACTGTAAATTTGAACTGCATAACTAGAGGAAGTCTATTTCGGTTCCATATTTATTTCAAAAATCATGTTATGTAAAGTTTTTGAACTGTCATGCTAAGTCATGCGGAATTATCACTTTATGCCATTGGGAACTAAAATTTTGTGGACATAAAAACCTAAGAGTGATTAATCTTTGCCATCATTTTATATTGCACAGGAAGAATTCCAGCTAGCATTGTTTAAGAATCAGAGGAAAGAAAATCTTTTCGCTAATCGGGTATGCATCTGCTTGACAACTATACTCATTTGAATTTCATCACTATTGTATTGTGCTTTAAGCACTATTGCCATCAGTTAAATTTACATGCTGGCCTCGCAGATATTTGACCTTTTCGATGTCAAGAAAAGGGGTGTCATTGATTTTGGTGACTTTGTCCGAGCTCTAAATGTGTTCCATCCAAATATCCCAATGGAAGAAAAAATTGATTGTAGGCTCTTATCTTTTCATTCCATTATGATTTGTTTGATCTCATATCTTTCTAAAAAGTTTGAACTACCTGACAGTCTCGTTCAAGCTATACGATATGGATGGCACAGGGTTTATTGAACGGAAGGAGGTAATTTTCTGGACCCTTCTGCATATATTTTCTGAATTTTAGTTTCTAAATGAAAATTAGTAAAATAGCTATAAAGAATATTTTTGTTGATGTTTGGTTGATTGGCCAGTGGCATAGACGATTATTTACTCATGAACTATGGGGAAACGATTCATGATCATTTACTGCTGAACGAAAGCATTGTGTCCTTTCTTGGCTAGCTAAAACTCGTGTAATCCTCCTGGTGCAGGTTAAGCAGATGTTAATTGCTCTCCTAGGAGAATCAGAAATGAGGCTATCTGATGAGATCATTGAGACAATCCTGGATAAGGTTCTTTTAAACATTTCATCAGAAATCAAATGGTTACTTGAGTCATAAATTGTTTCTGTGACCTGTACTGGAATTAAGACTTACAGCAAGTTACGTGGTAATGACAGACATTTTCAGATGCTGATGCAAATCAGGATGGCAAAATAGATAGAACAGAATGGGAGAATTTTGTCACAAGAAATCCTTCCTTGATGAAGATAATGACTCTGCCATACCTCAAGTAAGAATGTACAAAATAGAAATGTAGAATCATTTTATGGAGACTACAGCAAATATGGTAGAAAATAGAAATTTAAAAGCACATATATCTTTACCTCATGATACCTAAATAAGTGAATGATGTATCATTTTAAATCCCAACTGATGCCTCTGCCAGCAAAAATGAAATATCTAAGGTAACTGAGAGGATTGCTTCTACTTACACAATTTATTTGCCAGGAGTTCAGAATGTTTACTTGATCCACAGTTATTTTTCTTTCACCTGAAGGCTGAAAAATGAAACTTACAAAAAACTTATCTACTTTCTATGTGCTGTTGCCTCTTCAATCAGTTGTTTAGAGATTCAATGTTACTATCATAGTGTGTTACATTTATCTGACCCAGTACTGGCCAACATAAAATTTCTGCTTTGTGCTCTGCATGAACTTTGATTTGAAGCAACAAAAATACCTGCTAATGGTTTACCTTTGTCAATAATTCAGGGACATAACAACTACATTCCCCAGCTTTGTGTTTAACTCCGAAGTGGACGATCTCGTCACGTGACGACTATTCTCTCGATGTATAGTTAACAAGGAGTTTTTTCTTCCCTCAACCACAAAAAGGAGAACCTGTGGAGGGTTACGAGTGGAGATTTCCAGCTTTCTCTGGCATTATGAATGGAGGGTATATTCATGCGGCTACCAGGAAGGGTGCGTCAAATTGGTTGCCACAGATGTACGTGACAAGCTGTAGTTTTCACACAACGATAATGATGATGCTTTTGTGTTGGTGATGATTGAGAGTTAGAGTTAGTATGCAGAGATGAACATATTTCATTTTTACCGGTGGGAAGTCTCTGTTTTGTTTGTGAAACTGCGATGTGCTTGTCTGTACTGATCAAATCTGATTCTCGTCGTCGTAGTACTGCTTGATTCTACTCCTATTTTAGACAAATGACTTGGGGGTGGAGTGGTTAAAGGAGCTACACGAGGACACAGGTCTCAGAGTTAAATCTCCATCGCGCAGGGTGTGGATTTTCGCACGAACAATCGTGTATCTGGCTGTAATGACCATGCCATCACCATCGAGGATTCACCGCTGAGTGCCAAAACTGGTGGTAGTAGGTGGTTACGAGTTGAGTGCCAAAACTGGTGGTGATAGGTGGTTACGAACCAGCTGTGACGAGCTGTCTGTAGTGGTGTTGTGGTACAAAATAAAGATAAAAAGAGTATATTTTTAGAGTTTATTAGGGCATAACTCTTGTGTTAACATTGCCAGCTTGTTTGCTTGAGCTTTATCTGCTCTATTAGTCATTCAACAATGTTTTTCTCTCACAACAAAATCAACGTAGCTTGTTCGTTTGGCTGATAAGTCATGACTGAAAATACTATTTGTTGATTTGTTATGAGAGAAAAATACTGCTGAATGGCTGGTGTCGACGAAAGCTAGTCGGCAGTCTACCTTAGGGTATACCCACGGTAGTAGTTTGTCGGTAGACGGTGCGCAAACTACGAACTCGATGGTGGCGCAAGACACGGACAAGCTTTTTATCCAGGTTCGGCCGCCGAGTTGGCGTAATACCTACATCCTGCGTCTGATTGTATTGGATTGTGTTGAGAGATAATGTGTCCTAGGGGGGTCCCTTGCCCCTCCTTATATAGTCTGGAGGGCAGGGTTACAAATCTGGAAACTAATCCTAGTCGGTTACAATTGCCATGGATAATTTGATATCAATTCCTGTTCTAACCAACTAGAATCCCGCTTGATCTCCACGTCTTGTTTCCTTGCGCAAAACTCTAAGCTGTCGGATCAAGCCTTGAACTCGTCTCGTAATGGGCCAAGCCTCCTGACCCAAGTCTAGCCGTAAGGGTATAGGGGTTTATACCCCCACAGCTAGTCCCCGAGCACCATGTATTGTGATGTAACACGCCGTCTTGAGCTTCTTCGATCAGTGAGGCTTGACGTCTTCAATAAGCAGGAAAACCGCTCAAACAGTTGCAACGGTATTTTGACCAACTCAAAAGTCAGTTGATCAACATTGACATCGAAGAAGCAGGTTGTTCGAAGAATGCATGGTGCTCTAAATTAAAAAAGATTTCTTTCCTGGTGAAGTGTGCCCACTCTACTTTTAAGAAAAGTATAAACCTCAAAAAAGCAAGCATATTCACCGCAAGGTGAAGTGTGCCCACTCAGTCCCCGAGCCTGGTAGTAGGTGACGTAGGTGCGTGGTGCCAGGGTCAAAAGAAAAGTCCTCAAAGAAATTCTGTAACTGAGATGCATCGCCAGATGCATCGTACCGATGTAGTCCCCGAGCTTGCTGGAAGGCGAAGTATGAGCCTTGTAGCAAGGTCTAAAAAATTAATATTACCAGTCCGTCTGCAATTGAATAGACTGATCGACCAGTCCCCGGGTGTACAATAGTATGACCACCAGGACCCAAGTACCAAGTGCGCTCCTTAGAATTCTGCGTTGTTATGCTGGACGACCAGTCCCCGAGCATCAAGCGCTTAGTGGTCGGAGCGATATTTTGAAGTTCCGAGCTGATGGACTAGGCGACCAGTCCCCGAGCATCAAGTGCTCGGTGGTCGGTGCAGTCTTTGAAGTTCCGAACCGGTAGACTGGGCGACCAGTCCCCGAGCATTAAGTGCTCGGTGGTCGGTACAGTCTTTGAAGTTCCGAGTCGATAGACTGGGCGACCAGTCCCCTAGCATCAAGTGCTCGGTGGTCGGTATAGTCCCCGGATTGTTGACTCCCTACCAGCTTTGTCTGGTTGTTTTGAAAATTTTTCACACAAAGAGTTGACGTGACGAGACCTTCTGACGGGATGTCAGATGGATGCCTGAAAAGTTGCGCCTGGCAACTGTACAGCCGCCCTTTACGCGGTTTGAGAAAAGGAAACCATCAATTTGTGCGAAAACTCCGCCGCATTAATTGTTGATAATCATTGAAAACCAAAACGCCGCATCCGTCGTATGGCCCGCCCACTTCCCGAGGATGCGGGAAGTGGGAGGGGTGAAGTTGTGGGTTATAAGAGCTCGACAGTTCCCCCTTTACTGCTTACCCTGCCATTGCCTTCAAACCTTCCACTCTTTCCTCCTTCAATCATCTACACCTTCCAAACTCGAATCTTCTTCCTCGACTCCAATGGCGAAGAGCGACTCCAAGAAGAGGGCCGAGCTGATGGCCAAGGAGTGGAAGAAGTCCCGCAGCACCGCCAAGTCTCTTGGTGACCTCGTCAATATGGGGCTTCTGCACGGCCCAGAGCTCGGCGGCTGGAGAGCGCCGGAAGGAGAGAGCTTCCCCGACCCCCGTGCTGGTGAGATCGTGGTGTTCGAAGACTTCGTTAAGAGGAGTTTTGGGGTTCCCGTTCATCCCTTTCTTCAAGGTCTGCTTCTTTATTATGAGATCGGGATTTGCAATCTGCACCCGAACTCAATCCTTCTTATTTCTACTTTTATCCATTTGTGCGAAGCCTATGTTGGCATAGAGCCGCACTTCGACCTTTTCCGCTATCTTTTTTGTTTAAGAAAGAAGGGAGCAGTTGGAGGCTCCAAGGTTGCTGGTGGAGTATACCTCAACCTTCGCGACGGAATGAAAAACCGCTACCTGCACTGTCCATGGAACACTTCTCTGACCGAATGGTACAGGAAGTGGTTCTACATCAGGGAGGAACCGGGCAGCTCCACATTCTGCGACGTGGGATACATCCCTGAGAAGAGGGTGAGCTGGACCGACCGCCTAGAGTTCGACGGTCAAGTGGCGGACCTCATGAAGCTGATCGACTGGTCGCGCCTGGACGGGCTTGGCGTGGTCGGCAACTTCATTTGTCGTCGGGTGATGCCCTGTCAGAAAAGGGTGCACTCGGCGTACGAGTACGCCGGAAGCCTAGACCCGACCAGGATGCGACCTGAAGTCTTGGAGAAGGCGGAGGTGCAGCAGCTGTTGAACGAGCTGTTCAACTTCGCGGATGGGGGCTTCGTCCGTGGCAGTGATCGGGTGCAAGCCTTCAAGTTGGGGCGACCAGCACCTAAGGTATCTTACTGATCTTCTTTTCCTTAGCATTCGTTATTGTCTGCTGCTGACTTATTTTTGCTACTTCTTGCAGTTCGGAGATGTGGATCGGTGCGCGGTGTATGTGTCACTTGCACCCGGGATGGAAAATCCTGCGGGGGAGGAGCCGCCAGAGGAGGACGCTCGGTGTACCCGGTACACCAGCAGCGAGGAGGACCAGGCCCGTCCCATCCCGACCATCGAGGAGAGAGTCGCGGGGAAAAGGCCAATGGCGGCGGATCCTTCGCCTGCGGCGACGCTGCCAGCGGAGAGCAGCCAAGCACCGAAGCGTCGTCGGCTCGTCCGGATTACCGATGACGACGAGGAGGCCCCCCGGGCCTAACACAATTCTCCTCACACCTCTGCCAGGTCGTGTGGCCCCGCAATTTCAAGCTCGAAAAACTTAAAAAATACGATGACAAGGAAAATCCAGAGAACTGGATCACTCTCTATGAAATCGCCGTCCGATCAGCAGCGGGAGATGAGCACGTCATGGCAAACTACTTCCCCGTAGTCCTCGACCAAGCTGGTCATCAGTGGCTCCTTGGCTTGCCCGAGGACTCCTTCGACTCTTGGGAAGAGCTACGCCAGGCTTTCATCGACAACTTCATCGCCACATGCGAGCAGCCTGGAAACAAGTATGACCTCGAAAGGATAAGGGACAGGAAGAACGAACCTCTGCGCGACTACATCCGACGATTCTCGGATATGCGCCTTAAGATCCCAAAGATTTCCCACGACGAGGCCATCTCTGCCTTCATCAAGGGCCTGCGTTTCCATGAAGCACTGAGGAACAAGCTGTTGCGTAAACGGCCAACAACGGTGGCGGAGCTCCTTGCCACGGCCAAAAATTACGCCGATGCTGACGACGCAGAAAAACTAATCCGAGACGATGCGAGAGGTCCCGACCAGCCTCCCCGGCGAGACGACGGTCGCGGTCGCTACGACAACAGGAACCACCGCCGCCCCGACAACCGCGATCACAGAGAAGGTTGGGATCGGCGGCGCGACAACCGCGACGATTTCAGAGGAAAGCGCCCTCGCGACTACGACCACGAAGTAAATACGGTCAAGCGCCCCAACGGGCGGCGGGACTACCAAGAAGACTACAACAAAACGTTGAAGGGACCGTGCCAACTACATCCAAAGTCTAATCATACCATGGAAGAGTGCCGCGTCCTCAAAAGCATCTATACACGGCGGGCCGCCCAAGACGACTCCGCCAAGAAAAACGACAAGGGAGACGGGCACGACCACGAAGACGAGGATGAGGACCAAGATAGGGACCCCCGACACCAATACGTCAGCCCCACTGACGTGGTCCACTCCATCTTCGGGGGCAAGGTCTCCATCGAATCTAAGCGGGAAAGAAAGCTATTAAAGAGAGCCTGCCTCAACATAGACAGCACGGACGGGCTGATCGTAGACCCGAAATTTCCCCCGTGGTCGCACAGAGAGATTTCATTCAGCAGGAAGGACCAGTGGGCCGCCATCCCAGAGCCAGGTCGTTTCCCTCTGATCCTGGACCCTTGCATCAACAGCATCAGATTCGAGCGTGTGCTCGTGGACGGAGGAAGCTCCATCGACATCCTCTTCCGCAACAGCCTGCCCGCTCTCAAGATATCTCCGGCACAACTAAAACCTTACGATGCCCGATTCTGGGGGGTTTTGCCAGGTCAGAGTTCAGTGCCCCTCGGACAGATAACATTGCCTGTCCAATTCGGCACACCCGACCACTTTCGGACGGAGTTCATCAACTTCGTGGTCGCGGACTTCGACGGGACCTACCACGCTATACTGGGCCGACCATCGCTGACAAAGTTCATGGCAGTCCCGCACTACTCATACCTGGTCCTTAAGATGCCTACGGAGAAGGGTGTCCTAACCGTCAGAGGCAATGTCTACACCGCGTATACCTGCGAAGAAGAGAGCTTCAAGATCACCGAAGCAATCGACCTCTCAATCCGCATGGCAGAAACAGCAACCCAAGCCGCGCAGCTACCTCCCGACCAGCTCCGATTGCCCGAACAAGAGACAGCCAGGAAGAATTCAAAATCCAAGGAGTACAAAGAAGTTCAGCTGGTCGACGGCAGCTCCGAGAAGACGGCCCTCATCGGGGCCAATCTGGATCCAAAATAGGAAGACGCGCTCGTCAGGTTTCTAAGGGACAACGTGAGCGTTTTCGCATGGAAACCCGCAGACATGCCCGGCGTCCCACGAAACCTGATCGAGCACTCCTTAAATGTCTCGAAGACCGCAAGACCGATCAAGCAAAAGCTGCGACGGTTCGCTCGTGACAAAAAGGAGCTATTAGGACAGAAATAACACGGCTTCTAGCAGCCGGATTCATAAAAGAAGTGTATCACCCCGATTGGCTCGCCAATCCGGTTCTTGTACGCAAAAAGAATGATGAATGGAGAATGTGCGTTGATTACACTGATCTCAATAAACACTGTCCTAAAGATCCTTTTGGTCTCCCTCGCATCGACGAGGTGGTCGACTCAACGGCTGGATGCGAACTCCTCTCTTTTCTAGACTGCTACTCTGGTTACCACCAGATTTCGCTAAAGGAAGACGATCAGATCAAAACATCTTTCATTACTCCTTTCAGCGCATACTACTACACGACCATGTCATTCGGACTCAAAAACGCCAGAGCCACTTATCAACGGGCCATCCAGCAGTGCCTCCACGACGAGATTCGTGATGACCTCGTCGAGGCCTATGTAGACGACGTGGTCGTAAAAACAAGGGACGCGAGCACCCTAATCGACAACTTAGACCGAACTTTCAAGGCGCTTAATAGGTACAAGTAGAAGCTCAACCCCAAAAAGTGCATCTTCGGTGTTCCTTCCGGTCTACTGCTAGGCAACGTTGTCAGTCGCGACGGCATACGACCAAACCCTTCAAAAGTAAAAGCAGTACTCGACATGCGACCACCCAAGAACGTCAAGGATATTCAGAAGCTTACCGGATGTATGGCCGCCCTCAGTCGCTTCATCTCAAGGCTAGGAGAAAAAGGCCTCCCTTTCTTCAAACTCTTGAAAGCGTCGGAAAAATTCTCTTGGACAGAGGAAGCCGACGCCGCGTTCACTCAGCTTAAGGCTTTCCTCACTTCACCACCTGTCCTTACAGCACCTCAGCCCAATGAAGACCTACTCCTTTACATTGCTGCAACCGACAGGGTTGTTTCCACAGCAATAGTGGTCGAGCGTGATGAACCAGGTCATGCCTATAAGGTCCAGAGACCCGTTTACTTCATAAGTGAAGTCTTAAACGAGTCCAAGGCCAGGTACCCACAAATACAGAAGCTCATATACGCCATTCTAATAACATCAAGAAAGCTGAAGCACTACTTCGACGGCCATCGAGTCTTGGTAACCACCAGTTTCCCTCTCGGAGACATTCTGCGCAATAAAGACGCCAACGGCAGAATTGTAAAATGGGCGATGGAGTTATGCCCATTTTCCCTGGAGTTCCAGAGCCGCACCACAGTCAAGTCTCAGGCCCTAGTCGATTTCATTGCTGAATGGACGGATCTCAACGAGCCCCCCGTTCCCGATGTCTCCGACCACTGGTCAATGTTCTTTGACGGGTCCTTGAACATCAACGGTGCCGGCGCTGGGATACTGTTCGTGTCACCTAACAAGGACAAACTGCGTTACGTCCTTAGGATCCTTTTTCCAGCGTCAAACAATGTCGCCGAATACGAAGCTGGGAGTCAAACGCCTCTATGTCTATGGCGACTCCGCTTTGGTTATCAACCAGCTCAACAAGGAGTGGGACGCAACCCACGAGAAGATGGATCTCTACTGCAAAGAAATTCGCAAATGGGAAACTAACTTCTACGGCATAGAGTACATCCATGTGGTCCGGGATAAGAACCAAGCAGCAGATGCGTTGTCGAAGTTAGGGTCATCTCGGGCCCAGATCCCGCGGGGTATTTTCGTCCAGGACATCCACGAGCCAAGCGTAGGCTCCACCCTGGTCGACAAGCAACTCACCGAGGCAATGCTCATAGACGATGCCACTCCGACAACCGGTGGTCGTGATTGGCGTACACCGTTCATCAAGTATATATCGGACGGGACAGGCTTTCAGGACAAAACAGAGAACGAGCGCCTCATTCGACGGTCAAAGAACTACATCCTGGTCGACGGTAAACTCATGCGAAAAAACGCAAGCTCTGAAGTATTGCTCAAGTGCATATCCCAGGATGATGGTACCAAGCTCCTAGAAGACATACATGCTGGATCCTGCGGCAATCACGCCGCATCCAGAACGTTGGTCGGAAAAGCCTTCCGGGCAGGTTTTTATTGGCCAACCGCGGTCAACGACGCAGAAAAACTGGTTCGACACTGCGAGGGATGTCAGTTTTTCGCTAAGAGGACCCACGTACCCGCTCACGAAATTCAAACCATCCCGTCGTCCAGGCCCTTCGCTTGCTGGGGGCTTGACATGATCGGGCCATTTAAACCAGCTCCCGGCAACTTCAAGTTTGTTTTCGTGTTAATCGACAAGTTCTCCAAGTGGATCGAATACATGCCTCTGGTCAAAGCAACCTCCGAGAAGGCTGTGGAGTTCCTCAATCAAATCATACACAGATTCGGCATCCCGAACAGCATAATCACCGACCTGGGTACTCAGTTTACTAGCACCACATTTTGGGACTTCTGCGATGACAGGGGCATAGTCATAAAATACGTGTCAGTGGCTCATCCACGGGCCAATGGTCAAGTCGAACGTGCAAACGGAATGATCATTGACGCCCTAAAGAAAAGGCTGTACACGGAGAACGACAGAGCACCCGGTCGATGGATGAAAGAGTTGCCGGCAGTGGTCTGGGGCCTCCGAACTCAGACCAGTCGAAACACAGGAGTGTCTCCCTACTTCATGGTTTACGGCTCCGAGGCAGTCCTGCCGTCTGACATAACCTTCGGATCTCCTAGGATTGAACACTTCGACCAGGCGACAGCCGACAATGCCAGAGAACTCGAAATCAACTGCATGGAGGAAAAGCGTTTGAATTCCTGTCTCCGAACAGCAAAGTATCTCGCGGCAGTCAGGCGATTCCACAACAGGCACGTCAAGGACCGTTCCTTCGTGGTCGGCGATCTGGTACTTAGGTGGAGAACAAGCCAAGAGGGAATGCACAAGCTATCCACTCCCTGGGAAGGACCCTTCGTGGTCGCCGAAGTCACACGACCCACGTCCTACAGATTGGCATACCCAGACGGAACACGTGTGCCTAACTCTTGGCACATAGACAAACTGCGATGATTTTATCCATAAGTTCTAATAACTTTTGTTTGTAAATATCTTATAATTATCAATGATAAAGTTTTCTATTTTTTGCCTATACTTTGTTGCACGCAGAACTCGGCAAACCTTCTGCAATGGAAGCTCTTAGCGACTACAAAGTCAAATACAGTGACACGTGACTCAGATAATTATACAGCGCTTAAAATAACAGTCATGACAAAGGCAAACTTTATTACAAACTTTACATACAAAGTTTACAATAAATACCCTGACGGGCAGACGCTAGTCTACTCCTACAGACTATCCTATCGGCCTAACTGCTCGGGCTGATCACCCGCCTGGCCCTGCTGCCCGGACGAAGGGGTCGGGGCCACCGGCGCCTGGCTGGTCGAGACCGCAGGCGTCGACCGCCCATCTCCCGCAATGGACGCGCCCGACAGCTCCCTGGCCGACCTGTCTGAGCCCGGCTGGTCTGGGGGAGTGGCCGTTCCGCACAGATTGATGTCGCCGATCACCATCGACGACAAGTCCAGCAGACCACCCCGAAGCTCGTCCGCCTCCTGCGGGCCGACCTCCTTGGGGTACCCCTTCACCAGCCTGGACAAGTCGACCAGGGGGTAGTGGGCGCGCACCATGCTAAGGACATGCGCGCCATTGAAATCCCCAGCGTGCTTCACAAATTGCTGGAGCCAGTCCCACGCCCCTTGCGCCTTCTCCACCGGAGTCAACTTCGGCGCGCGGGGCTGGCTCTCCGGGAGCTCGGGACTCATCAGATCCAGGACCGGGGATACTCCCTTCCAGATCTTACAACAGTTGACCTTCCAGGAGTCCCGGTCCTTGACCAGCTCATCCAGGTGCTTCTTGGCGTTCACCTTGAGCACTGCAAATCAAGCAGGACGTTATCTTTGACATATCAAAAAACAAAGGGGGCGACAAGCGGAAGATAACGAGGCGGTGTGTATTACCAGATAACGAGGCGATACGACCCAACTCCTCTCCTGCTCGGCGCCCGGACTCCAGCGCACCAGCGAGCTCTTGGCTGAGCTGCTCCTTCTCCTGTCGGAGGCGCGTCACCTCCTCCTCCAGGTCTAAGTGAATCATAACCTGGTCAGCAAAGCGAACTACACAGCTACACGAAGGTGCTCGGAGCGCGTGACTAACCTTCTCGCTGACGGTACTGGTTGGCCATGCGACGGGTAAGCTCGAGACGATGCTCCTCTTGGGCATTCATCTCAGCCACTTTCTCCCCAACCTCCGATCGCAGCCGGTCCACCTCCGCAGCCAGGGCCTTGTTCTCGGCCACAACGCCTTCTATCTGGTCGAAGCACCGTTTCCGGTACTTCGCCGTTTTCATCGCGCCCTACAAAACGAACATATGACAACCAAGCAAGACAACGCACATAATGTACAACAGTGCAAAGAACCGCTTACCTTGACTTCGTCGACGAGGCGTTTGGCCGCGTGCTCCACCCTGGCGGCCTCCTCGGTCTCGGCGAGCTCCTCATGCCCGATGAAGTGATCCCCGTGTTGGCGCCACACATACACGTGTTGGCGGCCATCGCGGGGACGACCTTCAATCTCCTCCACCTCGTCATCGGAGGCCGCCTGGGTTTCCTCCTCTCCCGTCGCAGTGCCCCCGGTAGCAGTCGAAGGCATTACTGGCCCCCGGGCCAGACCCGGGGAGCCTGCAGTCGAAGCGGCCCCTGCTCGGGGTGGCGTGGGGACTTCACTCTCCTCGGCGGGAGGAGGGGTCGGGGCTCTCCCCTCCCCTTCTGTGGCGTTCGCTGGGGGAGGTGCCCCTGTAGCCTCCTCAGCCCTGGCCGGGCTGCTCGCCGTGGTCGGTGCCGCGGCTGGGGGCTCCTCGGTGCTCACAGGCACGGCTGCAGCCGCAGGCTGCTCCATGGTCTGGGGCGCCGCGTCTTCAGCAGCGCAGGCAGGCTCACCCGTCCCCGGGCCGGCGGCTTGGCCAGGGTTGACATCCGACGCCGCGCTAAAAGAACAAAAGTACAATCAAAAAAATATATATATAGCCAAAATACGTAAGTCGAACACTTACAGGTCTGAGCGACGGTGGGTCGCAGTGAACCTCCTCCTCGTCCGGCCAGTCGGCACCTGTGCCCCCGACTCTGCAACACGAGGCGCAGGAGGGTCGCCGGCCACACGATCAGCAGTGGCGGCACGCTGTCCGGATGGCCATGAGGCCTCCGGACCAATGACGGCACGGCCTCCTCCTCCTCGTCGTCGTCGTCGATCCGAACGAACCGACGGCGCTTTGGCGCTCGGCTGCTCTCTGCCGGCAGCGACGGTGCCGGCGACGGATCCGCGGGCATTGGCCTTTTCCCCGTCACTCTATCCTGGGTGGTCGGGACAGGGCGGGCCTGGTCTTCCTCACTGCTGGTGTAATGAGTACACCGAGCAGCGTCTTCCTCTGGCGGGTATTCTCCCGCAGGATTCTCCATCCCCGGTGCCAGTGATACATACACTGTACACCGGTCGACATCGCCAATCTACAAAAGTAACAAAGATGAGCCAGCTGCAGACGATATACGAATGCTAAAACAAAATAATCTGTAACATACCTTTGGTGCTGGTCGCCCCAACTTGAAGGCTTGCACCCGATCACTAGCACGGACGAAGCCGCCGTCCGCGAAGTTGAACAACTCATTCAATAGCTGCTGTACCTCCTCCTTCTCCCAGACTTCAGGCTGCATCCTGGTCGGGTCCAGGCTCCCGGCGTACTCATACGCCGAGTGAACCCTTTTCTGGCAGGGCATCACCCGACGACAAATGAAGTTGCCGACCACGCCAAGCCCGTCCAGGTGCGACCAGTCGATCAGCTTCATGAGGTCCGCCACTTGACCGTCGAACTCTGGGCGGTCTGTCCAGCTTACCCTCTTCTCAGGGATGTATCCCACGTCGCAGAACGTGGAGCTGCCCGGTTCCTCTCTGATGTAGAACCACTTCCTATACCATTCGGTCAGGGAGGTGTTCCATGGACAGTGCAAGTAGCGGTTCTTCATTCCGTCGTGAAGGTTGAGGTATACTCCACCTACAACCTTGGAGCCTCCAACTGCCCCCTTCTTCCTTAAGCAGAAAAGATAACGAAAGAGATCGAAGTGAGGCTCTATGCCAACATAGGCCTCGCACAGATGGATAAAAGTGGAGATGAGAAGAATTGAGTTCGGGTGCCGATTGCAAATCCCGATCTCATAATACAAAAGAAGACCTTGAAGAAAAGGATGAACAGGAATCCCAAAGCCCCTCTTAACGAAATCTTCGAACACGACGATCTCACCGGCACGGGGGTCGGGGAAGCTCTCTCCTTCCGACGCTCTCCAGCCGCCGAGCTCCGAGCCGTGCAGAAGCCCCATATCGACGAGGTCACCGAGGGACTTGGCGGTGCTGCGGGACTTTTTCCACTCCTTGGCCATCAGCTCGGCCCGCTTCTTGGAGTCGCTTTTCGCCATTGGAGGTGAGGAAGTGGATTTGAGTTAGCAAGATGCAGATGATTGAAGAATGCGAGAGTCGAAGGTTTGAAGGCAATGGTAGGGTAAGCAGCACAGGCGGAACTGTCGAGCTCTTATAACCCACAACTTCACCCCTCCCACTTCCCGCATTCTCAGGAAGCGGGCGGGCCATACGGCGGGCGCGACGCTTCGGTTATCAATGATTATCGACAATTAATGCGGCGGAGTTTTCGTACAAATTGATGGTTTCCTTTTCTCAAACCGCGCAAAGGGCGGCTGCACAGTTGCCAGGCGCAACTTTTCATGCGTCCATCTGACATCTCGTCAGAAAGTCTCGTCACATCAACTCTTAATGTGGAAAAATTTTCAAACAAGCAGACAACACTGGTAGAGAGTCAACAATCCGAGGACTGCACCGACCACCGACCACATGATGCTCGGGGACTGGTCGCCCAGTCTATCTGCCCGTAACCTCAAAGACTGTACCGACCATCGAGCACTTGGTGCTCGGGGACTGGTCGCCCAGTCTATCATCTCCGACCCGGGGACTGCACCGACCACCGACCACTTGCTGCTCGGGGACTGGTCGCCTAATCTATCAGCTCGGAACTTCAAAACATCACGCCAACCACTGAGCGTTCGATGCTCGGGGACTGGTCGTCTAGTATAGCGGCTCGGAATTCTGAAGAGCGCACTTGGTGCTTGGGGACTGGTCGTCATACTATTGTATGCCTGGGGACTGGTTGATTAGTCTATTTAATTGCAGACGGACTGGTAAATTCAATTTTTCAGACCTTGCTACAAGGCTCATACTGCGCCTTCCAGCAAGCTCGGGGACTACATCGGTACGATGCATCTAGCAATGCATCTCAGTTTCGGAATTTCTTTGAGGACTTTTCTTTTGACCCTGACACCACGTGCCTACGTCACCTACTATCAGGCTCGGGGACTAAGTGGGCACACTTCACCTTGTGGTGAATATGCTTGCTTTTTGAAAGACTATACTTTTCAGAAAAGTATAGTGGGCACACTTCACCAGGAAAGAAATCTTTTTTAAATTTAGAGCACCATGCATTCTTCAAACAACCCGCTTCTTCGATGTCAATGTTGATCAACTATTTTTTTTGAGTTGGTCAAAATACTGTTGCAACTGTTTGGGCGATTTTCCTGCTTATTGAAGACGTCAAGCCTCACTGATCGAAGAAGCTCAAGACGGCGTGTCGCATCACAATACATGGTGCTCGGGGACTAGCTGTGGGGGTATAAACCCCTATACCCTTACGGCTAGACTTGGGCCAGGAGGCTTGGCCCATTACGAGACAAGCTCAGGGCTTGATCCGACAGCTTGAAGTTTCGCACAAGGAAACAAGACCTGGAGATCAAGCAGGATTCTAGTCGGTTAGAATAGGAATTGATATCGAACTATCTATGGCAATTGTAACCGACTAGGATTAGTTTCTAGATCTGTAACCCTGCCCTCCGGACTATATAAGGAGAGGCAAGGGACCCCCCTAGGACACACGATTCTCTCAACACAAATCAATACAATCAGACGCCGGACGTAGGTATTACGCCAACTCGGCGGCCGAACCTGGATAAAAAGCTTGTCCGTGTCTTGCGTCACCATCAAGTTCGTAGTTTGCGCACCATCTACCGATAAACTACTACCGTGGGTATACCCCAAGGTAGACTGCCGACTAGCTTTCGTCGACAGGCATCGAGGGAGAGTCTGCCCCGGCGAGTGCCACGGCGAGCACTCCGCCAAGGGATGGGGAGGCAGGAAGGACCGCTCCCCCTAGTAGCGTCGCGGAAGGGGAAGACAGAGCACCAACCCCTCCCCTGCCGAAGAGAGGAGGGTCCCAACGCCACCCCGGGCAGGGTCCTCTTCGTCCGCGGGCGCCCTGGGCCTGGCCCAGGGGCCAGTGATGCCTTCGACCATGACTGGTGGCGGTACAGCGAACGAGGAAGCCCGGGCATCCTCCGACGATGAGGTGGAGGAAATTGAAGGTCGCCCCCGTGATGGCCGCCAGCACGTGTATGTGTGGCGCCAACGCGGGGACCACTTCATCGGTGATGAGGAGCTCGCGGAGACGGAGGAGGCCGACAGAGTGGAGCGCGCGGCCAAGCGACTCGTGGATGAAGTCAAGGTAAGTGATCCTTAGCGCTGTTCGACATTTGTTATGTTGTATTGTTGGGTCGACACATGTTTTTCATGTAGGGCGCAATGAAAACGGCGAAGTACCGAAAGAGGTGCTTCGACCAAATAGAAGGTATTGTGGCCGAGAATAAGGCCCTGTCCGCAGAGGTGGACCGTCTGCGGTCGGAGATTGGGGAGAAAGTAGCCGAGAAGAGCGCTCAGGAAGAGCACTGTCTCGAGCTTACCCGACGCTTAGCCGACCAGTATCGGCTGCGAGAAGGTTAGTCTCGTACCTTTAGGCGGCTGTATGTGACCGCGTTTTTTTGAATTTGCTGATCTGGGAATTATTCGTGCAGACATGGAGGAGGAGGTCGCGCGCCTTCGGCAGGAGAAAGAGCAGCTCAGCCAAGAGCTTGCCGGGGCACTGGAGGCCGGACGCCGAGCAGAGGAGGAGCTGAGCCGGAAGGACCGGGAGTTGTCTGGTAATACGCACCGTCTCCGTTATTCGTCGTTTACCGCTCTTTTATTTTTGATATACTGAATCTAACATCTTGCTTGACTTGCAGTGCTCAAGGTGAACGCCAAGAAGCACCTGGACGAGCTGGTCAGGGACCGGGACTCCTGGAAGGTCAATTGTTGTAAGATCTGGAGAGGAGTGTCCCCGGTCCTGGACTTGATCAGCCCCGAGCTCCCAGAGAGCCAGCCCCGCGCGCCGAAATTGACGCCAGTTGAAAAGGCGCAACGGGCGTGGGACTGGCTTCAGCAGTTCGTGATGGACGCTGGGGAGTTTGCTGGTGCGCACATCCTTAGCATGGTGTGCGCCCACTACCCCCTGGTCGATTTGACCAGGCTGGAGAAGGGGTACCCCAAGGAGGTCGGCCCGCAGGAGGCGGACGAGCTTCGGGGTGGTCTGCTGGACTTGTCGTCGACGGTGATCGGCGACATCAACCTATGCGGAACGGCCACTCCCCCCGACCAGCCAGGTTCAGACAGATCGGCCAGGGAGTTGTCGGGCGCGTCTATTGCGGGAGATGGGCGGTCGACGCCTGCGGTCTCGACCAGCCAGGCGCCGGTGGCCCCGTCCCCTTCATCCGGGCAGCAAGGCCAGGCGGGTGATCAGCCCGAGCAGTAGGCCAGTAGGATAGCCTGTAGGAGTAGACTAGTGTCCGCCCGTCAGGGTGTTTATTGTAAACTTTGTATGTAAAGTTTGTAATAAAGTCTTGAATTTTTCATGACTATTGTTTTGAGCGCTGTGAAGTTGTCGGAGTGACGTGTCACTGTGTTTGCTTTATGGTCGTTATGATTTTCCGTCGCAGAGGATATTGTTGTTCATCGCCGAAAACTCTGCGTGTAAACAAAGTATAGCCAAAAAAGAAAAACTTTTATTACTGCCAACTATAAGAGACTTACAAGCAAAAGTTACAGGAACTTATGGATAAAATCGGCGCAGTTTGTCTATGTGCCAAGAGTTAGGCACGCGTGTTCCGTCTGGATACGCCAATCTGTAGGATGTAGGTCGTGTGACTTCGGCGACCACAAAAGGTCCCTCCCAAGGAGTGGATAGCTTGTGCATTCCTTCCTGGCTTGTTTTCCACCTGAGTACCAGATCGCCGACCATGAAAGAACGGTCCTTTACGTTCCTGTTATGGTACCGCCTGATTGTCGCAAGATACTTTGCTGTTCGGAGACAAGAATTCAGACGCTTTTCCTCCATGCAGTTGATTTCGAGTTCTCTGGCGCTGTCGGCTGTTGACTGGTCGAAATTTTCAATCCTAGGAGAACTAAAGGTTATGTCAGATGGTAGGACTGCCTCGGCGCCGTAGACCATGAAGTAGGGTGACACTCCCGTGTTCCGACTAGTCTGGGTTCGGAGGCCCCAGACCACAGCTGGTAACTCTTTCATCCATCGACCAGGTGCTTTGTCGTTCTCGGTGTACAGCCTTTTCTTGAGGGCGTCAATGATCATTCCGTTCGCACGCTCGACCTGACCATTTGCCCGTGGGTGTGCTACTGACACGTATTTTATGACTATGCCCCTGTCATCGCAGAAGTCCCAAAATGCAGTGCTAGTAAACTGAGTACCCAGGTCGGTGATTATGCTGTTCGGGATCCCGAATCTGTGTATGATTTGACTGAGGAATTCTACAGCCTTCTCGGAGGTCGCCTTTACTAATGGCATGTATTCGATCCATTTTGAGAACTTGTCGATTAATACAAAGACGAACTTGAAGTTACCAGGGACCGGTTTAAATGGCCCGATCATGTCGAGTCCCCAGCAGGCAAAAGGCCAGGATGACGGGATAGTTTGAATTTTGTGAGCAGGTACGTGGGTTCTTTTACCGAAGAACTGGCACCCCTCACAATGTCGGACCAGTTTTTCGGCGTCGTTGACCGCGGTTGGCCAATAAAATCCTGCTCGGAAAGCTTTACCGACCAGCGTTCTGGATGCAGCGTGGTTACCGCAGGATCCGGCATGTATGTCTTCGAGGAGTTTGAGGCCATCATCTTGAGATATGCACTTGAGTAGTACCTCGGAGCTTGCATTTTTTCGCATGAGTTTGCCATCCACCAGTATGTAATTCTTTGATCGTCGAATGAGGCGTTCGTTCTCTGTTTTGTCTTGAAAACCCGTACCATCCGATATATACTTGATGAACGGGGCACGCCAATCACGACCACTGGTTGTCGGAGTGGCATCGTCTATGAGCATGGTTTCCGTGGGTTGCTTTTCGACCAGGCCAGAGCCCACGCTTGGCTCGTGGATGTCCTGGACGAAAACACCCCACGGGATCGGGGCCCGAGATGACCCTAACTTCGACAACGCATCAGCTGCCTGGTTCTTATCCCGGACCACGTGGATGTACTCTATGCCATAGAAGTTGGTTTCCCATTTGCGAATTTCTTTGCAGTAGAGATCCATCTTCTCGTGGGTCGCATCCCACTCCTTGTTGAGCTGGTTGATAACTAAAGCAGAGTCGCCATAGACATAGAGGCGTTTGACTCCTAGCTCAACGGCTAGCCTTATGCCGTGCAGGCATGCTTCGTATTCGGCGACGTTGTTTGATGCCGGAAAAAGGATCCTAAGGACGTAACGCAGTTTGTCCTTGTTAGGTGATACGAAGAGTATCCCAGCGCCAGCGCCGTTGATGTTCAAGGACCCGTCGAAAAACATTGACCAGTGGTCGGAGACGTCGGGAACGGGAGGCTCGTTGAGATCCGTCCATTCAGCAATTAAATCGACCAGGGCCTGAGACTTGACTGTGGTGCGGCTCTGGAATTCCAGGGAAAATGGGCATAACTCCATCGCCCATTTTACAATTCTGCCGTTGGCGTCTTTATTGCGCAGAATGTCCCCTAGAGGAAAACTGGTGGTTACCAAGACTCGATGGCCGTTGAAATAGTGCTTCAGCTTCCTTGATGTTATCAGAATAGCGTACATGAGCTTCTGTATTTGTGGATACCTGGCCTTGGATTCGTTTAGGACTTCGCTTATGAAGTAAACGGGTCTCTGGACCTTGTAGACGTGACCTGGCTCATCTCGCTCGACCACTATTGCCGTGGAGACAACCCTGTCGGTTGCAGCAATGTAAAGGAGTAGGTCTTCATTGGGCTGAGGTGCTGTAAGAACAGGCGGGGAAGTGAGGAAAGCCTTAAGCTGGGTGAACGCAGCGTCGGCTTCCTCTGTCCAGGAGAACTTTTCCGACGCCTTCAAGAGTTTGAAGAAAGGGAGGCCTTTTTCTCCTAGTCTTGAGATGAAACGGCTAAGCGCAGCCATACACCCGGTGAGCTTCTGAATGTCTTTGACATTTTTAGGTGGTCTCATGTCAAGTACTGCTTTTACTTTTGAGGGATTCGGCCGTATGCCGTCGCGACTGACAACGTTGCCGAGCAGTAGACCAGAAGGAACGCCGAAGATGCACTTCTTGGGGTTAAGCTTCCACTTGTATCTATTAAGCGCCTTAAAGGTTCGGTTTAGGTTGTCGATTAGGGTGCTTGCATCTCTTGTTTTGATGACCACGTCATCGACATAGGCCTCGACGAGGTCATCACGAATCTCGTCGTGGAGGCATTGCTGGATGGCCCATTGATAGGTGACTCCGGCGTTATTGAGTCCGAATGACATGGTCGTGTAGCCATATGCGCCGAAAGGAGTAATGAAAGATGTTTTTATCTGATCGTCCTCCTTTAGCGAGATCTGGTGATAACCAGAGTAGCAGTCTAGAAAAGAGAGGAGTTCGCATTCGGCCGTTGAGTCGACCACCTCGTCGATGCGAGGGAGACCAAAAGGATCTTTAGGACAGTGTTTATTGAGATCGGTGTAATCAACGCACATTCTCCATTCATTATTCTTTTTGCGTACAAGAACTGGATTGGCGAGCCAATCGGGGTGATACACTTCTTTTATGAATCCGGCTGCAAGAAGCCGTGTTATTTCTGTCCTAATAGCCTCCTTTTTGTCACGAGCGAACCGTCGCAGCTTTTGCTTGATTGGTCTTGCGGTCTTCGAGACATTTAAGGAGTGCTCGATCAGGTTTCGTGGGACGCCAGGCATGTCTGCGGGTTTCCATGCGAAAACGCTCACGTTGTCCCTTAGAAACCTGACGAGCGCGTCTTCCTATTTTGGATCCAGATTGGCCCCGATGAGGGCCGTCTTCTCGGGGTTGCCGTCGACCAGCTGCACTTCTTTGTACTCCTTGGATTTTGAGTTCTTTCTGGCGGTCCCTGCTCGGGTAATGGGAGCTGGTCGGGAGGCAGCTGCGTGGCTTGGGTTGCTGTTTCTGCCATGCGGATTGAGAGGTCGATTGCCTCGGTAATCTTGAAGCTTTCCTCTTCGCAGGTATACGCGGTGTAGACGTTGCCTCTGATGGTTAGGACACCCTTCTCCGTAGGCATTTTAAGGACCAGGTATGAGTAGTGCGGGACTGCCATGAACTTTGTCAACGATGGTCGGCCCAGTATGGCGTGGTAGGTCCCGTCGAAGTCCGCGACCACAAAGTTGATGAACTCTGTCCGAAAGTGGTCGGGTGTGCCGAATTGGACAGGCAGTGTTATCTGTCCGAGGGGCACTGAACACTGACCTGGCAAAACCCCCCAGAATTGAGCATCGTACGGTTTTAGTTGTGCGGGAGATATTTTGAGGGCGGGCAGACTGTTGCGGAAGAGGATGTCGATGGAGCTTCCCCGTTCCACGAGCACGCGCTCGAATCTGATGCTGTTGATGCAAGGGTCCAGGATCAGAGGGAAATGACCTGGCTCTGGGATAGCGGCCCACTGATCCTTCCTGTTGAATGAGATCTCCCTGTGCGACCATGGGGGAAATTTTGGGTCTGCGATCAGTCCGTCTGTGCTGTCTATGTTGAGGCAGGCTCTCTTTAATAGCTTTCTCTCTCGCTTAGATTCGATGGAGACCTTGCCCCCGAAGATGGAGTGGACCACGTCAGTGGGGCTGACGTATTGGTGTCGGGGGTCCCTATCTTGGTCCTCGTCCTCGTCTTCGTGGTCGTGCCCGTCTCGCTTGCCATTTTTCTTGGTGGAGTCGTCTTGGGCGGCCCGTCGTGTGTAGATGCTTTAGAGGACGCGACACTCCTCCATTGTATGATTAGACTTTGGATGCAGTTGGCACGGTCCCTTCAACGTTTTGTTGTAGTCTTCTTGGTAGTCCCGCCGCCCGTTGGGACGTTTGACCGTATTCACTTCATGGTCGTAGTCGCGGGGGCGCTTTCCTCTGAAATCGTCGCGATTGTCGCGGCGCCGATCCCAACCTTCTCTGTGATCGCAGTTGTCGGGGCGGTGGTGGTTCCTATTGTCATAGCGGCCGCGACCGTCATCTCGCCGGGAAGGCTGGTCGGGACCTCTCGCATCGTCTCGGATTAGTTTCTCTGCGTCGTCGGTATCGGCGTAATTTTTAGCCGTGGCGAGAAGCTCCGCCACCGTTTGTGGCCGTTTGCGCAACAGCTTATTCCTCAGCGCTTCATGGAAACGCAAGCCCTTGATGAAGGCAGAGATGGCCTCGTCGTGGGAAATCTTCGGGATCTTAAGGCGCATATCCGAGAATCGTCGGATGTAATCGCGCAGAGGTTCATTCTTCCTGTCCCTTATCCTTTTGAGGTCATACTTGTTTCCAGGCTGCTCGCATGTGGCGATGAAGTTGTCGATGAAGGCCTGGCGTAGCTCTTCCCAAGAGTCGAAGGAGTCCTCGGGCAAGCCAAGGAGCCACTAATGACCAGCCTGGTCGAGTACTACAGGGAAGTAGTTGGCCATGACGTGCTCATCTCCCGCTGCTGATCGGACGTCGATTTCATAGAGAGTGATCCAGTTCTCTGGATTTTCCTTGCCGTCGTATTTTTTAAGTTTTTCGAGCTTGAAATTGCGGGGCCACACGACCTGGCGGAGGTGTGAGGAGAACTGTCTTAGGCCCGGGGGGGCGTGCGTTGCATCGTACTCGATACGGCGCAGGTTTTCGTGGGCTGCTCTCTCTGTGGCGCGCCTGTTGATGCGGTCCCGGGCATCTTTGGGAGGGATGTTGTATCGGAGATCCCTGTGCTGGTTTACTTCTTGACCGCGTCTACAGTTCTGCTCGCGGTGACCGTCAGTATCCCGACCACCATCGTCAGGCCGTGAATCTTTTCGATGGTTGTCGGGAGAGCGGCTGCGGTGACGCCTGCTGGGAGGCGGTGAGGTCCGGCTACGATTAGTCTGGTCGGAGGTGGCTTCCGTATAAGAGACGTCCTGGACTCTCTTGAGCAGGGTGGCTGTCTGTCCCATTGCGGCGATCAGGTGCGCTCGGACGCTGGTTCGGACTCCCTGGCACTCAGGGGTATCAGGGAGCCGATCTAGATTAGCCATGGCGACAGCCACGTTGGCGCTTGGCGTTTTGTAGACTAGCTGGTCCCCGACCATGTCAAAAGCGTCGTTGAGATTGTGCGGTGGAATTTGTCATTGCTCATCTGCGCGTCGTCGGGCGCGATCGACGTTGCGCTGCTCGCGGAGCTGCCTCTGCTCGTCCGTTTCTCCATCAACGACCGGCTCATCGGCGCTGACGTTGAAAACAATGTCTCCTCGCCGAGGGGGGAATACCGGGAAACGAGAGAAACCCGGAGGGTGTGAAGGCAAATCCAGGTCGTAGTCCTCGTCTTCGGAGTTTATAACTTCGGTGGGGACGGAACCGGTGCTCGAGTTGGTGCTGGAAGCCTGGCCGTCCCGTAGTTCTCGGATCGTCACCATGTTGACGTAGTGACGAGCTGGTCGACCGTTCCTTTTCGGCGGCCAACCCGCCTTGCTGAAAACGGATTGGATGTGCCGCGAGTACAGAGAGGCCGAGTTGTTCAGGCCGCAAGGATGATCTTCCTTCTTGAGCTTGACAGATCGGCCTGAGGGAGTTGAGGTTATCGTCAGAGACGTTCCCAGCCGTTCGTGTGTAACGACACGAGTTGGCCGGCGGGATTTGAAAAAATTCATTGGAGCAGCTTGATCAGGCCGACGCAGGATTCCGTCTACTAGTTGGGAGGCTTCAAGTAGCTTGGAATCAGCGCGATCAAGCGCTTGGAGGAGGTCCGAGCAGTCAATCTTCTTTCCCTTGTAGAGCGGAAACGGTGGTCGGGTGCTCGGTGCCGCCACGCGAGTGGTCGGAGACGTCGTGATCTCAGATTGGATCTGAGTTTCTTTCGAAACCGTGATCGTGAGGCCATCGCTGCACGTTGTCCACGTGATCTGGCCAACGGTGAACATGAGGCCTTCAGGCACGGTCTCGGAAGCTGGGATCGTGACCATCTTGTTCGCCGGAGAAGTTGCACGCACACCCCCTACCTGGCGCGCCACTGTCGACGAAAGCTAGTCGGCAGTCTACCTTAGGGTATACCCACGGTAGTAGTTTGTCGGTAGACGGTGCGCAAACTACGAACTCGATGGTGGCGCAAGACACGGACAAGCTTTTTATCCAGGTTCGGCCGCCGAGTTGGCGTAATACCTACGTCCTGCGTCTGATTGTATTGGATTGTGTTGAGAGATAATGTGTCCTAGGGGGGTCCCTTGCCCCTCCTTATATAGTCTGGAGGGCAGGGTTACAAATCTGGAAACTAATCCTAGTCGGTTACAATTGCCATGGATAATTTGATATCAATTCCTGTTCTAACCGACTAGAATCCCGCTTGATCTCCACGTCTTGTTTCCTTGCGCAAAACTCTAAGCTGTCGGATCAAGCCTTGAACTCGTCTCGTAATGGGCCAAGCCTCCTGACCCAAGTCTAGCCGTAAGGGTATAGGGGTTTATACCCCCACAGCTGGCATATTTGGTATCTTTCGGATGTGATGCATCTATAGTTAAAGAAACACTATGAAACAAACATTAATTCTTCTTAAAATACAAACTATACCTGATGTATGATACATCAATCTAATTAGCACTAAATTTCTAACATCAACTCAATCAATCTAATTCATAGGCAAAAACAAATCATATCAACAATAGAATCAAAGAAGAGAAATATAACATGGACACTAATCCTAAAATCATACAGATACATTTGGAGATTAGTACAAAGAAAAATGAGCAAAGCACTAAGAGCATGTTTGGTTATGAGTGACTGAAAGTAGGGAAAGAGAGTTTGTAGATAATAGTTTACGAATATTTTATTTGTTTCGTGGGATTAGAAATTTTAGTGGGAAACGGAATGTGACTTCAGAATGCTAACTTTTAGTAATGACTCCCCTAAGGGAGAGGTATTAATTGGGTGGTTGTGCTTTAATAAAAATAAATATCATTGTCTATCATAACTTGTCATATAATTTCTCACTCGGAAACACCCACATCAACAAGAGGATATGCATTCCATATTCAACCACCTTCTTATTTCATTTCATGAACTGTTGACGAAAGCTAGTCGGCAGTCTACCTTGGGGTATACCCACAGTAGTAGTTTATCGGTAGACGGTGCGCAAGCTACAAACTTGATGATGACGCAAGACACAGACAAGGTTTTTATCCAGGTTCGACCGCCGTGTGGGCGTAATACCTACGTCCTGCGTCTGTATTGAGTTGTGTTGAGATCAGATCTGTATCACCTGCCCTCTAGGGGACCCCTGCCTCTCCTTATATATCATGAAGGGACAGAGTTACAAGTAAACTATACTATTTGGTACAATATCTTGTAGCCTTGCGGTGCACGTCGACCAGCGTCATGCGTCGCACGTCTTCATCTTGTGGGTTGAGCCACCTCTGATGGTGCGGCCCATATCGGCCTATGAGGGTATAGAGGTTTATACCCCCACAGCTAGTCCCCGAGTGAAAGAGCATCTAGGCCCTTAGTGATTTCGGTGATTAATGACATTGTTGATTACCTTGACTAACGTGTGTTTTGTAGAGGCAAAGTCATAGGTAAGGTCATGGTAAATAGGTACTCGATGGATAGGGACGTACATGCCAACTTAATAGTGGAAATCGTTTCGGTTTTCAAAGATGGATGGACATCGTCGAGACTAGACTAGGTCTAAGTGCCATATGGTGAAGAAGGGCACTTAGAGTAGTTTAGGACTTTGTTCTCCTTTGACCGTACTATTAAGAGGGGCTTTGATCTAGTAGCTTGACTTAGGCAAGGCTTTAGGTTTAGGTGTGGTGCACACTTGGTAAACCTAGCACTAGGCAGCTCAGAGATAGTCCTTAGATCGAGAGGAACAAACTTCGTGTTGGAGCGTTCACGTTTCGATGAAGTTTGGGTGCCCAAAGGGGCACCGGACGCTGCACCGGATGCTCTGTGAGTGCGTCCGGTGAGGTCCTTAGCCGTTGGAACAGTTTGGTGCTTAGGGTTAGGCACCGGACGCTGGCACCGGACGCACCGGGCAGCGTCCGGTCCCTTACCCAAGGAGCTTGCAAAGTTCCCCTGAGCACCGGACGCTAGCACCGGACGCACCAGGTAGCGTCCGGTCCCATGCGCAGGGAGCATGTAATTTTTCCCTTAGCACCGGACGGTGCACCGGACGCTGAGAGTTAGCGTCCGGTGACCTGTCAGAGCGAAGTACAGTTAGCCGTTATGCAGCACCGGACGCTCGGTGCAGTGCGTCCGGTGCAACATAATGTGCGTCCGGTGACCCCGTTTTCAGTGGAAAACGGTTGGCTGACCTTTGGACTTCGTGGATAGTATTTATACTTCTCCACCTCGTCCATGAGAGCTCTCTTGCCCATTTGAACATCAGAGAAACTTGTTGTGGAGCAAGAGAGTTGCAAGAGCCTAGAGAGGATTAAGATTGGAGTGATTTCTTGAGAGAATCCTTCTCTAGTGAGTTCCAAGAGTCAAGTGTGCATCCACCACTCTCTAGTGCCTTGTTTGGGTCAAGTGAGAGTTCTTTGCTTGTTACTCTTGGTGATCGCCATCACCTAGACGGTTCGGTGGTGATTGGAGGCACGAAGACCACCCGGAGTTCTTGTGGGTGGCTCGTGTCAAGCTTGTGAGCGGTTTTGGGCGATTCACCGCGACGGAGTGTCGAAGAATCAGCCCGTAGAGAGCACTTGGTCCTTGCGCGGACCAAGGGGGAGCAAGACCCTTGCGCGGGTGCTCCAACGAGGACTAGTGGAGAGTGGCGACTCTCCGCTACCTCGGCAAAACATCGCCGAGCACTTTCTTCCACTACTCCTTTACTTTCTAGCATTTACTTTGTGTTTTTACATTCTTAGAATTGCCATGATAGAATAGGATTGAAACTAGGTTGCAAAACTTTTTATCCGGTAGCTCTCTAAGTCACACTAGGCACAAGGGGTTGAATTGGAGCTTATAGGTTGCTTAAATTTTTAGAGAAGCCCAATTCACCCCCCCCCTCTTGGGCATCTTGATCCTTTCAATTGGTATCAGAGCCTAGTGCTCATTATTTAGGCTTCACCGCCTAGAGAAAGATGTCTAACGGGGATGGACCGCCACCCATGTTCGATGGGGATGACTTCCCGTATTGGAAAATACGGATGGAGTCATACCTTGAGGCATGCGATGTAAAGTGCCTAAAAGCCGCGACCGAAGGGTTTGCCCCTCCGGAAAGAGCCACCGCTCTTACTCCACAAGAGCAAGAAAACGAGAAGTGGAATGCAAAGGCCAAAAAAGACATCTTTAGAGGTCTTTGCAAAGAAGTGTTCAACCGTGTTCGGAGTCACAAAACCGCCAATGAACTTTGGAAGGAACTTTGTGCGCTCCATGAGGGAACTAAGAGTGAACGCGAGGAACGCTATCACCTAGTGATGAACAAGCTTAATACTTTTGAAATGCTTCCTAAAGAAAATGCTAATGAAATGTATTCTCGCTTGAATGTCATTGTAGAGGAGCTAAATGGACTTGGGCTCACACAAATGAGTACGGCGGATGTAGCAAGGAAGATACTATGTGTGCTTCCCATTGAGAAATATGGGCACATAGTAACCGTGCTTCATCAAGGCGATCTTTCCACCGCTACACCAACCACCATATTGGGGAAGATCAATGCTCATGAGATGTACATGCACATGAATCCTCAAGATGGCTCCTCATCGGCCAAGAAAGAAAAGAAGGACTTGGCTCTCAAAGCTTCTCACAAGGGCAAAGCCAAAAAGATTGAAGTCGAGTCATCAACTTCAAGTGATGATGATGCATCTATTGCCCTCATGGTGAGAAGAACCACAAAAATGTTGAAGAAGCTCAACAAGAATGGAGTCAACTTTGACTCCAAGAAGAAGAAGTTCTTCACAAGTAGCAAGAGGAAACCCATCTCCGAGATGGATTGCTACAATTGTGGTGAGCTTGGTCATCTTGCTCATCAATGTCCAAAGCCCAAGAAGGACAAGTACAAGAAGAAGAACAAAGAGCAAGATGACTCAAGTGATGACGAGAAGAATGACAAGAAGCAATACAAGAAGAAAGGTGGCAAGAAGAAGGAGCACTACAAGAAAAAGAATGGCAAGGCTTATATTGTTGGTGATTGGCTCACCGACATTGAAAGCTCAAGTGGTGACTCATCCGAAAATGAAAGTGATGATGAGAAGGTTGCCGCCATTGCCATTGATGCTCCATCACCATCATCTTCACCACCATCTACATCCTCTACACATCTATGCCTTATGGCTAAGGGTGACCGGAAGGTACAAAGTGAGGATGAGAGTAGTGAGAGTGATAGTGAATATGAATCACCTTCTTATGATGAACTTGTAAAATTGCTTAACAAATACACAAAAGTCATAAGAAAGACTAGAAGTGAAAATGAAAAGCTTGAACTTGAAAATGAGACACTTCTAGCAAAGCTTAAGTCTAGTGATGAGCTTAGAGATCAAAATGAGATCATGACCACTAAGCTCAAGGAGCTCAAACTCTCTCTAAAAGAGCTCAAAGAAAAACATGATAAACTTGAGAGTGTTCATGATGAGCTTATCACTAGATATAGAGCAATGAAAGAAGAGATAACAACTCTAAAAGCAAACTATGACAACCTTGAGATTGCTTATGAACTTGCAATTGATGAAACACATGTTGCTACTAACAATGTTGCTAAGCTTGATGTAGCCACATCTTGTGATGACTTACTTGTGGAGAGCACAAGCAAATGTGTTGATTGCAAGGGCAAGAAAGTGGTAGTGGCCGAGAGTTATGAGGACACTATCAAGCTCAAGGATGAGATCGTCATGCTCAAGAAAGAGTTGCAAGAACAAGCCAAGCACAAGAAAATTGTGATTGAGTCACTTGATCAAGACAAGAAGCTTGCTTATGAGAACAAGTTTCTCAAGGAAGAAAATCAATATCTCAAGCTTGGTTTGATGTATGATAAGCAAGAAGAAGATGAGACATTCATCTTGGACGAGTTAGCTAGCAACAATGACCCAATCATCAAGAAGCTAACTCAAGAGAACAACAAGCTCAAGAAAGAGAAGTAACACCTAACCATGGGGTTAGCAAAGTTCACAAAGGGGAAAGACCTTCAAAGTGAGCTTTTTATGAACACCGTCATGAAGATGGACAAGAGTGGAATTGGCTACAAGGCTCATCAAACAAAGCTCATCAAGTCTCTAGCCACTCATGATCAAGCAAGCAAGCCAAAGCCAAAGAGATGTTTTGAGTGTGGTCAAGAAGGACACTTTGCTCATGAGTGTAAGGCACCACTACCACCACCCTTGCCCAAGCATGCAAGACCATTTGCCTTCAATGCTCACTACATTGTAAGAAAAGACAAGAGTGGCAAGGTCAAGGTTAGCTTCATGGGGCCGCCAAACAAGCAAAGGCCAAAGAAGATTTGGGTGCCAAAGCAACTAGTAGAGAAGGTCAAGGGCCCTAAGCAAATATGGGTCCCTAAATCTCAAGCTTGATCTCTTGTGTGTAGGTGAACTACAAGACCGGTGGATCACATTGGGTAATTGATAGTGGTTGCACTCAACATATGACCGGAGATCCCCGGATGTTCACCTCTCTTGATGAAGATGTTGACAACCAAGAGAAGATCACATTTGGTGACAACTCAAAAGGGAAAGTCAAGGGACTAGGAAAGGTTGCTATATCAAATGACAACTCCATCACCAATGTGCTCTATGTGCAATCTTTGAGTTTCAACTTGCTCTCGGTTGGACAACTTTGTGATCTTGGATTTGAATGCCTATTCAAGAAGAAGGAAGTAATTGTGACCAAGGAAGATGACAATGAAGTGATATTCAAAGGCTTCCGACACAATAACTTATATGTAGTTGATTTCTCATCAAATGAAGTTGATGTCAAGACTTGCTTATTCACCAAGACTTCACTTGGATGGTTGTGGCATAGAAGGTTAGCACATATTGGAATGGGCACACTCAAGAAGTTGATGAAGAAAGAATTGATTAGAGGCTTGAAGGATGTGACATTTGAGAAGGACAAGCTTTGTAGTGCATGTCAAGCGGGCAAACAAGTTGCAAACACTCATCCAACCAAAGCCTATCTCTCTACTTCAAGAGTGCTTGAGCTACTTCACATGGATTTGTTTGGACCAACCACATATGTTAGTCTTGGAGGCAACAAATATTGCTTGGTCATAGTTGATGATTACTCCCGGTACACTTGGACATTCTTCTTGCAAGACAAGGCCGAAGTTGCATCAATATTCAAGAAATTTGCAAAGAATGCCCAAAATCAATTTGATGTGAAGATCAAGAAAATTAGAAGTGACAATGGCAAAGAGTTTGACAACACCAACATTGAAGAGTATTGTGATGAAGTGGGAATCAAGCATGAGTTCTCCTCAACTTACACACCACAACAAAATGGGGTTGTAGAAAGAAAGAACCGGACATTGATCACCTTGGCAAGAACAATGCTAGATGAGTACAACACTTCGGAGAAGATGTGGGCCGAGGCAATCAACACGGCATGCTATGCTTCAAACCGGCTCTTTCCACACAAGTTCCTAGAGAAGACACCATATGAGTTGCTCAATGGGAAGAAGCCCGATGTCTCATTCTTTAGAGTGTTTGGGTGCAAGTGCTACATCTACAAGAAGCGCCAACATTTGGGAAAGTTCCAAAGAAGATGTGACATTGGCTACTTAGTTGGCTATTCATCAAAGTCCAAAGCATATAGGGTCTTTAACCATGCCACAAACATGGTTGAAGAAACTTTTGATGTTGAATTTGATGAAACTAATGGCTCCCAAGGAGCAAGTGATAATCTTGATGATGTAGGTGGTGAACCATTGAGGGATGCTATGAAGAACATGCCGGTGGGAGACATCAAGCCTAAAGAAGATGATGATGATGTGTAAGTCATTG
Organism: Sorghum bicolor; assembly: GCF_000003195.3. Taxonomy (NCBI): domain Eukaryota; kingdom Viridiplantae; phylum Streptophyta; class Magnoliopsida; order Poales; family Poaceae; genus Sorghum; species Sorghum bicolor. Next base: position 57,242,251 of record NC_012870.2, on the reverse strand, counting down.
AGCCACCATCCACTTCACAAGGTCCACAAGATGAAGACAAGGATGTGAGAGATGCTCATGAAGACACTCAAGTTACCCATGAGCAAGTGGTGGCACAAGCACAAGATGTTGATGCTCCCCAACCAACCCCTCAAGCGGCACCAAGAAGAACATCACATCTCCTCCAAGATCACTCTCAAGATCTCATCATCGGGAGTCCATCATGTGGTGTAACTACTCGTTCTAGACATGCTTTATTTATTGAACATCACGCTTTTGTGTCTCTTGAAGATGAACCAAAGACTATAGAGGAAGCTCTTCGTGATGTGGATTGGATCATGGCCATGCAAGAGGAGTTGAACAACTTCACTCGCAACCAAGTGTGGACACTTGAAGAGCGACCCAAAGATGCAAGAGTGATTGGAACAAAGTGGGTCTTTCGGAACAAGAAGGATGATCAAGGCAAAGTGGTGCGCAACAAGGCAAGACTTGTGGCAAAAGGCTTTTCACAAGTGGAAGGTCTTGACTTCGGTGAAACCTTTGCACCGGTGGCAAGACTTGAAGCAATCCGTATCTTACTTGCATATGCATCTAGTCATGATATCAAGTTATTTCAAATGGATGTGAAAAGTGCCTTTTTAAATGGTTATATTAATGAGCTTGTCTATGTTGAGCAACCCCCCGGTTTTGAAGACCCTAGGTACCCCAAGCATGTCTACCGGTTGTCCAAGGCACTCTATGGTCTCAAGCAAGCTCCTAGAGCTTGGTATGAGAGGCTTAGGGACTTCCTCATTGAGAAGGGCTTCAAGATTGGGAAAGTTGACACAACACTCTTCACCAAGAAAATGAATGGGGAAATCTTCATTTGCCAAGTTTATGTTGATGATATTATTTTTGGCTCTACTAATGAAGATTTTTGCAAGGAATTTGGTGATTTGATGTCCAAGGAGTTTGAGATGTCCATGATCGGCGAGCTATCCTTCTTCCTAGGATTTCAAGTCAAGCAAATGAAGGAAGGGGTCTTTATTTCTCAAGAGAAGTATACTCAAGATATTCTCAAGAGATTCAAGATGATGGATTGCAAGCCAATCAAGACTCCCATGGCATCAAATGGGCATCTCGACTTGGATGAGGGAGGTAACCCTATTGACAAGACTCTCTGTCGTTCCATGATAGGAAGTCTACTCTACCTCACCGCATCTAGGCCCGATATAATGTTTAGTGTGTGTATGTGTGCTAGGCATCAAGCAATGCCTATGGAATCTCACTTGATTGCGGTCAAGAGAATTCTTAGGTATCTAAAATACACACCTTGCCTAGGCTTGTGGTATCCCAAAGGTGCAAGATTCCAACTTGTAGGCTATTCTGATTCGGATTATGCCGGGTGCCGGATTGATAGAAAAAGCACATCCGGAGGGTGCCATTTCCTAGGTAGATCACTTGTCTCTTGGATGTCAAAGAAACAAAATAGTGTTGCTTTGTCAACGGCCGAGGCGGAATACATAGCCGCCGGTGCTTGTTGTGCACAAATACTCTATATGAAACAAACTTTGCTAGACTATGGAGTAGTGCTAGACAAAGTACCTTTGTTGTGTGACAACGAAAGTGCGGTAAAACTTGCAAACAACCCGGTTCAACACACCCGCACAAAACATATTGACATCCGTCACCACTTCCTTAGGGATCACGTTACTAAAGGTGACATATCCCTAGAGAATGTGGGAACGGAAAATCAATTGGCGGACATCTTCACAAAACCCCTAGATGAAACTAGGTTTTGTATGTTGAGAAATGAACTTAATGTGCTTGACATGTCCAACTTCACCAAAAGATAAAAGTTGTGTGTTGAATCTTGTAAATAACTTTTGCTTTGCATATCATGCATGCTAAAACTAAAAATTCAACTTGCATGTAGGGCTTGTCTAACATGGTTAAGATAACCCCCTTGAGTGTGTGAAAAAGCTTAACCTTGGATCAAACTTGACAAGCATTAGTTTACTTTCAAGAATTGCACTACAACTTATTTCATATGCATTCTTGTTAGTTGATCTTTTCTTTTCGGTTATTCGTTGAGCATCCGCTGTGTTCGTCCATAGATAGGGGGAGCATTCCAAGCTCATTATGAATTAAACCCCTAGCTTTATGGCCATACGATGCTCCTTGGTGATTTCCTCGAACTATTTTCTTAAAAATCTACTAGGCCTATGGCTAAGTATTTTGGTAAAACTTTGAGGGTTTGAGAGAAGTCACTCATACCAGTTCCATTCGGTGCTTAGTTGTGTGCTTTTGGAAATGGAACTTGGTTGGGTCAAAGTCGGGCGTGGAGCTTAGTTGAAAAAGTGCTCAGAGGAGCACCGGACGATGCACCGGACGCTGCCTCTGCGCGTCCGGTGCGGTGCAGTGCGCCAGACTGCACTCACCGGACGCAGGAACAGTATCCCTGTTGTGTCCGGTGAGGTGCGTCCGGTGCTCACCAGGCGTCACCTCAAGCACCGGACGCTAAAGCCAGCGTCCGGTGCCCATCGTCCGGTGCGATGCCAAAATGCAAACCTCTCTGCGCATGAGTCCGGTGGTCACCGGACGCGTCCGGTGCAACATAAAGAGCGTCCGGTGACCCCGCGGCGGGAGGATAAAGCCCGCGCCCTGGGGCTTCGAGCGGCGCTTTCTTTCCTTTCCGCCGACATCGCCCAAGTCTCCCCGTGCCCTAGACCACCGAAACCGCCGCCGCCGCAGTTCCTCTTTCCTCCGGCGATCTTTTTCTTCTTCCCCGCAGCCAGATCTGCCCAAAGATTCTTGCCCCATCCCTCTCCTCTCGCGCAGTTCCTTCTCGAGTGGATTTGGAGGATTGGCACCTTGAGGAGAAGTTTCGCGTGCTCCGGTGATGGTCGATCGAGAGATTTCATCCGGAACGCGTCTCGTCCGTTGATCTACTTTGTTCTCCATTGCCGGTCAGTTGCTTGTCGGACTCTTGATTTACTATGGCTCGCACCAAGAACATCAATGGACCGACAGCCGGCTCAGGAGGTTCCCCAGGAGGCGATGGTGGAGGTGATCCTCCTCGTCGTTTCTCAGCGGCAGAAAAAGGCAAAGGAAAGAAGCTTGCCACCAAGAAGCGCAAAGCCAGTGACAGAGATGCAGAGGTCGCAGAGGCAGTTGCAGCAGCCGCTGAGGCAGCAGAGAGGGGTGGTCGTTCTGGTTCTCTGAGGATTGGTGATGATCATATGCCGCGTCAGAGGCGTGCAGTGCTTGAGGCAGAGGCTTTCCATGGATCCCCTCCAGGCACTGTGATGATTGGAGGACAGAGGGTCAGGCTCGTGGTTAGGGATCCAGCTCAGGAGGGTCCGGACACAGAGACAGAGACCCAGGCAGAGGGTCCAGCAGAGGGACAGGAGCAGGAGCAGGCACTGAGGAGGTCGACTCGTGCTCGTACTCACGCCACTCCTCGGACTGGTACTCAGGGTCAGTCCGCCTCCACAGCTCGAGCCACTCCGGCTAGAGGCACTCTAGCTTCCCGCCAGAGGCCAGTCAGGATCCACTGGGATCTTACCCGTGTGTCAGCCAGAGAGATACAGCAGCTGCGTTTCGTTTCGTTTCCGACTTGGTTTCCAGCTGCCAGGGATCCCAGAGCTGGTGCCCGTTTCTACACAGTCGTCCAGGAGGACATCTACGAGGCACTGGTTCACTCTCAGTCTCAGTTCAGGGAGCACAGGGTGATTGACCTGGAGATTCTCGGGAACGTGGTAGGGGCAGATATCCGTCAGTATTTTACTTACCTCCACGGACTCCCAGAGCTGCTAGCGCTTCCAGGTACTTATTGTGAGCAGTGGGTCAGAGAGTTCTATGCGTCAGTGTGGATTTCTCCAGATCACAGCTATATTCACTATGCACTGGCGGGGACAGACTACAGAGTGACAGCTCAGAGGGCCAGAGAGGTGCTTGGACTGCGAGCCTCTCCCACCAGGATTCACCAGCTGTGCTACGGGAACGTGGATCCCCCTCGTCATCCTCACGGTGGTGAGATACCACCAGTTGACTTCGTGGCTCCCTGTTTCCGTGCACCTTTTGGGGAGGGCTCCAGCAGGACAGTGGCAGACTTGACTCGCCCAGCCAGGATCCTCGACTTTGTGTTGAGGAAGACTCTTCTCCCCAGGACAGGCTACAGAGATGGATTCACGCGTATGCAGCAGTGGCTCGTCGCTCACCTTATCTCCCAGACGCAGTTTGACTTGTGGGATCTTATCGTCTCAGAGATAGAGGACACCATCTCAGAGAGCTTCAGGGGCCGGCGTCAGTTGCCCTACGCACATTGGATCACCCTGCTTATTCTTCGTGCTAGGCCACTGCCCCTGCCAGCTCACTTGCAGAGGGAGTTGACTGAGTCAGACACCGTCTTCCCCCACTACGACCCCTGACAGATGTTGAGAGCACACCACGACCTCAGAGGTGCTCCTCCACCTCGTGCTCCACGTGGACCGGTGCCCCCACCTTCTCCTAGGGGCACCCGCAGTACAGCAGCAGTTGCAGAGACAGAGGAGCAGCAGGATATAGCTATTGGCGGTTTTGCAGATGCCGAGGCAGAGGGCGAGTTTGACTTCGCCTCAGACAGCTCAGATGATGACTATCAGCCGCCAGTAACTGACCTTCCTCCCAGAGCTCATGATCACGAGGTAGGCGGTTCTTCGAGTGCTTCCGACCCCGCCCTGCTTGCTATCTTGGAGGGGATGAGGGCAGATCAGCGCCGTGCCGCTGAGGAGCAGGCAAGGCGTGACAGGGATCAGGCTGCCATCAATGCAGCCATGCAGGCCAGGCAGGATGAGCTCCAGCGTCAGCTTCTCACCTTTCAGGAGCAGCAGCTTGCTTTCCAGGCCCAGCAGACAGCGATGATGGCCGCTCTGATGGCTGCCTCCGGGATTCAGCTTCCGCAGCTCCCAGGCACGTCGTCCGTCAGGCCCCCTACTCCTGCGCCCCAGACTCAGAGCCCGTCTCAGCAGCCGCTCCAGCTACCAGCTCAGAGTCAGCCGTTCTCGACGCCACAGCACCAGGTCTCCCAGGGTGCTATCTCTTCAGGCTTTGAGCAGGTACCGCAGTTTACCCCTCTCCGCTCAGGCTTCACACCTCAGTCAGCTTCAGCGTCACAGCTTGTGTGGGACTCGCAGACAGATCCGCACCTCAGCTTCACATACAGTGCTCTGACTGGTGACCCTACGCCTCCTCCTCTGCAGGCTCCTGTAGTCTTTACGGCGCCAGTTACTACTACAGAGCTTCTATCGTCGTCCGTAGCGTCGTCCGAGCAGCTTGCACCGTCTACTACCGTACCAGAGACGACAGCTACAGCGACCGAGTCTGTGCCAGCTTCGTCAGCCGGACTTGAGCAGCCAGCACAGCCTGTGACAGCGCCAGAGCAGACCCGGACCGCTTCTCCAGCACCTGCAGCTTCAGAGGGCCACTCCACCTCCTCCACCTCGACGACCGATAGTTCCGACGATGCAGCTCGTTTTGTCGCCGCGCCGAGGGACTCTTCTGATCCGCCTCCTCCGCCGTCTTCATAGGTTTTTGGCGCTTGATGCCAAAGGGGGAGAGAGTGCGTATGAGAGAGTTAGGCGTTAGGGGGAGCTAGAGAGCTAGAGAGGGAGTTTATTCTTTTGAGATACTCTTTATGTGCTTCTACTTCATCATGCATCATGTTTATCTTTATGCATTGCACTTGTGTGAGATATTCTGGTTATGAGACATGTTTTGAGCTTAACATGATATCTTAATGTCTTGTGTTTTGGCTCATATTCTCTTTTGCTTCCGCGTTTCTACTCCGATGTATCTATGAGCCTTATGTTTATATCCTGTTGTATATCACTCACATATTTGGATGCAGGGTATTGGATTTGGTTGATATAAGCATGACTTATTCCTTTGTTCTTATTGTATCATGCTTATTGAAACCAAGTCTCCTTGAAAACCTCAACTCTTTTCATACTCGAGGTTGTCATCAATCACCAAAAAGGGGGAGATTGAAAGAGCATCTAGGCCCTTAGTGATTTCGGTGATTAATGACATTGTTGATTACCTTGACTAACGTGTGTTTTGCAGAGGCAAAGTCATAGGTAAGGTCATGGTAAATAGGTACTCGATGGATAGGGACGTACATGCCAACTTAATAGTGGAAATCGTTTCGGTTTTCAAAGATGGATGGACATCGTCGAGACTAGACTAGGTCTAAGTGCCATATGGTGAAGAAGGGCACTTAGAGTAGTTTAGGACTTTGTTCTCCTTTGACCGTACTATTAAGAGGGGCTTTGATCTAGTAGCTTGACTTAGGCAAGGCTTTAGGTTTAGGTGTGGTGCACACTTGGTAAACCTAGCACTAGGCAGCTCAGAGATAGTCCTTAGATCGAGAGGAACAAACTTCGTGTTGGAGCGTTCACGTTTCGATGAAGTTTGGGTGCCCAAAGGGGCACCGGACGCTGCACCGGACGCTCTGTGAGTGCGTCCGGTGAGGTCCTTAGCCGTTGGAACAGTTTGGTGCTTAGGGTTAGGCACCGGACGCTGGCACCGGACGCACCGGGCAGCGTCCGGTCCCTTACCCAGGGAGCTTGCAAACTTCCCCTGAGCACCGGACGCACCGGGTAGCGTCCGGTCCCATGCGCAGGGAGCATGTAATTTTTCCCTTAGCACCGGACGGTGCACCGGACGCTGAGAGTTAGCGTCCGGTGACCTGTCAGAGCGAAGTACAGTTAGCCGTTATGCAGCACCGGACGCTCGGTGCAGTGCGTCCGGTGCAACATAATGTGCGTCCGGTGACCCCGTTGTCAGTGGAAAACGGTTGGCTGACCTTTGGACTTCGTGGATAGTATTTATACTTCTCCACCTCGTCCATGAGAGCTCTCTTGCCCATTTGAACATCAGAGAAACTTGTTGTGGAGCAAGAGAGTTGCAAGAGCCTAGAGAGGATTAAGATTGGAGTGATTTCTTGAGAGAATCCTTCTCTAGTGAGTTCCAAGAGTCAAGTGTGCATCCACCACTCTCTAGTGCCTTGTTTGGGTCAAGTGAGAGTTCTTTGCCTGTTACTCTTGGTGATCGCCATCACCTAGACGGTTCGGTGATGATTGGAGGCACGAAGACCACCCGGAGTTCTTGTGGGTGGCTCGTGTCAAGCTTGTGAGCGGTTTTGGGTGATTCACCGCGACGGAGTGTCGAAGAATCAGCCCGTAGAGAGCACTTGGTCCTTGCGCGGACCAAGGGGGAGCAAGACCCTTGCGCGGGTGCTCCAACGAGGACTAGTGGAGAGTGGCGACTCTCCGATACCTCGGCAAAACATCGCCGAGCACTTTCTTCCACTACTCCTTTACTTTCTAGCATTTACTTTGTGTTTTTACATTCTTAGAATTGCCATGATAGAATAGGATTGGAACTAGGTTGCAAAACTTTTTATCCGGTAGCTCTCTAAGTCACACTAGGCACAAGGGGTTGAATTGGAGCTTATAGGTTGCTTAAATTTTTAGAGAAGCCCAATTCACCCCCCCCTCTTGGGCATCTTGATAGGATTGGAACTAGGTTGCAAAACTTTTTATCCGGTAGCTCTCTAAGTCACACTAGGCACAAGGGGTTGAATTGGAGCTTATAGGTTGCTTAAATTTTTAGAGAAGCCCAATTCACCCCCCCTCTTGGGCATCTTGATCCTTTCACCCGAGCACCATGTATTGTGATGTAACACGCCGTCTTGAGCTTCTTCGACCAGTGAGGCTTGACGTCTTCAATAAGCAGGAAAGTCGCCCAAATAGTTGCTTACGGTATTTTAACCAACTCAAAAGACAGTTGATCAACATTGACATCGAAGAAGCAGGTTGTTTGAAGAATGTATGGTGCTCTTAATCAAAAAAGATTTCTTTCCTGGTGAAGTGTGCCCACTTTATTTTTCTGAAAAGTACAGACTTTCAAAAAGTAAGCATGTTCACCGCAAGGTGAAGTGTGCCCACTTAGTCCCCGAGCCTGGTAGTAGGTGACGTAGGCACGTGGTGCCAGGATCAAAAAAGTCTTCATAGAAATTCTAAAACTGAGATGCATCGCCAGATGCATCGTACCGATGTAGTCCCCGAGCTTGCTGAAAGGCGAAGTATGAGCCTTGTAGCAAGGTCTAAAAAATAAAATTACTCCTCAGTTGTATATGAGTCCAATTCATATGTAACTGAGAAGAACAGTCTCCAAGCTGTGGTTGGAGAGTGATCGAAGCAAGCCCCGAGCACAGTGAAGGAAGTGATTGACGAGTCCCCAAGCACGGTTGAGAATGTAGACGTGCTCGGTGGTCGGTACAGTCCCCGAGCACGGTGTAGGGACTGGTGGACAAGTTCCCGAGCGTGGTTGAAAACGTAAACATGCTCGGTGGTCGGCACAGTCTTCAAGCACAGCGTAGAGAGTAGTCGACAAGTCCCCGAGTGTGGTTGGAAACGTAAACGTGCTCGGTGGTCGGAGCAGTCCCCGAGCACAACGTAGGGAATAGTCGACGAATCCCCAAGTGTAGCTTGTCGACTGGGCTAAACTTCTGAAAAATAAATATAGAGAATAGGTAGTATATGATGTATAAATAAACTCTAGATAAAAAATCAGTACTGAGATAAGTTTTAGATTTTTTGTTATAAAATTAACACGAGTAGTTAATTCATCCTAGAGCTTGTACCAGCTCTGGTTTAGCCAACAATCAGCATGAGGTGCGGAACCTAGACATGCGTGGGATTGCCAGCCTCGCCAGAGAGCTACTGCCGACCACCCGGAACGCAGAGGGCGGATCTCATGCACGTGTAGGGAGGAGTCGGAGATAGTACCGGCTCTGGAAAACTCGTGTAGGAGAAAAAACTAGTCGGCTAACCAAAAAATTATTTTGAAGGATAATAAAAAATATTATGCCAAAAATAAATAAAATATTAGAATTGTACTTATCTTTGAAAGTCTGGTCGGTGACGACAAAATTGTCTGGCTCTCGAGCTTTTTGACTTGTTGTCATGACGGTGGTCGCGGTTGTCGTAGCGCCGTTCTTCGCGGCGATTATTATTGCGACTGGTGGTTAGAGCAAGTAGGCCAAACAACTTGGTCCATAGCCCGAGTAGGTTGGTGTCGTCGATCTGCCTCCCTTTGTAGCAGGGAAGCGGGCGACGCGTTTGAAAGCCCAAGTTTGGTTTTGGTAATTAACGACACCAAGTTGCTAATGCCTTGTGTTCAAGTGATGTGAGTTAGGCATAGCAACACATGTGATGAAGGTGCATGGTGGCATGGAAAGGTGGCCACATGATCACAAAGGGATGAAGCATGAAGTGAAGATCATGGTGATAGACGAGGAGCAAAGTTATCAAGGCAAAGGTATAAACATAGGGTTTTACTTTTGCCGGTCTAAGATGAGTAGAGAAGTGATTGACCGGGTTTAGGATAGATAGCCGACTATTAAGAGGGGAAATCACGGTCATTTCTCGAATCAAGTGCTACTAGGTCTACATCTTGAGCATATGCATTAGGATCTAGTAAAGTGCTAACTTAACTCCTTTGGGAAAATGTTTGTGAAAAGCTAACACACTAGCACTTTTGTGGTGGACACTTGTTGGTGTTAGCACATTTACAAAGGAGGTGGAGTTCCTAGGGTTGAGAGGGGTGTGGGTTCCTCTCTCCCTCCCGCCGAGCTTGCGAGGCGGGATTCGGCGCTTTTGAGAAAAATAAGTGTATATTTTCTATTGCGCCGGTGGGAAATTTGGAGAAGTCGCAGGAGTGTTTTCTCACTGAGAAACACTCACCGGACGCTGAGTGTGGAGGCACCAAACGCTGGCCTCAGCGTCCGGTGTGCTTGACCCTGCTAGGATTGAGCACCGGACGCACTCTCAGAGCGTCCGGTGGCTAGCGTCCGGTGTGCGGGCGTTTTGTGCCCCTCTCTGCGCATGGGTCCGGTGAGCACCGGACGCTACCGGTGCTTAGCGTTCGGTGACCCTGCGTTTTGCAATCCTCTCTGCGCATGAGTCTGGTGTGCACCGGACGCGTCTGGTGTGGACCTGCAGAGCGTTCGGTGGTGCGCAGGTGACCGTTAGAATCTGACACGCGAGATTCCTGAAGGACAAGTGGCCTTCCCCTGAGCACCGAACGCTGGGGGTCGAGCGTCCGGTGACCACTTAGTAGTGTCCGGTGCCCCCGTTTTCAGCCCAGTGAAAACAGCCAACGGCTAGTTCCTTGAGGAGGCCTATAAATAGTTAGTGCCCGGCTTTGGGAGGTCCTCTCTTGCACATTTGATTACTTGAGACATACTTTGAGCTAGAGAACACTCCCTCCACTCATCTCCTTGCTTGATTGCTAATCCTAGTGAGATTGAGTGAGATTCAAGTGCATTGCTTTAAGAGTTGCATTTAGTGGCACTTGATTCTTGAGTTTGCTGCAGATTTCTTGTTACTCTTGGGTGTTTCCCGACGCCCTAGACGGCTTGGAGCAGCGGTGGTGTTGAGCTCGTGATTGGAGGTTGTTTCGAGCCTCACCAAGTGATTTGTGAGGGGTTCTTAAGCCTTCTCCGCGGGAGATCGCAATTGGCTACTCTAGTGGATTGCTCGTGGCTTGGAGGATCCCCATCTTGTGATGGATGTGCGGCACCCGCTGAGGGTTTGGCTTTGGATTGCCAATTAGCTCGTGATCCATCAAGTGGGTGTATCGCCACAACGAGGAGTAGCTTGCCGGGAAGCAAGTGAACCTCGGTAAAAAATCTTGTGTCATCTCTTGCCGAGGTCTCTCTTGTGATTGTGTACGTGATTGATTGGATATATCTCATCCCTACAACGTCGGTATAACAATCACTCTCCTCTCTCTACTTACTTGCCTATCTTGTTAGTTTAGCTTGTGTAGCTTAGTTCTTGCTAGTATAGAGTTGTTGTGTTGCCTTCTCTAGTTGTTGTGTTTTAGTGTTTAGCCTTCTTGTTAGACTTGTATAGGTGGCTTGCATAGCTTAGTTGTGCTAGTGCTAGAATAGCTTCGCCTTTTGTTTTACTAATCAACTTGTCTAGTTGAAGTTTGTAGAAAATTTAAATAGGCTATTCACCCCCCCTCTAGCCATTTGGACCTTTTAGCGTTGTCGGCGTGATCGGAGACGTTGCTGGAGTAGTCGGAGTCATAGCCAGCGTGGTTGGAGCCGCGACCGACGTCGATGAAGAAGTGATTGGCGCAGATCGGATCTACGCCTCCTCCGTGGTCCTGGCGGTGAAGCTGTTGAAACTGACGGTGAACGTGAAGCCGCCCGCCATGGCCGCGAAGTCGGAGATGATGGCCATCTTGTTCGTCTGGGAAGCTGTACGCACACCCTCTACCTAGCGCGCCACTGTCGATGAAAGCTAGTCGGCAGTCTACCTTGGGGTATACCCACGGTAGTAGTTTATCGGTAGACGGTGCGCAAGCTACGAACTTGATGGTGACGCAAGACACAGACAAGATTTTTATCCAGGTTCGGCCGCTGTGTGGGCGTAATACCTACGTCCTGTGTCTGGTTGTATTGAGTTGTGTTGAGATCAGATGTGTATGACCTGTCCTCTAGGGGACCCCTACCCCTCCTTATATATCGTGAAGGGACAGAGTTACAAGTAAACTATCATATTTGGTACAATATCTTGTAGCCTTGTGGTGCACGTCGACCAGCGTCATGCGCCGCACGTCTTTATCTTGTGGCCCGAGCCACCTCTGATGGTGCGGCCCATGAGGGTATAGGGGTTTATACCCCCACATGAACTAAATAAAAACTAAGTCAAATTTCTATTTTAATTACTTTCTTTAACTCTCACCATTAAGGGTTTGTTTGACATGACTCTTCTCCGACAGAGGATTGGAGGAGCCATACCAGATACCAAGAAGAATGAGTCGTTTCTTATGTACGGAGAAGCTATGATTTGTGGTTTCTCACGTAATTTCTAAAATTTTCGAGACACAACTTGTGGCTTTTCATGTAATTTTCAAACATAATTTGTGGCTTCTCTTTCTAGCTGTCTATGGCTCTTTCGAAGAGGCATTTAAAAGAGAAGTCGTGCCAAATAGGCATTGATTTATATATCTATTTTCATGTAATTTCCAAATACAATGTAACTGCCGTTCAATTAGGGGTAAAGTGAGGGTATCCATGAGGATGGGAAATACCAAGCCAACAAATGCCTACAGAGCTCTTGATGTTGCCTTTTGTGCAGTACGCTTTGACGAGGATCAAATGACTACGAAGGTGTTTAGTTTAAGGGAATAAGGTAGTCCATCGTTGTTATCATCATCATCATCATCATCATCTTCTTCTTCTTCTTCTTCTTCTTCTTCTTCTTCTTCTTCTTCTTCTTCTTCTTCTTCTTCTTCTTCCGTTTTTCGTTTAGTTTTATGAATGAAATGAATTGACCTATTATTACCTTATTTTTCACAAACTAATAATTGATATAGTATGGAGAATGAAGTCGTTTCACTAAATTTGAGGAATAAACTTATGATACATCACCTCACTTAGAATGAGTTAATTCGACGAACCAAATACTCTATAAAAGGGTGTTTGGTTGGAGGTGTTAAAGTTTAATAGATACTATAGCTCTTTCATTTTATTTAGCAATTAATGTCCAATTATGAACTAATTATGTTCAAAAGATTCGTCTCACAAATTATTCTCGGGCTATGTTTTTAGTTTTGTAAATAGTCTGTGTTTAGTACTTCATATATGTGTCTAAAACATTTGATGTGATGGAAGTTAAAATTTGCCGATACAAACTGCCTATGTTTGTCGACTGTCACCTTTAAATGCTGACAAGCATGGACTGTCATGCTGATATGGTTCTGATGGATATGACAGGAACACAACAGGATAAGCAAGAATGTGACCTTTTGCTACAAATTATGCAAGGTAATGGACGCCATGAAAATTGCTGTCTTGAATTGTGTCGTTCTAGCTTATACGTTTCTTATACTTTTAGATTAATATAGTTAGATAACTTAGTCAGTTCGAGATGTACCTGCATGATTGTTTATGAATTGGAGTACGGCCGGTAATTCTTGTGTCATAATTTAATACTTCTGTCTAAGGGTAAGCCTGTTCGTTCCTCTTTTCAACCGTACTTTTTCTGTCAGCTAGCAATGTTTTTTCTCATAATAAATCAGTCAACAGTAATTTTAACTATGACATTTCAGATCAGCGAACAGTCCCGGTACCAATGCTATTATGATTAGGATATTTTTTCCATAACATTACAGTTTGCTGATATGGTAATAATATTAAAAAGAAGGGTGATGAAAATTACAACAAACCTGGTCTCTTTAAAAATCTAAGTCTTGCACAAAAACCGAAAATTAAGAAACTAGATAAAATTCGTGGGAAAAACTAGATAAAATTTGTGGGAATGTACGATACCAAGACTGAATAATACTCTCTTTATAGCTATAAAGAAAGTTATTTTGGACAAAGTTTGGGTCAAACGTTGGGAATATAAATCATGAATAACTTTCCACTTGTTGAGTTTAAAAATGTGAAAACCATATGAATAAATTTGTCTTGAAAAATACTTTCATAAAAATATACATATACCACTTTTTTGATAAATATTTTTATAAAAATAAGGAGTCAAAGTTAGGATTTAAGCTATAGTTTCTTAATTGATGTTTGTAGTATGTTATGTAAACTACTACTAAACAGTTTTATTCCTCACCGGCATAAGTTTAAATTATTGAGAGGAAATACGCTTTTGCCTATATGTTATGGTATCTCCAATAATAAAAGTCAGATATCAACTCTAGATACCATCTCCTATATGTCCCACATATAACGTGTCCTTTATTAATATATTCTTTAAGATACTCCCCCTATCCCATAAATAATTGTATTTCTTTGATTTCTATGATTCATATTTGACCATTTGTCTTATTTAAAAAAATTTAATAAATATTATTTATTTTTTCAGGACTTATTTTATTGTTAGATATATTTTAAAAAAAAATTAAATAAAACGAATAGTTAAATATGAATCGTAGCAGTCAAATAAATGTATTTATTTATGTGACGGAGGGAGTAGACATGTATTGCAACTCACAAAAGAGTTTATTTTTTTCTTACTGCCAGCTCAGAAGTTTTTAGCTTTTCTCTCTACGTGATATTTAATGGTTTGAGAACAAATCAACTTCTAAAGTTGGTTTAAGTATTTTTTAACATTTGACTGAATTCATTAGAAAAGTACAAATATTTATGATTTCAAATGAGCATATTATAAGAATAATATAGTTTATAATATATCTATAATGAGCTAAATTGGTTTCATAGATTTTGAATCTTTATTTAATTTAGAGTAAAATACACCGGCGGCCCTTTAAGTTGTTGCCCTATGCCACTTTGGTCCATGAACTTGCAAATGCGAAAAAGAGGCCCCTAAACTTGTCAGCATGTGCCACTTTGGTCCATGAACTTGCAAACGCGAAAAAGTGCCCCCTGAACTTGTCGACGTGTGCCACTTTGGTCCATGAACATGCAAATACGAAAATAACACCGGTTGCATGACACTGTTATGCCACGTGGCCGTCTCTGGTAGGCCATGCATGGCACCGTTTATGGTGCTGACGTTAGCAATGATGTCAGCATTTTTTTTAATTTACGAAATTGATATATTTTTATTCGTAGCATCAAATATATCAAATAATATATCAATTCATTGCATTTATTAATTAAAAGAGATAATTTTAAAACAAGCAAAAATTATTCGTTTTCTAGGTTTCATATTTTTCTTATGCAGAGTACACATGAAGAGGCTACACAAAACATTTCATGAATTTAGCATTTCATTAATAATTAGTTATGAAATAAATAAATATTTGTTGACGCGTTGAAAGATCGTTTACACGTTTATGGACCAAAGTGGCACAGGCCGACAAGATCAGGGGCTACTGTTTTGCGTTTGCAAGTTCATGGACCAAAGTGGCACATACGGACAAGTTCAGAGGTCACTTTTTTGAGTTTGCAAGTTCATGGACCAAAGTGGCACAGGCTGACAACCCAGTGTATTTTACTCTTTAATTTAACCTAGAGATTAACTATTCAGAGGTGGGTTCATTTGGGCCCTGGACCGACACCGAGGTACGCGCACTTCGGAGTAAAATATCTGCGAGATGGGGTGTCCTTTTTTACGGGAAACCCCCGGCACCTGTCCGAATTTGAGCCGCCCACCTCACGCAAGCGGCAAGCCCACGGGCGCTCCCTCCCCTTCTCGCCCTGCGCCTCGTCACCTCTCCGATCCCTCTCCTTCTTGTCTCGCTTTCTCTCTCCATCTCGTTTCCCCCGCCTGCGCAGCCAGCGCAAACCCTAGCCCTCAAGCGCCGTTTTGCGAGGCTCTCGGCAGCGGATAACTCGACCTGTCGCGCAAAGATCGGGGGAGAGAAACCAGCGGCAGCTTACGTGGATCGGGGTTGTTTGGTGGCTGCGGCGGCGGCGGCGGCGGCGGCGGCGCAGGGATGGACCGGAAGCGCATCAAGGACGCCCTCGAGAAGCACCTGGAGAGGTCGTCGCCGTCCACCTCCAGGGGCGGCGTCGTGCCCAAGGAGAGGGAGCGCCTAGCTGCTGCCGGGAAGCTGCCAGCGTCGCTTGGCAAGGCGGAGAAGATGTCTGATGGTGGTAAGAGCTAGACCTTCCACGAACCTTCGTTATTCGTTACATATTTCGATTACCTTCGTCACTGTGTATGATGAACTGCCGCAATGCATGCTTGGTTTGAAAGATGCGACTTCTCTGTCTTTTTTCGTGCAGAATCTTATGTTGAAATTTAGTGTGCTGTGATTAGATTTCGTGGCTTCCGTTTTTATGTCCCCTTTGAATGAGAAGCTCACTTCCTTGCCTGAAGTGGAAGATGGCGTGCTTTTCGTTTGTATGCTGGTTATTTTGCAACAAGTGTTGTTATAAGCAATTTAAACTAGGAAACCAGTAAAAATGAGCAAATAGCCAGCCAAAGACTAAAGAGTTTATGAGCGGTTTGCTCGTAGTGGGGTTCAGAAGCTGTGGTATCTCTGAAAACCTACAATGAAGAAACAAATGGAAGTGTAACATTGGTAGTTGGAAATGACTTCGATTGCTTTAAGGATGAGATGGATCAAATGCTACAAACCATTTATCACACAGAATCAGAAAATGAATGCTTCGTGTTTTTGTTCTTGAATACTATCCAAGGTTGTTAAAATCATGATCCAGAATGGGATCGAAACTCCAATGGTAGGATCGCAAATCCTAGGATCATAACTGCTAGAATTGTAAAATCATAGATTCTACTTAATGGAATTGTAGAGTCAACCTGATAAAATAATATCGTAAAGTCATAAAATCGCACCATAGGATTGCGATTTTAACAACTATGATACTATCTCTGTCTGGATTTAGTAGATGTTTTGGTCTTTTGGACAATGACTGACTTGCAATTAGTTCTACCATGATGTCTGGAGCGTCAACTTCTGACCGGACGGAGTGCTAGTCTAGTATCTTGTTTGCTGAAGAATATGTGATTATTTCTTCTACTTGGTACTACTCCCTCCATTTCAAACTGCAAGTTGTTCTGGCTTTTCTATGTACATATCTAGGTACTGCACACCTAGATATACATTATGTCTAGATACATAGTCAAAGTATCTAGAAAAGCCAGAACAACTTACAATTTGGAACACAAGGAGTACCTTTCAGTTGGGTCCGCAGAATTCTGAGGTTTCTGTTATCTGTGAGTGAGTCTCCTTAGTATGGTATTGGATGCAACAAAGCACTTCCTGCAGCATGAGGTTGTGTACTTGTATTGGATCATCCTTCGTTATGGGGTGCTCTGTTGGCCATGAAAAAAAAGAACTAGCAGTATACATGGGGGAGAAGTATGATCTGATGGATGAAATGAAAGTAACTAGGATGGGAGGCACCAGGAACTGAATCTAGTGACGTGGAGTTAATCATCTGCTTCAGCGCCTTATGGTGTGGGAAGCATTTTGCTGATCCTCTCTTTGATGCATGTTGTTAATTTTGGTTGGATCAATGCTGGTACATGTGGACCTGACCAACAAACTGAACGCATAGTCACATTTTTTTCCCTCTCTGAGTTCTGAGTTGAACACATGGGACCAGTGCCACTGAGGCACTGGCCAAACAAAGGTGATATCGTTCTGTTCGGTTCATTTTTCACTCTTTGCTGGTCTTTAGATATATCTAGTGTGGAACCATGAACTTGTTGAATGGGCTGGGTTAGACAAAAATGATAAATTGTATTGCGCATATTGTGGATTGGTTATGTTCACATTGTAGACAAAAGAAGGCTAACAAAGGCCTATAACAACATACCATTAAAGCAGCATCTTAACCATTCAAACAAGAGAAATTATGTACAATGGCCACTTTATTTTTTTGTCAGACTGGAGGAAGTGGGAGCTGCAACCCAGTCGTTGTTCTGCCTCAGATGTAGTTTGAATTTAGTCTGCTAGATTTTTCATCTCGTTTTTACTGTTGTTCTGCTAATCTTTGGTAATGGTGCGCACCACCGCGCCTTAATGCAGGATATGACTGCACCTTTGGCTAAAACTTTAGGATTAACTTGATACCACTCCACAAATCCTGATCACATAATAAATAAGAATTATTTATGGTTTATATGTGCTGTTGTATGCTTTGTTTTTTGTTTTGTTTTGTTTTGTGGATTGATATTAAAATGTAAACGATATAAATTTGTTTGTTAGAGCATGAGGAAGTTGAGCTAGATCTGTTGGCTGAGGGTGTGGATGTATGCCTAGATCACCCAGTTGAAGTCCTCATCGATCTGAATTTGTGTGCTTATTTTCTTAATAAAATGCCACCTAGTTCTAGGTTTTTTTTTGTGTGTGTGCATCGATCTGAATTTGGGTGCTTATTTTCTTAATAAAATGCCACCTAGTTCTAGTTTTTTTTTGTGTGTCTCTATTTTGCTCATGGTTGTTTGTTCTTATCCAGAGTAGCTGTGATTATGAGCATATTTGATTTCACATCACTAGGCATCCATTAACTTTTTTTTTCTATTTTGGTTTGCAGAGGAATTTGAAACTGACAGCGAAGATTCTGATGTCAGTGGTTCTGAGGGGGAGGACACATCCTGGATTTCATGGTTCTGTACATTGCGAGGCAATGAATTCTTTTGTGAGATCGATGAAGACTACATACAGGATGATTTTAACCTGTGTGGTCTGAGTAATCAGGTCCCATATTATGATTATGCACTTGATCTCATCTTAGACATTGAGTCTTCTAATGGTGAGATTGTTTTCCTTAAGGAAGTTAATGCATATTGTTTTCCTTTTTCTGAATTTATGGTCTGTAACTTATTTGCAATCCACTTATCTTTTTGTGCATTCATTATTTATGGTGATAAATCTCTTAATCAACCCCGTCAACTGAAATCGGCTAATAGGTCTAGATTAATTGTACTGCTGCACTCATGAGACAGGACCATCTCTGTACAGGTGATGTGTTCACTGAGGAGCAAAACGAATTAATCGAGTCGTCTGCAGAGATGCTGTATGGATTAATTCACGCACGATACATCTTAACCAGCAAGGGTCTAGCTGCAATGGTAATCTAATCTATGTTATGATCTAAGTATGATCAAGACGTGTTTTGCTCCTCTTATCTCCCTTTGACATTGAACTATTCTGCTTTCGTTTGCCGCAGTTGGAGAAGTTCAAGAACTATGACTTTGGTAGATGCCCCAGAGTGTACTGCTGTGGCCAGCCCTGTCTTCCAGCAGGGCAATCAGATATTCCTAGATCGAGCACAGTGAAGATATATTGTCCCAAATGTGAGGAACTTAATTATCCAAGATCCAAGTACCAAGGCAGTATCCTTTTGATCTGTTTTTTTGAATTATTTTGTATGATATTTCCATACTTCCATTTACATCTACTGGCCATTTTATGCTGTCCTTTTCAAGTTTTTTATATTTTGACCACCCTTTAAAACTATTGACATATATTTCTTCTGCAACATCATATATGTTTTCTCTGATCTCCATACCAGCAGCCTGGTGAACCACATTGAACATTTCCCCCCATATTACTTGCCTCCAGCCCAGCTTAAACTCTTTCCTGGCAAATAATCATAGGGTTTTTTTGTAAGTTGTGATTGCATGTCCTTAACTTTACCCAGACATTGATGGATCATACTTTGGGACGACATTCCCCCATCTTTTCCTGATGACTTATCCACACTTGAAGCCGCAGAAGCCGTTGCAGCAATACACTCCAAGAGTTTTTGGCTTCAAACTTCACAAGCCGTCATGACAGAGCTGTACTTTCAGCAGAAGCACCCTTTCACCTAGGTCTTAGGGAGAGCACCGTGGCCTTCAAATGTTGTGGCCTATTGATGTACGAATTCGCGAGCTTGGGTCTCGCTGTAAAACTGCTGTGAAATTTGTATCTGTTTTCTGATATCACTGTTGTGTAACCTAGGTTCTCTCTTTCACTCACTTGATCAATGTATGCCAACCTGTATGGTTTCAGGTCATTTCACACGAAATCTTTGCCGCCCCCGTTCGTGTCAATATATGTCCAATATGTGTTGGTATGGTTTCCACCGAAAAGCTGTGAGCCTGTGACCATGTTCAAGCTGGAGGCTTGTCGTCGGATCTACTTTGTTCAAGCTGGCCAATGTCTTTTTTTTTTGTTTGTTTCCTGTGTCCAGGACGTCGAATACTGCACCTACTATGGTACCATCCGGGTACGTGAAAACTGGAAATTCGTGTTGACGGCTTCACTGGTGCCGGTGGAGCGGCATGATCTCCGTCGTTGTCCTGCGGATGCCGAGTCGCTGACCGCGACCAGGCGGGATGAACCCTACTAACCACGGCCTGCAACTGCAATCTGCAACGTGTTCAACGCAACGTCAACTCAAGTTTTACGTCGGATTTCTCATTTCCGTTTTCCAACACTCCTATACACGTACATGTTCAGACATTCAGGCTATACGACTCGGCTGCGTGACAGGGTGAGTACCCAAAAACAGGGATTGGAGTCACACTGTGCTCACGATACTCTAGCCCTTGTTTGTTATCTCTTTCACATGTTGTAATGGCTTGTGTTGGCGCAGTGGGTTAACCAAAAAATGGTCAGCTTGTGCTGCTTCTGTATCGATTTTCTGCAGAGTAAGTTGAGCATACACCGAGACAAATCTGCCGGCACACGTTGCTGTCAAGATTTATTTTTGGTGTCAGCTCCTAATTGTGCACTGTATATTACTCTATTCTGGAGCCCGGATACCATGGTTCACTAAACTAGTACTAGTACACGTCAGACTATGTCAGCGTCAAGGCCCCGCGGATAAGCACGTCCGCCGATGGAATCGACGACGCAGCACCGCGCCCATCAGACATTGAGACGCACGGCGAATTTTCTTCCCGGCGTCCCTGTCGACGAATACAGCCAGATCGAGCCCGTCGCGCTTTTCTTCCTTGTTACGCTTGACGCGATGACGCCTAATTTCCAAACGAATTTATATGAACAGAAACACACACCCAGCGCCAGCGGCGCGACGAATAGTTATCGTTTCCCAGGAGAAATGCTTGCTTGCGAATGATCGCTCAAGCAAACGAAAGCGATACCGTAAACAGGGACTGCCAGTGCCAGGACCCCACTTTTCAGGGGTCTAAAATTCTAAATGCAGAGCAGGACGACCTCCCGTTCCTTCTGTCATCGAACAGTGAACACTGGTTGATCGGGTAGCGCTAGTGTTCATATCAATTTGTCCATTTTGTTTTTCTTTAGGCCATGTTTAGTTCCTGATGAGAAAAATTACGCGATACTGTAGCACTTTTGTTTGTTTGTGGTAATTATTATTCAACCACGGATTAACTAGGCTCAAAAGATTTGTCTCGTAAATTTTGACCAAACTGTGCAATTAATTTTTATTTTCGTCTATATTTAATACTTCATGCATGCGTCTAGAGATTCGATGTGGCAGAGAATCTTGAAAATTTTTGGATTTTAGGGTGGAAGGCCTTGTTTAGTTTTTACTCAAAAACTTTTTATCCCATCACATTAAATGTTTGGATATATATAGATAATTAAATATTAAAAATAACTAGTTGCATAATTTATATATGTTTTACAAGACAAATTTTCTAAGTCTAATTAGTCTATAATTGGACACTAATTGCTATAGTCACAAATGTACTATAATATCAAAAACTTTTCTTTTCGCGAGAACTTATAAGCTATATGACATGGCACAATTGTGCTTCACTCACGTTTTTTTTCTGGAGTGTTGTACAACATGCCATTTCAGATAAGCATTCTCAATCATTGCAACTTGTCATTGGATTTATATGAAACACGTTGGCACAGGATAGCAAGGTTGTTAGAGGTGTTGAGGACCATTGCGTTGCGTGCGTCGTAAGTAGGATGTAGTTAAGTATTCCCTCCGCTCTAAAATAAGATATAAATCTCCTTCTTGAGAAGTCAAATAATTTTAATTTTAATTATCTCTATATAAAAAATATTAACATTTTTATATCTTATAAATATTATTAGAGTGATTATGAAATGTATTTTTATAGTAAATCTATTTAGATATAAGTTTTGACATTTTTACTATACTATAAAATAGGTGGTTGACTAGTTCAAACTAAAATTGTATCTTTTTAAGCCAGAGAAAGTAGTATGCATAAAGGACAGCTTGGCAAAACTAAATAGAGCGTTAACTACTAGCAGAAGGACAAAGATAATATTTTTTAATTGTTGCTAGCGAAATACTCTTTCCGTCCTGCAATATGGTGCAATTTCATTTGTCCTAAATTAAATTATCTAAAGTTTAACTAAATTTATAGATGATGATGATGATGATGATTATTATTATTATTATTATTATTATTATTATTATTATTATTATTATTATTATTATTATTATTATTATTATTATTATTTGAATCTTATAAGCTCCATGAGAAACATCATGGATTTTTTATAACTTATATTTTTTTGATATGCTAGAAGTAATATATTTTCCTATAATCATAATCAAACATGAGGTGAATGATTTAGGACAAATGAAAATATGCTATATTCTAGGAGGGACAAAGTAACGACTAGCGAGCAGCTAGTTTCTGTGATCTGCCTTGCAAATTTATACATTTTACTGCTTATTAATCAGAGCTAGGCTACTACTAGCCAATGATATCCATATGATGGTTGACGAAGTGCATGGATGGTTCTATTCAATGTGATTCAGTCAATATTACACGACGCCTTTGGACTTATTAAGGGTTATACATGTCCCGAAAATAGAAATGTTTCCCTTGCGCATTTTGACCAAAAATAAACACCACACATGATTGTGTTGCTCTCTCATTTATTACGTCCAGATTAGTAGAACATGTCAATAGTTAGAGTTAGTACAATTAAAACTAGACCGAGAGAAAATTTCCGTCGAGGATATTTTAACTAGTGTAGTGACTACTTTTGACATAGAAGCACTATCACATCATGTACGTATTACTGTATTAGTTATATTAACTCTACTCCTAATTGTTTTTCGGATTGAGATTTCAACGTTCAATCTTTTATTTCCCGTATACGAGTGAGGTACTCTAAGAAATCAGTTTGTAGTTTTGGATGAAAATTCTAACGAATCTTTAAGCTATCAGTTTGGTTAGCATTTCCATATTTAAAGTTTGATATGCCCAAACAAGAAATGAAGAAAAATTAAATAAAACGCAAAAGAAATAATAAACAGCGAGAAGAGAGGGTAGAAGACCCGTAAAAATCGGTGCAGGAAAAAGGGAGAAGAAAAAGCTTAAGGCGGCCGCCCCCACCATCACGGCATCATCACCCCGCTCCTCTCCCCGCCCATCGTCCCTCCCATGTCCCTCTCCTCCGCCGGCCACCACCCCCTCCCCCTTCAGGCTCGACCAACCCCGAACCCCACTTCCAATTAGATAGATGCATCACCACCACCACCACCCCGCGGCCGCGCCGGAGTCGGCGGCCCCGGCGACAGACCCTCCGCCGCCCCCGCCGGTGCTCGATCCGTCCTCCCTCCGCATCCACATCCCGTCAAGCCCGCACCACGCGCTGCCGTCCACCCCGCACAAGCGCCCCGTCGTCATGACCTCGTCCTCCTCCTCGTCCACCCCCACCCGCCCCTCGCCGTCGCCCTTCACGCCGCCGCGGAGGCGCAAGGTCCCCGCGCCCGCTGCGCCCGCGGGGGCCGCCGCGGCCAGGCATCTCCTTCGCTGCCTGCACCTCCGCCTGCGCATCCTCCTCCTCATCTCGCTCCCCTCCCTCTACTTCCTCTCCCCGACCCCCGCCATCCTCCCGCGCTCCCTCCTCGCCGACTTCCTTTCCGCTGCGGCCTTCTCCTGCGCGCTCCTCCTTCTCCTCTGCCTCTCCCTGCCGCGGCTTCCCTTCGCGCTGCCGCTGCCGCTCCCCCTCCGCCGCGCGCGCCGATCCCCCATCCTTTGGTCCATCGGTTCCTCGCCGTCCGCATCCGCGACCACCCCCACCACCGGCCATTTCGTCCAGGTTTATAGCAACGGCGACGTCTACGAGGGCCAATTCCACCGCGGCCGCTGCACTGGCAGCGGCGTCTACTACTACTACATGAGCGGGAGGTACGAGGGGGATTGGGTCGACGGCAAGTACGATGGCTTCGGCGTCGAGACCTGGGCCAGAGGTAGCCGGTACCGGGGCCAGTACCGGCAGGGACTCAGGCATGGCTACGGCGTGTACAGGTTCTACACTGGGGATGTGTACGCCGGGGAGTGGTCAAACGGCCAGAGCCATGGGTATGGCGTGCACACCTGTGAGGACGGTAGCCGATATATTGGCGAGTTCAAGAGGGGCGTCAAGCATGGCCTCGGCCACTACCATTTCAGGTGTGAAACTGAAACCTGCATTGCCTATGCTGCTTACGATTTTCTGATTGTTGTGTAGTTGAGTTATGTGCAACTTACTGCTGTGCTAATAAATGATGATCATTTGCCATACAGATAGGCATCTTCTGTGAAGTGTTAGTTTCCTGCTTTGAATTAGGCTGATGCATTTGGTGATATATATGATTGCTCAATTAAACTGTGTAATCTTATAGCTATTTTCAGCACTTTACATCTTAATCCTTTAACATTTGCACACTCTAAACAGATCTCTAGTATAGTTCTTTATATCATGATATCACCCACAAATTGTTATTAATGTTGTGATATTAGGCTGGTACTATGTACTATCACTTCCTTACAAATTATAGTTCACTTTGGCTTTGTTCTAAGTTAAACTTCTCTACCTTCGACCAAGTTTTTAGAAAAATATATTAGCATGTTCAAGTTCAAATAAATGCACTTTCATAACATATTTCATGAAGAACTTAATGAAACTAATTTGATGTTGTAATTGGTGTATTTTTTCTATAAATTTAGTCAAAGTTAGTGAAATCTGACTTAGGACAAAGGAAAAGTGAATTATAATTTTGAACACAGGAAATATTATACTATCAATTCATCTTTAGATGGTTTTCCACCCATTAAGGTCATGCATTAGTTGCGGCAGTTTGTTCTTTACCTTTGACTAAAGCAAAAATACATTGATTAGATTGCTGTTTTCAAGGAGTTAAGAGTTGGCTGGTTACATAAAAGCCAATTTGAGTTTTGTCATTCACTATTTGCAGTGGAATCTGAAAGCATATTCTGCTATTAGCTCTTTGTGCTGATATCAATCTGCCAATTATGTACGAGAAGAGTTTACAATGCAAGTATGGAGCTTTTATATGCGTACAACTATGTGCTTAGCGCTTAGTTTCTCATGTAAGATCGTGAATCAACTAATAGAAATCTTCCCTTTCCTCAAAAAGGGGAAATTTCCATGTTTTCAGCTTCTGTTAGCAAGGTGTTTTTGGTGGCATGTATCTGTAATAAACATTGATAGCTTGTCATTTTTGAACTTTATGCGTTCTATGTGGTTTATTGTAGTTCTGCATTCTCTTTTATCAGACTTAGTTAAATACAGTTTCTGAACCCATGTAGGTAGGCTTGGCCACATTGTTGAGACCATTTCTTACCCCTTCCTGACCATATTGTTCTCTCAACATTTAAATGCAGACATGTGTTGGAATTTATATTCTCATTGTTATATTATCTTGTTGTCTGATTGGGTATGGGTATTAATGATTGCATCCTGGCACCTATGGACTTGGAGGTCATTTTTGTTTGGACCTGTGGATTGGCTGCATCTAAAGATGAGAATTTTATATTTATTTTACTCTACATATATTCAATTAAAAGGCTGCTAAAATAATTGTATTTTCAGTTTTGATATCTGTTGTGAAGTACTTCCTCCGTCCCAAAAGAATTGTCGTTCTCGCTAAGTGAGGAGTAACACTTTTAACTTTGACCAAATATATATAAAAAACATTAATATTTATAGCACTTCCTCTGTCCCAAATTATAAGACGTTTTGGCATTTTTAGATTCGTAGCATTTGCTAAATCTAGAAAAGATAAAATGTCTTATAATTTGGAATGGGGGGATAAGGGGATTACATGATTAGTATCATTGGATAGATCGTTGAATATATTTTTATACTCCATCTCAAATTGTAAGGCATTCTAAGAATCTTGGAGAGTCAAAGCATTTTAAGCTTAGCCAAATTTATATGATAAGATAATAACATTTATGATATCAACTATGTATCATTAGGTTCTTTATTAATTATATTTTCATAGTATACCTATTTGATGTCACAAATCTTTATAATTTTTCATATAATTTTGGTCAAACATAAAGATGCTTTGACTCTTCAAGATTCTTGGAATGCCTTATAATTTGGGATGGAGGGAGTAATAAACTTATTTGGAGATAAAACTATTGCTAATATTTTCTACAAACCTAGTCAAATAAGTTTGACCGGTGCGAATACCATTGCGGCACTTATTAAATCATAGTACATGATGTCTGTAAGTTTTATTGTATTTACTTTTTCCAGTTCAAGGAGCTTCTGCTTTTAAACTCTTGATAGGCTGCCCAACTTTCTTGGGACTATAGAGCTTTGTTGTTGTTGTTTATCATGATTTTATTAGTTCTTCATACTTCATTCTTTTCACTATGAATTGACCGTCTGTTTTAATTTTTTTATGCGCATGCCGTTTTGCTTTAATTAGTGACAACAGAAACTGGAGACACCCTTTGTGCTACTATAATATTGAATTAATTGTAGCTAAAAGTAAGAAATCTTGCATAGTTGGAGGTGTCGTATGTTACCTTCATGCCTTCATTCTTGTTTGGCCTGGTCCAGTCATATTTGTTACATGCTGTTGCATATAGGTTATATAAATTCACAACTATTGGGAGCATTGACTAATGTTTTGTGAACTTCTGTTAGGAATGGTGACACCTACGCTGGAGAGTACTTTGCTGATAGGATGCACGGCTTTGGAATCTACAGCTTTGCCAATGGCCATAGATATGAGGGAGCATGGCATGAGGGTAGAAGACAGGGTTTAGGCATGTATAGTTTCAGGAATGGAGAGACGCAAGCTGGGCACTGGCAAAATGGAGTTCTTGATACTTTAAGCACCCAGAATTTTGTCCCTGGATCACCTATTGCTGTGAACCATTCCAAGGTCCTTAACGCAGTGCAGGTAATGTGCTTGATGATCCCATTGGTTGCCAGATTTGTATGAAATATGGCATGACTGTATTTGCTAATTCCTGATCGTGTTGACTATGCAGGAAGCGAGAAGAGCCGCAGAGAAGGCCTATGACATCCCAAGAGTAGATGATAAGGTGAACAGGGCTGTTGCAGCAGCTAATAAAGCAGCCAATGCAGCCAGGGTGGCTGCCGTGAAGGCTGCACAAAAGCGCATCCCCAATAATGGTGACGATCTACCACTGTCAGTAGTGTGACAATGAAGCCAATATATGTTGGCATGGAGCTGCTTCGCGATGCCATCGCATCACCAATTGCCCGACATAACCTTTGGCTTCCCAGTAAGGGAAGCCACTGCTCGTCCATCAGGCCATGGCGGGTTGGCGATACCTGAGTCATTGCCGGCAGCATTCAAGCTTGCGGGAGAAGACCAAGTTTTCAGCCACCCCTTCCATACATCTTTGTGGTGTCTTTTGCGATGCAGCAGAACTACTGCTAGGACTTTCCATTGTCCAAGGCAACTATAGTTGAGGTCAGCAGTAGGTTTCTCCTGCCTCTTCTGCAGTGTAATACTCACCCAATGTTAGAGATATGACGAATGTACACCCCAACATCAGGAGACAAAAACCTATGTTTCTTCTCTCTTCGAGCATGTACAGAACCTACAAGTTTCGCGGTTGCTGGCCGTGTTGGTTGGAGAAACCACTCGTGCCGCCGGCCATTTTTGTACTTTGTAGTTTGTACCAGAACGTATAAAGATAATATCATGATCATGAGAGTGTCTCCTGTTGTTTTGTGATTCCTCGTAGAATTTCTCTTATAATATTTTAGCATTAGCATAAGTTAAATTTCAGCGAAAATAATCGGTTTGGAGGATAAAAGGGGATGGGATGGGTCCGTCCTGTTTTTAGGGTGTTCAGTTTTGGGACCATGAGAACAAGGTGCAGACGCCACACTCGCTCTAAGTAGGGTTGAAAGTGGTATGGATAATCCTCCGCTGTGATTCGCTCCGAATTTTAAGAATATGGATAAATGTTTTAATATCCGTGCGGATATGGATAATCCGAATCTGATTATAGGCGGATGCGGTGTAGGATATGAGATTGGTGAAATCCGATGGATATATATCCGATAATTGAACGCGGAGTATCCAACGCTTATAATAGGATAATCTGAATATTTTAAGGAGTCCAAGTGAAAAAAATATAAGTCAGCCTAGCCCATGACACAAGCAGCCCACAACAAAAGCTCATCTAATGAAAGAATTCTTCCAAAGCGAAGAACTAATACAAGGCAAAGAGTGAAGGCAAAGTTTTGCATAATTAAGAATATTTACTTATTTTACACATTTTTTTATACTCTTAAATTCAAACTGCTAACTTGTATTAATTTTTGGATATCTTAAATCAAAGTGGTGGATTGATGGTGATTATTTTTTGTTGCACAACCGTTTTATGACTTTGGTTAATGAATTGTTCCTCA
Organism: Sorghum bicolor; assembly: GCF_000003195.3. Taxonomy (NCBI): domain Eukaryota; kingdom Viridiplantae; phylum Streptophyta; class Magnoliopsida; order Poales; family Poaceae; genus Sorghum; species Sorghum bicolor. The sequence continues at coordinate 57,214,171 of NC_012870.2, read as the reverse complement.
TCATAAAAAACAACACGTAAGCACATATTATCCGACATTAAAAATTCCGCTTCCGCTTCGATACCGGTCCGAGTCCTCCATATTCGTATTCAAATCTGTATGATATCCAATCCGCTCCGAATCCAATTAAGAAACAAGAATTAGAATATAAAGAAGCTATTATCCATTTTCATCCGATCCGTTTTCATGCCTAGCTCAGCGTGACTTGCTAGGCGAGTGTGGGTAGTGCGCCAATGATGCTAATAGACCACATCACCAGTGAAAGGGCGGGGCGGGTGACTATGGTCTATGGTCGACGAGACTCATCGTCGTATCCGCAACCAATCAAAAAAATATAGATATTCTATTCTTTGCAACCAAACAAAAACGAGATCATACAATCTTAAAAATTAAATCGGCGTTGATCACATGGGTTCTTACAAATTAGGGACGAGATCATACAATCTCTAGGTTATCTCCAAACCAAACAAATTCTTAGTGAACAGGATTTAATCGCGTTAGCAATAATCAAAGTGCCCATTTGCAGTATTTATTCGTCGAATGAATTACTTTTTCCAAGCGTTGATCACGCGATCATCGGCAGAGGTCGAACCTGGTTACCTGGACCGCACCGTGCCACACTTCTAATGACGCAATCAGCACCAGCATCACTGCAGCTGCACCATTCTTTTCGACGAAGGAAACAGCAACGCGACCCCAGGGCCGCGGGCGCTGACGCGCTGTGCTGCGTTTTTTTTTCTCCCATCGAGACAACAAGACGAGGCCAGCCACGCGCAAACCGAATCCACCAACGCCCAACGACCGCATCAAGTCACCAACCAATCCACTTCGCCGGCGAGCGGCGATCCGTCTCATCTCGTCGCGTCTCCGGCGCCGACAGCCACGGGCAACTCGGCTCCGAGATCGGCGGGCAGGATGATGATGCTGATCGACTGCTCGGGGTGCCGTACCCCGCTGCAGCTGCCGCACGGGGCTCCCTGCATCCGGTGCGCCATCTGTGGGGCCGTCACGCACGTCGCCCCCGCCCCTCCCGCCGACCCCAACCGCGGCGCCGTACAGCAGGCGCCGGGATGGGGCCCGCCGCCGCCGCCGGTGCACGGGCGGAAGCGCGCCGTGGTGTGCGGGATCTCGTATCGGTACTCGCGGCATGAGCTCAAGGGCTGCATCAACGACGCCAAGTGCATGCGGCACCTGCTCATGACGCGCTTCAACTTCCCCGACGACTCCATCATCATGCTCAACGGTCGGTAGACCCGCACCCCCTGTTCTCCATTGCTACTTCTACCGTCCCCTAGGGAGTCGATCGAATTGGCTGGCCGCAATTTCGGGTCAACTTTTTGCCAGTATCAGATTATCCTATACATGGTTCGTGGTGCGATGCGATTGATTGCTAAGGGTAGGATACGATGGGATATGATGATTGGAGGAGGCTTTGCTCCTTTATTCGTTCCAGTTATTCTTATTCTTGGCTTATTGGAGAAATTGCGGGAATTCATATTTTATTAGGGTTGATGCTGGAGGATTGCATGAATGAATGTTTCTTTCAATATTGTGTGCCTGACCAAATGATTCTGCTTCAGGCTCTTTGAAAAAAAAAGTACATGAATATGTACTTGCTTTGCCATTTTGGATCATAGATGATGTTGTTCAGGTTGAGAATTGAGATAATCAGAAGGTATAGTTTCTGCAAGTATCTTTCCAAGTCATGAGATTTTGTCTTAACTTTGATTTCAGCAATTGCATCCCAAATGTGGAACTGCAAATTCACGAAAAGTTCAGACTGTTTAAGGTGGTTATATAAATTGCGGGTCCTGCAAGTTTCTGCAAAGGAATTAAGGCTTTTGTACTGTTCATCCTTCCAAATATGGGAATTTTATGTTTTGCAAAAAAAAAAAAATGAATACAATTCCACAGTTTGGGAATTTTCTAAATTGAATGTCCATCTTTTGAATGTTATCTGTGTTCAATATATCTGTCTGTGCCTGGTCTAAAATACTTACATAATTGTACTTTATGCTTATCATTTTTTTCCCTACTGATCTACTTGATCTGCCTTCTATACTTTATTAGCTAATTTTGAATATTCTGCTCAAGTTGAGTTAGATTTTCCAAGTTATATACCAACTGAAGTGCAAATATTTTTTGAAAGATTTGAAGTGCAAATACTACCTTAGAGCTTGGTTGCTCCTTTTCTTGTGTCCTCTATTTTTTATGTCAAATCTCTGGTGCCACATGTAATTGAGGCACATTTACATTAGGTGCAATTTAGATGGCAGATGAATTTACATTTTTTTTGACATCTCAGATGAATTTACATTTTGATTATTTTGAAAACTTTATGCACTGAGTGTAAGCTTTTTGATAATGTGGTGTTTCTACTCTTGTGAACCCTAAAAAATTAAACAAATTTGGTTTCATTCTTGCAGAAGAACAAACCGACCCCTACAAAATCCCAACAAAGCATAACATAAGGATGGCCATGTATTGGCTTGTCCAAGGTTGTCAACCTGGAGACTCATTGGTGTTCCATTATTCTGGGCATGGAGCACAACAAAGAAACTACAGTGGAGATGAGGTTGATGGGTTCGATGAAACCCTCTGCCCATTGGATTTTGAGACACAGGGAATGATTGTGGATGATGAGATAAATACAGCACTAGTTAGACCACTTCCTCATGGAGTTAAACTTCATGCACTCATTGATGCTTGTCATAGTGGGACTGCACTTGATTTGCCTTACCTCTGCAGAATGAGCAGGTAACTTTATATTATGCACGGTCATTTGATCTTTTTTGTTTTCTCTCACTTACCCTTGGCATATGAAGAGCTGTTCCTGAACCTAATGTGTCTTATTATCTTCTGATATCTGGAATTAACACTGCGAAAAACTGCTATCTATCCCATAAAAAAATCTGCTACCTATTGCTGAACCTAATGCAAATCTCATGTTAGTTTTGTTATGTTTAAATTCATCATAGATATGATTTTATTGAAATACAATTTGGGCACAGCACCAAGTACCAATGAGCTAGAATTGCTGACTGTATCGCTGCTAGCACACATCTCATTACTTCCATGAATTCAAATTGGGAATGATGTGCTCTGTCGATGCCATTTGTTTGCAACAGGTGTCATATCATTTTTTATTATTATCACATACCTCTGTTCCACATCATTGCAATCTTTGCAACACGAATCTGTTCAGCTAATTTATCCCTGTTGCATCAGTGAAAGATTTATCTGGCATAGAATAGTAATGTAATTTTTGTTAGGCTGATTCTAGTCTTATGTTTCTATCCTTATTAGGTATGGCTGATAATCATATACATCTATAAGAGATTCTAGTTATGATAGACTTCTCTTCAACTAAGGCTTCTTATCTATATTGATATTACAGGAGTGGTCAATATGTATGGGAAGATCACCGACCACGATCTGGTGTCTGGAAAGGCACTAGTGGTGGGGAGGCTATTTCATTTAGTGGTTGTGATGATGATCAGACCTCTGCAGATACCTCTGTAAGTTCTAGATCCACTCCTCTACAAGTTATTGCAGTAATATCTATGAGCTACTCTTTAAATTATGAGGCAAGTCTGTTTAGGGGACTGTTGGCAGATCACCTTTTTATGCAGTTTCTTGTTTACTATATTTGTTTGATCAAGTTTGTTTTGGTCTGCTTCAACCCACTGTCATTCATAGCATTTGATTCAATTGGAATTGTTCTGATCAGGCTTTGTCAAAGATCACTTCGACTGGTGCAATGACATTCTGCTTCATCCAAGCTATTGAACGTGGACAGGGCACCACCTACGGTAGTATCTTGAACTCCATGCGTTCGACAATACGCAACACAGGTGACTCAGCGGGTGTCGGTGGTGGTGCTGTTACATCACTAATTACAATGCTTCTTACTGGAGGGAGCCTTTCTGCTGGTGGTCTGAGACAGGTAAATTCTTGAGCTTAATATGAAAGTCGTCGGTTTATTCAAGTTATCCTCAGCGTTTCATATTGATATCTGTCTGCGTTGTTCTGTGCAGGAGCCACAACTGACGGCGTGCGAGACATTTGATGTCTATGCGAAGCCCTTCTCCCTATGACGCGTTCATGGTATTGCCCAATGTATTATATAGCACCTCCCGTTTCACGTTATCATCGTACATTTCACTGTTAGATGTCCTCCATCCATCGCGATTGTTAACAACGCGTGGGATTGCCCTTTATTCCCATGCCCTCGCAATGTTCAGTGCACAGTTGTAAAAGGAGAATGCACTTTGACGGCTCAGTTCACTTGTCTTATAAACCGTAAACCATGTTTTCTCTGTCAGCCTGCAGTGTTTTTTCTCTCATAATAAATCAGCGAACAGTATTTTAATGGCTTTTCAGGCCAGCTGCAGTTTCATTTTTCTTTCTCCTTTTCCCTTTTCTCGTCGAATCATCGTTATTTCACTGCAGAAGGGTTAGAGTACACTAGTTCGGTTTTGAAGCTTTCCCGTTTGATTGTGCTTATAAATGGTTTATAAAGTACGGGTGAAGTGTTGGTATGGAACTATGGAAGATAAGTACATGTCGTTTATTTCACAGATATATGATCCGTATATGCATGAATAATTTTTGCCCACGCTGGCCCGACGAGGCCAATCCCATATATATAATATAATCCTATAATTGGCTGGAAGTTGCTCAGCCCGGCAACAGAATGATTTTTTTTTTTGTAAAAAAAAAAACTGTCAACACAAGACATTGCCTATTAACACTAGTCGAATCAAAACTACTTTTCTTTCCCTAGAAAAACAGAAGAAATCTCGTCTTGCCTATTAACACTAGCCGAATCAAACTTATTTTTTTTCTTCGAAAAAAAACAGAAGAAATCTCGTCGATGTCTGCTTGAACGATGATGACCCTTAGGCAGCCTGCAGCCCTTGGAGAACGCCTCTGTATCTGGCAACGTTACCTCGGAACACGTGAAACCGTAGTTTCATGAAGGCTCCAAGCGCGAGCACGCTGCCGGCGCCAGCGAGCGGGTGCATCGACAGCGGCGGCGCCACTCCGAGCCTGCTTGCGATGCCTTCCAGCCCCACCGGCATGTCTCGGCAGTCCGAGGCCATCGTGGCCACATCGTAGACGTCCTCGCCAAGGGACCGCCGCACGGCCGCCATGAATCCGGCTACATCACCGGCAAGTTTGTTGCCGCCGCTGACGACCTTCATCAGGTACGCGACGTGGTACGCTCCGGTGTGTGTGACCCACGACACCCCTGGCCGGCTTATCAGACGGAGCGCCCTGGTGAGCTTCGCCACGGGGATGCCGCGCAGGCGGAGGTCGTCGCACCTGAGGCCGCGCCCTCTGAGGTACGAGACAGAGCTCGCGGCGTGGGGGTCGACGGCCGGGTCGAAGTCGGACAGGTTGAACTCCCACGCCGCGACCATCCCGTCGTCGGTGACGACGGCGAGCCCGAGCTGTAGCGGCTTGAGGGCGTCCACGTTTGCCTTCACCGTGGCGTACCGCTGCTCCGCGGTGAGCGCGACGAGGTCGTGGAGGTGGTGGTGGTCGGCGGCGCCGTGGACGACGCCGGGGTAGTGCACGTCCACCGCGACGCAGCGTGCGTGCGCCGCGAAGTAGCCGATGGCGGCCTCCACGTCGTGGAAGTTGTCGGCCCAGACTTCGTGTACAGGGACGGCGAACGGCGCCGGCATCATGGGGACGGCCGGTGGCTGCAGCGGCATCGTGGACACGGCAGGCATCGGCGCCGACTGCTGCAGCGGCATCGTGGCCATGGCAGGCATCATCGGCGCCGGCTGCAGCGGCATCGTGGGCACGGCAGGCATCGGCGCCGACTTCAGCGGCGTCATGGGCGCGGTCGGCGTAGGCGCCGGCTGCAGCGGTGTCGTGGGCATGGCGCTGTAACAACCTGCTGGCACGGTGGAGTTCATGTTCATGGCCCTCCTCCGGTTTTGCTGCTGCTGTCGTAAATTCGTCCGCTGCTGTCGAAAATTCGTGATCGTAAAAACCTCGAAGTCTTCCTGCTGTCCTGCCTGCCCACGTACGTCGTGGACATATATAGTGCGGTGGTCAGGGCGTCAGGGGCAGTTTCATACGATCGAGGTCGGTTCGGTTCTGAATACTTTTCGGACTCTATATCCGTTTGCGAGTCTGGAGCAGGGGCTGCTAACGTTTTCGGGCTCCGACAAGGGCACTCGGCAATCACGCAGCGATTCATCCTCGGCCGGCCTTGTTTACTTCAAAAAAAAATTTGCAAAATTTTTTAGATTTCTCATCGCATCAAATCTTTAGACACATGCATGAATTAATAAATATAGACAAAAATAAAAACTTTTTTTCGAAAGATCGACAAAAATAAAAACTAATTGCACAGTTTGGTCGAAATTGACGAGACAAATCTTTTAAGCCTAGTTAGTCCGTGATTGGATAATATTTATCAAATATAAATGAAAGTGCTACAGTGTCGATTTTCCAAAATTTTTTGGAACTAAACAAGGCCCAGTTTAGTTCCTCTCAAAATGCAAAAAGATTTTGGTTTTTTGTCAATTTTTTTTGCAAAATAGATCTAAACACCTCTTCTGCAATTTTTACAAAAAAAGTAGGCTTGTAAAGTTTTGACATTTGGGCCTTGTTTAGTTCCGAAAAATTTTGGGAAATCGACACTGTAGCACTTTTGTTTGTATTTGATAAATATTATCTAATCATGGACTAACTAAGCTTAAAAGATTCGTCTCGTCAATTTCGACCAAACTGTACAATTAGTTTTTATTTTTGTTTATATTTAATATTTCATGCATGTGTCTAAAGATTCGATGTGACGGAAAATGTAAAAAATTTTGCAAATTTTTCAGGGAAGTAAACAAGGCCTTGGGAGCCAAGAGTTCCAAAACTTTTCATTTTGCATTGAGGTTCGAGCCTGACACCACTACACCCTCTATTTTTGCAAAAACTCTTGGAACATCTAAACAACTAGCTGCAAAGATTGCATGTGTAAAGTTTATGGCTAAAAGTTTTGGGGTGTAAAGTTTTGGTATGGATGGAGAAACTAAACAGACCCTTAATGTTGGTTATAATTGTATTAGTAGTTTTGTCCATGATTCTTAATGTTTGTTGCCGACAAATTTAAACATTTTTTTGCTTTTTTTTTGTTTTAGGCTGTTTTTGCTAATGGCTATGATATCTCAGGCACTCAGTTTGGCTTCGTATCAAGGCTTCAATCACCTTTTCATTATTCAATTCATGATGAGGTCCACAGAGTGTATGATGTTTATGTTAGGTTGAGTTTTTTAATTAATTCAAGAATGATATACATTGCACATTTTTTTTATTTTTTTTGTAGTTGATTGGTGGCATTTTCTGGTACTAAGTTGTTTTTGTTCATCAGCTGAGTGTATTTTTCTTAGCTTGTTGTTTTCATATTTTTTTTAGCTCAGTTGATGTTCAGAGTGTGCATTTGAGCGTTTAGGTTGTCTTGTGTTTTTTTTTTTTTTGTATATCTTCTGGTTAGATCTGCTTGCCCATTCTTTATTTCGTGTATGTGTCTTTTTGGATGAGTTTTGTAGATTATTTCGTTTGTGAGTTTTTGATGAGCATTAGGTGGTGTATTATGTATTTTTTTTAAGTTTTGTAGTTTAGGTTAGGGTGAGGTGTTTTTATTTGTAGCTTGGTTCTGAAAGGTTCAGATTTTGTAGTTGATTAGGTTTAGTTGTATTTATTGGTGGTGGTAAAAGTAGTTGATTAGTTTTTGAAGGGTGCTAAATAGTTTTTTTTTTTAGTTCAGTTGATGTTCAGAGTTTGCATCTTGAGTAGTTGATTAGAGCTTGTGTCTGCCTAGAGTGTTTTTATTCAATTAATGTTGCAGATATTCAACTCTAAACATCACAAAAACACCACAACTATTAGATATTCATCTGTGAGTTGATTAGATCTAATAGTTGTATCCGTGAGTTGCATGCTTTGATGTTGATACTTTCATGAGAAACTACATTTGCGTGTTGTTCAGCCTCTAAACTCATCTTTTTCAATTCTTTTGTTATTTTATCGGTCTCTTTTGTGAAATAGTTGTAGTGTTTGCCTGACTTTGATTCTTCTACTACATCAATGACATATTGTTAATTCTAAGCACTATTGAGTTAAATGTCTTTTTGCTCAATATCTTGTGCTCTTTCGTCTTCCATCTTGCTAATGTCATTTACTAACCTAGGCCACCAGCGCCGTTTGCTGGAAGGGATGAGCTTTGCCCCCAGTATTGTCCTCATCTCATCGCACGGCTAGGCAACAGAAGAGTGCTGCCGCACCCCTACAGGTCCCATTGAGTGAATTCGAGGAACACACCAATTGAAGGAGAGCAAGAATGCACCTGAATCCTGCACAATCCAACTCTACGGTGAAATCCGGCAATTTCTTGGACCTCGACAACGGATCCTCGTGCACCTCCCGCCTCCCTGTCCACTATCCTAGCTCACCTTCGCTGCTGCCATACACCGTCGGCGGTGCGGTGTATGTGGAGGCTGCACTCCCAGCTTGCCTCCATGTCTAGTTAACCTCCACCGCCATGCTTGATGTTTGTGTGCCCTCTTAAGGGTGGGAGAGATTTTGGTGCGTATTTAACACCAGCCTGTTTGCTGGTCTGAAAAGTCATGGTTGAAATTATTGTTGGCTGATTTATTGTGAGCTGCTGACTGGCAGGAAAAGTACGGCTGAAAAGAAAAGTCGGCCTGTGTGAGGACGAACGAGCCACTTCGATGAGACGACTACCTCGGCTCATGAGACGACGACCTCACCTCAGGGTGTTTGCAAAGTTCGTGAGATACTGACGGCTCAGACAGACGCGTTGTACATGCCCTAGGATATATGCCTGGCCATCCCGGACAGCCCGCCCCTACCGTGTTTCCTACTGAGCAGTGTGAAAATGTATGCGCAATTTGTAGCTCATCTAGTTACTTGTAGTAAATGGCATTTCTATTTTCCTTCATGACAGTGAACAGTCACCAAGCTGCTCCTTATGATACAGTTCGAAATGGAACAAATAAACTGATGACAGCCTAAGTTCTGACATGCCTGCCTCCTTACCTACCTGCTCGATTACAGCCTATAAAACTCTGCAACCTGCAAGGCCCTGACTGAATCTATACAGTTCCCCTTCCTCCGGTGCACGTACCCTACACATATACAACAGCACGGCGCATGTGTCTGTGTGCACGCACACGCATGGGCATCCACCTACACTGCCGCGGCGGCGGTGGCGCTCTCGGCGTCGGGCGCCTTCCTCTGCTTGGAGGCGTCGACGAACCCGACGTACAGGTCCGAGTGCCCCGTGTCGCACCGCGGCAGCGCTGGCCTTGCGCCGCCGTCGGCCATGGCCCTGACGAAGGACACGAACTGCCGCCAGTTGTCGCCGTCGAAGAGCGTCTTGTTCATGCGCAGGTACGTGAACGCGGCCAGGCCCGCGCCGCGCGCCGTCGACGTCACCTGCGAGAACGCCGCCTCGTCGTACCGCTCCAGCGCGTTCTCGCCGGCGAGCTCCACCCCGGCTTTGCTGGCCGCGGCCTTGACCTGCTGCACCAGCAGCTCGGGGGAGCAGCTGGCGTGCTGCGGCTGCTGCTCGTCCTTCATCTCCATGCACGTGAAGTTGAGCACGGCGCCGCGCTTGGCCAGCATGCGCGCGATCGGCATGTACCCGTCGCGGTCCCGCGTGTTGTAGTACCCGGCCGTGAGCTCCGCCGCGTGGGACCGGGTCCGGTAGTGCCAGTGGATGCCGGCGACCTTGGCGGAGAGCGTTGCGCCCGTGCCGCCGAACACGGCCTCGGCCGCGGCCAGGACGCGGTCACCGTGCTCCAGGAGCATGCCCGAGTACCACTCCAGGAAGAAATGCCCGTACTCGGTGCTCCACGTACCGTCGCGCCGGAAGAAGCCTGTGTCGTCAGGCATCTGCTTGTACTCGCCGGCGTCGTGCGGTCCACCCCTCCCCCACTCCTCGTGGCCGGCCGCCACTGCCGCGGCTTCCAGCGATGCCCGCATGTACTGTACCAACGCAAAACACGCACAACAATTCAGCAAACGTTCACCGGCTACTCCGAACACCATTCAAGCCTCAACAATTCATTATCATCAGGTGTGCCGGTGTTGTTTCCTACCTTGTCATAGCATTGGAACTCGCCAATGCCCGGGAAACGCCAGGTTCCGTTGGCCTCAGGGTATGAAGGATACCTCAGCTCTCCACAAGGACCCATGCCCACTTGGATCTCCTGCAAAAGTGAAACGCAAGTGTGGTTTAGCCTAAGATCACAACATCATGACATTCTTATGCTCAACTCAACCGCTATTGCAATGTTAAGTGATGGTAACAACGGTCTGGTTTTAATTGATCATTACCGCGATGACATTGCCGAGGTAGTCACGGAACCTCTCGCGGAAGCTGCGCATGTAGTCGGTGTAGACCTGGATGGGGGTCCGACCCTTGAGCACCGGCAGCGAGTCGCAGCCGAGGGAGATGTACTCAGGGTTCCGGCGACCGGACCTGTCCGTGTACACGATGTCCGGGTTGCTGCTCATCTCCTCCAGCACCCATGGCGGCAACGGGATGCTGCAAACGTCAGAGCAACCAACATCAATCAATCAATCAATCAATTAAGAGTACCAACAACAGAGAAATCATTCACCCTTTTCATCCAAGTTTGTTAGGCATACTCAGTTTTTGTTTCATCTGTTCTGTTGCAAAATTAATTATACTAACATAAATCAGGCACAATTTGCTTCTGTTGGTTAGCAGTTTAGCACTACAAACATATGCACAATCTTAGTGTTCTTGGTTAGAGGTTTGCCAAATTATGACCACTTAATCAGGCACAACTCCCCTTTCAATTCCTGTGATAGGGACGTTTCTGTGTCTGTTCTCTTGCTAACAGTAATATAGTGTTCTGATTGCTTGCCGACCGGGACATACCAAATTCCTTGCGTGCAAGGGACCAACAAATGAAAAGCTAGAAACTACAGTAACCGTCTACCAAACCCAGTAACCCCCTGTTTGAGCTTTATGCTTTTAGATTATAATACACCTTTGAAGCTAAGAACAGCAATTGGTTCCTCAAAAACCTTCAACGTCGCAGTAGATTTCACACTACGAAATCTGAACTCTGAAGCATCAAGAGTTCAGCTCGCAACGAATCAACGTCGCAGCTTTATGAGCGTGATTGCTACAGCTATCAGAACCCAGGCAACCAGGCAAGCAAGGTACGGAATGGAGATGCTTACTTGCAGGTGTCGCCGACGTTGCCACCGCACTGGTGGAAGGACATGACGGCCTGGAGTCGGAGGCCGGCGCGCTCCACCATGCGCACGAGCTCGGCGTAGGCCTCCCAGTCGTAGCGCCCAGGGCCGTCCCGCTCCACGACGCCCCACCACACGTCCACCATGACGCCCTCCACCCCGGCGCCCCGCAGCGCCATGAGACTGGCCGCCACGGCGCGCTGCCGCGACAGCTGGCCGCCGGGCCCCACCGTGTCCAGCGGCAGCATCACGTACACCGGCACCCCGCCGCGCGGCAGCCCGTGCTGCTGGCCCGCGCCGCCGCCGCCGTGCAGCAGCTCCTCCGCCGGCGCGCGGTCCGTCGCCGCCGCCGGGGAGTGCGCCGCGGCAGCGGCCGCGGCCACGGACGCCCTGAGCGCGCGCGGCCTGCGGCTGGGCGGCGCAGGGGGCATGGCGACGCAGCAGGGCGGCGCCTCGTCGGCGGGCTTGTGGAGGAGCTTGGAGGTGGGGTCCAGGGGCGACAGGAACGACGTCGAGGAACGCAGCGTGAGAGCCATGGCGGCTTTTGCTTTGCCTCTGGATCGGAGAGGAACTGACCAGACAATCAACAATACAGGGCTGCAACTGCAACACGAACGCAGAGAAGCTTTGTGCTTGGCGAGAGAGAAAGGAGGAGGACGATTTGATTGAACAAGATGAATTTCAAACTCGTCTGCAGAAGAAGGCTGAGCAAATGGGAGGGGAATTGGGAGGAGAGTCTCGGCGTGCGGTGGGAGCTGTATTTATAGAGGAAGGAGCCGGGGGCGATGGCGATGGCCATGGATGGCACGGGCGGCTTATCCCTAATCAAATTAATTAACGACTAGGATTAGGACTAAATCGAGTGGACGCGACCTAGTGGGAGACTGATGATTGCGTCAGCTTTATCTACCCGTCCGTGCCGTCCGTTCCGTTGCCTGCTGCGGCTGATGGGCACCGCTGGTGGTCTTATCCAAATTATTATTTTTATTTAATTTGTCTCATCAGGCAGCGGCTAATTGCCCCTGCCTGACACCTGTCCGACATAAACGCGATCCAACCACATGTTCACAAGAACAAATGCGACAAAGCAACGAGCCATGGCTGACGTGTGACGCCGACTGGCACTGAGTGTCCAAGAGCTGAGCTAACCAGTGTTGTTGTTACTCACCCAGCCAAAGCGGGCTTAAGGAGTGTGTGTGTGTGAGTGATCAGCGTAGCACGAGTTACACGACGACGCGACGCTATCAGATAGGAGTACTCCTATTCGGGGTCGTCAGTCGGTCAGATGCGCACCGCGTCGACGGACAGGCGCGCCACGTCAGTTCTCTTACACTTGGCTGCGAGAGCATGCAAGGCCATGGAAACGGATAAGAAAAGTATTATCTGCCCTGGACTGGACCTCGAAGCGGGAGGCCGACGTGGCGCGCGGGTTGACGTGTTCAAACCGCGGTTCCGACGGGCCGTGAGGCCGCCGGCGGTCCGGTCCAAGCGCGACCAGCGAGCTGGGTTCTGTGGTTGTAGTCATTGTTTAGTTTACGAAAAATTTTAGATTTAGTTATTATAGTATTTTTGTTTATATTTAATAATTATTATTTAATTATATACTAATTAGATTTAAAAGATTTGTCTTCTAAATTATAGAGAAATTATATAATTAGATAATTTTTTATTTATATTTAATGTTCTATCTATGTGTCGTAATGATGAGAAATCTTAATTTTTTTTAGAAATAAACAAAGCCTTGGCCTCTATCGGCGCACCGCTGGTGTTTGGTACATGGCCGGTGTTGGAAGCTTGCGCCTTTTGTTTGCGGACCAACAGCCTAACGCGAGTCTGAGTCAGCATAGACGCGGACAGCGGACGCACCTAGACGCCCCTACCAGCAGGGCCTGCTCAGGTGCTACCATCTCGTCCGTCCGTTCTCCCTGTGGTCCTATCGAATCTGTCATGGGATGAAAACGGATCGGATACAAATGGATATTACTGATATTATATTTGTTTTTATATTTTTGGTTGAATTCGAATTTGAATACGAATAATGTCAATCATATCAGATAAAATACAATTGGATGTTGACATCATAAATATACGATTTAAGTATTCGGATACGGATACGGTATCGGATATTGAATATTCGGACTCGGATACGGACAGATCTGAACCTCTCTAAACGAATTCAGTCTCGAATACGGTCGGAAAATATTCTTACCGTTTTCATCTCTAGTCACTACTGCTGTACAGTTACAATCGCTCACATTTGCTCAGTTGCCCATGTTTTTATCAGATGGGTTAATGCACGGTGGTATCAGGCTGTAAGTAATTAAGGTGCTACGTCAAAGAGGATTTGAGTTAAAAGAGGATCCAAATTTGAACGGTTACCTCCTAAGTCCTACCCCAAACAATTGTTAGGCTCACTTTCTTATTAGAGCCAATATAAAAATGTCATCCGACATTAATAAATAACCATAAATGTTTCAACAAAAAAACATAAGTATAGTTGCACTAAACTTCGAGTAGGAGCAAGTGCAATATTTTGGTCTATATGATTGACAAGAAATGATGTATTTTTTTATAGAAAAATGTTACGCACTTATTTACAAGTTATTTTCATGGTGACCTTTTTGGAAGTCTTTGGTCCACCCTTCAGAAGGAGGACGAGTAATCCATTTGAAGTTGGTATGTCGACTATTGGAGACTACAACAATGAAGATCTTTGCTAAAAATGAATAGCTGTCTTTTCATAGGCTCAGAGCTTAGCTCGTCGTTTGGCTCTTTTGCATCCTTTGCTTCGCTTGCTTTTTCAGAGCTCCTTTTTTTTTGTTAGAGTTTGAACTTTGTAATAATGAATGGTTTGTGTGCAAAACTCTTGTAGAGACCGAAATAGAGATTCCTTTTTCTAAAAAAAAAATTAGTTGCACTCAACGGCGGATCCACTTTGTAGGTGATGTGAGCATTCACCTCAGCTATGCCGATAAAGCCTTAGTAGAACACCTTTTTTTTTCCCCTCATCTTGGTGACCGGAATAAACTTGTGTATTCGTAGAGTCGCAACACCAAACATATTTTATGTGAGACCAGAGAAGAAAAGGGCTTGTCAAGAATCTCGCATTGGGCTGTTCTATATTTTTTTTATTATATGTTGTGGGCCAGGCTAAAAGAAAGAACACCTAACACAAAGTAGGAGCAAACTTAATGCTCACCAATTGCCCCATCAGCCATCTCTTATATACTCGCCGTCAAATCTCACCTTGGTCGAGCGGTCGCCAACAGTGAAACAAACCCCAAGGGGGTGGGGTTGCTATAGTGTGCAACTTCAAATCGGAACCCTTCATTGCTAATGCCAGACATAGCCATAGCCATGGCTTGATGTTTAGGGCTATAGATGGCCATCGGGCCGTGCTGGCCCGTGCCGGTGTCGTGCCTCAGCGGGCCGTCGTGCCGCACGGGCCGTGCCTCCTTCGTGCTCGTGCCTGGCCTACGGCCCAAGGCACAGTCCGTGGGCCATTTGGCCGTGCCGTGCCGCCCGTTGGGCACGGCCAATTTTGCCGTGCCGGGCTGGCCCGTGGCCCGTTCAAGTGAGAGGGTTGAGCACAAGTGCAAACACTAACACAAATTCAGAACTTAGCCAATTCAGGTAGCACAATATAGACACAATTCAGGCAGCATAAGATAGTATGAATATATTATCAAAAGGAGCTGTTTTGTGCAATGCTGCCTCATTAAAAACCTTTCTAGGTAAAACTCACCCTTGTGAGAAACCCTAGAAAGGAAAAAAGAGTGTAGCCAGCTCAAATGTTCAAAGTCTTAGTTCAACTATCCTATTACAAATTTACAATAGCCAGCATCAGTGGCAATGCATCAGTGGCAAGGCAAATATGAAAGTTCTATCCTATTACAGAGTCCTTGCACCAGACATCTTGCACTTGCACCAAAAGACATGCACCAAAAGACTTCTTGCACCAAGATGCACCAAAAGACTTCTTGCACCAAGACACCAAAATGTGCCTGCAAAGTGTAGAATCCATTATCAAGAAATGTTATACAGAATTGAGTGATGATTTGAGTTTTAAGACAAGTTCATTACCTGGGCAGTTTCCTTCTTTCTCCCATCAAGTACCAGCATTAGTATCAGCAGTAGTACCACCACTGCCGGTGCTGCTGCCGCTCCCTTCACCTACTTCATCCAGGTCGAGGTTCTTGAACTTGTCCTCCAGGTCAAAGTCTTAAGCTTTATGTTGTTCTCTTGCTGCTCCTTGCTCCCAATCCTTGATGCAGGTGAGCATCTCCACATGCTCAGGCAACAATCTCCGCCACTGGTCTTCTAGAATCCTGGAGGTACAGCTGAAACAAGACTCCGAAGAGACAGTAGAGACAGGAACAGACATAACATCGCGAGCCATAATAGATAGAATTGGATAGGTTAGCTTGTGGTCACGCCACCATAGCAGTATGTCAAATGACTCATCCCAATCAGTGACTGGGTCACTGTCCAAGTAAGCTTGGAGCTCACTAGCAGCAGATGGACTAGATGAACATGAGGGGGAAAGGCTAGGGGATGCACCAGGACCTCCATAGATCCTTCCCCATACCTGCTTATTCTTACCAGGACAGGCTGAGGGCATTGCAACCCTTTGAGACCTACTTGCACCACCAAATTTCTCCTCATACTTGCCAAATAGCCTGGACATCTCATCTTTAACATCACCACAGTACAGAGTATAAGAGACACCAGTACTCTCAGCGAGCAAGCCAAGCACATTAACAAAGCCCTTCCATTTACCTCTAGGATCAAGGATGAATGCATATGAATAGATCAATGGAATTTTCTCCCAATATTTCAGAAATTTAAGCTTCATAGGAGAAGCAATATTTCTGAAATTTGCATCATTCTCAGCCTCATGCAAGTGCTCAGCAATGTGAAGAAGATGATGCAAAACAAGTGGAGCAGTTGGATAATAAACACTAGACAGAACAAGAGTGGCATCATAAAACACTTCCAGGAATTTCAACATGTGTTCAGCAACAATCCAATGATCTCTAGTCAACAAGTTCTCACCATGATTAGTGGTGATCCACACAGAAAAGACTTCCTTGTAAGGCACCAAATGCTTAAGCATTAGATAGGTGGAATTCCACCTAACATCCATATCCAAGCCAAACTTTCTAGGTCTTAAGCCTTTAGAAATGCAATAGCTTTTGAACAGTGCAATTCTCTGATTAGAGGAATTCAAGAAGTTTATTGCAGTTCTAAATGCTTCAAGATAAGGATTAGTCCTCTTCAAACCAGTCTTAACAATCAGATTAATAATATGACAAGTACAACGCTGATGCACAAACAAATAGTTAACTTTATGAGGTTCTTCACGTGTAGGTGCAGGATAAGAACCCATGTAACCAAACAAGCAAGGTTGCAAAATCTCAAAAGCCCTAGTATTAGCAGAGGCATTATCAAGAGTTATAGCAAAGGTCTTATCCATCAAATTAAACTCTTCAAGCATAGAACATATTCTATCAGCTATGTTTTCACTAGTATGTTTCACTTCAATCAGCCTAAACCCAATAACCTTCTTCTGCAACTCCCAATCAGCAGAAACATAATGAGCAATAACAGATATGTAATCTTCTTTAGCATTACCAGACCAAATGTCAGATGTGATAGACACAGATGAACAAGTAGGCAACAAAGAATTCATAAGCAAAGACCGTTCATCAGCAAACAACTTGCCAAGATCCCTAGTTGTGGACTGCCTAGAGACCCGCTCGAACAAAGGGTTATGAGCACGCTTGATATAATCTTCCCAGGCCTGAGTATCACCAATGCCTAAGGGAAGGTCTAACTTAACTATCAGCCTACACAACTCAGTGCGAGCAACAACAGGATCATACACCCAGTTTTTCAAGCCATCAGCGTTAAGTGCAAGTTTAGATTGAACCATAGTTGCATGTTTTTATTTTTTCATGCAGGTTCTCATGTGCCGCCTGAAATGCCCAGTGCCCCCCGTGGATCTAGCAGAATACCGAGAACGACAGTGTTTGCATACGGCACCAGGATCGTAGCCCATTCTCATCCTTGATCTCATCAAAGTAAGTCCACACAATAGACTTGCGCTTACCAGTGCCCGTGGTTGAAGTACCACGAGTGTCAGTTGAAGCAGCCACGCCACCGTCGTCGTCCCCATCCCCATCGAGGTTGATGATGGGCGGTTGTTGGTCACCGAGGTCGATGCCGAAGAACTCACGAGCGTCTTCACGCAAGTCGTCATCGTTCTCGAGTTCGGCTTCCATATCCTCGACCTCGTCCGGATGCGGCGCTAGGTCCTCGCCGTCGTCGAGGGGGGGATGCAGATCCGCCCCTCGCGTTGCGAGCCCTGCACCAGCACTGGACTTCGATGGCTGAGCATGACCTGGACCCACCAGACCTCCAGCACCGCCCCTCGACGGGCGCTTTGGCGGCCTGGCCATGTCCACTACTCCAGAGGAGGAGGACGCGGCGTCAGGCACGAACCTGCAAAGACAAAGAAGAAAGAACAAATAAAGATGAGAACCGAGACTGAGAGATTGAGAGAGTAAGACAGCAGAGCAGATCTAGGGTTTAGACAGTGCACCTGCGTTACCGGAGCCCGGTGCCGGAGGACAAGCGGTCGACGAGTCAAGATGAGACACGAGACAGAGATAGACATCCATTAGAGACAACAGCGAGCAGCGGCTGAGTGAGGAAGATGAACTCACATGCTTCACCAGAGGAGATAGAGGAGTGGAGAGGGGAAAGGAGGGAGGAGAGTGAGAGGGTAAGGCAACTCAGGCAAGCGGCGAGCGGCGTCGTGGAGCCAAGCGGGATCTGCGACAAGGCTAGTGGTGGCCCTGGCCGGCGGTCGGCGGTCGGAAGAGGGAGATCGAGGAAGACGGAGCGGAGGCCGGAGCAGAGCGAATGAGTCGATCGATGGGACGAAGAGAGCGGCTGCGGCGCTGTGGGGATGGGGAATGGGAAATTAGGGTTAGGGTTGAGCTCCACCCCTGGGTGAGCGCTTATATATGCAAGCGGGCGGGGCGGGGTGGTGGCCTGGTGGGCTGGAGTGCTGGACCTCTGGTGGGCTGAAATAGCCGTTGGGGGTCATCGGGCCGCCATCGTGCCACTGCTTGATTCGGGCCGTGCCCGTGCCGTGCCTTGGGCCGAGGTGGCGGCCCAGGCACGTCCCACTGCCTTGGGCCGTGCCGGCACGGGCCCGTCGATCACCGGGCCGGGCCGTGCCCGTGCCGGGCCAAATCTTCGTGCCTTGGGCCGTGCCAACGGGCCGCGTGCCATCTGGAAATCTATATTTAGGGCAGCTATGGCTCCGCCCCTGTATTTAGATGAAGCCAAGGCCGATTAGCAGTATTTGTGTTGGAGTTGGAAAAAAAGAAAATAAAAGTAATTATATAATTTGTGCTCTTTGCTTTACCATAACTTCTGAGATAGCATTTTTTTTTGCTTTTGTGTGGTTTTTTCACTTCTGATCTATCTTGTGGCTAGTGTTCCAACTAGATTTTTTTTGGCCTAGGTCACATTTATAGACCTCATTTCTCGTAAGTTATTTCATGTTTTGACATGAACTCATCAACAAGGAAAAATAGATAGAAGAAAAAGTAGGTGCCAAGATCACATCCGTCGGTAGATCAAGGGCAAGTCGTCACAACCGTCTCCCACGCTCTCCTTCCAAGATCCAATCCAATCGGATCCGCGATGCCTGGCACCGGTCAACTTGATCAACTGATCAATTAATAGTATAAAAAGAGTAGATAATCGAAGTAAATACTACTACTGCAGAAATGGTTGTTAACGTTGAGGCCCTGTTTAGTCCCCCATCTAAAAATTTTTCATCCATCCCATCGAATCTTTGGACACATACATGGAACATTAAATGTAGATAAAAAAATAAACTAATTACACAGTTTAGTTGAGAATCGCGAGACGAATCTTTTAAGTCTAGTTACTCCATGATTAGGCTTAAGTGCTACAGTAACTCACATATGCTAATAACAGATTAATTATGCTTAATAAATTTGTCTTATAGTTTTCTGACGAGCTATGTAATTTATTTTTTTATTAGTTTCTAAAAACCTCTATCGACATCCTTCCGACACATCCAATGTGACATCCAAAATTTTTTTATCTCTAATCTAATCAGGCCGTGAACATGACCATGCATGAACAAACCAACCGACAAATCCTACACGGACTATGGTCACGCGACAAATCCTACAGTACTGGAGCAGTTTGGTGACTGGCGAGCCGGATCCCGAGGCGGGTCCTGGTGCTGCCTGCTGCGTAGGCGATGAGCTGGTGGTGACACGGCCAGGCGCGGGCACCAAGAGCAAACGCGTGGCTCGCATGGCCGCCTTATCCGCGCGGCCCCGTCGCCGCTGCATCTCCACCCCATGTTCACCGGACCGACCGCCGCCGGGTGCGCGGGACCGACCCGCTGCTTTCGCTGGTTTTTTGTTTCTTTTGCGCTTTTTTCGCGTTGCCAGGTTAAATTTGGCCCCCGGCGGGCCACCGGCGCCGGTGACCTTTTGGGCCCCTTCGGCCGGGCCGCGCTTGTGGCTATGGTTCCACCTCCACACACCGACTATTCTCCTCTGTTGCGTCCGCTTCATCATCTAAAGTGCTTGTGACTTTTTTTTGAGAAGCCTGGCCATGGTCCCAAGTGCTTGGCTGCTGCTTGCTGCTGATGTCACCACTGGCATGCTGCTTGGTCACGGCCCCTTTGACAAGCTAGCTTTCCTCTTGGAACAAAGGAAACTAGTAACTCCCTCCACTAAAAAAGAAGAAGAAATACACGGGCATTTGAAACTGTGGGTAGCTAACAATTTCAGTCAATTTGCGCTTCCGCTGAAATATCTCTCCAGTACCTGATATTTTCTTCGCTCGATGAGAATTCAGGCACGAGCGGCAGTCTGCTTTTCAAGTCCCCATCGGATCGTGTCCGCGTCACGGTCTTGTGTCTCCCTCGGGTGTCCGCCTCGCCGTGGACCACAACCACCGGCCGTGTCCCCGTCCCCGTCGGTCCACACAGCGGCGTTGCGTGCCGGACCTGCGCTTCAATTCAGAGGTGCGCGTGCGTTCGACGTTCCTGCGTGCATGCATGCGAGATGACAGACGGACGATCCATCGCCAGATCTCATCCGAAACGGAGGCACGGGACGGGAGCGCCTTACGTGATGTGGCACGTCAATCGGGCGCCCTACGTGCCGCGTGCTTATCTCCAGCAAGTTCCTGTTAAAAAATCTTGCTCCACCGGGAGTTTGCCCTGGATTCGTGACGGTGGGCGCGACAGTGAGGTGAGGGTGCACACGCAGTAGCAGTGCTTCCTCTTCCAGGATGTGTGCGGGTACTTCCGCCGGCAACCCGGCATGTTACAAAAAGCTTTTAGACAACCAATAAATTTGCAAGGGATTTAATTTTACTCCATGGGTAAGAAAACGGGGTTAACAATCTTCGAGCCAGCGGTAAGAGAGAAGCTGAAGATTATATGTTTGTTTGGCTGATAAGCCATGACAGAAAGCAGTGTTGGCTAATTTATTATAAAAAAAAAACACAGATTCAACTGATAAGTTCAAACAAATAACAAACAAGGTGTAAGATTCTCCTCTATGTTGACAGGAGAATACTCTCTCCATCCCCTAAATTATAAGTCATTTCAAGAGAGTCAAAGGGTTTCAAGTTTAACCAAATCTATATAATAAAATAATAATATTTATGATATCGGATTATTATTAGATTCTTTATTAATTATATTTTTATAGTATATCTATTTAATGTTATAAATCTTTTTAATTTTTTCTAATTTTGGTTAAACTTGAGGTGTTTTGACTTTTCAAGATTGACTTACAATTTGAATTTGAAAATGGAGAGAATAATAAATAACACGTTACATGTCGAATATATAGGATGAAGTATTGTCTCATTCTAAATTATAAGTTGTTTTAATTTTTTTATATATAAATTTTATTTTTTTTATATATAAATTTTGCCATATAGTCCATCTCTTCTAAACTATAAGTCATTTGTTTTTTTATATATAGATTTTGCTATATATTTAGACATAGTACATCATATCTAGATACATAACAAAATAAAAATCAAAATAATTTACAAATTGAAATTAAGAGAGTAACATTTTAAGAGCGCAAATCACAGACACAATGCGTGATAATTATCCATCCGAACATTTCTATTATCATGTAATGCTGGACAAAAACTATACCAAACGTTACAATATTTTATATTTACAACTTTCAACCTACTACTCTAGTTTACAAAACTTGCTGCCAACTAAAGTGTTGGGATGCAAGGCTCTGTGTATGCTTTGACCACGGAGAAATGCAGTGGTCCGAAAGCAGCGGCTTTCTTCGAGCTTTCTTGCACGAGACTCTCAGTCCTTTGTCCCAGTCGAGTTTCTTCCACGCACGTATATGTATTATGTACACCTTCTTCATGCACGGCACGTTTGCTTGTCTTGACATGGAGTCTCTGATGCTCGCTGCACAAATAATGACTCCAACATCTTCTTGGGCCTTTGCTCAGATTTTTCTTTTGGGACACGAAGTGCCATGAAATGCAGTGAGGCGCTCTGAACTTGGTAGATATAGCATCCCCATGGGTAAGCATCAGATGATGCCCATACGATTTGCTCCTCATACTCCGCATCCTCCGTGAGTCTCTCATCCACACAGAAAGCACAGTCAAGAGGGGGCTCCTCGAATGAAGGGACAGCAACACACCCAAGAGATACGTATCCCCCCGGTGGCCTTGGAAACCATATTGACACAGGGTTCCTGTAATCCTCAGCACAGTTTCTCCAAACCTGCAGGCAAGGCAATCATGAAAGCAAAATCTATCAACAAGACTGCCCCCCTCATACAGTGTTCCAAAATAAAAAAAAGTCACTGTTTATGCACGATAAAAGTAACAGAGGATTATATTATTTCAGTATAATAAGCTCAACACTGGCCAAGCATATATGACACAAAATCTCATTGAAAACTGACCAGGTCATAGCCAACCGGCAGTGCAAAGTTCCCATTGATGTTCTTGTATACAGCAGCAAAATGTGGTGGATGGGTGCCAACATGAGCAACATCACCAATTGAGATGTACCTGAAATAATTGGCTCAGTACCTTCGGTATGTAAGCAGTTACATTAGTGGGTTATACCATGTCAAAATTCATACCCATTAGGGCACAGAGGCCTCCATATGCTAAACACCCTTCCGTCGTCCGCAATCTAAAATAAACACCAACAATAATTTTACATCACACATCTGAAATACCTTCTTTTTAGCCACTCAGATTCTGCTGACTTACCTGTTTGGCAACTAGTTTACATCGGCTCTGAATTTCTGGTTCACTGCTCCACATTTTCTGGAAGTTAACTGTATTGTTTATGAGTTGTTGCTCAACATCAGTAGATGTTCCTCTCGAGCTTAGCAAAGGCCTACATAGACTGTGGGATTCCCTATTATCATCATCTGATGCAAAATACACATGGTGCTGGCCTGATGGAACCTATTATGGTTTTGTTCAGAAGTACAAGTTTAGTTCAGGAGAGTTGGTTACAAAAAAAAAAAAGAAAAAAAAAGAAAAAAAAAGAAGCTTAAGGAGAACAGGAGCGATTACCTTCAATGGTATAACTTTCATTGCTGCCTGGTGAGATCTCCACATTTTCCGAATTGAAGAGCAAAGTGAAAGAGCCTGAGGTTGCTGTTCGTCATCAATGTTACACTTAATAAGCCTTACAAAGTTCTCTGACCTCCTAAAATTCTTCAGATGTATAATTACATGTGAAGGCCTCTGATACCCAGCTTTTGCTAGCTCCAATGCAAGTACTTCTTCCCAAGGAACATCCCAAAGTATTTTGGAAGGTTTCTTGTCCATTTTATCTAGATCCAGGCACTACAAAAGAAGACAATCAGTTCTAATCAAACTTCTGAAGTAACACAATAATACGATCAGAAAGGAATAAGCCTTACCTGAAGCAGCATCACCCGCTTATTAGTGACTAAAGCAATCCTATGGTTTGGTAAAATAAAATGGTCTTCATAGTAATCAGACCATGCGTACTTCGAAGGTTCCCGGAATAAATCTGTGCATGCAAAATATCTGCTGGCTTCTGCCAGGTAAAGGGCCATCTGCAGAACAGAGTAATCAAATAAGTGTACATCATGCCAAAAATCTGACTAGAACTGTACTAACGTGACAACTATCTACTATTTTTTTTTGCTTTGGAAACATCCTGTGTTTGATCAATCTAGCAAGGGTGAACCTTTTGTCTAATTAAAACAAAGCTGGATTGAATCTGTAGTACATCACTACGTATTATATGATTACAACTGCTCACGTAGCAACCAAAAACTATAATTTGATCGTTTCAAGTCTTTAGCATAATTTTGAAGGCATGTAAGCATACGTTTCAGTGTCCTCCCTCCATTCCGTAATAGTGGCCATGTTTCCTTTGTGCTCAAAAACCAACAAATAGAACAAGTGCCCAAATTATTTGCTACTGGGTAAATAAGCATTCATGTGATGTGCGTAATACAGCTGCATGTATGGAAACTTCGACTGAAGATAGGATTTACTAGTAAATCTAGTGGAGTGAGTCTCAAGCTTGTTGATGTTGGCTACTGCTTAAGGGTGATATGCTGGCTTGACTGTGATGAACCTAACTCCTGACATGTATGAAATTTCACAAGGATGCTTCATCTCATCCACTAGATTTAACTTACTCTTCTCACAATATATTACTACTTTGTTTTGAGTTTCTTAATAGAGATTAGACTGGAGACCTACACTCCGGGAATCATGAATCTGTTTGTACAGTTATTTTTCCATCAAAAAGCAAAAAGGAAAAGAAACAAACAATATGAAAACAAGCAATGTAACCTGTCCAGCAGCTTCAACTTTGTCATAGTCTCTTACTATAACATCTTGATGGATAGCGCGAGGATCTCTTATCCTCTGCGGAACAGATTTGTTACTTAAAATGTTGACACATCTCATAAAACTCGCACTAATTCCATCAACCGTCAGTGAAAAAAAATCCAGAGCCCCACTTAAAGGTTGTACAATGAAACCCACAAAAGCACGGCCAATACCAGGTGCAATGCCTACAACACCATACTGTCTGGCACTCTCAACTGGCTTTCTTAAAACACCAGAAACCCCAAAAGCCAAACCCTGAGCAAATGCTTCAGTCCCTTGAACTAGCCCATCACCAAGACCAGTGATTCTCCTTGACCAAACCTGAATCACATTCCATGTAAGTGTTTAAAGAAGTGAACATAAACAAGGACAAAAAACCACAAGCTATTGCACCTGCTTTGATCTCAGCTGAAGAAATTGCCCATCAGTAGAGAGCTCTGCAAATCCTTTACTAAGTGATGATAAAGTTGATTTTGTCACTCCAAGAAAATCCACAGAGAAGATTAGATGCAGTGGATTGTGAATCAGATCTCTCTTGATTCGGTTCATGATAGCAGGGATGATGGAGCTCTTTCGCATAAAACGGCTTCTGTGCATGACCTTCCGCAGATGCACCTAAGGAAAAATATCAGGGATGAAACTACGAACTACAGTTCATGGATCTGAGTATATATCTCCTATAAAAAAATAACAATAAAGCTACCCAAGAGTTTTTATCGCAATATGAAATAAATGATGGTAACTTCTGAGAATTGAAATTTCAGGAAGACATGCAAAGAAAGAACAAACTTATTCTCATTTAGCAACTATCATTAAGCACTCCAACCAATGCAGAATTGCCTCTGTTATTAGCACCAGGGTGACTTCTCTAGGTCCAATGAAAACTAACATAGCCAACCAAGAGTTGTTTTACCGCTAAGGTATTCATTCTTTACTCTAGATGACTATAACACACTATGTGTTTTTTAATTAATAATGAGGTAATGAACTATTGAATAATTATTGAGTTGTCAAAGTTGAATGTTGAATGAATATTAATGTTGGTTATTAGCCACGAGTATGTTGATTGATAGAATGGCTGTGAATGCATGCAGACATGCTCTAGAATCCTGCACATGGCGAACGGGCCCATGTTTAGTCTAAACCGTATTTTGTTTTGGTTATCTGTTTGGTTGGCTGTAAACCTGTGCCCTCAGGTGCCATACCGCGTCAGTGAGCTCATCAACGACGTTGCTGTGCGCTTGAAGCTTCCCCCGCAGGCCCGCATCCATGATGTGTTCCATGTGGGTGTATTGAGTTGCATACACCAACCAGTTCAACCTAAAAGCTTAAGCTGATGGAGAGAGGTGGGCAATTCACTTATATTCCAACACTCCCCCTCACGTGGAGGCTCCCTCAGGCCTCAGACGTGGAATAGGAGCGAGCAGCAATTATTTTATTTAATTGCGCTAACCAGGATTCGAACTCGAGACCTCTAGCTTTGATACCATTTGAGTTGCATGCACCAACCAGTTCAACCCAAAAGCTTAAGCTGATGGAGAGAGGTGGGCAATTCACTTATATTCCAACAAGGTGCCCTCAAGAAGTTCGCAGGCGCCCCTCCAGCAGCTCCGCTGGTACTGCCACACATCCACCATGGCATGGTGGCTCCAGAGCCGGCCTGGGTCGAGTGTACTCGCTTGGCGCATGGCGTTCGCCAGCTGCTTGTCCACTGGCGCGGCGAACCTCCAGAGTCGGCCACATGGGAAGACGTCGACGCGTTCCGTGAGCAGTTTCCAGACTTTCAGCTCGAGGACGAGCTGGACCTCGAGGAGGGGAGAGATGTCATGTGTGGCATTCCCTACACCAGAAGGCGGCGCGCCCGCGATGTGCGCAGGGCAGCTGAGCGAGCCGCGGCCAGGGCCCATCTGGCGCGGGAGGAGGATGCCCAACCGACTAGTGGCTAAATTGTTATGGCCGGCGGGCTGATAGTTTGGCCTAGTTATCTTTATAAGTTTAGTTATCTTTGTATTTGCAATTTATATTAGTCCCAAATAGGTTATTTAGCAAAAGAGGTGAGGGACATAAATATCTGTAGACTCTATTGATATAATCAAGCAAGAACAATTATCAATCTATCTTCATCTATTCCCGTAAGCCACCAGCAG
Source organism: Sorghum bicolor (assembly GCF_000003195.3). NCBI lineage: Eukaryota > Viridiplantae > Streptophyta > Magnoliopsida > Poales > Poaceae > Sorghum > Sorghum bicolor. Next base: position 57,187,799 of record NC_012870.2, on the reverse strand, counting down.
AGGGGCAAAACCTCGCGGTGAGGACTGGAGCGCAACTACGAGTTACGGAGTCACGGTCCTGCGTCGTTAGGTGCCAAGGCACTTGACACTATAGGCTGTATAACTGTACAGAAAGAGAGGGAAAGAAGAGAACAGCAGGAGGGAGTCAGCCTTGGAGTCCTAAAGAGGACAGAAAGGTTGCTGTTTTTGAATCACAAAGTCTATGGGCCTGCAATCTAGCTTCCTCCAAAATATTTTGTTTCCAAGAGACAAGGGAGGGACGTCCTCGGTCAAAGATAAAATTGTTTCTTTGTTTCCATATCTGCCAGGCTCCAATGATGAAGATTTCCATGAAGAAAGTGCTCGAGAACTGCTGCTTAGCCTGGGTTATCATTTGAAAGAAATCTGCACCAAGATTCCAATGTATGTCAAGTTCTCTCGACCTGCATGAGAAGGCCTTCTTAAGAAAAATGTCCGGGGACTGTCTTATCCCCTGCAGATCGAGGTTTTTTTAAGTTTTGGAGATGTATTTGAGCATATGTGTTCATGAAATTTCCTTAGTTACATGTTTTCTGCATAATTAATTAAGAATTTTCAAATTTTCTATAAAACCGCTAAATGAAGCTTTCGATAGAAACCAATATAGCATTTTATAGCTCCTGGGGGAGGCTGCCGCTAAATAGCATAGCCTGCCATTTAAAACCTTGCCTTTGAGTATCATTGGTATTTAGGGCAGTGCACTAGTTAGACATTCTTTTCAGGAATTCCACTTGAATTAATGCTGCATACATTGTACCTTGTCCAAATACCATAATGGAACTCAGTTCTTAGGCCGCATACAACCAGATCTCTAACTCAGGCTCCACACACACACTAACTTAAAACAAACAAGGATACAGAAGATAACAATGAACCTATTCTAGGTTCATAGAATTCTGAACTTAGCCAGGGGGTTGGGGGGGGGGGGGGGTTTGGGATAACGTAACATATTTTAGCATAATTTGATAGGTTCAGAGTTAAATCAAATTTCTTGGATTCTGATGAAAATGGCATAAATCTGATTAAATTTAACTGGGTTAGTCTGGTATCGTCCAACCGTCCATGAAACATGATGTTCCGTAAATAACCTGATTTTGGAATAAGTTACCTGAATCTTGAATGCATTACCCACAGCAGATAGGACGGGGCTCCATATGCCTAGGACACCACGAGGTCTTTGATTAGGCGCAGTTTCCAGAGATATTTTCAGCCTTATCTCTGAAATATCAATGAGCCTGCAAATTATACAATTATTCATGAAATATGTTCTGTCGTATTCCAGCTAAGTTACATCTAGACACAAAGGTGGTATATATCAATGATTATGCAAAATAATCACATGAATTTACTAAAAAAATTCCACAACATTGAAAAAACACATTGTCAGCAACATGTTCTCATGGTACTTCTGCAATGTACTGGCTACAATTTGTAAAAGCAAAATGAATGCACAAACTACAGTGACACCGTTAATCATAGGTAGCAATAGGCCAACAAAGAACAAGTTTCCAGAACACGTTGTATTCAGAGAAACAAAAATAAAATAATGGGACCAATGGACTTACTAACACAAACTCATATTTCCTTGTCCTACAAGTCCAGCATAAAGTATGATGCTAGTTCTGATAGAATTATATCATTGCAGAAGACTTATACATCAAACCAATTGAACAATGAACTATCAAACCAAATGGAATGTGAAAGAATACAAAATGGTTGCATGGAAACACCTGCCCATCTCTCATCTCTGTAGTGCTAATCATAGCCCTGGTTACTGATGAATGACAGGATGCATCAAATTGGAAACACAACAATTTCAGATGCAAAAAGAGTCCCAAAATTAGGGAAGTCTAATAGTTGCTCTGGCAATTTCGAGGTAAATTTGAAGCTTACTCTATTCGTATCTCAGGATCCACTTCCGTTACAGTTGTGTTGTTGCTGGTGGTGACAAAACGAAGATTGTTGTAGAAGTCAACCAGTGCCCAAATAATAGGTTCATGAATGTTCAGTCTCCATGTTTGATCGGTTACCTATATAAAACACAGATTTCATTTCTTTTAAGTATGGGTTGATACTATATAGACTTGCATGTTGAAATACACAAAGCAACAACATTACCCGGATATAGACATGTGGGTAAACTTGAATGCCATTAGAAGTTACATTGCTAACAGCAACGTTTGCTTTGAAAACAGGACGATTTGAATCAGGCCTGCTCTCGGTAGCTAAAACAACAGGCATTGTAGACAGTGGCAACTGATTATCTAGTTGCAACTGGCCAAGAATTAATTTAAACCTGAAAAGTGTTATATGTATAAAAAAAGGTAAAGCAAAGAACATAGTGCTATCATTAGGACAAACTGATGCTATGTTCGTAGGTATGCCATCTAACTATTCAGCCAAAGATGTTAGTAATAAATGGGAAGGAGCAGTCCTTTGCCAAACCAAGCAGCTGACCTTTCTTGGGGCAAAAGAATGGCTTAAAAAATGAGTATAAACTTATACTCCATCCCGAGTTATAAGACGGTTGACTTTTTTTAGCCCAGGTTTGACCACTCGTCTTATTCAAAAAATTTATGCAAACATAGTCAAATTTAAGTCATTCTTGAAAAAATTTTATTAATAAACCAAGCTACAACAAAAGAAGTGATATTTTACACAACTTTTTGAATAAGACAAGTGGTCAAACTTGATGTTAAAAAAGTCAAACGTCTTGTAATTTGGGATGGATTGAGTGCAACGCAAAAAAAACATGGTGAAGAACTAAGTGTATCTCAAAGTTCCCAGTTCCTCCCAATGATGGAAGGCATTTCTTTTGCATATGGAAGAAAAAAAAAATAGACCAGCACATGTCTGGAGATGATGTTGATGAAAAAAAATACATACCTGCTAGTGGTCCCAGAATCATAACCAGTCATGTATGAAACGAAAACCTTCTGCAGATGCAAGTATAAAAGCTCTCTTGGCTTATGATCAATCAAAGATATTCCAACAACTCCAAGTTCAACAATAAGCTCCAAGGGTCCAGCACCTGGCTCTGTCTCATTTTCCTTCAATGCCGATCCGTGGTGATCAGTCAGTTCAGATCCAGGCAATCCATATACTTCCTCTTTCCTTAGGTATTCTGCAAACTTCAGTATCTTAATATCACTGGTCTCAATACTAAACATGAGGCCATGTTCCCTAAAACTAGTGGAACTTCCAATAGGGTTTTCCAGGTCAACACATAGAACACAAGTATCATCGCCTTTATCAACGCTAACATCAATAACTTTCTGTCCATATGGGTCATCCCAAGAATATTTTCTGGTTGCAAGTGGCTTCACTTGGATCCAACTATCCTCCCCTAAACCAGACTGACGAGTACTGATTGTGGTACTACTCGTCCGATTCTCAATCCTACAAACAATCATACAATGGTCATAATCACAAAAACGGGAAACAAATGTCCAGACGCTGTCATTACCATTTCATACTACCTGATTGGTCCATATGCAGGCCCCAGGCGGAATACAATCAAGAACCTTGAACCTTCCTCATAGCCACGTATCTCAGCTTTTACAAATTTCTGAGTACCACCTTGCTTTCTCATTGCTATAACAATAGTATCTTCTTTTACTATCTCCAGAGGTTGACACCATTCTGTATCCACCAGTCGGACCTTCAAATAAGACACAAGGCAATTGCAATTCAAGTATATTTGTCCAAATCACTGAACTAGCAAAAGGTAAAACTGAACGAAATGAGCAGAGCTCAAAGTGATAGCTCAATAGAAACCAGTTTGCTTTTTTGCTTTTGCTTTTCTTATATAAATATTTTTTTACCACAGTAGGGGCTTCCCTTACTGTTTTAGCTCCAAAAGAAATCCTTACATCACATCAATTATTCCTTTTGCAAGGTAATGATGCATCCACATGTCACCCTAATTTGTCAACATAGATAACTTTTACAAGGTAAAAACAAATGAAAACTAAAAAAACTTTTACACCATGAATGCATTATTTTTAAAAAAGTTGACCAGTCAGTGCAATATATAGAAACCACATTGAGCATAAAGAACCGGCACAAGATGCCTGAACTAAATGGTCAACACAAAGCTTACCAGAGCATAATTCCATCCAATCATTGATCCCATTGCGGATCAACTTCTTGGTTGGAAGGCCGACTTTTTTCCTTGAACGCACAGGAGAGCAGCGTATCATATTAAGAAGAAAAACTCTCAGATAGCTATGCCCATGGCACACCACATAACACTACCATGGCCAGGAGGACAAACACCTTTAACTTCTCCCATGAGACAAGGCAGCTAGGTAAGCAATGCCCTTAGAAAAAGGACAATTGTATTCTCAACAGGATACAACGCTCCCCCCACGTCGCCCCTGCAAGGCGGCTTAGGGGCTCTCCGCCGCCGCCACGTGGCGGTCTCCCACCTCCATAGTCTCCTTGCCATCGCTAGAGTGGCTCACCGGAAGGTCGGTGCCCGTGATGAAGGCGACAGCAAGGCGAATCAGCCAGTGCAGCACATGCGCATCGACGCAGGTGTCGCAGCGCATGGAGACGTTGCAGCATGGTGAGGATGGAGCGGGTGGTGGCGGGGATTCACTTCTCTCTCTTCCGTCCTGGCCCGAGGAGCAATGGCGCCAGCTCTGGCATTCCCAGGTCCAGATTTGCGCCTGCTCAACTCCGTGCAGAACTCCAAGATCTGCCTGGAGGAACACAATGGTCTCCGCGGTGGCTGCTGCGCACTTGCCACGTGACGACCGGCAACTCGCCAGTTCAGATCTGGGCAGTGACTGCCTTTGATGACCGGAGATGCGAGCATAGGCCCGATCTCGAAGGTGATGACATGATGTGGCCGTGCGTGGTGGCGTATGGCAGGTGCGGTGGCCGTGCTACTGTGTGTTCACGCGCTGGCGTGGTGGTCGTGCAAGAGATGGTTCAACGGTGTGCTTGAGGCCTGGAAGAGTCCCTCCATGAGAAGCAGTGGCGCTGAAGTGCTGCCAGGGTCGACTGCAGCTGGCGTGGAGGCACAGAGATTTGGCTTCATGTGAGGGCTGCGCTTCGGTATCTTGGAGATGGTGGCGGCATTTTAGCCGCCCACGAGCGGTGGTGAGCATCGGCAATCAACAACCGGGCAGATGGCCACAGAGTTGTCGCGTGCTGTCTGGTGGCTGTTAGCAGCGGACCGCAGTGATTGTACCTGCACTGCAGCGACCGGTGCGGTGCTGAACATTGTCAAGAAGACGGCACATGCAGCATCGACGGCGTGTGACTTAAAGATGTCAATGGGGGCCCACGACCCGCGACCCGATGGGTATTTACTCTATTAGGGTATCAATATGGAGTGAAACCAGTACCCATGGGTACATAAACGGAGCAAACCCTTTACCCATTGGTTGGGTACGCGGGTATGGGGACGTTCTAGTAGTCCCCATACCCATTTACCCATGGGTGAAAAATACCCAGCCTAAAACTAAAGAAGCCCACCAGCCACCAGTCCACCGGCAGCCCATACATTGAAACCCTATGTAGTGCTAGCAAAGTACTACTCTCTACTACGTGATTTGTATGGACAATGAACTATTATGGTGTTGTGACTAGTGGTTGCAGCAGAAATTATTATGTTGCTATTTGCTAGGTATATGGTGGGGTGGCTATGTGACGATGCTTGTGAATGGCTATGTGACGATGCTTGTGAATTGCTACTACGTGACTGGTGCTTGTGAATTGTTGATGTTTGGCGGGTATGGGTGACCCGCTGGGTCTAATTTACCCACCCGGGTATGGGTCTGGAGAAATTCTCCCACCCATCACTGTATATGGGGATACCCGTGGTGTCATATTGTTGTCACGGGGATGGGTCTGGGGAGTTCATACCCGATGGGGATTTACCCATTGCCAACACTAGTGTGACTACTTGGCTTGCAGTGGACTGGCGGGTAGCCCTGGTTTACCGGGGTTGTTCGACATCGCTGAAAGACGGCACAAGCATTTTCTTGGCTTGGCAGTGCGGGGGAAAGGGCTGTGTGCTTGTGTCAAGATTTTAGTACTGACTTGGCTTTTGGAAGAGACCTTTGAGTTATGGAGCAGCATTGCACACCCCATTTGATGGCAATACAAGAATGGATCTATGGCATGGAGTCCAGCAGCAGATGTGGTGAGACCCCTGCATGTTGTCATTGGAGGTGACGAGAGTGGGATTTGGAGTCCAACAGCGGATGTGGCGACGCCCCTGAGCGTTCTGTTTTCATGCTGACTACTGCAACATCGGAGGGATCTGGATCTAGTGGAATCATCCTGTTGGTTGGGTGTGGTGCTGCAGCGACACTTTGGCGAAGGGCCACGTGACGGCTACCTTCTTGCGGTGTGGCCTGTCTCTCTCAGTCTCCAACAATACGGAGTCACAACTGGAGTTTTAGACATCCACCTACAGGTGGATTGAGGGCAACTTCGTCGAGGTGACGTTGGTCCTGCGTGGCAGTGGCTTGTCAGGTGTCCGGCAGACAATTTGGCGTTGGTGGCTTACAGTTTCGATGGTTGGCTTCTGTTTGCAGTGGTGCATTGTTGCAGTGGCAAGAGATGCTATTTAGTTGTGGCACCATGCTTTGTGCGGCGCGTGTTGTTGCTGTCGTTGTTGGTGTTGTTTTTTCTGTTTTTTCCTGTAGGTAGCCTTCCAGGGTTACTTGCATGTAATTTCTGCTTTATTAATAGAAACAGGCACTGTGCCAGTTCATTAAAAAAAACAATGCCCTTAGCCCCTGCCAAGCCCCATAATCTCATCTCCTCAACGGCCAACAGTGATGCTATCAAGATTTGTTGAGGCTCCATAAAAAACAGCAATTACAATGTTTCTGAATGGTCCAAGCTCCGAAAATTAAAATAGAGTTTAGACCTTGTCGAATCTGCCCATCCACCTGCTCATTAATTTTACACCACCAGCCATCGAGGGAAGATTCCTGGTTGAGGGGAGGTTATGGAGCCCCACCCTTTGTAGCAACCCAAACCAAAACTGCCAAGAGAAAACAGATGCTACCAAAAGGTCATTAATTGTTTCACTCTCTTGATCACACAATGGGCAGCGAGCGAGGGGGATGCTGCACCCCCTCCCCCTCTCCCTCCCTCTCTCACCCGCGAGTCCGATGAATAAAGAGGGCAGGTTGGTTCTGGTTAAACATGTGTTGCCTTCAATGGTGATCTATTTTTGTATTCCATGGACCTCCCTCCATTGGCCATGAAAGAGATTGATAAAAATCAGTAGGAATTTTCTTTGGAGGGGAAGAAGAGTGACCAACGGTGGACATTGCTTAATCACTTGGCCAAAAGTTTGTATGCCCAACCTGGGAGGGCTTGGGCTACATGATCTCAGACATATTGGTTGGGAGTTGAGACTAAGGTGGCTCTGGATAGCCAAACCACAGCCTCATAAACCTTGGGCTCAATTCCAGATATGACTTCACTCTGTGAAAGCTTTCTTCTCTGTGACAATTATTTCACTTGTGGGCAATGGGGAGGGCTTGGGCTACATGATCTCAGACATATTGGTTGGGAGTTGAGACTAAGGTGGCTCTGGATGGCCAAACCACAGCCTCATAAACCTTGGGCTCAATTCCAGATATGACTTCACTCTGTGAAAACTTTCTTCTCTGTGACAATTATTTCACTTGTGGGCAATGGAAAATATACTTTATTTTGGACAGATAGCTGGCAACAAAGTGCTAATCTTGCTCCTTACCTTTCTGCCTTAGTAAACAAGAGGCGAGCAAAGAGACGTACATTGCATGAAACTCTGGGTCAGGATCTTTGGGTTCAGGACATTCAGGATGCTTTGACCGTTCCTCCGCTTGTTGAATATTTGGAATTGTGGGACTTAGTTACCAAAGGAGGAGCTACAACCAGATGCATCAGATGTTCATAGGTGGTGCTTTACTGAATCTGATCAGTACTCATCTAAATCTGCATAGAAATCACTGTTTATTGGATCAGCAACATTTGAACCTTGGGAGTTAATTTAGAAGACCTGGGCACCAAAGAAATGTTTTTCCCCCTTTGTTTGGTTGCTCATAACAGATGTTGGATAGTGGACAGATTGGCTCACAAAGGACTACCTCGTCTGGTGAAATGTCCCTTGTGTGAACAGGAGGATTAGATTGATCATAGATTGGCTAGTTGTGTGTTCTCTAGAACAGTTTGGTCACTACTCTTTGCCGCTACAGATGACCAGACGTCTCTCCATCCCCTGGTGATAAGGGATTCTTTGATTGGTGGATGAGAGTTATCGCTTTGTTCCCTGACCCTGAGCAAGTGAAGCAAGGTTTGAATTTGCTGATTATTTTGGGGGCTTGGATGTTGTGGAAACATCGTAACAACTGTGTTTTCAATGGAGCCAATCCTAACACTCAGTTTGTGATTAGAACTTCTCTTGAGGAGACAAATCTTTGGTGCTTTGCTGACGCTAAGGGATTAGCACATTTAGAAGTGGTCACCAGGTAGATGGCTTGACTTTGTTGAGGTCTGGTTGTGTGTTTTCTGTAATGGGCGTGAATGTAACCAAGATATATTTGTGGATGTGGGTGTGGTGTTGTTGTTTATGTTTTGTACTATCCTTTCTTCTTCTTAATGCAATGATACACATCTCCCCTACTCATTGGAGAAAAAAAGACAATCTCTTGCATAAATAGACACTACAGAACTGAGCACTTAGGGAGCATTACAGAATTGAGCACTAAAAGATCCTCATAAAAGCAAATACTAACATGGTCATTTACTTTTTATAACGGCTCCATCAACAATTCATGCAAACAATTACCCAAAATGGTGCCTTCACAGAGAATGTTGTAGTACCTGCAGTTTGTCAGTAGTCCCCTCGGAGTACATAAAGGAAACCCTCCAGTCATATGCATGTAGGACCTTTGGCTCATCTTCAACACTAAGTTTTAAGTACAAGTCTTGTCCGATCCTGTTTGTGAATGTTATATACGGGCGTACATGGATAACCTGTTGTGTCATGACATGAAGTCAACTGATGGACACTTTTATATGAAGTTGTAGATTAAGATGTGCTACCTTTGTTGGAACAGCTTGATACGAGGATGGCTTTGAACAAAGAAGAATATGCATACATTTTCCATCATCATCATAGGCAGAAAGATCAACTGCTCCATCCTGAATATAGAAAAAAACATTTAGTTGTAGTGGTTCAAAACAAGAAAAAGAATAAAAGAAGTAGATCCAAACTAACCATATCACCAAGAGGCGACAATTCTTTCACAGATCCAAACCGTCCTCCATGTCCACCGACAGACGATAGAAGTCCTAATCCCTTAAAATTTAATCCAGACGCTATAGTGTATCCCTCAACCAATTCATCATGTTTTATATCATAGAGGTGCTTCTCAGCCCTTTCCAAATGTGAACGTGCAAGAAGCCGCCTCTTCTCTTTCCTTCTAGAAATATCAACAAGACGCAGAGTAAGTGGAGGCAATCTAGCAAAAGATATCCAATAGGGAACATATATTCTGATAAGCCTCGCCATCAAATAGTCATTATCACTGCTTTGTTCAAGCAGAATCTGTACAACCCTACAGAAGAATGAAAGACAAACAGGATTAAAGAAACTTGATTAGTGAAAGGTTATGGCATTTATCCACCGGAAAAAATTTCATGTTTGCATTGTTACCTTCCAGATAAAGAGCTTCTTAGATTGATAAATTTGGAAGGTGCTTGGGTAGGATGTGATATAAGAACAGGCTCCTAGAACCAGAAAAGCATTTCAATAGTATGTAGAAAAAATAGAAAAGCAAGACATCTATAAAAGTAAGTAATTTTATCCGTACATGCATTAGTTCCCATCCTCCATGTGGAACAAGGGATAAGTACAAAGGGTTTCTTGGATCAACATTGTGGACCTTTACAGCCTCACCAGGACTTAAGGTACCAAGGGAACAACTTGAATCTTCATTGTCAAGGTGGCTAGAACTGACAGTATAATGTGCAGAAATGGGAAGATAGTATGTCAAACACAACGGGGACTTGATAATGATGCACCAATCATATATTGGATCCATGTGAACATCTTTGCCTATTTCCTTGGCTTCTATACTCAAGCAGAACCATAGTCCATGACAAGAACTGGAGGTGCCATCTACCTGTGAGCAGAATAGCAAGTTTTCTGATTCATACAGATCTGATACACATATATCTAGGATTTCCTCCTTTCTAAACTCAGTTTGACTGCGCCTCTCCTGGACATCACTCCAAGAGTAATTTTCATGATCATGATGGTTTGCTGGCCTCAGCTGCAACATATAGGACACAAGAGGATGTGAGAGGCCTGATAGTGGAACTGGAACAGTAGAATGGGGCTCCAGCATTCCAATCTGGATTTGATCCTCTTTATCAAAACCATCTCCCTGATCATCTGATCGTGCATTTTGAGAAATTCTTCCTTTTAGACGCAAGTCAACAATGAAATTGGTTGTATTAGTAACTGACACAAGGGAACGTATGCTAACATATCTGTTGCCTTCCTTGACTGTTGCTTCACTAGCAATCACACAATTGCCAAACCTCCAACATGCTGCAGGTACAGCATAGTTTAACTTCATGCTTGTCCAAGGCCCTTCTTTTGAAGGACTAATTTGAATATATCCAGTCTTGTTTCTTTCAGGACTGGCTCTATTCCCTTGTTGTACACTAGCTCTACCAGAAACAAGTACCGCAAATCTTATTTTTCCACTAGGTTTAATAGTTTCGTGCTCCTACAAAAAAAATGTCGATAAACGTTATAAGATATTAGTAAGTATAAATTTCGCATAAGCACACTGTGCGTGGACTCTATTCTACAAAAGTGACTCGATATATGGTTCTCCAAGAGTTCTCACCACTGTCTTAGTTGAGATAAGGTCTCCTAAAGTCAAATCAAATTTGACACAATCCGAATTAGAGGTAGGAGGGAGCTTTTGCACAACTTGCTCCAATGGAGCAGAGTATATACCAACTGGTTGACCTGTTCTCAACATAAACTATAAACTAGTGTCGGAAAACAAACAAAATAATGGCATTTGTTTTGCGCTGAAATCACGAACCTTTACTAGCATCAAGCACAAGAAGCTCCAGAGTATAACTGTCCTGAAACATTTGCAGAGAAAATGAAATATTAGTTAAATGGAAACATGGCTCTCAGAAAAGTCACGGCACAATTGTCATGGAGACCTAAACTCAGAGGAGTTTTTTTGAATGTAAAAAACAAGAGTAAAAGTGTTCCAGAATGTGTTGTGTTTACATACCACGCGTTCGACTTTGAAAAAGAACATTTCATTCCAGTTCACCTTTCTGGTGTTCTGTGACGAGTGTTCTCCAGTAGCAGCACAAGTACGGGCACTCTGTTGCTGAACAACAGATATGGAATGGTTTTCTGAAAAGAGCCGCACAGCAGTCATATATTCACCACTTCCTAATCCTTCATCATCCTTGACCTGGGATGGAAAACCTAAGTTTAGAATGACCAAAAAAGTCCTTCACAACAATTTATTTAGCAGGCAAGTTAACTGCAGTACAAGGTTCAGAATTTGATGTAAAACATTTTCTCGAACACTTGGGAGAGTCAGGTATCAATATATTAAGAGAAGGAAAATGGATAGGAACCCTTACAAAAAGCATACACACCCACACCATTCAGATAATAAAGGACATGCGCGCCTTGTACAAGAGAAAAAGTGATCACTGATCACAACCTAAACTTAAATCTCGCTTGGCATAATTGCCAGGAGGTAGTTGATGCCTCGCACCCCAGACAGCACCAAGAGTATAGCTCCTCGCTAGTGAGATGAAAAGTTCTAGCTAAGCTTGGAGATGCCCCATCAAACACACACCTATTGCGATGATTCCATAAAGTTCAAGCACCTAACGTGGAGAGGGAGTTGAGGCCCCTCTTAATCTGATCGTGAGCACCAGCAGATATTTTTTTTTCCACCAATCTTCAAATGATGTTTCCCCAGGCTTCTCAGGAGATTGAACCAGAAATCCCAAGTGAAGAGACAAGATATTCTAATTGGATGTAAAACATGGGCTTGAACATTTCAATATTACGTTCAGATGCTAATCCCTCCCTATTAAGTTAGAATGTAAATGTTCTAATTCCCATTTGTGTTTGGAAAAGATAGGATGGAACACTTTAACAATAAGTCACAAATAACTGCATTCCATTTGTTCTTCAGCTGCTCGTTTAGTCAAACATGTTGGCAACATCTTGGAATAAGTTGGAACCTAACAACGGAATTTTTCCAAATGATGCAGCAAGCTAAGATTCAACATCAGAACCCCTTTTTCATGGAGACTCACTGCTTGGCAAATCTGGAAGCAAAGAAATAATTATATTTTCGATAGAGGTCGCCCATCCTTTGGATCTTGGAAAAGCTCCTTCTATGAAGAAGCTACACTACAAGCTCATAGACTTAAGCGATGATAAGTGTGCTGTCTTTCTTTCCTATATAGCTTCCCTAGATTAGCTCCTTAACCCACCTCGGGCTTTCTTCTTTGTGCAACTTCTTTTGTACAGTGTTGTCCTTCTATTTTTTTATTTTGTTTTAATAAAGCAAACAGTGGGAGCCTCCCCTGCTGTATTTTCTCTCAAAAAAAAAAAAACCAAGCTGCTGACTTCCTATTGAGGTAATTTTGGAGTTTTTAGGTCAGATCGCAGTCAATGCTCAGCCGGTTATCTGTCACCACCACTTAGCATTTTCTGGTGCTGGTTTTAAATGAAAGGTTAAGTGAGGACGTGTTAAAACAAACAAAAAAGTCAAGCTGTGATAAAAAAGTTGACCGCCACTTCATCACTGAGAAAGCACATGGAGGTAAAAGAGTACATAGTTTAGTGCAAAATAAAAGAGCTACCTCTGCATCCGCAAGAATGGCAGTTATCATCAACCGATATGATTTAACAGATCTTCCATTTAAATGAGAATCCAATAGATCCCTTAAAGCCGGAACTTTTATAGACCTATCATCCCCAGAGGGCAGCAGAGTAACAAGTGAACTTCTATTTTCAGCAGTTCTTATGTAAATATCTTGTCCAAGTTTATTTTGTGGAACAACATAATAACTTCTTCTTTGATGAACATCAAGAACTGGTCGCTCAGTAGAACAAAAGGTTTCCTGATAATAGAACAAGAGAGAAGACAAATGATGGCATAAGCATCAACTGAATACTTCAAAGTAAATACGGGTTAACTTTCCATATTTTTATAAGGAGTAAACAGATTGGCAGATAACAAAATTATTAAACAATAAGCTTAAAGGAGAAATGATATACCTTCCTGTACAATTCATCACCACAGCTAATATTGTTCCAGCTAGCATAAGCTTGTGATAACATGTTTGTATTGGAAACAGATATGTTCAAATTCAGATCTCGAGTTGAGGTAATACGGAGTTGTCCAGGAGAACCTGGTGCATTCATGTCATATTGGTACCTAATATCCATAACACAATGAGTACCAAATCATGTAATAAAAATTTACAAAAATCTGTTATTCTGTAACTAATATGGTGTTGCATATGGTTAATAGGCAAGTGAATGAAGGCCTTGTGAATTATCAAGATCAATTACTTATTAATAATGCTTTTTTTTTCTCGAACACGCAGGAGAGCTGCGTATCATTATATTAGTAGAAGAAAAAAGGAGTCATACATAGACCCAACACCTTATTAATAATGCTTTTTAACAGCAAATAATGAAAGTATACACACACACAATTTACCTATGGTTTGAAGCCAAGACAAGAACTGCAAACGATAGATATTGTATTTTGGGAAGGACACCGACAAGAATGGTTTGTTTCTCATGAGATTTTCAGTTTATGAACATTGTCCTTTTGTAACACCCGGCCCAGGGCTTAATAGGATTAATAGGAGACTTATACCAACAAGTTGCAACTTCTTTTCTGGAAGCCCATCTCCAAAGAACTCTAAAGTTAAGCGTGCTTGGCCTAGAGAAATTTAGGGATGGGGGTGACCGACCACGAAGTACTTTCCGGATGCGCACGAGTGAGGACAAAGTGTGCAGAAAAGACTAGTGTTGGTCTGTGGGAACTGACTATATCCTAGAAAAGCTACCAGATGTAAGCGGACCCGGCCTCGTGGAGGCGGGACGTTACACCTTTTTTGTGTGCACGGTCATAGGCCTCTCTATCCTCTCAGGTCATATTTATCCTTGTATCATTGGGCTTGTAGACCTTTGTTGGCAGAGCATGACACAAACTGAAGGGGAAGCCAAATTACTGATTTTTGTCTACAGTAGTTATAACTACTACCAAAAAATAGGAATAAACCAACCCCGAGAATAGGATCCTGTCTCTTTATGCTCAATCTGAATACAGCTGTGGTTCGAGGGCTAGACACAGCCACCTCGCCAGTCGCCACTTACCTACCCAGCGCCACCTATGCCTTGCTGCCACTTAAGTACACCGCCGGGAAGCCCAGCTGGCTGCAAGGATGGCGGTGGCCAGGCGATCCTCCTCCCTCACCCTTGCCTTTTTTTCTACTCATCCCGTCCTCATTTCCTACTCCGGTGACAGATTGGGCATGGTATTCGGCCGTATCTGTGTGAGCGCCTTTCACACTACGGTGGGATTCGTCCGGATTGAGTGGTGGATGGTGCGGTTCTTGACAGTTGGCTCGGTGGTGGTGCTTCCCTCCACCATCCAGTGTGTCGGTTGTGGTGGTGACGACGTGGCTGGCCTCCCCCCCTACGTCGGTGGTCGCCAGCACCTTCTCCCATGTGCTCATTCCCGACAGGGCCTGTCCCTATACTGTAGCTATCCTTGACATGGCTGGGCGGCAATCCGGTGACCTTGGTTGAGCAAGACATGGTAGCAACAGGCGCTTAGGGCCTCGTAGTATGGCGGTGGTGTGGTGGTGTGGCATGGGCGTTATGTCCCCAGTGTTTGGCGATGGTGTGGTATGGACGTGCTTCATTGATTCTGGTCTTTGTTGTGGTGGGTTGGTGTGCATTGGCGAAAGCCATGCTGGTCCCTGTGCCAGCCTCGATGGTGACAACGCCTTTGGGTGTTGTTATCCTCCTTGGAGGCGACATCATCATCGGGTCTCTTGGTGAAAACTTTGCCTGTTCTAGGCAAGTGGCGGTGGCGACTAAACTGTGTCCTTGTTGGCATCATTTTGGAGGACTTCTTTGGTGGTGTTAATGGTGCATGTGCTGTGGTTTCTTAATTCAAAGTCTTCAACAAGAATTGGTATCCAGCGTACTCCCACTTCCTATTTAGGTGGAAGTGAGGATGCTTATATCACTGGTCTTGGTATCGTGGTCAGAGTTTCAAGCAGCAAATGGAATAGTTTCTCTTCCCCCATGTCGGATTTGGCTCATGTCAACATTAGGGAACAAGCAGCGAAAGGAGGATTACTTTTTTGTTAAACGGCGCAGGAGATCCAAGTGTCATTTGATTAAGATAGAGAAATACCAAGACAAGCTGGATATAGGAAGAAGCCCAGCAAGCTGAAAAACCAACACCACATACCCACCCAAACCGAAAAGGGAAGGATAGCGGCGGTTCTATACATGAACAGGACCTGAACAAACAAGCTGCTCTAGAAATTAGACAATCTAGACCAACAATCTTGACAGTAATTCACTGAGCTTTGATGCTCCAGCCATGCACCATAAACTGCACTCATCTGTCATCTCCTATGGTCTGAAGGAGTGCATGGATACTATACTAGGCAAAATTCCTTCAAACACACAAGAATTCCGGTGGAAAGGAGGATTACTCAAGCTGCAATTTGAAGATTTTGAATTTACTTTTTTGTAGTTTGTTGTTTTTCTTTGGTACATCAGAGGACATTATTCAAGCTGCAGTCTGAAGATTTAGAATTTATTCCTTTCCTATAGCTTGTTCTTATTCTTGGCCACATGTTTCATTGTTGGGACGTGATATCTCTTTGCAATAATTGTGGATTGATGCATTTCCATTAGAAGATGTCTGAAGCCGGAAACCCTCCATTATCTAAAAAACAACCCAAAGGTCCTCTACCAAAAATTAGTAGATGATCTCAGTAGACTAACATGTTATAGCATTCAGATTCTCTCACTCGCATGCCTAAATATCTAGTTCTTCAGAATTATTGCAAGTTTCCATTCAAGAAAAACAACAATGGAACATGCAACATGTGAGTTGATGTGTTTCCCTGTCTTGCATGACGAAGAGAGCAGCTGGTGGTTTCAGATGCTAGCATTCTAGCAAGGAGGCGCCAGGCAAAGAAAAATCCCCTTACATGCACTCGTCCCTTCATTTGAGGTTGAGGAAGAAGGGGAAAACAGGCATAGAGGATACAATCATCCGTAGTACGCAGCAAGTGAAATGTCGTAATGTTGGTTCATGGCTTTCTGCTAGTACTAAAAAGCTTCATGTTCAAGTGCTGCCGCTTCTATTGATGGATTATCGGATTGTGATGAGATACAGATACCAAAGAAATTTTGTAGAGGCAACGGGAGGTAGCACACCTTGGCCGACACATAGCTCTGCCTATGCTTTGTACATATTTATCTATATATAATATATTGATACAGTTATTCAGTAGGGTCCACCCCAACTGTTATTTGGAGAAGCGATTTAGTTCCTAGAGAAGTTACCTAAGAAATGCATCTGTTGGTTCAATGAAGGGCTCCCACGAGCTATACTTGTCATTATAGGATCTGGCCACAAATGACAAGCTCACAGTTGCATTGAGATGATGAGGACCACCATGATAACTTAGTCCAACACTGTCAAAGGACAGCCCAAATAATGGAACCATCTGCACAGAATAATTCAAAAAACAATCTGAGAACATATATCAGCATGCATCAGAGGAGCTAGATCACTTGAAATAAAGACACAAGCCAACTATCGTTTGGGATATTAAAAGTTAATAATAGTTGCAAGATAAAGATCCATCTACAGGATATGGCTCACCATTCCACCATAATCATCAAAGGAAACAGCAGAAAATGTTTTAATTTCGGCATCAACAATGATGCTATCTGAACTGCTTGATGTAGGTGGACCCGCAAGCTTCAGTGCAAACCTCTTTGGAGGTTTTCTATATCCACTTCTCACAAGAAATGTACCAGCATCATTATCAACAGTCCATAAGCTAAAAGATTCAGATGTTCTAGCATTGGATGAATCCCATACACCTTCCTCAGAAAATTGACCTCCAGCCACCATGTCACTTCTAATACATCTTAACAAACTGAACTCCTCTTTCGTTGGAGAACTTTTAGATGCAACACATCCTAATGCCACAAAACCTGAAGGAGCTTTAGGAAACCAAAATGATACACCCTCAGTGCCTCGTTGCTTCTTAATTTGACCAACAAGGTCAAAACCTTCAGGAGCTCTGAGAAAAGTGTCTTCGCCAGTATCACGAAGGACAACAGTTGAATTTGGTGGTTCATACCTACAATTGAAAGTTAAATATTAAGTTTTCAATCGCAAACAAAGCTTGGTCTTTAAATGACAAACAGTAATCACATAAATGGTACCCGTTAACAGCTATGTCACCAAAGTAAAACATTCCTTCAGACAACATTGGACGCCATATTGAGAGCTTTTTTGGTGAAGAGGTCGCACTATTTGACCAAATTAGTTTAAAGCTTGCCACCGCGTCAAATAGCCGACCCGAGGTTAATTCTGTTCTCTCTAGTTGAGAGGAATCATTTCTACTATCTTGCCTTCTTGAGATAGTCTTAGAAGATGAGTCTGCACTGTCGAACAGCATATGTCGAAGATCATAAGCATTGCCATGCACACTCATGCTTGCAGGATCTCCAGGTACAAAGGAACCAAAAGCATTATCAATTCGCCAGAAGATCATGTTAGCATTATCCCTGAAGAATGCAGTTAGAGTACATAATGTATGAGTGTGAAATATCTACAGCCATACAACAAATACAGAAACAAGTTCAGGTAATATATATTTGACCTTAGTGCAATGCAATCCCTTAGATTACACGATGAAACCAAGGAAGCAGTTAAACAGAAAACTGAAGACAAAGGTGGTTCAGCAGTCCCAGATGAAACAACACAACCCATTGCAACGTAACCCACAGGTGCCACAGGTAACCAAACAGAGCAGAGCTGGTCAGCAATAGATATCTTATTCTCCGAGTCCTCATTCTGATTAAAAACGTTTGTTTTTGGAGAACCAGATTGCCACACTAGCTTGTATGATAAAGGCCTTTTGACCTTAACAATGTTTGTGTTCAGGGCAAGGGCTCCTTTAGAAGGAGGCTCATTCCTAACATGAAAAAAGAGAGAGATTAAATGCTAACAAAATCCTTCCACCAACATACCAACATAAGAAGAAATTAGAGCATGAAGTAGTAGTCACAAACATTGGTGTGAGATAATCGCCAAAAATGGCGTATCCAGATGGAGCACGTGGTCGCCAGAAAGATAACACTTGATTATTTGCATTGCCTAAAACAAGTCAACAAAAAAAAAATGAATGCAGCTTACAAAATAGGACTCTCAGTATACACCAACATAACTCTTATCAGAATTATAAGCCCATTAGGACACGACAGGGTCTACAAGGTCACACATTGACTAACCATATCCATAAAAATATATTAGCAATTTAGCTTATGCATAAAGAGTTACTCCCTCCGGTTCCCTAAAGCAAGTCGTTTTGAGGTTGTATTAAGTCAAACATTTTAAACTTTGACTACAGATGAATTTTTTTGGCTTGAGTTTGAAAATATGAAAGTGATGTAAGTAGATTCATCTCGAAATGTAGTTTCATAAAGATATATATGGACCTATATTTTATAATATTTTATAGCAAAAAGTAGCAGTCAAAGTTGTTTTTTGAGACCGTGTTGATGTCCAAAATGACTTGCTTTAGGGAACCGGAGGAGCATGTATTATGAAAGTATATTTCACAATGAAAGTATAATCTTATGTTGTCAACTGATATAAAAGTTTGGACATTTATAGTCAAAATGTAAAAAGATTTGACTTAGGAAAACCTAGATGGGCATATATTTCCCACCCGGGAAGTACAAGTCATCCTGTACCTTGCATAGTTGCAACTTTGTCAAACTGGTAGCACACCAGTGAAATTTTCTTAGATGACATCCTGAGAAATGCTGAAATTTCTTCCTCAACTGCTAAAAACAGTCTGAGAATACTAAAGGAAAAATTCATATATATTTCAGAAACCAGCAGATGCAAATTTGTCTTTCCAGATGCATTTGAATATTTCACAGCCATGTCAAATGGTTCTATAACTCTGATGCCATTACTCTCCATCTTTAAACCAAGTATGTTTCCATTCATCTCCATACTGTCACCTTTCATTATAAGCCTGCCACACAAAAAGGGATCAATCCCCAACATACAGAGAACATAAAGACAATTGTTTAATGTGTGAGGCACATGTTGGCAAACTTTTTCTCCCACTAAAAGAAATGGTGTGCTTCAATAAGTTTCTTGGATCAGGTGATTGTGTGAATTCCTTGTTGGATGGTGTTATGGCGAGTAGGACAGTTCTGGCCCTGGACGTGCTGCATCAGCATACTACAATGAGTTCACAGTTTGTTCAGGTTTGTTAGTAGGTAAGACTCACTGGTTACTTGGATAAGATTTGTTAGGAAGTTTATTGGGTGCCTGGTCTATAAAACCATCCATAGATAGCCATAGCCAGGGAAGTCAGCAGAAATAGAACTAACAAGCAATTCAGAGCCTCTGGAGGGAGGGCAAGTTAGCCAATCTATATCTGCTGTTCTTGTATCCAGTGCCCAATCAACTTACCACATCATCTTAGAACTGTTGGTTCTGGCACTGGATGTGCTGCATCAGTAGCCTAGGATTAGTTCACAGTTTTTGTTCAGGTTTATTAGCAGATAAGATTAATTAGTTACTTGGATTGCCTGGTCTATAAAGACATTCTAGGTAGCTAGGGAAGGCAAGCAGAGATAGATCTAAGAAGTAGTTCAAAGCCTCTGGAGTGAGGGCGAGTTAGCTGATCTATCTGCTGTTCTTGTATCCAGTGCCCAATCAATTTGCCACATCAGATGGGAATATGAAGTAAATATAAAAAGGAAAATGAAGCGACATGACAGCAATAAGCAATCTGACTTTGAACAGCATAGTTCATCCCGTCTTGTAGATGGTATATCAATACGTACTAACAGCGGTTGTTATGACCGGCATCCATTATACTCGACGACGGCCCAGCAGTGGCTAGGGGATGTCGGCAACCTAAGGGGGCTTAAGGCCCATATTTATCCTATTTATAGATATTATTAGTTTATTTACTACCGCGCCCTCAACGCCAAGACCTCCAAGGACAAATTTCCGATCCCAGTGGTTGACGAGTTGCTGGATGAGCTCCACGGGGCTCGCTTCTTCACCAAGCTCGATCTCCGTTCCGGGTACCATCAGGTGCGCATGCACCCGGACGACATCGCCAAGATGGCCTTCCACACGCATCATGGCCATTTTGAGTTTTTGGTGATGCCGTTTGGACTCTCCAATGCCCCGGTGACATTTCAGGCCCTGATGAACGATGTGCTCCGCCCCTACCTTCGGAGGTTCGTGTTGGTATTCTTCGATGATATACTAATTTACAGCTCGTCGTGGGCCGAACACTTGCAGCATGTCAACATTGTCCTCAACGCCTTGTGCGCACATCGCCTTCATCTCAAGCGCTCCAAGTGCTCTTTCGGGGCACCGTCAGTGGCCTACCTAGGCCATGTGATCTCCGAGGGCGGTGTCGCCATGGACGCCAACAAGGTCGCCGCCGTGGCTGCGTGGCCACTTCCGCGCTCCGCCAGGGGCCCCGCGGCTTTCTGGGGCTGCCCGGCTACTACAGGAAGTTTATTTGGGACTACGGCATCATCGCTGCCCCACTAACGCGTCTCTTGCGGCGAGACGCGTTCGCATGGGACGACGACGCGACAGCTGCGTTAGAGGCGCAGGGTTCGGTTAGAGGCGCTCAAGCGCACCTTGACCACGACAGCTGCGTTAGACCCGACAGCTGCGTTAGAGGCGCTCAAGCGCACCTTGACCACGGGACCAGTTCTACAGATGCCGGACTTCGACGCCACCTTCGTGGTCGACTGCAACGCGTCAGGCGCAGGGTTCGGTGCTATCCTTCACCAGGGCGCCGAACCCCTCGCCTACTTCAGTCGGACGTTCGCTGCTCGTCATCTCAAGCTGGCCGCCTATGAACGCGAGCTGATCGGGCTGGTGCAGGGCAGTGCGACATTGGCGTCCATACTTGTGGGGGCGCCCATTTCTGGTCCGCACTGACAATTATAGTTTGAAATTTTTGCTTGACCAGCGTTTGTCCACCGTGCCGCAGCATCAATGGATCAGCAAACTCCTCGGTTTCGACTTCTCGGTGGAATACCGTCCGGGCCGTCTCAACACCGTGGCTGACGCTCTCTCACGCCGCGACGTCAACGTGGTGGCTGCGGGCCCTTCGGTGGCTCTGGCCCTGTCCGGACCGACGTTCGCCCTTCTAGACGAGGTCCGCCGCGCCACGGCTGACACCCCGGATGGCCGCAAGCTGCTAGAGCAACTTCAGGCGGGCGAGCTGAGCGCCCCTTGGCGCCTCTATGACGGCCTCCTGCTCCATGGCTCCCGCGTCTTCGTGCCGGACCATGGTGACTTGCAGCAACAAGTGCTCCTCTTGGCGCACTCGGCTGGTCATGAGGGTATTAAGAAGACGCTCCACAGACTTCGTGCCGGCTTCTACATTCCGCGGGGCCGCACGCTAGTCCAGGACTTGGTGCGCTCTTGCACCACGTGCCAGCGCAACAAGACGGAGACGGTGCAGCCAGCCGGGCTGCTCCAACCCCTCAATGTCCCCACCCAAGTGTGGCCGGATATCTCGATGGACTTCATTGAGGGGCTGCCCAAGGTCGCGGGCAAATCGGTCATCCTCAGTGGATCGCTTCTCCAAATATGCCCATCTCATCGCGCTCGGCCACCCCTACACCGCCACATCCGTCGCTCGCGCCTTCAACGGTATCGTCCGCCTCCATGGGTTTCCGCTATCCATCGTCAGCGACCAGGACCCGTGTTTACTGGACATGTGTGGCGGGATCTCTTCAAGATGGGGGGCGTTAAACTGCACATGAGTACACAGCATTTCACCCGCAGACAGATGGCCAGTCCGAGGTGGTCAACAAGGTCATCGCTATGTACTTGCGCTGTGTCACGGGGGATCGACCTCGCGCCTGGGTGGATTGGCTGTCGTGGGCGGAATACTGTTACAACACATCTTTCCACACAGCTCTTCGTGCCACCCTGTTCGAGGTCGTCTACGGTCGCCCTCCCCCGCCAATGCTGCCCTACGCACCCGGAACAACACGTACAGAGGCCATGGATGCTCTTCTTCCTCTCGAGACGAGGTCCTCGCTGAGGTTCGGCAACGTCTTTTGCAAGCTCAGCGGTTGTCCAAGAAATACTATGACGCAGGACATCGCGAGGTACAGTTCTAGACGGGCGACTGGGTCTGGTTGCGGCTGCTCAACCGCACAGCCCACTCTCTATGGCCAGGCGCCAAGGGCAAACTTGGCCCTCGCTATGCCAGGTCGTTCCGTGTCCTGGAACACATCGGTAGCATGGCGTATCGTCTTCAGCTTCCAGAGGGTGCCCGTCTTCATGATGTGTACCACGTGGGGTTGCTTAAGCGCCACCGCGGAGATCCACCGGCTGCCCCAGGCGCTCTCGCTCCGACCCTGGACGGTCGGCTGCCGGCTCCTGCTAAGGTGCTCCGTGCGCATCAACGTCGAGGCGTCTGGCAAGTACTCATCTAGTGGCAAGGCTTTCCTGAAGACGACGCGACTTGGGAGATCGTTGACGAGTTCTGCACCTTCTACCCCGACTTCCAGCTCGAGGACGAGCTGTTTGCGCAGGCGGGGAGAGATGTTATGACCGGCATCCATTATACTCGAGGACGGCCCAGCAGTGGCTAGGGGATGTCGGCAGCCTAAGGGGGCTTAAGGCCCATATTTATCCTATTTATAGATATTATTAGTTTGTTTCCATATTGTTATTGAGAGAGAGACTATTGAGAGTATTAAGCAGAAACATATTATTGTTTCCAGCTTCTTAGGGAGCCGGGAGAAACCCTAGCCGCCTCTTGCCCTAGCTGCTCACGCCTACAGCACGGCGCCCTCGCGCCGCCACCGAGGTTTCAGACCTCGGCCTCCAGTCTTCCACCCCTACAGCTTACACACCAACTCCGGTAGCGCTTCTAGTCCTATCAGCGGTAGTATCACATCTGTAAATTTCATAGTCATGAAATACTTTGACAAATTTAACTTCTTTGTTTAGCATATCAATTATCCAATATGTAACTGTGCAGTCATAATGTAAACTAAAGAGAAACAAATGTAAAAAAAAGCATAAATCTGCTCCCCATGGTAGCTTTGTATCATCAGCTCCAGACATCCAGGAAGAGAATTAATGGCAACTTTATAATAGCAGTTTTCTTTTCAAAAAAAATCAACATCTAATTAACCCATGAAGTACAGTAAGGGAAGAAAAAGAGAGTGATGCATAAAGCACTTTAGATATCTGCTACATGTACTAATGTAAGCAATGCATCAATCGAAAACTACATTCAGCCAAAGGGCAGTAGAATACCAAACCTGCAAAATGCATCTGTGCGGGCATGAATAACCTTTGTTGATAGCGCTAAGTTTTCACCGGCATTCCTTGATGTACTATAGAAAGTAAGCTCTGGTCCAATAGCCTGAAACAATCATGCAATGCAGTTCAACCATAGAATTACAAAATGGCGATCATGCGTGCAGCAGTTCCAAAAGTCACATAATGGGAGTGACTTCACAGTTTGTAAGTTGTAACCTGCTGGATAAAACCAGCATTAGTTACCAGTGAACCCAGCTGGTGAAGTTTTGGGAAACCTTGCAGACATAGGAATGCTACTGTTAAGCTGTCTAGACCGGCCAAATGATCCAAAAGCTTAAGTTTATGAGGAAACTTAGGCACTTGGGCAACAAACTCTTAAACACCCCCTGCTATGTCTCAGCTCCCATACACCTAAGATGTGCTATCAATTCATGCAAAATCTTAAGCTTATAATGGAAGGTGGGAAATGTGCTGACATTTCAACAATTATATTCAAAATGAAAAGCAAAAGTTGGAGAGATTCCTGAACTATCATGAATCTCCAGGGTTACTAGCTTTCATGAGCTTGTTTGAATAAGTCACATTGGTAGCTTACACAGAATATGGTATCACGATGCAGTAGAAGATGAAAACTATGTGCTTAACACGGTGATGAATTAAATGTGTCTCAACAATAGCTAGAAGTTTAAAGGAATACCTGTAGTTCCATAATGAATTCGGTCGATATATCAGCACTTCCATTTTTAACAGTGTCTCCTGCAATTTCCTTGCTGGGAGTCGACAAGGGCCCATCATCTTCTCTAGCTAAATAGACATGATCATTCTCTGAGGCTGAATAACAGCTATCATCACCAAGAGAGATACAAGAGTCCAAATATTCACCATTCTGCGGCAGGGTATCACATTGTCAAAAGACCAAAAGGCCATATAGGTGTGGTCAGTAAAAAGTGAGAATAATGGAGACTGAAACGCTGAATATTACCACTATAGTGACATTCCGAAATTGCAACCTCTTACACCCCAGCACATGAATGAAACTCTCAGCAGAAGGGCTTGAGATAATTTTCCCCTCTCTATCCAGCAAATATAATTTTCCACCCTTCCCATCATATATGAAGTGATCAAATCTCTCATTATCAACAATTAAGGGCTTCTGAGGTGAAAGACTAAATGTTGAATGCTCCTGATAATAAATCTGATCATCCAATACTACTGGGGTGATCATATGTAGAAGGTCCTTGTCTTCATCATTGGATAAAAGACTCCGAGCAGATGGCACAAAGAATTCGATTACTGCTAGTAAGAAGTCAAGTGCCACAAGAAACTTGGGCCGCTGAACACATACAGAGACAGAAGACGAAGATCTTCTGAAGATGGCATCAAGAATAAGCATCGAGGGGATTGGCTCAAGGCCTAGATCTTTTTGTATTCTTCGTTCACCTGAATCAAGTTCGTTAGGATTATCATAGCCATCAACAGATGACGTGTCCCGAACAGATGCTGATTTCCCAATGGCAAGCCTTAACTCATCTTTTGTTCCTTCACGGTCATCAAAAACAGAAAATCCTTTGAGAGTAGCATACAGAAAATTCTCTTCCCGTGTGTTTGATTTATAGAGAAGCCATGCACCACTCGCCTGCATAGAGAAGATTTAACGGTGATGTAAAACTATCTCCAACAAAGAGCTATATTCTCATATGAAAGAAATCCCAAAAGGAAAAAAATCTGTACTTTGAATCTGACCTACACTCAGCAAATAGGACACCAAAGAATACTGAAACAAACATGAAAACAGCATAAAAATGTTACCTCATTCTCAAGTAGTACCAATTCACATCATATTATATTCTGTCCCAAGTTAAGGGTGTTAAGTATATGATGAAGATCTAGTCAATAGACCTATCTATAGGCCCTATCTATATATAGCCCTGAGGCTCTCTATATATGTACGACTCCACCTCTGGAGTCATTGTACTTTGTGATCCTGAAGGTACGTAACATGGTATCAAAGCTATGGGATTAGGGTTAGGATTAGATTAGTCTGACCCACGATCCAGTTCTTTCTCCTTGGGATCCTACTTTCTTCGCGTGGCCCGTCGTCGTGCCCCCTCGTCGCCTGTCTTCCCGCGTGGGCGGCCCTTTGCCGTCTCACCCCGAGGCTTCTTCACGCACGGCGAGACCTGTCCGCCCGAGTCCTCTTCACGCGCGTAGAGATCGTGATCGCAGGGATCGTCACTCCTGTCGCGGTGCGCGACTCGTCCGTCGCGGAGACTCATCTGTCGCGGTCACGATCTCGCGGTGCGCGACTCATCCGTCACGGGTCTTCCGCGCGACTCTGTGCGAGACTCGTCCGCCGCGGGTCTTCCGCGCGACTCTGCGCGGCTCGTCCGTCGCGGGACTTCTGTTCGTCATCTTCTCTGTCCGCCTGCCCGTGGGGCTTCCGTTCGTCATCTGCTCCGTCCGCCTGGTTGTCTATGAATCTTCTGTCGGTTGGTCAAGTTACTGACCACAATTGTTTCGTTGGTTTTGATGACTCATCTTGTTTTATTCAGGACCGTCGCAGCGGGAAGTGATTGGGACTGGCCATCGCCGTAAAGGTGCCTCTAGCCTCTATGTTCTAGACACCCTACGTCTTCCTTCGTCTGTTGCATCTATAGCTCATGCCTCATCCGTTGCATCGTCCTCTGCCTCCTTCGCCCAGTGGCATAATCATCTTGGTCATCTTTGTGGGTCTTGTTTGTCCTTCATGATAAATAAAGGTTGTTTAGGTCATACATCTATTGAGTCTAGTTTTCATTGTAAGGGTTGTAAACTTGGCAAACAAATACAACTTCCTTATTCTTCTAGTGTTTCTCAATCCGCTAGACCTTTTGATCTTATTCATTCAGATGTATGGGGTCCTGCACCTTTTGCTACAAAGGGTGGTCACAAATATTATGTCATTTTTATTGATGATTTTTCTCGCTATACATGGATATATTTTATGAAACATTGTTCAAAGTTGTGTTCCATTGATCAGTCTTTTGCTCGAATGGTTCACACAATTTTCTGCTCCTATTAAAATTCTTCGCTCAGACTCTGCTTTTCACCACTTTTTATCCTCTGAGGGTACTCGTGCACAACTTTCTTGTCCAGGTGCTCATGCTCAGAATGGTGTTGCTGAACGCAAACATCGCCATCTCATAGAGACAACTCGCACCCTTTTGATTTCATCCTTTGTTCCTTCTCATTTTTGGGGTGAAGCTGTTTCCACTGTTGTTTATCTCATCAATAGGCAACCATCATCCAAGTTGTCTAATCGATGCCCTGGTGAAGTACTTTATGGTACCCCTCCAAAATATGACCATCTTCGCATTTTTGGATGCACATGCTATGTTTTGCTTGCCCCTCGTGAGCACACAAAATTGACTGCACAATCTGTTGAGTGTGTTTTTCTGGGATATAGTCCAGAGCATAAGGGCTATGATGCTATGATCCTTCTTCCCGTCGCATACGCATCTCTCGTGATGTTACTTTTGTTGAGGACCATTCTTTCTTTTATAACCCTTCCACTAAGCCTTCATATTCTCCCTTAGAGTCCACCTCCTTTTTGAGCCTTCCTCCAAACTCATCCACAGATGATGCTTCCGCCCCATCTGATCCACGTATTTCCATCACACCACCTTTACCTCCTACAACATCCTCACCTCCATCACATTCTTTTTCAAAACCACCTATTACACGTGTCTACAACCGTCGTTCCTCCCAGCTTCCACCTAGTTCTCCCTCCACCATGGCTAGTCCTGATGAGCCCGCTGCAGATGCTTCTAATAATAACACTGATGACTCACATGTTGATGAGTTATAGGTTGCTCCACGGTATAATCTCCGAGACCACAGTACCATTCATCCTGAAGAGAAGTATGGTTTTCCCCAAGTGCATGCTATTGTTGATGAGCCATCCACTTATAAGGAAGCCTCTCAAATTCCAGAATGGCAGCTAGCTATGTCTGAGGAACTTGCTGCCCTTGATCGTCAAGCCACTTGGGATCTTGTTCCACTACCATCGCACACAGTACCTATTACATCTAAGTGGGTATTCAAAGTTAAGACCAAGTCAGATGGCTCTATAGAGAGATATAAGGCCCGTCTTGTTGCTAAGACTCAGGGTCTAGATTATGATGAGACTTTTGCACCTGTTGCTCATATGACGACAGTCCGTACATTGATTGCAGTTGCTTCAGCTTCTTCCTGGTCCATATCTCAAATGGATGTCAAGAATGCCTTTCTTAATGGTGATTTGACTAAAGAAGTTTATATGCAGCCACCCCCATGAGTTGTTGCTCCCCCAGGATATGTCTGTCGTCTTCATCGTGCTTTATTTGGTCTATTGGTCTTAAACAGGCTCCTCGTGCTTGGCATGAGCGTTTGGTCTCAGTGATACGGGCTGCTGGCTTCTCAGCTAGTGATCATGATCCGACTCTATTTGTTCATTTATCACCGCATGATCATACGTTGCTTCTTCTCTATGTTGATGATATGTTGATTACGGGAGATGATGAGGATCATATTTCCCATGTGAAGCAACAACTTAGTGCTGAATTTGAGATGTCGGATTTGGGTCCTCTCAGTTATTTCTTAGGCATTGAGGTCAAGCAATCCACTAAGGGATATCGTCTTTCTTAGTCTAAGTACATACAGGATCTTATTGCTCATTCAGGCATCACTGATGACCGGACTGCTGCTACTCCTATGGATCTTCACTTGCAGCTTCATCTCACTGATGGGGTACCTCTTCAGGATCCCTCTCGATATCGACATATTGTGGGCAGCCTTGTTTATCTTACTGTCACCAGGCCAGACATTGCTCATGCTGTCCATATTTTGTGTCAGTTTGTTTGTGCTCCAACTTCTGTTCATTTTGGACATCTACTTCGTGTGCTACGATATTTACGGGGAACATCATCTCAGAGTTTATTCTATGCACATGACAGTCCACTTCAGCTTCATGCTTACTCGGACTCCACATGGGCGAGTGACCCAAATGATCGACGCTCCATCACAGGATACTGTATTTTTCTTGGTTCTTCTCCCATTGGATGGAAGTCCAAGAAACAAGCAGTTGTATCTCGTTCGTTCTAGTACAGAGGCTGAACTTCGAGCCCTTGCTACTACTGCTGCAGAGATAGTATGGCTGCGATGGTTGTTGGCAGATTTTGGTGTTTCTTGTAATGTTGCCACACCTCTTCTCTGTGATAATACAGGGGCCATACAGATTGCCAATGATCCTGTGAAGCATGAACTTACAAAGCATATTGGTGTGGATGCTTTCTTTACTCGGTCTCATTGTCAACAGAAAACTATTGCTCTCCAGTATGTGCCTTCAGAGTTGCAATTGGCTGACTTTTTCACTAAAGCACAAACTCGAGAGCAGCATCGACTTCACTTGATCAAACTCAATGCTTCCATTCCTCCGCTTCCACCTTGAGTTTGAAGGGGGGTGTTAAGTATATGATGAAGATCTAGTCAATAGGCCTATCTATAGGCCCTATCTATATATAGCCCTGAGGCTCTCTATATATGTACGACTCCACCTCTGGAGTCATTGTACTTTGTGATCCCGAAGGTACGTAACAAAGGGAATGTACTTCAGTACTTACATCCCTCTAGGTCGCCCTTTAAATTGCATTCACTATTACGTAGATGAGATGCAGCAGCTACAGATAATTGACCCATACTTTCTTCAAGCCCGCAAACCCGCTTGAACCATTCCAACTAAACTAAATGTAGTTCAAATTTTCATCCATTGGACTAAGAGTCCACCTATTTCCCTTCTTGGAAGACTGGCTGGGATATCAAATTTTCAAGTTTTTCTGCAGTCTAGTGAGAAACTGGTCCTAAAATGAAACACACCTCATTCTTGTGGACTTCGGACAAATGAACTAAAAGCTAGTGACTTTTTTGGTGTACAAGATCATAGTTTAAATTTTACGTTTTCTTCCAAACCCATCACAAGGTAACTGTAGTCTGTGTGTAAAAACACACTTCCTGGTACCAGTGAGCTGGACAACATTGTTCTCACCACAGTTTGCGTACTCTACAAAAAAAAGGTGGTATGTGTGACGTCCTGGCCCAATTCAAATTAGGCCCATGGTGGTCCATGTGTATTTGCATGTGAAGTTGCGGGGTGTTTAGTCCAACCTTGCTAGTTCAGGATGCATGGGGCTACTTGGTTCTATTGCTAGGCACTGTTACGCATTGCCAAGCGAGGATGACAAGCCAGGACACATGTTTGATTTCCTCGCCTGAACACCTCGGGGACCATGCAGGCAAGATTTGCCTCGCGAGCCAAATTGGCTCACTTGTTCGCTAAGGCAAGCTCCTCATGGCTCACGCCGATGAAGCAAGGCGAGGCAAAGCCACTGCTGGAACCAAAAGCAGCCCCCATGTGACCAACACGGGTTAACCCTATTACACAAAGCGAGCATGAAAGATAAGTGAGTTGGTGAGACTCTCGTCCACCCAGTGTGTGAGTGGATCTAAGCAGTTTGGAGGATCATAATTATGATATGTTACTGTACAAACTTGTGTTCAGACAAGCTCTCAGCATGATCATAATTACGATTCTGCAAAAAGCCCATGCAAGGGGAAGGAAAAGCTCTGAAAAGTAAATGGAGTAGACAATGCAGTTCCAAAGCATTTTTCTGCACAAAAATTGAGTACCTGAACGCTCGCCAGAGGAGAATCTCTTGTCGATCCTGAATGCAGAGAAAGCTCAACTAGATTTATTGAGACAGAAAATTTATTAGTTATCCATGTTTCCACATCTTTGGACAAGTCATGAATACTTTCTGAAGATGCTGATACATGGGATGGAGTAGTGGAAGTGCCATATCGAGGATCATCCAGAGTAGGCACAGGATGTGGTGTCTCAGAGAAGTTAGACAATGCACATTCAGATATAATTTCATATTCTCGATTGGATAGTGCTGCTTTCAAAACATCCACCTATGAGATAAAATAAATGAGTATCTCAATGCTGCTACAAGAAAAGTAAATAATCTAACCAGGGACCTTCAATCAAAATGCATTCACAGAAAAATGTGCTACCTTAATTGCTGCCTCCACTGCTGGCAACTGATGTCTCAGATCACGCAATGATCTACGAAGTTCAAAGGAGAGACCTTCCACATCTTGAATTATGGTTTCACCACGTACCATATTCATACCAATAACTAAATTTATGTCCCGTACCTACAAAGGAAAGTATAATCATGCTGTAAGAATGATTCTAAGCAAGGTAACAAGACACTGTAATGAGGAATAAAATGTGCAAAAGCATTTGTTTCCCTACTAAATCATACAAGTTCAACATGGTACAAACTTGGCTTAGATTTCCTGCAAGCCCAAGTCATGCCTATTATAAGCTGCAGTCAAAAGCCTGTCACTACTTTGCATTATGAAGATTTGCTATCTTGTGTTCAGCAAATAAGATCATAATGGCCTAGATTTGTTCAAAACAAACTGCACTAATCTAGTGAAAAACTCTAGTACGCCTCTAAATCAAGGACGGAGGGAGTAAGTTACATGGAGCAGCTCCTCCAAGATGTAGACCATTTGAACAAGATCATCTAATGATATGATGATGGAGACTATTTCCCAGTATCCAAGTTAATCCCCATTTATTCTTATAATAAATAAATATGATTTAGCAGGTTTCCCAATTAAAAAGACAACATGCTGACAAAGTGAACTTACTGTAACTGTTAAAATGTCTAAGTGAACAGCGCTCATCTCATTCTTATCACCACCTATCCACTGGAATTCATTTTGGACTGTAATGTATAGAACATCAAGCTCCAAAAAGCTGCAAAGCGAAGTGATCGTCCTCAAGACATGATACAAGTACATGAACAAACCATATTCAGAGACACAAAAGCATCCTTACTCATTACTATCAGTTTCACGGGGCATAACAATTATAGGCCTGCTGAATGAAATATCCAATTTGAGAGCAGGTGATCCTTCCATATCAGTTTTGCTAACCCACTTCTCTGAGTTAGTCTCCTCATCTTTCAGCTTTACAATGGAGTCAGAACTTTTTGGGACAAGTCCCATAAAATAGCTGATAATCTACACACACCAAGAGAAGAAGGGAGGGAGAGAGAAAGATTAAACCATTTGCAGGATTAAGAAACTATATAAGCTGGAAACATCATACCTCTTGAACAAAACGGTTCAGGTAAACAATTCTAACTTCTGAAAGCTGCCCTACAAGGCTATAGTCATAACCACAATAGTCTTCATCACCAACATTGTATGAACTAAAGTCAATCTGCACAATGATTTCGAAATTGATTATTCTTCTGTGATTCATAAAAGGTTTCTTTTCTAGAACCGACAAAAGCATAACAAATTATGACCTACATTAAGCAAGTAAATTCAAACAACATGGAATACCTCCACAAATGAACGACCTCCAGGATTTCGCATATCACAAACCCAAAAATAAGGGTGGCTGCTAAGAAGGCTATCATCACTTATTTTAAGATTTCCGAGTGCAGCCTTTATGCTGAATGACGATGTGAACACCTTGAGTAATTCACAAAGATAGTCAGACCCATTCAGGGCATTAAACAAATCAAGCCAAAATAGACCACACAAACTAGAGATGATCACATTACCTTTATATCAGTGGAGAGGTTATTTTGTGATAAAGTAGCGAGCCGATCGCCATTCTCATTCATCAGTAATATCTGTGCCTCTGCCATGCTGGATGTAAGATGAAAAACTATTCTGCTTTTACCTTTAGCCAGTAACCGTTTTATGGTTGGTTCTGGTTCCAGATCAGACTTAGATTCCTCAATTGTACCATCTTCTACAGTAGCAGGATATGTGTTTTTATCTTTATCAGTATCAGACCCGTTTGCAAGGTTGATGGCATTCATAAATTCCATGATTGCAATAACAGTTGGACGATGGCAAAAGAACGATAAAGTGGAAACAGTTACAACTACCTGGTAAAACAAAGAAAATATGAAATATCACACATGATCAAGGACTAGGAAGAATAACTACATCTATACACAAAACCTAAGCATGTCCAAGGCACTAGGAGGAATAGATGTACCTATGCAGAAACCATAACGATATTATGTAATGAGATTTTTGAGATATTTACCCTGTTGTCCACACTGTTGTACTGGGGGGAATGTTGATCATAAATCACTATCTGAGATTTCACAAAACTATCGAAAGTGCCACTACCTTCCAATGTGAATCCCCCAGTTTGAAGTTCAGTGTCTGGTATCAAATCAGGAATTCGATCAAATGTTGGCGGCTGTAGGGAAGGAGCACTAGTAGGCAAAAAGTTCTGGGTGCTAAAATAGTCTGATATAGTCCTCTCTTGATGCATAGGTGTTTCAAATTCATCAAAATCATCTGATGCCTCGAAAAAGTTTTCCTCGCTGTCATTTTTCTTCAATTGGGTGCCTCTAGGTCCTGCACTGTTCTTTCGACTAGGAGATGGGAATTCTTGGGTTTGCATGCTATTGATAAAAGACCTTGCCAAGAACCTTGGCACAGGACTCCCTGGGTAGTAAAACTGGTCTTCAATTTCCAGTGACCCCAAAATAGTTCCTATCAGTAAATTGCCACCTTTCATTGAGAGTTCAACCTGTTTATCCCCCCCCCCCCCCAAAAAAAAAAACATATGTTAATAAGAGTCACAAAGCAAGGACCACACAAAAGAAAAGATCGATACCTGGCCACCAACTGCCCGAAATTCAAACAGGCTGCTCTCCTTGGCTAGCAGAACTTTTTTTAGTTTGTGGTTACTCTACAGAAGCATGAGTTGCATCAAAAACATTGAATCAAGGAAACAAAGAAAATTAGGCGAGAAACAAATACCTCATAGCCACATGAAAAACATATCTTTAATTCATCAAGAATGCCAGCAACAAATAATTTCTCTGTGTCAGCAACATCAGGAAAGCTGCCTTTGAATGAGTGGGCCTCTGATGGGAGAGCAACTCCAGGAAAGCTTGAAATTGCAGCAGAACCCTAAAAGCAGACTAATAATTCTATGGATGCCAACAGAAGATAGATATGTAATGAAAAATTGACCAAAAAGAAAGAAACAAAACAAGGAGTACCGATGCACGGTATATAGCACCCTGTAAACGGCTCTGCCATATCTTTCGTCCCTCGTCATTATCAAACAACAAAATTAAAGCACCAGTGTCTTCCAGAATCTGTAAAAGAATAAAGTTTATTGAGATAATCAATTACGCCAGGGGAACTGAAGTAGAGCAGAATGTTATGAAGTGCCACTAGACCGTTCCTTGGGATTAACTTGGCCAGAATCATGAAGCGCCAGGATGTTATGCACGCCATTTGTAAGCTCAGTAGGTACCTGATGAACTTGTTTCCCACGTAAACTGCACCTCAACACAAAGGTGTTAAAACAAGTGTCCTGGCACATTAAAATGCAAAAAATAAACATAAACCATTCATATAATCACATGACATTACTCCGCTGAGGTGCAGCTCCAATGAGGCACCCCAGGAGTAGAGTGAGATTCAAGTTTCAAATGGTGGGCCAGCCATTTAGAATGAACGTGCCACACCCTCAGCTGTGTCCTCTGCTGGGCCTTCCTTGGACCTCAAGCATTCCACACCTACTGTCCATATCCAGCTATCCCAGCAAAAGCTACAGTGATGCCAGACCTTTGAACATATGGCCAAGCAGTCTATTCTAGGCGTGGAACGTGACACTATAAGCTCCAAACTTGACAGTAACTTAGGATTCAGAACTATAGGAAAGTGCATAACCTGAACCATTGCTTGTATGTTGTTGACATTGAATTTTCAAATACATAGAGAAATGGACCCACTAGACGCAAATATCTGCGTTGCCAAGCAGCTTCCCGGTTTCCAACCCCCTAACAGCAGGTCATGAAAATAGTTTAGAGAAAGAATATAATTCCAAAATGATGGAACATTAGTGAGTAAATTATAAAGGAGTGTAAACCTTCCATGTGAGAAGAGATGACCATCCTTCAAAGTCAGCATGATCCCACAAGTGTTCATGATCTGAACTGCTATTGTCACTAGCACCATCTTGAAAAATTTTAAAAATTTCCATTAAACGATGATAGCGTGCAGGAGAGAAATGAAATCCTAGGGAAGGCACCCGTATCGCCAGTCTTGTGGAAGGATAGAGAGGACTTTCTAACTGGATCTGTCCAAAGACGGAACAGCAACCCATGTCATGATGATAACATTTAATAGACCCCCCACCCCAAAACCCGGAAAAAAAGGTCTGGGCAGAGTATTGTTTACCTGCTGAAGCTTCAAAGCAATGCCACACTTGTCAATTACCGGCAACAAGTTTGTTTCATCAGATGTTTCATTCCAATGGTAATCACCATCCACCAGAAATGCAGAGACATCACTAAGCACCAAATTGAAGTTTAGATATATATCCTGCTCTTCTGAACTATAGGCATCCCATATTTCCTGAAGAAACAAAGTGACGTTAGTAGCATACAAACCAAACACTTGGATATAAAAATCTTACTTGCAAATAGAAGACACAACCTCTGTCCGAAGAACTAAATTTCCAAGGTCAAGCAAAAGCTTAGTCTCATGTACATCATCTGGTCGGAACTTGGTAGGAACAGTAATTTTTGGAGCAGCAATATCCATGTTCAGTGAAAACCTAATAGGGGTTATGTTACGCATTAGTCGGCGTCGAAGAAGGGGTTGACAAAAGAAAATATAGCTAATTCTTTAGTGTAGCTTTAGCATAGAAGCAATGATGTAGATATCTGAACTCAAATACAAACCAACAACATCAGCATAATTTTCATGGTATAGACAAAGTTACAATAATCCTTATTTCAGGGGAAACCGCAATCCCATTTTTCAAATTCCTTTTGAGGTTGAAATTCTAGTAAAATATTTAGTGCCCTTGTTGCAGCTAAATATTCTGCATAGGCTCTAACTAAGTACGATACTGTGGTTGCTTTTTTTATTTTACCAAAATAAAAAAAATATTAGTCGAAGGAAGCTAATAATGCCCAGGTTATACCATGAAATCTAGGGCTTCTTGGAAATTTTTTTACAGTACCATTCTGTCCTCATCAAAATATTTCTTCAGTATATGAGAATGGTGGAAAACCCACATGAAAATATTTTTTTCAGAATATGAAAATGGAGGAAAAACTACACTAACCTGGACTGATCTTTTAGCACCCGAGTCATTTGCTGTTGAGCAGTCCGCTTCACTTCATCTAGTGTCATCTTCACAAAGCAACACAGAATGATCAATCAATCATCTGATCACATGAAACAGTCTTTCCTCAAATCGACTTCACTCATAGATACCTGTACAGCAACAGCAGTCTCTAGTGCCAAGTTTTGGCTAATGGTAGGGCTACTCTTGAAGAAGCCAACAATTTGATCAACTGAATCCTTTAAATACTATAAGAACAAAAACTCAAATTGTCAAATAGTAGAGCAAATGTATGCACACTAAGGTATGATGAGGATAGCAGCTTACAGTTATATAACAAGGAGAAGCTTTAGCTGTCAAAGTCCAGTCTAGTTGTTCATCAAAAGGTTTGTAGGAGAAGATACCAACAAAAGAATCAATGGCACTTGCACTCTAGAACGTACAGAACACGGAATCATGTCAGCGACTACCATAGTTACTAAGTGTAAAAGGCAAATTGAACAGACACAGAAACCTCGGCAAGAAGGCCATATGGAGATAAAAGCCTGTAGGAACCCAGCTTCAGATCAAATATTTTTGCCTCCGGATACATTTTCAAGTTGCAGCAGAAATCTTGACACGAGAGATCAGCAAGGAACTCCGAATCATCAATGGTAAGCTTTGATGCATTATGTTTCATACGTATTTCAAAATCAAATTGCATCAGTTTCATATCCTGTTGATCAGGGATATACTCATTGGTTTCTTTGTACCCAATAATCCGATTTAACCTTTCCCAATCTTCATCAGTAAAACTCTTTGAATCTTCCTCATCCTTTGAAGAGCCAGCCCTATATGAAGACAGATTAATTGCAGCATATTTAACAATATAGAAACAATAGGGTTTTATATGCCAGAAATCAACCATCCAAATGACCACCAGGACTGCTTCTTATTTTGTTGAGCATACTGATATGTTTCCACCGACTGTTCTACAAACTTGTGAGCTAGCATCCTACACAAAATAAGAAGATTGTATGTATCAAATAAAGGTAACTGCACTCATCATCAGCATAAATGATAGGGTGTATGCACATGAATCTCGAATTACATACAAAATTCATGTCCATTTGCCAACTATTGTGACAAGAATCAAGGATGAAGATAAGAGGCATAATAGGTTGTTCAATGTGTATTCAAGATGTGAAGAATCAAGAACATGCTCTGTTCAAGGGACTAACTATACAATGTTACATGTTGAGCTCAAAAAATAAAAGCTCAAAAGCAAGGATGGCCTAATGCAATGATACACAGATCTTCTGCGTATTTGAGCGGAAAAAAAAGGATGACCTACTCAAGAATCAGAGATCTTCTGTCACAGTTACGGGCAAAATAATATTTCATAAAGTGGAGTGCAGATTGGATACATGGTGAACATGCAGTTTACGAGAAATAAGTGTGCATATCACTGTTGTTTGTCAGGAAAGAAAAGGGTGTGTGCAGAGCAGTGACATGGATGTTAAAAGCTGGACCAATATCAATGTGCAGAGCGAATGTGAAAGGCTGAAGGTGGGGGTGGGGGTATTCAAACTTCAAAGGCTGAACCTATGTAGTGCACTGTAGTGCGCGTTCACTGTCTTTCATGGGAAAGGGCAACTGAGCAAGTGGGAAAAAACAGTGCAATAAGGTGAACTTCTTTTGCGAACCTAAAGTCACCCTGTACGAATTTGTGAAGGCAAAACTTTAGCAACCTCCCCAAACTCTACATCACACTCTTTTAGGAATCTCTGGTACAGATCATCATGGGATGCTGCTACCAGCCTTTTTGTTAAGGTATAATAGTCAAGGGTATTAGTGTAACCTACCTGTGCGAGGGGCACAGTCTGTGTGGACACAGGGCGACACAGAAGAAGGCCAAGCGGATGACGAGGAAGCACGGTGATTTCGTGATGGATAACATGGAGACAATGGGTGGTCTGCGATGGGCAGACTCCCAGACCCGGCCGTGATGGTGGCGCTGAAGATCCATCCAGAGGATGAAAAAAAATCTAGAAGGCTGCCCCCAGGAGCAGATGATCCTCCCGGGGGTAGCACAGCGGAGACGAGGGTGGTGGAGGATCAAAAAACCTAGGGCGTTGGTACCATGTCATGAATAAAGGGAGACACAACTAGATTATGGTATTGAGGCCTAGTGAGGACTATATATAGAGTACATGAGGGACATAGGAGAGAAATCCTAGACTAGGGTGGTTACCCTATTGCCCTTGACTATTATACCTTAACACTTTTCACTTAATATTTGCAGGATAATCCCCACGGAGATGTACTGCTGTACTGAGGACAAAAATAGAAGCACATCACCTCCACTGTAGAATAACCTCCATATCAAGTTCACGGTCCAGCCTCTTAATCTCCTCATTGTCATCAACAACCAGTCGACTCATGTCAGATTTCAAGAGGGATGCATATAAAGATACATACTCCTTCCGAAGTCTTGCATTTCTCAATAATTGCTCCCAAGATAGACTCCAACTGCATCCATAAGTTAGATACATCACCATCAAAGAATCAACAAAGGTTGGACTGACATAAAGGCACATGAAATGAGAACATATTTGATGATATCAAAGTTAAAGGAAACACTGTCAAACGAAATATCAGTGATGCTACTTGAACACACATTGAAGAGAAAAGTACACAAGAATAAAGCCTCAAATCAGTTGCCAGGCAAATGGTGAGTCCCCTGTCACTGCTCAATTGCTTTCTTTTTTCTTACATAAACACTACTGACATGGTACAGTACTACAAAGAAAATCAATAGCCCCACCCAAATAAAGAAAGAAGACAAGCAAATATCCCACAGCATGATTCAAACAAATATTGGGATGTGCATTGGATTTATGATAGGCTAAAGGCTAAAGCAAACATAACAAGCATTAATCCAGTCTACATATATAGGTAGCCCAAACTATGATAAAGGATAGTGAAACCAGAAAATTATTATTAAAAAGAAAACTGAGCACCTTTTTCATGCCAGTAAATAATGCATGGAATCTATATATGAATTGGAAGTAAGAAGAATGTGCAGATATACATACCTTGCTTTCTTCATTTCCTGAGTCACCACCTTGTATGCGTACTTCCACCAAGCTCGTGGATCCGATTTTACTGGTAAAGATGGTCGGAGATGAGCATATCTCAGCCGTTGATTGAAAGTAGAGAAATTATCAGCCATCTTTAACATGTCCCTGTAGCCATCCTAGTTTGAGGGAAAAGGTATTACTTTTCAAAGTGCTTTTGACATAACTCATAACTGAGAGAGAAGACAAGAGTACAAACCTTTGACAACGACAGAGTAACATCATCCAAATCAACTGCAGCATTTTGCAATGCTTGTCCTGTTTTCTTTGCCTCAGTAAGTTGTATCTTTGTATATTTTGCTTTGCCAGATACAGGTTGTAAAATGTAGGCATGCTTTTTTGAAGCAGATCTGGAACCGCCCTGCTCCTGAAACTCAAAAACCTGAAATGCATTTTACAAACCAATAAAGATTTGTCAGGATGCTGGATGCAAGCAACATTAGAAAAAGAGACCCCACCAGAACCTCACTACAGCACCGCGGCTATCCACATTCTACCACATGTTTTTTCCTGGTAGATATTGCCAAAGACAATTGTCTCCATGCAGATTTATACTCTCAAGCTCAGGTATTTATTTGCACACAAACACAAGTACCTGACTCCACTCTGATGGAAGTAAATCCTCCCAGGGTTTATCCACAATCCAAGGACTGCTATCAGAGTCAAAATACACCGCCAGACTCTGAAGTTCAACAGACTGTAAAATGCCAAATAAGTTAATTAAGTAATGCAAGTTAGTCAAAAGTAAGAGAGAGAGAGAGAGAGAGTCAAACTAAAACAAATAAGCATACCAAAGGTGCCAAATGTTCAATGTATTCACTGTTGAAGCGAATAGAATTCACTACTAGGTCCAAAAAGCTTTACGTCAAATTAATTGGCCACCAAAATTAGGAAAAAAAGTGAACTATTGTTGTTGTTTTTTACTTTTGAGCCTAATATTCGGCTACGCAAAAGAACAAACAATCACCATCTCTTGGAGATGGAAGATAGATTTATCAAGGAATTGCCAGAGGAAATGGTATTTCCTCGTGTACTCACTTTCCTTCCTACGTGGATCACAAAAACCAGAACTGGACTCCCAGAAGTTGACAGCAGCCATGACTAATATCAAATTAACTGTGGAAACAAAATGCAGGAACAATGTACCTTTTTCACTCGATCCAAATCACCACCTGTGGCGAAAGTCTCCTTGCCAAAGTCGTCCACTGTAACTGCTGAAAGCTTTGAAAGTACCAGACCTGCTGCGAAAGGGTGGCCAGGATTGCTACAGGAAACAGGTCACAGTGTTCTTATACTCCTTAAAAATATGCAGCCCGAAGGATAAACCACTGAGGAGAACTGAATTACCTCTCTACGTCTTCGTATCTAATATGAATATTGCCAATGGATAACTTGATATTTCCAATAACAGTGCCAATGAAAGACCCAAGCCATGATGAATTCTTCCACAAAAAAGGAAAATCGCAGTGAGAAATGAAAAAAGTATCTAAGATGGTCGGATCTAAACCACAAGACAGCAGGTAAAAAATATAGGGAAGGTTGACTATCCCAATTACACATAGAAACAGTACTGTGACATACTAGTTCAGATTTCAGTTGCTGTTGGCGCTCCAACAATTTGATCTCCATTTCCTGTGTAAACCAAAAAATCAGTATGTGCATGGATCCAACATTAATTGCAAAAATCACTTAGCTGTCATCAGAAATTTATTACCCTAACTCGACTTCTTTTTGCTTCCTGGACAGCATCCTCACTGCAACCTTCAACTTGTGTTGCTGGTTCAGCTAGTATAAAAATCCGATCAAGATAAACCAAAACTGGCTCTTGTCCCAACCTGCTCCATGGAACCTAACAATCATAGACACAGACATCCTTGAACCCATTCCTCCGTATTACAGAAAACAAATTCAGTATATGATGACTATATGTACTAAACCAAAGAAATTACTACTCCAAACCTTGAGCTTCACAGAACCAAGAAAACCTGCTTTGACTCTAACAGGTAATTTCAATGAATTGAGCGCTTCTGGCTTCAGTTGCATGTTTGTGAGCTCTACATCACCTGAAACAATGTTTCAGAAAACAGAACATCATTAGGTAATAGAAGACGTGCCAATGATTAAAAAATGGTCAATAGCTGGGGCAAGAAAATTGTGTCCCCCCTGATCCCCTCGTGCATGTGCACACATGAATGTGGGTATCTTCAAGCTCCAGCTAATAACTTCACTAAATACCATGGACCACATTGCATTTTGATGTCATCATGAAACCAAATGTTAGTTTAATCAAATACCCAGAATTGTTCTGCACATGACCTGAGTTCCCTTACTCGTGCCCTGAAACCACTGGCACAAAAGCCAGCTGATGCCTACCAACAGCTCATACACTTCTCATGACAAGACTACCATTACAAGTTATAGATTCCTCCTATGCTCTCACCAAATGTCGAAGCCACATGCACCTTAATTCAAATGAACTTGCCATCTAACATCCAACAATTGATGTAGATGTCTGATCAAGACTAGGCACTCATGTACACCCCTGGGCAAATCACTTGCTATGTGAATTCCTCCAAAATTTCAATTGAAAACACTGCTGCCAACATTGCTGTGTTTACTTTTGTCAGTTAAGGTTGGGAAGCCATTTATGCTCCCATCTCACAAATTTGCTAATTTAAAACAAAAGAATTGATCAGAGAAGAAAATATTCTTCTGCTCAGAAACTACCGCAACTACAGGTGTCATTTTGTCCTCTGGGCTTCCATATCATCAGTGCCTAACATGAATCTGAATTCTGAAAAGCTCTTATAAACAGTCAGGACCAAGAAAACAATGTATAGTATGTTTTTATCTCTCCAGAGTCATCATGCTCCATTTTCAATCACAGTCCAGACTTCAGACAATCAGCATATTCGGGTGATCAGCTTATCACTGTGAATGAGGCAAAGCTCCTTTTTTCAAGATCAGAAAACCCTTGACTACCTGATCATTTACTTAACAAATTTTGTGAGAGTATTCAAGAAAGTCAGTGGCCCACAGCACACTCCAGTTACAGTTACTTTGTGTGAACAGTCCACACACAAGGAGATACTGCTTGCATCTCCAGCTTTATATTGGTTACCTAATGATATGTTTCTCTTTAACAGCAATTTCCATATTCAGGGATCCAAATACTTCACTCCGAGCAGAGTGCTTTCCTAATTCTGTGACCTTATGAGCTAGCAGTGTGAAAAAATTCACAGATAACCACAGCTCTCTAGCCCTTCTGCTGACAAATTTCTAAGCCAAATTTACAAAATGCTGATTTGCTTGGAGACATGCTTCATGGCTGATGACATCTAGACACTGAGGATTGCTGGTAAAAAAACGCTCAGAAACAAGCATGCAGTCTCACACCTGAATGCCCACAACAATGTGTCACCAAGTCAGCTCCGTAATTCTCTGAGCACTGAAACTAGAACCTCTTAGGAACAAGCATAGCTAAAACAGTTCTGCAATCACAGAGGAACCAACACTGGAGAGTCGCAGATTCATCAAATTCACTAATCCCACTTCTGTCCCTGACATAACTAGCTCAAATTGTTGTCGTTAGCCCCCATCCAATGCAACCACCACGTATATAGCATATAGCACAACCCACGCTCAGACTGAACTCCTCAACGTTATCAATTGATCAGCACTCACGCAGCAAATTTTAAGATAAAAAATGTAAACTAACCCCCCAAACTGCCAGTGTGATCACAGCAGGAGTCGGATTAATCAAAGCGGCAGCGACGGGCAGATAAGAGGGGAAGTGGCGGCGAGTCGTCCTGACTGACCTCTCCAGACGCTGATCTTCAGCGCCTCCTTGCTGAGCCCCCGGACGTAGTTGCCGAGGTACTTCTGCAGCAGGAAGGCGACCTGGTCCTCCAACATCTCGGCCGCCGCCGGCGATCGGCAGCGCCCGCCGGCGCCGCCACCGCGAGACCCGAAGGTGCGGAGGGGCTGAGGAGCGCTCCGGCTGTCGGTCCCCTTGCTCGCGTGCCGCGTGAGAGAGAGAAGACTGGGCTATAGCAACACAGCAGACAGCCCACAGGCAGGGCAGACGGTTTTTTTGTCTTGGACGAGTCGAGGAGAAAGGGGGAGGAGTAGGGAGGCGGAGGAGATCGCTAGAACACGCAGGTGGCGCGGCTAATGCCCGGAATGCCCTCGCGCGTCGGGGGTATCTACGGATCTTACCTGGG
Source organism: Sorghum bicolor (assembly GCF_000003195.3). Classification (NCBI taxonomy): domain Eukaryota; kingdom Viridiplantae; phylum Streptophyta; class Magnoliopsida; order Poales; family Poaceae; genus Sorghum; species Sorghum bicolor. Next base: position 57,144,559 of record NC_012870.2, on the reverse strand, counting down.
CCCGCGATTTACGTAAGCCGTCGGGATCATCGGTGGTGCTCTTCGGGGACGTGGCAGTTTAGGAAGTGACTCGATCGTCCAGCACGCACGAGAGAGGCCACAGCTGGATCTGCTGGATGAATGGCAATACGCAATTAGAGTTGTTAATTGCAGATTAAATATTGCAGTTCGGTAGACGTGTGTGCGTAAAATATTGCAAAAAGTGCTTAACGAATTGGTTCTAAACTTCTAACAACACGGTGACACACGGCACGTCGGCATACATGAGACCGCTGAGCATCTCCAAGAGTTTACCAAATGAGATTGCTATTCTTAAAAATTTGACAAAACAAAAAATTGTAGTCTCCAACAGATTGGTAAATTAACTTGGCAATTTTAGCAAGTTGCCATTCTTCCCCTCCGCACGCGCATATATGCGCGCGCATATTGACCGCGCATCGTAGTATCCCGTTCCGTAGCGGCTCCTTCCCGCGCGCCGGAAACTTCGTCGTCTTCCTCCTGCGAGATCGGATCCGCACACAGCCATCTGGTTCACGTGCGCAGGGCCGGCCTCCTCCTCGACGGCTGTTGCGTTTACCATCTCATCAATTCACGGCGCAAGGCCGGCCTCCTCCCCAACGGCTGCTGCGTGAGTCATCTCATCAGTTCACGCGCGCAAGGCCGGCCTCTGCCCCGACGGCTCCTGCTGCTGCGTGATGCCCTTGATCTAATCAGGTACGTGGCTGCTTGGGGAGATGGCCGGCGGTGGAGATAATTGCTGGGAGAGGGAACCTTCACGTGCAGCATAGGAAGGACGACGCGGCGGTGGCATCAATCTCGCTGATTCTACGACAACAGCTTGATCGGTAAAAAAAAAATCTTGTGGGCCTTCTATTTTTGGTTATGGCAAGTCAAGAATAGCAAACTCTTGGAAATAGTCTCTTTTTTCACTTGGTATTTTGTTTTAGGAGTTGGCAAAATACAAGATTTGCCAAGTAAAAAATAGCAAACTCTTGGAGATGCTCTTATTTGGTGGGTAGCACGCAGTGGCGGAGCCGGGGGATGGCAGCGTGGCGTGGTGTTATTTGGTGGGTAGCACGCAGTGGCGGAGCCGGGGGGGTGGCAGGGGCCATGGCCCCCTAAACATTTGTTAACAAAATTTTTTACTAGTATAAATTAATGGTTTTTATTTATATTAAAAAATATAATAATGTTGTCATATATACTTATTAATATCATCTAGATAATAAAATCATACTCCCTCTATTTTAAATTATAAGTCATTCTAAAAAATTTAGAGAGTCAAAGTATCCCAAATTTAACTAAATTTATATGATAAGATAATAATATTTAATTATTTATGATACCAACTAAGTATCATTAGGTTCTTCATTAATTATATTTTTTAGTATATCTATTTGTGATATAAATCTTTATAGTTTTTATATAATTTTGGTCCAACTTGTGATACTTTGATTCTCTAAGATTCTTAAAATGATTTATAATTTGGGATGAAGGAAGTACAAATAACTAGATAATACAATGAAGCACCTTAGAAAAACTGAGACGCAGATCTTAAGGTTTACAAAACTATCTCAAACATCTTGCTATTAAGGATTTATCGTCTACCACCAAAATAATAACACATTTGATCCTAAAATACATATACTGTGAGCACCTATATCAAGTCGATAAATTAAGCTAAATGATCACTAGTTTTGATTAGTTGAATTTTTAGTTGATCTCCCCTATGCATAATTTCTGGTTACACCGCTAGTAGCACCGTCGCGCACTCACGCCGGTTGATGGGGTCCTCCGTACGGCGCCAGGAGGGTGGACGCGACGAGATCCTCCGCTTTATCCCCCCGAGCACGCAAAGGTGGCGGCGCGGGCGGGCGGCGGCCCGGCACGACGAGCTCCTGCGTGGTGTGTCTCGGCTCCACAGGACTCCATTATTTCCTGAGTTCTGACCTCATGTGTCCAGGACATCGGGTGCGGCGTGCCACGGCGCCACCTCGCCCGCCCAGCCGAGGGACACCTGTTCTGTTGCCGTTGTCTGGCACCGGCGCTAGCAAACACGGGAGCCGTCGACTCAGGTTTCCATCCGCGTTTAAACCTAATCACAATTTCTTTTACTAGATAGATCACGTTCGTGCATCGCAACATGAACGGATAATGCTACAACACGCCTTGCGGCAGGGACAAAATACATGATAATTTTAAGTCTTATTATTTAAGAGTGATGTTCTCATAATGATGGTGACCATAGCAAAGGCAGGGTGTGTTTTTCTACCTCATATTATAGAACTAGCAGGTGCCCCGTGCTTTCGCACGGAGCAGTAAACGGGGTTTTTTAACCCGTTATGTTCGGAACCCGTAAATATTTAGTAACGGGTGTAACTGTTTCTAGACAAGGTTTATTGTTTTTTATCGGGTAGTAATGGATTTGTACTGTTCTGTTAACGGGTTCACTGTTACTTAACGGACTTTTACTGTTCTTTAACGGGTTTACTGGTACCAGAACAGTGTTTTGTGAGAGAGAATTGTTCACAAACAGTGATCTGTGAGAGGAGGCGCTACCTCCAGCTATAGGAGTATAGTATAGATTTGGCTATACTCCATGATCTATTCGTCCTTTTTTTCTTTTCTTGCGTCATTCGCCTTACAATTTTCTATTTTATATTTTTCATCCTATGTTTTTTAATTTGTCATTTTTTGTATGATGTATTCTGAAGCGCCCCTGGTAAACCAGGAACTCAAATGTGATACAATACTAGTCCCAGGAGGCTAGTAACACATTTATTACATCAGATAAGTTTCAGCGCAGTAGTCTTGGAAAGCGTGGACAAGGAAGGCACGCTATAATAATAAGACACCAAAATACAACACAGGTCCAAAGGACCCAGAAACAAACGATATCGCCATCGAACATCTGACGAGTCCCAATGCCACAGGCTTAGTTGGGTGCAGACACGACCTTACTCGAACGTCACTTCGGGATCGAAGTCCGGATCTTCCTCTGTTTAATAAAGCAGGGTGAGTACAAAGTACTCAGCAAATCCAACTTTACCCTACGGAAGGGGATAACAGTATATATGCATATGGTTAAATCAAGGATGAGGCTTAGTTTTATTTGCATAAAGCTATCTTTTTACACATGCAAGGTTTCATTTCACAAATACTGTTGTAAAAGAGCTCCTTTTCCACATATGATAGTATTTCTAAAAATGGGGGTTTAATCACAATTTTAAGTGTTGTTGAACCCTTGTTCCCACAACCCAATGGCAGTCAACCATTTATTTTCAAAATCACACTCACTCTCATGTTTTCACTCATACCATCCCATCTAGTTGTTGAAACCAAACCATAACCCGTCCGAGACCGCGGACACGGCTATCCAGATAGATTACACTCTGCAGAGGTTGTACACTTTTCCCACAAGTAGGATACTATAACTTACACCGTCGTGCAAGCACAGATCCATCAAAGTCATTACCCTCCATAGCTAAGTAATGGCGCTCACCACGGGAACACTAAGTCCACATCTCATGATACCACAATAATTCACAAAGCTCTTTTCATATATTTCCACAATTTCACATACATCACTTAGTGTCCCGTTGCACACCTGCCTCCAGGTGATTACCATACTAACTAGAGGGATTTAGACTAAGCCTTTCCCATGCAAGGCGAGTGGTTGTACGATAAATGAGTTAGGCAAGATGAATCATCAACTCAGTCCTTAATCGAGACAAGGCGGATATCTTCACGCTTAACCCCGCAAGGTATAAGCCACAACACCAGGGCATCTCCAAAAGAGATCCCATCCGCCCCATCTCCATAGTAATCACATCTATAACTTGTTCATTAACCCTTTCACAATACCCACAATTTATTTTCACCACTCACACCTTTTACTTTTAAAATCATTATATTTAATAAAATATAGCGATGAGTATCCAGGATGAGTAACAAATCCTAAGCATACTAAATAATAATATTTCTATCATAGCATATTATTTGTTCCTAGGTTCGAACAAGACAATTACCGGGTAATATCAATTCAAGGATTGTTATTCAACAGGTTTTAACTAAGCAGCGAAAATACTTCGTACATATATTGTACATGCAATATTTAAAACGGCTTCTACGGGTTGTGTTTAAAAATAGGATCAATATGCATCAAAGGGGATCGGTTGGACTTGCCTCCGTCGGCGTCCTCGGCAAACTCCTGCTGACAGTCCGGGTCCTCGGCGTCAAACTCGCGGTACTCGTTTCCAACGTTCTCGTTTTCCGGCTCGTTCACTCCGTCAGCTAAAATACGCGACGAACGACACAGACAACAGGCACAGACAAATAATCATATAAATTCAAATGAGCTCCAAAAATTATGAAATTAATATGGGAGGTAGGTCATGATTTTAGATGAATTTAGGAAAAAGAATTATTAAAATCAGAGTTAGCATATGGTATTTGTGAAATGGCCAGAATTTAATCATGCGAAAAGGGCTAACGATGATTAAGAAATGGATGCTTCACGTGGGCATTTGCTTGGCTGGTAGTGCATGCATGCATGTACTATTTGGTGGAGTTAATGCTTATGGCCCACACATGCATGGTTAGAGAGAAATTAGCAGGGGTCATTAGAGCTCTTCTGTATGTCATGGTTCTATTCGTGGAGTTCTTGGCAGTGAATCGGTACAGACAAATACAAAGAAAAATATAGAAAAATACTACAGAAAGACAGAAAAGAGCAAGGAGATGCTCATGAGCTGCTCACCTCGTCTTGCGACGACAGTCGAGCTCGGCTTATGCGTATGGCCGTATACGGTATACGCGAAGTGAGAGCGAGTGAGCGAGTGAGTGAACGTGTTTCTCGGGTGGTGAGAGTGAGCACCCGAGGCTGGCTTTTTATAGGCCAAAGCGCTCAGCTGCGTGCCATTAAAAATGCTACTGCAGCGCATGGTCGGTGCCTAATTTCATGCGAAGGACGATGTCCCATTTGCATGCACGTTGCATGCAAATAGACGGTGCCTAATCACCGTGTCCTTGCATGCAGGTGCATGCAAATGGACGGTGGCATGTCCTGCATGCATGCATGAGATATATATTCGTGTAGGTGCACTGCTATGTTTTCTTGCATGTAAGCTTGCTGGTACTCGCTGTTATTTATGCACGAAAAAAAATATGGATGGATTAGATGGAGATACTATAGAGATCAAATTATTTTATAGTTTTTGAAAATAATTTTTAATGCGAGTGATTTTTGAATGTGAATTTTTGGGATGTTACATATTCTTAGAGTCGTTATTAGGAAAATAATTTGTTTTTCATATTCATGGGTGTAAAATTTTGTTTCTTTTCTAATATTGTAGAGTTATTTTAGAACCAATACATATTATTAAAGATATATGAGAACAGGAATTTCTTTTTTAGCCACCAACCATTTTTTCTTTGTACCTCATACAATTTTTATGTTCGTTTATTTCATAAAGTTTTCACTTTTCTTTCAATTTCTCTTTGATGGACCAGTTTTGGATTTCCATAGCATAGTTTATACTATGATTTTAAACTATTTTTATACTAATTGAAAATTCTTAACTCGGTAATCATTCATATTTCAAGTATTCATAATAGAATGACAGGTCTAGTACTCATGGCGTAATAATGTGCTAGAACCTGATAGACATAAGGGAAAGCATCTAGCTATAATAAAAGAGATAAAAAAATCTAGTTTACTTTCATTTAAATATAATCATGCATAACATTAGAGCTTGTTTGGTAGCTCTTCGCTTCATGATTCTCGACCACAACAAGTATATATGTGAAGCGCTAAAAATAGCTCCTCCAACTTCCTCGCACTTACAACACACGCACATTCTCCATTGGTTTCCCTCATCGCCCACAGTTCTCTCCACAGGCAGTGTCCCTCCTCAGGAGGCAAAATTGCCCTTCTCCATAGCCAGCAGCACACTCTTGAACTTCCCAAGATCGCCCACCTGGAGTAGCATGAGTATGGCATGGCCAATCCTCATCTTCTCCTATGTGAGAAACTTATGGTATGTGGTATGGATTTGTAGCTCCTTGTTATTGGTACCAATACATGGGTGATGGATTTGTGTATTCAACAAGTATTGACAGAGGTCAATTTACCTTCAGGTTGAATGCACCAATACAACTGCACAACCTAGAAGCATATAAAAATGTCAAACAAGGAAGTCTTCACTCTCATAATTGTCTACAGGAGGCAGAAAAAAATGAAGAAAGGTCTCTACCTCAACAATCAATTAGATTGAACCAACAAGGGAACCTGCAACACTAATCAGTGTCAAGCGTTGGCAACTGACGATGACCTAATGTTATTGTGTGAGGAACGACAGCCGCGAGGGTTCTTTCCTGGCCCACCAAGCTAGCATCCGAGTCATCCTCTCAACTGACGTGGTGCTAACTTCTACGTCATGCAGAGGTCCACAAAGTTGCAACCAGCAAACCTCTCTAGGTGAGTTGTACCCGTAGGATCAAATTATAGAGGAACATTCCACGAAACAATCATCAAGATCCACGTACCTCACTTATCATACAACTCAAAAAAAATCAAAGAACTTTACATTGCATTTATGATTATAAGTTACCAAGTACAGGATTGAGTATAACCCAACTACGACCCTAAGCCGTTGTTCTAGTTTGTTTCTCACTCTTGGTCGTTAATCATTAGAGTAAATGCAACTTCGAGAGACGCCCACCCCATAACTACTATGTCTTAGACTTCACCCAAGCTTGTCTTGGGTGGTCACCTTCGAAGTACCTATAACATGCTTAACGGGAGTACCATGAGTATGGTTATACTCAGAAGACTTATTCCAACATAAATATTTGGTGGATGCAAGGGGAATTAATGGACATCTGTAATTTGCGAAAAGAAAGTAGGGCATATGTTGCAAAATGACATGCTCGTGAAGGTTAATATAACTTATCAATTCACATGTATTAAAGATATATAAATAATAAGTGATCAACATTCCATCTTATTCACAAGTTCATTACCCTCACTATATTGAGTCTAGAAGGAAGAACAACCAAACAATCCGTCCAAATAATTCAAGCTTTCGAAAAGAACTCTACATAGGTGTACAATTGTGTCGACACGGAGGCCAAGAATGAACCCCCATACCCGTGCTGAGTAAGGATTCTCTCGAGGTTTTGACCTTTCCTCAAGATGTCTTTCTAACCCATGAATGGTTCGGAGATGGGCAAAAGTACTCCTCAAGTTACGCCACGCTATATCGAGAGCCGAATTCCTACAATTGGCAAGTCACCACCAAACTTGGCTTACCACTCCCATACGCAACATGTGGTTACTCAAGCTTACTATCCCAAGAATCGATCCTTAGCTACCCTACAAGCTATGTCGAGATCCAACACTCGTAGTGACAAAAAACACCCATACTCCACATTAGAAGTAGAGCTACTAGCTACTAATATGATCACTTGACAAAAACAATTTAGTTGTAGAATGTGAACAAGCCATATCTAATCTTGAACTTATTTCTCTTTCATCTTTAGAATTGTCTAATATCGTGGCGTACTAGCTTACGTAGTATTGGACATGTTTTGAGCATTGTGTAAGCCTACTTAACGGTTTTCATGGGCAACCAATAATCACGTGTTAGCTCCGCTTCTTATAGGTAATCTTTTTTTCAATAAGGGAACCAAGTTCTACCATTGAATAAAGGTAACCTAACACAATTATGATCATAGAAGCAACGATAAGGACTTAACCAAACATGAAGCAACTTCTTCCATTCTAAACTATAAGGTTCTTCTAGATACATATATAGTTTCTATTATATATATATATATATATATATAGCATATATCTAAATGCACAGTAAAAAAACGTATAAAAATAAAAAAAGACGTATAATTTGTGATGGAGTATTCTTTGCTATCTTTTTTTACTAGGCTATACGTCAAAGGAAGACCTTAATTTGTCATCTTGACGTCGGATGAATTGCTTAAACAAAGTCATTAACCGTGCAGATTAACATACAATACATGATGAGCTTGAGCCTGACCGGCAGGAACGACGACTCTCATCACAGTGACGCAAAAACGATGCGCAAAAAAAGGCTCCAACAGATGAGCTACATTTTCAGGCCCAGCAACAGGTGGCCGTGAAACGACGGTACCGTTTTTTTTTCTATGGCACGCATTGCGGCATTGCTCAGGTCAAGCTCTTTTGGCGTTCTTTGTGCGTTACTTGAGCCGCACTCTGCAAAAAAAGTTTGGTTCTCAACTTTTTCTTTTTATATCTACTACCAGGAGGAAATGGTCATGAAGGCCTATCCTGATTCAAAGAAGGAAAAAGTCTACTTTACGTCCCTCAACTTTCGCGAAAGTCTAATTTTCGTCCCTGAACTTTAAAACCGGACAAAATACATCCCTCAACTTTTAAACTGTGCACATTACATCCTTGACCTGGTTTTGAAAGCGGTTTTACCTTTTTCTTTTTATTTATTTTGGCTGAATTTTTTGAAAAATCACAATAAATCACATAAAAATCATAAAATAAAAAACTCAATTTTGTTGGACTTTAGATCAGTAGATCTACACATTGAATATATAATATAGTATGTTCTAGTACAAATCTTTTTGATGCATCTTTAGATCTATGTTTTTCTGTAATTAATTAGACTAATTATAGCTACATTTTCTATGGTCCAATTGTGATGAAATTTATATGGTGAGCTAATTATTCTATGTTTGAGTTATAGTAAAAATTTTATACTCATTGAATCACGTATTACTTAGTTATAGATTTATTTAGGTTTATGCTTGTTAAATTATAATAAATCTATAACTAAGTTATACATGATCTAATGAGTATGAAATTTTTACCATAGTTTAAACATATAATAATTAGTCTAACATAAAAAAATCACCACAATTAGACCACACAAACTATAGCTATGAATTATTCTAATTAATTATAGAAAAACACAGATCTAAAGCTACAATAAAAATTTTGTACTAAAGCATACTATATTATATGTTCACTATGTAGATCTACTTATCTGGAGTCCAACAAAATCAGATTTACTATTTTATGAATTTTATGTGATTTACTATAATTTTACAAATATTCAGCCAAAATAAATAAAAATAAAAAAAACAAAACTGCCTTCAAAACCGCTCATAGCCATGTCAGGGACGTAATATGCATGGTTTCAAAAATTGAGGGATGTATTTTACCCGATTTTGAAGTTTAGGGATGAAAATCAGACTTTTGGGAAAGTTGAGGGACGTAAAGTGGACTTCTTCCTTCAAAGAATACTCCATGAGCTTTCTATGGCGTCGACTGGGTTTCTTAGCCCATTTTGAGAAAGGACCTGTCCTAGCTCCTAGGCCGCGTGCCTATATTGGTTAAAGGCCCATCTAGTCCATCCATTCTCCCTTTAGGCCCATGTCTTCGGCTAACAGATAGACAGCAGCATTCGGTCCAACTGTCACTTGTTAAAGCCTCCATCTTTATCTTTTTGCGTACATCATCTCGTGATATATATTATTATATATGATATGATACAAAATGGATTGCAAGATGCACATGCACATGCACGACCGCTCGAAATGTCTTCTCCTAACAATAACCTAACAAAAACACACGCATCAGCTTGCGGCTGAGTGCACAACGAACCACACAAGTTGACCTAATAGAAAGCCAAATCCGTCCACTATTTCCACCCCTTCTCGATCAAAATCACACGCGCAGCGCATCCTGTACCCGATCTCTGCGCTCATCATTCATGCACTTCTCGTGGTCGGGGGCAACCAGCAAAGCATGAGCATCATTCCCGTGCCTAAACCACTACGACCCCGCGCGCACGCTGCACTGCACTGCACTGATCCAAGCTATAGGAAAGAAAACTAGAAAGTGCCCCGGCCGGCGACGTGGATGGTTGATTGATTTCTGGTCAAGTTTGCTGCGCCGGCCTGGCCACCTGTCGATCTAGAAATTCCACGCCCAGTTTGCCCGGCCATTAGTTTACAGCTTGTTGCCTCTTTCACGATCTGTCTATTGGATGCGTTCTGGCGACTGACGACGCACGCAGTGGGATTTTTACCCTCGCAGCAGCATCTGGCTGGAAGAGATGCCCAATCTCCAAGCCACCCTTGTAGTACTTGTAGTTGTAGCCCAGCTGAAGGTGGAATCTCGGGCGTTTCTGTCTGGGCGGAGAAAGAGCTGCATCACCTCTTCCTTCCTTGGTGCACGCATTTGATTCCCTGGCGTGGCGGTCAAAACAGATAGCGTTCAGCCGTCCGTCCATCCATGATCCATCCACGAGATAGCGTTCAGCCGTCCGTCCATCCACGCTTGCGGTGGATGTGGATTGGAGTTTGGTATCAGTAATTTTCAGCGGTTCCCGATTCCGTTGACAAAAGGGATGCCCGGCCGGCCGGCTCTGGTTTCATCTCTGGTTCTCTATCTAGTGGCCAGGGCTAATCACTTATCGGCAGACCGGGTTCCTTCTCTTCACTGGCAGTATGATTACTGGTGTCGATATTTAACGTCAGTGCTTTTGTCACTGCTGTGTTTTCACTGTCAGTTTGCAGCCGGTAGAAGGAAGGGGGCCAGTTGGTTGGACGCCAATGCCATGGCGCCGCCAGCGTCTTTTCTCTAACCTCCTAGTGCGAAGTGCGAACCGACCTCAGGAACAGCCGAACGATCCACCGTTGCAGTTAGTTGTGCGTGCCTGGATTTTTCTCCTTCAACCTGTGTGGCTGCATTGTGGTATCCTACCATCACCGTAAAAAAAGATCATTAAGAGCCCGAGGCCTACCTCGTCTGACCGATACTGCATGTTGTCCGTCTCAAACAACTGTCCGGCTCTCCACCGAGGACCGCGCAAACAATAATGTCGATGCGTTAGCTGCTGCATTTCTTTTTCTTTTTCTTGTTCTTATTCGTTTTCCTCTCTGATATGCAAACAAACGTGATATCATAGTTGCGGATCGAAAGGGCCACTAGCTGTAGCTGTAGCAAGAGAAAAAGGAGGGAGAGGAATTGATGCTTGAGTGGCTGGGAGCAGCACATTACAGGCAGGAAGGAAGGAGGAGGATGATGTCTTGAGGCTCTTGGCTGTGCTGCTAGCAGTCTGGCACATTAATCTGTGTAAACTACTGTACTCTACAATCTCGCTGAACATTTCTTCAGAAAACCTTACTCCCACACAGCTGAGCTGGCACTTTGTCGCCCAACCTTTGGTTGCAAAACGGGAAATGAAATGGAGTCGGAGGAGGTGATGGCACAGTTCGCCGAACATTTCTTCAGAAAACCCGCCTGTTCCGGGTCCAGGCAGGGCCTGAGCATGATGTAATTACCTCCACCAGCATCATCCTCGTGTTGCGCAGTGTACATTAAAATTCAGTCAGGTCTTGTTTAGTTCACAAAAATTTTCAAAATTTTCCGTCACATCGAATCTTTGGTCACATACATGGAGAATTAAATATAGACAAAAATAAAAACTAATTACATAGTTTACTTGTATTTGTGAGATGAATCTTTTAAGCCCAGTTACTCTGTGATTGGACAATGTTTATCAAATAAGAACAAAAGTGTTACAGTAGCCAAAAACGAAAAATTTTGGGAACTAAACAAGGCCTCAATTTCGTTCGGCCTTGTTTAGTTTCCAAAAATTTTCAAGATTCCCCGTCACATCGAATCTTGCGGCACATGCATAAAGCATTAAATATAGACGAAAACAAAAACTAATTACGCAGTTTACCTGTAAATCGCGAGACGAATCTTTTGATCCTAGTTAGTTTATGATTGGATAATATTTGCCACAAACAAACAAAAGTGCTACAGTAGCGAAATCCAAAATTTTTCTCAAACTAAACAAGGCCTCAGTTCAGGGTACCCGGGTTGGGTAATAAAGGTACCGGGATCGGTCTGGATCGTGGCCGGCCCGTAAATGTAATGGGTGGTCATTTACTCATGTGCCTCGCATCGCATCTGTACGAGAAGACTATACTCCTACACATGCATGCAGTGTCATCAGCGTGTACGTCTTGCCAAGAAAGGCCGCTTGTCGTGGATTCATTGTTCGAGCCGGGCTGCCGGAGGCAACGTGAGCAGAGCAGCAGCATCTACTACAAGCTTTAGCGATAATGGCGCTGCTGTCGATCCAGGAAAACAAAAAAAGAACCCTTATCAGAACTCTCCTTTCCGTGCTCTCAGTGTTGTAGGTGAGAGTTTGTTGGATTGCCGACTTTGCGTTGCGCTGAGCCCAAACAAATGAAACGCGATGGAGTGTCACGCCGTTTGTCCACAAGGTCCACGACGGGCTTGGGGTGTCACGCCGCTTGTCGTTGACACCTCAAAGCGCGCGCTGCTGGCTGCAGCATTCGACGACGACGGACGTGTACACCTCAAAGCCGGCAGGGCATTGAGGCGAACGATTCGTCGTCGCGTGCTTGAGCCGCTCTTGGATTGGATCTCATCAACCAAAACCCAAACCCAAACCCAAACCCAAACACCTACTCCGTCAGCCTGAGGTGAGGGCCCACCCCGTCAGCCTCCGGGTGACGACCGGTGGGCGTCCCACGTCCGTCCGTCCCAGCCGTCGGTCGCGGAATCGCGGTGCAGAGGTTCCTGTCACGATTATTCCAACTCCCGCCCGCTGTGAATGCGCTTGGCACACCGCACACCATTTTTTGCTTGCCTCCCATCAGTGGGCAGTGCAGTGCATCATCGGATCGTCCAGCGGAGATGGCGACCGCTAGCTGCTGCGGGACGCCTCTCAACCGTCCACCACCGCCGTCATCAGTATGCCTGCGAGAATGATCGATGCGATAAGATCGCCGGATGCTGGAATCCCCCGGCCCTTTCCCTCTGGCCGGGTGGGTTTTGCATGCTTTGCGTGTCGTACATTGCACATCGATCGCACCTAATAACCCTGCGCACGGTGCCGTACGCAACCGATTGAGTTTGCGGTAGTTCGTCTCGATCTGTATACGCCTGCCCTCCTGCCCGGGCGGCTACCTGCTCCAATATGTTAAGAATATTCTTAATATTCTAAAGTGATCAATTAGTGGATAATTAGTAACCGTTAATGAGGGTTTTCTTTCACGTTCCCACTCTCCCGATCGTCCATCAATAAAGGACTACTGTTCACTTTTATTTTCTACGGTTCCTATTACATATCTACTGCAACACTATACATCGTAGCCCGATCGAGTCACATACGGTCATACGCGCGCGTACCACCCTACTCCATCCCGTATTATACATATGGTATCGTGCTGGTCTTGCTTGCATCAGCTGGGCGGCGACGGGTAGGCGGCTAGCTTGTCTGGACTCGATCGTGTTGGCGTGGCCAAAGATGATGCATCGCCCAACTGGCCAGCACCAACGGGCCTGGTGGGTATACTCCTTCTTCGAGGCGCCGGCCCTTGTCGTGTGTGTGAGTGTGTCCATGGCGTTGCCTTTTGCCGTGCCGTACACTCTCCCCATATACAGTACGTACGTACATTGTCTCGAGACAAAGACACGTGGGAGATCTTGAGCAATTACTCTGGCAGTTACACGAGTTTACTGGCATTACTTGGGTCACTGATCTCCCCTGTCGTACTATTGCCTTGTTCAGTTCCGAAAAAAAATTCGAATTTCGTTAGTGTAGCACTTTCGTTTTTATTTGATTAAATAATCATGAACTAAGTAGGATTAAAAAATTCGTCTCGCGATTTACAGACAAACTGTGTAATTAGTTTTTGTTTTCGTCTATATTTAATGCTTCATGCATGTGCCGCAAGATTCGATGTGACGGAGAATCTTAAAAACTTTTTGGATTTCGGGATGAACTAAATAAGACGTATATATAACTACTGTAATTACTTGTTATCTTATCTCTCACGCAACGCAGGCAGCACCTGACAGGGGGAAACGAGCGAGAGGACCGAGCACTGAGGAGTGAGGAGGCATGCGCGCGTGCAGTGGAGCACGGAGCACCGGTAATCTGGTATATAGCTGCACAAGGAAGGCGCCGGCCGGCACCACCGCTCGGACGGAAGCACCGAACACACACGCACGCGGGCCGCCCACTAGGCTCGCATCGCTCAAGCACAAGTCGGTGAAGACTTGTGGTTGCGCTCCAAGGAGAAGGAATTGCTTCTTTATTTTTTTTTTAATTTAATTATTACTAGGCACTGAGTATTAGAGAGATCCAAGGAATTGCTAGGCACTGAGCATTAGAGAGATCCAAGGAATTGCTAGGCTAGGCAGACGTTGACGTTGGCATATACTACCGCAGCCTCAGACAAAGGGACAACAAAGTGCGGTATAGCTAGCTTTAGCTTTCGTTCTCGCACATCGTCCCAACGGCGCGGCGCTTCAATGCAAGAAGCAAACGAAACACAACACCCGCGGCTCGCAAATCCTATCTCTTCGGATATTTCGGCTTGATGCCTCCCTCCCACCGGCCACTGACTGCTAGCATAGCTGCAGGACGTTTTTTTTTTTCCCCTCAAAGTGCAAGCCAGCCGTGGTGCCATGCTTGTGATGGAGTGCTGGGTGTGTGTGTTGTGTGGGCATATGGAATTGCACACCGCCCTACAGTGTTGTGTGACAGGAAGGTCAAGAACTCGTGCAGTCTTCCTGGATCGGTGCGACGGTGCCGCACGCACCACCCATCCGCCGGCCAGACGACTGCTGCGCGGAGAGGCCAGAAAGCGCGGGAACCAACGGTCGCCCCGCCCCTGGGGGGCAGTGGGCACCCACCGCCAGACACCGACCCCACTAGTACTACTAACTTTGATTGAATCAGCCCATCAGTGCGGGTGGGCCCGCGGCGGCCCAACTTCCCACCAAAGCCCGAGATCCCGTGACCGGTTGCGATCATGCGATCCGCCGTGCGCGGTTGCCGACTTGCGGTTGCGCTCGCGCCGAAATCAATTGTTGTTGTTGCCCAAGCCTGCAACCGCACGCCGCGCACCCCCATCGCGCATCCAACTCTGACTGATGAATGCTGCATGCTGCCCCTGCGCGGCGAACAACCGACAGGGCAGCCGCGACGCGCGCCCGTACGCCCGATCGGGATCGCACGGCGCGGCACGTAGTACGATTGGCGAGTGCGACTGGCGATCGTCACGTGACCGGCCGCGTCTCCCGCCACTACCACTACTACGCATCACGCGAATCCGCGCCTCGCCTTTAAACGCATCGCCCCCAAGGCGCATTTGCACTGTGGAGTAGGAGGGTACCAGCAACTGCAGGGCCAGGGCAGAGACCACGCAAACCTTCATCCTTCTCGCGGATGTGTACTGCACAAGTCATTAATCAGGCGGTAAAAAAGTGAAAATTTGCACATCATTGCCTACCAAAATGTACGTAGTACTGGGTCCATGGTCGATCATATTGCTTGCCTTCCAGAAGTCCACAAGAACAAGGCAAAAGACAGCAGGATCCTAATCCTGCTACTGGTACTAGATAACTACTACTAGAATACAATAGCAGGAGAATGACTAGTAGTACTCTAATTGAAGGATTATAATGAACAAATGACTAAAAAAACAGAGAAAGATGTGATTCCCTCTACATAATTTGCCATCGTTCAATCCCCATTTTCACCGGCCATTCCTTTCGGCAGGAGCACCAGTTTTGTTTTTTGATTTTTTTTTTACCTTTTTCCCATTTTTCCTAATGCTTGCTACGAGAAGAACACTTGCACCGTGCCGGTGACCGCGCCACGGCACATGGGGCAGGCAGCCGCGACGGCGCCGGCGCCGGCAGCGAAGGGGGCGGCGGCGGGGACAGCGGGTTCGCACTCGGCGCAGACGCATAGGTGGCGGCACGGGAGCAGGACGACGGAGGCCGAGCGCTGCCTGCACGTCCGGCACGGCCTGGCCGGCGGCGGGCGCGGCGGGGCGATCTCCACCACCCTGTCCGGGTCGACGAAGCAGGACCCGGCGTCGTCCGCCGCGGCGCCCCCCGCGTTGTCCTCCTCTTCCTCGGCGGCCTTGCCCCTCGCCTGCGCCGCGGCAGACGCCTGCTGCAGCTGCGCGTGGAGCGCCGCGGCCGTGGACTGGTCCGCGAGCGCCTTGGCCTGCCACGCCTCCGCCTCCGCCCTCAGCCGCGCGACGCGGTCCTCCAGGTCGGCGCCGCGCCGCGCGGCCTCCAAGGCCTCCGCCTCCTTCTCCCTTATCCGCTGAGCAGCCGCCGCCTCCGCCGCGCCGACCAGCGAACGGTAGTGCCGCCGCCGGGTGTCGGCCAGCGCGCGCCGGAGCCTCTCCGCCTGCAAAGCGACAAGGAAGGAGCCCATCAGCAACAGAGGCCGGTCGATATCGGCGGCGGCAACGACGCAATCGATCAAGCGGGCGGTCCTTACATGTTCCTGGATCAGCCGGTCCATCTCGTTCTTGTGCTGATCGCGCTGCGCGGCGAGCTCTTCGGAGAGGAGACACGACGCCGAGGCCGAGGACGTGCACGACACGTGCTCCGAGCCCTCGTCGAAGTCGAGCCGGAGGCCCATCGCCGGCCGCTTGTGCAGTTGCGCCAGGTTGATCAACTTGGGCGCCTGCGCCTCCGGTTGCTGCTGCAGCGAGAAGAACTGCGGCGACACGGACTCCGCCTCGCGCTGCCGCTTCCTCCCGCCGCCGCAATCTACGTGCACGCAACATCCCAACAAATAATAAATCCAAAAGCAGAACAGAAGGGTACCCAAGAAGACGAAATCTACGGAGCCAAGGCGGGCGCTTTGTTTGATCTGGTTACCTCCATGCGAGAAGTCCAAGAAGAGGGGCGGAGCCTGCTGCGGCGCCATCGCCTCCTTCTGCGCCTGATGCAGCTCCATCGCCGCCACCAACCGGCTGCTCTCCGGCGTGCCGCCGCCGCTGCTGACAACCCAGACGCTCAAATCACCCACCCAAATCCGATCCAGCAGACCGACGATCAACGCGGAAGAAACAATTAGAAGATGTACAGCGGCGACGACGGCAGGTACCTGACGAGGAAAGGGGACTCGCGGTGGTGGTGGTGGTGGTGGTGGTGATAATGCGCCTGCACCGCCATTGCTGGAGCCCGGGGCAACCAAACCAATCGAAGCGACGGACGGGTGGAAGCACGCGCGCGCCAAGCGTGTGAGACGAGTCGGGTGGCAGTAGGAGGACGGAGAGAGTCGCGGGCAACGCGAACGAACTGGTCCACCGCCTCCTCGTCCTCCTCTTAAAAGGGCGTCATGGGGAGCGTGGCGTGGGGCGGGGCGTGGCTGGCTGCTCCTGTCAAGTCTCACCTGCTTCGCGCATGCAGTTTGCAGGGAGGACACGGGTGGAAGGCAGGAGGCGTGGCTGGCCGTGGCCGCTGGCTCGGTTGATGAGGAGAGGGTGGTGGTGATGCTGATGCGCTGGTGCCTTTGCATTTTCCTTGTATATATATAAGCACCCGTTTTATATTTATTATCTTTTTTTGAAAGGATATATTTATTATCTAATATGGAGATAGGAGTAGATGCTTTGCGTTAGCGATGGCTAGTGCGAAAACTGTCGGGCAATTTGTGATTTACTGCCATATACTGACACACACGATTAACTTCTCTGTCTTTTCTCAACGACGAGAGGAAATTTGGAACTTTCTGCATTTAGGCCAGTTTATTAAAACAAAGGAAAAACATATGAGTTTTTTTAGAGGGTTTTAATCTTAGAAAAATAAGGATTAATCAAATTCTTTCTTTGAATTTCTATGGGATATTATAATACCATAGAAAATTTGGAGGAAAACTAACACGAGGTTAGACGCATAAAAACTTTCCATTATGTCTATATTTCTACACTTCTCCTATATTGTAGGTGTCTGATTCTTTTTGTTATGAATGGCAACATGCAATTATAAAAAATATGAATTATCTCTTGTGAGTTACTATTTTAATTATTCTACTAGTTGATCGTGTAAAATTGTTGCTTGAAAATTCCTAAAAAATCCGGCATGTGACAATAGCAGCTCCCATACTACATACTAGATAATTCAATTTGTGCCTAAAAAGAATTCCTAAAAAAAATTGGCTAAAAATTCATATTTTTTTTAAGTTTCATGCAATTATATGTTTCTTCATATTCTTGTGTCTAAAAGTCCTTTGTTTTAAAGCGACCCGTAACCTTAATAAAGTTTGCTGGAGACACACTATTCGCCCTTGAACAGATGAAACTGCAATGTTCAGCGCCTAATAAGTTCAATATTAGCTTGTTTGTGGCATGTTCTTTTTTTTTTCTTTGGACAATGACATGTGACACTTTGATCCATAGTATTGTGTTAGACAACTTATTTTTTATTTTATTCGGATGGTATATTGTCTCGTAGTGGTGAGCAGAAAATGTTGGAGAAAATGCTAAAAAAACGGTGGGGCGTGGTTGGTGCTGGTGACATATTTCATCATGTCACGGCACTGTTGGAGCGATATCCCTTTGTAAGCAAATCATGTTGTTTTATTTTTGAATGGGTGAAATATCCAAGGCCCCATACGGAATCCCCCAAGAAAAGATTTGAAAACAACATGTCTACTTTATCATCATACTAGTAACTCAACTCACAAAAGTGATTGAAAAAGAAGACACATTGAATAAACACTAGAGTCGTTCTGAAGTTCTAATACCGTCTCCTCCTGTCGATGTCATGGCGATCGATGCACCAGCTGTCGTCCCTCAAGTCTAAACAATCTTTAGTACAATTCTAGTACAACTAGTTTCGGTTGCAAAATGAAAATGGCTCGAGACTTTGAGAGTTGATCACTTCGGACTGAAAAATGCCGATTCCGAGTTCTCACACAGTCGTCGTCGATGACAGCGTTTTTTTGCATGTGTCCGCGTCTACGGTGTTTGTGTCATGCCTTCCAATTCCAAACCGACCATGCGCGTTTTTGGTGTGAAATGGTCATTTCGTTCGTGGCATGCACCGCAAGACAAGGGTCTTGTTTAGTTCCCAGAAAATTTTGCAAAATTTTTCAGATTCCCCGTCATATCGAATCTTTAAACGCATGCATGAAGTATTAAATATAGACGAAAATAAAAATTAATTGTACAGTTTGGTCGAAATTGACGAGATGAATCTTTTGACCCTAGTTAGTCCATGATTGGACAATATTTGTCAAATACAAACGAAAGTGTCACTATTCATATTTTGCAAAAAAAAATTAGAAGTAAACAAGGCCAAGGAATTAAATCTTGTGGAGAAACGGGCTGGAAGGAAAAGAGAGTAAAACGTCCAAATCTGCTGATCCTGCAATTTCTCAACTTCTGTAGCCCTCAAAAACTGAAAAACAAAATCCCAACGACTTGTGCTTGGCAGCAGCAACGCCTTCGCATTCACAACATCGGTTTCTTTACGTTATATTCGGGCGTTTATTGCAGTCTTCTTCTGCCCTGGGAGAATGAATGAATGAATGAATGAATGGAGTGTTCAGTTCAGACGTTTTCCAGTTGATCGATTCATACGCAGGCGGCTACGCCGCCTATCGAGTTTTGGACAGAGCACCTAGCCGGAGTCGTCCTCACGTTGTGTTGAGCCGTCCTACCTCGCTGAAAATGATTTGAACGCATCTAGCTCCTTTTTTTTTTACGCGCTCTATCTACTGATGAAGCCTTGTTCCCATCGTCAAATATCAACTGGAGCACAACAAGACCGCTGAGCGCTGATCGGAATGAAAGATTCAGACTTTCTGAAAGACTTTTAATTAGTAAAAAATTGACGCTTACGATTCAGTTTCCGATTCAAGATCACATTTTATCTGGTTATCAATCATGCACTATCCGACCGATATCGCCACAAAGATTAATCTATCAGCAAATCAAGAATACAAGTCGGAACAAGAAAAGACACAACTGAAATATGCTGAAAAAGATTAAACTCACATATTGTGGTCTCACGAACAGATGTACAAAGAGACTAAATGATGGATTAATCTAAGTAAAATATGAATAGAAATTAGGTGATAGCTACTGCATCCTTCTTCCATACTCAAAAATAAAGTCGTTTTAGGGTGAGATTGTTTTCACATATGAAGTCATTTTTTGCATCGGTGTGCATACTCCCTTCATATTTTAGTATGAAAGGAGTACAGGATTAGGGGCAAGGAACCCTCGAGATAATAGAATTTGACATGATACAGAATCGAAGCCCCAAAAGCTGGTGACATAAACATCCCAATAAATTATATACGTTCACTTATTTTGACGGTTCTCAATGGCCCATAGAGAATTTAGACGTGGAACCAGTGCTATTAGAAAGTTTTTTTAAACTTTCTGTGTGTGGCAGAACCTCCTGAATTAAGTGGCCCACATGCACACATCATTGTCCCAAAGACTTCTGATCGACGTGCACGAGTTCCAAATGACTCAAGAAGTCTGTCGGGTGTCCTCGGGAAACCCGAATCATCCACGTAACATTCTTTTCAGGAATTCCCTCATCAAGCATCACAGTATTACAACATTTCATAGATAAGAGAAATCAGAGTAAAAGCGGAAAGGTTACATAACATAGGTTGAAACTTAAGTTCATAGTTTACAAACCATAAGTATTTGATACATAAAAGCTTCGGAACTTTATATTACATAAACCATAGATCACACAACAAATTTTACTTGCCCAAAGTCACTCATCAGATTCATCATCATCATTACTCTCCTCCACAAGAGTAAAGTAACCATGACCATCAAAAGGATTATCAAGAGGTTCACCTGCAACATGGGTTAATAAAACCCTGAGTACAAAAGTACTCAACAAGACTTAACCGACTATAAAAGAGGTGAAGACTCAGGTATGCAGGCTATGGGGATTCAAGGTAAAGCTTTAACAAGATCAAAGCATTTCTTTTTGCATAAAAGCTTACTAAGAGTAAAACCTACTTTTAAGTTTTAACTCAAGATTATCACTTATAACTAGCCACTATCATTGTCAAACTTTCATAAGCAAATCATCTCTTTCTTATACCAAAGATTCACTTATTACTACGATGATGGTACGAGGATTGAGGCTCCATATCCGAGGAAACACGACGATTCGAATCGATTAAACCCAGCTGGGGATTCAGTACCACACGACATATGTAGAACTTAATCTTGCATATGTCAACCTTTTCTATAGATCCTCCCATACAAGAACGGGTCCAGCGTCACCCGAGAGTACAGTACACCACCATCCTACAGCCAATCTAGATGTTTCCCGGTCATCTCAGATCCGTAAGGTGGGTACACGCTACTCTCGCCATCTTTCCACTCCCAGTACGCGGTTAGCCGTTCTCAAGTATCGGAATAGCTATAGGTAAGGCTTACCGCCGCATGTGGGCTGTACTCAAAGTTCTCAATCACAACAGGCCAACAACGGTACGGTCCTTAATCGACACAGTTGGAGACACTACTTTAAGACTCCATTCTTAAAGCAAGTCCACCGACCGGTCTCAAGTTGAACATTATTGACCTTAAAAGTATTCCACAACAACCCTTCAAACTTTCTCATTTGAAAACTTATCTAATAAGCAGGACTAAGCATACTAAGTATTTTCATAAAACAGGTATCAAGGTTAATATGGAAATCATCAAGGTAGATAATGCAGCAAATAGGATTCACTCAACTCCTATTCACCTAATGCATCATATTAACTCAAGTGATATAAATAACTTTATGAAAATACAAGGATAGGGTTTAATGTCCGGGGCTTGCCTTGGTCGAAGGGGACGTTCGACAACTTAGCAAAACCCGAAGGATCCACAAACTCGGAAACAATCCACTGAGGATCAGATTCTTCCGCAGCGTATTCTATACGTAAAAGTGCATATGCATGATTATGATATACTCATGGCATGATAAAGACAGGTTACATGTTCTTGGATGACAACCATAAGCATGACTATCTCGAGTACAATTTACCTTCATGGTAAAGAAACAAACAAAGCTAGCTATCAAAGCATAAATCACTACTAAACAAACTTTATTATTTTTATTAAGCAATATTGTGAATCTATCATACCATAAAGATATGAAAATAAACCATAACCAGGGAGCATATCATGCTAAGTAACCATGGTTGTCAAACAATCCAAAATATCACCCAAATCCTAAAGGGATTATTATTTCTATTTCTTTTATAATTATTTTAAATAGCTTTATTAAGAGACAGAGCATACTTTATCAAACAGAGCTGAAATTATTCTTGAAGCTAGATAACAGTAACATAAGATCACATATTAAATTTCATGATTTTTGGATATACCCATAATTTACTAAAAATCATGGAAGGTTTATTCATTAATAAACAGAGGCAATTTATAGATACATGCAAACTATCATAAAATAAAATTTAATATTTTTCCTACACTCTTTACATTCTCTGGAACCCACACAAAAATTTTCATAATTTTTGGATCAGCACAAAATTTACTACACAATTTCAAATATAAAACAAAAACTGCATAAAAGAAAAAAGAAAAACAAAACAGCACTGTGCCACTGCGGCCCAGGAGCTCGGCCCACGCGTTCGGCCCAAACCAGCTCGGGAGAGCTCCCCCCGCGCGGACCGCGCGCTGCCCCTCCCCTCACGCAGAAACTGACGGGCGGGTCCCGCCCGTCACCTTCGCCTTCTACCTCGCGCCACCGCTCCGGCGACCTCCACCGCAACACCGGTGAGCTCCCGGCTTCCGCAGCGAGGCGCGCTAGCTTCCCCAGATCCTTGCGCACCCGTAGACCTCCTTTACACCCGCTCTCCCCTACCCTAGCTGCCACGGCCATGGACGCGGCGGACGGCCACCCCGGCCGAGCCAATGCCGGCCACTACGCTTGAGTAGAGCGCGAATTGAGCAGCGCAAGAGCATCAGTGGCTCACCGCGATCCCAAAGGAACAAGAAGCAGCGTCGGAGAAGCTCGGGGTGATGCTGGCCACGGTGAGGTGCTCGCGGCGGCGTTTCGGCCGGAGTTGGAGAGGAAAACGGCTCGGTGTGAAGTTGTGGAAGGGTAGAGCTTGCGCTCAGGGGCGCAATCGATGGCTAAGGACTTGGCGAAACTCGGGGAGTGCTCGGGTGGATTGGGAAGGGAACGATCGAGGCGAATTTGGAGTTGGACGAGCCGCTGCCCGTCGGTGCTCCGGTGGCGAAAAAGAGGTCGGTGATCGCAGGAGAGAAGGGCACGTCGCGTTCCACTTCGCCAGCAGCTGCTCCACTTTGCCACGGACGCGAGCACGTGCTTGGACGAGATGAAACGGCGGCTCACGCGCTGGCAACGCCGATTCCAGCTCGGCGGTCCACCGCCATGAACAGGGACCGAGCTTATCCCCCTTTTCCCCAAAATACCCTTTCTGAAAACTTAAAATTACTCTGAGATTTTGAATAGAAGATGAAAATATGCCAAAATAAGAGTTGTGCAAAATTTGATGAGCTACCAAACATCTTTAACGACCAAAGACTGATTTGAAATGGAAAGGGATGAATTTGAGCCAAACAGTTGGAAATTCAAAACTCAAATTGGGAAAAATTCCAATTTTGAATTGGGGCAGATTAGAAATTCCAAAATTACTTTTGATTTTCCAAAACAACTTGAAAAACTTCCAACATGAAAGTTGTTCAACGTTTCAAGCCCTACAACTCTCATGTTGACCATTTTTCAAAATTCCAAACAGATTTTGAATTGGGGATTTAAGTTTGAAAAGGGGACACTTTCCGGAAATCTGTATTTTTAAAATTACTTTGGATTTTGTACTGAATCTTCAAAAACTCAAAACACCAAAGTTGTACATCTTGACAAGATCTACAACTTTGCTTTTGAACTCAACTTCAAATTTTGCTTGGTTTTTGAATTGCACAAAAGGGGGCAAATCTAGGGTTTTGAAAACTAGGGTTCCCCCCTAAGCCTTTCGGAAAAACTTTCACCCATGGTTTTTAAACTCCAAAACAAGCATCCATACATAAATTAAACACACTTTAAATTCCTAAACACATTCATCCAAAATAAACTTATTTTAAGTTAATGCATCAGGGTTTACTTAACAAATAAACTATGCAATGCTCATGATGACATGTCATGTTTTAATTCGCTTAACACCAGAGTGTTACACTGTGCATATGTAAACGTAGAAAACTAAATCTATATATCACCAAATCAACAATTTTAGTGTAGCATGCTAAATTCTAAGATGGACTTGAACTTGATATGGGATCGGACCTCTAACTTTTTGAAGCCCATGTTGATCGTCTTCGCGTCTATGCTTCTCTTCCTGCACTTCCTCTTGATCCTCTCTAATGCTCCTTAGAAAAATAATATCATTACTTAGTAATATATTCTTATATTGACGAAAATGATTATGTAGGAGCACAACTATAGATATGGCGACGCCATGCAAAATAAATCCTATATTAGTGGAGTGAGCTCAAGTAGAGATTTGTATGGTTTGAGAAATCACTCCATACTAGATGAGATAATGCATTATTTGTCCATTGCTGGAATAAGTGATCTCAAGCCCGTAGACCGTATGGGTTAACACCCTAACCGCTCATATGACCGAGTTAAGAGGAGTACATGACTTCTCTGTACGTGTCGTAATCGGAGGCACCCTAACGTTACGAGGTTGTGACCCCTCATCACGCAACGCTAATAAGAGGATGGCTCCGCTCCCCTCAAACCGACGTTCAGTGTCGGTTACAGCCTATCCCATCTTCTAGATATGATAATCAAGAGAGTGCTGAAGTGACGAGAAGACCACCGTCGTTCTGCCATTTCTCTTCCCACCGAGAACCAGAGGACATCAATCATCTTCTTCGCCGTCTTCCTCATCAACGTCCCAACATATAGAGAGGAAGGAATGACTCCACCGTTACCTCAACGGCCTCAACCGATGGTAGACTTCCATAAAGATTTCAGTTAGTTAGCAATCCAATAATGTGCTCACATCAACTAGATTAGACATTATGTGGCTTACTCCCTAATTTTGTCTTATTTCTTAATTTGGTGGAATACCTATATTTCCCGTACTAGTACTGATTGTAAGCTTTGTGAGGAATATGGTGATGATGGACTATTCCATTCCATTTTACAAAACAAACAAAAAAATTGAGCAGTGAGAATATGATGGACTAACTTATTTTCTCAAACCAAACACATATTAGTTGCCCTGATCGAGCTCTAGTATTTAGCCTTTGCATAACCGCATGAGAATTTACATCGTCATATGTGTAGACCTAATTATGAACCACCAAGGACGTATCTGAAAATACCTAACCTGTTAGTGCGTCGAATTGGGCTCGGATCATGATTTTTGATCCATGACCTAACCGAACCCGAAAATGACCCATCCAGAGTAGAAAACCCACCAAAAAATTGGGCATTTTAGATTTGTATATACACGGGAATCAAGGAATATTGATAAAATATGTGATGTCATTATCCCCGTCATCAAGCAGAAGAGGCGCCCGTTTATTCGCGGTTCTTTCGCTTTCTCGATGCTCCTAGAGCTGTGGTGGCAGTCTAGTCGGTGTTGGAGTAACAGATATCTACAGCAGCAAGGCATAGGGCATCCAGCATGCGAGACATTTTCTATTGTGGTATCGGTTCCGATTGAAAAATTCGAGACGGGAACACGGCACGGCACGGCCAGGTAGGCTGAGGACCTGAGGTAGACTCTTTCGTGGCTTTGTTCATTCTTCTCTCGTAGCTTTCGTTGTATGTAGGCAGTGGCTGCTACTATAGGTGCGTAGCACTACGTTACCAAGGCACGCATTATTATTTCATTCATTCATTCATCAGGAATCAGGACAAAGACGTTCTTGCGCTTGCAGGATGGGCGTGGCAACCGAGCCGGAAGAGTTCAGAAACGTCGGGGCCGGGTTGACTGCAACTGCAAACGCAGCGGGGGGAGAAAACAAAGCCCCGGCGTCGCCGAAACTGATGAAAAAAAAAAAGAGAAGAGAGGGATTGAAAAAGGCCAGCAGCACTGGACGAGGGACCGAAACCGCTGCGTGTGTGGGTGTGGCGCACTTGGAGATTTCTCCGCGACCGCGCGCGCATCGGGTCCCCTCGGCGAGCGAGAGCGACGCAAAAGACACGGCGGCCGCCTCGCCTCGGTCAAGCGTGCCGGTGGTCTGGAGCAGCCGGACGGACGGACGCAGCCGGTGACGTTTCGTGCATGCCGGGGCACTCCCCCCACTTTACAACTACTCGGCGAAACTACAGGACGCTTCTCCTTAATATGTGTGTGTGTGTCTGCGGCGTCTCGAGTTTTGTTCTGGAACGGCGAGATTAGGGCACTCACAATGCAAGACTCTATCACAGAGTCTAAGACACTTAATTACATATTATTTATGGTATTTTGCTGATGTGGCAGCATATTTATTGAAGAAAGAGGTAGAAAAAATAAGACTCCAAGTCTTATTTAGACTCTAAGTCCACATTGTTCGAGGTAATAAATAACTTTAGACTCTACGATAGAGTATGAACGGACACTGGTAACTTCGTCTCCACTTTCGCCGATGGGGTGAAGTGAAGATGCCGTTGGAGCTAGCGCTGCTACAGTTTCTCCTGCCGGGTCTCTCCTCGTCCTGGTCGGTGACATGCATGCTGGTCGTCATCGGGCCTGGCTGGTGGTCGACGATGATGATGACCTGTTGCCTGTCTGCAATTAGCACAGGGAGCACCGGAGCAGAGAGCTTGGGCCACCAAGATTTTCACAGCAATTCCGCGTGATTCTGATTCCTCCCTCCGCAACTCTCTCTCTCTCTCTCTCGAGCAGTATACTACACTGGTATTCCCACAGCGAGGCCTCAAAGGTTGCAGCAGCAGACTTGCAGTGCCGATGCAACAGGATTTTTACTGATTGTCCAATCACGGAGTAATAAAAACTAATTACTGTGTAATTAGTTTTTATTTTTATCTTTATTTAATGCTCCATGCATGCGACTAAAGATTCGATGTGACGGAGAATCTTGAAAATATTTACGAACTAAACAAGGCCTTAGTGAAAGGACCGGTGTGCTTTCCCGAAAGTGAAACAGTCAAATGTCCGGAACGCACGGCCATGCAATCTTCTTTATCTTTTTATTTACACCTACAGTACTACTCCGTAGTGATGAACTGCAGTGCAGTCAACACAAAATCAGTGCTAATACTAGCAACTAATAATCAGTGCTACGACGAGCATCTCCACCGGCCCGCCACTTGATTAAACTAGTAATTCAAACACTCGCGTTAATCCAAGGACAGCTAGTGCATTGTGAGTCAGTTGATGCAGATTCAGGTCAAACAAGTTGACTGCTGCTACTCCTCTCGGTAGTAGGAGCACTCTTATCTCTTTTTAACTATCGTTATGGTATTCATGCTGTTAAGCATTGTTAAATTTGCCTAGTTTTTATGCCTTGTTTCTAAAAAAATTATCTAATTGTTAGTAATCTATTTACAATTATTTGAAACTTATTTATTTATGTTCATATTATTTTGTTGTTTGTAATCTGTTTTTTTTAAAACATGAACAAATAAGATTCAAATGACTCCAAGTGATCATCAATGAATAAATGGGTTTTAGGGAAAATTGTATTGATTTCACATTTTTAAAGATTTAATAAGTTCTTTTTAAATAGAAAACTTTCTTTGAAATAGCCAGAGGACCAAATTTATCTGGTTTCGGCAGTTGGAGGATGTCTAGTATTCAATTTTATAGTTGAGGGTTGAAAATCTAAGGCTTTGTTTAGATTCTTTTTTTTTGAATTTTGACACTATAGTATTTTTATTTTTATTTGAAAATATTGTTTAATTATAGAGTAACTAGACTTAAAAGATTTGTTTCACGATTTACAGACAAACTGTGTAATTAGTTTTTGATTTCGTTTATATTTAATGTTTCATGTATGTGCCGTAAGATTCGATGTGACGGGAAATCTTGAAAAGTTTTTGGTTTTTTGGGTGAACTAAACAAGTCCTAACTCATACAAATTGAAAGTTAAAAGAAAATACACTTTATCTTTTCTTTTTTACTAGCAAAATATGCCCGTGCGATGCAACGGGAAAACATATCAAATAATCAATTATAGAAAGCAATGATAGAATGTTCCATATCTTTTGTGTTTTATCCTTTCTATAAAATTTAATAAAATCTACAATGTACTTTGTTGATAACCATGACATCCATGGTATGAGCTAGTTAATATTTATAATAATATATAGCTTAGAGTCATATTTATTTAATAATAAAATATAAATTAGGCAAAAAAAATTCTTACTCTAATTTTACCTTTTAATATAGCTTAATATTAAATTAAAACACAAGAAATTTGTTGTTAGTTTTAATATTTTTTATTTAGATTAGGATTCCTATTCAGCTTTCCAAACTGCCCGAGCTATACATGAGACAAACTCGTTTTCTTATCTAATTCATAACCAAATAAACAATTCTGATTTGATTTTATTGGTTACCAGCAAACCAACGTAATTTTTTTTTTGTGGAACGTATTTTTGCTCATCTATATCATTAGTTTTTTCTAGCAACTTATAAACCATCTATACTCCTATCTTTTAGCAGAATCTAAACCATAAAAAGTTTTGTAAAAAAAAAACCATAAAAATAATTGCAAAACAAATCAAACTTTAGGACCAACCGATTGTGTTGATGTCTGGGCCACGGCCCAAAAGACACCCGAACGTTGCCCTGTCGTCCGATTAAATTGGACGGTTCAGGTCACGCCCATCCTGAAACCCTACTTCACTTTGTTGCACAAGTAGTGACGCGCCGCCAAGCCATGATGACCTGTTCATCTTCCCATTCTCTGTCTGCCATGGAGCTGTGAGTGTGCCGTCTGCGGTGGTTGAGCCGAGAGAGCTTGGCAGCGTTGGGGCGCCGTCGGCAACAGGAGTCGAATACGCCACCTCGGCACGGGCCGCACGGCGACGATGGCCTTGGGGTTGAGCATGCACATCGTGCGCGGGGGCGAGTGTGCTGGTCGCGTGGGTGTCGTTCCATGCTTTAAGCGTCGCATCTCTCGCTCCGCAAGCGCGCCAAGGCAGCTCAGCCAATGCCCCTAACGCCTCCCACAGCCACAACAGGTAGATCCAGGGTTGTGGTTTTTTTTTTTCTCCAGAATTTTGGTGTGCTCGATTGGCAGTGAGCTGATTAGCGAGCTGGTCTTGCCATGTTTGATGTTAATAGGGGGGAGCTCTGTCAGGTTTTTTTTGGTATGCCGGTGTTGCAGAGACCTTTGGAACGGGAGATTCGGGAGTTCCTGTTGGCTTTGGTTGGGTTTGGACTTCTTCGCCTTTTTGTTTGGTTTGCCTTTACAATAGCACGTCCAGCTTGGATTTGGATTTAGACATGAGCGAGACGAAGCCGGTCGCGCGACCTTGGTCAGGACTCTGGAAGCGGGGGCAATAACGCAAGACGGATCCGGATGCAGAGTTCCCAGCGCGAGCGGGCGATAGTTATAGAGGCCAGACGAAAATCCGACCAGACGAAAGATTAGGCTGAAATTTTGCGTATTAGGTATAGATATAGATTATTAGAAGATTCGACAGGAGGCCAAGCCAGCCGGTGCCTGCAGCCTGTGAGTCATGGAAGATGCGTGCACAGGCCAGGGCCGAGTGTGGCCCCCCTCCATGCATTCATGAACCAGCGGCGAATGCATGCAGCTGCATCCACGGCATCTCTGCCGTTGTTCGTACGGACGTTTTCGGCCATAATAGTCTTTAACTCTTGATCACAAGCTACATGTATTTCTTGTAACCTATAATAAAGGAAAACAACATTCTACTTAGAACACTGAAACTAGAATAATTTCTATATTCATTAATTAAGGTATCAAATAAGCAAAATAATAATGTAGCATTCGAATTAAAGAAGAAAGATAAGTAAATGATTTCTTACAAGAAACTAAAGAAACCAATACACTTCTTTCGTCCTGAAATATAAGTTATCCCATAAATTCTAGAACAAATTTATGAGGTAATGTAAATTACATAGGTAACCATCTCTTATTTATATAGGCTTTGTGCTTACCAAATTTTAAGCCTAGTAGAAGATACTAATGGCATATACACATGTGATTAGGATTTTGGGGGATTTAATTCACCTAGAATAAATTATAATTTGGAACAACTTCACAAAATTTTAGAGTTTTTAGAGCAACTTTTTAGATTATATCACAACTCCACTTTTTTTCCTAGAGCAGAGTTGTGGAGCTATAATTGTTTGGCTGAAAAACATGAAAAGTCTTAGCGAGTTTGCATCAAAAATAAAAATAAAAACATGAAGTAGAGCTACAAAACGTGGAACGGATCAGTCCCAAACCGATCCTAAACTATATAGTACATACAATGACTATGCATATAGTGAATTAGGAAAAACTATTTTTTAGCTTCCAGCCCCCTAGTTAATCTTAGAAAATCACTTCACAAAAACAACATAGATGCACTTCTCAATCTCAATGAAAAAAAATTGTTTGACAGAGCCACTCAACCTAAAAGCTAGTAACTGTACCAAATAGACCAATATGACAAGAGCCGCATGAAGCTAAAGCTATGTGAAAGAAGCACCTATAACTCGAAAAATCTAGATCTAATGCTGCACATGTTAAGTGTATTTACATGACTCATTTTATTTATATTTTAAGTTACATAAAAATATATAATCCACTTTTATTAATCTAAATTCTAAGTACACTATCGATTTTGGAGCTAGAGTTGTGCCAAATATGCCTTAAGTATGATAGGTTTTGATATTGATATGACTAACCGGTAGCAGATGGTTTCTACGGCTAATAAATCGATTGATGCTGATTTGTTACGAAAGAAAAACACCGATAAATTTAAACTGAGTAGAGGTAAGTCTATGACAGACAACTATATATATGGCTAAAACTGTTTGGCAAAGCAAAACTGCGGCAGTAAACCCGCCTGTCCTGAAAGAAACAAGCTGCTAGAAAAAGGGTGAGAGTTTCTCACATTGGTTGTTACCGGTACCCAAACATGATTAGTTTGCGACAGTGATGACAGCATTTTCTCTTTTGAACAGCACTGAGGCAACTTTTACTTTAGGCCTTGTTTACTTCCTAAATTTTTTGCAAAATTGCTACAGTATCTCTTTCGTTTGTATGTGACAAATATTGTCCAATCATAGAGTAACTAGACTCAAAAGATTCGTCTCGTCAATTTCGACCAAACAGTGTAATTAGTTTTTATTTTCATCTATATTTAATACTCCATGCATACGTCTCAAGATTGGATGTGATGGGGAATCTGAAAAATTTTGCAAAAATTTTGGGAACTAAACAAGGCCTTAGTTCTGCCGTGGAGCTGAATAACACAAAAGGTTGATGCGTATAGTACACTGGTGGATTTTCATCCCATCTAAAAATATAATCACATCACATACGACTGTTATCTGCCCGCCCCCCTTGTAAATTTCTAATGAGGCATTGTTTAGTTTTAAAAAAATTTGTAAAATGAGCACTGTAGTATTTTTGTTTGTATTTGATAAGTATTATTTAATCATAGACTAACTAGATTTAAAAGATTTGTCTCGCAGATTATAGGTAAACTATGTAATTAGTTATTTCTTTTATCTATATTTAATGGTTCATGCATGTGCCGTAAGATTGAATGTGATAGGGGATTTGAAAAATTTTGTAATTTTTTTTGAGAAAATCCATGTATACTGTACATCAAGTAGCAGTACTGTTCTGTGCGTGGGTAGGAGTAAAAGCTCATGATGTCGAGATCTCCGTGCTGCTGTACTGTACGGACTTGTACGTGTACATTTGACAAGGGATGTGTGTGGATCAATCGGCTGGCCTGCAGGCTGCTGCAGTGATAATATTCCGGTAGCACCTGTGGCATTTCATTTCGCCATTCGCGGATCGGACCATCGGCAAAACTTTCCAGATTTCCCATTACATCGAATCTTTAGACGTATATATGGAGTATTAAATATAGATAAAAATAAAAACTAATTACACAGTTTGGTCGGAATTGACGAGATGAATCTTTTGAGCCTAGTTAGTCTATAATTAGACAATATTTATCAAATATAAACGAAAATACTACTATTCACATTTTGTAAAAAAATTTGGAAGTAAACAAGGCCTCGATCGATCCGCGGATCTCGATGGACGGAGGTGGAGTGGGCAACGTGATTGATGCCTTGAAGTTCATCACATCTATAGTAGCGTCTCCGTCTAGTCATCGAGATACGCGAAAAGAAAAGCAAGCAGAGCACACAAGGGACGCAGGTTCCTGCAGTGCAGGATTCGCTTCCCGGCCCTGCACTGCACCGTCCCGGCGAGCCAGCAGGACGCCCGGTGAAAGGAAGGAGGAAGGGAGCATTGGATTGGGCCATTGAAAGGCGATAATCCTACTCCTCCAGTGGTGGAATGGCTTTATTTTTGTGCCGGCACCACACCACACCACACCAGGTGGCACTGGCAGTGCAGGAACAGCGCCGGCTCGGCGCAACGTGCGCTGATGGCTCGTGGCGTGGGCACTGCATCCTGTACTGTATCGTATCAATTGCCTTGCCTCTGTCGCTGTCGGCAGAGCTTCGTTCATGCCCAACTGAAACTACGCATGGAGATGGAGGGTGACATGGTAATCTTTTTCAGCCATAGGAATGGAATTTTCTTGGGCTGAATGGATGACCTCGCAAGCTAACCACCCACCGCCCCAAAAACTCGATTCGGATGCGTTCCTACTTTGTACCCTGAGCGCGTGAGGCCCCCCCAAGGTGGCTGGCTGGTGAAGCAAGGGCAGCGTTGCTACTACATATTCATATTCGAAGCGGCTGAGAGCTGAGAGACCACAGACGAGCAGTGCCGATCAGATCCATGGCATCAGGCGCCAGCTCGTTCGCATTTCCCAAACGACGAGAGTGTGTCCGGCTGAGAGGCCAGCAGCGGGCTGCATCATCATCATGGTCGTGAAAGCGAAGCAAAACCCAAGGCAGCAGCAGGGGCAGGGCAGGTGGTGGTGGTGTGTTGTGTTGTGTTGTGCCCCCAGCGGCCCAAGCCTCTGCCTCGGGCACCGCCCATTGCTCCTCCACTTTGCCTGAAACCGACCCTTTTTCTTTCATTACTTCCTGCAGTTCCTTTTGTGTGGCTGCACAAACATAATTACTGTACGCTCGGCTTGATCTGTCAGCGTCTCAATTTGGAGAGACTGGAGCTGGGCCTGGGTTTGTCACCAATAATAATACTACCAAGTTTGGGGGTGTAGTATAATCACAGTTGCATCTTATCAAAGCACACAAGGCCAGAAGCCAAGCCAGTGCTGCGTGCATCTCAAAGCACACAAGCCCATACAGTAGTATATGCCAGTTGGTAGCAGCGGTTCAGGGGCCAGTGGACCGACTGTCCACGCTGGAGCGGGACGCAGCAGCATCCGGAGCAGAGCACTCGTGAAGAGAGATCGCATCTGATCTGATCATGCAGTATATATGACCGGCAACAACGCCGACCGTTGTTTTCTTTTCCCGAATCCTCAAGGCACCGCCACCACGCAGCACCACCACTAGCCTCTGTCCCTCCTCGATCACCTCAGCTCGCCTCGGCTCGCTTTCCGTCGTCAGTGATCTCCTCGCTCGCTGTCGCTGCAGCGATAGAACCAGTAGTTTTCCAAGATGCACTGACGGACAGCAGGAGCAGCAGAGAAGAAAGGGCAAGAAGGAACAGGGTACTATTCGGATGCAGACTTGCAGTCGCAGCAGCCCATGAGCACTGCACTCTGCACGCTCCACCTCTGAGGCTCTGAATGGTGTCGCCATTGCGGAGCCCAACGCCGCCATGACAGCGATGAGTGATCCACGCCCCAGCCCCGCATTGATTAGGGCATGTACAACGCGCACAGACTAGTGGTTGTCTCTAAACGTCTCAAATCTATCATACAGACGAGTATAAAGACAGATCATACAACCCATAGATGGTCTCATAGTCTATAAGCTGTTTAATGCTTTACATATAGCTAAGATCAACTGTAAAATAAATTTTTGTATGTCATTGTGTGGCTATTTGAACAAAATGTATCAATCATAAATAAGAGTAATATGATTACAATATTTTTTAGAGACCATGGACATAAATCATATATTGTTTATACGTGCAACATGTTTTTGAAAACCATCGGCTGGATGGAGAAGGGGAGCAGTTTGTAACTAGCAAAGATTTATTCACATTCATAATCATAAAGTAAAGCTCTTTTCTCATTCCAACGTGCACACTAGTGTCACAAAAATAGCTACAAGGGCAGCAGTAATCTAGCGCTCGATTCAAACATTCAGAACAATAGCTAGAAGGGGAGCAGTATATATATATGATAAACGACACATTTAGAAAAATCACAGTGCTCACAGACTTGCTCTAACTGAAGATTCAGAAAATTGGCTAGTAGCTATCAGAAATCCGAAACTGATAGCTGCCTCCGCTGGACCTGATGTTTCGATAGATTCAGAAATCGATCTAAAACTGAATCTGAAACTAATGGTCGTGTCGGTAGATTCAGAAACCTAAAAATGATAGCAATCCAGGTATCACGCGTGCATCTCTGTCAAAGTTGGGAAAGCTTGCCTCTGGTGGATGCACCGCTGGAGGATGGCGCCATCGCTGCGCCATTAACAAGAACACTGGTGATTGCGCGGGTCGTGGCCAATGCTGACCTGCCACCACGAGTGAGGGAGCGGGCCGTCGGCGCCGAGCCACCACCACGACTGAGGGAGCGAGCCATCGGCGCCGAACAGCCAGCGTGACCGAGGGGGAAGCAAGGACGCCGGCGGGCAGATATGTAGGTGCAGATGCATTTGGCGCGCAGGATCCCAGTTTGTCGTCGAGTCACGGAGACAAAATCCTACAACGCTGCTGTGGCGTCTATTCCGCCTCGAAGCACGGGACATGGTCGTCGTCTCGCGAGGCGACGGAGCACCCGTCTCTCCACGGAGCCGAGGACTTCTCTGAAAAAAAGACGTCTCCGAGATGGGGTAAAGACGGGCGTTGTACGTGCCCTGAAGAAACGATTTGTTTCGAGCGGGATGGGGGCGCACATATACGGGCGGGTCGAATCGAGGTGGCATGTTTCAGGAGAGTCGTACGGACATGATGAGATGCACATGCGGACAGGACAGCCTGCGAAGCCACATGCACAGGATACCGTTCGTCGGAATCCTATCCCGTCGGACATGCGAGCGCCAGCACATCCCATTTACTATTGAGGAAAGAAAAGAAAAGAAAAATGATCGCAAGGGCAGAGACATGAAATGGACGTGTGAAACCAAAGTCGATCCTAAAATAGACACTTCATATTTAGGCCTAGTTTAGATCAAATTTTTTTTGGATTTTGACACTGTAGCACTTTCGTTTTTATTTAACAAACGTTGTCCAATTATGAATTAACTAGGCTTAAAAGATTCATCTCGTGATTTACAGGTAAACTGTGCAATTAGTTATCTTTTTAATCTATATTTAATGTTTCATGCATGTGCTGCAAGATTCGATGTGATGGGAAATCTTGTAAAATTTTAGGTTTTTGAGCGCATCTAAACAAG
The DNA here is from genome assembly GCF_000003195.3 of Sorghum bicolor. Taxonomy (NCBI): domain Eukaryota; kingdom Viridiplantae; phylum Streptophyta; class Magnoliopsida; order Poales; family Poaceae; genus Sorghum; species Sorghum bicolor. The sequence goes on along the minus strand of NC_012870.2, from coordinate 57,109,055 downwards.
GCCTTATTGAACACGTCGTAAATTTTGCATTAGATAATTAGACCTAGAACGAGAGGGACAGCTGGTCGGAGCTGTACCGTGCATTTTACGCGTTCGGAGATGGAAGTTCATTTTTCTCAAGAGCAAACAAGACTCATATAAATAGGAGATAATTACCTACGTAATATTACGTGTCAACTTATTAGAGTAATATTACTTCAAATATACAACAGACAAACAAAACTCTATCTTTTATTTTTTTTTGCCAGGAGTAAAATAGTTATTTTATTCTTGACTTAATGCTGTGAAGTGCCAAAGATAGATGGAAGGCCATAGAAGAAAGAGAATTTCATTTTAAGGCCATATAGGTATGTTTGAAAAAAGGATCATACAAGAAAGAGGTATTTTTTTGGGCCTTTTCCCTGTGTGCCATTATAAAAGATGCTCAATTTCCCTGTGCCATTAAAAAGTTCGCTCGTCCCTGTGTGACCAGACACTAATTTCTTTTACCCTGTGTGCCATTCCGTTGCCTTTTGCCTCTAATGGTGGATAACGGCTGAACCATTTGACACTGATGCCCATAGGAAATGAAATTGCTTGACTTCCTCTGTGCCATCTCACGGACAGCAGCTGGCCAAGCGTTTTGGCGGGAAAAGACAGTGGTGTTCCTGATGATCTTCACTGCTTCATTGCCGTTTCTGATGTCACTCATTAAAGCAATTTGATGCAGCAGTTTTGCAAAATTTTTCAGATTCTCCGTCACATCGAATCTTTAGACGTATGCATGGAATATTATATATAGATAAAAATAAAAACTAGTTAGTCCATAATTAGACAATATTTGTCAAATACAAACGAAAGTGCTACTATTCCTATTTTGCAAAATTTTTTGGAAGTAAACAAGGCCTAAAAGCAACAATCCAATGAGTACTGGAATATCAATCATTACATGAACATTTATATTGGTCTAATGCACTTATATGCTTCCTTAATCTGGACATTGCTCAGTAAAGAGTATCAAATAGTTTGGCACAATTACCTTAACCTTTAGATCCAGCACAAAATATTTGAAAGTTAAAGAAACAACACAAACATTGGTAATAATCCACAAGGCAAATGCACCCCCTTCAAATTTGTTCCAGCTCCGCCACTGCTTCCCCACAAACCAAATGGTGCAAGATCACAGTAGCAGGTTCTGAATTTCACATCGATATTGAACTTCAGATAAATATCTTGCTTAAACGAAATCAATGGCATATCTCTCGAAGCACAATAATAACCACTAGTTTCCATCTCACCATACTGTTCGTCCCAGGGGATCGTCCATGACACAAACTAGCTAATTAACTACGAATCGAATTCACAGAGACATCGCTTTGGCATCACGACTTATACAGAGGATAAAGAGAGATCCAAACCTTATCCTTCTCCTTGGAGAGAAGCACGAGCAGGTCCCGTTCCCTCCTATCCCGCCGACGGGCGTATAGAAGCGCCCCCACCACAGCAGCTGCCGCCGCAGCCGACCACACGGCGGGCCTCACCGCTGGGCACCCACACGCGCCGTGCACGAGCACCCGCTCCTGGACGGTCCCAACCCCGGTCGCCCAAGCGCGCCTCGCCGCCAAGCGGCACCTCTCCCACCCCCATCCCCACAGCCACTCATCGTCCCCCACACCCTCCTCCTCCTCTTCCGCTTCCTTCCCAGCGGCGGCACCTCGTCGGGCTCGCCGTCCAGGCCCAGCCCTTCGTGCAGCCGCGGCGGGAAGATGGCGCAGTCATCAAGCTCGCTGTCCACGTGGGGGGCAGTGGGAGTGACGACCTCCCAGGCATCGGTAGCGGGGGCGTGTGGCGACGAGGAGCCCATGGAGGTGAGGGAGGAGGACGAGAGGGAGAGGGTCAGCGTCTTGGGCTTGAGGAGGAGGTGCGGGTTCGTGGAGGGCAGGAGGAGCGGGTGTAGCGCGGAGTACGGCGAGGCCGGGGCCGACGCCGACGCCGCCGAGATCGGTGGGGACTGCGGGTCCAGCGGCACCGGCGCTAGCCCCTGGTGGTCCATGGCTGCGAGCGAGGAGAGAGTGGAAGGCGTGACTGGGAGACTGGGGGCGGCGGCGGTCAGCATTGGTCGACCAGACATGAAAGGACAGTGTGGTCTTTTTCTCAGCCCGGTCCCACACGTCAGAGCACCCAAACGGCTAAAAACAAACAAAAAGGTAACGGAATGGCACACAGGGCAAAAGAAATTAGTGTCTGGTCACACAGGGACGAGTGAACTTTTTAATAGCATAGAGAAATTGAGCATCTTTTATAATGGCACACAGGAAAAAGGCCCATTTTTTTTTCCAGAGCCATAGATGTAAACAAAACCATAAATAGTGACCAATGCATGAAAAAAATAAACTAGAGAAGAGACAAATTCATGACACTTGAGAATCCAAAAGTATAACACAAATTATAAAGATGGAAGAACAGTCGCCACGTGCTATAGATCTTGCTTATTAGTGTAATAATCATTCACGTTGATCACAATACCAATTGCATGCAATGGCCGATTCAAGGGGTAGACTATGCCGGGCACTTGGGATTGCAATTAGGGCACGACGCCCTGCAGTCACTCTCTGTCTTGTAGCACAAGTCTGTCGGCAAGCAACAATAGCAATCTTGTGGTGGCTTCGTATAACAGTACCTCTTTAGGCAAAATATCACAGTCACCTTGTTGTCATCTACAGTTGTAGCATTACTCCTTATCCTTGCAGTTCTGACCTCGTGCTGGTGAGGACGACCGACTGTATGTGAAAGATTTGTTCATCGGCCCATAGTTTATTATACACACAGATGCATAGACAGTTAAAGATAAAAATAAGAGATAGTAAGATGTAACTTACACAGTACCGGCGACGACGCAGTGAGGAAGAACAAGATGGTCATCATGCACCCCAAACGTCCACACCTGCCATTCCTATTGTGTCAATGATATACACGAGCCAGACTGCAAGGGGAGCACTAATTGATGGTAGCACAGAAATGGCCCCTATTGTGTTAGCTTATATACACAACATGCACATTCTTCTCTGAACCTGGACGGAGGAACCTAGACGGAATCTCACCCAGACACATACATGATACTTTGAATCGGTTCCTTTTAGCCTTCACCTAGATACATGCAACATTTAACCCCCAGATACATCTCTACTATAATGGAACACTTAAATTATACTTAGTCCACCCAGTAAAATATCCCCCGCTGAGAACCTCCAACCATTGTGTACCCAAAAAAGTGCACACAAGAATTCGTCTCCATTAAAATCAAAGGCTAATAAAACACATCCATCAAAATCAATGGCCATGATTGGATGTGGGAAGCCAGGCTTCTCACCCATCACACTCCGCCTCGTCACGTGAGGAAAAGCGCAGCTCTCACTCACCTGACGACCACGGTTCGATTCCTGGCGTCCATTTTTTTCTGAAAAAATAACAACACTAGGCTAGGGGAGAGGGACCGATGACACGTGCGGCTTCTTCCCCGTCGCCCGTGACCTCTCGGTAGTCAAGAGCCGCACCTCGCGACTAGGCTGGCAGCGGCGGACGCCTCCCTCACTGGCCGGCACTTCTATTCTACTCTGGCCAGCACCGCGCCCCACTCTCGGTCCTCGGCGAGGGCCTCCGTCTTCTTCTCCCAATCGGCGGTCGGCTAGGGTTTCGGCCGGCTGCGGCCGCGTTCGGCATAGGCTCCCCCGTTGGCCGTGCCTCCCCCTCCCATGCTGCGCCCGACCCCTGTCTCCCTCCATGAACAACGCCTTCCTCTCCTGCTCCCAGTCCACCCGGTGGCAAGGGTTCCTTCCGTTGGCCGAAATCACCGTTGGTTCATGTGCTTCATCTGAGTTCCTTCCTTGATTGTTTTTGCCTGGAGGAGATGGGGAAGAGGGTGGCGAGGACGGTGTGGGTGCAGAACATCTCAAATCTGCAACTAAGAGGGAGGTGCGCAAGTTCTTCTCCTTTTCCAGCAAAATCAAGGACGTCCAATTAGATTGTGAGCGCCTCTTGATTTCTTTCAGTCTACCTCTTGGTTTTTTATGTTTTATATTTATCTATAGTTATGTTTGCCCCCTTTTTGGCTTATGTTTTGAACTGTATCGTGATTTTGGCCTCTGGTTTGTGGTTGCAGGTGATACAGTGGCATCAGGGAGGAATGCCTACGTCACATTTAAAGATCCAATGCTCTCGAGATTGCGCTTCTCTTGTCGGTATGGAATTGTGCATCAACTGGTTTGACGTGATGAGGGGATTTTTTTTCTGTTTATATTGTTCTGGCATTTGTAGAATTCATATTCTATTCTAGATGTGTTGTGTGGACGACTATTATTATGTAAACTAGGTATATACACCTGTTATGCTTGGGGTCATGCAGCATGCTGGTGCCACTATAATTAAGCCAAGATTTTTGTCGGTTGCATCAATCATAGGAGCTAGGGAAGGAGAGAAAAACCTAGGTGTTTTGGTTTGCATGGTGAATATAGAAATACAAAAAAAAATCAAAAAATATTAATATGATTCAATTTGGCCTTGAGCCCCCATACTTTTGACAACTATGGTATTTTCAATTTTCTAATTTGTTTGAAGCCAAATTAAAAGCGTGTTACTTACCGGAATTACATTGCAGATGCTATGTTTGACTGACATAATAAATCTCATAGGACTAAACATTTGTGTATTGAGAATAGGCATTTGGAACTCACATAACAAATCTCACTAAGATTGTAAGAAAGAAAAAGGACTAGGCATTTGGAACTCACATAACAAATCTCACTAAGATTGTAAGAAAGAAAAAGGACTACCTGATGGATGTCCTGGACAGCAAGAAGTCACTGAATCGCTTGTTCTCAAGAAGGCCAACTACGACAACTCCGTCTTCGCACTGGACAAAATAGATCTTCTCTTACAAGTGAGGGGCATTCCCTTTGTAGTTTTAGCTGTACTTGGCTACTTGCTACTACTTTTGCATCTCCTAAATTTATTTTTTCTATACCTTACTAGAGGTAAAGACACACACAAGAGTCTTTGTTGTTCATGTAGTTGGGTAAATGCTACACCTATTTCTTTTTTATATACAAATCATCTTGTAACTAATCAGGAAGTGCAAATGATGGGCAATATGCAGCTGCTTCGCTGGGCTCAAACTAAGATCCTTCAGCAACAAGGAGGATCAGATTACCTGTAACTGTAAGCAGATCATCTCTGCCTAATGTGTCACCCGGTGTCAACAAAACAATTAGCTCTTCATCCATCAGGAACAAGAAACAGGTGTAGTCATTACCGTTTCTTCCAGAAATAAATAATTGTGATCTTCTACCCTAATTTTTCTAATGTGCTTATTCTTCTTGGTTGGGAGAATATCTCTGCTCAACTTCTATGCAAACATACGTACTACCGTAAGACCAGGCACCCTTCCAAAGTGAGCAGTCTCCAGCAGGCGCCAAACTTAATGCATTTGACTAGGGGCTATTTTGGATATCCAACCCGAGCTCTGAAATCTACTTATTTATAGTATGCGAGATATGACTTTATTATTATGTATGAGTGTATTCCGCATTATATGAATGGTTGTATACAATTGCTTGAGACTAAAAACTATGAAAAATAATATATCTTCGTTTGGTTGAAAATGGTTGTTTTCAAGTGCATCTCTAGAATGAAACCGTGGCGTTAGCAGGGGCACTATACTAGTATAAATAGGTTCCCTACGGTGCCAATGAAATCTATAACAATTAATTCCTTTATTGCCATCCAAAATTATAGTTTCCCCTCACTGCCATCCATTATATTTTTATCCATTTATTGCCATTTCCTTCAAATTCAGAGGTAGTGCTGTTAGATGGCTTATAAAAAGACAATCCTACTCCTAGAAATTTTCTATGAATGTCGGGTACCACAAGTAGGGGTAACCAAAGCTAGAGCTAAAACCCCTTACTCCCTCGACAATAGGCTGAGGTGACTAACAGCCATTCTCCGTCGCACACGAGGCCAGACTCACTACTACAGAATGAGGCATTGGTCGATGCCCAAAATCGCCAAAAACCTCGGCCTTTTTGCAGCCCGGGGTTAAAGGCCCCTTTAACACAGGTTCGTAACAAGAACCAGTGCTAAAGGGTCCTGTCCAACGGCTACTGACAGGTGCTGTCAGGGCAGGAACCCTTTAGCACCGGTTCGTGTTACCAACCGGTGCTAAAGGGTCTTCTTTAACACCGGCCAGTGCCACGGGCCGAGGCAAAGCCTTTAGCACCGGACGTTGTCAGTGCTAAAGGGGGAAGCAAGGACGCCGACAGGCAGATATGTAGGTGCAGATGCATTTGGCGCGCAGGATCTCAGTACGTTGTCGAGTTACGGAGACGAAAGTCTACAACGGTGCTGTGGCGTCTATTCCGCCTCGGAGCACGGGACATGGCCGTCGTCTCGCGAGGCGACGGAGCACCCGTCTCTTCACGGAGCCGAGGACTTTTCTGAAAAAATACGTCTCCGAGACGGGGTAAAGACGGGCGTTGTACGTGCCCTTATTCGCCCGTCCGTCCGCCCACCACCTCTCCGCAGCCGCGGCAGCGTCATGCTGCCGTGCCGCCTGCCGGTGCCGTCGCAGTCGCGTTTGCCTTTTTTTTTTCTCTCTCCAGAGGACACCGATCGTTTCGCGCCTTTGGTTCCTTTTCCTTCATTTTTAGTTCCATCCACCATAAAGCCTTTGCCATAATAATCTTGCAGTTGGCACGGTTTTGCAGGGGGAAAAAAAACAGGGCAAGTCGTCGTCTACGGCATGGTCACTCATAAGTCACAACAATGCAAAGACAACACATAACGTGACGTCTTGTGGACCTGACTGATACTTGGTGAGGAAAGAAACATTAATCAGCGAACGCTAGCTCATCTATCTACGTACGAGTACTACCCTTTAGCAGGAGCAGCAGAGAGCACGGCAGGTCGTCGCGGCCGATGCAACTGCCACCAATTGATACTGGTGTAACGTGGTCCATCAGAAATGGGTTGGATGTCACCAGCGACCTGTGCAACTCATTAACCAACCACACCTTACTGAACAACAAATAATATTCCTTTACTTGATTGATGATGATGATGAACTTACTGCTGCAAAGCCTATATGGTTGTGGTAGGACTTAGGAGTCGTACACACACTCGTCGTAGTTCCATTCCTTGAGCATGGCACAGAGGCACAACCGGTTCAGCTCAACTGCACGCTCCAATCTTCTAGATCAGACCTCACAATCACAGGGGTGACTTCACCTGCCTGCAAAAAAGAAAGAAAAGAAAGGATCTCGGAAAGGATGTGCAGGGTATGGCCGTATGGGTGTTCTTTTCCAAATGAATGAATGAATGTTTTCAGGAAAAAAAAAATAGAGGCATATATAATTGATTATTACCTCATCATATCATTGTTTGAGTGATACAGGTAACAAACTGTACTAGGTATAGAGCTGGCCTTGTCGATAGAATTAAGAAAAGCATCAGGTAAAACAAGGTTGGGTGGATGTGCGCCTGAAGATCACGACCAAGCTAGAAGCGCCAACAAGTAGTGACGGGTTTAGAGCAACAATGAGTGTTGGAGAATCAAAGTGAGACATGACAAGATAAAAAAAAAGGTGAGACATGACAGGCACATGCATATCCATGCAAGAGAGAACCAAAGCAAATAGCAGTGCTCAGCAAAGCTGGGACTGGGATCAGCCTAGCTTTATTTATTTTTATTAGAACAATCCTGTCCACCGTGCCATTGCTTGAGGCTTTTAACCTTTGGTGGTAAAAATGAAAGTGAATTTATATATATACCAGCACCAAAATCAACAAGCTAGGTGGCCTAGCTAGCTATCAAAACTTAGCACTACTAAAATGTTAGAGTTCTTCTGGTGTTTTAAATTAGTAGTTAGCACTAGAAAATCCTCCCTAAGATATATTTAGTAGAAAAAGTTTGTATTAAAATTTGAATACTAAAATACTAAAAAAAACTCATGTCACTAGAAGAAAATGAAAATTCTGGTTGCAAAGACGTCTGACGTGTCGAACACCGAGCATTTTGAATTTTCACCTGCAGTGGAATGCCACGCCTCGCCGAGCGATGTGCTGATATTCTCCGATTCCGTCTACGAGTGGTAACATCATGCTTTTCCGTGGTGATAACAGCTAGATTTATAAACAAATTTGCTCAGTTGGCGAAATGAAAAATTTTCAGACACTGTAGCATTTTCGTTTGTTTGTGGCAAATATTGTCCAATTATGGACTAACTAGGCTCAAAAGATTCATCTCACGATTTACAAGCAAACTGTGTAATTAATTTTTGTTTTTTACTATATTTAATACTTTATGCATGTGCCGCAAGATTCGATATGATGAGAAATTTTGAAAAGTTTTTTATTTTTGGGGCGAACTAAACAAGACCTTAGCAAAGGATACATATTCCTGTAGGCGATGATGGATGACATCATGCATGTTTCCAAACAATCCGCTTCATCCAAATTATAAATCATTTGAAGAATCTTGGATAGGTAAAAGATTTTAAGTTTGACCAATTTTATATGATAAGATAATAATATTTTTGATGCCAATTAAGTATCATTACATTCTTCGTTAATTATATTTTTATAGTAATATTTATTTGATATCAATTTTGTGTAATTTTCTCTATAATTTTGGTCGAATTTAATATGCTTTGACTCTTCAAGATTCTTGTAATGAAATTTAAAATGAAGGGGGTAGCAAAGATCATCAGAACTCTCACACGAGAAGGACCCAATTAGAGCATGTACATCGACATGTTGCTCTTGGTTAGATTGCAAATCTAGGGCTTCACCTTTGGAAATACGAGATCAGAGGGTCACATGCAAGGTTTGAATAATTTTAGGGTAAATGGAGGTAAGAAAGTAAAGACAAATAGATTGGATTTGATTAGGTGTGTTTCAATCGGCCTCAAGGAGATCTATACCCTAAATCTTTCGGATTCATCATCTAATAAAAACCAAACCATTCGGATTGGGAAACTCCTTAGTTTCATGGAGTTAGCACTTCTAGTTACCATAAATTACTCATTCGGGCTTCAAAATCCACGTAAACATGTCATCATTTATTATGTTCGACTAGTCATCAATGTATCACATACAGTGGATCAGGGGTAGTGCATTGGGCACAAATTTATACTGATTCATATACCCTACGTCAAGTATAGATTAGGATCCTTTTGGCTTGTCCATCATGCATTGGGGGTCGATTTGTGAGTACGTGATTATAACTATGTCTTTATGGGTTAAGGATCTATTCGTGATTAGCAATCAGGGGCATAGTTCAGTGGTGGTTACATAGAGTCTTGATGAATTTACAGGTAGAATTTCTAGTAAGTTATAACACCATGTATATCTTGTTTATGTTTTGTCCGTCAACTAAATGAGGTATCTCTAAGATTTTTGTCATAATTGAAGTCTAAATGCGAGTACTTTTCTCATTTGAGTGCTTTTTCTATAGTCGTATTCTATCGAGTTCATGAGAGGCGTGAGCAGACCTGGTGGCCCTAGTCCTAGAACCGCTGAGTGATTCGAAGAATCGGTTGGAGGGATACATTTGATGTTATTGCCTTTTTTTTGTCCGTGAGCACGTGACAAGCGCACCCGGTTGGTGTAATTTGGAAACTCAGATGAAGCCTAACGACGATGTGCTCGAGTGGTCGTGGCTAGCAACGTTGCCACGGTGACAGCGTGGCTGACTCGGGCGAGTTGCTCTAGTGGTCGTGGCCATCAATATTGTTGGAGGCGCTCGAGTCAGCCCTGAGGTGGTGTGACTGATTTAGGGGAACCCGATGACAACGTACCCAAGAAGTTGTTGGTTGCAGACATTCCCGGAGGTGGCAAGACCGACTTGAGGGAATCCTATGTGGCATGCCTGAGTAGTCATGATGGGAGACGTTGTCGAATATAGTGTAACCAACTTGGGGGAATCCAAAGTAATGCCAAGTTTGACACAATTCCAGTTCTGAGATTCACCTAATCTTAGTCGATCCAAACATGCAGAATGATAGGTGGAATATTTTGTTTTATCTATACCCCAACTAACAACTAGTCCACTAATTGGTTATGAGACTAATAGGTGTCCCTAGAGCTTCTAGAGGGGGGGGGCATCCAAAAGACTACTCGACTAAATATTAGTTGGCTAAGCTTTAGGTGACTAATGTTTAGTTTGAACTAACAAGTAATCTTAGACAATACAATACGTTCTTAAGACTAATTTTAGAAAACAACTTAACCAAACAATGGCCTCTTTTGGCTTACTCTAGCACCAAACTATATTTATATACATATACTAAAATCAAGAAGTCTTGAGTTTTTCCTATTTAGAATAGAAAGAAGACAACTTAACCAAAAAACTCATCGTATCTAAAGCTTTAGATCTATAAATTTGTAGAGCTAGATAGAATCAGCTTCAAAAGATTTCGGAAGTATGAATACTTAGAACTCTACCAAAATGGATCTACTACAAAGTTTTTTTAGATAATAGGAATTGATGTTTCAACTCCAACCTTATCCAAGACAAAAGCATCAGTCCAAATTATTACAAAGAGATAACCACGGCCGCAAAACTCACCCGCAATAGCTCTAGAAACATGAAAAAAAGTTCACACTCTTTATCAATACTGAAGAAACGACCATCCATGGGAGGCAAAAACTTGCGTAGCTAGTAGCTATTGCCTACTAGTGTTGACAAGACAAATCTATAGATCTTGCGGATCCTCATATCGCTGCAATAGTGCCTAGAGCTGTAACCAATACTTGGGGATAAAACTTTTTCCATTTGAAATCTGTAGGTTACGACATGCCTTTAACTCTGCAGCTCGGCCTTTTCAATGAATCTTGGTCAACTTTTGCTGGACTCCTCTTGCTAAGGCCTTATTTACTTCTAAAAAAATTTGCAAAAGTTTTCAGATTCCTGTCATATTGAATCTTGCGGCACATGCATTGAACATTAAATATAGATAAAAAATAACTAATTGCACAATTTATCTGTAATTTGTGAGACGAATCTTTTGAGCCTAGTTAGTCTATGATTAGATAATATTTGTCAAATATAAATGAAAGTGTTACGGATCCATTTTGCAATTTTTTTTAAACTAAACCAAGCCTAAAACGCAAAGGGGTGATAGGTGTTGAAACATTGATCAAGTAATGATTTTTTAGTAGAGTTAGGACTTTTCAATTTTATGTTCCCATCACCACGCTAGTCTATAGGAAGTCCCATCTGGACAAGGGTAGCACCACTTAATCATTGGTGCTACCCCTATCAATGCCTATTAATATGGTCTTTTCATTTATGTCCTCATTTATTTCTCTTTTCCTTTATCTTCTTTTGGGTTAGGTCATCCGCAATGGTTATCAAATAGCTAGCTAGAAGGAATTCTATTGGCTCTCAATAGCGCTTTACAAATAGCTAGCGAGATGATGTATAAAAATAATAAAAAAGTAGCACTCTCATTGGCTATCGAGGAGAGAGATCAAATAGCTAGCGACTTCCTAATAGCTAGCGACTCATAAATAGCTAATCTAGCCCAATCTTCTAGAAATAACTCTCTCACAATACTCTCCACAATAGCTAGTGACTTTCTAATAGCTAGCGACTTCTTAAGCTAGCTATTTGCAAATTGCCATTGAGAACCAATAACATTCTTCCTAGAGATCAAATAGCTAGCGATTTGAACACCATTGCGGATGCCCTTATTGTCCATATTAGGCAATGCATGATCAACATCGTAACCATGTGTTTTCCAGCAGTGCTACTTTCATTCTAGAAATACCATGTCTTAAGGAGTAATAAACTTCTTGTCTACCTGCTGGGTTGACCAAAAATAGAGCCCACAACCAAAATACTCCCTCCATCCATAAAAGAATTAATTCCTGTAATCCATTCCAATCAAACTTCTTTTAAGTTTAACTAACTCTATAGAAAAAAGTAACAATATCTATGACATAAAATGTGTATCTTATGAAAATATATTCTATGATAAATCTAATGATACCAATTTGATATCATACTCCCTCTATCTCTGAAAGCGTTAACTTCTATAATTCGTGTCAGTCAATCTTTTTTAACTTTACGTTTTTTCTATAAATTTGGTTAAAATTTTAAAAATTTGACTTAGGACAACTCTAGAAGTTGCAGCTTTCAGGGACAGAGAGAGTAAATCTTAGCATTTTTTCTAGAAATTTAGTCAAAATTTAAAAATTTGATTTAGAGTAACTCTAGAGATTGATTTTTTCATAGACTGAGAAAGTAATAAGAATTAAGAAAAAACTCCCAACTCCGATCCACCCATGGAATTGCACCCACACTTTAGACAATGCATACCTCACGTCCTCACCACATGTTTATCTGCATACTCAGTTCCCATCTCTGCCACAATACATTTTGTTTTCATAATGGAGTCGGGAATAGAAACCTATAAGAAAACCAACAGATCTTTTAAGGCCTTGTTTAGTTCGCAAAAATTTTCAAGATTCTCTATCACATCGAATCTTTGGTCGCATATATGGAGCATTAAATATAGATAAAAATAAAAACTAATTACATAGTTTATCTGTAATTTGTGAGATAAATCTTTTGAGTCTAGTTACACCTTGATTGGATAATGTTTATCAAATAAAAACGAAAGTGCTACAGTAGCCAAAACCTAAAATTTTTGCGAACTAAACAAGGCCTAAGCTTGAACTTTGATAAACGAACTTACTTTCCAGGCTATGGTGTCCTACTTCGATTGAATCGGTGACATGGTTAGCTGTAGGCTGTAGCTGCAGCAATAAGACCACGACTGGGCCTGTCCATTCTCGATAGTCTGCACCCTCATTGTCCATTGGGCCAGATTGCCAGCACCCTCATTGTCCGTCCGTTGGGCCAGTTTTTGACAGCTTATTATCGAAGATAAACTAGAAGCCCAGATGTAGAACTAGTACACGTATAGATAAGGGCCGTAGCCCGTAGAGCGCAGTGCGCCGAGAATTTCTTTTCGCGTGAGTTAGTAGTAAATATACTCCATTCGTTAATTAAAGAAGAAGGAAAGCGCTTTCGGGTCGATTAAAAGTGACGTGGAGAGAGAAAAGAATCAGAGAATCGTTGCATCGTCGACAAATTAAAAAGGCAGGCTCAGGCTCGTAAAAGACTGCAGGCCGGGCGGCCGGCCACTTGCCGTGGCTTCTGCGAGCGAATCCTGAAGACGAAAAAGAAAACAGGCACAGGCGGCCAGGGACACCCGTTTCAGCTTTCAGCTCCCCGCCCGGGCTAATCATCATTCATTTGTACGGTGCCGCGCTCGCTTGCCGTCTGCACTGCGGCTGCACGCCGGAGTGTCAAAGAAGCAATAGTCAATAGTCATCGTCGTCATCTTCTCTTCTTCCTCTTCCGCTGCTGCTGCGAAGAGTGTGGAGACTGGAGATTGGAGATTGGAGAACCCGGACCATCCGCCAACAGTTCTCTTGCCGTCGTCAAAGCTAGCTGCAGCTCGTTCTGCACTGCAGCCGTGCGAATCTGCAACGCTACGGGCTTGCGAAGCTAGGTTGTGGCCGGTGGTCAGTGCAAAGATGTTTGACGTGAAGTTTTTATTCGATTGAGATTTCTGATCGATCTCGCTAGCTAGCTCTTTTCCCCCGGCCCCGTTCAATCAAGTGCTCTCCAAAAACAGCTAAACAGAATGCAGTGCTCCGCCGGTGTGGTGTCACTCGATCGTTTGCATAATTCCATTGCATTGTACAGTTTGTACAGTGCACAATCACACTTGTCATTCGTGGTGCTCTCTCCCATGCCCAGCATCTCCTACTGCTTGCTTCCTACTCCAACTAGAGTTGGTTGGACAGCATCTACACGTGGAATGGCTACCTTGGCTAACTGGTCGACGCCAAATCTAGCAAGCCTTTTTCATCAGATACAGATACGACAGCTGCATGGCGCAGAGTCAGCAAATCAGAGCGCCTCGGTTCCAGAAGACCAGGACGACCTGCATCACTGCATCTCATGGCAGTATGCCATATGTTCAGTGTCACCGTGTCATTGATTCTTTTAAAATAGTAATATGTATACACACTAGTACTCCATATTGTTTTTTTAGCATCACAATCACCCATGATCACGATATGATTTCAGTTCCATCTTTCTTTTCTGAAACCATAGTATAAACGCTGCATGGATCAAAGACCATGAGGCGCGTACGCATTGCATGATTGAGTATGAGAAGGACAAGAGTTAGTCAGCAGTGAAGTAATTCACCCGAAGATTCAGGCGGCCTGTTACGGGAGTAGTAGTAGCACCAAGGAACAGTATCTAGCTGTCCATGTCGCGTCATCTCTGAATCTCTTTTTCTCACTATGCTCTTTTTATTTTACGATGTCCGATCGCCAGCCCAGCCTGTGGATGAAATAAAGGTCAACTTGTTTTTTTTTTCTTTTTGGAAAGGGGCTGGGGGAATTGATTTACAGGCAAACAAAACAAGGTATCCATTCCAAAGATTACTAGCAGGAAACGCTGGGCCAAATGCCCAATCACAGCACAGAATAAGCATTTGGTAGAGTAGCCTAGTTAGATTAGCAATAACAAAGCATCTCTTGATCTCTATATGGATGGCTAGCCGAAATGTTTGACTTCTCAATCACTGATTCTTCTGCTGCTGCAATGCTCCATGTGCAACGTACATCAGTACACGATTTTCTGTTCCTCGGTTCTAGAACCTGTAAAACCTGTCATTTCTCGCGCCATTACCGTCTGAAACCATCATCACTGCAGCAAAGACCAGAGGCACGCGATCCATGATTGAACGAAAGAAAAGAAACACGCTGGATTCAGAGGAAGAAAAAAAGGACGCGGCGTAGTAACACCGATCAACGAACAGAGTCGAGCTGTCCACGTCGCGTCATGCTCATGCCTGATTGCCTGAATCGATCTGGCGTTTCCATGTTGTTGTCGGATCCCCAGCCGATCGACAAAATTTAGGACGGACTGAAGATCATCTGCATGGTAGCCATCGAATCTAGTACAAGAACAGAGTGAAGCATGTGCCTGCCTACCCTATTCCCTCCGTCCAACTGCATGATAGTATGGCGAAAGTTGGGTTGCGGTGTACGTGTAGCACCATGGCTTTAGTAAACACAGAGGATCCGATTCCTCTTGATCCATGTATGTTCAGGTTCGGTAGAGGCGTCATGATTTTGCTTCGCTAACAGTTTATGCAGCAAATGCTATTCCTCGACCGGTAGCTGCTCAGGACAAAAGCAGTGTCGTCCGTCGGTTTCTTTCTCCTCGCATCTGCTTAAAGGATGGATAGCTTGACAGTGATGTGAGAGATGAGAATGGGAGCAACTTAGAAAACGGAACACATTATTACTGCTATAGTATGCATTTGCATTGGGGGAGTAAAATATAATGGCTATATATATATATATATATCATTCACGGAATCAGGAGAGGATTAAAGCGCAAGCAACCTTAATCAAAGAAATGTGTAGTAATCCTCATGATGCGCAGGCATTATATATCGCGAATCAAATCAGGCGAGATCGATGTTTGTTAGAGCATGCTTTTCGGTAAGATCTTTTACTTTTTGTTTAGGAAGCATAATATTACTCTGCTCGCTCGCTGTCGTAAGAGAGCGCAATTTTTACAAATTCTGCAGGCAAAGCAGATGGGTGATCCGTCCTTTTTATCTCTAGTTTTTCTTGGCGGAGGTAAGAGATGGATTTGTAGCATAGCAATTAGCAGCGAGGCAGCGACACAGCCAAACAGGAGAGGGAGACCAGTCCACAGCATCCATGACTATGGCCTTGTTTAGTTTGCAAATTTTTTTGTTTTTGGGTACTGTAGCATTTCGTTTTTATTTGACAAATATTGTCTAATCACGGAGTAACTAGGCTTAAAAGATATATCTCACAAATTACAGATAAACTGTGTAGTTAGTTTTTATTTTTGTCTATATTTAATGCTCCATGCATACGACCAAAGATTTGATGTGACGGAGAATTTTGAAAATTTTTACGAACTAAACAAATGAATCCATGATGCCGATCGATTTCGGCCAGTGGGCCCTGTTTAGTTCCCCACCAAAATTTTTTTCATCCATCCCATCGAATCTTTGGACACATGCATGAAACATTAAATATAGATAAAAAAATAAACTAATTACACAGTTTAGTTGAGAATCGCGAGACGAATCTTTTAAGCCTAGTTACTCCATGATTAGCCTTAAGTGCTACAGTAACCTACATATGCTAATGACAGATTAATTATGCTTAATAAATTTGTCTTGCAGTTTCCTGACGAGCTATGTAATTTGTTTTTTTATTAGTTTGTAAAAACCCCTCCCGACATCCTTCCGACACATTCGATGTGACACCCAAAAAATTTTCATGCCCAATCTAAACAGGACCCAAGCTAGATTCCTCTGATTCTGTGGCTGCTCACTACTAGCTCTGCTGGGCTAGCACTGTTGAAGCATCATGCAATGCGTCCATGCTGTCCCCATGTCAGTTACACTAGGTGCCGACTGCCGATCCGATATGGTAGGGTAGCAGTAGCTACTGCGCTCGCTCCATCGCTCGCGGTGTGTGTGTGTGGGGCGCCTACTACTTGAGCAGTCTCGAGATACTCTAGTAGACAGCAGAGGCAGCAGAGACAGAGAGCCCACCGTGCAATGCATGCCATGGCAGCGTCGGCGTGGAGATGGATGGATCTAGGCCGGCAGGAGGGAATGCACATGACTCTATGCTTGCCCCTTCCATGGACCATGATTGTTGTTACAGTATTAACTGGCGGAGGAAGCAAGAGGTCAGAGGGCGCAGGAACTGGCCGGCGGCCGGCTGCCCGCCGGGGGGGAAGGTGGGGAAGAAGAGGATAGATCGAGGACGCATCACTGCTCCATCGTCGTCGTCATCGTCTGCTCCGATCCACCACCACCAGGCAATGCAGCCAGGCGGGGGTCCAGGCTGCTACATGTAAACATGCGCAGTAGTACCTTGGCCGAGCAGAATGCAGAACCTCTCGATGGCTCATGGGCCTCATCATGAACCCGCTGAAGACAGTGCATTGGGGTTGGAGATGCAGGCTACAGAGGCGGTTCTCTTTTACAGTTCCTGTTATTTTACTCATGTGTCTTTTGATCCTGGCGAGCTAATGACTACACCAATGATTCCTGCTCGCACGCTCTAGGCTACCAGCTATATAGTAAGGCCTTGTTTACTTCCACTCAAAAACTCAAAATTTTTCAAAATTCTGTCACATCGAATCTTTAGACGTATACATGGAGTATTAAATATAGATGAAAATAAAAATTAATTGCACAGTTTGGTCGAAATTGATGAGACAAATCTTTTGAGTCTAGTTAGTCCATGGTTGAACAATAATTACCACAAACAAATGAAAATGCTACGAAATTTTTCCCTTCACGAACTAAACAATACCTAAAATAGTAGAAACAAAAAGAGACAGCCAAGAATAAGCTATCGACGACAGTGACCCAGTAATAATACTACTCAGTTGATAAGCTCATTCCAGCCACTGCACATTTTGCGTGCGTGCGTAAATTATATAAGTAAAGCTAGTAAAATGATCAGCTCGGGTGAGCGAGTCGTCGATTGCTTTGCTTGTCCACGGCGAAAGGCAAGGGCGACAGCGTTGGAATTGGAATTGGAATCGGATCCTATTCCATTCCATTTCCCTTCTTCAGCCAGCCGAGCCAACCCACTCGATCGTCCTCGCCGCAGCTCCGTGGGCCCCCGGCAGCCGCTACCGCTACAAGAGGCCCACGCGAGCGGACAACCAGCCCGAGCCCGCCACGAGTCACCAAACAAAGGAGCGCCTCTAGTTTCCTTTTCTCCATCCAAAAATCACACGCCAGCTAAGTCCGACACTGCGAGTTGATCTGCGCAGGCAAGTGCGGTTTTCCATCACGCCACTGATTGTATTAGCCTTGCTCACCAAAAAAACGCTACCTGTACACTGACAGTGACGGACCCATCGGGGTGTTTGACGCTACCTGTACTTGCTAGGAATGGTCCAACTCAAACCTGCAAATCACACGTTCCCTTGTAGATATAGATAGTAACATGGTGGTGGAGACCTTTCCAATAATAAAATTCATGCTTTGAGGTGTTTGATTGGTTAGAGTACAAATTATTTCAAAAGATGCAACATTTTGCTTGAATTCCTATCTTTTATTTGAAACGACAAATCCTAAAAAAGTTAGAAGTGATGTCTTTGCAAAGTCTAGGTATAGTATAACAATAGGAAGGAGGCTATACATGACACTATTTTAATAAACATAGTAACATCAAGTCTCACAATATTGCAAGGCTTAAGTGTGAAGACTTTATGAACCAAAGAACGACTAGTGTATCTTAGCAAACTGAGTGTACCCAGTTAGTTAGGTTTCTTCCTGTGGAACATGCTTATCCGAGTCCAATTCCTCGACTGACTAGTGTATCTTAGCAAACGGAGTGTACCCAGTTAGTTAGGTTTCTTTCAGTGGAACATGCTTATCCGAGTCCAATTCCTCGACTTGATGTGAGTGCTCGTATTTTTTTATTCTGGTATTTAGCAGTGCTATTATTTTATTGTCAGGCGATGTATCTGCCAATAGCGAGTCACCTCTGGTGATTTCATTAATATCGCCATATGTCGGTCCACTAGATGTTATTTGTCTTGATAAGGGTAAATTTAGAGAGATGACTGGTTGCTAGAAAGGTTTTGCCGATGTAAAATAGTATGTCAAAGGTTTTGTAGGTGTAAAATAGTATCTCATCATATTCAGAAGAACATCACATTGAGTCACAACTATGATTTTGGAGATTGGAGATAAGAACTTCTCTCCGATTATTGATGAGTCTTGAGATATCTCCATATAAAGGAGTAGATGGTGGTGATTTTAAGATCAATAGTTTGTAAGATTGCTTTGCATAATTGCATTTTATGTATGCTAGTATAATTTTAGGCAATTTTGTAGTACCTGTAACAAAATTGGATAAATTATCTTGTATTGGATTGTGAATGATCAAAGAAAGCTTATGGAAATGCTGCTTGGATTTCATGATGTGGAAAAATGTGGATATGGTTTGTTAATTGGTAAAATGAATACTTTTTTATTATTGTGTATCCATCTTGCATTTGATGATTGGCTTATTGAGCATTACAAATGGCTTGTCACATGCTTTGGAAACGAAGGAACAAAACAATGTTGGCATAATGAGTTTGATCATGAATATGATTATGAATGATAAATTGTGAGAGGTGAGGGATAATGGGTGGGTGAATTTATTCAAAAGAGAGAGTTCTTCTGCGATAAAAATGAGATTTAAAGTGCCAAAAGTGGACAAATGAGAATACTATGCACATAGAAGGCAAAAGGTGATAAATATGCATTTCTACAATGTCTGGCAATTTTTTGGTGCCATTGATTTAATTTTTCTATATTTAGATAACTAATTAAAGAAGTTGTTGGATAGTGTTTTTCTATCAAGATATTTCTAACAATTAGAAAAGAATACAAAGAGTCTTTTGAAATTGCTCTTACTTAGTATTGCGACTTAATGAGTGTTTAATTATGAAGAATTGTCCTCGAAAGCTCTAAACTCTTGAGGAAATTCCCTCTAGTAATTTGAACCTAAACCAGATCATTTTGTCTCCCGTTGGCGTTTGCTTAATGTTGCTGTACGATAACTTTACAACTATGTTTTTTTTTCCCTGATATTGAAATCGAGAATACCCGCTCACCACTCCTTTATTCTCTGGGGAACGATCTCTAGATATTTTGTAAAAAAAATAACAAATCAAAAGAGGAAAAGAAAAGCTAAGTGCGGCAGCGGCACAATTCAACGGGGAGCCAAAACTTTGGGCCCCAGAAATCTCAATTATGAAAAATCTAACACGGCCTCTTCTAAAACATTTGCCATTTGTTGTTAATAAAAGATTAATCACACAAGAATCCAACGTAACACCTGGTCCACTTCCAGTCCCATCTCCTCTTCTCTATCCGTCCCTCTCCTGGACAAATTAGCCGGCACAAGTATAAATGGCAAGCCGCCACCGGCAGCGCCGCCACCGGACAAAACCACACTTATAAGCCACGGCCCACGGACAAGCCCGCAACAGCGCGACGCCCGGCCTCCTCCTTCACCCGCGCCACCACACCAGCAGGAGGCAGGCAGGACCCTGGAGCCTTGGAGCCTGGAGGAGAGCGCGCGGGCGGGTGGGACAAGTACACGTTGATGGCATCTACCGCCATCCCGTCCCCGCCGCCTCCGGCGGTGCCGGAGCGGAGACTGCCGCCGCTGGTGCCGCGGTTGGCGGACGATGGCGGCGGGGGCGGAAGGGGCGACGACGCGCGGGGGAGTAGTGCGGGAGGTGGCGGGAGCGGGAGCGTGGCGGGCATCTCGCCGAGCATCCTCATCATCGCGGTCATCGTGGTGGTGATGCTGCTCGCGTCGCTGTGCATCCACTACTTCATCCGCCACCTCTGCCGCCACGTGGGCCCAGCGGGGTCCTCCTCCGCTTCGTCGTCCCGGCAGGCGCCGCCGCTCCCGCTCGTGTCGCGCCCCGCGGCGGGGACGGCGTCCGTGGCGCCCGCCGACGGCCAGGAGGTAGGAGGAGGAGGAGGTGGGACGAAGGCGGCGGCCGCGGCGGAGGCGGAGGCTGAGCGGCTCATCGCGCGCCTGCCGCTGTTCACGCTGTCCTCGTCGCTGGCCTCGGTGCCCAAGTCGTCGCGCGACTGCGCCGTGTGCCAGAGCGCGTTCCGCGACGACGACGAGCTCCGCCTCCTGCCCGCCTGCCGCCACGCCTTCCACTCCCGCTGCGTCGACCCGTGGCTGCGCGGCAACCCATCCTGCCCGCTGTGCCGCGCCTCCATCGCGCTGCCCCACCCGCCGCTCACGGACCTCCTCCGTGTGGAGCTCGGCAGCGTCAGCAGCCGCCGCTCCAACCCGGACGCTGCGGCCGCCGCAGTCCGCGCGTACCCGCTCCCCGGTGGCCTCCCTAACTCGGCGTCGTCGGAGTACCTCGTCGAGGAGGAGCTCCAGGTCGTGCTGAAACCGAGCCAGCCCGCCGCCGCCGGGTCCAGCGACCCGCCAAGCCAGCAGTCGCATCAGCAGCAGCAGCAGCAGCACCAGCTCGCCGCAGTGGAGCGCGGGCAGCCGTCGTCTTCGTTGTCGTCCGTGGGCCTGACCCCTACGGCATCGTTCAGGTCGACGGCGGAGCGGTGGAGCAGCAGGTGGAGCAACCGGTGGAGCAGCCGGTGGAGCAGCGGGCGCTGGAGCAGCCGGTACGACGCCGGGACCGTGACGGCCGCGGCCACGGCGGAGTGGTGGTGGGACATGGACGGCGGCGTAGCCCCCGCGACGCGGCGGAGGGACACGGACGACGGCACCGCGTCGTTCTACGGGTTCGTGCGGTGGCTCACCGGGGCATACTAGTAAATACTACGGTCGTACGGTGCTAGCATAGTAGCATCCATGGAAAGCGCGCGGTGGAAACTTGCTTCACCCCTGCGGCGGTGGCGGTGGCGGCGGCGGCCGGCGACGGGCGGTGTTCCCGAAAGGCCCTCCTCGTCGTCTTCGTGAAACGAATCGAAATGAACTGGGGGGGTGTCTGTTTGTCTGTCTGGCTCTTCTTTTCGGCATGCGAGCGTCGAATTTTTATTTGCTTGTATTTTTGTTTTGGTTCTGGGGCGGGAGGGTGGATTTCGAGGACGGAGATGCCCCGTTCGCGGATTTCAAAACTGCTTCCGAATTGGAGAATGTCGGCGGGAAGAATGAGGAACGAATTTGTGGACTTTTAGGCAGGTGCACAGCAGTCTCGGCCAATCGAAAGAAAATGGCAGAAATTTGGGGGGGGCTTTTGCTGCATTTTGATTTGGTTTATATTTGTGGTACTCATCATTTGTGTATGTGTACGTACAGTAATGTCTGCATGTAGCGTGGATTGGCCAATTTTGTGCATATATAAGCAAATAAATTAGCAAAGGTCGTAGGAGATAGTATTCATCAATCTCCTACTCCATCAACTTTTTTTTTTCTGAATTCTCATGCTATGGTGGTGCACATCTACAAAGGTTGAAGCTAAGACTTGGTACTAAAATGGACCTAATGTTTACCATGCATTGTACTTTGAGATTGTTTATACTGCTTGATTGATGCACAATGAACGAGTGCATTCATCACATCCTGTGCTTGTAGCAGTAGCAGGGAATTGAAGGGTGTGCAATTTCACTAGAGCACTGTGCAAAGAGTGCACCAGCAGCAGAATGCAATGCACATGGGATAGAGGAGGTTAGGATATGGACCAAGATTGGTGGTCCATGAGATGGATTACGTACAAGCCTACAAGAAGTACTCCCTCTTCAGTCTCAGTCTTGCCTCCTAGCTCCTCCCCAGTCCCCACTGGAAAAGGACTCCACTGTCCCATTGCATCGTCCTGGCCGGCTAGCCGCTAATAATAATATTATCATCACACATGACACATGCTCCGTGCGCTTGGCAATCCCAGTTATTATTAGCGCAAATAAACCAAAAGGGTGATTGCTCTAACATGATTAAAAAGGGCATCATTTTGACTGTACGCGCGCTCTGGCTTGACCTGCCTTGTCCCTCGCTCGTCCTTCGCTACAGTGGATATGTAAGGTTTGGTTCGGAGTGAAGCTGTGGAGTGGACGAGAGGGAGGAGAGCTCGTGTCGCTTCGCTTTTGGTGGTGGAAGCCTTTGTCCTTGCTCTGAAACCTCTCAAACTGTACCTACTGGCTACTGCATGCTTTCAGCCAAGGTTTGCCATGCATGTGGGTACGGCAATTGCCTGGCTACCTTGTGAAAGCAAGTGTTGTTTCGCATGCATTGGCCTCCCACTGCTTGCCATGCCAATGCCAAAGCCTCTTCTTTCTTTACATCCCCTCTAGTAGCTTTTCTTGCAGTAGCAATAGATATGATAATACTTGTGTGAGCTGTTGCAGTCCATGCTCACTGCTCAGCTAGCTTTTTCCCCAGCATTGAACAGTAGATGCATGGCAAGGGTGAGACAGGGACGAGCACCAAGTACCGTACTGCATGGATGGCTAGGCTAGCGAGCGAGCTAGGAGTAGCTACGAGCACTGACTGATGTCTTGACTTCAAGGCCAAGGGCAAGGGGCAAGGGGGACAAGGGCAAGAGACAAGGCCAAAAAAGCAAAAGGCCTGCTTCTGGACTCTGCAATTTCCTCCTTTATTTCTCTCCTTTTCCTTTCTCTTTTCTTTTCCTTTGGTTTCCGCTGATCCATTCCATCCATATATACGGTCTCCCCCCGGGCTTTTCAAGTTTGAGCTAAATTTTCGTGACCCACGCAGCCATATGCTTCTGGAGTTCAGTGATTCAGTCGAGTCAAAAATATTTGACGACATCGATGACCATTGACCGATCACAAACAACACTGGATGCAACTCTGCTGCACACAGGTGACGACTACAGGTCCCAAGCATGGCCCTGCCTGACGAGCTGTTCGCGGCTTTGAACTCTGCACACATGTGGAGACAGTGGAGTGGACCAGAATTTTGCTCTTGCGAGAATTTTTGTTTCTTTTTTTGTTTTACCACGCATCGCATCACATCGCATGCGCGCGAGATGCCTGGTGCTGGGGAACACCAGCAGCGCACCTCAGTGGACATGGAAGACTGCTCCTATCTTCTTCTGTCGGACAGCAAGATTTCAACGGGGGCAAATCAGAGATCACCTCAAGTTTTACGGAGTACTGTGGGCATTAGAGTGGTAGTGGGACACCTGTCGCCAACCAAACCCCGTGGGCCGTGCTTGAAAGCCGATGAACACAGCCACTTCTCACTAGCTAGTGGATCGTGCTCAGTTTTACAGTACCCTACCACACGATTCTGTCTTTCTTTAGCTCCACCGAGATGTGGCTATTGATCTACGCTACTCTTTCTTGATTAGAATGGAGGATTTTGAGTTAACTTTAACCTCTACTAGAACTCTTTCTATACAGCCAGCTCATCTCTCTCCTCCCTTTGCTCCTTCACATCAGAATTTAGCCAGGTTACAGCCCATCATAATACTTGCTAGCTAGTAAATGCCACCTTGTCGTCCCGCTCTGCTAGCTATAATATCCAGCCCATTGTTAGATTAATTAACAACTCGGCTCTGTTGACCAGATGATGATTAGATCGATCCTCGCCCTCCTAACGCGAAAGAAAAAGAAAAAAGAAACAAAATACATCCTTGTCAGCAGCACCAATTAAGCTAGACTATAACCTTCGCAATTTCAAATAAAAATCTTGGAGCTAATACACTTGTAACGTGTGCCACCAGTGCCATCGATTCGCCGTTGATGCATGGTTTGGCTTGGTATATCCGTCGTCTAGCTATCCTGAAATTGACTTGCCTGTGCAGGTGATCTTCGTCGTAATTTCCAGCCATCGTGTTGGCGTACGTGGGCAGTTACGAGCAGCAGGACTACGAGTCCACGAGTCGTCGTCTATCCAAAACCGCGCATGGATACAGTATATATATAGCACCCCTAATCTCTCCCATAGGTAAGGCAATTAATTAAACAATCTCAGGCGCGGCCGGTATGTTTGGTACGTACGCAAGCTAGATATCCCGGCGACGGCGACTCATCACGAACCTAATGCGGCCAGTTCATGTTCATGACGATCACGGGATTTCGTGTGATTATTAATTATTTTCTCAGTAGAAACTGAGGAACTACTGATGACTCTATGGTCCATGCATGCCAAGTCATGCACGCACCTGCGGGGCGTGGAGGACACTGCACACGTGCTAATTCGTGACAGCGACATCTTATATCCATAACTACACAACAGGCCATGGCAGTGACAACCTCCAAACAGAGAGACCTTTTTTTTCTTCTTTGCTCCATCTTTACAGGTAACTGATCGAGTATGCGTTTCGTCTAGTTGCAAGACAGTGGTATATATACTTAATACTTGAAATGTATGCACTTTCAAGTTTCAGCGTAGCAGTATAGCGCCCCGTGTACGTATATAGATACTTCTGTCTCAGTACACTACGTACCAGATCTGGCTTGAATGTTAGCGTACGAACGAAGTAGTAGGGCCTGGCCAAGCAAGTCTTTTTGGTCCTCTCCCAGCTGTGAGAAGTGCCGTACGTAGCGCATCCAAGTAGAGCAAGCCAAGCGGTGCATCAATGCGTGGCAGAAAGCATCTGTACGGTGCGTGCGCAACAGCGGCAGCATGTGTTTTACAGCGAGCGTACGTCTACGTGATCCGTGCAGGCAGACACCGTGGAGCTACATGCATCAATGCGCGCAGCGCCCCGTCCGCCCCGTGCTGCACTGCGGCTGCCTCTACCACGGCCACCACGCCGATCGACTGATAGCTAGCATATTTACATCAGGATCAGCAGCCAGCAGGGACGGAGTTGAAGCAAAATAAGGCCACTTTTAGTGGGGGTTTCATCAGGATGTCATGCATATTTATTAGAGCGCTATATCAGTAAAAATGCACTTTTTGCATGAAACGAAGAGGAGAGAGAAGAAAGTAGTTTCACCATGGTGAAACTCCGCTGGCGTTGTTTCCCACGCGGTGAAACAGGATGAAATCCCCACTGAGGACTAAATCGTTTCACCATCTTGCATGTGATCCAATCATTTTGCAGCAATTAAATGCTTTGCCCAGCCTAGGAAACATCAAGGTGAAACTCATGCATTGTGGAGGTTGTTTCATTGTTCGTTTCATTGATGTTATGTCAGCAGATTTGTTTTGGAAACTGTGCATTGAAACGGGCCATTGAGACTGGCCTAAGGGAGATGCATTTGTTGTCTCGTAGGTGTCTAGATTTTTAGGTCTTGTTTGGTTCTGCCCGAAATCTAAAAAATTTTCAAGATTCTCTGTCACATCAAATCTTACGGCACATGCATGAAACATTAAATAGAGACGAAAATAAAAACTAAGCACACATTTTGACTGTAAATCACGATATGAATCTTTTGAGATTAGTTAATCCATGATTGAATAATATTTGTCAAATAAAAACGAAAATACTACAGTACCGAAATCTAAAATCTTTTCAGAACTAAACAAGGCCTTACTGTATGTGTGGTGCGTCCACATTCACTAGTCTTAATGTGGATTCGTTCCTGGTGATGATAGATCTAGTAGCGGAGAAAGTAACGAGGATTTTTTTCCGTAAAAGAAAACTTGTATTGTTCCAAGCCATGCGGAGCATGGTAGCCACCAGTAGACATCGCATCAGACCCATTGTGCCAGCACCCAGCAGGCCAGCAGCACCAACCGTAATGGGGCCGGACGAAACGAAATTGATGCAAAGCCCGTCCACCTCCTTAAGAAGATTACAGCCCATTTCGAGATAAGGGCCCAACAAAAAACTATGGAAGTATCGAGAAGGAATCCATCCTTGTGCAAAAGCAGAAGCAGATAAGGGAAGGCACACGACGCAACTATCCTCCCAGCCCCCAGGGAAGAAGCCTACGTTTCCACGCTCCCTCCCCTTGTCCCCACTCCAATGGCGCCCTCCCTCCTCGCCGCCGTGTCCGCCTCGCCCTTCCTCCTAGCCGGCAGCGGCAGCAGCCGCAGGCCCCTGGGCGCCGCCCCCATCCGCCGGGCCGGGCTGCGCGTGGCTGCGCTTAAGTACGACCCTGCCAAGGTTGGTGGCCTCGCTGCCGTGATGACGCGTTCTGCTTTCATGTCTTCAAGGTCCTTTGGGTGGGCTTCGTGGTCTAACAGTGTGGTGCTTGTTTTTGGGGGGCAGGTGGCGCCGCAGAACGACCGGGTGCTTGTCCGTATCCAGCAGATCCCTGAGGTCTCTCCGCTATCATTCTATTATTATTATGCTCCTATTTTGTTTTATTTAGATTTATTCGCTGCTAATTGTTGGTTTGATGCTCTCACTTCAACATTTCCAGTGGAATAAACCCTTAAATGTGCTAATTTCAGTTTGCAAAGTGACCGCTCCATGTAAACACTCAGTGTGCTTATATCAGAAAATGCAGGAAGTCTTTGATTGAAAAAAAGCCAGGCTTGCTAATTTAAAATTAGGAATTTCCATTTGAAGTTGCGTTTGACAGAGAAGTATAATGTTTCCCCACTTCTCTACTGTTGTTGAACTTGATCAGACACATGAAGTTTAAGTACTAAGGTGGCTTAACAGAACTCAAGTGGGGCTTGTTGGATAAACCCATTACCCATGTGGTTTGGACTGGATTGGGAGGCGTTGAGGGGGAAATTAGTTCATTTCCCTCTCCAATCCCCATGTGTTGAGAGGGGATGGGTATATTCAGACAAGCCTAAGCACGGTAAACTTATACCCTAAGCGTGGTAGTTACTCTGCCTTTGAGAGCAACTCTTGTCACTTTGGTTTTGAAATGTCTTAGAGAAATTACTTTATTTAAGAAGCGGTATAATGGATTCACTGAAGCTAACACACATGCATTTCCTCACAACTAGAATTGCAGTATTCTGTTTACTGCAACACGCAGAGATTGCAGTACTCATCCTTAAGTGTGATTAGTTTGATATGTAGCAGAGCCTTGTCATTTAAAAAGTTTAGAAGCAACTGTTGCTCTCTTCTTTTTCTGTAGGCTGTAGCTGAATTACTGTACAATCTTATGAAACTGTATTACAGGAGTACATGCCACTGCTGAAGTTTTTAGAAGTTGATGCTTTTATACAGTTGATTGTTCTGACACAAGGTTTTTATTCATGCAGAAATCTGCTGGTGGTGTATTGCTACCGAAATCTGCTGTTAAGTTTGAGAGATATCTGATGGGCGAGGTGAGATCTTAAAGGCAATATATTCTGTTTCTGTAATTGTTAATTTCAGCAGGATATAGTCCCACAACATTGTATTGTTCATGCTAGATTCTATCGGTCGGTGCTGATGTTAGTGAAGTTGAGGCTGGGAAGAAGGTAAGCAGCATTTTGTGACACAACTCTTATTCATGCATGCCCACACACTCACTTGTGCCAACAAGAAACATTTTGTGTTTTGCATGTGAAGTGTGTACTTTAGAGAACAATCAATCATATGATGGCACATTGAGCTTTGTGGTTTCTTGTCTTATGTAATCTTACCATTCAATTTTATTGCTTATCTTGGTTGATGGAACTAATTGAAATGTTAGACATATGAACCGTACTGTAATTATTTATATGAATGGACTATGTTTACTTGAGTAGATTGACGAGTGGTTATGTTTCCGAAACAAATACATGGTGCTAACTTGCAAACTGCTACTGTTATGACATTTTCTGCTACTGAAATCTGCCTGTCACGCTGAAAATAGACATGCTTTATTTTGGTTTTCTATCCTTGTCTATTTTGCCCTGTAATGGATATTGTTACGCTGTCATTTTTACAGTTTGCATAGTCTGTGTAATGTACTTCTACCAAAGTACGATGCCCATAATGTAGAATACTCTAACGAGTTTGCATTTGCAGGTTCTCTTCTCAGACATCAATGCTTATGAGGTAAACTGGCTGATTTCTGCTTAGCTAAAAAAAAAGAAAAAAAAAATCTGACCTTGTCCTGAGCCCTACATTTTCTGATTCAACTTACCTGACTTAGCTCACTGTGTTGTAGGTGGACCTTGGTACCGATGAGAAGCACTGCTTCTGCCGCGAGTCAGATCTATTAGCTTTGGTTGAATGAAATTTCATACCATGAAAATTACGGACTTACCTATGCTCCAACTGCATGGACTTATGTTGTTCCTACTTTGTTGTATGCCATTTGATATTTGAATGTTCGTGAATTCAGCTTAGCTTCTAGATGAGTGTTAGTCACCATTGAATTTTGGCCGCCATAAACTGGAATTATGTTAATGCCCAAATTGCTTAGATATTATGGATAAGAAATTGTGTGAACGGAACTTGAAAGTTGAAATGGTTACATTTCTCATCTGGTGTTTGTGCTTCTGAACATTCTTTAAGCAATATCGTAATTAAATACTTCAACTAGGAACTGCAAATTTTATTGTGCTGACTAGTCTCATTCGATTGGTTTGAAATTTGTTGTGTTGTGTTTCTCGTCCCCATTGCTCAGCCAGAGTTTATTCAGTGCCTGTTCAACACCATGGACTCTCATGTACGGAGCATATACAAGGAAGAATAAAGTGGCCACAGTTCGGAACATCGGACATCTGATCAGGAATAATGAGGAACACAAAAACAAAAACAAGCAGTTTGTACATTACTAAAAAGAGCTTGGTCATGCAAATGGTACATTCATCCATCGTATACATATGTTATTACAAAAAAAGGTGTAATTAAAAAAATGGAATGGATTGAAAATCATACAAAGTTAATCAAACCAAAAGGAGGAAATACCAAGAAGCATTTCGTTTCATCAAAGCAAGAGGAAATTGAGAAGAGTAAACGAATTAATAAATTGAGAAGAAGAGCCGACAATGGAGGTCGAGGCACGGGTGTTCTGTTCAGTTGAACCTGCTGCAGACCTTTCGAATCTCTCCCTGCACGCCTGTCAGCACGTTGACCTCGCCGAGCTTAACGAGAACCTTGGCGAACTGCGACTGGAAGAGGGCAGCGTTGCTGGCGAGCTGGTCGACGATCCATCGCGTGGAGCCGTCGCTGTACAGGTTCTGATCGACGGAGAGCACTCCACGTTTCTGCTGCAGGTTCTTGTAGTAGTGGTTGTCCACCTTGAGCGCGCTCCACTGGTCGTCCAGGAAGACGGCGTTGCCGTCCGACGAGGACACGTTCGGACACACCCACTTCTTGTATACGGACGCGGTGGCCGGGTCCATGCCTGGGTCGGTGGCGCCGGGCTTGCCGCCGTACCTGTACAGCCTGCTGTTCTTGATGGCGCTGCAGCGCGTGGCGCCCACGGTGTGCGCGCCCAGCAGCGCCACCGTCTCGAACGCGTTCATCCCAAGCCTGGCGTAGTAGGCGACCGCCTGCGCCGCCGTGTAGTCGGGCGCCGGGAGCCTCACGTCGGAGGCTCGAGACTGCCGGCGGTCCCTGCGCCCCGTGCGCACCGCGTACGCCGGCCCGCCGGCCAGCGCCACCGCGTCCCTGGTGGCGAGGATCTGGATGTCGGAGCAGGACACCACGCCGGGGCACCTCCCCTCCAGCGCCGTTTTGATGGCTCCGATGAGGTCGTAGCCTTTGACGCTCAGGTTCGGTGCCGCCGTCTTCTCCGTGCCGGGCCCGTCGATCAGCAGACCACCGTCGCACCCCTGCAATCGTAATAACCACCGTAAGTACACGTACTCCTTATCAGGTCCGTTTGGTCTTCAAGTTTAATAGTTATTGTAGTATTTTTATTTCATTTAATAATTAATGTCTAATTATGTACTATTTAGATTTAAAAAATTCGTCTTACAAATTATTATCTAGCTATGTCTTTCCTCTATATATATGTTTAAACATTCGATGGAATGGAAGTTAAAGTTTAACGTAACCGAAGCAGACATGACCTAATTTATATACGTACATTGACGGCGCACTCGTGGAACTGCATCCGGAGGAGGTAGGCGACGATGGGGTTCTCGCGCGCAAAGCGGACCTTCACGATGCCCTGGATCACCGCCTCCACGTCGCTGGCGTTGCACTTGCCTTTGTAGAACCCGTACTGCAGCTGTGCGCTGCCACCAGCGGCGAGCGCCAGCACCGCCAGCATCGCCATTAGCGCCGCCGCACTGATGCGCGCTGATGGAGAGGCCATTATTGTCTCTTCGCCACTATACTGGCTCACTCAGATCAGTGCGGTGAGGATGCAAATGGCGAATGCCGCCCAAACCCATTTATAGGTGATCGGGAGATGATGATACCGACCGGAGTACGTAATCGAGGTCAGTTGTTGTTTATGGTTATTCGTCATGGAGATCACGTATATGCTCACCGTTTCTCTTATTTTTCCAATTGACAAAATAATAAGCTATATATGCTAGCTGTGACCGAGAGTAAGGAAGTATGATACGACGGTCTTGTTTTGTTTGTTGAATTGACTAGCAGGCAACAATTCAGGGTTCTAATTTAGGCTAAATCTCAATATTTTGATTGAACAGTATGAATTGACCAGCTAGATTGGTTCCATGCATGTTATTAGTGGATTTGCACTACTACACTCACCAACTACATACTTGTTTAGTAACACAACTACACTGCAGATTTCAGAGCAACATTTCTCTTTCATTGTTATCCGCTTCTCGTTTCGAATTCCTTCTTTTCCAATTCATGCTAAACGGTTTCCTTCATCTTTTAATCTGCTTGTCAATCAAGTTAACGTTGGCATACGTAAATATACAAATTCCTAAGCACAATACTAGATACATTATAAAAGCAATATATCTAGAAATGCCAAAACCGTCTTATTTTTTTTCTTGAACTAAGACGTCTTATAATTTAATTTGGAATGGAGGGGGTACTTATCTGCTTATTAGCAGAAGGATACTTCCTCGATTCTGTCCTAAAAAAGTTATTGTTTCGGTTTTATTCTATATATCAAACTTTTTCTAAAATCTGTTTAAATTTATAGAGAAGAACGTCAACACTTATAACACCAAATAGCTATCCTATGTAAATGTTTCTATGACTAATCTAATTATAATTATTTGGTACTATAATTATCAATATTGTTATGTATAAATTTGGTCAAACTTTAAATAGTTTGATATAGGATAAAATTAAATAAGCAAAGTTTAAATAGTTTGATAGTGCTTTCTCACAATCCGAGAGGTCGTCACAGGCACTGCCAAACCATTGGCATAATTTGAGCGATTGAAGCTCGAAAATTAAGCACAAGTTGTACCTATTATGCATCAACACAACTGTGAAACCCACTTGAAAAATACCTAAACAGTTTCTCGATGCGCTTTTGATGAAAACTAGACTAAACGTACTCCCTCTGATAAAAATTAGAAGACATACTTCGTGCCGTTATGACCTATCAATGCATAGTATATTTTTGTGATTTAAAAAGTAATTGTACATGTAAATTGTTGGCTAAAGTCTTGTCTTATCGAAACGAAGTCTGGATGCTTCTCTTTCTACTTCAAGAAATTATATAAAACGTCACTAGCTGCGCTAAAACCTATCACTGATATAGTTTTCCAAACGGGCCAAGCCCGAGTGATGATTTGGCCCGATATGAAAATAGCCCGAGCCCAGCCTCTCTACTGCGAGTGCCAAGCACGGCATGGCCCCGTGTCCGTGCCTGGGCAGCGATGCTAGCACGATGGCATGGCACGGGCACGGTCCGCTTTAGTGACCAACACGGGGGCGACATGACTTATAGCTGTTGGATTGGTCTCCCCCTGCTCCCGACCGTTGGATCTGCGCGATGGGGGAGGGCTATATAAGCCGGTCGTCGCTCGCCACTCCCCCTAGACCTGGAACCCTAGCTCATTCACATCTTCACCCTCTCTCTCCTCACTCGCTGCGGCTCCTCAGCTCCTGCGCTCTTCTACGCTCAGCGGGATCCAAACCTTTTAAGGAGTCGTGATTGTCTACGACGCTGAATGTGTGCTGCTCCTCATATATCTTCATCGGGCTCAGATATATAACACTTTTACTGACATTTCTATCCGGATCCAAACCGTACCGCATCTCTTGTTGTTCAAAATTCATTCTGCAAGGCGCACTTGTATGTTAGATGTTGAAAATTAATGCAACTCATGAATAATAACACAAAATAGTACGAGTGGCACTTACAATGCGAACACGGTTACCAGCTACACGTCTAGTCTCTGGAGGTTCATCATTAACAACATGTCCTCAAAGGTAATGATTGCTGTTGACGGTCCTTAAGTATCAAATTTAATTATCAAATAAACAAAGAAAAGGATCCAAATGAAATCAACATCTAGACTTAGGGTTTTATCTGACAGAATTCCACGAGTTTTGGTGT
This sequence comes from Sorghum bicolor, assembly GCF_000003195.3. Classification (NCBI taxonomy): domain Eukaryota; kingdom Viridiplantae; phylum Streptophyta; class Magnoliopsida; order Poales; family Poaceae; genus Sorghum; species Sorghum bicolor. Next base: position 57,076,179 of record NC_012870.2, on the reverse strand, counting down.
TTGTCTATTTCTGCAGGGGGTTATCAGGAAATAAGGAAGAAAGGCCCACATGTCAGGATTACATAGAGATATCAAAGCACCGCACAATTTTCTACCATCTAGAAGACTCCAGAAGCCACGAGACCGAAGCGGAGGCGAAACGGGGCCAGGACCTGGGTGCCCGCCCAGTTTCCTTGGGCGCCCGCCCACCTGCCGAGCCTAATCAGGACTCTTCTCTCGGGAGATCTCCACCGACCTATTGGATCCAGAATAACGTAGTACCACATCGCCTACTGACCCAAAAACGCATAGAAGGGGAGGACTATATAAGGAGACCCCCCTGGCCCCTGGAGAAGACAAGAAATTATCATAGAGATTGATGGGTGCCCTCGAAGAAAAACCTCTTCTCTAAATAATATTTCTTTTTAGGCTTAGCAACCAATGTAAGTAGAAATAGATCTTCTAGTTTCTACTAGATTGAGAGAGATAGAGTGGAGGTGTAGATCGGAGAAAGGCCGACCTGTCGGTATCTACTCCGAGTTGTACCTACGGTATCAAGTCTCCTAACCCGAGGCTTGCTTCTAAGATTCTTCAGTAATTCGACTTCTAATTCTAGTAAGTTCTTGTTTTATTGTTCTTTGGTTTATGAGTTTACTTTAATCCTCTACCGGTTGAGTATTAGAGTAATCATTGCTGGCGTAAACGTGGTGTTTAGGCTAGGGTACTCATAGATATCCCCTGACTAGCTGGACCGTGGTAGTAGCGAGGAACGTGACATTTCCGAGTTACCTTTGTATCCCATATCTTGTTAGCAGGACGGGTAGGTTTATAGGTGCGGGTCGAACATCCTTTGTGTTGTCTAGATTCCGTGAGCCTCCCCAATAGAACAGTAGATCATCCTTACCAAGGTTAGAACGAGACTACGGTTGCAGTCTTCTCTATACATCACTCACATCGAGAAACATTCTTTGTAGCCTAAAGGGGTAGTAGCAATAGATTTGGTTAGTCAGATGCACCCTTTCTCCCAGTGGTAAAAATATAAATACGATACTCTGGAAAACCTCCCGGGTGAAATGCTCACCGATATCCGTGTGCTTGCGGATCATTTCCTTATTGCGTTACCAAATATCAACAAGCATTTCTGGCGCCGTTGCCGGGGAGAAAGACGGTTTGCTGAGATAAATTTGAATCTTGCTATTATCTTGTATTATACTTTTATACTTTTATTCTTTTATCTTTTTATCTTTATGGATAACTTAAATTCCATACCTATTATTGAATTCTTTGCACCTTCGGAGACCAGCCATAGACCATGGGAGCCAACAAGTCCTGCCCCTAATTATGATCTGTGTCCGGAGTTGATAGGTCAAAACCAACCCTTTTCTATAGCCGAGGTCCTATCTTTTAATCAAGAAGATAATGCACTTTTAGCTACACCTAGGGAATCTGTTAATCTTTCTATAAATTCTGGTTTAGACCTAGCCCTACAAGACCATGTTTTTCCTAGATATTTTCACATTGGTCTTAATCATATAACCTTTGGTAGAGTCTTTCTTTCTTTATCTATTAGTAAAGGAAGGTATGTCTTCATTCGTGGACATCCTTCTTGTACTAGTCTTCATAGAAAAATCTTAGAGATAGAGAAGGAATCATCTCCCATACAAGGAGAGGAAGTTTCAATAGCCGATTTCCAAACATTTCAATCCCATAATTCGGCTATCCAACCCATCCTTGAGCTTAATAATTTCTACTATGCTTTTTCTCTTGAACCTCCCGATAATCCTATGAATCTCTCTAGACATCCCATGCATAAGAAGGAGGATCGAGAAGAGCAACATCAATGGCTAGAGGGCATTAAAAATCCATGTGCTATCACCATTGAATGGATAGATAAAACAAACTTGAGAGACAATCCTAGAGGAATTTTAAGCATTCATGAAGAATCATCCTTGGAGTTTGAGAATGAGAGAAACAACAGTGAGCATGGAAGTTATTTCATAAATACCTCACCCAGCCCTTGCTCATATAAAACATCTCTCCAATCAATTTGTCTCTCCATCCTTACCACATTTGAGATCTCCAACCCTCTCTTCCTTTCTATTTATAAAAACTTTAAAAGAGCAGTTGTCGATGCATATGTCTATAATAAATATTGCAGATATCGTTGAGTTAATCTTGATATAGGTCAGCGTTGGAGGGGAAACCACTTCGCTGGCATAAATTGATGGTTTCCCAAGGATAAGCTTAGCGTCCTTAAACAAGCACTTATCAGATCGTAATATGAACTTCTAATTATTTGCAACATTGCCTTGTGTATTGAGCATATTCCTTCGGGTATTCTTGTCACTAACCTTTTCAGGATTGGAGCAAGAAGATCGGATGAATGACAAGCACAAGGTATGTCCAACCAATCATCATGCAACATTGAACTAAATTCATCCAATCTTGAATTTTGCAAAATTCAAGCTTGGGGGAGTACTTCACATAAAAACATCCTTTGTCATGTTGCTATGTTGGTTGTCCTTACCTTTGAGACATGCTCAATTTGTTAAATACTAATTACACTACTTCATCTCCACTTAAGTAGATCTCTATAAATGCTCTCATGCTACCTTTATTTGCTTTAGTATATGTCTAGGTTTGGAATAGTTTTATTTATCTCTTAATTAAGCATGGTGCTTAGTTTAGGAATGATGATCTTACTTCCAAGGGATTTTAAATTAAGCATGGTGCTTAGGTTAAAATGCCCTTCTAAATCAAATTAGACATGGTGTCTAGGTTGATTTTTGAGCCGCTAGTATGCTATAGTAGATATGGGATATTTTGTTGGACTAACCCCTGCTGGAAAACTTTCAACCTGGGAAGTCTTGAGATACAAACTCATTGGAGATAAAAGAGACACATGAAGTTTAACAATTTGCACAAGAAGGACATAGCTCATTCATCATAAGAGATGATTCATGGAGGGTGCCACAAACACGATGCACAACCGCTAAGAAAGGAAAGCTTCCACAAGGTGATACTGTACCGTCACTCTTCAAGTAAGGTAACATTTTAAAGTACTTGACTATCACTTTATTAAGCTTCTCCTTGGTTGTAGCATTCACATAAACAAAGAGACAAACATGTATGATTTATAACTCCAAATTAACCAACCCAATTAATTCAACATGTTTAGTCCTTTAATCTTTGTTCCTAGTACTACCTCCATTATCCCACACTCCTAATCATATAAGCTAAAATGTTGCACATTCAATCTTTGGAAGATATAAACAAAACATAAATATAGATAGATTATCTTTCCATTAGGTTGAGCCATATGATCTGACAAATAAATGCTACACTCATGATCCATCAACTTTGTCTTGCTCACTATGCTTAAGGTTAGAGAAGAACAAATACACTTTTGGTTCTGTTGGTGTTTTCCACCAATAGGGCCCATGCACTTGATCTCTGCCTTGTCTCTATGAATAGGTACACTTCAAACAAAACATGGAGGAGTTTTACAACTCCCAGATTCCACCAAGTGAAGAACCGGGATCTACGAGCACAAACACAATGGAGATCAGACACTTAGTTTCTCAAAGGAAATATTGAAGAACCTCTGTGTCCGAGTTGGTACCTTGTACGCTCCAGCAAACTTCGTGGTGATAGAGACTGGTACTGAGGAGAGGGCACCCATCATCTTAGGGAGGCCATTCCTAAACACCATAGCTGTCATCTATGCTAATGCTGCCAAGATCAGACTCTACATCAAGGGGAAGAAGGAGACTTTCCTTGAAGAACAAGACTACACAAACTTCAGAGCAATCCCGACATGAACCAAGGAAGAGCACCAACAGGAGGAATAGAAACAAGCAAATGTGGACCGAGTCAGCTAAGATGGTCACTACAGCTCAAGGAAGTCAAGATCGTCGACTCAAGTCACCTTTCTTGATCAAGAAGGACGACCCTGGTGTTCCAAGCATTGAGTGCACAATGAACAGATACTCTTTTTAGAAGACACTCTGCGACACCGGATATGACGACAACATAATGGCTGCAGTCATTTATCAGCTCCTGCATGGAACCATGCCCCTACAACCAATATATATTCAGCTCCAGATGATTTTCAGATCATTGACATGGGAGAAGACGAGTATGATCCACCCACCATCCTTGGAAGACCGTTCCTCAACACTATCAAAGCAATCATCTATATTGGAACCGGAGAAGTCCACATGTACTTCCCCTCTGAGAAGGTACGCAACTATTTTACTGACCATAACTATATAGTTAAAGACTCTAAGCAGGTCAGGACAAGAAGACGACGCAACCACAACCAGAGGAGGCAAATCATCAAGAACGGATGGGTAGACTACGAAGGAGAAGTGATAAGGACTGAAGACATACAGCTTGAACAGAATTGTTCTGAGAAGACCGTAGCACCGAGTCAGGTGTGGAGGGAGAAGATAGTTATACACGAAGGGAAGGCGCTGCCGGAACCACCGACTACGCCACCTAGCGAATCCCAGGACGACTGAGAAAACAGAGAGTCTCGTTCGGAGGACTTAAAAATACCGAACGCCTTGCCAAGAGGTAAACTTGGTAGTTATCCTTTTCCATTCAATAGTTTGCTTAGTTAATCAGGTTCATGCTATCTTGAAAAGAAAATAAAAATGTTTAAAAAATAGTAAGCCCCATGTGAGTATGCTCATGGCATAAAACCCATAAGTACATTTACTGTGGTGGCATAAAAATAAAATAAATAAGTTTTCATCTTACAATAAAAATATAAAAATAATAAGTGCATGATCCTGCTAAATAAGTAACGTTTATTGAGGAGGCTCAACATGATAAAGGCTAGATATTTATGCTAACACTTAACCAGTTCTACAAAGCTTTGTTGTCTATTTGAGCTCCACAGAATTTAAGGATTAAAGAAGACTAGCAGACGGAGGACATCCTAATCGCTGTCAGGGTGCTGCCGACTTTCAAATACACCTCCACCACCTGCTAGCTACATCAGAAGAAATTACGTCAAAATCCAGCTTGGGGGAGAGCACCCCCATTTATCCAGCTAAGTGTTTCTACTCGCGTTTATACTTTACTCAAATAATAAAAGATGCATAATCATAAAAAAAACCCAAATAAAGATTTTGTGCTTATATATATATCTTTGCTTAGTTTGCTAAATAAATAAATAAATAAATAAATAAAGTTTGCTATGAACCCTCATGATAAGCTCTCACATGGAAATGATGAATAGTTGCTCTGCCATGATTAGTTCTTAAAATTAAAATCTCTCTCAAGTTTAGGCATGACTGTTATGAAATAAGATTTGCTCTAAACCTGAACTTGTGGGAAGAGTACTTGATCTAAAATCTAAGTTGTTAACGGATATGATATGGGAAGGTTGAGTTGCTATTTATCTGTTCCTAGAGATGCTAGAATTCTGGAGAATTTTATCTTTGAAAAATCTTTAAAAATAACACATGATGAGTTCCTGTATGATGAGAGTTTAAAATCCTACCACAGCCATATATATATGCTTATTAGACTTTGAGCCACACATTTACTTTTTACTGCTTATGAGCATTGAGTGTGGTCAAGCTGTGTAGACCCTTAGGAGCTTGTCATGTGGTTAAAATCAAGATTCACTTGCACGTTCACTCATACATGCTACTTCTACTCCGGAAGTACCATCCACATATATCCACTCATTTCCATCTCCAGATTCACCCAAAATTATTCTACTCCTAATCTGGAAGAGAATAGCCAAAAACATTATCCTATCCCTGTTATTACCTGTGAAATAAATACTCGAGTTATCTTGGTTACTACCACTTGCTATATTATCTCAGGAGATGAGTGCTCTAAAAAAAAGAAAAAAAGAGAGAGAAAAGAATATGAGGAAATAAAAAGGGGCAAGTGTCCGGAACCTCAAAGAAAAGAAAAAGTGAGACGAGAGGTAAAAATGGACAAGTGTCCGACAATAGAATTAGGGGTACAAGATACCCACCTGAGAGAAAAAGAAAAAGAAAATATAGAGCATCTCATTCTCCCCAAAAAGCTTCAAAGTGCAAGAAAGGTATGTATGCCCTCAAAAGAGCAAAAGTAGAATTAGACTGTCACCATTATTATCACCATCATCACCATACACCATTCATTCACCACACATGCACATCTTGATTTGACTTATTGACTTGTTTCTCTGGATCCATGGTTTGACTATGCAATAAATGTCTTGTAAGTATGTATTCGCTGTCTCCCACCTATGAGCTCCAGATATCAAAACCTTATTAGAGTAGGGTGAGAGAGAAGGCAATATCACTATGCCTCATACCAAAAATACCACATACTTTGAGAGAAGGCATATACCATTACTGCCTTGGTAAGGATCCAAAAATACCACAAAAGAGAGATTTGAGAGAGTCATATAAGGAATCTCTGAGTTTTATTTAAAAATCTACAAAAACTCCAGAGCTATAGCTGATCAAGAATAAGAGACATGGCGCTTGACTTGACCGTTCTATCTTTTAAATGCTCAAGACACAAGTGACGGTTACAAGCCTCATGATGAAAGGTAAAATGAGTAAGTTTTAAGTCTTAATAGTTTATTCTAACTCAGAGATGAGATCTTGCTTGAATGCGTGTGTACTTTTAAGAAATGAAATCACTGCAGAAACTCTTAAGTTCATCCTTGCTCAGGGACGAGCAAGAGGTAAGCTTAGGGGAGTTTGTTGACGGTCCTTAAGTATCAAATTTAATTATCAAATAAACAAAGAAAAGGATCCAAATAAAATCAACATCTAGACTTAGGGTTTTATCTGACAAAATTCCACGAGTTTTGGTGTTTGTCTATTTATGTAGGGGGTTATCAGGAAATAAGGAAGAAAGGCCCACATGTCAGGATTACATAGAGATATCAACGCACCGCGCAATTTTCTACCATCTAGAAGACTCCAGAAGCCACGAGACCGAAGCGGAGGCGAAACGGGGCCCGGACCTGGGCGCCCGCCCACCTGCCGAGCCCAATGAGGACTCTTTCTCTCGGAAGATCTCCACCGACCTATTGGATCCAGAATAACGTAGTACCACATCGCCTACCGACCCAAAAACGCATAGAAGGGGAGGACTATATAAGGAGACCCCCTGGCCCCTGGAGAAGACAAGAAATTATCATAGAGATTGAGGGGTGCCCTCGAAGGAAAACCTCTTCTCTAAATAATATTTCTTTTTAGGCTTAGCAACCAATGTAAGTAGAAATAGATCTTCTAGTTTCTACTAGATTGAGAGAGATAGAGTGGAGGTGTAGATCGGAGGAAGGCCGGCCTGTCGGTGTCTACTCCGAGTTGTACCTACGGGATCAAGTCTCCTAACCCGAGGCTTGCTTCTAAGATTCTTCAGTAATTCGACTTCTAATTCTAGTAAGTTCTTGTTTTATTGTTCTTTGGTTTATGAGTTTACTTTAATCCTCTTCCGGTTGAGTATTAGAGTAATCATTGCTGGCGTAAACATGGTGTTTAGGCTAGGGTACTCATAGATATCCCCTGACTAGCTGGACCGTGGTAGTAGCGAGGAACGTGACATTTCCGAGTTACCTTTGTATCCCATATCTTGTTAGCAGGACGGGTAGGTTTATAGGTGCGGGTCGAACATCCTTTGTGTTGTCTAGATTCCATGAGCCTCCCCAATAGAACAGTAGATCATCCTTACCAAGGTTAGAACGAGACTACGGTTGCAATCTTCTCTATACATCACTCACATCGAGAAACATTCTTTGTAGCCTAAAGGGGTAGTAGCAATAGATTTGGTTAGTCAGATGCACCCTTTCTCCCAGTGGTAAAAATATAAATACGATACTCTAGAAAACCTTCCGGGTGAAATGCTCACCGATATCCGTGCGCTTGCGGATCATTTCCTTATTGCGTTACCAAATATCAACAATTGTTGTACGGTCACTGTTGAATGCTTTTAGTGGTATATTCACATTGATCGTGTTGATGCCAACAGAAGCTGCTCTCATGTACCAGTCATGCATCCTTTTTATACCAGCTGGGACCTTTCTGAGTTTGTCCCAAATGAGTAGAGGCCTGACCAGCTCATATTTAGTAGGGACGAATTTGTAATCATCTTTCATTGGTGGCCTGATATTTACAATAGGTGTTGTAGACCTTTTCGCCTCCTTCTCGTGCTCTGCCAAGTCAACGAGTTTTGACGTGCAGCTCCTTGTAATTTCTGACAAAAATAGGGTCATACCAGCAGCCTTCTTCTTTGGATCGTATGGGGAAACCAATTTGGGTACCAAAAATTTTGATTTTTTTGGTGGTGGTGTTGTCGTCTCGTCATCTTTGGGTGGTGGTGGTGGTGTCTTATCATCATTTTTGGGTGGTAGTGGTGTGGAAGATTGCGGTGAAGCTTGGGGTTTAGGTGATGGTGGTGGAGTGGGTTTAGGTGATGGCGGCGGGGATGGTGGTTGAGGCGTGATCAGTGATGGTGGTGGCGGGGATGGTGGATGTAAGATCGGAGAGGGTGGTGGACTAGGAAGAGATGTGGGATGGGACGACTCCTAAGTCTGCGGCACTTCTCGGGGTGGTGGTTGTGGTAGCTTAGACAAGAGGACGTCCCGTCGAGGCCAAAGAATGAAATTCTTGATAGCTTGTCCTAGTTTCTCAATACCCTCAGGACCGAGAATGTCTAGTATGTCGTCCTCATATCCTTGGACAACTGTCAGCACTTCCACCCTGCAGTAGTCCTCGGGAATCTCCCTACCATGGAATTGGTGCCCTAGGATCATAAGTCCTGTAGCTACTTCCATTGTATGATTATTGTTAAAACTATATCTTATGACTAGGGAGCAAGGAATATGACTATCGATCTCGTCAACTGGATAGCAGACCTTGTCTCCGGTAGATGCAACACTGCTTGGGATGACCAGAGCTTGTTCTGTTGTTGTCAAGGTGACGACTAGCTGCATCTGAGGAGGCTGACCACTCAATTGGCTAGACATCACAGTCGCCAATCGCTACATCAACTTAGGAGGAGGATCAAAGAGGATTTTAGACATCACCTCTTCAACTTCTCTCTTAGCCTTCTCCTTAAAATAATTAGACATTTTTTTCCTTGTACCGATCTCGTTTCCTATACATTCCTTCCCACTCCGGTCTGAGTCCTTCTTTCCATCCTTCTTTGGATGAGATGCCTTATACACGACCAGGATGCTCTAGGTTACCTAGAGCAATGGTAAGGACATCCCTCTCCCTTTGAGGCTTAAATTCACCCGCTTGCTGCTTAGCTGCCACCGCAAAAATATTCTTCGTGACCTCTTCGACCATTGGGTCAGCAAATGACAAGCCAAACTTGACATTCTTTGCCGGTACCCAAGCATGAACCCACCGCGAGCCCCTGCGACCAAGTTGGTCAGGGAGCGTCGACAAACCCTTAGCCCCCTGTGCTTCATCCTCTTGCTCCCATTGGGGAAGCTTGCGCTGGTAATCACCAGTGCCTAGGTGGTGGTGGTAGTTGTTCCTTTTTGCGAGCTCGGAGTTGGCTTCGCTCAAAGCTTTGAACTCCTCGGTACTCCTCTGCTCTAGAAACACTGCCCACTGACCAGCTGAGATTCTATACCTCTTTGTTGGGTCTAACCCTTTCTTTTGCCACTTTAAATTCAACTCGAACTTGTAATTCCTGAACATGATTGCCTACTGCTTCAATGTATACTCCTTTACGAGGTTTTCTGAACCCTATGGTAAAACAAACCTTGTAAGCAGCTTGTCCCACATTCTTGTGATTTCATTTTGGTCCACTTTTGCCCACTCCTTGACTGTGATGTCAAGATGGTCCCTAACTAAGAATCCGAGTGCGTTACACCACTTAGGTAAGGCCTCTAGAGGAGCTAGGGGATATCCTATCGTGCTCACATCTGTAACTCTAAACGTTACTTTTGGAAACTAATTCAATCCTCTTTCAGCTCGTTTCCTTTTCCTCTCGGTGGTTGTCTACGTCGTCAGCTCGAGTGTACCTTCATGTGTGAATTCTTTCTAGGATAGGATCTCTTTCAATTCTTTCAACTGAGATAGCACCTCCTATTCATATCAAAAGTTAAACACATAAATCATTCTTCTACATGTACCGAGGAACATAAAAATTAGAAAGATTTAATTATGGATGAGTAATTCACCTCATCCCATTCTGGATTGTAATCGGGGTCACATTCTAATTGACGACGGGCGTTCCTCTCTATGCGAGGATCAGAAATGTCGCTAGGGGAGGTTTCGTACAAAGGACTTGAATCACGTTCTTCTGACTGCTCCGTGTGGTCAGGCCCTTGTGCTTGCTCAGTGTTGTGTGACCCTTGTACCTTCTCTGTATGTTCTGAACCTTTTTCTTGCACAGTGGGGTCGGACACCGGTGCTTTCTCGGTGTGGTCGGACCCTGACGCTTGGTTTGGGGTTGGAGAAGTCATCATGATAATCTATACATATGTTCAGGGGTCTAGGCGCGGCCTTTATATGGGTGACATTTCTACAGGCGGTTGGCATTGAGAACTGCCGCTAGAAATGGTTTCTACGGGCAGTTCTCAATGCCAACCGTATGTAGAAATGGAGTTATACAGGCGGTTGGCATTGACCACCGCCTGTATAAATTCATTTCTACAGCCGGTAGTCGATACCAACCGCCTGTAGAAAGCCTCGCCAAAGCGCCTGTAGAAACCGCCAGGCGTGATCATTTCTGTAATGGTTTTTATTATTTTCTATATTTTTTATCACCTTGCTATTTTATTTTTTATGTTATATATTATTTGTATATTGATATTCCACATTAACATAATTATTTCTATATTTTTTATTTGTAACATAATTATATTGTTTATATATTATTTGTATGTTGATATTATATATTGTTTATATAATATTTTTATATTCTTTTATATATTGTTTATATAGGGTTTATATACTGTTACTAATTTTAGGGGTATTCGCTAGGGTTTTGTTCATGTTGGGTTTATATAATTTTTATTTTATTGTTTATCTAGGGTTTATGTTATCACTCGTATATGATGAATAACAAATATAATCTTGGGAGCACAAATATAATGATGACAACACTTAAGGGTTTAGGGTACATATTATATTATTAATGGATTATATGATGAATCACAAATACAATCTAGGCCGCTACTATTCTTCCTTGTTCATCAGAGCACATCCAGGGCAAAGAACTCTGTGGGATGCTTCACTCAATATTTTTTATCTTCACAGGATGATGCATAAAGAGGGACATGTCACTGAACTCGTTAAAATCCTCCAGGTCTGATACACCATCAACTCCTACTGCTTATTGCTTTCCTAGAAAAACTACATGCTTCAGCTTGTCGGTACTTTTTTTCTTATTCTTAGAAAGGATCTATTCAGCATAGAAAACCTATGCAACATGATTAGCAAGGATCCACGGGTCATCTTTATATCCCACCTTACTTAGATCAAGAACTCTGGCCCTATAATTATCCACTATGACATGTTTATCTTCAACCCATTGACATCGAAACACGAGGATCTAAAATGTATCATAGTCTAGTTCTCATGTGTCCTCGATGAAGCCAAAGTAATCACTAGTTTCATCGTCTATGGCCTCACATCGAACATCACTATTTTGTACCATGCTATTTTTGTCCTTGGACTTGGTATGAAATGTGAGTCCACTTATGTCATAGGTTTGCCATGTTGTGACTTGGCGTGATGGTCCAGATCCCAAAGCCTTGATGGTTTGTTTCTCAATTGTTTCCGCATATGGAATGTCATGCTCCCTTAGCCATGTGTACAACTATTTCTTGTGTTCCTTCATTACCCAATCGTCCGTTTTCCCAGGATTATGTTCTCGAAGCTCATTCATGTGTCACTCGATCAAATGCTCCATTATTGAGAGCTGATGTAAGATATTGTGATGTGCCTCAAGATCTGTATTGTAATCTGGCAGGATGAATGATTTCTGTCTAATCCTCCCACTTCCATGCTGCCTACCCTCATGTCTTCATGGAGGCAAACCTATTGCAAGCTGGTCTTTTAGGATACTATTGCAGAATGGTCCTCTGGACTCAATCGCCTCTTCGGTACAATACCCCTCTATGATGGACGCATTAGGACGAGCACAAGTTGATACATAGCCATTTAGTATTGACATGAAACGCTCATACGTCCACATTTCATGTAGGACTCAATGCCTGTATTTGTGGAACTAAGTGCACCATAAGGTGCACCATGATATCAAAGAATGATGGGATGAAACACATCTCAAACTGTGACACTGTCTCCACTGCGAATTCCTGAAGGGATTCCAACTCATCATGGTCAATTACCTTTTGTGTGATCTTGTTGAAAAAGTAGCACAATCATGTGACTGCCATCTTTAAGAACACTAGATTTATAACCCTTATTGCATAGGGAGGAAAGTAGTTAGCATGACATGACAATCATGTGAGTTGTAGTTGGTGAGTGCAAGGTCTTTCATTGATGCAAAACTCTGAATGCTAGAGCAGAATCTAGATGAGACTTCCAAATTCTTCAACCACTCACACATCGCATGTTTCTCATCTGTGTTGAGGTTGTGCATGCTGCTGGGAGATGGTACTTCCCATTTTCTTGAAGAACAGGATGAAGCTCTTTTTTTATGCTTAACTGCACCATGTCGAAGCGTGAATTGAGTCCTTCCTTTGTCTTCGTCTTGATGTCTATCAATGTGCCAATTAGGCTTTCAAACACATTCTTCTTGACATGCATACCATCGAACGCATGTCGTACATCCAAGTCTTTCCACTGTGGCAAATACAAACTTCTTAAATGTTGCCCCTAGAATTGATTTGACATCATTTCTTGTTTTTCCATCCTTTGTCTTCTTTTCAAACACAAATTTAATGTTGCTCACTATTTTGAAAACTCTCTGGCCTTTGCTATTACCTAATGGTGCATCTGAGTTCCTTTCATCATTATAGTCGAAGTACTCATCCATATTTTTCAGGCGGTACTTGTGTACTTTTGATAAGAAGTGTCTGTGCCTCATGTACACTATCTTTTTAGATGCATTAAGGGACACGTAATGGGTTCCATCTATGCACACCACACAACTAACATTTCCCTTGAATTGCCCTGATAATGTGAAGAGAGCAGGGTAATCATTGATTGTAACAAAAATAATTGCTCTCAGCGTGAATGAATCTTTGCGATACTCGTCCAACATTTTAACACTTTTCCCATAACATTTTCATCTCCTCCATCAAGGGCTCCAAGAAAAAATCCATGTCAACTTCAGGTTGGACTAGGCCAGAGATAAGTATGGTTAGCAAAAGGTATTTTTGCTTCTGCATCAACCATGGAGGAAGGTTGTAGATGGTGAGAATCACCGGCCATGTGTTGTGCTTGCTACTCCTCTCAGCAAATGGTTTCATTCTGTCGGTACTCAGTGTGAACTTAACATTTCTTGCTTTACTCGCAAAGTCTCGGTGGTAGTCATTGAAATCTTGCCACTTGTTTCCATCGGCTGGATGGCGAAGCTTGCCATCATTTTTGTGCTCATCGGAAGCATGCCAACTCATAAGTTTTGCATCGTTAGGGTTAGCAAACAAACTCCTCAGGCGATTTACCACTAGAAGGTACCACATCACAAAAGTAGGAATCTTTTTATGTGCATAATAGTCAACCTCTTCTTTATCTTTGCTGGTGGGTTTTGAACTCTGCTGGGTGTTCTTTTGGGCCTTCTTTCGCTTCTTCCCTACTTTACACATGGAGGCAGCACACTTCTCCTCTCGATAGTATTTATTTGTCTTGTACTGACTTGCACCATACTTTGGACAACTATCCAAGTCCTTGTAATCATCACCTCGATATAGGATATGTTGGTGCAAAAGTGGATCTACAAACACAAAGGGCTAATACCCGATTCAATTGTTAAGGCGTGCCAGTCGATTTGACCTTACAACCGACAAAGGTGATAACTCGAATACTTTGGTCCCGACACCAGCGATGCGCCCGGATGCCACGGCCAAGAGGTGTTCACGTGGAACTCGAGAACTCGTCGAGTATGACTCGATGAATTCTTAAGAACTCGTAAGCAAAAGAAAAGATGCGAGTTGATGAAGTCGTCGAAAATGCAGATGCAAAAGTAGATGTAAAAGTTGTGTATGATATTGATTGGATTGTCTTCTTACATCACTATTAGGCCTATATTTATACTCTGTCCTAAAGAGTTACAACCAGACACGACTAGGATTCTAATTCTAAATCAAACAGAACTCGTACGTAAAACAAACTCTAACAATCATGGAAAATAACAATTCATCCATCCGGAGTGATCGGTACACCACCATTGTCTTTCTGACAACTCCCACGCCTTCCTTCACCATCATCGGCATATCATCTTCCATCGGCATCGGTAATCGTCAATATCAGCCATTGGCACAGATCAATTACGGTTCCCGGACTTAACCATATCTCTCTCCTGCTGCCTTTTCATCGGTATCATAGGCCATCGGCAACTCTCTCAATGGTCAGTCATCACTTTTCCATCTATCGATCCAGGCTTTATTAACTTTCCTAATTTATGTCAAAATACGGTGTCAACACATGCCCCCCAATTTCAGAGTATAAAATCATTAATGCTCCAAAATTCTCTCCTGATAATGACGCCATTTTCACAATTATTTCCTTCTGACAGCAATTAATGGCTAAATCCAAACAACCTTAATTCGGGTTTCCAGCATGCACCTCGAATTTCTCAACCAACCGAACCAAATCTTCGAAACACCTACTCATCAGCAATCAACTCTAACAGATCTTGCACAGTGAAATATCTCCTAAAATCATGGTTACTTATTGTCCAATCACCTGTGCAATCCTTTGATTATCGTGCAAACAGTTACCATATCCACCTGAACACCCTCGAATTTCATGGATACAGCAAGGAGATAAGTCAAAAATACCCCCGCTCACTTTATCCTATAAATACCTCCTTCCTCAGCTCTCCTTCTCCACCTTGCCATTCTTCATCCCCCAAACTCATCTCTTTGGCAGTGGTATTAACGAAGAGCTCAAGAACCTCGACAAAACCTCCCCAAAAATCTTTCAGGTCTTTGATTCTCTCTTCCTCGGGAAGAAATGGCCGTCAACTTTAGGGTCCCGAAGGTAAATCTATTCTCATCTTCTTCTTCCTTTACTGCAACCTTTTACTTTTTATAAGTCTACTTACTTAGCATCTTTCTCCCTTTCTTTTCCTCCTTTTCTTTTAATCTTCAAACACTAGGAATTGAGAGAAAAAATCGTCATTCCCACTGAACAACCCCATCTCCAATGCCTCGGTCCGATGGGTGACCTAGATCCTACCGATTTGATTAATGCAGAGACCAACAGAATTCCTTTTAGGACTGAAAATTTCTCTTTAGATCTATGGAAGGATACCTTCCGATCCTAGCCAAACCCCACTAAAGGATGGAAGGATTGGTTTTTGAGGGTTAGCAAAACAAATGAAGTATATTGGGGTGAGCGCAAGATAGATCAGTGCATCAGATTGTCCATTGCCGATATGGACAGAAACGAATCACTACTGATAGCCGCCTCATATTTCTAGTTAGATACTTTCAATGCTTTCATTTTTGGCCATGGCCCAGCTTCCTCTACTCTCGCCGATGTCCTCATGCTCACTGGTTTAGATATTGCAACCGCCGATGATGGCCAGTTGTTCGGCCGTAAAGCCGAACGCAAAGTAGAAACCCGCAACATCAGCGGCTGGTTAGGGTATATCTAGAAATATCAAAAAATGGGATCGGTCGGTCAGAGGGAACATGCCACTTTTCTAAACATGTGGCTAGACAAATTCAGCTTCTGCGGCCAATCGGTAGGACCAACCTTCGTCTACTTATCGGCAGCAGAAAGGTTAGCCGATGGTGGCCGATTCCCTCTTGGCCGATACCTGCTAGGCTCCGTCTATCATCTCCTTCATCAAGTGACCGAGAAACTCCTGCTAGGTGAACCCATCAGCAATCTAGGAGGCCCTTGGTGGTTCATTAATATGTGGCTCAACGTTCACAAACGCCTTCGGTTTGACTTTTTTACGCAGCAATTCCCTCGAGATATTGCCGAAGACTATGAACTAGCAAATGATGAATCGGCAACTCGCACCCCTTAATTATGGTGAAGCTTTCATAGTCCTCCCTGGTACCAGTTGTAATGAAAACCAGGTTGGCCGATTCATTCAAACTCTGTATGATGGCCTCTCCAAAGATCAGCGCACATGGATGCCTTATGAAGATCCAGAAACCAGGTTTCCGCTCACCTTCCACCATTTTGATAATGCTCTCAGCAAGGATAATGATTTGATGATGGAAATTATCACTCCAAGAGCAATTCCAGTGAACAGCTTTGGTAGCAGGAAGAACATCAACACCACCTATGAGTTTTACAACCCATCGGCATTGGCTCGCCAACTGGCTTTTGGTCAACTGCCGATCAGACTATGTTATGCCGATGTGGTAAAACCAAGAGCGATAATAACCAGTGGACTTGAGTGGATTAGGATAGCTCAACTCCAGCCAGATGCCGATATGACAGACATCGATCTATCGGCCTGTGTCCTAGCTCTCTTCATTACTCAGTTGTATAAACATTGGTGGGAAGAATGGAAGGAGCATCTATTTAGGCCATCGGCTCATACTTATCGCGGCATGATCGACTTTGACTATGAAGTTCCCGATGATATCGTAAGTCCCCTGCTGATACCTCAGTTCCTTTGTTAACTTACTCTTATTTCAACAGGTCGATAACCCAGCACCGACAATTAGCAGAAGTGGGAGGCCAATTGAACTTCTTCAATCAGGCCCAATTTCTTTGATCGGCCATAATGCGCCGAATCTAGCAGCTCTGTGCACCGCAACATTCGTTTCAAAAAGACGTCCACCAAGCGATCGAAAGTGTCTCCATCGGTAGCTGCTGCCACTTCGGCACAGGCTTTCTAGGTAAATTCCTAACTTTCTTTATTTACACCGATTTCATCTCCTACTTATATTATCCTTTCAGGGCACATCGGCAGCAACAGGAGCATCATCGGTAACCCTTCTTTGCATCAAACTTTATCCCTTAACAAATTTCATTGGTATCTCTATCTTATATCTAACTTATGAAATTTTGATGTTCGTAACAGCAGACTGGTGCATCGGCAAAAACCAAAAGGACTCAAACATCTAGTGCCGATGCCCCCAGCCCAGCCAAGCTCCAACCAAGAGAAAGGGCCCGAAAAGCACCAAGACCTAGCCAAAGCGTCAAAAGACAACACCATCCTCTCCATCTCGTCTAGTACCTCCGATCTAGGTATCACCCTCTCCTCCTCAATCAGAGCCTCAGACGCAAGAAGTGCCTTCCCCTCAGAGGCGGATCCAGCCGATGTGTCTGGTCAGACCACTGAGCCTACCGATTTGGGCACGTCATCAGTTGTCCCTCCTGAGCAAACAATCACTACTCTTCCTCAAGGTAAAGTACCAATCACAGAATCATTATCGATGATTTTATAAACACCATTTTTGGCTGAAGATATTCCATCGGCAACTCCAGTCGATCAAACTATGGTGCTAGCTGCATCCCCACGCCAGAGACAGGAAATCGCCCTGAAGCAAGCAAGTTATCCAATCCACCAGATTTAGCACTGCCAATATTTAATTTTGGGTAACTTATTTCCTTCCT
The DNA here is from genome assembly GCF_000003195.3 of Sorghum bicolor. Taxonomy (NCBI): domain Eukaryota; kingdom Viridiplantae; phylum Streptophyta; class Magnoliopsida; order Poales; family Poaceae; genus Sorghum; species Sorghum bicolor. The sequence continues at coordinate 57,058,498 of NC_012870.2, read as the reverse complement.
TTTCCAGGAGCAAGATTCCCCAGATAGCCTATTATCCTTTGCTATCGATATTTCCGATGACGAAGGCGAGGAAGCAAGCTCCTCTCAGGCAATTGGAATAACATCGGCAGAGATCAAGGCCAAGTTGGAAGACCTACTAGCCCTGCTGCACCAAGACACGGCCCAATTAGTGGATGATTCCGATCCGGCCAAAGTCATATTCAAGACCCTCCGTGGCCAAATCCTAGCCGATGTGGAAGAAATCCTGTTCCAAGCCGTCCACCTAGAAAGTCGCCAACTCCAGTTTCAGAAGGCTACTCAGCGCCTTGCCGACAGAGCCACTCATGCCCGGTTCAAAGAGGAGATGCTGCAAGTAAAGCATGCTGCCGATGAGAAGCATAAGAACATCGGCATCCTGTGATCCTCGGGTATTGAGTTGAAACAAAAGATCTCTGCTCTATCGACAAGAAGAGAGGCCCTGCTAGCTAAACTTAAGCAAGTGGAGGAGGCCCTGGCTCAAGCTCAGTAGGAAGAAAACCAGCTACCCGACGCTCTTAAGACTCTTTAGCAAGAAAGAGACGCCCAAGCCCGCAAAGCATTGCACATGAAGAAGAAGCTGAAGCCGGTAGAAGGTTCTACCGATGAAGATACCCAAGAAATAGAGGAGGCCAACCAGATTTGTCTGCGTGCAATATCGGCCATCCAGACTTTGCTGAACTTGTAAACTTTTTCATCGGCAGTTTGTTTGACTTCCTTTTCAAAAACTCTAATCATTTGGTCCAGCCGATAGGACTGTTATCGACATTTAAACTCTTTACGCATGGCCCAGATACACTTGATATTTTGTCCGGCCGATAGGATCATCATTGGCATTTGAATATCCTATGTGTCGATCCAGATACTAGGGTAGTATTTCTTTAAATATTTTTCCGTTTAACGCTCTGGGAAATTCAACCCCTTCGAGAGTTTCTAAAATATAAGCATTACTAGGAGGAGATCGATTTATTCGATAAGGACCTTCCCAATTAGGAGACCACTTTCCAAACTTTGAACTTTTAGTCCCAATCGGTAAAATCAACTTCCACACTAAATCTCCCTTGGCAAACTCTTTGGCCTTTACTTTCTTGTCATACCATCTAGCCACTCTCTTTTTGTTCTCTTCTATGCTGATTAAAGCTTGTAGCCGATGCTCTGCTAAATCGTCTAACTCATCTTTCATCAAAGTAGCATAGTCATTGGCGGCCAATTGATCTTGAGAAAACATCCACCTAGAACCAGTTTTGATTTCCCATGGTAGTACTGCATCATGTCCATACACCAACTGATAAGGTGACACTTTAGTTGAACCATGACACGCCATCCGATATGACCACAAAGCTTCATTCAATAATGTGTGCCATCGCGTAGGGTTTTCTTCAATCTTCCGCTTAATAAGCTTAATAATCCCTTTGTTAGAAGCTTCGGCCTACCCATTGGCTTGAGCATAGTAAGGAGAGGAGTTCAACACTTTAATCCTAATACCAATTGCAAACTCATCAAACTCCCCCGACGTAAATATGGAACCCTGATCGGTAGTGATTGTTTGGGGAATGCCAAATCGGTAAACAATGTGTTCCTTTACAAAATCAATCATGTTGGCCGATGTTACTTTCTTCAAAGAAATAGCCTCAACCCATTTGGTGAAATAATCAGTTGCAACTCGGATAAACTTATGCCCCTTACTCGATGGCGGATAAATCTGGCCGATGAGATCAATAGCCCAACCCCGAAACAGCCAAGGTTTAATAATAGGATTCATAGCCGATGCGGGTGCCCTTTGAATATTGCCAAACTTCTAGCACTCTTGACACCCTTTGAAATACTTGAAACAATCCTCAAGTATAGTCGGCCAATAATATCCGTTTCTTCTAATCATCCACTTCATCTTAAAAGCCGATTGATGTGCTCCACATACTCCTTCATGAATTTCTCCCATCAAGCTTTTGGATTCATCTTCACCTAAACATTTGAGAAAAACTCCTAACATGCCTCTCAACTTTCCTGGATGGATCTTTTAAATAATCAATAATTTCTCTTCTCCAATCATTAGCACTGACTACCGATAATATTTCCAGGATGGGTTGATATCTCGAGGCATGTTGAGCCAACCGGTTAGCTTCTTCATTATGTAACCGAGGAATGTGCTCTAATCGGAAATCCCTGAATTCCTTCAACAATTGTACACATTTCTCATAATATGCTATTAAAACCTCACTTCGGTATTCATAACTCCCAGCCAGCTGTTTATAACAAGCATAGAATCACCGAAAATTTCAACAGCATCGGCATGAACTTCCTTTAATAACTCTAATCCTTTGATCAGAGCTTGGTACTCAGCTTGATTATTTGTCGACGTGGCAACAATCGGCAAAGAAAACTCATACTTCTTTCCTCGAGGAGAAATCAGCACTATACCGATACCTGCCCCCCGATCACATGTAGATCCATCAAAGAAGAGCATCCAAGGAACAATTTCCAAAGTATCCACCACACCACAATGTTGAGTTACAAAATCGGCCATGATCTGCCCTTTAACTGCTTTAGCTGATTCATAATGTAAGTCGAATTCCGACAATGCTAATATCCATTTGCCGATTCTACCAATCATAATCGGCATTGATAACATGTACCGGACTACATCATCTTTGCACACAACGGTGCACTCGGCTGATAGCAAATAATGTCTCAATTTGACACAAGAAAAGTATAAGCATAAGCATAATTTTTCAATAGCCGAATACCTTGTCTCGGCATTTACCAATCTTCTACTTAGTAAATCACACGCTCCTTTCCTTCAAATTCTTGAATGAGAGCTGAACCGATGACCATATCATCGGTAGAAAAATATAATCTGAAGGATTTTCCTTGCTGAGGTGGAACCAAAACTGGAGGATTTGTCAAATAATTCTTGATTTCGTCCAATGCTAATTGTTGCTCCTTTCCCCACACAAATTCTTGATCGGCTTTTAACTTAAGCAAAGGGCTGAAAGCATGAATCTTACCCGACAAATTAGATATAAATCGTCTGATAAGATTAATCTTGCCAATCAATGGCTGAAGTTTAGTTTTATTGGTGGGAGCAACTATTTTGTTGATGGCATCTATGGATCTCCTACTAATTTCAGTTTCCTTTTGATGCACCATGAAACCAAGAAACTGTCCTGCCGACACACCGAAAGCACATTTATTAGGATTCATCTTCAAGCCATGTTTACTTGTGCACTCCAATACTTTTCGCAGATCGGCTAGATGTTTTATGAAATCTCCAGACTTGACCACCACATCATCAATATAGATTTCTACCAACTTGCCGATGAATTCGTGAAAAATAAAATTCATAGCCCTGTGATAAGTAGCACCAGTATTTTTCAAGCCAAAAGTCATGACTATCCACTCAAACAATCCAACATGACCAGGACATCTAAATGCAGTCTTGGGAATATCTTTTTCAGCCATGAATATTTGGTTGTACCCTGCATTGCCATCCATAAAACTAATAATTCAATGTCCAGCCGCAACATCAACCAACAGATCGGCAACTAGCATCGGATAACCATCCATTGGCGTAGCTTTATTGAGATTTCTAAAGTAAATGCAAACACGAAGCTTTCTATTCTTTTTATAAATAGGGACAACATTAGAAATCCATTCGGCATAACGACATTGCCGAATAAATTTAGCTTCAATAAGTTTGGTTATTTGGGCCTTAATATCAGGGAGAATGTTAGGATTGCATCGGCATACTGGTTGCTGATGCGGCCAAAATCCAGAATTAATAGGCAACCGATGTTCAACAATTGATTGGTCTCAACCAGGCATCTCGGTATAATCCCAAGCAAAGCAATCTTTATATCCCTTTAACGAATCTGTTAATTGCTGCTACACTCAGAATCTAACTTAGCACTAATAAAAGTAGGTCTTGGCTTATCGTCATTACCTATATCTACTTCTACTAGATCATCAGCCAATGTAAACCCCTGTCCTAACTTTCCATCATCGGCGAACCTATCCATTAAAATTCCTCATCAGAACTGACTGCTTGGATCGGTGGAATTTCATAATCGGTAGCCTTGAGAAAATCTTTCTCCCAAACTTCCCCTGAAATGCATCTAGTCCTCTCATAAGTATCTGACTCTGCCGATGCAATAACATACGAAGAATCCCCGGGGACAATTTCAATCTTGTCACCTACCCACTGAACAAGGCATTGGTGCATTGTAGAAGGAATACAACAATTGGCATGAATCCAATCTCTCCCCAGTAGCAAATTGTATGCATCTTTTCCACAGATGACAAAGAAAGTTGTCGGCAAAGTCTTGCTGCCGATGGTCAGTTCAACACATATGGCCCCTTTAACTAGAGATATATTCCCTTCAAAATCTTTCAACATCATATCGGTCTTGGTCAAATCCTGATCTCCCTTGCCAAGCTTCCGATAGACTGCGTAAGGCATAATGTTGATAGCAGCTCCCCCATCAATGAGTATCTTGGACATCGGCTGCCCATCAACCCTGTCTTTGACAAACAAAGCTTTAAGATGTTGCCTTTCATCATCGGAAGGCTTCTCAAACATGGCTGTCATTGGATCAAGTGCTAACTGAGCTATCTGGTCAGAGAGATCTAATTCTTCATCATCACTAAAGGGTGCAAGAAACTCCATTGGCAATATAAATACCATGTTGACATCTGCCGATGGTCCTTTTCCTTTGTGATCCGATTGCTGCCGATTCTCAGACTTAGAAGAATTTTCTTCCCTATTTAATTCTTCCTGCCTTTCTTGCTACATCCTCCTTTCCTGTGTCCTTGTTAATCCTTCTGGACACCATTGGGGAAGTTGTGTCCTCTGCACTGGTTGATAGTGATTCTACCTTGATTCCACCCGATGAATGTTAGCATCCCTGCAGAAAACAAATTCATCGGGCACCCGGGCATTTGTCATTTCTTTAAGCTCCTCTTGGTTCCTTGGAAAATGCCCAACACGTCCACCAAGCCTGTCATGCACGCTGAGTCTACCCCCAGCCGATCATGAACTGACATTCTTCCCCTGATCGGCTCATTAAAGCGTCGATCATCATTGTGGAATCGTCGATTTGACCGATCACACCAATTATAACCATTGCATTCAGGGCAGTCTCAAACAGTTGGTAACTTGATGTTTTACTCCCAACAATGAATAAATAAGGGACAATTCCAGTGATCTTTGTGCCGATTCCACTCTTGTCGGCGTCTTTCTTCTTCTCGGCATCAATCCTCTTGCTGATGGCGGTACTGTTGACACTTGCTAACACCACTTGAATACTAGGTTGTCATCCCCAGCATGGCACTAGAGTGTACTATGGTATTTATACGCACATAGATAATCCGCAAGCGCACGGATACCGTTGAAGCTTTTACCCGGTTAAAGGTTTTATCGTATCCACAGGGAAACGGGAGAACTAATCTACGCTCTAACTTAACCAAGACAAATAGATAAGTGTAAATAGGAAAGATGGTAGAATCAAATAAGAACAATATTAAAGGTAAGATAACAGTGAGTGATAATATGGGAATAGAGAATAGAGCAATTCTAGTATATGGGCGATGGTAGCAGAATAGAGAGGGTAACTATGGTTTCTCTACTTCAAAGGGGTATGTCTATGTCTGGGACGAACCACGTGATAAGAGTACACCACAAAGGATGCTTATCCATAGGCCGATAAACCCTACCCGTCCTGCTAACGAGAGGTGGACTACAGAGAACCAACGTAACTGTCACCTACGCGGCCTACCACACGATCCAGCTAGACAGGGGATATCCACAAGTAATCTAGGTCTAAGCACCACGCTTACACCTATACTACAACTCTAACCTATAGCGTCCTATAGATTAGAAGTACTCAAAAGAGTTGTGAACCAGAACATACATGATTAGTAATTGCATAATGAATTAGAAGTAGATTACCAGAGTCATCCCATGAGCAAGCTTGATTAGAGCCTCATCATGACGAAGTACAACCGGAGGAAGAACCGACAGGCCGGCCTCTCCTCTAATCCTCCTTCGCTCTCCATCTTGCTACTATCTAGATCTACTCTAGTTTAGAGAAGAGAGGAGAGCTCTCATCTCTAAACCCTAGCTTTTGCTCTGTCTATGAATAATGAATAATGATCAAGGGGTGCCTCCTCCAGGTGCCAGGGGGTCTAGTTCTATAGTCCCCTCAAGTGAACCTGGGCCGTCGGATCAAACCGACATTGATCGTGTGGTTTTCCTTGAAGTATTAGGTCGGTGGAGCATGATCCGCGAAGTTGAAGCTGATTGGTTACTGTAGCTGGGCGGGCACCCAAGGGACTTGGGCGGGCGCCCTGCCCCCGGGCCCGATCGGCCTCCCATTCGTTCCCGTGGCTTCTGGAGTCTTCTAGATGGTAGAAAATTGCGCGGCACATTAATATCTCTATGTAAACCCGACGTGTGGGCCTTTCTTTCATATTTCCTGATAACCCCCTGCAGAAATAGACAAACACCAAAACTCGTGGAATTCTGTCAGATAAAACCCTAAGTCTAGATGTTGATTTCATTTGGATCCTTTTCTTTGTTTATTTGATAATTAAATTTGATACTTAAGGACCGTCAACAGGTACCGATCTTAATGTTGCTGCCATGTTTCCCGATGCTGTCTATGAGTGATCACAATGCAGGATCGAGGATGTAACACCCGGCCCAATGCTTAATAGGATTAATAGCAGACTCATACTAACAAGTTGCAACTTCTTTTCCGGGAGCCCATCTCCAAAGAACTCTAAAGTTAAGCGTGCTTGGCCTAGAGTAATTTAGGGATGGGTGACCGACCGGGAAGTACTTCCCGGGTGCGCATGAGTGAGGACAAAGTGTGCAGAAAAGACTAGTGTTGGGCTGTGGGGGCTGTCTATGTCTTAGAAAAGCTGCCAGATGTAAGCGGGCCCGGCCTCGTGGAGGCGGGACGTTACAGAATGGTATCAGAGCCGACTCTCGCGGTTTCACGGGCGCGTGTGTCGCAGTTGCGCAGGCATGGTGTGCATGGCTGGTGTGGACCCAGAGTGGTCACACAGCATGGCACATGCGCTGGCACTGGATGCACGGACGTGGCCAAGAGAGGACGTTCCTGGCTTGGGGTTGATCGACGAGGACGTCGATCTCTTAAGGGGGTGAGGATGTAACACCCGGCCCAATGCTTAATAGGATTAATAGCAGACTCATACTAACAAGTTGCAACTTCTTTTCCGGGAGCCCATCTCCAAAGAACTCTAAAGTTAAGCGTGCTTGGCCTAGAGTAATTTAGGGATGAGTGACCGACCGGGAAGTACTTCCCGGGTGCGCATGAGTGAGGACAAAGTGTGCAGAAAAGACTAGTGTTGGGCTGTGGGGGCTGTCTATGTCTTAGAAAAGCTGCCAGATGTAAGCGGGCCCGGCCTCGTGGAGGCGGGACGTTACAGAGGAGGTCTCCTAGAGCTGCTACCCTCCTCAATCAAACCTTTGCCCTTGGCGTCATCGGTAGTAACCTGATGCTGGGGATCCACCGATGCGTTTCTCTCAGCTGTTTCTGATGTCAAGACCTTGGTCTTACCTTTGGCATCCAGCATGTTTGCGGGGAAAGGATGTTGATCAATCTTCATCGGCTTCTGAGTTTTGGAATTATCAAACTGTCGAGGGTATCAACAAGGGGTACCCTCACCAATGCGTATAACGAGACCATCCGTACACACGCGCGGCCATCGATGGCCGCGGCCTCGAAGACGGAAATAGCGTCGAGCGAATCGGTCAGGGCTCGAGCGACAACTGCCGTCGAATACGGAAGCGGGCTCGAGCGAACCGAGAGGCGTCGAGCGCAAGGACACTGTCCGCCGCCTGACGCGCGCACGAGATCCAGGGCACTTAATGCACCTGACGCTTCCCCACCTAACACATGGGTCACGGGAGGCGTGATAGGGAACAAGCTTATGTCCCATCGTTGTTTTTGCAGCCTTCCCACCGAACAACCCAGGGCGTGTCAGGACGCAGGAAACAAGGATGGAACGTCTAATCGAGACCCCCTCGAGACACCCAAGGTCAGCGCTCCAGATATCAGCAAATTACACGGCGTCCGACCCTCGACCGAACAGGGACCCTTCCTAGGGACGAGTTGGGCGTCGACTGACGACACCACAACTGCCCCGCCGAATCTGCCGCCATACCGTACAAGCGTGCGACCTCAGAGCCAGCGCGAGGCGGCGGGCAGGGTAGGACGCAGAAGAACGCGTAATCATCACCGGGCTATCAAGATGGGACGGCTCGAGGCCATGTCGTACGGAAGCCTCGAGTAGGTCGGCGCTCCATGCGGCTATCGACCCCTACCCTAACATCTACGCATGTACCCTAGGTCTCTCCTTGGAGCTATAAAAGGAGAGACTCAGGAATAGATCAGCAGAGGATGAGGACCCAAGACCACGCTCATACGTAGTAGAGCTCCACACTTCATACCACGCTTGTATTCGCCCCTGTACAAGCACTAAGGTGCAAGATAATACAAACTCTCTCCCCCCGCTGGACGTAGGGCCTTCTCTTGCCCGAACCAGGATAAACCTCTGTGTCTTCTTGCATTACCATCCGGGAAAGGGAGCACGCATACAAATTTACTTGTTGGTGTGACCCCCCGGGGGAAAAACACCGACAGTTGGCGCGCCAGGTAGGGGTCCAGCGTGTTTTTCATCGATTTCCCACTCCTTTCCGGATGGCTACTCTTGCCTCGCCGTTTCCGTGCTCCACGGTGATTTGGTTTGGGAGTCTCGAGTTCATGTCTACGGGCTCCGGCTACGACATGATCTTGCTCTCAGTCAAAGGACCAGGAGGAGCCCGCGTTACGCCAGCACGGTTGAAGGCCCCGAGACGCCCTCACCACCACGCCTCCCCGCCTAAGAAGAGGCGCGGACAGCACCACCGCGGCCCCTCTGCTTCAGCACGACCAACAACTCGTGCGAGGCAGGACGTAGGCCACAAGTCGGCAGCACCGTGTGACGGAGCAACAAGCGCGACGACTCAGCACCGCGCGACGACGGGAGGTGACACGTCTCGCGCGCTCTCCCCCACCGCTGCTAGGCTACTTCCACACGGGTTGTTCACTCCAAGAGCGGCACTGCCGTTTGGATTGGACAACGCCGCGGCGTCGCTCGCCAGGGCAATATGCCCAAACGCCCAGACGTACGTAGAAAGACCAATGGTCCTCCCATGTAGCTCTGAAGCACGGCGGCCGGCGTCCGAGCTGCCGGACCTTTCCCGAGTACAAGGCCTCCGTCGTCTAGGCCCCGGACGAAACTCGATCACCTCCCTCAGGCAACGATTGCTGAAGGAAGGACGCGGGCGTTTTTACGCCGCCGAACCGGACTCCGACTCCGAGACAGATAGCTATGACCCTACGAGGGAATGATATCACATCGACGGGGTGGTAGAAACTACTGACGAGACACGGGATGCTGCGGCGGGTGGTCGAGCCCCCGCGGCGCGAGAAGACCCCAGGACGCCTGGGAACGACGGACAGGTCGACCCCCCTCCTCAGGAAGACAGAACCGCGCAGCTCGCGCAGCTGCGGGAGCTCAAGATGAAGCTTGACGAAGATCGCGAGCGCCTCGTCCTGCTCGAGCAAATCCTCGAGCAAGACCTGCCCTACCCGCCGGGCGGAAGCGTCCGCAGACGCGCTCGAAAGGTGCATCGACAGATCGTCGGCGACGCAGAGCCAGAACAACCCGTCAGCCGTTTCCCTCGAGCAGGCCAGAATGTAGTGGCAGCGACGATGCTGCTACGTAATATGCCAGAGCCGTCAAATTCCCAGGCCCGACGCATTCGAGATGAGGTACAGACATTGCTCCAGGTGGCGGCGGTTCAACAAGCCGAAAGTTCGGCGTCTCGACGACGAGGAGCTGCCACAGAGAAGCACGACGAACAGCCTCTAAACGAAGAGGAGGTGTCAGTCCATCAACAACCTCCCCCTCGAGGTAGAAAGACCGCTCTCATCCTCCCCGTCGACAATCAACGTCGACACGACGCACGGCACGACATCAAAGAAAATCGACGCCGCCGGCACGGAGACGCGGAAGAGCGCGGTTATAGCGCGCATCGCGGTGGGAGATACGACAGTGACGAGGACCGGGTGGCCCCCGAGCCACCAGACCCTCGGGTGTTCAGCAGGGCGATCCGCAGCACGCCCCTGCCCAATCCATTTCGACCCCCGACCAGCATCGCGAAGTACAATGGGGAGACCAAACCAGAGTTGTGGCTGGCCGACTTCAGGCTGGCCTGTCAGCTAGGTGGCGCTCGAGGTGATGATCGAGCCATCATCAGACAGCTACCCCTTTTCCTCTCCGCCACCGCCCGTCGATGGCTCGAGGAACTCCCTAATCAGATCCACAACTGGGTGGATCTTGTTAAAGTCTTCGAGGGTAACTTCAAAGGGAACTACATACGGCCAGGGAACTCGTGGGACCTCAGCAAGTGCAAGCAGAAGTCAGGAGAAACTCTTCGGGAGTATGCTCGACGTTTCTCGAAGCAGCGCACTGAGCTGCCGCACATCCCTGACCACGACGTCATCTTGGCGTTTGTCTCGGGCACCACCAGTCGAGACTTGGTGCGGGAATTAGGTCGCAATCGACCTCAGACCGTCGACGAGCTGATGGACGTAGTAGCCAACTACGCGGCAGGGGAGGAGGCAGTCGGCGCCTTCTTCAGCTCAGAAGGAAGGAAAGGCAAGCAGCCCGTCGATGAAGATGGGACCCTCAGTCGAGGCCTCAAGAAGAATAAAAAGAAGCAGAAAGTGCGGCAGTTCCACCGGGAAGATTCCGATGACAACCTTGTCGCCGCCATGGATCGAAAGAAGCCTCGAGGCCCTCCAGATGGAGGCATCTTTGACAAGATGTTGGAGGAGCCGTGCCCTTACCATAAGGGAGGCGCCAACCACAAGCTCAAGGACTGTCGTATGCTGAGAAAGCATTTCGACGGTCTGGGGTTCAAAAAAGATACGCGTGATGACTCCAAGAAAGAGAAGGCTGGCAGCAAGGAGGACAACAAAGATGACGACGGCTTCCCCGCCGTCCACGACTGCTACATGATCTATGGCGGGCCCTCGACTCAATTAACCATGAGGCAGCGCAAAAGGGAGCGTCGCGAAGTCTTTGCGGCAAGAATGGCGGTGCCCCAGTACCTTAGCTTGTCAAGCACTCCTATCACTTTCGACCGAGAGGACCACCCCGACAAGGTAGTCGCCCCAGGCGTCTACCCGCTCGTCGTCGACCCCATCATCGTCAACACCCGACTCTCGAAAGTGCTGATGGATGGTGGCAGCAGCCTCAACATCATCTACCTCGAGACCCTCGACCTCCTCGGCATCGATAGAGGACGCCTCCAGCCAAGCGCCGGCGGTTTCCATGGCGTCGTGCCAGGGAAAAAGGCACTGCCAGTAGGTCGAATTGACCTACCGGTCTGCTTCGGCACAGCGGCCAACTTCAGGAAGGAGACCCTCACCTTTGAGGTGGTTGGGTTCCGAGGCACGTACCACGCCATCATCGGGCGCCCGGGCTACGCCAAGTTCATGGCTATACCCAACTACACCTACTTGAAGCTGAAGATGCCTGGTCCCAAAGGTGTCATCACTGTCAGCTCCTCCTTCGAGCACGCGTACGAGTGCGACGTCGAGTGCGTCGAGTACGGGGAAGCGGTCGAGAGCTCCACCGAGCTCGTTGCGAAGCTCGAGGCCATGGCCGCTGAAGCTCCAGAGCCTAAGCGTCGTGCGGGCAGCTTCGAGGCGGCGGAAGGAACCAAGAAGATCCCGCTCGACCCCAACAACTCCGACGGCAAAGTGCTGACGATTAGCGCCGACCTCGACCCCAAATAGGAAGCCGTGCTCGTCGACTTTCTCCGTGCAAATGCTGATATGTTTGCATGGAGTCCCTCGGACATGCCAGGCATACCGAGGGAAGTCGCCGAGCACTCCTTGGAGATTCGAGCCGGTTCCAAGCCAGTGAAGCAGCGGTTGCGCCGATTCGATGAGGAGAAGCGCAAGATCATTGGCGAGGAAGTCCACAAGCTTTTGACGGCCGGATTCATCAAGGAGGTTCATCATCCTGATTGGTTAGCAAACCCTGTATTAGTTAAGAAAAAGAATGGGAAAACGAGGATGTGTGTCGATTATACTAGTCTGAATAAAGCATGTCCAAAAGTTCCCTTTCCATTGCCACGCATTGATCAGATTGTCGATTCTACCGCGGGATGTGAAACCCTTTCTTTCCTTGATGCACCAAATAAAAATGAAGGAGTCCGACCAGCTCGCGACCTCTTTCATCACGACTTTTGGGATGTATTGCTATGTAACCATGCCATTTGGGCTTCAAAACGCGGGAGCCACGTATCAACGTTGCTTGCTCCACGTATTTGGCGAACATATAGGGTCAACGGTCGAGGCCTACGTCGACGACATTGTCGTCAAGTCAAAGCGACGAGGGGACCTAATCCAGGACCTCGAGATCGCTTTTAGCCGTCTACGTGCCAACCGGATCAAGCTTAATCCCGAGAAGTGCGTTTTCGGTGTGCCTCGAGGCATGCTCCTGGGCTACATCGTTTCGCAGCGCGGCATCGAGGCCAACCCCGAGAAAGTCTCGGCCATCACGAGGATGGGGCCGATCCGAGACATCAAGGGTGTGCAGAGAGTCACGGGATGCCTGGCAGCTCTGAGCCGTTTCATCTCGAGACTAGGAGAAAAGGCGTTACCATTGTATCGACTCCTGAAGAAGGCCGAGCGCTTTTCTTGGACCCCCGAGGCCGAGGAAGCACTTGAAAGGCTGAAGAAGACGCTGACCTCGGCACCAGTCCTGGTTCCACCTCAACCTGCAGAGCCGCTACTCCTCTACGTCGCATCGACGGCTCAGGTCGTCAGTGCGGCAGTGGTGGTTGAAAGACAAGAGGAGGGTCATGCGCTGCCGGTCCAAAGGCCAGTCTATTTCGTCAGCGAGGTGCTTTCGGAGACCAAGGCGCGTTATCCCCAAATCCAGAAGCTGATCTACGCCGTAATCCTTGCCCGCCGCAAGCTGCAGCATTACTTCCTTGGCCACCCCATCACGGTGGTCTCGTCCTTTCCTTTAGGCGAAATAATCCAGAGCAAAGAAGCCACGGGAAGAATAGAAAAATGGTCGGTCGAGCTCATGAGTGAGACTCTCACTTATGCGCCTCGCAAGGCCATCAAATCGCAGGCCCTGGTAGACTTCATCGCAGAATGGACGGACACCCAGCTCCCCCCGACCCAGGTCCAGGCGGAACTATGGACGATGTATTTCGATGGGTCACTCATGAAAACTGGAGCCGGAGCCGGCCTGCTGTTCATCTCACCCTTGGGCGTCCACGTGAGGTACGTAATCAGGATTCATTTTGCCGCATCTAACAATGTCGCAGAATACGAGGCCCTCGTCAACGGTCTCAAGATCGCTATCGAGTTAGGAGTCCGACGCCTCGACGTCTGAGGTGACTCCCAACTCGTCATCGACCAAGTAATGAAAACCTCGAGCTGCCACGACCCAAAAATGGAAGCGTACTGCAAGGAGGTCCGTCGACTCGAGGACAGGTTCCACGGTCTCGAGCTTGTCCATATCGCTCGACGCTACAACGAGGCAGCCGACGAACTCGCCAAGATCGCATCGACCAGAGGCACGGTGCCGCCTGATGCATTCTCAAAAGATCTTCACGAGCCATCCGTCGACCTAGGCACGGGGGCTGGCGTCGACGTCACCACCGCCCAACCAACCAATGCTGTCGATACGCTCTTGATGGTGGAAGAGATGATGGAGATAGAACGACGACCAGGTCGACCATTCGATTGGCGCACACCGTTCCTCGACTGCCTTATCCGCGGCGAGTTGCCAGAAGACAGGTCAGAAGCTCGTCGTATCGCTCGACGGGCCAAATCATATGTGATCTATGGCGAAGACAACGAGCTATATCGACGGAGCCCGACGAGGGTCTTACAACGTTGCATCACCATGGAAGAAGGCCGAAAACTCCTCGATGACCTGCACTCGGGGGCTTGCGGTCACCACGCCGCTCCACGGACCCTTGTAGGGAACACTTTTCGACAAGGCTTCTACTGGCCAACGGCCGTGGCGGACGCCATCGAGCTCGTACGATCATGTCACGGGTGTCAGTTCTACGCCAAGCAGACGCATCTTCCTGCCCACGCTCTTCAGATGATCCCCATTACCTGGCCTTTTGCGGTGTGGGGGCTCGATTTAGTAGGACCTCTACAAAAGGCGAAAGGAGAATTCACCCATTTGCTGGTGGCCATTGACAAGTTCTCCAAATGGATCGAGGCTTGACCCATCACCAACATCCGCTCCGAGCAGGCCGTCCTTTTCTTCACCGACATCATCCATCGGTTTGGGATCCCCAATGTCATCATCACCGACAACGGCACCCAGTTCACCGGCAAAAAATTCTTGGACTTCTGCGATCGGCATCACATCCGTGTGAACTGGTCTGCAGTAGCCCACCCTCGAACTAACGGCCAAGTCGAGCATGCCAACGACATGATTTTGCAAGGACTCAAGCCAAGGATCTACAATCGATTGAAGAAATTCGGCAAAAAATGGGTCGAGGAGCTTTCCTCAGTCCTATGGAGCCTTAGGACAACACCAAGCAGGGCCACAAAATACACCCCGTTCTTCATGGTCTACGGCTCTGAGGCTATCCTCCCCACAGACCTCGAGTATGGGTCACCTCGACTCAAGGCCTACAACGAGCAATCGAACAAAGAGACTCAAGAAAACGCGGTCGACCAACTTGAGGAGGCTAGAGACATGGCCCTCCTCAACTCTGCCAGATATCAGCAAAGGCTTCGACGCTACCACGACAAGCATGTGCGCAAGAGGGACCTCAACGTGGGCGACCTAGTCCTACGACGCCGGCAAAGCAATCAGGGACGCCACAAGCTGACTCCGCCTTGGGAAGGTCCGTACGTAGTGGCCGAGGTCCTGAAGCCGGGAACGTACAAGCTGGCGGACGAAAAGGGGGCAATTCTCACCAACGCATGGAACATCGAACAGCTACGTCGATTCTACCCCTAGAAGTTCCAAACTTATGTTCCTGCTTACGTTTTATACCGAGACTTTGTAAACGAATGAATGAATAAATAAAGTCCTTCCCTCGAAGCAATTCTTCTTTCTTTGTGCCGAGAAGATTAATAAGTCACGATCTCGACGTTAAAAGGGGGCGCCGACTATGACCCATCATAGTCAGCACCCCCTCGGGGGCTACTAGGGGGACGACCCCCCCCCGAGTATCGAAAAAACCAATAAGTCTTCTTTTCTTACGTAGTAAACCTTGCACGGTTCAAGTAGCTAAGGCGCCTCGAGCCCCTCAAAGGCCGAGGGACAACGAGCTGGAGAACTCCTACGCCCCCGGGCTACGGAAACTCTACTCACTTCCCCACCATTGAAGTGATCGAGGTGGTCTTTTACGAAAAATCGAGCAAGGGATACAAACGTAGGCGCAAAGAAAAACGAAAGCATCAAGCGGAAAGACCAAATAAGCATTTAACAATTACGAAAGTGATACAGCATCAGTTACCCACAGAATTAACAAAGTATCGTACAAGGGGCCTCAGGCGCCCCGAGCAGGCTCGCAGGCCTCAGTTCGCGGCACGATCTTCACCGCCTTCGCCTCCGCCCGAGCTAGCCTCAGGAGGGAGTACCTCTGGCTCGAAAAGCTTGGCCAACCTTTCCCCAGGAGCCTCCGCGTCGTCGATCAAGGCATGGAGCCTCTCCTCGTTCTCCGCGTCGTTCTTGGAGATGTCGGTGACGAAGCCATGGGACACCACCTCCATGTCGTAGGAGAAGCTCGAGCAGACAACCGCCATCGCCCGCTTCACCCCGATGTGGAGGGCGTCCCGCACCCGATCTCGCAGCGTCGCACCTATGTAGCACAACTGGTCGACCAGGGCGTCGCCTCGAGCGTCCTCCCTCGACTCATCCATAGGCTCGACCTCCCAAGAGGTCGAGAGATCACTTATCACCGTCCGCACTCGATGGTTCAAAGCAACCTCCGCCTCGAGCTGAGCCTTGGCGTTGCGAGCCTCGGCTTGGGCGGCCAGGAGTTCGTCCTTGAGCCCTGTAAAAGCCAATATAAAGAGACCTTAGGAAAAACTAAGCACACCGCGGAAAAAGAAATCTGATAGAGGAAACATACCGCGTACGGTCTCCTCGAGGGCCGTGTTCTCGCCGACCAGCCTGGTGTTGGCCCCCTCGATCTCTTTGTTGGAGCGTGCCAGCTCGGTGTTGGCAACGCGGAGATCCTCGATCGCCTTGCCAGCCTGAGCAATGGCCCCACTCTTCTCCAGCAATTCTCCCTTCAGACGCTCGACGTCGTTAGAGAGACTGCGGGATCGAGCTCGCTCCGCCTCGAGATCTTCGAGGGCCTTCTTCTTGGCTTCCTCCGCGGCGCCCCTGGCGACCTCGCCGTTCACATGCTCCACCTTCATCTTTCGGAAGGACTCTCGGAGAGAGTCCAGGTCAGATTTAAGGAGGCCCTTCTCCTTGTCCAGATCCGCGATAACGCTCTTGTAGGACAGGGCCTCCTCCCGGGCTCTGGACGCGGCTTCCTCGACCGTAAGAGCCCGCTCCCGTAACTGCATCGTCTCCTCCTCCACCTTCTTCGAGGCCTCTCGGGCCTCGGCCAAAGCAGCCTCCCTCGCCTTCTTCTCCTCCTCAAGTGCTATGAGATCTTTGTAAGCTTTAAGGAGCTTTTCCTGCGACTCGAGGAGTTGATCCTTGAGGAGGGGGAGCTGCTCCCAACCGCCCCTCGTGGCGTGTATGAAGCTGGACTTTATGCGGGAGGTCTCTTTCATATCCTGTGAATCCAGGGTCGGATGGATTAGAATACAGAAACCAGAAAGCACCATGAGGATTGGAGTTCGAGAAACACTTACGAAATAAGCCGGGCCGAGCCCGTTGTTGATAACGTCCGAGAGGAGCCCCACCACATGCTTCATCCAAAGGCGGAGCTCCTCGACGTGTTCCCACTTCACCGCCTCCTTCCGATCGTCGAGGAAGATGTCGGGCTCGGACGGGTCGTGGGAGGCCCGGATACGGATGCGGTCGGGGCACCAGTGCTCCATCTCCCGGTCAGCCCGCGCCTTAACGCCGCGGATGAGGCCCTCGACGGTCTCGAGGGAGCCCCCATGGCGCAGGAACAGGTCGACGAGGCATGGGAACCGTCCGTCGTCGTCCACCGTATTCCAGGTTCCATCCTTGCTCCCCGATGCCCCAATTTCATCCTCCTCGGAAGGGAAGCGGTCCTCCCACGCCCGACGTTCCCGGAGGAACCCTGGGGCGATCCCGTCCATGCCGTAAATTGTCCTCTTGATATCGGACTCGGGGTCGGGGGGCGTGCGCTTCAGGCAGGCGAGCGCCACCACTCCATCCGCTCGCCCCGGCTCTGCCCGGATCGCGGCAGGTGCCCCCGGGAGGAGCCACGCCGGGGTTGGGGGGCCGTACACCGGCAGGTCCTCCTCCTCGCCGAGCTCTTGCGGCTCCGGTGACACCGGCTGGGCCGGACCTTGAGGCGGAGGCTCGAGCGGTCCCTCCTCTTGGCCCGCCTGCTGCTGCTGTTGCTGCGGCGGTGGTTGCTGTTGCTGCTGCTGCGGTTGCAGCTGCGGTTGTTGCTATTGCTGCTGCCGCTGTTGTTGTTGCTGCTGTTGCTCATGCTCCTGTGGCTGCCGCGCCGCCTCGCGCTCCCGCTGTTCATCCTCCTCCCTCTTCTTTTTCTGCTCCTCGAGGGTGCGGAGGCCGGCGGGCCAGGGAGTTGATCCCGCGACGTTGGGGTTCGACGCTTCCTCCTCCATAGGGCGAGCGCCCCCAGACGCTTCGTTACCATCGGACGTATCGCTGATGGTGATGGGTTCCCCCTCGACCCCCAATCGAGGGGGCTCAGGGGCTCCCTCCGACGCTTGCGTGTGGGGCGCCTCATCACGAGTCGGCGGCGACGGAGTAGGCGCGGGACGAGACGGAGCCTTCTCGACGCCGGCTGGAGGTTGGGAGCTGGGGGAGCCTACGAAACAAAGGGTAAGGGTCAGACGTTATGATAACCGACACAAGAACACCGCAACGCCCAGAAATAAATTACGAACCTGGTTCCTTGGAGGCGGCACCCGTTTTGAGCCTCTTTGCCGTGGATGGTTGGGCCTGCTCAAGGGTCCGCTTTAGCCTGAGAAAAGGTTGGCATATGAGGAAAGGTGGAAGAATGGGAAGACAAAAACCGCAACATCAAAAAGGCTTACCCCACAGGGAGAACGGCTCGCCTCCCGCCACCCCGACCAGTGGGCCTCGAGCCACCCCGCGTCAGGGCTCCAGGCCCCTCGAGGGCAGGCACTGGCCTAGGCACGTCGGTCCCCGCCTGGCGGGCGCCGGGACTGGCGCTCCTACGGCCGGCATCTCCTTTCTCAGAGGCCGCGGCGCGACCACGAGTTAGTGGCCCCGACGCCTGGGGCCTAACCAGACCGCTCTCCCTGGGCACCGGGGGAGGGCGCGGTGCGTCTTGGCCCGCCTTGGGCGCGGGAGGGGTGTCGGCCCGGGGGCGACGAGATCCGCTCGGACCCTCCTCTGGCGCCTCCGTCCGGGGGGCGTCGACGTCACCTCGAGGCGGGCCCCCGAGAATCCGATCGAGACGCGACGCCATCCCCTCAGAGTCGTCGCTGTCCTCGTCGTCATCGTCATCATCGTTAGGAGATTCTTCCTCAGGCTCCCCCCTCTGCCTGGATTTGGCTCGACGCGCCTCTAATGCTTGGCGGTCGAGGTTCTTCTTCTTCTCCCCCTCCTTTGCAGAGTCCTTGGCAGACTTTAGCTTTTCGGCAGATTGGCGCCGTTTGTCACGATCGACCTCGTCCTCCTTTACCGGAGGCCTCGAGGACCGGACATCAATCCGACCCTGCCAAAACAAAGGTAGACTCAAAAAAAGAGAGGGGAGAAAGGAAACCCAAAATCGAGGCTGCGCACAAGAAGAAAGCGTACCAGATCGATCGAGCCTGCGTCTGGTCTCATGGGGAAGCCGTTAACGTGCTCCGGCTGAAAATCACCGGCAATTGCAGCCCTGACTCGGGCCGCGACTTCGTCGTCCGCCGGAGCCTCGTTGGACATCCGACACGCCTCGAGGTCCCGAGATGAGACGCCAGGGCCCATCTCGTCCATCCTCAACGGTCGAGACATCAAAGGGAGAACTCTCCGGTGATGGACGGCCGAGAGGACGAGAGCGGCAGTCAAACCCTCCTGGCGAAGCTTCTTCAGGGCGTCGAGGAGGGGGTCGAGCCGAGATTGATGAGCTTGGACGACGCCGTATGTCCAGTCCGCTGGACGCTCCATGATCAGACGGCCCGAATAGGAAGGCAGGAGGTTGTCATCGTTCCGCAGGTAAAACCACTGGGAGTCCCAGCCGGCGTGGTTGGTCGATAACCCTACCGGGATGTACTCCCGCGGCCTGTCCGTCTTCCCCGTCTTCTGAACCAGATTGAGGCATCCCGCCCGCACGGGCTTCCTTACGCCCGTGGTTCCGGTGGGGGCATGGAAAAGCTCGCCCCTGTAGAGGTGGAGCCACAGCTCCCAGTGCGGCATCATCCCCAAGTAGCCCTCACACACGGCGGCGAAGACCGCCGCTACGGTGATGGCGTTCGGAGAGAAGTGCTGGAGCTCCACCCCATAATGGAAGCAGAGGGCCCGCATGAAGCGGCTCGGGGGCGCGCCCAGACCGTGGCGGTGGAACTTGGCGAACGAAACCACGTAGCCCTCGGGCGGCTGAGGCCCCCTGTGACTCGCCGGCGGCGCGATCCACTCTGGCGACGATAGCGAGGTACGGCGGCGCAGCAGTCCCTCTTTCTCGAGCTCTAACAGCCGGCGCTCCGTCATCAACGACGGGCGCCAGTCGTCGGCGGCGACGAGTCTTACAGGCATCTCGGCTGGAGGGACGGTGGATTCACTACAGCTCGAGGAGGCGTGTGCGCACGAGACGGCGAGAAAGCAAAGGCAACGAGAGAATAAAAGCGAGAAGGCGGAAGGGAGAGGAACGGCGGCGACGCCACGACGTATTTATAGGCAGCAGTCCTCCAATGGACAGATCCGAGAAATAAGGTAACTCCCTCCCTTAAATGCGCCACCTAATCGTCTCTTCCCCGCCGATACAGTGTCGCAACGTCACTTACCTCAAAAGGTGCGCCCAACGGGCAGAAAGACGAACCGACACGGCAGCTTCCTTACTTCGTAAGCCAAGGTATGCGCCCACGATAGTCTCGAGAGGTCGATGGCTGGCCCGTCGAAAGGGTTCGACAGCCGATCTCGAGCACCAAGAGTCAGGGATCCCCAGCGAGTGGTCGAAAATCGAGGCCCGCCTCGAGGACTCGCTGGCGATGTCCAAGGTAGGGTCGAGACAGTCGAGAGGAATCCCCCCGAAGGGAGGCATCGAGCCGCTGGACTCTATCGAATGAGACCGGTATCCCCGACCACGTCGACCCTGCTTTATGAGAACGCCTCCGGGCTACAGCTGACCCCCTCGAAAGGGGCACAGGTTCTCACTTGGACTACCCGCTAGGAACTCAATCTGGGGAGGAAGACGCTCGCTCTATCGAGAGTACGTCGAAACCTCCACGCAAGGAAAAGCCGAACAGAACCTTCCACCACGGGTGTTGACAGCGTTTCTGCAAATTTGGCAAAATAACCCTCGGAGGAGTTAAATACTCCCTCGAGGGCTCGGGGGCTACCCCCGCGGGGTCGCTCGCGCGCCCCCGTGGAAGCTCGACCGTAAAAACGAAAGTCTCCACTCGAGCGCCAGCGCTCGAATGAAGACTCGGGGGCTACTGTCGAGGGTATCAACAAGGGGTACCCTCACCAATGCGTATAACGAGACCATCCGTACACACGCGCGGCCATCGACGGCCGCGGCCTCGAAGACGGAAATAGCGTCGAGCGAATCGGTCAGGGCTCGAGCGACAACTGCCGTCGAATACGGAAGCGGGCTCGAGCGAACCGAGAGGCGTCGAGCGCAAGGACACTGTCCGCCGCCTGACGCGCGCACGAGAGCCAGGGCACTTAATGCACCTGACGCTTCCCCACCTAACACATGGGTCACGGGAGGCGTGATAGGGAACAAGCTTATGTCCCATCGTTCTTTTTGCAGCCTTCCCACCGAACAACCCAGGGCGTGTCAGGACGCAGGAAACAAGGATGGAACGTCTAATCGGGACCCCCTCGAGACACCCAAGGTCAGCGCTCCAGATATCAGCAAATTACACGGCGTCCGACCCTCGACCGAACAGGGACCCTTCCTAGGGACGAGTTGGGCGTCGACTGACGACACCACAACTGCCCCGCCGAATCTGCCGCCATACCGTACAAGCGTGCGACCTCAGAGCCAGCGCGAGGCGGCGGGCAGGGTAGGACGCAGAAGCACGCGTAATCATCACCGGGCTATCAAGATGGGACGGCTCGAGGCCATGTCGTACGGAAGCCTCGAGTAGGTCGGCGCTCCATGCGGCTATCGACCCCTACCCTAACATCTACGCATGTACCCTAGGTCTCTCCTTGGAGCTATAAAAGGAGAGACTCAGGAATAGATCAGCAGAGGATGAGGACCCAAGACCACGCTCATACGTAGTAGAGCTCCACACTTCATACCACGCTTGTATTCGCCCCTGTACAAGCACTAAGGTGCAAGATAATACAAACTCTCTCCCCCCGCTGGACGTAGGGCCTTCTCTTGCTCGAACCAGGATAAACCTCTGTGTCTTCTTGCATCACCATCCGGGAAAGGGAGCACGCATACAAATTTACTTGTTGGTGTGACCCCCCTGGGGAAAAACACCGACACAAACTTAATTCTCCCTGATTCTATAGCCAATTGCAGCTGCTGCCTGAACACTTTGCACTCATTTGTGTTGTGCGATGTTGCATTATGCCACTTGCAATATTTGATCTTTTTCAACTCTTTTGCCGATGGAATCACATGATTAGGTGACAGCTTAATCTGCCCCTCTTGAAGGAGAAAATCAAATATCCTATCGGCCTTGGTAATATCAAAGGCAAACTTTTCTAGTTCTTTCTGGCCAAAAGGACACGACATCGGCTTTTTGTTCTTTACCCATTCCGCTAAGCCGATGACTGGTTCTTCATCAGAATCTAAACTCGTTGCCTCATCAACAAACGACACCTTTTTGTTCCAAGCTTTCCTAGGTTCAAAAGCCTTGATATCTTCATCAGAAATCCTCTGCACCAAATGACTCAGACTTTCAAACTCTTGAGAAGCATACTTATCTTTGATGTGTGGCAACAATTCCTGAAAATCCAAATCGGCTAGTTGCCGATCATCTAGAACCAAACTGTAACATTTATTTTTAACATCCCGCAACCTCTGTACAAAGCTCTCAACCGATTCATCATTGTGCTGCCTCAGCCTTACTAAATCGGTAATATTCTTTTCATGGACCCCAGAAAAGAAATACTTGTGGAACTGCTTCTCTAGATCGGCCCAAGTGAAGGGTCGAGATGGCGGACTAGAGGGGGGTGAATAGTCCTTTCTAAAACTTATCGCACCGGCTAACCGAAACAAATGCGGAATTAAAACTTTCGATCTAGCCAAGACTACACCCCTCTATCTAAGTTCTTTAGCACCTGGAAAAGATCCTAAACAAGCAGGCAAGGTGCTACCTTAGCAAGAGCTCACCTAATCAATTCTAGGAGCAAGGTCACACAAACCTATGCAACTAGTACTTTGCAAACCGGGGGAGCTCCTACACAAACTAGTGAGGCAAAGCACACAAAGCCTAAGCTCACTAGTAACCTCAATAACAAGGCAACCAATGCCAAATTAGAGAGCGCAAATTACTTAGCTACACAAACTAAGCAATGTGACTAACAAGGTTACACAAACCAAATTAGTCACGCAAGGGAACTACTTCTAGCTACACAAGCAAGAAGGTAACTAGCAAGCTACACAAGCTAACTAATTACAAGAGCAACTACACAAGCACAAATATATGAATGTAAATACAAGCTTGTGTTAGGGACTTGCACACCAACGGAAAGAACAAAGTTGACACGATGATTTTCTCCCGAGGTTCACTTGGTTGCCACCAAGCTACGTCCCCGTTGAGACAAGCTCCAAAGTTGCCGCCGGTCCTCTTGCTAGTGGTGACCCGCAAGTCACACTCTCCCATGTGGAGTGCTTACCACAAGCTCTAGCACTTGACCCGGCCGGACCACTTGTCGCTCTTCACGTCTCGCTCAACTAGAGTTGCTCTTTGCGATCCCCGCAGGGTGAGCACCGTACCCCTCACAATCTCTTCTCCGGAGCACCGCACAATCTCCTTGCGTGCTTCGACGGAGTCACAAGCCACCAAGCCGTCTAGGAGGTGGCAACCTCCAAGAGTAACAAGCACCACCGGCTTGCAACACGAACACCTAGTGCCACTCGATGCAATCTCTCAAAGCAACGCACTAGAATCGCTCACTCACACAATCGGATGATCACTATCAAGCATATGTGAGTTAGAGGCTTCACTAGCACTCCCCAAGCATGGACACTAAGTCCCAAGGGTGCTCAGCACCAGCCAAGGCTGGCCACCACTTCTATTTATAGCTCCAAGGGCTAAACTAGCCGTTGCCCCTTTACTGGGCAAAACACGAGGGCACTAGACGCTCACAGGGAGCCACCGGACGCTCAACCCCCAGCGTCCGGTGCTCGGGCGTCGGCCATGTGTCACTAGCCGTTTGAACTCGAACGTTGCCGCCAACGGCTACTGCGCACGCGCGCCTGCACAGCACCACCGGACGCTCTACTGCGTCACACCGGACGCGTCCGGTGCTCACCGGACTCGTGCGCAGAGAGCTCCGCAAACTCGCACGGTCACCAGACGCAAGCCACCGGACGCACCCTGAGCGTCTGGTGCTCACCGGTCAGGAACAACTCTTGCGCACTCGCTAACGTCACGCACCACCGGACGCTCGAACAGTAACCGCCCAGCGTCCGTTGCCAGCGTCCGGTGCGCTCTGCTCACTGAGTCAAAGACACCACACCGGATGCTCTGGACCAGCGTCCGGTGCTGCCAACACCAGCGTCCGGTAACACTCCCGCAACTTCTCCAAAAATTCCCACCGGCGAAATAGAAAATATACATTTAATCTTCTCAAAAGTGCCTCTCAACCCTAGGAACTCCACCTCCTTTGCAAATGTGCCAACACCACCAAGTGTACACCACCATGTGCAAGTGTGTTAGCATTTTCACAAACATTTTCCCAAAGGAGTTAGCCTCTCAAACTTGCCACGCCACTCGATCCTAACACGTATGCAAAGTTAGATCGCTCAAGTGGCACTAGATGACCGATATGCAAACAAGTTTGCCCCTCTTGATAGTACGGCCATCTATCCTAAATCCGGTCATAAACTTCTCTACACACCTATGACCGGTTAAATGGAAATGCCCTAGGTTATACCTTTGTCTTGCGCATTCCATTCAATTTCCTCCAATATTGATGCAACACATGCACCAACCAATCACCAAATGATATGATCCACTTCATATCATCACGTGACCATATTGGTTCATCGATCTTGACCTCACTTGCTCTTCACCGTTGCCTCGGTCCATCGGCGCCAAGTCTTGCTCAAGCTTCACCGTCACACGCGGTCCCTCGCTTCAAAGCCTCTGACTTGCCCTTCACTCTTGCAACCGGTCCATCAAGTCAAGCCTTGTCGAGGGTATCAATAAGGGGTACCCTCACCGATGCACATAACGAGATTACCCGTACGCAGATCAAGGCCCTCAACTCGACGCTCTATCCATACATGTGTGCGGTCGTCGATGACCGCAACCTCAAAGACGGAAATAGCGTCGAGCGAATCGATCAGGGGTCGAGCACTAGCCACCGTCGAATATGGAAACGGGCTCTCACGAACCGGGAGGCGTCGAGCGCAAGGACGCCGCCCGCCACCTGACGCGCGCACGAGAGCCCGGGCATTTAATGCGCCTGACGCTTCCTCACCTAACACACTGGTCACGGGAAGCGTGATAGGAAACAGGCACCCGTCCCATCGTTCTTTTTTTGCAGCCTTCCCCACCAAACGACCCAGGGTGTGTCAGGACGCGGGAAATAGGGATGGAACGTCTAATCGGTACTCCCTCGAGGTAACCAAGGTCAGCGCTCCGGATAACAGGGCATTGCACGGCGTCCAGCCCTCGACCAGACACGGTTCCTTCCTGTAGACGAGTTGGGCGTCGACTAACAACACCACAACCACCCCGCCGGATCTGCCGCCATACCATACAAGCGTGCGACTGTTGAACCAGCCCAAGACGGCGCGCAGAGCAGGACGCAGGGGCACGCGTAATCATCACCAGGCTACCGAGATGGGATGGCTCGAGGCCACGCCGGTACGGAAGCCTCGGGTAGTGTTGACACTTCTTAACGCAACCACCGGATATCGGCGACGGCGCCAGAAGTGCCCTGGTAGGGTAACTCTATTTACTATTGGATAATTCCGCAAGCGCACAGAATGTACCGCTGTAGCACTTCACCAAGGAGTATTCCAAGGTATCGTAATTTATATTTTCCCAAGGGAAAGCGGCTAAGCGTGTTTAACAAAAAGGGGAATGAGATTCCTTGAGTTATCTAGTATCAACTAGTGAATAAGGGTGGTAAATAACGAATAGGAAGGGTAGTGGTGAATCCAAGGTCCTATGCTAAAGGTAAATGGTAGAGTTAGCTAGGTGGGAGGACAACGAGCGAGTAAAGGACTCCTATGTATCTAACTTGACTTCTGTGACTTACTTTAATAGATAATTGCCTTAACTACGCTAGAGCCTTACTAACTTTGTGCGAGGGATAGCCGAGCTGGTAAGACGCTTAGAAGGTTTTTCACCTAACCCCTTACCGAAAGCGACTATTGGGCTTATGGACGCCTTACCTTTTAAGAACTAGCCTGTACGTGAGGAGAACCTAATGCCGCCCACGATCTGTCACCTACTAGGGAGTGCGCTCCTACTTTCCGTTCAAGCCAGCGGTAATCAAAGGTAATCTTAAGTATGAGCACCACGCTCACACTTAATCCTACAACGCTAACTAGTTGCAGCTAGCTAGAGCTCCTATACAAGATAGGACGATGATGCACACACAGGAGTGGTTACAGGTCACTAACTTCACTAAGACAACTATATTACTAAAGTAAATGCACAACAAGACTAAAAGACTTGCACTAAGTAAGAACTCAGTAAAGTAAAGTAAGAATAATATATTAATAAAAGGAAAGTCTTACAAAAGTAGAAAGGTACAAGAGCTATACCAGACTCTCCAGAAGACGACTCCGGAGACCCCGAGCTTCGCTCGACTCGACTCTAACTCCCACTCTAGACTAACTACTACTCTACTTGTATGCTTGGAACTTGTAATGCACTTGGCCTTGGAATTGCACACTTGAAATGAAGGATGGAGGCTGCCTTTTATAGAGGGAGATGGAGTAGGGGTTACTCCATCGCCACGTCATCGATCCGCGTGACATCTTCTCTCCACCCTTGGATCAAACCGACCTCACAACCGCCATTTGATCAACGGCAGGGGCAAATCAACATGTGGGACATGTGGGGAAGGTCGGTGGGAGGCCACCGACCCTGGAACCGCCTTTGATGTGGGGTCGGGCGACCCCACTTCTGGGCCTCTGGGCCCACCAGCAGTGTCCACAGGGGTCCCTTATGTCGGTGGACTAGGTGGCACACCTGGGTCCCACCAAAGAGGGGTCGGGCGACCCCCTCCCTGTGGGCCCAGGGTGTCACCTGTTGTCCCCTCGATCTCCTCTTGATGATTCTGATGTTGGCTTTGTCAAATAATGTCTTGAATTTGTTGTTCCTGCATAAACAAGCTAAGAGTACAAGTGGAACTAGTTATGGATAAAATATGTTCATGTCATGTCGTTTCCCCTTGCAACCGAGGCAATGTTGACGGTGTTTTATATGTGGATTTCTATGGTATATCCACCGTCAACAGGTAGGTCAGCGCTCCATGCTCCTATCGACCCCTACTCTGACACCTATACATGTACCCTGGGTCCCACCTTGGTGCTATAAAAGGGAGGACCCGGGAATAGATAGAGGAGAGACAACATTGCGCTCATACGCAGTAGAACTCCAATACTTCATACTACGCTTGTATCCGCCCCTGTACAAGCACTTCGGTGCAAGATAATACAAACTTCCCTACCCCGCTGGACGTAGGGCCTTCTCTTGCCCGAACCAGGATAAATCTTTGTGTCTTCTTGCATCACCATCTGGGAAAGGGAGCACACACACAAATTTACTCGTTGGTGTGACCCCCCGTGGGGAAAACACCGACAGTTGGCGCGCCAGGTAGGGGTCCTGCGTGTTTTTCATCGATTTCCCACTCCTTTCCAGATGGCCACTCTCGCTTCGCCGATTCCGCGCTCCACGGTGATTTGGTTTGGGAGTCTTGAGTTCATGTTGACTGGCTCCGGCTATGACATGATCTTGCTCTCGATCAAAGGCCCAGGAGGAGCCCGCATTGTGCCAGCACAGTTGAGGGCCCCGAGACGCCCTCGCCACCACGCCTCCCCGCCCAAGAAGAGGCGTGGACAGTACCATCGTCGCCCCTCTGCAACGTCACGACCAGCAGTTCGTGCTAGGCAGGAGGCGGCACAAGAGTCAACAGCCCTACGTGCCGGAGCCGTAGACACGCCGGTTCAGCGCCACACGATGATAAGAAGTGACACACCCTCCGCTGCTAGGTTACTTCCACACGGGTTGTTCACTCCAAGAAGGGCACTGCCATTTGGATTGGATAACGCCGCGGCGTCGCTCGCCAGAGCGATATGCCCAAATGCCAAGACGTACGTAGAGAGACCAATGGTCCTCCCACATGACTCTGAAGCACTACGGCCGACGTCCGAACTGCCGGATTTCTCCTAGGTGCGAGGCCTCCGCCGCCTAGGCCCTGGGCGATACACGATCACCTCACTCAGGCAACGGCTGCTGGAGGAGGGACGTGGATGCTTCTATGCCGCCGAGCCGAGCCGGACTCCGACTCCGAGAGTGATAGCTATGACCCTACGAGGGAATGCTACCACATCGACGAGGTGGTAGAAACCACCGACGAAACGCAGGATGCTGCTGCGGGCGGTCGAGCCCCTGCAGCACGGGAAGACCCCAGGACGCCTGGGAACGACGGACAGGTCGACCTCCCTCCACAGGAAGATAAGGCTGCGCAGCTTGCACAGCTACGAGAGCTCAAGATGAAGCTCGACGAAGACCGTGAGCGCCTCGTCCTGCTTGAGCAAATCCTTGAGCAAGACCTGCCCTCCCCGCCGGGCGGAAGTGTCCGCAGACGCGCTCGAGAAGTACATCGACAAATTGTCGGAGACGCAGAGCCAGAGCAGCCCGTCAGCTGTTTCCCTCGAGCGGGCCAGAATGTAGTAGCGGCGATGATGCTACTGCGCAACATGCCGGAACCATCGAACTCCCAAGCTCGACGCATTCGAGACGAGGTGCAGACTCTGCTCCAGGTAGCGGCGGTTCAACAAGCCGAAAGCTCGGCTTCTCGACGACGAGGAGCCGCCACTGAAAAGCATGATGAGCCGACCCAAAATGAAAAGGAGGTGTCAGTCCATCAACAACCACCCCCTCGAGGAAGAAAGACCACTCTCATCCTCCCCGTCGACAATCAGCGTCGACACGACGCGCGGCATGACATCAAAGAAAATCGACGCCGTTGTTACTGGGATGCGGAACAACGCGGTTATAGCGCACATCGTGGTGGAAGGTACGACAGCGACGAGGACCGGGTGGCTCCCGAGCCACCAGGCCCACGGGTGTTCAGCAGGGCAATCCGCAGCACACCCCTGCCCAGTCCATTCCGACCCCCGACCAGCATCGCGAAATACAATGGCGAGACCAAACCAGAGTTGTGGCTGGCTGATTTCAGGCTGGCCTGTCAGCTAGGAGGCGCTCGAGGGGACGATCGAGCCATTATCAGACAGCTACCACTCTTCCTCTCCGACACCGCCGTCGATGGCTCGAGGAACTTCCAGCGAATCAGATCCACGACTGGGTCGATTTGGTTAAAGTCTTTGAGGGTAATTTCAAAGGGACCTACATACGGCCCGGGAACTCGTGGGACCTCAGCAAATGCAAGCAGAAGTCAGGAGAAACTCTCCGAGAGTATGCTCGACGCTTCTCAAAGTAGCGCACCGAGTTGCCACACATCCCTGACCATGACGTCATCCTGGCCTTTGTCTCTGGTACCACCAGTAGAGACTTAGTGCGGGAATTGGGTCGGAATCGACCTCAGACCGTCGACGAACTGATGGACGTAGTAGCAAACTACGCCGCAGGGGAGGAGGCAGTCGGCGCCTTCTTCAGCTATAAAGGAAGGAAAGGCAAGCAGCCCGTCGATGAAGATGGAACCTCCAGTCGAGGGCACAAGAAGAACAAAAAGAAGCAGAAAGCACGGCAGTTCCAGCGGGAAGATTCCGATGATAATCTTGTCGCCGCCATGGAACGGAAGAAACCTCGAGGCCCTCCGGATGGAGGCATTTTCGACAAAATGCTAGAAGAGCCGTGCCCTTACCATAAGGGAGGCGCCAACCACAAGCTCAAGGACTGTCGTCTGCTGAAAAAGCATTTCGACGGTCTAGGGTTCAAAAGGGATGCGCGTGACGATTCGAAAAAGGAGAAGGGCGACGGCAAGGGCGGCAGTAAGGAGGACAACAAAGAAGACGACAGCTTCCCCGTAGTCCACGACTGCTACATGATCTATGGTGGGCCCTCGACACAGTTGACCATGAGGTAGCGCAAGAGGGAACGTCGTGAGGTCTTCGCAGCAAGAATGGCGGCGCCCCAGTACCTCAGCTGGTCGAGCACACCCATCACCTTCGACCGAGAGGATCACCCCAACAAGGTGGTTGCCCCAAGTGTCTACCCGCTCGTCGTCGACCCCATCATCGTCAACACCCGGCTCTCAAAGGTGCTAATGGACGGAGGCAGCAGCCTCAACATCATCTACCTCGAGACCCTCGACCTCCTCGGCATCGATAGAGGACAGCTCTAGCCAAGTGCCGGCGGTTTCCATGGCGTCGTGCCAGGGAAAAAGGCGCTGCCAGTGGGTCGAATCGACCTACCGGTCTGCTTTGGCACGGCAGCCAACTTCAGGAAGGAGACCCTCACCTTTGAGGTGGTCGGGTTCCGGGGCACGTACCATGCCATCATCGGACGCCCGGGCTATGCCAAGTTCATGGCCATACCCAACTACACCTACTTGAAGCTGAAGATGCCCGGTCCCAAAGGAGTCATCACTGTCAGGTCCTCCTTCGAGCACGCATACGAGTGCGACGTCGAGTGCGTCGAGTATGGGGAGGCGGTCGAGAACTCCACCGAGCTCGTCGCAAAGCTCGAGGCCTTGGTCGCTGAGGCTCCACAGCCCAAGCGCCACGCGGGCGGCTTCGAGCCAACAGAGGGAACCAAGAAGATCCCGCTCGACCCCAACAACTCTGACGGCAAGGTGCTGACGATCAGCGCCGACCTCGACCCCAAATAGGAAGCTGTGCTCGTCGACTTTCTCCGTGCGAACGCCGACATGTTTGCATGGAGTCCCTCGGACATGCCAGGCATACCGAGGGAAGTCGCCGAGCACTCCTTGGAGATTCGAGCCGGTTCCAAGCCAGTGAAGCAGCGGTTGTGCCGATTCGACGAGGAGAAGCGCAAGATCATTGGCGAGGAGATCCACAAGCTTTTGACGGCCGGATTCATCAAGGAGGTTCATCATCCCGACTTGTTAGCAAACCCTATATTAGTTAAGAAAAAGAATGGGAAAATGAGGATGTGTGTTGATTATACAAGTCTAAATAAAGCATGTCCGAAAGTTCCTTTTCCATTACCACGTATTGATCAGATTGTCGATTCCACTGCGGGATGTGAAACCCTTTCTTTCCTTGATGCATATTCTGGTTACCATCAAACAAAAATGAAAGAGTCCAACCAGCTCGCGACCTCTTTCATCACACCTTTTGGAATGTATTGTTATGTAACCATGCCGTTTGGACTTCGAAATGCGGGAGCTACATACCAGCACTGTATGCTCCACGTATTCGGCAAGCACATAGGGTCGACGGTCGAGGCTTATGTCGACGACATTGTCGTCAAATCAAAGCGGCGAGGAGACCTGATCCAGGACCTCGAGATCGCTTTTAGCTGCTTACGCACCAACCAGATCAAGCTCAATCCCGAGAAATGCGTCTTCGGCGTACCTCGAGGCATGCTCTTGGGTTACATTGTTTCCCAGCGCGGCATCGAGGCCAACCCCAAGAAAGTCTCGGCCATCACAAGAATGGGGCCGATCTGAGACATCAAGGGTGTGCAGAGAGTCACGAGATGCCTGGCGGCTCTGAGCCGTTTCATCTCGAGACTAGGAGAAAAGGCGTTACCATTGTATCGACTTCTAAAGAAGGTCGAGCGTTTTTCTTGGACCCCCGAGGCCGAGGAAGCTCTCGAAAAGCTGAAGAAAACACTGACCTCAGCACCAGTCCTGGTCCCACCTCAACCTGCAGAACCACTGCTCCTTTACGTCGCGTCGACGACCCAGGTCGTCAGTGCAGCGGTCGTGGTTGAGAGGCAGGAGGAGGGGCACGCGCTGCCAATCCAGAGGCCAGTCTATTTCGTCAGCGAGGTGCTCTCGGAGACCAACGCACGTTACCCCCAAATTCAGAAGCTGATCTACGCCGTAATCCTCGCACGCCGCAAGCTGCAGCACTACTTCCTCGGTCACCCCATCACGGTGGTCTCGTCTTTCCCCCTGGGCGAGATAATCCAGAGTAAGGAGGCCACGGGAAGAATAGCTAAATGGTCGGTCGAGCTTATGAGTGAGACTCTCACTTATGCGCCTCGCAAGGCCATCAAGTCACAAGCCTTGGTGGACTTCGTCGTGGAATGGACAGATTCCCAGCTCCCCCCGACTCAGGTCCAGGCGGAGCTGTGGACGATGTTTTTCGATGGGTCACTCATGAAAACGGGGGCTGGGGCCGGCCTGCTGTTCATCTCGCCCTTGGGTCCATATGAGGTACGTCATCAGGATTCACTTTGCTGCATCCAACAATGTCGCAGAATACGAGGCCCTCGTCAACGGTCTCAAGATCGCCATCGAGCTAGGAGTCCGACGCCTTGACGTCCGAGGCGACTCCCAACTCGTCATCGATCAAGTAATGAAGACCTCAAGCTGCCACGACCCGCAAATGGAGGCATACTGCAAAGAAGTCCGTCGACTCGAGGACAAGTTCCATGGCCTCGAGCTCGTCCATGTCGCCCGATGCTACAACGAAGCAGCCGACGAACTCGCCAAGATCGCGTCGACCCGAGGCACGGTACCGCCTGACGCGTTCTCGAGAGATCTTCACGAGCCATCCGTCGACTTGGGCTCGGGGGCTGGCGTCGATGCCGCTCCCGCCCAGCCAACCGACACCGTCAAGACACTATTGATGGCAGCTAAGGTGATGGAGGAAGAACGGCGGCCCGGTCGACCGTTCGACTGGCGCACGCCGTTTCTCGACTGCCTAATCCGCTGCGAGCTGCCAGAAGATCGATCCGAAGCCCGCCGAATCGCTCGACGGGCCAAGTCATATGTAATATACGGCGAAGGCAATGAGCTATACCGACGAAGCCCGACGGGGGTCTTGCAGCGTTGCATCACCGTGGAAGAAGGCCGACAACTACTCGAGGACCTAGACTCAGGGGCTTGTGGCCACCATGCTGCTCCACGGACCCTCGTAGGAAACGCCTTCCGACAAGGTTTCTACTGGCCAACGGCCGTAGCAGATGCCATCGAGCTCGTACGCTCGTGTCATGGGTGCCAGTTCTACGCCAAACAGACGCACCTGCCCGCCCACGCTCTTCAGATGATCCCCATTACATGGCCATTTGCGGTGTGGGGGCTCGACTTAGTAGGGCCCCTACAAAAGGCGAAAGGAGGGTACACCCACTTACTGGTGGCCATCGACAAATTTTCCAAGTGGATCGAGGCTCGACCCATCACCAACATCCGCTCCGAGCAAGCCAGACTTTTCTTCACCGACATTATCCACCGGTTTGGGATTCCCAACGTCATCATCACCGACAACGGCACTCAGTTCACCGGCAAAAAGTTCTTGGACTTCTGCGATCAGCATCACATCCGTGTGAACTGGTCGGCAGTGGCCCACCCTCGAACTAACGGCCAGGTCGAGCGTGCCAACGGCATGATTTTGCAAGGACTCAAACCAAGGATCTACAATCGCTTGAAGAAATTCGGCAAGAAGTGGGTCGAGGAACTTCCCTCGGTCCTATGGAGCCTAAGGACAACACCGAGCAGGGCCACAAAATTCACCCCATTCTTCATGATCTACGGCTCTGAGGCTGTCCTCCCCACAGACCTCGAGTATGGGTCCCCTCGACTCAAAGCGTACAACGAGCAATCAAACAAGGAGACTCAAGAAAACGCGGTCGACCAACTCGAGGAGGCTCGAGACATGGCCCTCCTCAACTCTGCGAGATATCAGCAAAAACTTCGACGCTACTATGACAAGCACGTGCGCAAGAGGGACTTAAACGTGGGCGACCTTGTCCTACGACGCCGGCAAAGCAATCAAGGACGCCACAAGCTGACTCTACCCTGGGAAGGCCCATATGTGGTAGCCGAGGTCTTGAAGCCAGGGACATACAAGCTCGCGGACAAAAAGGGGGCGATCTTCACCAACGCATGGAACATCGAACAGCTACGTCGATTCTACCCCTAGAAGTTCAAAACTTTATGTTCCTACGCTCTATACTGAGTCCTTGTAAATGAATGTATGAATAAACGAAGCCTTTCCCTCGAGCGATTCACTTTCTCACAAATCTCGACGTTAAAAGTGGGTACCAACTATGACCTATCATAGTCGATACCCCCTCGGGGGCTACCAGGGGGCGACCCCCCCCCCCCAAGTGTCAAAAAAAGCCAAAAATTTCTCTTTTTCTTACTTAGTAAACCTTGCATGATCAAGTAGTTGAGGCGCCTCGGGCCCCTTAAGGGCCGAGGGATAACGAGCCTGAGAACTCCTACGCCCCCGGGCTATGGAAACTCTACTCACTCCCTCACCCTCGAGGTAATCGAAGCTATCTTTTACGAAAAATCGAACAAGGAACACATACGTAGGCGCAAAGAGAAATAAAAGAACCTCGAGCAGAAAGACAAATAAACATTTAACAATTACCAAAAGATATTGTACCACTTAAAAATAGGCTTAACAAAGTATTATACAAGGGGCCCCAGGCGCCCTAAGCAGGCTCGCAGGCCTCAGTCCATGGCACGATCCTCACCACCCTCGCCTCCGCCCGAGCTAGTCTCAGGAGGAAGCACCTCAGGCTCAAATAGCTTGGCCAGCCTCTCTCCAGGAGCCTCCGCGTCGCTGATCAAGGCGTGGAGCCTCTCTTCGTTCTCCGCGTCGGTCTTAGAGATGTCGGTGACAAAGCCATGGGACACTACCTCCATGTCGTAGGAGAAGCCGGAGCAGATAACCGCCATCGCCTGCTTCACCCCGATGTGGAGGGCATCCCGCACCCGATCTCTCAGCGTCGCGCCTAAGTAGCACAGCTGGTCGACCAGTGCGTCACCTCGAGCGTCCTCCTTCGACTCATCCACAGGCTCGACCTCCCAGGTGGTCGAGAGGTTGTTTATCGCCGTCCGCACGCGACGGTTCAAAGCAACCTCCGCCTCGAGCTGGGCCTTAACATTACGGGCCTCGGCTTGAGCGGCTAGGAGTTCGTCCTTAAGCCCTGTAAATACCAATACAAGAAGCTTTAGGGAAAACCAATCACACCCCGAAAAAGAAATCCGACAAAGGAAACGTACCGCGAACACTCTCCTCCAAGGTTGTGTTCTCACCGACTAGTCTGGTGTTGGCCCTCTCAATCTCTCTGTTGGAGCGGGTCAGCTCAGTGTTGGCAACGCGGAGGTCCTCGATCGCCTTGCCAGCTTGAGCAATAGCCCCACTCTTCTCCAACAGCTCTCCCTTCAGACGTTCGACGTCGTCAGAGAGCCTGCGGGATCGAGCCCGCTCCGCCTCGAGATCTTCGAGGGCCCTCTTCTTGGCTTCCTCCGTGGCGCTCCTGGCAATCTCGCCGTTCACGTGCTCCACCTTCATCTTTTGGAAGGACTCTCGAAGGGAGTCCAAGTCGGTCTTGAGAAAGCCCTTCTCCTTGTCCAGGTCTGCAATGACACTCTTGTAGGACAGGGCCTCCTCCCGGGCTTTGGACGTGGCCTCCTCGACTGTCAGAGCGCGCTCCCGCAGCAACGTCGTCTCCTCCTCCGCCTTCCTTGAGGCCTCTCGAGCCTCGACCAAGGCAGCCTCCTTCGCTTTCTTCTCCTCCTCGAGCGCTATGAGGTCTTTATAGGCCTTAAGGAGTTTTTCTTGCGACTCAAGGAGTTGATCCTTGAGGACGGGGAGCTGCTCCCAGCCGCCTCTGGTGGCGTGAATGAAGCTCGACTTAATACGGGAGGTCTCTTTCATGTCCTGCGAGCCGGGGGTCGAACGGTTAGAGCACGAACCAAAGGGTCTATGAGAACTAAGGACCGAAAAATACTCGCGAAGTAGGCCGGCCCAAGTCCGTTGTTGATAACGTTCGACAGAAGCCCCACCACATGCTTCATCCAAAGGCGGAGCTCCTCGACGTGCTCCCACTTCTCCGCCTCCTTCCTATCGTCCAGGAAGATGTTGGGCTCGGACGGATCGGTGGAAGCCCGGATGCGGATCCGATCGGGGCACCAGTGCTCCATCTCCCGGTCAGCCCGCGCCTTGACGCCACGGATAAGGTCCTCGACGGTCTCGAGGGAGCCCCCGTGGCGCAAGAACAGGTCGACAAGGCACGGGAACCGCCCGTCGTCATCCACCGTCTTCCAGGTACCGTCCTTACTCCCCGACGTCCCGATCTCGTCCTCCTCGGAGGGAAAGTGGTCCTCCCACGCCCGACGCTCCCGGAGGAACCCTGGGGCGATCCCATCCATGCCGTAAATCGTCCTCTTGATCTCGGACTCGGGGTCGGCGGGGGTGCGCATCATGCAGGCGAGCGCCACCACACCGTCCGCTCACCCCGGTTCTGCCCGAATCGTGGCGGGCGCCCCCGGAAGGAGCCACGCTTGGGTTGGAGGGCCGTACACCGGCAAATCTTCTTCATGCTCTCCGGGCTCTTGCAGCGCCGGTGGTACGGGTTGGGGCAGATCTTGAGGCGGGGGCTCGAGCGGTCCTTCTTCTTGGCCCCCCTGATGCTGCTGCTGCTCCACCTCCAGCGTCAGCTGCTGTAGCTCCGCCTGTTGCTGTTGCTGCTGTTGCTACTGCTGCTGCTGCTGCTGATCCTGTAGCTGCCTCGTTGCCTCGCGCTCCTGCTCCTCCTCCTCCTCCTCTTTCTTCTTCTGCTCCTCGAGAGCTCGAAGGCCAGCGGGCCAGGGAGTCCGACCCGTGATGAGGGAAGTCGACGCTTCCTCCTCCATAGGGCGGGCGTCCCCTGACACCTCGTTACCGCCAGACGTGTCGCTGATGGTGATTGGGTCCGCCTCGACCCCCGGTTGAGGAGGCTCGGGGGCTCCTTCTTGCCCCTGAGTGTGGGGTGCCTCGCCGCGCGTCGACGGCATCGGAGTAGGCTCGGGACAAGGCAGAGCACTCTCGACGTCTGTCGGGGGTTGAGAGTCGGAGGAAGCTGCAAAACAAGGAATAGAGGCCGGTCACCATAATGACCAACGCAAGAACGTTGAAAGACCAGAAGTAAGCTGCAAACCTGGCCCCTTGGAGACTGCTCCTGCCTTGAGCCTTTTCGCCATGGAAGGCTGGGCCTGCTCGAGTGTCCGTTTTAATCTGAAGAAAAGAAAGGGACGATCGTAAAAAGATCGGCATGTTAGAAGATGCGGAGGAACAGGAAAACAAATGTCACAATGACGAAGAAGCTTACCCCACGGGGAGCACAGCCCCGACCGGTGGGCCTCGAGCCACCCCGCGTCAAGGCTCCAGGCCCCTCGAGGGCAGGCGCTGACCTTGGCGCAGCAACTCCCGCTTGACGAGCGCCGGGACTGGCGCTCCTGCGGCCGGCCTCTCCTTTCTCGGAGGCCGCGGCCCGACCGCGAGTCAGAGGCCCCGTCGCCTGGGGCTTGGCATGGCCGCCCCCCCTGGGCGCTGGGGGAGGGCGCGGCGCGACCTGACCAGCCATGGGCGAAGGGGGGGTGTCGGCCCGAGGGCGGTGAGATCCGCTCGGACCCTCCTTTGGAGCTTCTGTCCGAGGGACGACGACGTCGCCTCGAGGCGAACCCTCGAGGATCCGGTCAAGGCGAGACGCCATCCCCTCAGAATCATCGCTATCCTCGTCGTCGTCATCATCTTCACTGGGGGATTCTTCCTCAGGCTCCCCCCACTACCTGGATTTAGCTCGACGCGCATCCAATGCTTGGCGGTCGAGGTTCTTCTTTTTCTCCCCTTTCTTTGCAGAGTCCTTGGCGGACTTCAGCTTTTCGGCGGACTGGCGTCGTCTATCGCGATCGACCTCATCCTCCTTCACAGGGGGCCTCGAGGATCGGACGTCAATACGTCCCTGCCAGAACAAAGGAAGGTCTAAAAAGGATCGAGGAAAAGCCAGAGTTGGAGTTATGTGCGAGGAAAGAGCATACCAGGTCGACCGAGCCTTCGTCAGGCCTCATAGGGAAGCCGTTGACGTGCTTCGACTTAAAGTCACCGGCGATGGCCGCCCTAACTCGGGCGGCGGTCTCATCGTCCGCCAGAGCCTCGTTGGACATCCGGCATGCCTCGAGATCCCGAGACAAAACGCCCGGCCCCATCTCGTCCATCCTCAATGGCCGAGACATCAGAGGGAGGACCCTTCGACGATGGATGGCCGAGAGGACGAGAGCGGCGGACAAGCACTCCAGGCGCAGCTTCTTCATGGCGTCGAGGAGGGGGTCGAGCCGCGACTGGTGCTCTTGGACGACGCCGTACGACCAGTTGTCCGGGCACTCCGTAACCAGACGACCGGTGTAAGCAGGGAAGAGACCGTCGTCGTTCCTCAGGTAGAACCACTGCGAGTCCCACCCGTCATGGTTCGATGACAACCCCACCGGGATGTACTCGCGCGGCCTCTCCGTCTTCTTCGTCTTCAACACCAGGTTGAGGCACCCGGCCCGCACGTGCTTCCTCACGCCAGTGGTTCCGGTGGGGGTGTTGAAAAGCTCTCCCCTGTAGAGGTGGAGCCACAGATCCCAGTGGGGCATCATCCCCAGATAGCCCTCACACACCGCGGCGAAGACCGCCGCGACGGTGATGGCGTTCGGGGAGAAATGCTGGAGCTCCACCCCATAGTGGAAGCAGAGGGCCCGCATGAAGCGGCTCGGGGGAGCGCCCAAGCCGTGGCGGTGGAATTTGGCGAACGACACCACATAGCCCTCGGGCGGCTGGGGCTCCCTGTGGCTCACCGGCGGGGCGATCCACTCTGGCGACGACAGCGAGGTGCGGTGACGCAACAGTCCCTCACTCTCAAGCTCTAGCAACCGGCGCTCGGTCATCGACGACGGGCGCGAGTCGTCGGCGGCGACGAGTGTCACAGGCATCTTGGCTAGGAGGACGGTGGATTCGCTACCGCTCGAGGGGGTGCACACGCGCGTAAGACGGCAAGAGAGCTAAGGCAACAAAAGGGTGAAAGCAAGAAGGTGGAAGGAAGAAGAAAGAACGGCGGCGGCGCCACGGCGTATTTATAGGAAGCAGTCCGCCAACGGACAGATCCGAGAAATGAGGTAACTCCCCCCATAAATGCGCCATCTAATAGTCTTTTCCCCCTCACAGGCGGGACGCTCCGAATTCCACGCCGACGCAGTGTCGTAACGTCACCCACATGAAAAGGCGCGCCCAACGGGTAAAAAGGCGAACCGCCGCGGCCACTTCCTTCCCTTGTAAGCTAAGGGGCGCACTCGCGAAAGCCTCGAGAGGTCGCAGGCTGGCCCACCGAAAGGGTTCGACAGCCGATCTCGAGCACCGGAGTCAGGGATCCCCAGCGAGAGGTCGAAGATCGAGGCCCGCCTCGAAGACTCGCTGGTGATGTCTAAGGTAGGAACTCAATCTGGGGTGGAAGACGCTCGCTCTATCGAGAGTACGTCGAAACCTCCACGCAAAGCAAGCCAATCAGAGCCTTCCACCATCGGTGTCGATAGTGTTTCTGCAAATTAGGCAAAATAACCCTCGAAGGAGTCAAAAACTCCTCCAAGGGCTCGGGGGCTACCCCCGCGGGGTCGCTCGCGCACCCCCACGGAAATTCGAGCGCAAAGCAAAGCCTCCACTCGAGCGCCAGCGCTCAAATGGAGACTCGGGGGCTACTGTCGAGGGTATCAATAAGGGGTACCCTCACCGATGCACATAACGAGATTACCCGTACGCAGATCGAGGCCCTCAACTCGACGCTCTATCCATACATGCGCGCGGTCGTCGACGACCGCAACCTCGAAGACGGAAATAACGTCGAGCGAATCGATCAGGGGTCGAGCACTAGCCACCGTCGAATACGGAAATAGGCTCGCACGAACCGGGAGGCGTCGAGCGCAAGGACGCCGCCCGCCGCCTGACGCGCGAACGAGAGCCTGGGCATTTAATGCGCCTGACGCTTCCTCACCTAAAACACTGGTCACGGGAAGCATGATAGGAAACAGGCACCCGTCCCATCGTTTTTTTTTGCAGCCTTCCCCACCAAATGACCCAGGGTGTGTCAGGACGCGGGAAATAGGGATGGAACGTCTAATCGGTACTCCCTCGAGGTAACCAAGGTCAGCGCTCCGGATAACAGGGCATTGCACGGCGTCCGGCCCTCGACCAGACACGGTTCCTTCCTGTAGACGAGTTGGGCGTCGACTGACAACACCACAACCACCCCGCCGGATCTGCCGCCATACCGTACAAGCGTGCGACCGTTGAACCAGCCCAAGACGGCGCATAGAGCAGGACGCAGGGGCACGCGTAATCATCACCAGGCTACCGAGATGGGATGGCTCGAGGCCACGCCGATACGGAAGCCTCGGGTAGGTCAGCGCTCCATGCTCCTATCGACCCCTACTCTGACACCTATACATGTACCCTAGGTCCCACCTTGGTGTCATGTCTCATATGCAATGAGCTCCTCCATCATCACATCTTCACCTGTGGACTAATCTCCTATGTATCTCACATAAACACTATTAGTCCACCTAAGTTGTCACTCAATTACCAAAACCAAACAAGGACCTTTCACCAAGTAATTACCGAATTTGGAGGTAGCGAAATAAACCAAGTAAACGCCGATCCTGACAAAGATGATGAAAATAAACGAACTCTTAATTCATCTCTGTTAGCAGCCTCTCCACACTGGATGATGAACCAATTGACATGTTCCATTGTCGACGTATCATCTTACCCAGAGAACTTAATGAAATCTAGTACCTTGTACTGATTTGGAAGTGGGATCAAATCATATGCAGGAGGATACGCTGTCCGATAAGAATAAGTATTGACCTTGGGCTTTATCCCAAACTGATCTCTCATTACTTCAGCTATCTTATCGGCCCAATAGGCATCGACATCCTGCCGATGTGGGGACTAAGGTTCCGGCACCTCCTGATAAGCTTCCACATGCCTCTAAGGCACACGATCTCCAGGGAACATAGCGTTGGCCATACCTTATTGGCCACCAATTTGTTGAGCAATGTTCATCGGCTGATTGGCTGGTCGTTGATTCTGAAAACCAACCTGCATCTGTCCTTGCTGGAATCCTATAGCCGGATGACTCTGTTGTGTCATTTGTGGGAAGACAAACTGTCCTATCCACCCATTGTTAGCATTCATCGGCACAAACCCTGCTGATGACTGATAATTGGGTGTCATCACTGGGTTGACACGCCCGAGTCATAAATCTCTGTTGTGTCGACAATAAATCCGCCAATGCATATGCATTAGGTGTCTAGAATGTTGGCATCTAAAAGTTTCCAATAACAGGCCTTACAGTAGTTGTTGTAGAATACTAGGGAATCTGAGTCATCGGCGAAACTAGAGGTGCCGATGTCATAGGAGCTTTTCCTGCCAAGTCAGCCACCTGAGATGTTCCAGAACCATTCGCAAAAAACTCCGGAGGCATACCATATCCCCACCAATTGGGAGGAACCTGACAGTTTTGAAATACAGACCCCGACATTGCCGATGCCAATAGATCTATGTTGAGTTGGATCCGTCCATCTGATGTTGCTGGATTAGTTCTCATCGGTGTAGATTGCCCGTTACTCATCCCTAACGTACTTGGCAGAGAAGTAACTTCCGTACCCAAAACGGCTGGAGGAGCCGATGGAGCCGTAACCGATGATAACCCTGGCTGATGATAGGCCGGGCCCATGTATAATGGTGGTGTCTGTCCTTCTTTGAAAGTTCTAGCCACGACGTTGAAAATAGTATTGGACAGTACACTAGATTGATTGATCAAAGCACGATTAATAGCATTGTCAACCATATCTTGTAATTTACCAGGATTGGCTTCAAATGTGATCTGCCGAGGCATCGGCAGTTCTAGCTTCTGGATTACTTCGCCGCTCCTGTTGACGCTGAAGGATTTTAAGCATAGTTGCTTGTATTCCTCCATAGCCTTTGCCATCGCCTACTTCTGCTCATCCCTTAGATCAGCCTCCGTCACAGCGATGATGTTTTCCATGTCAAATTCGGTAGTAGACATAATGATCTTGATGGTGAATTTGTCCCACTAGGTGTGCCAAAAGATGTGTTGGTGCAAAAGTGGATCTACAAACACAAAGGGCTAATACATGATTCAAACGTTAAGGCGTGTCAGTCGATTTGACCTTACAAGTTGCAACCGACTAAGGTGATAACTCGAATACTTTGGTCCCGACAACAGCGATGCGCCCGGATGCCACGGCCAAGAGGTATTCACGCGGAACTCGAGAACTCATCGAGTATGACTCGATGAATTCTTAAGAACTCGTAAGTAAAAGAAAAGATGCGAGTTGACGAAGTCGTCAAAAATGCAGATGCAAAAGTAGATGTAAAAGTTGTGTATGATATTGATTGGATTGTCTTCTTACATCGCTATTAGGCCTATATTTATACTCTGTCCTAAAGAGTTACAACCAGACACGACTAGGATTCTAATTCCAAATCAAACAGAACTCGTACGTAAAACAAACTCTAACAATCATGGAAAATAACAATTCATCCATCCTGAGTGATCGGTACACCACCATTGTCTTTCTGACAACTCCCACGTCTTCCTTCACCATCATCGGCATATCATCTTCCATCGGCATCGGTAATCGTCAATATCAGCCATCGGCACCGATCAATTACTATTCCCAGACTTAACCATATGTCTCTCCTACTGCTTTTTCATCGGTATCATAGGCCATCGAAAACTCTCTCAATGGTCAGTCATCACTTTTTCATCTGTCGATCCAGGCTTTATTAACTTTCCTAATTTGTGTCAGAATACGGTGTCAACAGGATACAATGATTTCTACATGCATGGGTCTTCTCGACACCCATAGTGAATGGACTGATCAACTTCTTTGCATATTACATGTTAGCAGGCACTTTGTTCTTTTTTGGAAGCATGTCTCCGATAATACTCAAGAATGCATCGAATCCAACATCAGACAGACCATACCTGACTTTTGCCATCAACAGTTTTAGTACAGATCACAACGTCGTGAACTCTTTGGTACAACCCTTAGACTCATCATACAAAGGCTCTTCTGCTGCCTTGTTCAAGGCCTCCATCCCTTTCATTAATAACATTGATGGTTCAGTATGACGACACAACATTGCCTCCAAGAATTCTACATCTTCCGCAGCCGTATCATTTGGTAAGACATGAGTTCTAGCACCATTATTTCCCCAACAAATCCACCAACAGTAAAATTTGGCACAACATGTTCGCTTGGGTGTCTCATGGAAAAACTAAAATCCATCATGAGGCATGCCTGGACCATCAAAATCGATGTTTGCTGGATCCCCAACTATATAAGGCGCCGAGCTACCCTCTCCATGCTTCGTCCAAATCAAGTAATCCTTCATAAATCCTCGGCAGACCAGATGAGAAATGATTGCTTTAGTATCTTCAAATAGAACAATATTTTTGCAGTCGATGCATGGACAATATATATGCTTTGTCT
The DNA here is from genome assembly GCF_000003195.3 of Sorghum bicolor. Classification (NCBI taxonomy): domain Eukaryota; kingdom Viridiplantae; phylum Streptophyta; class Magnoliopsida; order Poales; family Poaceae; genus Sorghum; species Sorghum bicolor. The sequence goes on along the minus strand of NC_012870.2, from coordinate 57,015,259 downwards.
TTGTTCTCAAAGCATGTTTCTTAGCAGCATCAACAAATCTATGCACCTCGGGTATGTATGATGTATCTAGTCTTGATAAGCTATACATCTATAAAGGCCTCTCCATCATTACCTGTGGAAAAAAATAGTAAATTAATTGATCTCAATGCAAAACAAGTATGAAATATTGTCTAGAAATATTTATTATCTAACCTTTGAAACAACGACCTCCTTTGAAGAAATGAAGATGAAAACCTCCCGGTTGTATATCTATTCAATTTTTAGACCTCGGAGCTAGCATAAAAAATAAAGACAAAACCCTAAGTAATAATTCAAAAAAACACCTCACAACTAAATCAAATTGACAAGCTAGAAAAACACCATTGATGGAATCAACTAAATATGTATCTTGATTTCACTAAAATAAATTTGAGAAGGAAACATAGAAATGGAGAGAGGAGAGGCATCATCTCACCATCTTAAGCAACCTCATACATGAAAAATGCATATTCCATAATTAAAAAAAATAGAAAGAAAAGCTATCTTTCTCTCTCTTCTCAAGCTAGGAAACACCATTCATGGAAACCACTACATATATATTTCTTGAATTCACTTATTTGAGAAGGAAACATGGAAAAGGGGATAGGAGAGACATCATCTAACCATCTTAAGCAACCTCATTTGAGCAAATATAGTCTATACCTATCTACTCTTCTCTCTCCCTCTCATGGTGAAACCGTAGATGCAAAAAGTAGCTCAAATTGAGCAAGAGGGCATAAAAAGAGGCATTAAAGGCATCAACTAACCTTTCTTAGCCCCCTCCTTCCAAGAAATGAAGATCAAAACCTCCACCCTTGTATTTAGGAAAATCTAGACCTCCAAGATGGCCTCCAATGGAAGGTGGCTGCGAGCTACAGTTCTGCCCGAGGAGGAAGAAGGGGGCTGTGGGGTATTTATAGAAAGAATAGCACAAACGGTTAGCTTAAGGAGCTGCTTGTGAAAATGCATTACTACAGGCGGTTCACTTAACAGAACCGTCTGTGTAAATCTCCATTTACACAGGCGGTTCTGTTAAGTGAACCGCCTGTGGTAATGTATTTTCACAGGCGGCTCATGTAAGTGGACAACCTGTGTAAATTGAGGATTTACATAGGCGGTTTTGTTACATTAACCGCATGTGTTATACCATTAACACAGGCGGTTGTTATCTCTTGTCGTGCTATTTTTAAAACACAGGCGCAGGATAACTGAAACCCTCAGTGGAAAGATTATGCCACCACCGGCTTTGAGCTCTTGTGTACTAGTGTGAGTTTCATTCACATTAAATAGGTTACCACATAGACATTTTTGATGATATGACAATGTATTTAAGAAAAAAGAGAGATGAAACTCTCCTAACACGATTACCAACTCTATATGAGTCTTGGAATTAAATGTCTATGAAACCATGGAATGAAACTGTCTATTGAAAATAGATATTTCATACAAGTTTTATTTTATTTCACATGACATGACATAACAATCTTGAAAATAATGCTACGAAACTCTCTCCAAGGCAGGGGGCTCCGCCACTGTAGCAGCAGGTTCCATATGCCTCGGGCCAGTGGCTGGTTCAGGGGCGCTTGGAAGTTGCAATAAAAAGAAAAAACTGGCCTGATCTACTACTATTAGGCCAGTCTCAATGTATGTTTCATGAGAGTGTCATGCACATTAAATAGAGTGCCACATAAGTAAAATTGCTGATTTGACAGGGTCATTAAATGAAGAAGTTTCATCAGATGAGAGAGAAGTTTCATTCCCATAAAACTTCTGTGGCTCAGTATCATGAAACACGAGACTGGCCTTACGAGGCACGTCGAAGATTCCACAGGTGCACGAGAAGAGAGAGCCCGTCGGCCGTCGGCGTCCTGGAGAGGGGGCAAAGCTCTCTCGGGATGCACTCTACCCTGCTTTTTCAGACGCTCCCTCCAAGGTGCTCATTTGACCTGTTTGGCCGCAGCCGCACTAATTTTTCTTTTTGTTGCAGCGCTAGAAAAGATTATTTACCCTCCTTCACTGAGAAGAGCGAAGCACTAAACATTTCTCCTTTGAAAATCATAATGTATAATAACAGTATATATAAAGTAGTGGTGTATATGCATGGAACGTTTATTTTTATACTCCGGCCACGTACAAAAGAATCAGCGTACAGACACGAAAAAAAATGATCCTTGTACTACTCCAGTAAATTGAATCTTTACTCCAATTAACTAGCTATATGGTAAAACCATATGCTATCTCTGATGGTAATGCTCCCTCATTCATCGATCCTTTGGTCGCCGGCCGCGTATATATATATGTTTCCTCAATTCCTTTTCTCTTTTTTTTTTTCTTTCTCTGTTTCTCGCAGCAGCAGCTCGTCTAGCTAGCTAGCTAGCTGCTGGTAAAAATTAACCTAATTTTGTGTATCAATCAATCAATTGATTGGCAGATCGATCCATCCATCAGTTGGTCCTCCGGCAGTTTTTCCTGATCTCGCCGGCGGTGCCGGTCAGGACGTCGAGTGCGGCGAGCTTGTTGAGCGCGTGGCTGAACATGGAGGGGAAGAAGTCGGTGGTGGCGAGGAAGTTCACCATCCACGCGGTGGCGTTGTGGTCGCCGAGAGCCTGGTCCACGGACAGCACGCCATGGCGCTTCATGATTTGCGAGTAGTAGCTCTTGTCGACGAGGAGGATGCTGGAGGGGTCGTCCAGGTAGACGATGTTGTCGAAGGCCTGGCCCTTAGGGCACGCGTACGTCGTCAGGATCCACACGTACATCGGGTCCATGGCCGGGTCCGGCAAGCCAGTGCCTTTGTAGTCGAACAGCCGGTTGTGGATCACGGAGCAGTGTGTCACCCCCACTGTGTGCGCGCCTGCAACAAAACAATGCATGAGATTGAGTTGTAGGCCTTGTTTAATTACAAAAAAAATTTACAAAATAAACACTGTAGCATTTATTTGTATTTGATAAATATTGTCTAATAACTAATTAGGCTTAAAAGATTCATCTCGCAAATTATAAGCAAACTGTATCGCATCAGTTGCATTGTAGTATTAATGCTGCCAAGTGTAATTTGTGTGTGGGCGTGGATAACTCATTTAATGTTACCTGTGTGCTCTAAGTCCGAGACCTCGATCAGAAGAACTTATATTCAGCATTTACATATGATTCCTAACGGTTTGATGAGGAGCTGGGTAGTGATCATGCATCGGGTTACATATTGAAAAGGGAAATAACATAATATAAATATAATAATATTTGTACTAAGATCACAAGTGCTTATAACGTTAGACCAGCAAACTAGCTCAATAAATTAACGCATATCTAAATATACTGACTGTTTATTTTATGTGCCAACACTTGTGTACCGTGTACGTGATATTCCATGTGTTGAGCTGCTAGATATCTGCACATCGAATCAATACGCTTAGCTGTGTTCTAGGTCAAAAGAGGCTAATTTATTTATTAAAACCAGCCTGCTTCATGTTAGCGAAGAGAGGACATGCATGCACGTGGTTCATGGTAAAACTTTCAACACAAGTTGTACTGTGTGGCCAGTAAATCCGGTATACGTACGCACTGTATCGATCTTTCGCTAAATTTTTACGTATGTCTCGTTTTCTGCATTAAAATAAAAATTGCATCATCGTAGCATAGGCGGCGACGTACCCATTAGGCTGACCATCTCGAGGGCGTTGATGCCCTTCCGTCCGAATAGATCGATAGCGGTGGGGACGTCGACGTTGGGGCCCGGCAGAATGCTCGCCATTGACGCTTGTGACACCATGCCGTCTCTTCTGCCCAGTTGTACTTGGTAGCTCGGCCCTCCGCACTGGACTTGCATTGTTGTACACGCAGATTAATACGCGCGTTAATACTTTGTTCAAATGCAAATAAATCATCATTTTGTAAATAGCTAGTAAAACAACAAAAGTATTAACAATGCATGTGATGTAGGCTCCCTATAGTAATAATGAATAATTAAAGATTGAAGCAACTGTCTGCTGCTCTTAGCAAAGACCAAAAATAAATCATCATATGGCAAGGAGCAAATGAAGTCAATCATCATATGGCATGCATTGCGATTCCTCAAAACAAAGATCAATCGGCAGCATTGTTGCTTGTTCGCAGCTCGATCGTAGCATATATAGCATACAAATGGGGCCGGGTGACTCACCATGCCAACGGCGTCCCTTGTCGCGGCGATGATGATGTCAGCACAGGAGACGACGCCGGGGCATACTCTCTCCAGCGCCGTCTTGACGTCGTCGATGAAGTCGTAGCCGAAGATGCCACTGTTCTCCGGCGCTGTCTTCTCCGTATTTGGCCCGTCCAGCAGGATCGACGCGTCGCACCCCTTCATTACAAATATATATTCAGCAACAAATAAATCAATCAATAATGTTGAAACTGAGATGGATCGATATCGATAGATGATATATTGAAGAAGCTAGCTAGCTAGCAAGACAATGATGGTGTTTGCGTAGTACGTACAGCGACGAAGCAGTCGTGGAACTGCAGGTGGAGGAGGCCGGCGACCATCCTCTTGTCCCACGCGAGGCGGGCCTTGACGGCGTCGTGGATGATGTCCTCCACGCTGGAGTTGCCGCACTTGCCGGCGTAGTAGTTGTTAGCCAGCTGACCGCGGCAGCTCACGGCTGAATAAGCCAGCACGACGACCAAGGCGGCGAGCAGCGCGGCGGAGCGCGCGCAGGCCGGCTGCATCTCCGGTCGACCGGCGGCGGCGGTTGGTGGAGTGGAGTACTTGGTGACTGTACTAGTGGCGGAAAGAGAAGTGTATTGTTGACTAGCGCAGCACAGTGCATGTGCAGCCTAGCTAGCTCACACTTGCATTCCTGAGCAGGGATCGAGATTAATGGTGGTGGTGGTGGTGGTGGTGGTGGTGGGCGACTCTCTCCTCCCCTTTGGATCACCTCTGCGTCTGCGCTGTGAGGAGGCGTGACGATGGGGTCTCAAGAAGCCGCAAAGGGAATATAATGGTGGTGGGCTATATAGCTGTCGAGGATTCCTCTGGTTCAGAAGAGCTGACAGAGAAGAAGATGCTAGTAGCATGGAGATCGCGCGCGGACCAGTGGGCGGAGCACGCAGTCACCAGTCAGTGAGATTGCGCGGAGAGTCGTGCGGCGTCGTTCGGAGCCACAGCTGGCACTACGTACGCGTAGGGCTTTGTGCGCTTGCGCTTGAGTAGCCGTGCCACCACACGTGCCTGCAGGGGATGGTGGATCGGATGCCGGTGCTCAGCGCCTCAGGCAGCTCACCAGCTACTGTACCTCCTTGGTACCGTACCCTGTGCCCATTCATTCATTTTAGTACATTCCCTCGCTCTCAACTAGCGTACTATTAGGGCACTCACAATGTAGACTCTATCATAGAGTCCAAGACAATTAATTACATATTATTTATAGTATTTTGTTGATGTGGCGGCATATTTATTAAAGAAAGAGGTAGAAAAAATAAGACTTCAAATCTTATTTAGACTCTAAGTCCATATTATTCGAGGTAAATAATAACTTTAGACTCTATGATAGAGTCTGTATTGTGAGTGCCCTTAGCTAGTCCGTGCTGAGCAAAGTCTTATGAGGCATATATAAGTATTTAGAAGGTCATGGATAAATTTGTAATCCGTAGCTCATCAAAGTTTCACGTCACAAGCTCTTGGTATAAACTTACATGTATATTCTTTTTTTACATGGATTATCAATCAACATACTTATAAAGGCATTTTTCCTATCATTGGTAAATGATTTGCTAAGGAAATATTTTTCATGATTCCTAAACAATGGATACATATACTTATTGCTCATGCATACAAGTATAATGGGTTTGCAGTGCTCAAAGACACATGTATTGTTTAGTTTGTGTTCTACTTTTATATATTAGTAGTGGTAAAAGTGTCTAATTTAGAAGCATATATAGGGATTTTTCCCCAAAGTAGCATATGTGGGTAATTCAGATGTGGATTGAAAGGTTATTTTAGTTTATTTTAATAATGGCATAAATGTGTAATTTAGATGCAAATTTAGGGGCCATTTAAGATTATCTTTCATAATAGCAAAAGTAGATCATACATATGCAGATTTAGGGGAGCTTTATGTTGTTTTCATATTGGCTAAGGTGGATAATCTAGAAGACAATTTGATGTAACCAATGGTGATTTGAGTATACTAAATTGGTGATCAAATATCTAATTCCTGCTTTTGTGAGAAATTTCCATTGTTAATGTCTTTTTCTCATATGTCGTGTGAGGACTAATGTGCAGGTTCCAAAGTGAGTTTGATTAGTAACAATAAGACTAGCATTTATGCAAATTTGTTACCGTTATCATTCACTGTTATATATGCTCTTATTTAACCACCTTGCATTTTTGAAATAGTATATACATTTGCTAAAATATGCATGGTGGTTTTTATTAAAAGAGAATCAACATGAGCTCTTCCTTTATTGAATAAGAGAATGGTACTAAGGGTGTGTTTATTTCCATCGTGATCCCAAGAAGCCAACAAATTTTTCTCGTGGCCAACTTTGGGCATGACCAAATTTGGTCAAGCGAGATGTTTGGATTGAAACCAAGCCAAAGATTGCCTCAAAAAAACAAGCCAAAGTTGGGCAAAGATTGAGAAATAAAGTGTTTGGATGACGGATGAGCCAAAATGTAGGCAAAGGTTTAAGTGTGACATGTGGGTCTATATATTAATAGTAACTGTTAAAGAGAATTAATTTTCAATTCTAAATTATAAGACATTTTGGATTTTTTAGATACATAGATTTAACTATACACTTAGATATGTACTGTGTCTAGATACATACTTAAAGCAATATATCTAAAAAACCAAAACATCTCATAATTTAGAACTGAGGGAGTAAAATACATCCAATATGGGTCTTGAGTTGTAGATCTAATTGCAACAAGCATAATAGCTAAATCAAATTACAAAATAGATACATGGTTTATGATTCATAATCATTCAAAGCTTTCTAATTCCAACCAATTATATGTTGCCATCTCGCTAAGGTAACTCCACATTTTTCATGAATTCCTAGGAATTCTTCAATAATTCCTAGGATGCTATTTAAAACCATGAAGGTAATTCATATTTTCTTGAGTGCTATTAAAACATACATGGTAATATGATATTTCCTTGAGTGTTATTCTACACTAGCAAGGAAAATGCATATTTTCCTAGGTATATATATAATTGGAACCACCAAGGAAGTTCTACTTTCCTTGGATGCAAACCATGAAGAAATTGGTGTAGCCGCTGAGGAAAAAATGTTTATTTTCTAGTCTTTTCTCTTAGCCACCAATATAATGGACTCATTGTAGGATTCCTAGTTAGACATTACATTTTATAGGCAGAAATGTGCCTCTAGCATGTTCATGGAATGAAATATGGTTTTCTCATGGTACATTAATCCAACAAAAAGTAGAAATTTGAGTTGTAGAGCTCGAGATCTACAAATTTATAGTTGATGGCATTTATATTTAGAGTCCAAAAATTATATTTTAAGTTCTCAGAATTTTAAATGTTGATTTTTTTTTGTTTTTTCTAAATGACCATGGATGGAGATATGTCCTAAAATTTTTTAGTTCAAACTTTTTTCATTTGAATGTTAGGGTCTCAAATATTAATTACAAGATTTGCTAAAGTGAATACAAATAAAGAATTATTCACTTAGTCACATGTTACTTTAGGGTGTAGTGGCAGGTGTAAATTTGTGTGATGTTCTCCCATTGAGTTGTTTTTTCCTTGCGCTTGCTCTATATATCCTTGTGGTCATTAGCATATGTCCTTGGGGCCATTGGCCCTCAAGAAAATATATATCCTTAATGGTTCTTACAATTTCTTTGGCAGTCATCAATACTCAACAAAATGTATATCCTTGGGGGTTTCTTTGTTTTCTTCGTGGCTAAACCCCAAAGGAAACCATACCATTCGTGGCAGTCGGCCTCCAAGAATTTCCCTTGTTCTCTATCTTTGGCTACTAGGATTGATTTCCTTGGTGGTTTTCATGGTTTTCTTGAGGATTTTTGGCCCTCAAGGATATTAGGTTTTGGTAGCGACATGGCATCCTCTTGTCAGAGAACATGTTGTCGGGGCCTTCAACTCTTCCTCCTCCCCAAGTGATATTCACCGTCCAACATCTTCCTCCTCCCCTGACGTGTCTTTGCCACCTCCACTTCCTTGAGGTGAGTTTCCTCTTCTCCAAGCCTATAGGTGCATGGTTGGATATGCTATGAATGTGCCAAATTAGTTTCCAATTTAGATAAAATGTAGTTAATTACAAATTTAGACAAAATGTAGTTTATTTGAGGTGAAGTGCTAAATGTACCATCAGGTTAGTTTGCAACATATACATACCATCCATTTGTAGAAAAGTATTTGCTATATGAAGTTATTACTTCATTATGATTTTTTGCAATGGCCAGGATATTCTTGCCATGACATGCATGGTCCATCAACAATTGATTTAAGCAGGGAACAATCTTGTTTCTCTAACGTTCTAGGAGCATGTGGTTCTAGCTAATAACACATGGGTCCATTATTGGTTTAGGCCTTGAAGAAATTTATTTTGGTGCACCAAACAACACCCTCCAAGTAAATGTCATAGTGCACGACTCGGATTTAGGACCAAACCTTGCTTGTCCATGAGGCAAACATGCATGAGGAGTAGGGGCTCACGGCAGTTGATCCCATAATGATGACAGTTTAGTGACGCCCCTTGTGGGGGCAAAAGTTAGGAGGTGGTAAACTACTATGTAAATTATGGTTGGCTTTTAGTAAGTACTTGTTATGTATAGACTTCTATGATGATCTTTTGAAAATTGACGTGGTTAATGCAGTGACATGGTCCTTTATATTGTGTTGTGAGACATGAAGGCACCAATTCCACGGTATGTAAATACTCAATACTAGCATGTCTATATGGTAACGACCTTACTATTTCATCACGCCCTAGAAAAAACCTACAAATCAAAGTTAATGTCTCATAAGCATATATAACCTACTCGAGAACCTAGATCGGGCCACCATTGTCCAAGATGTAATCTATCGACACTATATATAAACTTGTACTTCAAACATAGGCATTTATAGAAAATATTGCCTTCTTGATGATGCCTATCACTTGTCCACAACATCAAGCAATAAAGTTAGCTATCATCGTGAAGCAGAAGCAATAGTCCATGAAAAAGTGTTTGCATGGAACACTTTTGTATAGTACTCGCTCTATACCTAAAAGCTTCAATTTCTAGAATCCGTACTAGTCATTTTTTTAGGTTTGACCAACTTTATAAAAAAAGAGCATCAATATTATCTATGATAAAAAATGAGTATCTTATAAAAAATACTATATTCTATAATAAATCTAATGGTACTAATTTGGTATTATGAATCTTAGCATTTTTTTAGAAATTCGATCAATGTTTAAAAAGTTTGACTTAAAACAACTTTAGGAATTGAAGTTTTCAGGAGCAGAGGGAGTAAAGAATAGTAACGTTCATCTAATTGTGGTCTACTAGTCTATATGCCCTCACATTGACCAAATTCCTCTTCATTTCACCGGTGCTCTTTGCCCAGATGTACTTTCGAGTCACCTCATTGGACACCAACTCAATATGAATATGTATGCATATGATACACAGATATGGCCTAATCATTTGACCTATGTACGCTCATAAGATCCGCGAATGAAGGAACAAATGAATCGTTAGGTTGTACATGCTAGCTATATCTAGCTAATCCCTGCTGCATATATAGCATATGCATTATATTCCCATCAACGTAGACAGATCAGCAAACTAAAAGTTAAAAAATGCACATGCAACTATATGTATGCGAGTGCTAATGCATATATTGATCAAGCACTCTAGCAAGTTAAGATATAGATCTTATACTGCTAATACACATGCATTCTTCTCTCCCATCCTTTGATTTTGGTGTCCTAAAATCCAAAAACTTTTCAAGATTCCATGCATAGAGTATAAAATATAAATAAAAAATATAACTAATTGCACAGTTTGAACTTGTGAGACAAATCTTTTGAGTCTAATTAGTCTATGGTTGGACAATAATTGTCAAATACAAATGAAAGTGCTCCATGAGCAAGTGAGGCACTTAAAAAAAATCCTTGGAGTCAAATGGTTTACATGTGGATTCCACATTCATCAGTACAGAGAGAGAGTTTTGTGTGTGTCTCGCAGGTACGTGGATCGTAGTAAACACGAAACATGTGGTGATCAAGTGGCTCGGTTGGTTGGGCATGTGCTTTGGATCCGAGACACGGACCGACCCTTCCGATGCGCAGCGCATACAATATGCAGCTCCCAAAGATCGATAGAGAAGTCTCTCACTGTACGTACGTCTGCGGTTGATTTGTGGGTGACTTGTGAGTCTTCTCACCGTTAGGAGTATTCTGCAGTAGTCGTTCAAGGTTATTTAGGGTCACCACCATTACCTCCTAGATTGCCGCGACTTAATTTCCGCCTCCAAGGATAGAATCTGAATCATGCACCGCGCTCCTACCACCTCCTAGATGTAGCAGTGTAAAGCGTGTAGTTTTCTGACTTCTCAATCTTTCAGAACACTTTATATGATTATTTAAACAGAAAGTTGCAGAGAGATTGGTGCTTCTTCCAGGGCCTTGAGCATGCAACTTCCATGTTATGGCGAACCGACACACAGCAGCTGCATGCATGCTGCCAGTGAAAGTAAAGTGCTAGAGAAACAAAGGCACGCGGCTGGCAAGATTGATCCCTGCATGCCGGCCCAAAATGTTTTGCCACTTGCTTGAATGCCTGTATGTACTCCTTCGATGAGCCTTCAAGAGCTGACACAACTCCTGCATCATTCAGACTACGTACTATCGATCCTCCATGCTCAAACACGGATCCTTCAAGAGCATGGATTATCAAATGAAAATGAAAATGATACCGTGTCTAAAAACCCAAAATTTTAGGAACTAAACAAGGCCTAAACACGGATTCATCACAGGATCTTCCATGCTCAAATGCATCGACCGCCCACCCCTACTACACTAGCTAGCTACTATACAGTTCCCATTTGGAGCTTCCTCACATGTAGCTATATATGGCCTACAAGTTGTTCTCCTGCATAGTAATATACGTATATATCCTATAGGTAGCTACCTTGATCTGATTTGACCCGCGATATGTGTTCTGCTATAAAAGTTATCTGCACTTGAAGCAACCAGACATTCAGTTAAACAAACCGGAGCTGGATTGTGGCCATACAAACCGGAGCTGCACATACATTCTCATGTGCTGGATCTTCTCATCATGGTATAGTCATGCCTGCCTCTGATCTACTGAAGCTAAACAAAGTCTCAAAGAGACTGCATTGGAGCTCAAGCAACAGTGCCCATGTGCCGCGGAGTCGCCAAGTCAAACGGGCACCGACGACCCAACAAGAAATTAACCTCGCCAATCAACGTGGGGTACAACAAAAGATCGAAATGGGCTGGACCGGACAGGTATTGGTCTTCAATCTTCATGTTAAGAGAGTAATAAGATTTTTTTTTTTACATGTGTGTTCCCGAAAGGCCCACAAGACCGTGCCTGGGTCTTCCCAGGCTGGAGTCAGCCAACCAGAAAGAGGCCCAAGTCTGTTAAAGAGCCGGCCCTTATTTTTGTCAGGTGAGGAGCAGGAACAGAGCCCACGAGAAACAGAGTCAAAGACTCTTGGCAGACTAATAAATCAGTAGATCAATCAATCAAAGATGACCACTAAACAAACGTTGTTCAACGGCTGAGCAGATGCAAACAAAGGCTGCGACTTGTGCTTATTATCCGTATTGAATGGTTTAGACTTTTATTGCATTATTAAACGTGTTTATATATATAATTAGTAGCTACTGACATTTTCGTCCTCATCCCTTCCTTAGAATTAGAACGAAGTTTTAAGTTTTGACCTGACTTCTCTCTCTCAGATTACAATATCCTGTGCAAGAAATATGTCAAATTAATCTCGCTCCTAGTCAGAGAATAGCACGAAAGAGCAGCCAAACTGGAAAGTAATGCCCATCAACTTCTTCATATTAATTCCCTGTTGCTGTGTTCAGGACTTCTGAATGCAGAACACTTATTTCGATTATTAGGATGATGAAATCATGCACAATAAACAAAGTGTTGTGAAAACGGCTCTGAAGAGTAATGCTGCACAATGATGGTCGGCATCCATGGCCTATAGGCCTGTCCGCTGTTGGTGCAAGTGGCTTAGTGCAAGCCCACTATTGCAGGATCTATGCAGCACATATCCTGCTCAATTAACAGCAAGGTGTGCGCCCAAATAAAAATCATGAGCCAGAATTCCAGCCGGATCAATAATACAATAAAACTCACAGGACAGCATATATACTGAATCTTTCAGGCACAGCTAGCACGGTCCTTTTGTTTAATGGATGGTTGGATACATAAAAGGACAGACATCGGGCTGTCAGCAGCGTCGTATCGTGATCTCCACGACCAAACAGTAGTAAACAACTAAGCTCGCATCACCATTTTTGTTGCCCTTCAATGTATTATCTTATCTCCCAGAGCCCTCACCTATAAGTAGGCTAGCCATGCACCATTCCCCTCTCACCATACTGATCTGTCGAGAATCCCAAAGACCAACCAAGCCAAGATCGGTATGGCCTCCGCAGCGCCCAATGGTGCGGCCGCGGCGGCGCTCATGGTGGCCGTCTCCATCCTGGCACTTGCCGCCGGCGCCAGCGCCCAGCTGCAGTACGGCTTCTACAAGGGCAAGTGCAACGGCAACGACGTGGAGGCGGTGGTCCAGGGCATCGTCAGGGCCCGCTTCGCGCGCGAGAACCCCATCGTCGCCTACCTCCTCCGCATGCAGTTCCACGAGTGCGCCGTCAATGTACGTGCGTGCACAAGCTAAGCCACGCGTGTGTTGCATACTTGCATTGGTTTCTTATATATAATATGGTCTTGTGTAGTTCACCCTGAAAACCAAAAAGTTTTCAAGATTCTCCGTCACATCGAATCTTGTGGCACATGCATGAAACATTAAATATAGACGAAAACAAAAACTAATTACACAGTTTAGCTGTAAATCACGAGACGAATCTTTTGATCCTAGTTGTGCTAGAGTACTGACAACTTTTCACTTTTCGAAACTAAACAAGGCCTATATATATATATAAATAATTGCATGCAGGGCTGCGACGGCGGCCTGCTGATCGACGGCCCCGGCACCGAGAAGACGGCGCCGCCGAACTTTAGCGTCAAGGGCTACGACGTAATCGCGGCCATCAAGGCGGAGCTGGAGCGGAGGTGCCCCGGCGTGGTGTCCTGCTCCGACATCCAGATCCTCGCCACCAGGGACGCCGTCGCGCTGGCCGGCGGGGCGTCGTACGCGGTGCGCACGGGGCGGAGGGACCGCCGGCGGTCACTGGCCTCCGACGTCAAGCTGCCGTCGCCCGAGTTCACCGCGGCGCAGACGGTCGCGTACTACGGCAGCCTGGGGCTGAGCCCGTTCGACGCGGTGCTGCTGCTGGGCGCGCACACCGTGGGCGCCACGCGCTGCAGCGCCATCAAGAGCAGCCGGCTGTACAGGTACGGCGGCAGGGCCGGCGCGACGGACCCCGGCATGGACCCGGGCTACGCGTTCTTGTACAAGAACAACGTGTGCCCCAACGTGCCGTCGTCGGACAACAACGTCGTGTTCCTGGACGACCAGTGGAGCGCGCTCAAGCTGGACAACCACTACTACAAGAACCTGCAGAGAAAACGCGGCGTGCTCTCCGTCGACCAGAACCTGTACAAGGACGGGTCCACGAGCTGGATCGTGGACCTGCTCGCCAAAGACAACGGCCTCTTCGCTTGGCTTTTCCCCAAGGCGCTCGTCAAGCTCAGCGAGGTCAACGTGCTCACCGGCACGCAGGGGGAGATCCGCAAGGTCTGCAACAGGTTCAACTGATGATCGGCCGCCATTAATTATATATATATATATATATATATACGGAGGACATGGTTTGATCGTCTGATGTCGTTGCCCTTCTCCTTCCCATTTGCTTGATCAAAGTTAACTTCATTTCCGCGTCAAGTTTGATTCATTCTTTCCGCGTAACATGATGTCGGTTTAATAATTTTGTAATGACAAACATGATGGGTTAATGTACCCCGTGTATGTTAAATCTCAGAAATTCAGGTGAACAAAAAATAGCTTTTGAGTACATCCATCGTGGAAGTGACCAGCATTTCCGTTTCCCAGCGCTGATCACTGACGTGCGAGTCATGATCTGTTTATGCTCAAACTGAGGCGAGACGCGGGCGATTCTCCCGCGTGCCACCGACCATCACCTCTCTGCTTTTTGCTTGGGATATTTTCCTTTGCTTTTACCTTCTTTTGTTTTGTTTCTTTTTTCTTTGTAATCAGCTTGGTTACATTTCAATAAATTCTCAGTAGAGGCCTCACGACCTCTCCTGTTCCCTAAAAAAAACCATCACCTCCACCCTCAATTGTTTCGGTAGTTTTGGCCGGGTTGGTTGTTTTTTTAACTGTAATGGGTTGTTGTGCTGGGCTAAGTTTTCTTCCCACCGCACCAGCAATGTACTCTTGTTACGATCCATGTATGTATTCTAGTTGTCCATACATATCATTTATTTATGTTTGAGCTCATGTTCCTCCACTACATCAACCTTTTATCTTTCCCCTTTATTTTTCTCTATTAGGTGGATTTTTTCTTCTCTCCATTTTCATTACCTTTTTATATTTATCTAATTAACTCTTCTCTTTATTTTTATTTCCTTGGTTATACAGAGTATTTGATATTCTATGATGTGTTCTATATTGTTTCTACAGTAGTTTTGAGATGTTCCGTGAAAAATTCTCACAGTATGCATATTTATACATGTTGTATTTGCAACATTCATGTAGTGCTTGCAAGATGTTCGGTGGTTTTTTTTGTTGTTCAGTATTTATGAGATATTTTATGATGTATTTTAAGTTGTTCTCATAGTTGCATATTTTTATTATTTTATTTTACTATGTAGCTTTTTATTTTTTGTTTTCTCTTTTTGTTTATATTGTTTGGTTTTTTATTACTTTTGTTTTCTATTTAACTTTCGTTGTTTCTATTTCTTTTATTGCCACACGCCCAACACAACCATTAGGCGAAATAAATGGGCCAAGAGTGGTCCAAGAGGAGAAGGTGCAGGGCGTCTCTAACCCCATGCCCTAATGGGCTAGAGCACCTAGGAGGAGGGGGGCACGCGCACGTAGCCACCGACATCATCATCGCCACATCATCAGATTGTTATCTAGTACCTTAGTCGAGTTCTAATAGATTTTAAAAGAATTAATTAGTTAAGGAATCATGTTTGAGATCGTTAGAAAAGGAGAATCGGGTTACTATAAGGATCTCTTGAGATTCTTTAAGGACAAAGTCTCATAGGAGTATAAATACAAGGGGCCCTCTAACCGTTGGAATCAACCATAAAATAGCCAAAAGGTCTTATTCCTTTCCTCCCTCCCTCTCTCCCTCTTCTAGCTTGCACCGCCCCCTTCCCCTACACCTGCCCTAGTCGTCGCCGCCCCTGCCACCCCTCACCGCCACCCTTAGCTAGCGCCGCCACCGCCCAACCACCCTCCCCACCATGCTTGTTACATTTATTTTCTATTTTTTATTTCAAAGTATCTTTCCTTGATCATGAACTTAGGTGATGTTCGCTTTATCTATTTCTTAATATAATATGGCGGTTCTCATATTATTTATGATGTGTATTATGTATTATTACAATGATATAAGAGATATTCATATATCTTATGTGTCTAGACATAATATATACCTAGATTTATAGCAAAAGCTATGTATCAAGAGAAATCAAAATGACTTATAATTATTGAGAAACTAGTTGGATCGTATAGATACAAGATCAAAAACTAATCTAAGAGAGAAAATAAGCCTTTTATTTCTTGATTTGTTTCAATACATGAAGATGTATACACTGAAGTTCTAGGATGATGTCTTTCGGCCATCCTCCGTCTCCTTTTATAGAGGGGAGAGGCTGATGAAGATGAATTATATTCATAATTCATAATTTTCTAAAATTTTCATTAGCTTTCTCGCTCATTTAATTTGGTCACTGTTAGAATCTTCTTTTCATATTTGGGTGCTCAAAGGGATCACTTCCTTTTAGTTACCTTGGTTTACCCCTGACCCTTACTAAGCCAATTCTTGCAGCCTTCTGGCCACTTGTTAATTGCTGTGAATGATGCCTTTCAAACATATCTTCTTTTCTTAGTCAGGCAGGTAGATTGCAATTGACAAATTCAGTTTTTTCAGCACTACCTACTCTTGCTATGTGTACATATCTTCTGCCTAAAACAATGATCAAGCAGATGACAAATTTTGTAAGCACTGCTATGGAGGGTTTTGATGCCAATAGTAGAACGCCACCCAAAGCTGCTTGGACCTTGGTTTGTGATACAAAGGAGAATGGAGGGCTAGGAATCCTCAATCTACATAACCTGAAACATCCACATAAATTCTTTAATAAGCAAGACATACCTTGGGTACATCTCATTTGGGATAAACTAAGAGGATTCCCCGCGCGTTGCCGCCGGTATGAAGGAGGAATATAATAAATATATAACTCTTTTATTAGCATAATCATTAGAAATTGTATCCATAGTGGATGATGTGTCTCGCTGATGTGGATGTCATAATTCTTGTGCTAGTTAACTTTAATGCAAATGATAGTAGATTGCTGAGGTGGACACCTTGCATGTCAGGAGAAATTGATAGAGGCAAATGATAGTGGACTGCTGAGGTGGACCCTTTGCATTTTAAGAGAAATAGATAGTGGGGTTGATAATGGACTGCTGAGGTGGACGCATTGCATGTCAAGAGAAATAGATAGTGTGGTTTTGCTTTATAAGAGTTATAGATACTATGCTTCTGGTCGACTATCGGTTTCTACAAGAACTGCTTCGTTTTGGTATCGTGATATTCGAAATCTCCTAGGTACCTTTAAGGAGTTTGCATCAGTCATAGTTGGTGATGGTTTTTCTTGCTTCCTTTGGTCAGATCAATGGATTAGTCCAATGCTTCACAACTCTTTTCTTGAGCTACTTTCATATGCTGACCTTTTCTATTTGCCTTTATTTGTGGAGGCTTTTGAACAGTTTCAGTCTTTGCAAATGCAATTGGATACATAACAACTCTCTCAAAATCCAGACTTTTGGGTCTACAATTGACATTCATCTATGTTTTCTTCAAAAAAGCTTATACACACTTGATGGGGAGACAAATGTTCATAGAGTATTTACTTGGCTATGGAAATCATGTTGCCAGAACAAGAAAAAAAGTCTTTTTTGGTTGTTTTTAAAGGGTCGTTTGAATACAAGACACTTATTGCGAAGAAAGACTATGTTTTTTGAAGATTATAATTGTGCAATCTGCATTTATTCTATGGAGAAAACTTTGCAACACCTTTTTCTAGATGAACCCTTTGCTGTAACAATGTGGAACACACTGGGTGTGCTTGTTCATCATACAACTGATCCCTGGACATCTTTGTCTCCTTCAGAGCACAGTTGAATGTTTTATTCTTTATAGAGACTAGCAAAAGTGCCCGTGCGTTACAACAGGTGAAAAGGTATAGCGTCATCCAGACGCGTATACCAGGAGGACATGCTGATATGGCTATTGTCCCAGTCTCTCCTGCTCCGAACCAATCCATCGAATCTGCCTCCAACACATCTATGTCCTTCCTAATATGACTCAGAATCAATGCCTATATGTATCCGTACGTCTGTGATGTAGGTTGTGGATGCTGATGAGGCTATGCACAATTGAGTCCGTTTGGTACTCGATGATGGAGTTCAATTGCAAGCAGCTCTGTGGATGCCTAAGAAAAACAAAACGGAGTTGTTTAATCTATACCTATTTATAAAGAGTCAAAATTTCAGTCTGTCCTATATTTTCTTCCGTCTACTCCTGTTCACGTTCGGTTTCGCCTCCTCCGTCAAAAGGGCAAAAACAAAATAAAAAACATTCTAGGGTTCCCAATGTAAAATCTCCTATTACTTTTTCGATAGCATCTGCTGTGCAAACAGCCCATCCGGAATCGTTTTTCCGATAGCATCCGTTGTCTGTGGACGCAGACAGCCCATCCGGAATCGGTAGAAAGAGAGAAAAAAGAATAAAAATTTTTCTAGGGTTAATGTAAAATCTTCAATTTACTTTTCTTTTATTTTTTAAATCGGCTGAAAATTGATAAATGCATATTAATTCATAAAAAAATCTAAAAATTATAAAACAAATTTTGTTCAGCTCCACATACGTAGATCTATGCAGTAAATAAAAAATATCACAAATTTTAGTACACTTTCTTTTGTTGGAAATGCTTGCCTATGCTTTTAAGTGTAAAATTAAAATTGTAGTTATCTTACTCCAAATTTATAGAAAAATCTAAAAATTATAAAACAAAATTTTTTCAGCTCCGCATATGTAGATCCATGCAGTAAACAAAAAATATCACAAATTTTAATACACTTTTTTTTGTTGGAAATGCTTGCCTATGCTTTTTAGTGTAAAATTAAAATTGCAGTTATCTTGCTCCAATTATTATAAAAATTTTATGGTAGCCTATTTAATGTGATGCTTGATTCATATTTTATAGCAATCCTAATCTAAATAAAAAATAATGCTAGCATCAAACTTCTCATGTTTTAATATAATACTGAGGTATATTAAGAGGTAATATTAGAGTGAGATAAGGTTTAACTATTTTGTATTTTTATTATTAAATAAATATGTCTTCAAGCCACATATATTATAAATATTAAGTATCTAATACCATAGATGTTATGGTTATCAATAAAATAAATTATGGACTTTAAATTTTATAAAAAGGATAAATATAAATAGATATGTAACATTATGTCATCACTTTCTGAGGTCATTTGATGTTTTTTTTCCGTTGCAATGCACAGACATATTTGCTAGTAATGCTAATTTAACCATACACGGTTTAGATGATCAGAGCACCAAGTAGCATGTACATGACGTCCTTAGCTAGGATTCTATCAAGCCCGATTATGTTCAATTTATAAAAAATTGATATGGCTGGTTTGGCTCACGAGATCATCAAAATTTCTCTTCATATATAGATATATAGATATAGATATCCTTTTTCTATTTCTATTTTGAATAGGATTTTTATTTAGGCTAGTTAAGACAAGAAACCTCGTATGACAGGAGTCTATTTAGATTAGGATTCTTATTTAAGTCTATTTGTAGAATTTATTATTTGTTTTGATATTTATTATATGAGAAAAAATGAAAGAAGAACAGAGGTACTTGAAAAAGAAAAAAACAAAAAAAACTCTCATAGCATGAGAAAAGAAAGAAACCGAAAGAAGAAAAAACAAGAAAAGACAAAATAAATTGAGGACCCATTGCACCAGGAGTCCTCATGCCATAAATAAAAAATAAACTAAAAATAATAGAAAACCAGATCCGAACAAGAAGAACATCGTTTAATTAATATTTAGGCCGACGGACATATAAAGATATAGTGGACTGAAAATTTTCACAATTATATATTAAAAAAAAATTATTATTTCAATGTGTTGGGCTATTTGCTTAATCCGCAATGATGCAATCGCGCTTGGCTCCTTAAATACAGGCTGAGAAGCGGCACTTCAAAAAAAACATGGAATTTGCCCGGGTTATTCTTTAGGGCAAAAGAAGCATACAAACCAATGATTAGTCAATGGCTCCCTCGGTCCCAAAAAGAATGACGTTTTTGATTTTAAGACATCGTGTTTGACTGTTCGTCTTATTCAAAAATTTTATGTAAATTATAAAATTAATTAATCATGAGCAAAATATCTCTAATGATAAAATAAGTCTTAACAAAATATATAATATTTATGTAAAAAATTTGAATAAGACGAATGGTTAAATAAGATGTCTGAAATTCTAAAACGACACTCTTTTTGGGACGGAGGGAGTATGTGTAATTTTTTTTTAAATTTTCTTTGTTTCCTTCTTTATATCATAGAAAGATTTGTATGAACTGATTTTTTTTTCAATAGAAGCACAGTAGGGAGCGATCCCTTCTGTTTACCCTAAAAAATAATCTTCTTTTCATAATTGTTTTTTTTCTTTGATTTTATTACAATAACACTAGCCATCGGGAACCTCGTTCCCGTTCCACGCGACAGCGCCCGGCGCCCGAGGCCCGACCCTGTCGCCTCCGCATCGATCCGCCTCCGCCGACTGCTCGCCGGCTACCGGAGCGCTGCATCCGACGAATCTGTCCGCCCTGAGCCCCTGACGCACTCAGCACTCGGCTATAGCCCTTACGTGGAGAGCAGACCGGCGGCACAGACGCCGCGGCAGAGTCCAGGCATGAGGAGACACGCGCTGCCCCGGATGTCTGGCGCGGTTGTGCCACAGCCCGCAGGCCGTAGCCCGTAGGCCGCACCACGCGAGCACGGTGCACGGCAGCACCCCTCCGTTCTCCGGCAGTACAGCCTTAGTTACAGGAGAGTAGCCTGCTCGGCTGCTCCAGCTACAGTTTGAGGTATTTCTCTATACTACTCGACTACTCCAATTTCCAATTCAACCATTTGCAGTAGTATCTATTAAGTTGTATTGAGAATTTTAGGTAGAATTGTCAATCTAAATCTACACATTATTTACAATGAAGAGGACCAAGACCGTGGCATCTTATTTGTGTGCATAATCCCTAATGTAATGTTCTTGACAATTTTAATGCACTATTAAGCATGCAATTCAAGCATCATATCAGTTAGATTTTTTTTTCTTCACTTTAGCTCTTTCTCTTTGTGTGACATATAAGGGGTAAAATTTTCCTTCATTTTAGCTATTTTCTATTTGTGATGAGTATAAGGTAGTTTTTGCTACTTGGAAGTGGCCCTAGTTTTGTATTTATCCATCGTATATGCAGCTTGCAGCATCAAGCAGCCACATCCTTCACGCTAGGACATTTTTTGTTCGTCCTCTAGAATTCTTTCCTCTTAGCGAATGTTTTTTCTTCTCATAAAACAAATAGTTGTTCGTAGTCCTAGTAGGACAATTTTGTTCCAAAAGGTTTTAGTTGGTAGAAAAAATATCCTACCATGTAAAATGTTTAATTATTGTTTAGTTGCTTATTAAGTGACGTATACGTAAAGTACAGTGGTCCTAGACCTACCTACACTTTATAGCTGTGGGTGGCTTCGCGGTTCCGCCGACGCATCTCTCAGTCTCACTCATCGATCATCTATTCAAAATAATCCTGTGTGTCTAGGTTCATGCCTGTAGGGAGGAGATTATGTTAGCACAATTTTCAGAGTAGTTCCCTACTTCGCTCCTATGAGATTGTTATTTTCTGAATTTTGTCATAGTTATTTTATACGTTTCTACTGAATTGCGTAGCAAATTTTGTAGTTGTATTACCAAGTTGTGTATTGGATACTGCATATTGGAGAACCTCTGCATTGAAATCCTGTGTTGCAGCTTGTCTTCAGTTCTCTCCCCTCTGGCACAATGTCGTGAGGCTCCCATAGTCCAGAATCAGGGGAGCTGGGCATGCCATAGGCTTTAAGAAACCATTGTGGGACAGTGAAAGCCGAACAAAAAGCAAACAACTAGATGGAGGTGGTGGTGCGGAAGGTGCAGCAGCGTCTTAGGAAGGCACAGGAGGAGATGAACCAGTGGGATGACCTAAACACTCACCTCCTTTCCTATTTCTCCAATGCTGGCACGGTCATCTCTCGCTTTCAGGTACCTTCTTGGATCATCCTCTCGTGCAGTCCCATGTCCCAACTCGTGACAGCCAGTTTGGCAGCCCAAGGTTTCACAACCATGATGCGGTTTGAGACTGTTCTTTCGTAATTGTTGTGCAGCACTTTTTTGAGATTGCCACAGCAAATTTTTGGGCTTCATAGAATCCTTGGTTATTCTGTTAACTATTGGTGGTCTGCAGTTTTGCTATTCCCATATGACGGCAAGTTGCTACTTGCTTGTACTTTGAGAATTCTGTGGAAAAATTATAACTTGCAGTGGCATGTGGTTGTGTTGTACTGTTGCCGTTTTAGCTTTTCAACTATGTGTAGGAACCTAAGTTCGATTGCTTGTGTCATTTGATGAAGGCTCTTGGAGAGGACAAGAATTATGGTCCCTTGCGTGGTGTGCCCAACATCAGAGAGGACCTCGTGGGGAACCAGATGGAGGTTCTAGAGCTCATTTTCGTTAATGCTAGGGAGATCCTGTAAGCTACTTTAGTATTACATTTGCAGTTTCCTTCAATTTTGGTGTGAACAAACAAAGGGAAAATTTAATTCAAGTTGGTCTGACAACTATGCTGCCGATTATTCAGGGAGAAGTTCAATGGCATTGTGAAAGCTTTAAATAAGGCTCTGCATGACACCAAGCAGATCGTGAGAGGCGGGTCAGCACTCACGGCAAAACAGATGCAGTTACGAGTGGGAATTTTGCCAACGATTGCAGAATGTTTGGATGGATTTCAAACATTATGTGAAATGCACCAGGCAGAGTAAGTATGGAATTATGCTTAGACCCCTTCCAGAGTTCCAGTTGCCCAATTTAATCATTTATGGCTTGCATTTGGCCTTAATATAACTATGCTATCGTTATGTTGGTACTTGGGTTGTGTTTCCACAAGATCATTTTTCTTGACCTGATTTCTTATGATCGAATCCAACCATGTTGGTTTAAAATATTCTCAGTTGATAATAGAGCTGCATCCAACTTCTAACCTTTTGTATGCTAATCCTCCCATTCAGACATGATTTATATTCTTCCATTATTCCATTATACTGATATTTTAAGACGTCACAGGCATATGTCCTGGCACTACTCTCACAGGAGTCACAGCACATGTTCACCTAATAGCTCTCCTGCAGTAAAATCTGTCCCCCTTTTATTTTGCTGTGAACTTATCCTGGTTGCCATTTGACAGGTTTACACTAAAATCATCAATTATATTCTTGCTGACATGGAAGAGCAGGCAAGTTCAATGGTTTTGCCATTCAGCTTTTCCTAATCACTCATTGATTTATCCTTTCTGGAATTCATTCTCTGCCAAGTTTCTTATAGATGATAGTGATGCTTTTTTTCTTCTTAATCTAGTATTTAGAACACATTTTCGTTGGTGTTTTATTAGCTAGAGCAATCATGGTGATCTTTCCATTTGCAGTTCCAGTGACACTGTTGTACTACGTCAACTCTTAGTAGACCAACCAAACATTCCAAAAGATGAAGGTAAAGAATAAAAGAAAAGAATAAAAAATAGCTTGTCTTGTTATACTTTCAATGATTCCATATTTTCATATGTCTAATTACATGATTGAGTGTTCCAATCTGGTTTCCTTATTTTGCAGTCCACTCCATATTCGACATTATATTTGCTGATGAAATTTGTTGACCAGCTGGTATTTGATTGTTGAAGCCTTGTTCCCTATGTTCTGATCAAGCTCCCTGCTCAAGTGATGACCGAGTCAGTCTGAAAATTGTATTGTTCGATTAACCCAATTGTTGAAGCATTGTGGCCGAGGCAAGTCTTCATCTCTGTCAGCTGTCAGCATCGGTGATTGAAGACCTAGAGGCTGGACCTGTACCTGCCATTGATGATGTACTGGTTCTGTAGCATAGAAAGTCGCTTCAATGTAGATTAGCATATTGCAAACGAGTTGTTATAGTGGCGCGCCCCATGATCTCAGCGAATGCACAAGTAATCTGGACATGTTACAGGTACAGAATCGTGTGAAGCAGCTCCTGAAATTCGCATATGAGCACTAACAAAGGGAATCTCTCTGGTTTGCAATCAATCTTATTACTGATTCCCTCGGTTTCAGGGATAATCTATTTTTTCTTCGTTGCTTTGGGATTGTAATGCGCCTCTGTAAATTATCTGAAATTGCACGTAAAAATTTCTATGAAGTTGATCATGCCTTAGAAAAGGAGAATGTAACGCAAGCAGAACTGTAGATTCATTAGTTTAAAGCCATACGCAAGCACAGACGTTTCATTAGTTTAACGCACAGACGCAAGTGAAGCTGGTAATGCCGTAAAAATTTGAAATTACTAACTCCTAATTCATTTTGAGGAAAAAAGATAAAACTACTCGTTGCTACAATACAACTACTGTCCACCAGGGAGTCAAGATTGAAGCTATAGTTAGGGTTGGAGCCATAGCTAGCTGGACCTCTACCAAACAGTTTGTATTTTCGAGAACTTTCATAGCATGTGTTTCCCAAACAATCTTAGTTGTTTTTTATTGTTCAAGTGTGCAATTCACCTTTGATATTTCATTGGGAGTTTTCAAAACTCTATGGATAATTTAAACCAAAAAATTTATATATATATATATATATATATATATAAAATTCTTTTCAGTATAACAGTTTAGTGTACTACACCTAGGATGTAGAATAGCACTTGTATATATACATATATATTTCTATATATTTAAAATTAATCATGAAGTTGTTTATATAAACTCATGAATGAGGAAAAAACGAGTGCATATCAGGCAAGCATGGCGTTAGCTTAGAACCTATAACACAAATGTCCAGGCACTGGCACGATTACTCCAAATTCAATTTTCCTATTTGAGAGTGCTTGTGATAATTCGCATTCTAGGCCAGGATTCAGGAATCGTGGAGTCAGATTGGTAGCCGTTAGATTGGTCCATCAAGGCCGTCCGTTTATTTGAATTAGCACCATCGCGGCCCTGCCCGAGCTCTGCTGGCTTTCCCGTTCCCGATCCGCACGGCCGCCGCACCCCAATGCCCGTCCCCGGCGAGCCCTCTCCTCCGGCCTCGCCTCCGCAGTACTCGGGCCTCCTCGCCGCTCTCCACAGCTGTATATCTGGCGGCAACGCCCCCGCGGCTGTCTCCCTCCTGCCCACCCTCGCTCGCGCCGGCCTGCGCGCGCCGTTCCCGCTCCTCACCTCCCTCGCGGGCCTGCTCCTGCTCCGCCCAGCCGCGCCGTCCTTCCCCTCCCTGGCTGGCCGCCTACTCCTCTACGTCCGCCTCGCGGGTCTCAAGCGCCTCGTCCCCTGCTCCACTCAGCTGGCTGACCGCCTCCTTTCACTTAACTTCCTCCTCGGCCGCCCGCGTGACGCACGCCGGCTGTTCACCAAAATGCCCCGCCCCAGCGTCCATTCCTACAACGCCATGCTCACTGGGTACGCGCGCCTGGCACTTGCGGGACCCGCTTCTGAGGTCTTTGCTTCCATGCCACACCGGGAACTCGTCTCTTACAATGCTGTTATGCTCGCGCTCGGGCGTGGCGGCGAAGCGCGGGGAGCTGTGGAGCTGTACTCCGAGCTCCGGAACATGTACCCCTCCCTTGGGTACAGCCATCACACCTTCTTGGCGCTCCTTGCGGCCGGCGCTGAGCTCATGGATAGGGAGCTTGCCAGGCAATTCCATGGCCATTTGATGGTTCTTGGGTTCTTGTCTGATGTCAACATTGCCAGCTCTCTTCTTGATGTTTATAGAAAATGCCATTGCGTTGATGATGCTAGGAACCTGTTTGACGAGATGCATATCAAGGATGTGCATATGTGGACGACAGTAGTTTGTGCCTGTGCTGAAGATGGCCAGCTGACTATTGCTCGTCAGCTCTTTGATCAGATGCCAGAGAGGAATGCATTTTCATGGAATGCCCTCATCGAGGGATATGTTTGCCATGGGCAGCCAATGGACGCACTGAGTATGTTTCAACACTTGATGGAGGAAGGCTTGCAGCCAGATCAAATCACCTTGGGTTGTTGCCTGAGTGCTTGTGCAGCTATGCGTTCACTGAAACTTGGGCAGCAGATCCATGGAATGTTGCTAAGATGTGGTTTTGATCAAAGTGTAATGATCATTAGCTCAATCATTGACATGTATTCAGAATGCAGCTTTTTGTCTGGTGCCATAGAGGTGTTCAGCCTAACAGGTAGGGAAAGGAAGAATGCAGTGTTGTGGAATGGCATGTTGTCTGCTCTGTGTCGTCATGGTCATGGACAGGATGCGATTGGATTGTTTGTCCAGATGATTCATGAAAGACAGAAGCCTGATGCTAATACATTCTTTCTGGTTTTGACGGCTTGCTGCCACTGTGGCCTAGTTGAAGAAGGGATGAATTTTTTTGTTTTGATGAATGAAAGATACAGGATTGTTCCAGGACAAGAGCACTATTTTTGTATGGTTGATTTGGTTAGTCATGCATCATCCAATGATAAAGTAATTGAATGGATCAAAAGCTCACCATTTAGTTTTAATGCACGAGCTTGGGAAGTTCTTGTTAGGAATTGTACCATACATGAGAGCATTGAATTATTGAATAAGGTAGAGGAGCAACTGGCAAGATTGGATCATCCAGAATGAATGGACAGTTGTTCTTAGTTTGGCTTATGAGGTTGAAGGATGGTCATGCTTGTTCGATGCACAGGAGCCATTCATTTCAATAAGCAGAGATAGGACGACAACAACTGCATCCCTGCAGAGTCCATGACTGTATTGATCCAAAAGAAACCTCAATGAGGGGTCAAGTGGACATCGGAATTATGATGCGTTCAGCACAATTGAAGAAATAGATTATTGTAAGCACTGTTCAAGGAATATTCCAAATGAATGATGTCCTGCTGTTTGTCTTCCCAATTGATGGGGGAATAAAAGGTAGATTGCAGCTTTTCTCAAGCGAACAATGTGCTATCACATCACATGCTAACATACAGAAGATCAGGGAATTTTACATCATCTCCCAACTAATCTTCTTAAGAACGATGCAGGATTTTCAATTTTTTGTGCAATAATTTTATATACATGTTATAGCTGTATGTATTCCAAGAATCCATTCAGGAATGCTGTACAGATTCTCATTTTCTTTTCTCGCATTGCAGCAAGATAATTTTTTGTGGTACATGAAACAAATAATCACTTTGATTGCAATATTCTGGACCATTTACATAAATCTGTTCTGAATAAGGGAACAAGATGGGACAAGCCACTGGTCCTCCAAAAAAAGAGAGAGAGAAAGCTACTCTTTAACCTCAAGGAGATCGTTCTGTTCTTTGATAGATTGCAGATGATGCATTATAATAACTAGCAAATATGCCCGTGCGTTGCAACGGGAGTATTTAGATTATGATTCCCATAAAATATGATATATCAGTTAAATGTATGTATATTATGAACACAAAGGCTTATGAAGTGTTCATATGACGTAACAACACATCGTGCAAAGGTAGTAGAAACATCTTTTTTATATTTTTACATACTTAAATTGATTGTAAACTATTTAGCAAGCATAAATTTAGGTAAATTAGTAAATCAGTGAGATATGTAGGAATAGTGCTAAAACTTTTACCACAAATCAAGCATCACATTAAATAGGCTACCATAAAATTTTTATAATAATTGGAGCAAGATAACTACAATTTCAATTTTACACTAAAAAGCATAGGCAAGCATCTCCAACAAAAAAATATACTAAAATTTGTGATATTTTTTGTTTACTATATGGATCTACATATGTGGAGCTGAACAAAATTTGTTTTGTAATTTTTAGATTTTTCTATGAATTTTTACGCATTTACCAATTTTCAATTGAATTAAAGAATAAAAGAAAAACAAATTAATAGGACAGACATTTTGCATCTATTTTTTGTTTACTACATGGATCTACATATGTGGAGCTGAACAAAATTTGTTTTGTAATTTTTAGATTTTTCTATGAATTATTACATATTTATTAATTTTCAGCCAAATTAAACTAATAGGATATAGGATATTTTGTATTGGAAATCTTGAAAAAAATTCAATTTTCTTTTTCTTTTCTACAGCGGGCTAGCGATCCTTCCGAGTAATACAAGATTTTGCATTGGGAACCCTAGAAAACATTATATTTTACTTTTCTCTATGAGATTTTGCATTAGGAACCCTAGAAAATATTATATTTTCCTTTTCTCTCTTACCAAACGGAGGTTTCGGAAGCCTGAACGGACGGAGGTTTCGGGAGGTTTCCGGGCAACGGAAGAAACGGAAGAAAGGTATTAGGCAGACTGAAATTTTTCCTCTTTATATATAGGTATAGATGTGCTGTAATTTTGGATGGCTCAGGAATCTGGATAAAAGTATTTACGTTGTTGATCACCGAATATTTTTCTGTCGCATCCTGATGAGCATAGAAAAAGAAAGCTCAAATTAAGAGCAATGACAATTATATTCTATATACGTATATTTTGGAATTCTTACCGTATATGCATGTACCACTGGCAAACATTTCTCAACATCACAAAAACAATATATCCTTTCATCCATTTTATAATATTTTCTTCTCACAAGAGTACATGGCACTTGAAACAAAGAATCAACACACTGTCAAAAGGAAATGGTTTTATTCAATTAAATTAAACTAATAACAAGAAAAAGACATGTCTCGATGTCCTGCATTTACACGAGACAACATGAGAATACAAGTGGAGCTAATCCCACACTAATGCTTGTTTATTTGAGCTTATCAGCCGAATCTGTCAGTTATCCAGTAGTGTTTTTCTCTCACAACAAATCAGGCAACAATACTTTTTTTGCCAAGCTTATCAGCCGAACGATTATGTACATCTCAAATCTCATACATTAATGATACCATTTACTTCACATATACTATGTGTGCTCATTTTGAGAACTACGTATTCTACTAAGCAGAGTTTACTCTATTTTTCCTAGCCAAGTATATAGATGGTTATGGGTCCATTCAGCAAATATTTGTGCAACTAAATTGCATATTTGGTGCTCTCTCTTCCATATTTGTGAACCTTCGAGCTCTTGGATTTGTATCTTGTACTTTGTTCAGGTTTTGATGTTCTTGCTTAGTACAGTGTCAATCTTATACACCCTCCATTTTTTTACATGTAATATTAGTTTTTTCCCCCTTAAGTTAAACTTTGACTATCAATTTAACTTAGGACAAAACTAATACAGCATGTAAAAAAACAGAGTACGTTTTTGAAAAAAAAATTCCATTGCACATTTGAGCCATCTGCTAATATGTTGACCTGGAAGTTGCAAGAGGTCATTTATAATGTTTTTCCCAAACTGGCACGGAATACACTAGAGTTCCCAGCACAAAAGAAAGCAGGAAAGTGGATGCGGCATAAACAAAGGCCCTCGCAATCTGCCCGCTTCTTCTCATTGTATACACTTCAGCAGCAAAAGTAGACACTGTACTCAAGCAACCAAGGAAGCCAAGCTGTATTCCACTAAGAATAGTTGTCGATCGCTTTGTATGTACCTGTAAGAAAAAAACAAACGAATCAGATATACAAGCTGATGTATGGAAGAGTCAATATACCAACTACAAATGGTGAATTTGTATGAAAAATTATTTGGCCATACCGCTTTGGATGTTACAGCAAGAACCGCCATTATGCCTGCAGCAAGAACATTGGCTACCAGGGTCCCAATGGGCAGCCATTTCAAGGATCTCTGCTTGCCAATTCCCTGGCCATTGAGCCTTGCCAGGTACCAGCGTAGCCAAACTCCTGGAGGTGCTACCGAGCAGCCCATCCATAGGACAGCACCATCAGCAAGACTATGCATCTTTACTACAGTCAACACAATGCTCAAAACCCAAAAGGAAGACATCAAAATTATCATCACTGACAAAAGCACAAACTGCTTAGTCCTGGTATCCACCCTCCAGTGCTCCCAACCATATTTGTGACCTATCAAACTCTTCTCCCTGATGTATTTCAGGATCAAACTCCGTAGGCGCTCACCCGTCTCAGCACCAATCGTGATGGACTCGTTGACAATGAACATCCCTGAATCAATGTTGTTAGCCATCAGAAGGATTATTTTGTTCCTGTTTTTGGTTTGATAATATCTAATTTAGACATATTGCACTTTATCATAAGAATGATGATGAGATACCTAGTACTACGCCTGCTATAGCATTTACCCAGTGGCCTTTGGACGACAAACCAACCATTTTCTGGTTCCACCCACTGAAGGTTGTAAGGCTTCCCATGTATCCAGTTGTGATTCCAACGATAAGATGGTCAGATATGTATCGTATATCAGCCTTGAATATGATACCAAACCAACCCATCAAGAAAGATCCAAGCTGGCCCAAGAAATTTGGCAATCAACATGAGTTAGTACATATAAAATCCCATGTAGTTTCTCTACAAGAATTCATTGACTCAAGGTGTAACTTGAGCACTAAAAGGATTGTGCATACCATATTAGATGGAAGGTCAGGGTAAAGTGGGCTTTGGTCTGAGGTGAGTGCCAAGCAGTCTGGGCCAAACAGCTTTTGGAGCCCATACCTTGTGAATACCTGATCAGTTATTAAAAGCATAATTAGTCCAAGGGAACTGGAATGATGCAAGATAAGTAATCATCGTCTAATAGCAATCTTGCTAGATCCTTCAATGATCTAGACATCCACACATTAGTACTTGGTGCTGGCAGACACCTAAGTTGGTACAGTATGTGGTAAAAAGTATCAAGGTAAGATTTCTCTAAATTTCAATGGTCCAGGACCTCCATTAGTAAAAGCATGAAACACCAAAGTGCTGCCATATTACATTAGATCAGCACAGAATAAGTAACAGCTATCACAAAGAACCTCATGTAAGATATTGGAGAGTTACCCCGAGAAAGCCAAAGACAGCTAAATGGATCATGTAAGCAGCATAGTCAAGCCTCAGAGAAAGCTTATATGGTTCAACCTACAGGAAGACCAAAGCATGGTTATGTCAGCACATATAGCATAAAATACAACCTTTCAGCAATATATCAATGGAGCAACCACGCATATGAGAATGACAAGCAGCTGCTCAACTCCACTACTATCTTTACCTTGGTAGATGAATCTGCTAGGATGTTAGAAATAGTATCTTTTGTCTCTGCTGAAGATACAAGTGCTGATGCAAATTTTTCATTGTTTTGCTTTATTGCTTCATCTGGAAGAGGGCCAATCTTATTATGCTCAGAGATCCTTGCTGTATCCTCATCAACATCGCCTTCGGGTGATAGAACTCGACCACTTTCAATGAGCTGAGCCAGAACTGAGCTATCAATGTCTCCTAGCAATTGATCCGCCGACTGAAGAGAATGCCTCATTGAGCTCAGTATGGAGTCCCCCATCTCCCTTGAGAGGCTGATGGATCCCCTTGAGCTCTGTCTGCTACTTCTCCTACTTAACATCGAGCCAGACCTACCAGCTAACGGAGGACCAGTGGAATCCATAGATGTGCTTCTCGCATAACCCAGGTGATTCCTCTCAGAAACATTGCTCCTAGCTGAGGAGCTCTCCATTCTTTTTCAGGACTGTTTCTTCGGCTACAAAGACAGATAACAACCCTACACAAAAAGTCAATGTTATGACATGAGTCAGTAATCCATGATTCATAATTTTCCTTTCTTTTCTCCATTTAAAATTCACAGACCATATAAATTCTGGAAGCATGGGAACCAAACAATGAGTAGGACAAAAAGATAAGATTTGGTACGTTTTTTAAGATATCTGGACAAATTACATCACAGCTCTGAAGACCGAGGAGACTGGAGAGTCGTGTTTAATCTACAGGCAGAATTTTTTTCTTCAGTCGAATCAAATAGTTCGCAGTACATGTACAATTGTACATCACTATTCCCCAAACATCAAAATGGAACTTTTATGAAAGAAAGGAAAATGGGAACCGTCCGGAGTTCCTGAAAGGGACAGGAAACTTTGCCGGGAACACATATGGCACACGTGAAAAAAATTGTAGGAGCGAAAAAGGACACGATGACCAGAAACAGATAATTAGTTTAAACAAAAGTAAGGGTGGAAAAGAAGAAAATATAAACATGTCTGAAACCGTGACAGCCGTTGAAGCGAGGGAAACAAGTGGCCTCTTCTGATTAGGCTGGTACTGAATTGAATAGACTAAAAGAAAAGTATCGATCCCGCTAAAGGTGCCTGCCTTTGACATCTGGATACTGATTGTTTGGTTGTTAGTAATCAACTAGTCTAGTCTAATCGCGATACCAATTGTTAAATAACAAGTGGCCTAATCTAATTAGAATCTAATCAGTCCCCAATTCCTTTTAGCTTTAAAGTTCCATGGTCAAGTAAGGTGGGAGGAAGATCAGCAGGACGGACGAGGACGAACCCCACGCCTACCTAGTTTCCATGCTTGCATCTTTGTTCCTCTCCGTCTCTTGTTCCATCTAGCAGCTAGCACTCGTGAGGACGGGAGGCCTGAAGGCGGCGACCGCACAGGCGAGTAGCGCAAGAGAGTGGCGATGCGCGGAGGCGCAGCCATGCGGGCGCGGGCGAGCGGCAAGGCAAGGCAGCCGCCGCAGCACCGTGGGTGGTTCTTGAGTCTGCTAGATTGGGAGAAAGAACGACATAAACTTCGGCGCAAGACCGAACAACCGGACACCGAAATCGTCGGTTTCGCTGATTCGCCTCCACCGTTCGGTTTCCAGTTGGACCAACACCGAAGTTTGCGCACACCGATGAAACTGACCCAACCAATTGCGCACATCTTCGGAGCAGCTGGAACTGGAAGGATGGGGAAGAGAAGACAACGGGAAAGATGAGCTCCAAGAATTGAATTACCTTGGTTGGGATTCAGGAACTCGAAGAGGAGGGAGGAAGGCGACTGCCGAGGCGACGGTGGGCGGGCCTTTTCTCTGTCTCCTCGCCCGGTCGGTCGCCCCTCGTCACATGGCAGAGTGCTGCTTCTCTTCCCTCCCCCTTATATTAAGATAATTAAGAAAAAATATGTTCCTGGCTCCGTACTAGTAATGATTCGCCAAGCTGTATGGCACAGTACAAGAATAAGGCCTTGTTTAGTTCCAAAATATTTTGCAAAATGGACACGGTAGCTTTTTCGTTTGTATTTGACAAATATTGTCCAATTATGGACTAACTAGGCTCAAAAGATTCGTCTCGTCAATTTCGACCAAACTGTGTAATTAGTTTTTATTTTTGTCTATATTTAACACTTCATGCATGTGTCTAAAGATTCGATGTGACGGGAAATCTGAAAAATTTTGCAAAATTTTTTGGGAACTAAACAAGGCCTAAGTTAAAATGTTAAATGACGAAAAGGCATAATAACAAGTTAAAATGATAAGGGAGTGTTTAGTTCTTTTTTATCAAAAAAATCTAGGTTTTAATCCATTATTTTGTCTAAACATTATATAATTTTTTTTAGTAAAATGATTGTCATTCTTCATTTTGGATTTTGGCTCTAAGAGACAAAAGAAAAAACAAAAAACCTCAGGAAGCTATAATGAAAATAATAAATTTTGTATCTTGTATGGAACTAAATATAACTGTAAAAATTTTAGTATTTTATATTTTATCATTCTATAAAGTAGTTAATATTTTCTATTTTCTATTCTACGAGAACTAAACAAGCCCTAGATGACGGCATTAACCGAAAAAAAGGCATGGAAACTCAACCTATTCACTCCGTTTGGAAGAGAAGTGAAAATATGATTAACTACTACGCGTCGTGGAACAGCCGGCGGTCGTCGGCCTCCTCCCCGGACGCTCGCGGCCACGCCCACGACCCCCAGGACGTCTTCCACACCCCTAACGATGAAGCCGGCAGCACAGATCACAGCTACTCCACGAGGCACAAGCCTAGCACCCAGTGATCGGAAAACAGGTAATAGGAGCATACCGTACAGTTTCTTGCAACTCCACGAGGCAAAGCCTACCGCTTCCGCCTTAGTTTGGGGCTGCTAAGTTATGTCATAAAGTACTGTTAGATCAGTCTCGGTGGGGGTTTTACCAGAATGTCATGCATATTTATTAGAGCGTCATGTCAGTAAAACTGTACTTTTTGCATGAAACGAGAATGAGAGAGAAGGAAGTAGTTTCACTATGGTGAACTGGCGTTGTTTCCCACGCGGTGAAACAGTATGAAATCCCCACTGAGGACTAAATCGTTTCACCATCTTGCATGTGATCCAATCATTTTGCAGTAATTAAATGTTTTGCCCAGCCTAGGAAACATCAAGGTGAAACTCATGCAATGTGGAGGTTGTTTCATTGTTCGTTTCATTGATGCTCTGTCAGCAGATTTGTTTTGGAAACAGTGCATTGAAACGGGGCATTGAGACTGGCCTTAGCTAATTTATTGTGAGAGAAAAATATTACTAAATAGCTGGTAGATTCAGCTGATAAGCTCAAACGATTGCCTACTCCTACATAATATGGATGCAACTGCCTTGACGGTTCCATGATGTTGTATGTATGTAGTGGTATGCTTGAAGCATCATTGACACAGCTTATGTGTCGAATCTATCATACATTCAACAGTGTTTTTCTCTCGTAAAAAATTAATGAATAAAACTTTTGGTCATACTTTTTCAGATAGTACAATAGAACACGGTGACAACTCAGAGTTAAGATTTACAGGCAAGAGATTGCTGCCTGCGTCTGTGCAGAGCTTTGCACCTGAACATGCCCTTCATTGATATCTTTTCATCTCATAATTGAGAAGATGACTCAATTGTCCTTAATAAAAGTTGTTCTCGGTACGTTCAGAGTTGGGGTTTACAGGCAAGAGGTTGCTGCCTGCGTCTGTGCAGAGCTCCGGTGCAAAACCTAAACATGCCCTTCATTGATATCTTTTCATCTCATAATTGAGAAGATGACTCAATTGTCCTTACTAAAAGTTGTTCTCGGTACGTGACTCTATTATTTCTGTTCAAGGGGCCTTATCAATCAAATATATGTAAATTTGGTACCAAATACAGGTTCAGTTTTAGTCATTTTGTTGTAACGTTTCTTTACCACTGAACCTACGCAACTATACTGTCCAAAACTTATTTTCAGGGCGTGTGAGCATGTGACAGTCAAGGTTTTTAACTTCTGTATCACAAAAATTTCGGCCACTACCGAAATTATCGAATTTCGCGAAATTCATCGGAAATTTCGTCGAAATTTTTTTAGAGACTAGGTTCATGCCCGTGCGTTGCTACGGGTTTAAAAATATATATTTTCTAGTATTTGAAGAAATCAAATGATAACTCTAATTGTAAAAAGTAAATTACTGATGTAATCTCATAACTATTTTCAGAAGCTATTTATATATTTTGCCATTTTTCAAGCAAGCAAGAAAAAAAAAGCAGCTTTGCAAATCTGTAGCATGCATGGTGCTTGCCATGCTTCCACTCAAGTTTTTGCTTTGATCTTGCAATCACAAACATACATTCTGGGAGCTTGGCTTCTCAAACTACTGATGTCGCCCTCCTCCAGAAGCCATATGTTACGGCCACCCTCCCTTTCTCCTGCACTTGTGTGGCAGTTTTGATCTTGCTAGCAGCGGTTTACATCCCTCCTAGGGCCCATCGAATCAGGAGCCCTCTTACTGTAAGCTCACATTGATGTTTGCTAAAACCTGCTAATAGATAATCGGTTACAAGCCAAGTCATAATAAGGTCATTTTATTTGCCCATGCAATAAATAATTTGACTGTTGTAGTTTTCTTGACAGGTTTGATGCTTGCAATTTGCTCACAGAGAAAAGACCTTATAGATAAGTTATTTGCAAAAGTTGCATCCAGGTGAATTCACTAAGTGCATTGTTTGATGCATGTAGTGAGTTGGGTGCAGATAAATTTAAAAACAGATTGCATACTACACTCCATAGTTCTTAAGGCGTAAAGGCGAGGCATGACAATGCGCTACCGCCTGGACGTCTAGGCGCCCGCCTTAGACGCCTAGGCGCCCACCTTGCCTGCCTAGGCGAGCATTTTGCAAGGCGCTAGGGAGTCGTCTAGACGTCTAGGCGTTGCCTGTAGAATCACTTTTCTAAACGTAAAATAATTATTCAGTGAAAGGATCAAGATGCCCAAGAGGGGGGGTGAATTGGGCTTCTCTAAAAATTTAAGCAACCTATAAGCTCCAATTCAACCCCTTGTGCCTAGTGTGACCTAGAGAGCTACCGGATATAAGTTTTGCAACCTAGTTCCAGTCCTATTCTAGCATGGCAATTCTAAGAATGTAAAAGCACAAAGTAAATGCTAGAATGTAGAGAAGTAGTGGAAGAAAGTGCTCGGCGATGTTTTGCCGAGGTATCAGAGAGTCGCCACTCTCCACTAGTCCTCGTTGGAGCACCCGCGCAAGGGTCTTGCTCCCCCTTGGTCCGCGCAAGGACCAAGTGCTCTCTACGGGCTGATTCTTCGACACTCCATCACGGTGAATCGCCCAAAACCGCTCACAAGCTTGACACGAGCCACCCACAAGAACTCCGGGTGGTTTTCGTGCCTCCAATCACCACCGAACCGTCTAGGTGATGGCGATCACCAAGAGTAACAAGCAAAGAACTCTCACTTGACCCAAACAAGGCTCTAGAGAGTGGTGGATGCACACTTGACTCTTGGAACTCACTAGAGAAGGATTCTCTCAAGAAATCACTCAAATCTCAATCCTCTCTAGGCTCTTGCTGCTCTCTTGCTCCACAACAAGTTTCTCTGATGTTCAAATGGGCAAGAGAGCTCTCATGGATGAGGTGGAGGAGTATAAATACTATCCACGAAGTCCAAAGGTCAGCCGACCGTTTTCCACTGAAAACGGGGTCACCGGACGCACATTATGTTGCACCGGACGCACTGCACCGAGCGTTCGGTGCTCCATAACGGCTAACTGTACTTGCTCTGACAGATCACCGGACGCTAACTTCAAGCGTCCGGTGCACCGTCCGGTGCTCTGGGGAAACTTACAAGCTCCCTGCGCATGGGACCGGACGCTACCCGGTGCGTCCGGTGCTAGCGTCCGGTGCTCAGGGCAGGTTTGCAACCTCCTTGGTTAAGGGACCGGACGCTACCCGGTGCGTCCGGTGCTAGCGTCCGGTGCCTAACCCTAAGCACAGCACTGTTCCAACGGCTAAGGACTTCACCGGACGCACTCACAGAGCGTCCGGTGCAGCGTCCGGTGCCCCCTTGGGCACCCTAACTACGTCGAAACGCGATCGCTCCAAAACGAAGTTAGTTCCTCTCAATCTAAGGACTACCTCTGAGCTGCCTAGTGCTAGGTTTACCAAGTGTGCACTACACCTAAACCTAAAGCCTTGCCTAAATCAAGCTACTAGATCAAAGCCCCTCTTAATAGTACGGTCAAAGGAAAACAAAGTCCTAAACTACTCTAAGTGCCCTTCTTCACCATATGGCACTTAGACCTAGTCTAGTCTTGACGATGTCCATCCATCCTTTGAAAACCGAAACGATTTCCACTATTAAGTAGGCATGTACGTCCCTGTCCATCGAGTACCTATTTACCATGACCTTACCTGTGACTTTGCCTCTGCAAAACACACGTTAGTCATAGTAATCAACAATGTCATTAATCACCGAAATTACTAGGGGCCTAGATGCTCTTTCAATCTCCCCCTTTTTGGTGATTGATGACAACCTCTAGTATGAAAAGAGTTGAGGTTTTCAAAATGACTTGGTTTCAATAAGCAGGAACAAGAAGAGCAAAAAGTATTAGTCATGCTTATATCAACCAAGTCCAACATCCTGCATCCAAATATGTGATATGCATACAACAATATATAAACACAAGGCTCATAAGTACATCGGAGTAAAACGCGGAAGCAAAGGTAATATGAGCCAAAGTACATGACATTAAGATATCACAATAAACACAAGCCATGTCTCACAACCATAATATCTCACAAAAGTGCAATGCAGAAACATAAACATGATGCATGATGGAGTAGCATACATAAAAAGTATCTCAAAGGAATAAACACCCTCTCTACCTCTCTAGCTCCCCCTAACTCCTAACTCTCATACGCACTCTCTCCCCCTTTGGCATCAAGCGCCAAAAACCTAAGAAGTCGGTGGAGGAGGCGAAGCAGTGGAGTCCCTCGACATGGCCTCGAAGCGAGCTGCATCGTCTGAACTGTCGGCCGTCGAGGCGGAGGAGGTGGAGTGACCCTCTGAAGCTGCACGTGCTGGTGAAGCGGTCCGGGTCTGCTCTGTAGGTGCTGGAGCTGTCACGGGCTGTGCTGGCTGCTCGAGTTCTGCTGACGAAGCGGGCACAGACTCGGTAGCTGTAGCTATCGTCTCTGGCACGGTGGAAGACGGTGCTAGCTGCTCAGACGACGCTACGGACGAAGACAGACGCTCAATGGTGCTGAGTGGCGCCGTGAAGGCGGCTGGAGCCTGCAGAGGTGAAGGCGTAGGGTCACCAGTCAGAGCACTGTAGGAGAAGCTGAGGTGCGGGTCTGTCGACGTATCCAACAAAAGCTGAGACGCTGACG
The DNA here is from genome assembly GCF_000003195.3 of Sorghum bicolor. Lineage (NCBI taxonomy): Eukaryota > Viridiplantae > Streptophyta > Magnoliopsida > Poales > Poaceae > Sorghum > Sorghum bicolor. The sequence continues at coordinate 56,976,958 of NC_012870.2, read as the reverse complement.
CTGACTGCGGTGTGAAACCAGAGCGGAGAGGTGTAAACTGAGGTACCTGCTCAAAGCCAGACGAGATAGCACCCTGGGAGACCTGGTGCTGAGGCGTCGAGAATGGCTGACTCTGAGCGGGTAGCTAGAGAGGCTGCTGTGACTGGCTCTGAGTCTGAGGCGCTGGAGTGGGTGGCCTGACAGTCGAAGTGCCTGGGAGCTGAATCTGCGGTAGCTGAATCCCTGAGGCGGCCATGAGAGCGGCCATCATCGCTGTCTGCTGGGCTTGGAACGCAAGCTGCTGCTCCTGAAAGGTGAGAAGCTGTCGCTGGAGCTCATCCTGCCTGGCCTGCATGGCTGCATTGATGGCAGCCTGGTCCCTGTCTCGCCTCGCCTGCTCCTCAGCTGCACGGCGCTGATCTGCCCTCATACCCTCTAGAATAGCAAGTAAAGCTGGGTCTGAAGCACTAGAAGAGCCCCCTGCCTCGTGGTCGTGTGCTCTAGGAGGGAGGTTTGACACTGGTGGCTGATAATCATCATCCGAGTTGTCTGAAACAAAATCAAACTCTCCCTCAGCCTCTGCATCGGCGAAAGCCCCAATGGCTATGTCCTGCTGCTCCTCTGTCTCTGGTACAGCTGCTGTACTGCGAGTGCCCCTAGGAGAAGGTGGGGGCACCGGTCCACGTGGCGCACGAGGAGGTGGAGAAGCTCGGAGGTCATGGTGCGCTCTCAACATCTGCCTGGGGTCGTAGTGGGGGAAGACAGTGTCTGACTCTGTCAACTCCCTCTGCAAGTGAGCTGGCAGGGGAAGTGGCCTGGCACGGAGAATAAGAAGAGTAATCCAATGTGCGTACGGCAACTGACGCCGTCCCCTGAAGCTCTCTGAAATAGTGTCCTCTGTGCTGTCACTCTGTAGTCTGTGCCGGCCAGAGCGTAGTGGATGTAGCTGTGATCTGGAGAAACCCACACTGACGCGTAGAACTCTCTGACCCACTACTCACAATAAGTACCAGGGAGTGCTAGCAACTCTGGGAGTCCGTGGAAGTAGGTGAAATACTGACGAATATCTGCCCCAACCACGTTCCCAAGAATCTCAAGATCAATCACTCGGTGCTCCCTGAACTGAGACTCAGAGCGAACCAGTGCCTCGTAGATGTCCTCCTGGACGACTGTGTAGAACCTGGCACCGGCTCGAGGATCCCTAGCAGCTGGGAACCAAGAAGGAAACGGGACAAAGCGAAGCTGCTGGATCTCGCGAGCTGACACTAGGGTGAGATCCCTGTGAATCCTAACTGGCCTCTGACGAGCAGCTGGAGTCCCTCTGGCTGGTGTGGCACGAGCAGTGGAGGTAGACTGACCCAGCGTACCAGTCCGAGGAGTGGCCTAGGTACGTGCGCGAGTCGACCTCCTGAGCGGCTGCTCCTGCTCCTGTCCCTCTACTGAACCCTCTGCCTGGGCCTCTGTCTCTGTGTCTGGATCCTCCTGAGCTGGATCTCTGACCACAAGCCTGATCCGCTGCCCCCTAATCGTAACGGTGCCTGGAGGGGATCCATGTAGTGCCTCTGCCTGAAGAACTGCACGCCGCTGCTGTGGCGTGAGGTCATCCCCAATCCTTAGAGCACCAGAGCGTCCACCTCTCTCAGCTGCCTCAGCCGCTGCTGCAACTGCCTCTGCCACCTCTGCATCTCTGTCACTGGCCTTGTGCTTCTTGGTGGCTAGCTTCTTGCCCTTGCCTTTTTCTGCCACTGATAGGCGACGAGGAGGATCACCTCCACCATCACCTCCTGAGGAACCTCCAGTGCCAGCTGCCGAACCACTAACATTCTTGCAACGTGCCATTGCAAGAACTACTGACAGATCGAACGGCCGACAAACAACCAACTGACAAAGAAGATCAACGTGCTGCAGAATAGACAAGATAGGGTACATATAAGAAATCATAATAGCTAGAGGTGAGAAAAACCTATAGATCGCAAGACTAGATAAGGAACGGGCGCGAATGGCTTACGATCCGACGACGGAACGCGTTCCGGATGAGATATCATGATCGAGAACTGCCAGAGACCGCGAAACCTCTCAACAAGGTGCTGCACTGATGAAACAGAGAAAATCGGGGTCAAAAACCTCGTTTTAATCTATTGGCACATAGAATCAAGCACCTTGGGGGCAGGGTTCATACAACTTCCTCCAAAACCCTAACTAACCTGAAGAAGAGAACCACGGCGCGAAGAGAGAGAAAGGAGCTCGACGAGAAGATCTGGCTGCCGGGAAGGAGAAAACGCCATCGGAGGGAGGCCAAAGGCGGCGGCGCTCTCGACCAGGGACCTAGGGCACGGGCGCAGGCGGCGAGAGAAAAAGAAAACTGCCCAAGTTGACCCGGGGGATCGGGTTATATGCGCGGTGTCGACGAAAGCTGGTCGGCAGTCTACCTTGGGGTATACCCACGGTAGTAGTTTATCGGTAGACGGTGCGCAAACTACGAGCTCGATGGTGACGCAAGACACAGACAAGCTTTTTATCCAGGTTCGGCCGCCAAGTTGGCGTAATACCTACGTCCTGCGTCTGGTTGTATTGATTTGTATTGAGGGAATAATGATGTATAATCTGTCCTCTAGGGGACCCCTGCCCCTCCTTATATATCGTGAAGGGACAGAGTTACAAGTAAACTATCCTATTTGGTACAATATCTTGTAGTCTTGCGGTGCACGCCGACCAGTCGTGCGCCGCACGTCTTCATCCTGTGGGCCGAGCCACCTCTGATGGTGCGGCCCATATAGGCCCATGAAGGTATAGGGGTTTATACCCCCACAGCTAGTCCCCGAGCACCATGTATTGTGATGTAACACGCCGTCTTGAGCTTCTTCGATCAGTGAGGCTTAATGTCTTCAATAAGCAGGAAATTCGTCCAAACAGTTGCAACGGTATTTTGACCGACTCAAAAGACAGTTGATCAACATTGACATCGAAGAAGCAGGTTGTTCAAAGAATGCATGGTGCTCTTAATCAAAAAAGATTTCTTTCCTGGTGAAGTGTGCCCACTTTACTTTTCTGAAAAGTATAGTCTTTCAAAAAGTAAGCATATTTACCGCAAGGTGAAGTGTGCCCATTTAGTCCCCGAGCCTGGTAGTAGGTGACGTAGGCACGTGGTGCCAGGGTCAAAAGAAAAGTCCTCAAAGAAATTCTAAAACTGAGATGCATCGCCAGATACATCGTACCGATGTAGTCCCCGAGCTTGCTGGAAGGCGAAGTATGAGCCTTGTAGCAAGGTCTAAAAAATTGAATTTACCAGTCCCTGAGCATATCATGCTCGTCTGCAATTGAATAGACTAATCGACCAGTCCCCGAGCATATAACGCTCGGTGGTTGGTACAGTCCCCGAATTCTCAAATTGGTGGGCTGGTCGACCAGTCCCCGAGCGTGTAGTGCTCGGTGGTCGGTGCAGTCCCCAAACTCGTAAATTGGTGAGCTCGTCGACCAATCCCCGAGCGTATAGTGCTCGGTGGTCGGCACAGTCCCCGAGCACGGCGTAGGGACCGGTGGACAAGTCCCCGAGCGTGGTTGGGAACGTAAACGTGCTCGGTGGTCGGCACAGTCTTCGAGCACAGCATAGCGAGTAGTCGACAAGTCTCCGAGCGTGGTTGGGAACGTAAACGTGCTCGGTGGTCGGAGCAGTCCCCGGGCACAGCGTAGGGAATAGTCGACGAGTCCCCGAGCGTAGCTTGTCGACTGGGCCAAACTCCTGAAAAATAAATATAGAGAAAATAGGTAGTACATGATGTATAAATAAACTCAAGATAAAAAATCAGCACTGAGGTAAGTTTTAGATTTTTTTATTATAAAATTAGCACGAGTAGTTAATTCATCCTAGAGCTTGTACCAGCTCTGGTCTAGCCAACAATCAGCATGAGGTGCGGAACCTAGGCACGCGTAGGATTGTCAGCCACGTCAGAGAGCTACTGCCGACCACCCGGAACGTAGAGGGCGGATCTCGTGCACATGTAGGGAGGAGTCGGAGACAGTACCGGCTCTGGAAAGCTCGTGTAGGAGAAAAAACTAGTCGACTAAAAAAGTTGTTTTAAAGAATAATAATATTAAAAATATTATGCCAAAAATAAATAAAATATTAGAAGTGTACTTATCTTTGAAATTAAGTCTAGTCGGTGACGACAAAATTGTCCGGCCCTCGAGCTTTTCGACTTGTTATGACGGTGGTCGCTGTTGTCATAGCGTCGTTCTTCGCGGCGATTATTATTGCGACTGGTGGTCAGAGCAAGTAGGCCAAACAATTTGGTCGATGGCCCGAGCAGGTCGGTGTTGTCGATCTGCCTTCCTTTGTAGCAGGGAAGCGGGTGACGCATTGTCGGCGTGGTCGGAAACGTTGCTGGAGTAGTCGGAGTCGTAGCCAGCGTGGTTGGAGTCGCGACCGACGTCGATGAAGAAGTGATTGGCGCAGATCGGATCTACGCCACCTCCGTGGTCGTGGCGGTGAAGCTGTTGAAGCTAACGGTGAACGTGAAGTCGCCCGCCATGGCCGCGAAGTCAGGGATGATGGCCATCTTGTTCGTCGGGAGAGCTGTACGCACACCCCCTACCTGGTGCGCCACTGTCGACGAAAGGTGGTCGGCAGTCTACCTTGGGGTATACCCACGGTAGTAGTTTATCGGTAGACGGTGCGCAAACTACGAACTCGATGGTGACGCAAGACACGGACAAGCTTTTTATCCAGGTTCGGCCGCCGAGTTGGCGTAATACCTACGTCCTGCGTCTGGTTGTATTGATTTGTATTGAGGGAATAATGATGTATAATCTGTCCTCTAGGGGACCCCTGCCCCTCCTTATATATCGTGAAGGGACAGAGTTACAAGTAAACTATCCTATTTGGTACAATATCTTGTAGTCTTGCTGTGCACGCCGACCAGTTGTGCGCCGCACGTCTTCATCCTGTGGGCCGAGCCACCTCTGATGGTGCGGCCCATATAGGCCCATGAAGGTATAGGGGTTTATACCCCCACACGCGGTCTGCGGGGTCACCAGACGCACTTAAAGTGGCACCGGACGCGTCTGGTGACCACCGGACTCATGCGCAGAGAAGGTTGCAAAACGGCATTGCACCGGACGATGGCCACCGGACGCTGGCTTTAGCGTCCGGTGCCCTAGGGCATGCCAGGTGTGCACCGGACGCACCTCACCGGACGCTGCAGGGACACTGTTCCTGCGTCCGGTGAGTGCAGTCTGGCACTCACAACGCACCGGACGCACCGAGACAGCGTCCGGTGCAGCGTCCGGTGCTCCTCTGAGCACTTTTTCAACTTAGCACTACGCCCGACTTTGACCCAACCAAGTTCCATCTTCAAAGACACACAAATAAACACCAAATGGAACTGGTATGAGTGACTTCTCTCAAACCCTCAAATTTTCACAAATATTTAGCCATAGGCTTAGTAGATTTTTATGAAAATAATTCGAGAAATCGCCAAGGAGCATCATATGGCCATAAAGCTAGGGGTTAGAATCACAATGAGCTTTGAATGCTCCCCCTATCTATGGACGAACACAACGGATGCTCAAAGAATAACCGAAAAGAAACGGTCAACTAACAAGCATGCATATGATATGAGTTGTAATGCAACACTTGAAAGTAAACTAAAGCTTGTCAAGTTTGATCCAAGGTCAAGCTTTTTCACACACACAAGGGGGTTATCTTAACCATGTTAGACAAGCCCTAAATGCAAGATGTATTTTAGTTTAGGTATGCATGATATGCAAAGCAAAGGTTATTTACAAGATTCAACACACAACTTTTATCTTTTAGAGAAGTTAGAGAGATCAAGAACTTTAAGTTCACTTCTTAACATACAAAACCTAGCTTCATCTAGGGGTTTTGTGAAGATATCTGCCAATTGATTTTCTGTTCCCACATTCTCTAGTGATATGTCACCTTTAGCAACATGATCCCTAAGGAAGTGGTGGCGGATGTCAATATGTTTTGTGTGGGTGTGTTGAACCGGGTTGTTTGCAAGTTTTACAGCACTTTCGTTGTCACACAACAAAGGAACTTTGTCTAGTACTACTCCATAGTCTAGCAGAGTTTGTTTCATGTAGAGTATTTGTGCACAACAAGCACCGGCGGCAATGTATTCCGCTTCGGCCGTTGACAAGGCAACACTATTTTGTTTTTTTTGACATCCAAGAGACAAGTGATCTACCTAGGAAGTGGCACCCTCCGGATGTGCTTTTTCTATCAGTCCGGCACCCGGCATAATCCGAATCGGAATAGCCTACAAGTTGGAATCTTGCACCTTTGGGATACCACAAGACTAGGCAAGGTGTGTATTTTAGATACCTAAGAATTCTCTTGACCGCAATCAAGTGAGATTCCATAGGCATTGCTTGATATCTAGCACACATACACACACTAAACATGATATCGGGCCTAGATGCGTGAGGTAGAGGAGACTTCCTATCATGGAGCGATAGAGAGTCTTGTCAATTGGGTTACCTCCCTCATCCAAGTCGAGATGCCCATTTGATGCCATGGGAGTTTTGATTGGCTTGCAATCCATCATCTTGAACCTCTTGAGAAGATCTTGAGTGTACTTCTCTTGAGAGATGAAGACTCCTTCCTTCATTTGCTTGACTTGAAATCCTAGGAAGAAGGATAGCTCGCCAATCATGGACATCTCAAACTCCTTGGACATCAAATCACCAAATTCCTTGCAAAAATCTTCATTAGTAGAGCCAAAAATAATATCATCAACATAAACTTGGCAAATGAAGATTTCCCCATTCATTTTCTTGGTGAAGAGTGTTGTGTCAACTTTCCCAATCTTGAAGCCCTTCTCAATGAGGAAGTCCCTAAGCCTCTCATACCAAGCTCTAGGAGCTTGCTTGAGACCATAGAGAGCCTTGGACAACCGGTAGACATGCTTGGGGTACCTAGGGTCTTCAAAACCGAGGGTTGCTCCACATAGACAAGCTCATTAATATAGCCATTCAAAAAAGCACTTTTCACATCCATTTGAAATAACTTGATATCATGACTAGATGCATATGCAAGGAGGATACGGATTGCTTCAAGTCTTGCCACCGGTGCAAAGGTTTCACCGAAGTCAAGACCTTCCACTTGTGAAAAGCCTTTTGCCATGAGCCTTGCCTTGTTGCGCACCACTTTGCCTTGATCATCCTTCTTGTTCCGGAAGACCCACTTTGTTCCAATCACTCTTGCATCTTTGGGTCGCTCTTCAAGTGTCCATACTTGGTTGCGAGAGAAGTTGTTCAACTCCTCTTGCATGGCCATGATCCAATCCGCATCACGAAGAGCTTCCTCTATGGTCTTTGGTTCACCTTCAAGAGACACAAAAGCGTGATGTTCAATAAATAAAGCATGTCTAGAACGAGTAGTTACACCACGTGATGGACTCCCGATGATGAGATCTTGAGAGTGGTCTTGGAGGAGATGTGATGTTCTTCTTGGTGCCACTTGAGGGGTTGGTTGGGGAGCATCAACATCTTGTGCTTGTGTCACCGCTTGCTCATGAGTGACTTGGGAGTCTTCATGAGCATCTCTCACATCCTTGTCTTCATCTTGTGGTACATGTGAGGTGGATGGTGGCTCAATGACTTGCACATCATCATCATCTTCTTTTGGCTTGATGTCTCCCACCGGCATGTTCTTCATAGCATCCCTCAATGGTTCACGACCTACATCATCAAGATTATCACTCGCTCCTTGGGAGCCATTAGTTTCATCAAATTCAACATCAAATGTTTCTTCAACCATGTTTGTGGCATGGTTAAAGACCCTATATGCCTTGGACTTTGATGAATAGCCAACCAAGTAGTCAATGTCACATCTTCTTTGGAACTTTCCCAAATGTTGGCGCTTCTTTTAGATGTAGCATTTGCACCAAAACACTCTAAAGAATGAGACATTAGGCTTCTTCCCATTGAGCAACTCATATGGTGTCTTCTCTAGGAACTTGTGAGGAAAGAGCCGGTTTGAAGCATAGCATGCGGTGTTGATTGCCTCGGCCCACATCTTCTCCGAAGTGTTGTACTCATCTAGCATTGTTCTTGCCAAGGTGATCAATGTCCGGTTCTTTCTTTCTACAACCCCATTTTGTTGTGGTGTGTATGTTGAGGAGAATTCATGCTTGATTCCCACTTCATCACAATACTCTTCAATGTTGGTGTTGTCAAACTCTTTGCCATTGTCACTTCTAATTTTCTTGATCTTCACATCAAATTGATTTTGGGCATTCTTTGCAAACTTCTTGAATATTGATGCAACTTCGGCCTTGTCTTGCAAGAAGAATGTCTAAGTGTACTGGAAGAAATCATCAACTATGACCAAGCAATATTTGTTGCCTCCAAGACTAGCATATGTGGTTGGTCCAAATAAATCCATGTGAAGTAGCTCAAGCACTCTTGAAGTAGAGAGATAGGCCTTGGTTGGATGGGTGTTTGCAACTTGCTTGCCGGCTTGACACGCACTACAAAGCTTGTCCTTCTCAAATGTCACATCCTTCAAGCCTCTAATCAATTCTTTCTTCATCAACTTCTTGAGTGTGCCCATTCCAACATGTGCTAACCTTCTATGCCACAGCCACCCAAGTGAAGTCTTGGTGAATAAGCAAGTCTTGACATCAACTTCATCGGAAGAGAAATCTACTACATATAAGTTGTTGTGTCGGAAGCCTTTGAATATTACTTCATTGTCATCTTCCTTGGTTACAATCACTTCTTCTTGAATAGGCATTCAAATCCAAGGTCACATAATTGTCCAACCGAGAGCAAGTTGAAACTCAAAGATTGCACATAGAGCACATTGGTGATGGAGTTGTCATTTGATATAGCAACCTTTCCTAGTCCCTTGACCTTGCCTTTTGAATTGTCACCAAATGTGATCTTCTCTTAGTTGTCAACATCTTCATCAAGAGAGGTGAACATCCGAGGATCTCCGGTCATATGTTGAGTGCAACCACTATCAATTACCCAATGTGATCCACCGGTCTTGTAGTTCACCTACACACAAGAGATCAAGCTTGAGATTTAGGGGCCCACATTTGCTTAGGGCCATTGACCTTCTCTACTAGTTGCTTTGGCACCCAAATCTTCTTTGGCCTTTGCTTGTTGGGCGGCCCCATGAAGCTAACCTTGACCTTGCCACTCTTGTCTTTCCTTACAATGTAGTGAGCATTGAAGGCAAATGGTCTTGCATGCTTGGGCAAGGGTGGTGGTAGTGGTGCCTTACACTCATGAGCAAAGTGTCCTTCTTGACCACACTCAAGGCATCTCTTTGGCTTTAGCTTGCTTGGTTGATCATGAGTGACTAGTGACTTGATGAGCTTTGTTTGATGAGCCTTATAGCCAATCCCACTCTTGTCCATCTTCATGACGGTGTTCATGAAAAGCTCACTTTGAAGGTCCTTCCCCTTTGTGAACTTTGCTAACCCCATGGTTAGATGTTCCTTCTCTTTCTTGAGCTTGTTGTTCTCTAGAGTTAGCTTGTTGATGATTGGGTCATTGTTGCTAGCTAACTCATCCAAGATGAAAGTCTCATCTTCTTCTTGCTTGTCATACATCAAACCAAGCTTGAGATATTGATTTTCTTCCTTGAGTAACTTGTTCTCATATGCAAGCTTCTTGTCTTGATCAAGTGACTCAATCACAATGGTCTTGTGCTTGGCTTGGTCTTGCAACTCTTTCTTGAGCATGACAATTTCATCCTTGAGCTTAATAGTGTCCTCATAACTCTCGGCCACTACCACTTTCTTGCCCTTGCAATCAACACATTTGCTTGTGCTCTCCACAAGTAAGTCATCACAAGATGTGGCTACATCAAGCTTAGCAACATTGTTAGTAGCAACATGTGTTTCATCAATTGCAAGTTCATAAGCAATCTCAAGGTTGTCATAGTTTGCTTTTAGAGTTGTTAGTTCTTCTTTCATTGCTCTATATCTAGTGATAAGCTCATCATGAACACTCTCAAGTTTATCATGTTTTTCTTTGAGCTCTTTTAGAGAGAGTTTGAGCTCCTTGAGCTTAGTGGTCATGATCTCATTTTGATCTCTAAGCTCATCACTAGATTTAAGCTTTGCTAGAAGTGTGTCATTTTCAAGTTCAAGCTTTTCATTTTCACTTCTAGTTTTTCTTATGACCTTTGTGTACTTGTTAAGCAATTTTACAAGTTCATCATAAGAAGGTGATTCATATTCACTATCACTTTCACTACTCTCATCCTCACTTTGTACCTTCCGGTCACCTTTAGCCATAAGGCATAGGTGTGTAGAGGATGTAGATGGTGCTGAAGATGATGGTGAGGAAACATCGATGGCAATGGCGGCAACCTTCTCATCATCACTCTCATTGCCGGAGGAGTCACCACTTGAGCTCTCAACGTCGGTGAGCCAATCACCAACAATGTAGGCCTTGCCATTCTTCTTCTTGTAGTGCTCCTTCTTCTTGCCACCTTTCTTCTTGTATTGCTTCTTGTCATTCTTCTCATCATCACTTGAATCATCTTGCTCTTTGTTCTTCTTCTTGTACTTGTCCTTCTTGGGCTTTGGACATTGATGAGCAAGATGACCAAGCTCACCACAATTGTAGCAATCCATCTCGGAGATGGGCTTCCTCTTGCTACTTGTGAAGAACTTCTTCTTCTTGGAGTCAAAGTTGACTCCATTCTTGTTGAGCTTCTTCAACATCTTTGTGGTTCTTCTCACCATGAGGGCTATAGATGCATCATCATCACTTGAAGTTGATGACTCAATTTCAATCTTCTTGGCTTTGCCCTTGTGAGAAGCTTTGAGGGCCAAGTCCTTCTTCTCTTTCTTGGCCGATGAGGAGCCATCTTGGGGGTTCATGTGTGTCGACGAAAGCTGGTCGGCAGTCTACCTTGGGGTATACCCACGGTAGTAGTTTATCGGTAGACGGTGCGCAAACTACGAACTCGATGGTGACACAAGACACGGACAAGCTTTTTATCCAGGTTCGGCCGCCGAGTTGGCGTAATACCTACGTCCTGCGTCTGGTAGTATTGATTTGTGTTGAGAGAATATGATGTCCTCAGGGGGGTCCCTTGCCTCTCCTTATATAGTCCGAAGGGCAGGGTTACAGATTTGGAAGCTAATCCTAGTCGGTGACAATTGCCATAGATAGTTCGATATCAATTCCTATTCTAACCGACTAGAATCCTGCTTGATCTCCACGTCTTGTTTCCTTGCGCGAAACTCCGGGCTGTCGGATCAAGCCTTTGAATTTGTCTAGTAGTGGGCCAAGCCTCCTGGCCCAAGTCTAGCCGTAAGGGTATAGGGGTTTATACCCCCACAGCTAGTCCCCGAGCACCGTGTATTGTGAAGTAACACGCCGTCTTGAGCTTCTTCGACCAATGAAACTTAACATCTTCAATCAACATGAAAATTGCCCAAACAGTTGCAACGGTATTTTGATCAAATCTAAATATCATCATCGAAGAAGCCAATTGTTCGAAGAGTGCATGGTGCTCTTGAGAAAAAATATTTCTTTTCCGGTGAAGTGTGCTCACTTTACTTTTCCGAAAAGTACAGATCTTCAAAAAAGCAAACATATTCACCGCAAGGTGAAGTGTGCCCACTTAGTCCCCGAGCTTGGTAGTAGGTGACGTAGGCACGTGGTGCCAGGGTCAAAAGAAAAATCCTCAAAGTAACTTTGAATCTGAGATGCATCGCCAGATGCATCGTACCGATGTAGTCCCCGAGCTTGCTGGAAGGCGAAGTATGAACCTTGTAGCAAGGTCTAAAAAATTAAAATTGTCCAGTCCCCGAGCGTCTCATGTCCATTTACTATAAGATAGGCGTATCAATTTGACGAGCTAGTCAACCAGTCCCCGAGTGTACAATGCTCGAAGATCACTACAACCCACAGATTCCCGAATTAACAGACTAGACGACCAGTCCCCGAGCATCAAGCGATCGGTGGTCGGTGCAATCCCTGAATTCCCGAACCAACGGATTTGGCGGCCAGTCCCCGAGCATCCAGTGCTCGGTGGTCGGTGCATTTCTTGAATTTCTAAATTAATAGACTGGGCGACCAGTCCCCGAGCATAAAGTGCTCGGTGGTCTGTGCAGTCCTTGAATTACTGAGTTGATAGACTGGGCGACCAGTCCCCGAGCATACAGTGCTCGGTGGTCGGTGCAGTCCTTGAGTTGTTGACCTTTCTTCCAATTTTTGTCTGTTTTATTTTGAAAAAATCTTACCACGTAATTAATTGACGTGACGAGACCTCCTGGCGTAATGTCAGATGGTTGCGTGAAAAGCTGCGCCTGGCAACTGTGCAGCCGCCCTTTGCGGGGTTTGAGAAAAAGAAACCATCAATTTGTACGAAAATGCCGCCACATTAATTGTCGATAATCCTTGGAAACCGAAGCGCCGCGTCCACCATTGGTCCCGCCCACTTCCCAAGAATGTGGGAAGTGGGAGGGGTGGAGTTGTGGGTTATAAAATCCCGACAGTTACCCCCGCATTGCTCACCCTGCCATTGCCTTCAAGCCTTCCGCTCTTGCCTTCTACAATCACCTGCATCCTCCTAGCTCGCAGTCACTCCCGCATCTCCAATGGCGAAGAGCAACTCCAAGAAGAGGGCCGAGCTGATGGCCAAGGAATGGAAGAAATCCCGCAGCACTTCGAAGTCCCTTGGTGACCTCGTCGATATGGGGCTACTGCACGGCCCAGAGCTCGGCGGCTGGAGGGCGCCAGAGGGGGAGAGCTACCCCGACCCCCGCGCCGGTGAGATCGTAGTATTCGAGGATTTCGTTAAGAGGGGTTTTGGGGTTCCTGTTCATCCTTTTCTTCAGAGGCTTCTCTTGTACTATGAGATCGGGATTTGCAATCTGCACCCGAACTCCATCCTTCTCATCTCCACCTTCATCCATCTTTGCGAGGCCTATGTTGGCATAGAGCCGCACTTCGATCTTTTTCGTTATCTTTTCTGTTTGAGGAAGAAGGGAGCGGTTGGAGGCTCCAAGATTGCAGGTGGAGTATACCTCAATCTTCGCGACGGGATGAAGAACCATTATCTGAGCTGCCCATGGAACACTTCCCTAACCGAATGGTACATGAAGTGGTTCTATGTCAGGGAAGAACCGGGCAGCTCCACGTTCTGCGACGTGGGGTACATCCCCGAGAAGAGGGTCAGTTGGACCGACCGCCCAGAGTTCACCGGCCAGGTAGCGGATCTGATGAAACTGATCGACTGGTCGCGTTTGGACGGGCTAGGTGTGGTCGGCAACTTTGTTTGTCGCCGGGTGATGCCCTGCCAGAAGAGGGTTCACTCGGCGTATGAGTATGCTGGAAGCCAGGACCCGACCAGGATGACGCCTGAGATCCTGGAGAAGGCAGAGGTGCAGCAGCTGTTGAACGAACTGTTCAACTTTGCGGACGGGAGCTTCATCCGTGGCAGTGATCGGGTGCAAGCCTTCAAGCTGGGGCGACCAGCTCCTAAGGTATCGCTTCTTACTGATTGTGCTTCCTTAGCGTTTGTTATTGTCAGCTGCTAACTTTTCTTTGTTACTTTTGCAGATCGGAGATGTTGACCGGTGCACAGTGTATGTGTCACTGGCAGCTGGGATGGAAAATCCCGCAGGGGAGGATCCGCCGGAGGAGGACGCTGCTCGGTGTGCTCGGTACACCAGCAGTGAGGAAGAGCAAGCCCGTCCCGCCCCGACCACCGAGGACAGGGTGACTGGGAAGAGGCCATTGGCAGCAGATCCTTCACCTGCGCCGACGCTGCCGGCAGAGAGCAGCCAGGCGCCAAAGCGCCGTCGGCTCGTCCGGATCACCGACGACGACGATGAGGAGGAGGAGGCCGCACCGTCGCTGGTCCGAAGGCCTCGCAGCCGTCCGGACAATGCGCCGGCCACCACTGATCGGGTGGCCAGCGACCCTCCTGCACCTCGCGTCGCAGAAACGGGGGCACCGACGCCGACCGGCAGGGCTAGGAGGAGGTTCACCGCAACCCACCGTCGATCAGACGTGTAAGTGTTCAACTTACGTATTTTGGCGCTTTTTTTTGCTGTTGTTGAAGATGCCGCTTTGTTATTTAGCGCGGCGTCGGACGTCAACCCCGACCAAGTCGCGAAGCAGAGGACAGCCGAGCCTGCTACCGTCGTTGAAGACGCCGCGCCACAGGCCACAGATCAGCCTGCGACAGCGGCCGCTGCTACAGGCGCCGAGGGACAATCTGCCCCAGCGAGTGCCGCGACGAGTACTCCGCCAAGAGATGGGGGGGCAACAAGGACCCCTCCCCCGAGTACTATTGCAGAGGAGGAAGGCAGAGTCCCGACTCCTCCAGCCGAAGAAGGGAGGGTCCCGACACCGCCTCGAGCAGGGGCCTCTTCGCCCATGGGCTCCCCTGGCCTAGACCAGGGGCCAGTGATGCCCTCGACCGCAGCCGGAGGCAGTGCGGAAAACGAGGAGCCTCAGGAGGCCTGTGACGACGACGTGGAGGAGGTCCAGGGTCGTCCCCGTGATGCCCGCCAGCACGTCTACGTGTGGCGCCAACGCGGGGACCACTTTATTGGACACGAGGAGCTCGCGAAGACGGAGGAGGCCGCGAGGGTGGAACACGCGACTAAGCGTCTTGTGGACGAGGTTAAGGTAGGTGGTCCTGTGTGCTGCTCGACAACTATGTGCAATGTTCCTGTGTTCGACATATATTCTTTCTTGCAGGGCGCGATGAAAACAGCGAAGTACCGGAAGCGATGCTTTGACCAAATCGAGGGCATTGTGGCCGAGAACAAGGCCTTGTCCACGGAGGTAGACCGGCTGCGGTCCGAAGTTGGAGAGAAGGTGGCCGAGATGAGTGCTCAGGAAGAGCGCCGTCTCGAGCTTATCCGACGCTTAGCCGACCAGTATCGGCAGCGAATAGGTCAGTCTCATACTCTGAGGTAGTTGTATGTAGCCGCGTGGTTGACTTTGCTGACCAGGGGATTATTCATGTAGACTTGGAGGAGGAGGTCGCGCGCCTTCGGCAGGAGAAGGAGCAGCTCGGGCAAGAGCTTGCCGGGGCGCTGGAGGCCGGGCGCCGAGCAGGAGAGGAGCTAGGCCAGAGGGATCGGGAGTTGTCTGGTAAGAACCGTGCCGCCCCCGTATTTTGCCGCTCAATGTTATTTTCGGTATGCTTGGACTAATCACTTGCTTGATTTGCAGTGCTCAAGGTGAATACCAAGAAGCACTTGGACGAGCTGGTCAAGGATCGGGACTCCTGGAAGGCTAATTGTATTAGGATTTGGAAAGGAGTAGCCCCGGTCCTGGACTTGATCAGCCCCGAGCTCCCAGAAAGCCAGCCCCGCGCGCCGAGACTGACGCCAGTCGAAAAGGCGCAACGGGCGTGGGACTGGCTCCAGCAGTTCGTGAAGGACACCGGGGAGTTCGCTGGCGCGCATATTCTTAGCATGGTGCGCGCCCACTACCTCCTAGTCGACTTGTCCAGGCTGGAGAAGGGGTATCCCAAGGAGGTCGGCCCGCAGGAGGCGGACGAGCTTCGGGCCGGTCTGCTAGACTTGTCGTCGACGGTGATCGGCGACATTAATCTATGCGGGACGGCCAGTCCCCCCGACCAGCAGGGTTCAGACAGGTCGGCCAGGGAGTTGTCGGGGGCGTCTGTTGCTGGAGATGGGCGGTCGACGCCTGCGGTCTCGACCAGCCAGGCGCCGGTGGCCCCAACCCCTTCGTCCGGGCAGCAAGGCCAGGCGGGTGATCAGCCCGAGCAGTAGGCCAGTAGGGCAGTCTGTAATAGTAGACTAGTGTCTGCCCGTCGGGGTATTTATTGTAAACTTTGTATGTAAAGTTTGTAATAAAGCTTGCTTTTGTCATGACTGTCATTTTGAGCGCTGTAAAGTTATCTGAGTGATGTATCACTGTGTTTGATTGGTAGTCATTAGGAATTTCCGTCGCAGAGGACATTGTTGTTCTCGTCAAAAGCTCTGCGTGTAAACAAAGTATAGCCAAAAAAGAAAAACTTTTATTATTGCCAATTACTAGAAACTTACAAGCGAAAGTTATTGGAACTTATGGATAAAAACGGCGCAGTTTGTCTATGTGCCAAGAGTTAGGCACGCGTGTCCCGTCTGGATACGTCAATCTGTAGGATGTGGGACGTGTGACTTCGGCGACCACGAAGGGTCCTTCCCAGGGAGTGGACAGTTTGTGCATTCCTTCCTGGTTTGTTTTCCACCGGAGTACCAGATCGCCGACCACGAAGGAACGTTCCTTGATGTTCCTGTTGTGGTACCGTCTGATGGCTGCAAGATACCTTGCTGTTCGAAGGCATGAATTTAGATGCTTTTCTTCCATGCAGTTGATTTCGAGCTCCCTGGTGTTGTCGGCCATTGACTGGTCGAAGTTTTCAACTCTTGGAGACCCAAAGGTTATATCAGATGGTAGCACTGCCTCGGTGCCGTAAACCATGAAGTAAGGTGACACTCCGGTGTTCTGACTAGCCTGTGTTCGGAGACCCCAGACCACGGCCGGCAGCTCTTTCATCCATTGACCAGGTGCTCTGTCGTTCTCGATGTACAACCTTTTCTTTAGGGCGTCAATGATCATCCCATTTGCACGCTCGACTTGGCCATTTGCTCGTGGGTGAGCTACTGACACGTATTTTATGACTATGCCTCTGTCATCGCAGAAGTCCCAAAACGTCATGCCAGTGAACTGAGTACCCAGGTCGGTAATTATACTATTTGAGATCCCGAATCTGTGTATGATTTGATTGAGGAACTCCACAGCCTTCTCGGAGGTTGCTTTGACCAGTGGCATGTATTCAATCCACTTTGAGAATTTGTCGATTAACACGAAAACGAACTTGAAGTTGCCTGGGGCCGGTTTGAATGGCCCGATCATATCGAGCCCCCAGCAGGCGAAAGGCCAGGACAACGGGATAGTTTGGATTTCATGAGCAGGTATGTGGGTCCTTTTGACAAAGAACTGACATCCTTCACAATGTCGGACCAGTTTTTCTGCGTCGGTGACCGCGGTTGGCCAGTAAAAACCTGCTCGGAAAGCCTTCTCGACCAGCGTTCTGGAGGCAGCGTGGTTGCCGCAGGATCCAGCATGTATGTCGTCGAGGAGCTTGATGCCATCGTCTTGTGATATGCATTTGAGCAGCACTTCAGAACTTGCATTTCGCATAAGTTTGCCGTCCACCAGTATGTAATTCTTTGATCGTCGAATGAGGCGCTCGTTCTTTGTTTTATCCTGAAAGCCTGACCCGTCCGACATATATTTGATGAACGGGGTGCGCCAATCACGGCTACTGGTTGTCAGAGTAGCGACGTCTACGATCATTGCCTCAGTGGGTTGCTTTTCGACCAGGCCTGAGCCCACACTTGGCTCATGGATGTCTTGGACGAAAACACCTCGCAGGATCTGGGCCCGAGATGACCCTAACTTTGACAACGCATCCGCCGCTTGGTTCTTATCCCGGACCACGTGGATGTATTCTATGCCGTAGAAGTTGGCTTCCCATTTGCGAATTTCTTTGCAGTAGAGATCCATCTTCTCGTGGGTTGCGTCCCATTCCTTGTTGAGCTGGTTGATAACTAAAGCGAAGTCGCCATAGACATAAAGGCGTTTGACTCCCAGCTCAACGGCTAATCGTATGCCGTGAAGGCATGCTTCGTACTCGGCGACGTTGTTTGATACCGAAAAAAGGATCCTAAGGACGTAACGCAGTTTGTCCTTGTTGGGCGACACGAAAAGTATCCCAGCGCCGGCACCGTTGATGTTTAAGGACCCGTCGAAGAACATCGACCAGTGGTCGGAGACATCGGGAACGGGAGGCTCGTTGAGGTCCGTCCACTCTACGATGAAATCGACCAGGGCCTGAGACTTGACTGTGGTGCGGCTCTGGAACTCCAGGGAGAATGGGCATAATTCCATTGCCCATTTTACAATTCTGCCGTTGGCGTCTTTATTGCGCAGAATATCCCCAAGAGGGAAACTGGTGGTTACCAAGACTCGATGGCCGTCGAAGTAATGCTTTAGCTTTCTCGACGTTATTAGAATGGCGTATATGAGCTTCTGTATTTGCGGATATCTATCCTTGGACTCGTTTAGGACTTCGCTTATGAAGTAAACGGGTCTCTAGACCTTGTAGACGTGACCTGGCTCGTCTCGCTCGACCACTATTGCCGTCGAAACAACCCTGTCGGTTGCAGCAATGTAAAGGAGTAGGTCTTCATTGGGCTGAGGCGCTGTGAGAACAGGCGGTGAAGTGAGGAAAGTCTTAAGTTGGGTGAACGCAGCGTCAGCCTCTTCTGTCTAGGAGAATTTTTCTGACGCCTTCAAGAGTTTGAAGAAAGGGAGGCCTTTTTCTCCTAGTCTTGAGATGAAGCGGCTGAGAGCGGCCATACATCCGGTGAGCTTCTGAATATCCTTAACATTCTTAGGTGGTCGCATGTCAAGTACTACTTTTACTTTTGAAGGATTTGGCCGTATGCCGTCACGGCTGACGACGTTTCCGAGTAGTAGACCGGAAGGGACACCGAAGATGCACTTTTTGGGGTTAAGCTTCCACTTGTACCTATTTAGCGCCTTAAAGGTTTGGTCTAAGTTATCGATTAGGGTGCTTGCATCCCTTGTTTTAACGACGACGTCATCTACATAGGCCTCGACGAGGTCATCACGAATCTCGTCATGGAGGCATTGCTGGATGGCCCTTTGATAGGTGGCTCCGGCATTTTTGAGTCCGAATGACATGGTCGTGTAGCAGTAAGCGCCGAAAGGAGTAATGAAAGATGTTTTGATCTGATCGTCTTCCTTTAGCGAGATCTGGTGATAACCAGAGTAGCAGTCTAGGAAGGAGAGGAGTTCGCATCCGGCCGTTGAGTCGACCACCTCGTCGATGCGAGGGAGACCAAAAGGATCTTTAGGACAGTGTTTATTGAGATCAGTGTAATCAACGCACATTCTCCATTCATTATTCTTTTTGCGTACAAGAACCGGATTGGCAAGCCAATTGGGGTGATACACTTCTTTTATGAATCCGGCTGCTAGAAGCCGTGTTATTTTTGTCCTAATAGCCTCCTTTTTGTCATGAGCGAACCGTCGCAGCTTTTGCTTGATGGGTCTTGCGGTCTTCGAGACATTTAAGGAGTGCTCGATCAGGTTTCGTGGGACGCCGGGCATGTCTGCGGGTTTCCATGCGAAAACGCTTACGTTGTCCCTTAGAAACCTGACGAGCGTGTCTTCCTATTTAGGGTCCAGGTTGGCTCCGATGAGGGCCGTCTTCTCGGGGCTGCCTTCGACCAGCTGCACTTCCTTGTACTCCTTGGATTTTGAGTTCTTCCTGGTGGTGTCCTGCTCGGGTAGTCGTAGCTGGTCGGGAGGTAGCTGTGCAGCTTGGTTTGCTGTTTCTGCCATGCGGATTGAGAGATCGATTGCTTCGGTGATCTTGAAGCTCTCCTCTTCGCAAGTATATGTAGACATTGCCTCTAACGGTTAGGACGCCCTTCTCCGTGGGCATTTTAAGGACCAGGTAGAGTAATGCGGGACTGCCATGAATTTTGTCAACGATGGTCGGCCCAGTATAGCGTGATAAGTTCCATCAAAGTCGGCGACCACAAAGTTGACGAACTCTGTTCGGAAGTGGTCGGACGTGCCAAATTGGACAGGCAATGTTATCTGTCCGAGAGGCACTGAACTCTGACCAGGCAGGACTCCCCAAAATTGAGCATCATAGGGTTTTAGCTGTGTCGGAGATATCTTGAGAGCGGGCAGGCTGTTGCGGAAGAGGATGTCAATGGAGCTTCCTCCGTCCACGAGCACGCGCTCAAATCTGATGCTGTTGATGCAAGGGTCCAGGATTAGAGGGAAACGACCTGGCTCTGGGATAGCGGCCCACTGATCCTTCCTGCTGAAGGAGATTTCCCTGTGTGACCACGGGGGGAATTTCGGATCTGCGATCAGGCCGTTGGAACTGTCTATGTTGAGGCAGGCTCTTTTTAGGAGCTTTCTTTCTCGCCCTCGTCTTGTTTCCCGTCGATGGAGACCTTGCCCCCGAAGATGGAGTGGACCATGTCGGTGGGACTGACATATTGGTGTCGTGGGTCCCTATCTTGGTCCTCGTCCTCGTCTTCGTGGCCTCGCCCGTCTTGTTTCCCGTTTTTCTTGGCAGAGTCGTCTTGAGCGGCCCGCCGCGTATAGATGTTTTTAAGGATGCGGCACTCCTCCATGGTATGGTTGGATTTTGGATGCAGTTGGCACGGTCCCTTCAACGTTTTGTTGTAGTCTTCTTGGTAGTCCCGTCGCCCGTTGGGGCGCTTGACTGTTTTCACCTCGTGGTCGTGGTCGTGGGGGCGCTTTCCTCTGAAGTCGTCGCGATTGTCGCGCCGCCTGTCCCAACCTTCCCTGTGATCGCGGTTGTCCGGGCGGCGGTGGTTTCTATTGTCGAAGCGACCGCGACTGTCATCTCGCCGAGGAGGCTGGTCGGGACCTCTCGCATCATCCCGAATGAGTTTTTCTGCGTCGTCGGCGTCGGCGTAATTTTTAGCCGTGGCGAGGAGCTCGGCCATCGTTGTTGGCCTTTTGCGCAACAGCTTGTTTCTCAGTGCTTCATGGAAGCGCAGCCCTTTGATGAAAGCAGTTATGGCCTCGTCATGGGAAATTTTCGGGATCTTAAGGCGCATATCCGAGAATCGTCGGATGTAGTCGCGCAGAGGCTCGTTTTTCCGGTCCCTTATCCTTTCGAGGTCGTACTTGTTCCCAGGCTGCTCGCATGTGGCGATAAAGTTGTCGATGAAAGCCTGGCGTAGCTCTTCCCAAGAGTCGAAAGAGTCCTCGTGTAGGCCAAGGAGCCACTGGTGACCAGCCTGGTCGAGGACTACTGGGAAGTAGTTGGCCATGACGTGCTCGTCTCCTGCTGCTGATCGGACGGCGATCTCGTAAAGAGTGATCCAGTTTTCTAGATTTTCCTTGTCGTCGTATTTTTTGAGTTTCTCAAGCTTGAAATTGCGGGGCCACACGACCTGGCGGAGGTGCGAAGAGAACTGCCTTAGGGCCGGGGGGCCGTGTGTTGCATCGTATTCAATACGACGCAGGTTTTCATGGACTGCTCTCTCCGTGGCGCGCCTGTTGATGCGGTCTCGGGCGTCTTTGGGAGGGACGTTGTATCGAAGATCCCTGTGCTGGTTTACTTCCTGACCACGCCCGTGATTCTGCTCGCGATGGCCGCCAGCATCCCGACCATCATCGCCACGCCGTGAGTCTTTTCGATGATTGTTGGGGGAACGGTTGCGGTGGTGCCCGCTAGGCTGTGGTGAGGTCCGGCTGCGGTTGGTCTGGTCGGAGGAGGCCTCTGTATAGGAGACGGCTTGGACTCTTTTGAGCAGAGTGGCTGTTTGTCCCATTGCGGCGATCAGATGTGTCCGGACGCTGGACCGGACGCCCCGACACTCGGGAGTATCAGGGAGTCGATCTAAATTGGCCATGGCGACAGCCACGTTGGCGCTTGGTGTTTTGTAGACTGGCTGCTCCCCGACCATGTCAAAAGCGTCGCTGAGATTATGCGGCGGGACTTGGCGTTCTTCGTCCGCGCGTCGTCGGGTGCGGTCGGCGTTGCGCTGCTCGCGGAGCTGCCTCTGCTCGTCTGTTTCTCCATCAACAGCTGGCTCGTCGGCGCTGACGTTGAAAATGATGTCTCCTCGCCAGGGTGGGAAGATTGGGAATCGAGAGAAACCCGGAGCATATGGAGGCAGATCCAGGTCGTAGTCCTCATCCTCGGAGTTTATGACTTCAGTGGGAACAGAGCCAGTGCTCGAATTTGTACTGGAAGCCTGGCCGTCCCGTAGTTCTCGGATCGTCACCATGTTGACGTAGTGACAAGCTGGTCGGCCGTTCCACTTTGGCAGCCAACCCGCCTTGTTAAAAACGGATTGGATATGCCGTGAGTAGAGAGAAGCCGAGTTGTTCAGACCGCAAGGATAACCTTCCTTCGGATCAGCCTTGATTTTGACGGACCGTCCCGAGGGGGTGGAGGTGATCGTCAGAGACGCCCCCAGCTGTTCGTGTGTGACGACACGAGTTGGCCGGTAGGAGTTGGAAAGATCCGATGGTGCGGCTTGATCAGGTTGACGCAAGATCCCATCTACTAGCTGGGAAGCTTCGAGAAGCTTGGAATCAGCGCGATCGAGTGCTTGGAGAAGATCCGAGCCGTCGATCTTCCTTCCCTTATAGCGCGGGAGCGGTGGTCGGGTGCTCAGTGCCAGCATCCGAGTGGTCGGAGCCGACGCCGCCGTCATCCCAGATTGGATCTGGGTTCCTTCCGAAACCGTGGTTGCGAGACCGCCGCCGTGCGTCGTCCACGTGATCTGGCCGACGGTGAGCGTGAGGCTTTCTGGCACGGCCGCGGAAGCCGGAACGATGACCATCTTGTTCGTCGGAGAAGTTGTACGCACACCCCCTACCTGGCGCGCCACTGTCGACGAAAGCTGGTCGGCAGTCTACCTTGGGGTATACCCACAGTAGTAGTTTATCGGTAGACGGTGCGCAAACTACGAACTCGATGGTGACGCAAGACACGGACAAGCTTTTTATCCAGGTTCGGCCGCCGAGTTGGCGTAATACCTACGTCCTGCGTCTGGTAGTATTGATTTGTGTTGAGAGAATATGATGTCCTCAGGGGGGTCCCTTGCCTCTCCTTATATAGTCCGGAGGGCAGGGTTACAGATTTGGAAGCTAATCCTAGTCGGTTACAATTGCCATAGATAGTTCGATATCAATTCCTATTCTAACTGACTAGAATCCTGCTTGATCTCCACGTCTTGTTTCCTTGCGCGAAACTCCGGGCTGTCGGATCAAGCCTTTGAATTTGTCTCGTAGTGGGCCAAGCCTCCTGGCCCAAGTCTAGCCGTAAGAGTATAGGGGTTTATACCCCCACAATGTGCATGTACATCTCATGAGCATTAATCTTCCCCAACATGGTTGTTGGTGTAGCGGTGGAAAGATCACCTTGATGAAGCACCGTTACTATGTGCCCATATTTCTCAATGGGAAGCACACATAGTATCTTCCTTGCTACATCCGCCACACTCATTTGAGTGAGCCCAAGTCCATTAAGCTCCTCTACAATGACATTCAAGCGAGAATACATTTCATTAGCATTTTCTTTAGGAAGCATCTCAAATGTATTAAGCTTGTTCATCACTAGGTGATAGCGTTCCTCACATTCACTCTTTGATCCCTCATGGAGCGCACAAAGTTCCTTCCACAGTTCATGGGCGGTTTTGTGGCTCCGAACGCGGTTGAACACCTCTTTGCAAAGGCCTCTAAAGATGTGGTTTTTGGCCTTCGCATTCCACTACTCGTTTTCTTGCTCTTGTGGAGTAAGAGCGGTGTCTTTAGCCGGAGGGGTGAACCCTTCGGTCGTGGCTTTTAGGCACTTTACATCGCATGCCTCAAGGTATGACTCCATCCGTATTTTCCAATACGGGAAGTCATCCCCATCGAACATGGGTGGCGGTCCATCCCCGTTAGACATCTTTTCTCTAGGCAGTGAAGCCTAAATAATGAGCACTAGGCTTTGATACCAATTGAAAGGATCAAGATGCCCAAGAGGGGGGGTGAATTGGGCTTCTCTAAAAATTTAAGCAACCTATAAGCTCCAATTCAACTCCTTGTGCCTAGTGTGACCTAGAGAGCTACCGGATAAAAGTTTTGCAACCTAGTTCCAGTCCTATTCTAGCATGGCAATTCTAAGAATGTAAAAGCACAAAGTAAATGCTAGAATGTAGAGAAGTAGTGTAAGAAAGTGCTCGGCGATGTTTTGCCGAGGTATCGGAGAGTCGCCACTCTCCACAAGTCCTCGTTGGAGCACCCGCGCAAGGGTCTTGCTCCCCCTTGGTCCGCGGAAGGACCAAGTGCTCTCTACGGGCTGATTCTTCGACACTCCGTCACGGTGAATCGCCCAAAACCGCTCACAAGCTTGACACGAGCCACCCACAAGAACTCTAGGTGGTTTTCGTGCCTCCAATCACCACCGAACCGTCTAGGTGATGGCGATCACCAAGAGTAACAAGCAAAGAACTCTCACTTGACCCAAACAAGGCTCTAGAGAGTGGTGGATGCACACTTGACTCTTGGAACTCACTAGAGAAGGATTCTCTCAAGAAATCACTCAAATCTCAATCCTCTCTAGGCTCTTGCTGCTCTCTTGCTCCACAACAAGTTTCTCTGATGTTCAAATGGGAAAGAGAGGTCTCATAGACGAGGTGGAGGAGTATAAATACTATCCACGAAGTCCAAAGGTCGGCCGACCGTTTTCTACTGAAAACGGGGTCACCGGACGCACATTATGTTGCACCGGACGCACTGCACCGAGCGTCCGGTGCTCCATAACGGCTAACTGTACTTCCTCTGATAGATCACCGGACGCTAACTTCAAGCGTCTGGTGCACCGTCCGGTGCTCTGGGGAAACTTACAAGCTCCCTGCGCATGGGACCGGACGCTACCCGATGCGTCCGGTGCTCAGGGCAGGTTTGCAACCTCCCTGGTTAAGGGATCGGACGCTACCCGGTGCGTCCGGTGCTAGCGTCCGGTGCCTAACCCTAAGCACAGCACTGTTACAACGGCTAAGGACTTCACCGGACGCACTCACAGAGCGTCCGGTGCAGCGTCCGGTGCCCCCTTGGGCACCCTAACTACGTCGAAACGCGATCGCTCCAAAACGAAGTTAGTTCCTCTCAATCTAAGGACTACCTCTGAGCTGCCTAGTGCTAGGTTTACCAAGTGTGCACTACACCTAAACCTAAAGCCTTGCCTAAATCAAGCTACTAGATCAAAGCCCCTCTTAATAGTACGGTCAAAGGAAAACAAAGTCCTAAACTACTCTAAGTGCCCTTCTTCACCATATGGCACTTAGACCTAGTCTAGTCTTGACGATGTCCATCCATCCTTTGAAAACCGAAATGATTTCCACTATTAAGTAGGCATGTACGTCCCTGTCCATCGAGTACCTATTTACCATGACCTTACCTGTGACTTTGGCTCTGCAAAACACACGTTAGTCATAGTAATCAACAATGTCATTAATCACCGAAATTACTAGGGGCCTAGATGCTCTTTCAATCTCCCCCTTTTTGGTGATTGATGACAACCTCTAGTATGAAAAGAGTTGAGGTTTTCAAAATGACTTGGTTTCAATAAGCATGGAACAAGAAGAGCAAAAAGTATTAGTCATGCTTATATCAACCAAGTCCAACATCCTGCATCCAAATATGAGATATGCATACAACAGGATATAAACACAAGGCTCATAAGTACATCGGAGTAAAACGCGGAAGCAAAGGTAATATGAGCCAAAGTACATGACATTAAGATATCACAATAAACACAAGCCATGTCTCACAACCATAATATCTCACAAAAGTGCAATGCAGAAACATAAACATGATGCATGATAGAGTAGCATACATAAAAAGTATCTCAAAGGAATAAACACCCTCTCTACCTCTCTAGCTCCCCCTAACTCCTAACTCTCATACGCACTCTCTCCCCCTTTGGCATCAAGCGCCAAAAACATAAGAAGTCGGTGGAGGAGGCGAAGCAGTGGAGTCCCTCGGCACGGCCTCGAAGCGAGCTGCATCGTCTGAACTGTCGGCCGTCGAGGCGGAGGAGGTGGAGTGACCCTCTTAAGCTGCACGTGCTGGCGAAGCGGTGCGGGTCTGCTCTGTAGGTGCTGGAGCTGTCACGGGCTGTGCTGGCTGCTCGAGTCCTCCTGACGAAGCGGGCACAGACTCGGTAGCTGTAGCTGTCGTCTTTGGCACGGTGGAAGACGGTGCTAGCTACTCAGACGACGCTACAGACGAAGACAGACGCTCAGTGGTGGTGACTGGCGCCGTGAAGGCGACTGGAGCCTGCAGAGGTGAAGGCGTAGGGTCACCAGTCAGAGCACTGTAGGAGAAGCCAAGGTATGCCGGCTGTTGCAATAAAAAAAGGAACCAAGAAAAAATATGTTTCGATCATATAGAGAGCAGCTTCTCTTATGATCTTATGAAACAGAAAAAATATTCTACCACTCAAGATGATCCAAAGTAGAAAAAAAGTGAAGTCTATGTTTTGTTATTTCAAGAAATCTGTAGTTGTAAGTAGAAGTGAAATTCTGCAAGCAGATATGATAACTAAACAATATAATTATGATCTTGAAAATATTCAGGGAATGACCATTATTCCACATACTTGACTACTTGTTTATGGGCAGATTGTGCTTTAGTTTATGCTTTTTATGAGATCGTTGCATGCCAACACTCGACTATTGGTGCATGGATTCAGACGGTGTATCCCCCAAGCAAGGTTGGTCCCTTAGGTAACAAAAATGTAAGGAAAATGTTGGTTGTACTGGCAGAGATAACACTGCAGATATCCAAATGCCTAATAATGCCCTATAGTTGCAGTAGTGGTACAAGCAAGCACTATGTACTAACTCATTATCTCGAACTTGAGTACTCACTAATTTGGAAGATAAAAAATTGACAAAAACCATATTAGCATTTTGTGCCCTTTTCATTTTTTTTCTACTAAAGACTTGCCATTTAATAAATTATTGTCACATGTTATCTATCATATTTAAAGCAAATTGCAATCCAGTACGTTATGTGATACTAACTAAGCCATGTGAAGTGTTAGATACTAACTCTGCTGCAAAGCAAGAAACCAATATTTTATAAACATTGGATTTCTCGAAGATGTAATATGTAGAAGCAGAAGGTAGAATAATACAAACTATAGCCATACCAAAATTCTCATGTATCCAAGTCAATTAAGTGATATGATTCCCCTTTACACATCATGATTCAGGAATAATGCTGATGTAACTATTATCAGGCCTAATTCACCTGTTCAATTGCTAAGATATAATTTCTAGTAATGAAGCCCAGTTGAAATATGCATCAAGTATGACTCAGAAAGAGTTAAAAGATCTTAACCATGGAGCACAACATAATTATCTTATACTAAATTTTCAAATATTCAACGGGCAATTGATCCTTGTTACAAAAAACACCTCACACAGGGAATTAAGCATGCAAAGGTAAGCAGATCTTTCAGTAACTCATATCAGCAACCCCCAATCACTAATTGCCTAAAAATTTTTGGTGGGAAATTCTAGAGGAAGATTTTTATTGATCGAAGAATTCCACAGGGCCATTAGCAAAGCACCACAAAGCACTCTAATCAACAACGGACTGAATGATCGAAGAAAGATCTGGATTAGATTGACAACCAAATTACTAAATCTTAAAATAAGAAATCATTCTTATCCTATTTTGATGATGCTGCTAGTCACATGGTAAGGAAACTTCAATTTCAACATCAGCATGCCCCTAATGCAAGTTCAAATCAGCATGTAAGCAATTTTTCAAAACTGCAGGCACAGATCCAGTAAAGGAGTAAAGGACATGAGTGTGCACATGACCACATGTACGCATGATAATCTTTGAAAGAGATCAAAGTTAGCAGGAATAATACTTGCATCCTACCAAGGTGACACCCGAGGATGAGCAGGTTGGGAGGAGTAACACAAGCAACAGGTTTTTCCTCAACGCCAAGTGAGGGAGCCATTATGGTCAGGACTCCATTATTGAGAAACCAGTGAGGAAGAAGGTTACGACGGGATCTGCTTGCTCACCAATGCCCTTGATGTGAGGAGCAACGGTCGCCACCTCCCGGAAAGATCTCGCAGCAGCACAGCAACCCACACCCATGGCGGCACGGAGTAGGACAGGGCGGGGCAGGCAACACGCGAGTTGTGCGGGGTGGTGGTGGCACACTGGCACGTCGTTGGGCCGGCGCGGCGTGGAGCATGGTGGGGCAGGGGACGCGGCCCAATGGGGCGAAGGCGAGGAGCAGCAGAACCATGGCGGCAGAGCAGAAGGACGGGACGGCGGGAGGGCCTCTGTGATGGAGGCAGCATAGAGGTCGCAAAGAAGCTTTGGCCATCTCGATCTAGTACCTTCTGCGTCACGAAGCTGACTGACTTGGGAAGCTCACTTTGCTTGAGATGGCCAACCACGATTCGGCGTCCACCCTTGGAGCGGAACCTAGGGTTCCGGCGTCCAGGTTGGTGCCCCTAAAAGGCGCACGACGGCTTGGTTGGTGGAGCGGTGGCGAAAGGGAGCGTTGGAGCGGTGGAGAAAGGGAGCGTTGGAGCGGTGGCAGCCGGGTGAGAGCTGGAAGGCGAAAGGGAGGGGAGCTCGCTGCCACCGCCGGGTACGGAACCGGCGCCGTTGGTGCCGGCGGAAGAAGAAGAACAAGATGGGGACGGGGACAAGGCTGGCGATGGGTGCGGCGGCGGGCGTGTTCGGAGGGTTGGCGAGGGTGGAGGAGAACTTGGAGAGGGAGGACTCGTACGAGAAACGACGGCGACGACGGCTACGGGGAGTCGCTGTGAAAGATTTGGCCGCTGGCTACGGGAGTCGTTGTGAACATTTCGAACGGGGGCGAGTCGAGGGGATTGGTGTGGACGATTGCCTTCTGTATGTCTTAGTTGTAGAGATACATGGTAAGGAAACTTCAATTTCAACATCAGCATGCCCCTAATGCAAGTTCAAATCAGCACGTAAGCAATTTTTCAAAACTGCAGGCACAGATCCAGTAAAGGAGTAAAGGACATGAGTGTGCACATGACCACATGTACGCATGATAATCTTTGAAAGGGATCAAAGTTAGCAGGAATAATACTTGCATCCTACCAAGGTGACACCCGAGGAGAAACATTTTGGTGAGCAGATTGGGAGGAGTAACACAAGCAACAGGTTTTTCCTCAACGCCAAGTGAGGGAGCCATTATGGTCAGGACTCCATTATTGAGAAACCAATGAGGAAGAAGGTTACGACGGGATCTGCTTGCTCACCAATGCCCTTGATGTGAGGAGAAACGGTCGCCACCTCCCGGAAAGATCTCGCAGCAGCACAGCAACCCACACCCATGGCGGCACGGAGTAGGACAGGGCGGGGCAGGCAACACGCGAGTTGTGCGGGGTGGTGGTGGCACACTGGCACGTCGTTGGGCCGGCGCGGCGTGGAGCATGGTGGGGCAGGGGACGCGGCCCCATGGGGCGAAGGCGAGGAGCAGCAGAACCATGGCGGCAGAGCGGAAGGAGGGGACGGCGGGAGGGCCTCTGTGATGGAGGCAGCATAGAGGTCGCAAAGAAGCTTTTGCCATCTCGATCTAGTACCTTCTGCGTCACGAAGCTGACTGACTTGGGAAGCTCACTTTGCTTGAGATGGCCAACCACGATTCGGCGTCCACCCTTGGAGCGGAACCTAGGGTTCCGGCGTCCAGGTTGGTGCCCCCTGAAAGGCGCACGACGGCTTGGTTGGTGGAGCGGTGGCGAAAGGGAGCGTTGGAGCGGTGGCAGCCGGGTGAGAGCTGGAAGGCGAAAGGGAGGGGAGCTCGCTGCCACCGCCGGGTACGGAACCGGCGCCGTTGGTGCCGGCGGAAGAAGAAGAACAAGATGGGGATGGGGACAGGGCTGGCGATGGGTGCGGCGGCGGGCGTGTTCGGAGGGTTGGCGAGGGTGGAGGAGAACTTGGAGAGGGAGGACTCGTATGAGAAACGACGGCGACGACGGCTACGGGGAGTCGCTGTGAAAGTTTTGGCCGCTGGCTACGGGAGTCGTTGTGAACATTTCGAACGGGGGCGAGGCGAGGGGATTGGTGTGGACGATTGCCTTCTGTATGTTTTAGTTGTAGAGATACATGGTAAGGAAACTTCAATTTCAACATCAGCATGCCCCTAATGCAAGTTCAAATCAGCACGTAAGCAATTTTTCAAAACTGCAGGCACAGATCCAGTAAAGGAGTAAAGGACATGAGTGTGCACATGACCACATGTACGCATGATAATCTTTGAAAGGGATCAAAGTTAGCAGGAATAATACTTGCATCCTACCAAGGTGACACCCGAGGAGAAACATTTTGGTGAGCAGATTGGGAGGAGTAACACAAGCAACAGGTTTTTCCTCAACGCCAAGTGAGGGAGCCATTATGGTCAGGACTCCATTATTGAGAAACCAATGAGGAAGAAGGTTACGACGGGATCTGCTTGCTCACCAATGCCCTTGATGTGAGGAGAAACGGTCGCCACCTCCCGGAAAGATCTCGCAGCAGCACAGCAACCCACACCCATGGCGGCACGGAGTAGGACAGGGCGGGGCAGGCAACACGCGAGTTGTGCGGGGTGGTGGTGGCACACTGGCACGTCGTTGGGCCGGCGCGGCGTGGAGCATGGTGGGGCAGGGGACGCGGCCCCATGGGGCGAAGGCGAGGAGCAGCAGAACCATGGCGGCAGAGCGGAAGGAGGGGACGGCGGGAGGGCCTCTGTGATGGAGGCAGCATAGAGGTCGCAAAGAAGCTTTTGCCATCTCGATCTAGTACCTTCTGCGTCACGAAGCTGACTGACTTGGGAAGCTCACTTTGCTTGAGATGGCCAACCACGATTCGGCGTCCACCCTTGGAGCGGAACCTAGGGTTCCGGCGTCCAGGTTGGTGCCCCCTGAAAGGCGCACGACGGCTTGGTTGGTGGAGCGGTGGCGAAAGGGAGCGTTGGAGCGGTGGCAGCCGGGTGAGAGCTGGAAGGCGAAAGGGAGGGGAGCTCGCTGCCACCGCCGGGTACGGAACCGGCGCCGTTGGTGCCGGCGGAAGAAGAAGAACAAGATGGGGATGGGGACAGGGCTGGCGATGGGTGCGGCGGCGGGCGTGTTCGGAGGGTTGGCGAGGGTGGAGGAGAACTTGGAGAGGGAGGACTCGTATGAGAAACGACGGCGACGACGGCTACGGGGAGTCGCTGTGAAAGTTTTGGCCGCTGGCTACGGGAGTCGTTGTGAACATTTCGAACGGGGCCGAGGCGAGGGGATTGGTGTGGACGATTGCCTTCTGTATGTTTTAGTTGTAGAGATACATGGTAAGGAAACTTCAATTTCAACATCAGCATGCCCCTAATGCAAGTTCAAATCAGCACGTAAGCAATTTTTCAAAACTGCAGGCACAGATCCAGTAAAGGAGTAAAGGACATGAGTGTGCACATGACCACATGTACGCATGATAATCTTTGAAAGGGATCAAAGTTAGCAGGAATAATACTTGCATCCTACCAAGGTGACACCCGAGGAGAAACATTTTGGTGAGCAGGTTGGGAGGAGTAACACAAGCAACAGGTTTTTCCTCAACGCCAAGTGAGGGAGCCATTATGGTCAGGACTCCATTATTAAGAAACCAATGAGGAAGAAGGTTACGACGGGATCTGCTTGCTCACCAATGCCCTTGATGTGAGGAGCAACGATCGCCACCTCCCAGAAAGATCTCGCAGCAGCACAGCAACCCACACCCATGGCGGCACGGAGTAGGACAGGGCGGGGCAGGCAACACGCGAGTTGTGCGGGGTGGTGGTGGCACACTGGCACGTCGTTGGGCCAGCGCGGCTGGAGCATGGTGGGGCAGGGGACGCGGCCCCATGGGGCGAAGGCGAGGAGCAGCAGAACCATGGCGGCCGAGCGGAAGGAGGGGACGGCGGGAGGGCCTCTATGATGGAGGCAGCATAGAGGTCGCAAAGAAGCTTTGGCCATCTCGATCTAGTACCTTCTACGTCACGAAGCTGACTGACTTGGGAAGCTCACTTTGCTTGAGATGGCCAGCCACGATTCGGCGTCCACCCTTGGAGCGGAACCTAGGGTTCCGGCGTCCAGGTTGGTGCCCCCTGCACGGCGCACGACGGCTTGGTTGGTGGAGCGGTGGCGAAAGGGAGCGTTGGAGCGGTGGCGAAAGGGAGCGTTTGGAGCGGTGGCGGCCGGGTGAGAGCTGGAAGGCGAAAGGGAGGGGAGCTCGCCGCCACCGCCGGGTACGGAACCGGCGCCGTTGGTGCCGGCGGGAAGAAGAAGAACAAGATGGGGATGGGGACAGGGCTGGCGGTGGGTGCGGCGGCGGGCGTGTTCGGAGGGTTGGCGAGGGTGGAGGAGAACTTGGAGAGGGAGGACTCGTACGAGAAACGACGGCGACGGCGGCTACGGGGAGTCGCTGTGAAAGTTTTGGCCGCTGGCTACGGGAGTCGTTGTGAACGTTTCGAACGGGGGCGAGGCGAGGGGAGTGGTGTGGACGATTGCCTTCTGTATGTTTTAGTTGTAGAGATAGAGACTAGCACATAAAGTATAATTTTCTTTTTAAAAAAACTAGATCTAAACAAATATTAGTATGATTTATGATTACACATCTATTGAATAGAAGAATATACAATATAATCAATAGAAAATATGAGTCTAAAGTTATATAGCACATGTATTAGTATATAATGAAATTTCAGATTTTCTTTCGGCCACCACCGAAATTACCGAAATTCGCGAAATTTTAGTGTTCGGTTCAGTGTATCAGGCCTTCTTTAGTTCATGAAAAGAAAATATTTAGATATCACATCGGATATGCAGCATATATTTAAAGTATTAAAAGTAGACTAGTAAAAAAATAAATTACATAGCTCGTCTGAAAACTACGAGATAAATTTATTAAGTTTAGTTAATCCATCATTAGCATATATTAGTTATTGTAGTAATTATGTCTGATCATGGACTAGGTTTAAAAGATTCATTTTGTGCTTTATAACCAAACTGTATAATTAATTTTTTTCTATATTGAATACTCTATATGCATATGTCGAAAAATTCGACAATACAAATGAAAAATTTGTGGACGGAGACGCCTGTGTATACTCGTATTAGTTGATGTTCTAGGCTAAAGGCTAGTTTTCACAAAGCCTGACGTTCTGACTCTAATAGGTACGTCATTGACACTTTTGCCTCTAGGCCTTGTTTAGTGCTTAAAAAATTTTGCAAAATTTTTAAGATTTTCCGTCACATCGAATCTTTAGACACATGCATGAAGTATTAAATATAGACAAAAATAAAAACTAATTGCACAGTTTGGTCGAAATTGACAAGACGAATCTTTTGAGCCAAGTTAGTCTATGATTGGACAATATTTGTCAAATACAAACAAAAGAGCTACAGTATTGATTTTGCAAAATATTTTGGAACTAAACAAGGCCCTAGCGTGCTTGTGGAGCTGCGTCTCTTCCGCTGCCGTATTATTCATCGCTCGCACACGCGTGCTCTCCTCGAGGTCGCCCTTTATTCATCGGTCATCGCTCACATGCAACATGGCACAGTCTTCCACAGCTAGCAAGGTCACCTCCTTCATCTCCCTCTACACTCTCGCCGCTCGCCGCTCGCCTTGTCGTTTAAGCAAGCAAAAGGAAAGCAAGGGAGGATGAGGCACTTCAAGCGTCGGACATGTTGGGCATTTAAAAAGATCAACCAAGAACCGAGGCGTTGGACCTGCAAAGCAAGACAAACGTCGACGAGCACGCGTGCAGTGGAACAAAACTAACGAGGCTAATAAACGCGCCTCATCGCAGCTGAACCAATAGTTGTGCCATGTAAAATCGTGCAGCAAAATACTTTACCTCACCCAGGTATTGAACCTTTGCAAAATATGAATAGTACCACTTTCGTTTCTATTTGACAAATATTATCCAATTATGTACTAACTAGATTTAAAAGATTCGTCTCGTCAATTCCGACCAAACTGTGCAATTAGTTTTTATTTTCGTCTATATTTAATACTTCATGCATGCGTCTAAAGATTTGATGTGACGGAGAATTAAAAAATTTTGCAAAATTTTTTGGAAACTAAACAAGGCCTATAGGCCACACCCCACTAACCACATGAGCCTTTGTTATTTTTTTTGTATGAAATACACTCGCAGCCTCATTTAATATGGGCAGACAGAAAAAATACTATGACTCCTTGGTAAACACAATCTCCACTACTATATAATCCACCAGTTGTGAATTTGACTAAATGCACCCCATAACCTACTGCTACAATCATAAATTACACTAAGTACACTCAGATAATTGCACCCAGAAAGTTCAATCTTTTGAAATTAAGTGACAAGATTAACTATAATCTCTCAACCCCCTAACTCAATCACATCCAACGGTCATAAACGCTCGGATCAAACTCATCACTC
This sequence comes from Sorghum bicolor, assembly GCF_000003195.3. Taxonomy (NCBI): domain Eukaryota; kingdom Viridiplantae; phylum Streptophyta; class Magnoliopsida; order Poales; family Poaceae; genus Sorghum; species Sorghum bicolor. The sequence goes on along the minus strand of NC_012870.2, from coordinate 56,942,928 downwards.
ACCCCATCCCTCGGCTAATCCCGCGCCCACCACACTCACGGCTCTCCCTCTCCCCCAACCCCGACGCCTTCTCTCCCACATGCGACTCCTCTCCCCTCCCTGCCCCATCGCAGTGGCTGCCTGTCACACCCGGATGTAAAAGAGCATTCGGGTGCCAAATCACATGTGCGCCAGGATCTCAAATTCACACACATGGACCGACATCATCAATGGTACAAAACACAGTGTTCAAACGAATTACATAAATAAGAGTAAAAGTACCATTATTACAAGCCAAATGTTTATCAAAGTGCGGAGGGGAAACATAAACTAAACTGTTCCATAAATAAAGGGAAAACTAAACGCCGACGTAGCAGGACCACCTTGCCACAGGAAGGTCGACGGTAGAACCACACGAGCCTAACAACCCGGAGACTCAGGGTAGTCCTCAGGAAAATCGCAATTGTACTCCTGATCGTCCGAGCAACCTTTAATGATTATAGCAAGGGTGAGCTCATGTCGAACTCAGCAAGCACAGACGGAAAGTAATGACATGCAAGGCTTAAAACAAGGTAAAGCTGATTTGGTTTGACTGCGGTAGCATTTTAGTTGAACACTTTTAGTTATGACTATTATTAGAACAACCTATTACTAATTATGAGTAGCATAAACCCAACCCTTATTTAGTGTAAGTAGTAATTAACATCTTTTAGAAGACTATCCTAATTATTATAGTAATCCAGGGATTCACCCCAATTATTAACACAGGATAGCAATCCTGCCAACACGGAATAGCCATTCCGCCAAAATCACGAGGTAGCAACCTCGCCAAGGTCCATCTCCAAGTAACCAGTGAATCCAATTTGCTCATCAAGTGAGCGTCTGGGCCGCTCGTGACCGTGAGCACGGCTGATATATCAGTTTTACACTCTGCAGAGGTGTGCACGTTCACTCCAAGTCGTGATTCCCATTTGCCCGGGGTCGCGACTCCCCAAAACACTTCCAAGGTGAGCAGGCAGGGTCTCACTACGAGACCTTTCACAGGGTCCAACTAATAGGATGCCACTCGCAAGTTTTTGCCGGGGCGCTCGGCAGTCGATACCCATAGCCATGGCGTACCGATCAACCGACAACTTAATATTCATTACCCAAGTTACTTCCTCACGCCTACCCGGAAAGTAACACCCTACTAGTGGAGGTCCTGCTAATTAGTCAAGCCAGAGCCATATAGCTTGGAGCTGCACTGTAAGTCCCAGGGGGCCGCTCCCTGACTAAGTCCTTACGGAGAGCAGAGACGGGTACGCCCGGCAAACCGGACCACCAACGGCACCCGCTCCCCCTGTCACCACCATCATCACGATGCTCATAAGCATCCAACATCGCCATCACCGCAGTGACCAAAGATTCAGCACAATTTAAGCATCAAGTTGAGTAGAGACTAATACTTGTTTAGGCATGTGTATAAGATGAGTAGAGCAGCTAAGCAAACCTAGTATAACCTAGTCTACCCAAATACATAACCCCAGGTGAGCAAGGAATAATAAGTAAAGCTAGTCATGTCCTTAGGGTTTGCATTCATTGGACACATGCATATAAAGTAAATGACATTAATGAGTAGGTTCAAAATGATCGAATGGTGTCTGCACTTGCCTTGATCGAAGTCGGTTTGCTCGAACTCAGCGGGATCCTGAACCTCTTCCTTCACGAACGTCTCGTTGGCTATACGCGACAATCATCAATCATAGGAACATTACATGCAAGGAAACAAACTTAATCAGAAACAGTACACCAAAGCATGCGAAAGCATAAAGCAACTGCACTACTGTATTCTACTTGATGAAACGAAACTATAGCGACCAGAATCACCTAAATCGGAGTTACGATGCAAAAGTTATGGCTAAAACAAGTTGAATGGCATTTCTGTAGATAAACTGAACTATTTTTCGTAATTAAAACCAATTAAAACTGAATTAAAACTCATTTTGGATTAAATACATAAATACCAACGGGTGCAGGGGCTAAACTGTAAAAGCAGGGGCATATTTTAAATGAAACTATAACTGAGTTGGATCGCGGGTTAAATTTGAAGAAACGCGAGGGCCTTTTCGTAAAAAGGCCAGGGGGCGCGCGGGACCGTGGCCGGCCTGGCCACGTGGCAGCGCGTGAATGGCCCGGTCCATGGCGGCGCTGTGGACCGGGAGGAGGGGGGCGGTCCACCGGTCCATGGTGGACCGGGGGAGGCGCGGGGCGGTGAGCCGGGTCCATGGTGGACCTGGCCGCGGGCGCTGAGCCGCGGTCCATGTGGACCGCGCGCGGGGCAGGCGAGCAGCGGGGCGCCGGCGGCGGCGCCATGGCCGGCCGCGGCGAGCTCGCAGCGGCGGCGCTGCGGGGCGCGGCGAGACGAGCCGAGAGCACGGGCGGGGTCGGCGCGACACGACGAGCGCGATGGCGAGCTCACCTCCGCGAAACGACGAAGTCAAAGAGAAGCTCGACGGCGGCGGTTTCGACGGCGGCGGCGCGAGCTTGGCGAGAACGGCGGCGGCGCGGATTTCGAAGCTAGGGTTCTAGGGGGTTCGCGAGCGGCGGCTGGGGGGCTATTTAAAGGCACGGCGATCCTTGGGGCGCGTGCGGCTCGGAAGCCGGGTGGCGGCGCGGACTCCCCGTCCGTTTCGGACGGGAGGTTGGGGACGACGGTGGGTCCCACCTGCGGGGCCCACGCGTCAGCGGCTGCAGGCGGGGGCAGGGGCAGGGGGCGCCGCGGGCTCTGCGGCTGGGCCGCTGCTGGGCCGTGCGGGGAGAAGGGGGGGGCGCGCGCGGGGGCTGGGCCGAGAATCGGCCCAGGTGAGAGCTCTCCCCTTTTCCTTTTTTTTTAATTTTCTTGCTCCAAAACAAAACAAAACAAGCATCAGCAAAATAAATAAAATCAAGAAAAATTATGCAGCAGCATGAATGCAAAAATCAAACACGTTTTCTACCTTATATTTATTTTAATTAATTTTGTAAATTATTTAATAATTCTCCAAAAATTCAAACTAAGCCAAAATTAAATCAAATTTAAACTAAATTTGAAATTCAAAAATTTGGAGTGTTATACTGCCGGACCCCGCTCACACCCCAACGTGCGAGGCACAACTCTCCCTCTCCCAGACGCCGACTCTCCATCTCCCTGAGGCCACACCCCATCTCCCCGACGCCCTCCCTCCCCCACACCAGAGTCTTTTACATATTTACCATCATAACGGTTGCCTCTCACCCGATTATCACTCTTATAATATGCCATACATATTTACCATCTTTAAGCGATAACTCTTACATTTAGACCACATTTGCACATGTGGCAGCCCAGACCGACTGACATGGTGGTGCTGACTCAGCATGGGCAGGAAAAATGACGATGCTACCCCTGGCCTCATTTTCTTCTAAACACAGCAGCATAAAAACCCCTCTTACAACACACGCCGACAGTGTCGCGCACCGGCCAGAGACGCACGCCGCCAACAACACACGTTTTCTACCTTATATTTATTTTAATTAATTTTGTAAATTATTTAATAATTCTCCAAAAATTCAAACTAAGCCAAAATTAAATCAAATTTAAACTAAATTTGAAATTCAAAAATTTGGAGTGTTATAAACCTACCCCCCTTAAAAGAATCTCGTCCTCGAGATTAGGATGAACCAGGGAATAACTGAGGGTATTTGGATATTAGATCATCTTCTCTTTCCCAGGTTGCTTCTTCCTCGGAATGGTGTTTCCATTGTACTTTACACATCCTGATAGTTTTAGTTTTACTCCTGGTAATTCTCTCTGCTGTGTCCAGGACTTTGATAGGACTCTCTTCATAAGTTAGATCATCCTGTAAATCCAGTTCCTCTAGTGGCAACTGTTCCTCAGGCACTCTCAAACATTTCTTGAATTGGGAGACATGGAAAACATTGTGCACGTTGGATAAACTAACAGGCAGTTCAAGCTCATAAGCCACTTCTCCTTTCCTCTCCAAAATCTTGAAAGGACCAACATATCTTGGAGCTAGCTTTCCCTTGACATTGAACCTCTTTAGACCCCTCATCGGAGACACTTTCAGGTATACATAATCACCTGCCTGAAATACAAGTTCCCTTCGTCTCACATCAGCATAACTCTTATGTCTAGACTGAGCTGCCTTCAGAGTCTGTCGGATGAACTGAACTCTTTCTTCGGCTATTCTCAATGAATCAGGGCCGAACACTTGCCTTTCACCAGTCTGGTTCCAGAACAATGGAGTCCTACACTTCCTTCCATACAAGGCTTCAAAAGGAGTCATCTTAAGACTAGTCTGATAACTGTTGTTATAGGAGAACTCAGCGTAGGGCAAACTAGCATCCCAACTATCCCCATACTGTAAAGCACAAGACCTGAGCATATCCTCTACTATCTGGTTGACTCTCTCTGTCTGACCATCGGACTGAGGGTGATAAGCAGTACTGAATCTGAGCTCGGTTCCCAAAGCATCATGTAGCTTCTCCTAAAACTTTGATGTAAACTGTGTACCTCTATCAGACACAATCCTCTTAGGAACTCCATGCAAACACATAATCCGTTCCATATACTTTTCTGCTAACTGATCTCCACGGTAGTTAGTTCTGACCGGTATGAAATGAGCTACCTTGGTCAATCGATCTACTACAACCCATATTGAGTCATAACCTCGTTGAGTTTTCGGCAATCCCACTATGAAGTCCATGCTGATCTCATCCCACTTCCACTCAGGTATCTTCAACGGTTGCAACAACCCTGCTGGCCTCTGATGTTCCGCTTTCACTCTCTGACAGGTGTCACACAATGCCACATATTCACCAATATCTTTCTTCATACCAGGCCACCAATAGTTTTGCTTCAAGTCCTGATACATCTTAGTACCTCCTGGATGAATAGAGTAAGCAGATTCATGGCACTCCTTCAGTATCACATCCTTAATTCTCTGAATATCAGGGACACACAATCGGTCCTTGTGCCAAACAATCCCTTCTTGATCAACTTTGAATCCAGGTGCTCTACCTTCCTCTATCAGCTTAAGTATCTTTTTGATCTCTTCATCCTCTTTCTGACCTTTTCTGATCTCTTGCTCAAGAGTTGGTTCTGTCCATGGAAGTACCTTGGGTATTAGCAACAAACCCCAAATTGAGATACTCAAATTATGCCAGTAGTTCCATCGGTAACTCTGTGGCTTCCATCATATTCACTTGACTCTTTCTACTCAGAGCGTCAGCAACTACATTAGCTTTGCCAGGGTGGTAATGAATCTCCAGTTCATAGTCCTTGATCAACTCTAACCATCTTCTCTGTCTCAGGTTTAAGTCATTCTGAGTGAAGATGTATTTCAGACTCTTGTGATCCGTGTAGATATCACACTTATGACCCAGAATATAGTGTCTCTAGATCTTCAGTGAATGGACCACAGCTGCTAACTCAAGATCATGAGTTGGATAATTCACCTCGTGTTTCTTCAACTGTCTAGATGCATAGGCAATCACCTTTCCCTCTTGCATCAGTACACATCCCAAACCTTGCTTGGAAGCATCACAATAGATAGAAAAGCTTTTAGTCACATCTGGCAAAGTCAAAATTGGTGCAGTAGTCAACCTCTTCTTCAATTCCTCAAAACTAGCCTGACACTGTTCATTCCACTTGAATGGCTTACCCTTCTCTAACAAAGCAGTCATGGGCTTGGCAATACTGGAAAATCCCTCAATGAATCTCCGATAGTAACCGGCCATTCCAAGAAAACTTCTGATCTCCCCAACAGTCTGAGGTGGACTCCACTTAAGAACATCTGCCACATTCTTCGGACTAACAGCAACTCCACCATTTGAAATGACATGACCAAGAAAAGACACTTCCTTCAACCAGAAGTCACATTTACTCAACTTGGCATAGAGCTGATGTTCCCTCAATTTCTGCAACACAAGTCTTAGGTGTTCCTCATGTTCTTCCTCATTCTTGGAGTAGATCAAGATATCATCAATAAAGACTACCACAAACTTATCCAAATACTCCATAAAAACTTTATTCATCAGATACATAAAATAAGCTGGGGCATTAGTCAATCCAAAAGACATAACTGTATATTCATAAAGTCCATATCTGGTGGTGAAAGCAGTCTTTGGAATATCACTGGGTTTAATCCTCAACTGGTGATATCCTGACCTCAGATCTATCTTGGAAAACACACAAGCTCCTTTCAACTGGTCAAACAAGTCCTCTATTCTAGGCAAAGGGTATTTATTCTTAATTGTGACCTCATTCAAAGATCTATAGTCTACACACATCCTCTGTGTCCCATCCTTCTTCTCTACAAAAATAACTGGAGCTCCCCAAGGTGAGGAACTAGGACGGATATACCCCTTAGACTGTAACTCCCTTAGTTGTTTCTTAAGTTCTTCTAACTCATTAACAGCCATTCTATAAGGTCTCTTAGATATGGGTGCAGTACCAGGTAATAAATCAATAACAAATTCAATCTCACGTTCAGGTGGCATACCTGGCAAATCCTCTGGGAACACATCAGGGAACTCTTTCACAACTCGAATGTCTTCTACTGACCCACTGCTCACATGGTAAACTGTTCCTTCACTGCTAGGTGACATAGAAACTCTGACCTCAATTTTGTTCCCACTAGGTGCTGTTAGAGCCACTGTCTTCTCAGCACACTGAATAGTACCCTTAAACTTGGACAACCATCTCATTCCCAATATCATATCTAAACCTTCTGAACCCAACACAATAGGATTGACAGGAAAATCTACCCCCCTTATTTTAATGCTCATTCCCGGACACAAAGTATTAGTATGCATCTTTCCCCCAGGTGATTTAACTAGCATGGTGTTTTGCATGGTACAGGTGGCTATACTATGTTTCTCAACAAACTGTGCACTTATAAAAGTATGTGATGCTCCAGTATCAAACAAAACAGTAGCTGGGCAAGAGTTGACAAGAAACATACCAACTACCACATCTGGAGACTCCTCAGCAGTTTCCAGCTTCACATGATTCACTCTTCCATTGTTGTTGTTATTCTTCTGCCTCTGGGGGCACGCATTCGCGTAGTGTCCAAGCTGACCACACTTGAAGCAGGTATTTCCAGTGGGGGCGGGGTTGACATTGGGCTTCATTGGGACAGTGTTGGAGTTCTGGCGAGAGCCTGATGGTGCTGGGGCATTCTGGCGAGGCGCCTGACTAGCGGGGCGCTGCACTTGGTTGTTGTTGTAGCGCTGGCTCGTCTGCTGACTCTGGTTGCTGTACCTGACATTCTGTTGCTGTCCTTGGTTACCAGACTGATATGCAGGGCGAGACTGAGGGCCCTGCTGATTGTTGTAACGGGGACGACTGGCACCAGCCTGCTGCTGAGAGGAGTTATACTTCCTCTTCTTGTCCTCCATCTTACGGCGCTTGCTCTCAAGCACCAATGCCCTGTCCACCATCTCCTGGAAACTGGCATACTTGACATTCGACATCATGTAGGACAGACCATCATTCAAACCTTCCAGAAAGTGGTCTTGCTTGTCTTCATCATTCTCCACTTCATTGGGGCAATACCGCGACAACTAAGTGAACTTGTCACGGTACTCACAAACTGTCATGGAGCCCTGCTTCAGAGACAGAAACTCCTTCTTCTTCAGCTTCACCAATCCAGCAGGCACATGATGAGTCTTGAAGGCGACCTTGAACTCATCCCAAGTGATAGTATCCGGGTCCTGATGTGCAAAGCAATATGAATCCCACCAGTCCTGTGCGGCTCCCTGAAGCTGCCCAGAGCCATACAGAACCTTCTCCCTGTCATTGCACTGAGCAATGACCAGCTGCTTCTCCACTGCCTTAAGCCAATCCTCAGCTTGCATAGGATCAGCTGAGTGGGAGAAGAACGGTGGACGTCCCTTCATGAACTCTCCACGCTTGTCCCTAGGTGGGGCAAACGCGTTGTTACCTCCTTGATGTTGGTTCTGATTCTGGTTTTGGTTCTGCTGCATGTGGTTCATAATATGAGCCATCCCTTGCATCAGTTGAGTCTGCATAGTCATCAACTGCTCTATGGTCATGGGCTGATTCCCAGGAGGAGGAGGGTTGGCATTAGTCCCGCTCTGATCATTGTTGTTGTTGTTGGACTGCCCATTGTTTCCTCCATTGGTGTTGCTCCTGGTGTGGACAGGCATCTGATGTATAGAAATAATATAATAAAATCAGATGCAGTTCATATGTGTAAACCTGAGCTGTAATGTAAACTGCAATGTGAAAATCTTTCCTCACAGTATGAACCAGCTGATAGTCACTTTCCTTTCTCAGTTGATAAACATAGTACTCACAACAGATGTAATATATAGATACTGAACTGATCATGATAAAGTAAGACTGATAAGATAAAGCGATTATGAAATATGATAAAGCACAAATAAAGGAGACCGATGATAACCCAAACTAACTATCTCAAATAAACTTAATACTTAATCTTGTTCTTGATGCGTTGTGGACATAACCCACAACTCATCGCACTCATTACAAAGAACCAAATCACACCATTAACACAATAATAAATCAAGTTCTCACACAGACCAAGCAAAGCACACTAAGCAAACCACTAAGCAATAGACTCGCATAACTAAGATCGTGCTAACGTTCTAAGCGTGGCACTATTTATTACTAAGCTGGGAATAGCTCCTATTCTATAGTAGTACGAGCGCTGGCATCCCCATAGGCTGGATCTTCACGAGGCGGAGAGAAAGCAGGCCACTTAGGTGAAGGCGGTGGCACTCCAGTGATCTGAGCCTCCAGCTGCGCTATCCTCTTCCTGGCGTCGTTCAGCTCCTTCCTGACTTGCTTCAGCTCCACTAGTGAACTGTTGAGCTCGGTGTTAGTGACCGCCACCAGCTTGACAGTCCTGTGCACGCGGGGGTCTTGCTCATCAGTGGTGGAAGCAATAGTCATCGCCAACTCTCCACGGCGACGGCGAGGGTAGTAGCGACGCTCATCCTGGCTGATCTCCTCGAAGAAGTGATCACGGTATGCGTAGAAAGCCTGGCGAGCAGCATCATTAATGCCCGCCATCTGGGTAGACCTCTCAGCCACAGCTTCATGTATGGACATGATCCTCAGTGCCCTCAACGTCGGGTTAGGCCTGCCGACGTGTGCCCAGACCTTCCAGTACGCCAGGTAGTCTGGGTGACTCCAGTGCTCACTGCGGTACTCCACTGAGAACATGCCATGTCCCAGCTGCTGGTCAAGGAGACGCTTCAGCTCGCTGTGGAAGAAACACTCTCCACCATCCCTGGTGCAGACTGTCACAATCCACCCATCATCAGCAGCAAAAAGTCCATCTTGACCTCCAGGTCCTCCAGGTCCACCGGGTCCTTCAGGTCCTCCAGGTGCATCCTCATCATCATCATCCTCATCATCATCATCCATGTCATCATCACCGAAGGGATCATCTCCTCCAGGTGCCCAGCAAGGCGCCCTTCCATGCACCACCAGAGCTTGAGGTGGTTGCTGTCCTTCATAGGGTTCCGCGTCTTGGAGGTTAGCACCGTCATCAAGATGCTGGTTAGGCTGGAACACGATGTTATCCACGCGACCAGTCAACGAGAACTCCACAGCTTGAACGGGGCGGAAACGGATAACGCTCTTGCGGCAGGTCAGGTGGCGAGTCATCTACTTATGCATAAGATCATAGACATGCAGGAAACGGTTAATAGATCATGACAATGATAGGTAAATGAATAACATAAATGAAGGTAAAAGTGTATGTGTAATGAAGATGAACCAAGATTATACAATGGATGGACAATATGAACTTTGGTGGTATTTATGGTAAGATATAAAAGCAAGTAATGAAGGTATAAAGTGAAAACAAGGTAATGGAATTTATTGTCAAGGCAGAAATAAAACATAACTCAAGTAATAAATGAAAAACAAGGAACAAGAAGGTAATATGAGTAGAATGATAATAAATGACAAGGTATAAAAGAAAGGTTCAAATAACAAGTAGTAAAAGTTGAAACAAGAATATAAATGCAATATGAGAAATAGAAAGCAATAAATGATAACAAGGTAATAAATGCAAGAAATAAGTGAATAAACTGAACTGTTAGTAAAAGTAAGTAGATAAGGCTAATAGATAAAGTCTAATGAGACAGGTTAGTAAGGTAGTTAATAGATCCAATGGTGTATTCCACCCAAAAGGGACAATCTAAACGGCTGTTTCTAACTAGGCTGCGTGATCCTACGGTCAACACGGCTTTGGTACCACTTCTGTCACACCCGGATGTAAAAGAGCATTCGGGTGCCAAATCACATGTGCGCCAGGATCTCAAATTCACACACATGGACCGACATCATCAATGGTACAAAACACAGTGTTCAAACGAATTACATAAATGAGAGTAAAAGTACCATTATTACAAGCCAAATGTTTATCAAAGTGCGGAGGGGAAACATAAACTAAACTGTTCCATAAATAAAGGGAAAACTAAACGCCGACGTAGCAGGACCACCTTGCCACAGGAAGGTCGACGGTAGAACCACACGAGCCTAACAACCCGGAGACTCAGGGTAGTCCTCAGGAAAATCGCAATTGTACTCCTGATCGTCCGAGCAACCTTTAATGATTATAGCAAGGGTGAGCTCATGTCGAACTCAGCAAGCACAGACGAAAAGTAATGACATGCAAGGCTTAAAACAAGGTAAAGCTGATTTGGTTTGACTGCGGTAGCATTTTAGTTGAACACTTTTAGTTATGACTATTATTAGAACAACCTATTACTAATTATGAGTAGCATAAACCCAACCCTTATTTAGTGTAAGTAGTAATTAACATCTTTTAGAAGACTATCCTAATTATTATAGTAATCTAGGGATTCACCCCAATTATTAACACAGGATAGCAATCCTGCCAACACGGAATAGCCATTCCGCCAAAATCACGAGGTAGCAACCTCGCCAAGGTCCATCTCCAAGTAACCAGTGAATCCAATTTGCTCATCAAGTGAGGGTCTGGGCCGCTCGTGACCGTGAGCACGGCTGATATATCAGTTTTACACTCTGCAGAGGTGTGCACGTTCACTCCAAGTCGTGATTCCCATTTGCCCGGGGTCGCGACTCCCCAAAACACTTCCAAGGTGAGCAGGCAGGGTCTCACTACGAGACCTTTCACAGGGTCCAACTAATAGGATGCCACTCGCAAGTTTTTGCCGGGGCGCTCGGCAGTCGATACCCATAGCCATGGCGTACCGATCAACCGACAACTTAATATTCATTACCCAAGTTACTTCCTCACGCCTACCCGGAAAGTAACACCCTACTAGTGGAGGTCCTGCTAATTAGTCAAGCCAGAGCCATATAGCTTGGAGCTGCACTGTAAGTCCCAGGGGGCCGCTCCCTGACTAAGTCCTTACGGAGAGCAGAGACGGGTACGCCCGGCAAACCGGACCACCAACGGCACCCGCTCCCCCTGTCACCACCATCATCACGATGCTCATAAGCATCCAACATCGCCATCACCGCAGTGACCAAAGATTCAGCACAATTTAAGCATCAAGTTGAGTAGAGACTAATACTTGTTTAGGCATGTGTATAAGATGAGTAGAGCAGCTAAGCAAACCTAGTATAACCTAGTCTACCCAAATACATAACCCCAGGTGAGCAAGGAATAATAAGTAAAGCTAGTCATGTCCTTAGGGTTTGCATTCATTGGACACATGCATATAAAGTAAATGACATTAATGAGTAGGTTCAAAATGATCGAATGGTGTCTGCACTTGCCTTGATCGAAGTCGGGTTGCTCGAACTCAGCGGGATCCTGAACCTCTTCCTTCACGAACGTCTCGTTGGCTATACGCGACAATCATCAATCATAGGAACATTACATGCAAGGAAACAAACTTAATCAGAAACAGTACACCAAAGCATGCGAAAGCATAAAGCAACTGCACTACTGTATTCTACTCGATGAAACGAAACTATAGCGACCAGAATCACCTAAATCGGAGTTACGATGCAAAAGTTATGGCTAAAACAAGTTGAATGGCATTTCTGTAGATAAACTGAACTATTTTTCGTAATTAAAACCAATTAAAACTGAATTAAAACTCATTTTGGATTAAATACATAAATACCAACGGGTGCAGGGGCTAAACTGTAAAAGCAGGGGCATATTTTAAATGAAACTATAACTGAGTTGGATCGCGGGTTAAATTTGAAGAAACGCGAGGGCCTTTTCGTAAAAAGGCCAGGGGGCGCGCGGGACCGTGGCCGGCCTGGCCACGTGGCAGCGCGTGAATGGCCCGGTCCATGGCGGCGCTGTGGACCGGGAGGAGGGGGGCGGTCCACCGGTCCATGGTGGACCGGGGGAGGCGCGGGGCGGTGAGCCGGGTCCATGGTGGACCTGGCCGCGGGCGCTGAGCCGCGGTCCATGTGGACCGCGCGCGGGGCAGGCGAGCAGCGGGGCGCCGGCGGCGGCGCCATGGCCGGCCGCGGCGAGCTCGCAGCGGCGGCGCTGCGGGGCGCGGCGAGACGAGGCGAGAGCACGGGCGGGGTCGGCGCGACACGACGAGCGCGATGGCGAGCTCACCTCCGCGAAACGACGAAGTCAAAGAGAAGCTCGACGGCGGCGGTTTCGACGGCGGCGGCGCGAGCTTGGCGAGAACGGTGGCGGCGCGGATTTCGAAGCTAGGGTTCTAGGGGGTTCGCGAGCGGCGGCTGGGGGGCTATTTAAAGGCACGGCGATCCTTGGGGCGCGTGCGGCTCGGAAGCCGGGTGGCGGCGCGGACTCCCCGTCCGTTTCGGACGGGAGGTTGGGGACGACGGTGGGTCCCACCTGCGGGGCCCACGCGTCAGCGGCTGCAGGCGGGGGCAGGGGCAGGGGGCGCCGCGGGCTCTGCGGCTGGGCCGCTGCTGGGCCGTGCGGGGAGAAGGGGGGGGCGCGCGCGGGGGCTGGGCCGAGAATCGGCCCAGGTGAGAGCTCTCCCCTTTTCCTTTTTTTTTAATTTTCTTGCTCCAAAACAAAACAAAACAAGCATCAGCAAAATAAATAAAATCAAGAAAAATTATGCAGCAGCATGAATGCAAAAATCAAACACGTTTTCTACCTTATATTTATTTTAATTAATTTTGTAAATTATTTAATAATTCTCCAAAAATTCAAACTAAGCCAAAATTAAATCAAATTTAAACTAAATTTGAAATTCAAAAATTTGGAGTGTTATACTGCCGGACCCCGCTCACACCCCAACGTGCGAGGCACAACTCTCCCTCTCCCAGACGCCGACTCTCCATCTCCCTGAGGCCACACCCCATCTCCCCGACGCCCTCCCTCCCCCACACCAGAGTCTTTTACATATTTACCATCATAACGGTTGCCTCTCACCCGATTATCACTCTTATAATATGCCATACATATTTACCATCTTTAAGCGATAACTCTTACATTTAGACCACATTTGCACATGTGGCAGCCCAGACCGACTGACATGGTGGTGCTGACTCAGCATGGGCAGGAAAAATGACGATGCTACCCCTGGCCTCATTTTCTTCTAAACACAGCAGCATAAAAACCCCTCTATTGATAAAAAAACACAACAACATATTTCATTTGCACACAGACAGCAACATAACACAAGGATCTGCTGTGTTTTTTTATGTTGCTGTGTTTTTTTATCAATAGAGGGGTTTTCATGCTGTTGTGTTTACAAGAAAATAAGGCCAGGGGCAGCATCGTCATTTCGTCTGCCCATGCTGAGTCAGCACTACCATGTCAGTCGGTCTGGGCTGCCACATGTGCAAATGTGGTCTAAATGTAAGAGTTATCGCTTAAAGATGGTAAATATGTATGGCACATTATAAGAGTGATAATCGAATGAGAGGCAACCGTTATGATGGTAAATATGTAAAAGGCCCCCACACCATCATGATGCCAGGGCTGCACGCCGCCAACAACACACGCCGACAGTGTCGCGCACCGGCCAGAGACGCACGCCACCAGGGCTGCTGGCCGGATCTCCATCGACACCGCCCCTCAGGCCATGGATGCAATGGCGTGGGCCTAAAAGGCAGCCATAGGAGGGCTTGAGATGCGGCGGCCGACGCGGGTTTGGGATGTGGCGGCTGCAGCTTCCATGACGACGGCCACTAGGTCGCCAAGGCTGCCGGCCACCAGGGTATGATTTCTTATTCCGTGAATATTTGATTGTCTCAGGAATTAAGATGCGTACAAAAAGTATTAGTTTTCTTTTTTTTTGAAATCTAAGTGCTAATACTTGTGCCACAGCTCACAGGTGTCGTTACGTACAAGATGATTTTTGGCTTCGGCTGATTTGCTAAACCCAGTTCTATGGGAAGCTGAAAGATGTAAAATTTCTCCTCAAGACTTGTGATTAGTTGGTAGTGTAGCATTGTGTGCTAATTTAATTTGATTCTTCACTTCAGGATTTGTGCACAATTTCTATTGTGGGATTTCTTTATCTATTTACTGGAACAGTTGTAGTCGTTTGTTAGCACGACAATATAACTTTTAAGGTTTTGCCACAAGAAACGTTTTGTTTAATATTCCTCACTTATGTTATCTTGGGTTTCACTAATGCCATTTACAAATTTGATCTGGTGACATTTCTTCATAAAGAGATGCAGAAGAATATCCAAATTTCCTATTCCATTTGTACTGAATATTTGGTTGGAAAATGTCGATGTAATCAGAATGAAATGTTGCCACTAATTATCAATACTCCTAGCTGGGTCATGCAAGAGCTGATTTGCTTGGTCATGCAAGAGCTGATTTGCTTGGTCTTACCACTTACTTGATTAAGTGATGTTTTCTTTTTTGTATTTTATTTAATGCAGGTGGTGGTTTTGATATGCTCATAGAGATGCTAAGGTATATATGACCCTGATGGAATGTTTTGGCTAGATTGTGGGCATGCAGGACTTAAAATGATTAACAAGATATCAAAAGGCTTTGCTTTTTTTATCTTTCACATAGAAGCAAGATGCACAAAGGTTTGTCTCAGTTAGAGTGCCTTGATAGCTTGTCTCAGTCCTTCCTGTGATCCATGTGTTGCAGCCTGTCGTACTTGGGCCTTTTTTTTGTCTGGTTCATGGTTTAGGGTCTCTTCTCTTTCTCAGTTTATTTGTTTATTTTTTGGTAGTTGATATCATGCTTCATAATTATTGATTACCCAAGTTCCAAGCTTGCAGGGAACTAGCAAAAAACATAACGGGCAAGTTATCTGTAAGTAATTAGCCGTTTTTCTTTCAATCAAACTGAAGAAATTTGAAACCTTCTTATAGTTGTTTTGTTTCTTGAAATAATTGACGCTAGGTATGTCTTTCCGTTTATTTATAATATAATTTGCTATTGGCAAGTTATCAAGCCTGTAACACTGATGCCTCATAAGTCCATAATGTCTGGAATAACAAGAGCAACTCATGAAACCTATAATAATTAACTAAAACCACATATTTTGTTATGGTATTTTTTAGGAGCATTATGACTATGTCAAGCCTATAATGTTGATTGGTTCAGGGGGAAAGGTTATCCATTGGTATGTTTATCATGGTTTTTTTTGGCAGCAACCGGCAAGAACTCATCAGCTTTTGGTTCAGCTGATATTGAATAAGCTAGAAAGCAATATTGAGAAGTTTACTTTTGTATATGGTTATCTAGGATTACCAAGTTCACATTGATTTTGTATTCTACCTGTTTGCTTCATCTCTATCCACTAACCCCCTATTTCC
This sequence comes from Sorghum bicolor, assembly GCF_000003195.3. Taxonomy (NCBI): domain Eukaryota; kingdom Viridiplantae; phylum Streptophyta; class Magnoliopsida; order Poales; family Poaceae; genus Sorghum; species Sorghum bicolor. The sequence continues at coordinate 56,927,195 of NC_012870.2, read as the reverse complement.
ATACAAATGTTGATTCTATAACTTTTCAATTAGTTTGCAAGTGTGCTGATATAGCAGAACAACTAACTGAGATGCCATTTGCAGAGTCTATAACTTTTCCATATCTCTATGCCACAACATACTGATATAGCAGAGTCTGCTGGAGGTCTAGCTGTAGATGCCATTTGCAAGTGTGACATGTAAGGTAAGATATTTCCATGATCATTTTTGGACAAACATGTTTCTTTTGTCTAACGTGGATGGCTGTCATGTAGTGTTATTCTTGCAGGCATTAAGCAGAGCAGTTGCTAGGCTAGCCTGACTAAGGTAGAACATCTGTGAGCTTGAAACAACCATGGAACTATGTTTAAATTTGACATTTTATATTGGACAGGCATGGTTTAGAGGACTGAAACTTCAGTTTATCAAATTGGACAGGCATGGTTCAGGGAAGTTATAGAAGAAGAGTCCTCGATGACCTCTTCCCTTGAGCAAGTGCTTCAATGCAATTCTGAAGGGGAGTTCCTTGAGCTTGTGACTATGGCCTTGGATTTTTGCCACTGAACTGTATGACATGATGCATAGCTGGTACTTTCATGGTTGTTTCCATGCATGGTTCACAAACTGAAAACTCACAAATTATTACCTTTATAGGAATATTGAAATATGAATTGGCAAGAAGGAAATCAAGGGTAGCAAAAGAAGGTCGCCAAGAGCTTTGTTCTCTGTTTGGAGTTCAATATCACTAACTGAAAATATTTGAAAACGTTGTTATTAATTCATAGCTACCTTGTGAGGTTATGATGAGTGAATGCTTATCTCCCTTTTTGCAAACTGAAAGCTATTACTTAGTTGTGCATGCTGTTGTAGTTCTACACATTCTGAATTGTAAACATGGATGTTTTGTAACTTGTTGATTTAGTTATCATGATGCCGTAAAACTTCCTTAAAAATGTCTCATTTTGTGAATCAGTTCTTGGCCTCGTAGTTACTTGAGCATGCCTCAAAGTCGATATGTTAAATTTATTATGTGACAAAATATTTGGTTATACAATATATGAGACGTGAATCTTAATAAATTCGATTGTTCCTTTGTTATTTACAAATTGTATCCTAGTGGTGATATGAATATTTTGGTTGCTTAATTTGCATTTCTCCAAATTTTATGAATATTCTATGTTAGATGGTTAATACGAGAAATAACTTTACTATGTATTTTTATGTAAAAGTGTTTCGCAGATTATATACATGCTCAAATATAATTGTATAAAAGTTAAACTATGGAATAAAATTATTGGTTCTTTTCATATGCATCTCTAGATAAAACCGTAGCGTTAGCACGGGTATTATACTAGTTATGTTTTAAACGTCAACTAATATGGTATGGGTATGGAGGGAGTATGTGCGAGCAAGGATGAGGATCACGGGCAACACGTTCACTATTGGGCAGCAGGATGAGTCGGGTACGCCGCGCGGACGAGCCAATGGAGGTTACTGCGATGACTGACCGTGATGGCGCAATGCGATCAGGCGACCACCGCCCACGCCGTGAATCGTCGTCGATGCGGCCCGACGCCGCAAGCACCTGGCCGTTGGGGGGCCGGCGCGAGGACCGACGACGAGGAGGCGGCGGCGCCCCCAAGCTCTGAGCTCTTCAGTGCGGGATCGAGGGAGGAGTGCCCGTCACGCTAGCGGCGGCGGATGGCCCGACCGAAAGGCTACCGCGGCTGCAGGCCAGATTGAAACCGCACGTGAGAGCCTTAAATACCAATGTACCCTCTATGATAAAAATTATATTTTATAAATAAGCCTCCTTTACTAATTAGCTAGAAAATAGAAAAAATAAACATATAATAAAAATATATTTTTTATAAATAGTCTTCCTTTCTTAGTTAGCTAGAAAGATAGAAAAAAATAAATATCTAGAGGTACCAATAGTACTTTCTCAACAATTAGATTTACCATTAAAATATATTTATTATGATACTTATCATGTATCGTAAATATTAGTATTTTCAAAAAATAAATTTGAGATTGGTTGATCTTTTGAAAAAGAGATTTACATTGTTATGAAGGGGTAGTTTTCTTTAATGCAGACATCTAAGTTTGTCACTCTTCGAAATAACAAAAGTATGAGTATACTCCCTCCATATCAGAATTAGATGACGTTTAGGACATGATTGTACTTACCAAGGAGTCATTAATTAGAGGCTAATCTTCCAGTTCTGCCCTTATTAAATGGAACCGAAGGTGTTTCCTAGACATGAAAGATTCTCTTCTCTATTGGTTACTGGGGCTGGTTTCAAGGCACACATGAGGCGAGGGCAAGGGTTCGAACCTTGTGGCTTGCGCTTTTGTTCTCTTGGATGTCACATTTTGCATGGTGCTGGAATTTGCGTTTTTGGCGCGATTTGCAGGCCAGTGTCCGTCCGTCTACCAGACCACGCTCTATCTCTGATGTTTGTTTTTTTTATTCATCCTCCATCGGTTCTTATTTTTTTTCCCTTTTTTGCACAGGTTTTGACTTGAACTTGCCATTAGATGAGTATGGTGCGGTGGATCTCAACTTCTTACAAGGAAACATTCATGGTAAGCATATTTTTTCCCTATATTTAGATCATGACGTGGAGTAGCTTGCAGTCCCAAATGTTTTTTATTTCCTATATTTAGAACATGGCGTGGAGTAGCATGGGTCTGTTGCTGCTTGCATGCGTGGGTCTGTTGCTGCTTGCATGCTTGCGTCCGTTGGGAGCAGGGACCGAGACGTCGTCTTGAATGCGAGCATGCGGCTGCAGCGGAACAGACGGACGGATGCGACAACAGATCCAAGGGGTATTCGCGTCAAGTTTAGTGTGTTTAATCCAGAACGTCAACCTTTAAGAAAATGGCATGGGTGCCCAAAACGTCACCTAATTGAGGTATGGAGGGAGTATTTTTTTACTCGCCTTGGGATATGTATAACCTGACATGTAAAATTTCACCTGGTGGATACATTTACGAGAGCAATACCCATCGGGTTACACGTAGTCATGCGTACACACCACATGTACATCAGATTTTTAGACAGGCAAGCAGGCTTGAAGCCATGGTAGAAAATATTATTGGTTGATTTGTTGTAAGAGAAAAACATTGATAGATGGCTGTTAGATTGGACTGTAGAGCTAGCCATGTCTATTTAGGCCTCATTTGGTTGCACTTGTATTTACTATAGTTTAACACATATGGATCGGAAAGACACGAGTATAGCCAAACAAAATTTTAGGGTAACCTAGGCATATATATTCTCTTAGCCATCTCAGCATGGTGGCACCGAATCAATAGAACTCATTACGTCTCGATTAGCAAAGATTGTCAAGAGGGACGTAGTGTTTTTCGTTATGAATTTTTCAATTTCTCACGACACATGATATATGAGCAATCATGTTAGCAACGGAGATTGGTAGAGGAGAGCTGGAAGAAGTTAGACAAAGAATTGGAGGAATTTAGGACCTGCTTGGTTGGCTATCCAAAACTGCCATGCTAAAGACTTGGCAAGAAAAAATCACCAAAACTGGGGTAGAAATTTTTACCACAGATTTGGCAATGCTAAATGTGAAATGTTAGCAAATTTTGGTAGCAAACTAAATATATGTCAAAATTTTAACTTGCCTAAGTTTTAGTAATCATAATTTGGCTATCAACTAATCAGGCTCTCAGTTCACAGCAGGCGATAAACCTGGGGGCTGCTACAGTCCGCCCATTCGGACCGGGGCCACCGTCCGGCAGCTTCCCGCCTATTTTTCCCGCCGCTTGTATCGCATGTAAATTTTATTGGCAGCTGTACGGTAGACAGAGGTAGCATTTGATTTTTAACGAAACAAAAAAGTCAAAACTACTAAACCAAATATTAAAATTAAATTTTCGATTTGACCATCGAGTTTCTTGCAATAAATCCTTCAAAACAAGATCTCACATGAATATATTTAGATAACTTTTTTTAACAAACATTTATTTTATAAAGATAGAACATTTTTTTTATTTATCAGAATGATGTTCTAAGTTCAAAAAAATAATGTTCTATCTTTGTAAGAAGAGTGTTTGTTCATAAAATTGGTATTATAATATACATAAAAATAAATATATAATAACATAAATAAAAATAATAAAATCTAGAGAAAAAACATAAGACAAAAAAATAAAACATGTTATAGAAAAAATTAAAAGAATATCACATAGATGCTTTTTAAATATCCTAAAAATATGCTATAGAACACCACATGTATACTAAACGAACATCGTTAGAAATACCATAGAACATCACATATATATTATGGGAACACCAATAAAATACATCACATAACAACATATGTGTAGTAAGTGAACATCACTAACTATATCATAGAACATTACTAAATAGAATATAGAACATCACATATATTATGTGAATATTACTAAATACATCATAGAAAATAAAATGTATATTAAGTGAACATCACTAGATATATCATAGAACATTACTAAATACAATATAGAACATCGCATATATACTATGTGAATATCACTAAATACACCAGAGTATTATATGTTTAGTATGTGAACATAAAAAAACACCATAGAACATCTAGTTTATAATTATTAGTAAAGAAACAAAGAACATTACATGCACAACATGCGAGCATCAAAATAATAAAAAAATAAAAAAATAAAAGAAACATAAAATATAAAAAATTAAAATAGTATTAAAAAAACATAAAACAAAAAAATAGTGAAGCATGAAAATATAAAATAAATGAAAAGAAAAAACTATAGAAAACATTAAGTAAAAAGAGAAAAAGAAAAAGAGAGAAAAAAGAATAAACATAAAAACAAAATTAAATGAAGTAAACAAAAAAAAGAAATATGAAAACATAAAAAATCGCATGAAACAAAAATAATAAATTGAAGCAAGGAAAGAAAAATAATAAAAAAAGGAAAGGAAAGAAAATAAAAAGAAAAAGAAAAAATAAAGATAAACAATTTAAAAAATGAAAAGAATAATAAAAAAGCATGACATTTATACACCACATAAACATTGCAAAAAAAAAAAGCATCATAGAACATCACATCCCATGAAATATAAAAAAAAAGTTAAACATCAAAAAATTAAGTAAGATAAAGTAGAAAAATAGAAATCTATAAAAAAACATAAAGACAAAAGAAAAGGAGAATACAATATAAAAACAATAAAATAAAATAAACACAATAATAATTAATGACAGTAAAGTAAAAAGTGTAACAGATTAGCGTCCGAAGCAAAAGCAGTTGTTCGGCAGGACGTCCGTGCTAAAAAATGGCACTTCGCCCATGCGCCGGCGCTGAAAAACATAGGTTCGCCCATCGCCCGTGGACGGCGGTTGCGAGATGGCAACAAACAGTTTGTGCAGACACAAGGGCTAAATATAGTATAAATAAAAAATAATAATAAATTGAATGAAATAAATACAAAAAAATAATATCGATCCACGCGCTTGTATGTAGTTTTTTTAGTTTTTCTCTATATGTAACTAATATCAGTCTACTAAAAGGATTGAACAACTACTACCCTATAGGATCATCCAGAGGCATTTGTTGTGCTTCCACCGCATGCATACCGCAAAAAACGATCCAATAAATACCTTCATAACTAGCGCTACATTAATGTGTTGGCAAATAAAACAATAAAATAAATAATGAAGAAAGGAAATAGAAAGTAATAAGAAAATAAAATAAAAAATAAATTGAAGCAGAAAAAAGGAATAGAAAAATAAAGAAAGAAAAATAAAAAAGTAAAAAATAAAGATAAAATAAACATAATAAAATAAAAATAAGATAAACAAAAAAAAGTAAAAGTAAAATTAAATTGAAGCTATAAAAAGAAAATAAGAAAAAAAGAAACAAAAAATAAATAAAATAAAAATACCAAGAAAAAAAGAAAAAGAAACATAAAGAGAAAGGAAAAAAAGAAAACTAGACAACAGCGAATGAGAGGGAAAAAATAATAAAGAAAAAGAAAAGAAGATAAAATAAGGAAAAAAGAAAAAAATAGGAAAAAAAGGAAAACATACGCACTTACCTGGGGATGAAAACCGTCGCCGTGCATGCGAGTAGCGGCTGCTCACGTCCACGCGCAGGAGGACGGCCATAGCGCGGGAATCATCGGACCGAGCCTCCCGTCCGAACGTTCGGACGAGAAAAATGCCGGATAAACCTTGTCATGAGAAGGAATAAAAGGCAGCTCTTAATTAAGGAGCACGGCAGGCAATAAACCTTGCTAGGAGAAGGAATAAAAATGTTTGTGGGCGTTGTTTAGTTGACCTAAAAAACTAAAAACTTTTCAAGATTTTCTGTCATATCGAATCCTGCGACACATGCATAAAGTATTAAATATAGATAAAAACAAAAACTAATTGCACAGTTTGCAAGAGATGAATCTTTTAAGCCTAGTTACTCCATAAGTGGATAATGTTTGTTAAATAAAAACGAAAGTTCTACGGTATCAAAATCCAAAAACTTATTCGATCTAAACAACCTATTTTACATTTTTATTACATTCATGACGCCACACATGCAAGTTCCCTCTCTTTTAAATTTTAATCCGCTCTCTCTCTCTCTCTACACGCTTCACTCTGGGTGAGACGTACTCTAGATGCCTGTTGTTAGGGGTGTTTGATTTGGGTGTTAAGTTTAATGGGCTGTAGCATTTTCATTTCATTTAGCAATTAGTATCTAATCATAAATTAATTAGGTTTAAAAGATTCGTCTCACAAATTATTCTCTAGTTGTGTTTTTAATTTTATAAATAATCTGTATTTAATATTATATATATATGTGTCTAAATATTTGATGTAACGAGAGTTAAAGTCTACCGTGACGAAGAGGGCCTTTATGCTGGGTCACACGCGCACGTCTAGATGCTTGTATTATGCTGGGTCAAACGCGCATGTCTGGATGCCTATTATTATGCTTGCAGTTGTTATGGGCCAGGCCTGCTAAAGTATCATCTAGACGAAAATATGATAAGTGAAATAAAAAATATTTTGTTTACTAAAATAAGCAATACAACTTGTATTGACCATATAGAGCATGGTTTATCTATTCTCAATAATCTATATCTATATCTATATACCTACTACTAAATTGTGAAAATTTCAGTCTGCCAAAAAATTTTTCTGCCTTTCGAGTCCGCCTTCGCGAGAGATTCCGCTTGCACAAGGCGGGGGACCGAAGTGCGTGCACGTGGTGTATGGACTTGAGGGCGTTTTCTGCATGGAAGGGGATGCGAGTCCACGATGAAGAGGAGGTGGCAGTGTACGGTGTTTTGGTGGACGCCGCGCTCGGGCTTCCGGGCTCCTCGCGTGAGCGTGAGGCAAGGTGTGGAGCCCACCCTGTTGCTGCTCTGACACCTGGAGTGCGAACCTACAGGCTACAGCCCTCTCTACCTGTCCAATCAGAGACGATATGCGCGGTAGCATGTGCCATCGGTGCGTACTGTGTGCACACCGCTTTTATTTTGGTTCTTTGGATTTTGAATCATGTTTAGTTCCTTTGTTAAATTTAACTTTTCTAGAGTTTCCAATGCAAAATCTTCTATACACATCAAAACACATTGAAAACAAGAAAAGTATAAGGGCCTAGGTGCAAAGTATTCCTACTTTTCTTTGTCTAGAAATTTTCTAAGGTTCCCAATACAAAATCTCCTATACATATCAAAGCACATTAAAAATTGATAAATGCGTAGTAATTCATAAAAAAATCTAAAAGTTATAAAACAAATTTTGTCCAGCTCCACATATGTAGATCCATACAGTAAACAAAAATATCACAAATTTTAATATATTTTTTCTGGAGATGCTTGCCTATGCTTTTTAGTGTAAAATTGATGAGTTGAAAATTTATAAATGCGTAGTAATTCATACCAAAATCTAAAAATTACAAAATAAATTTTGTTCAGCTGCACATATATAGATCCATACAGTAAATAAAAAATATCACAAATTTTAGTAAATTTTTTTTGCTGGAGATGTTTGCCTATACTTTTTAGTGTAAAATTGAAATTGTAGTTATCTGCTCCAATTATTATGAAAATTTTATAATAGGCTATTTAATGTGATGTTTGATTTGTGGTAAAAGTTTTAGCACCATTCCTGCATATCTCACTAATTTACTAATTAAGTATTCCTACTTTTCTTTGTCTAGAAATTTTCTAAGGTTCCCAATACAAAATCTCCTATACATATCAAAGCACATTAAAAATTGATAAATGCGTAGTAATTCATAAAAAAATCTAAAAGTTATAAAACAAATTTTGTCCAGCTCCACATATGTAGATCCATACAGTAAACAAAAATATCACAAATTTTAATATATTTTTTCTGGAGATGCTTGCCTATGCTTTTTAGTGTAAAATTGATGAGTTGAAAATTTATAAATGCGTAGTAATTCATACCAAAATCTAAAAATTACAAAATAAATTTTGTTCAGCTGCACATATATAGATCCATACAGTAAATAAAAAATATCACAAATTTTAGTAAATTTTTTTTGCTGGAGATGTTTGCCTATACTTTTTAGTGTAAAATTGAAATTGTAGTTATCTGCTCCAATTATTATGAAAATTTTATAATAGGCTATTTAATGTGATGTTTGATTTGTGGTAAAAGTTTTAGCACCATTCCTGCATATCTCACTAATTTACTAATTTACCTAAATTTATGCTTGAGGATGCTTCCACTACCTTTGCACGATGTGTTGTTATGTCATATGAACACTTCATAAGCCCATGTGTTTATAATCTATATACATTTAACTGATATATCATATTTTATAGAAATCCTAATCTAAATAAAAAAATAAAGCTAGCAACAAACTTCTCATGTTTTAACATAATACTAAGCTATATTAAACCGTAATATTAGAGTAAGATAATGTTTAACTAATTTTTATTTTTGTTATTAAATAAATATATCTCCGAGCTATATATTATTGTAAATATTAACTATCCAATATCAGAGATGTTATGGTTATCAATAAAATAAATTTTAGACTTTAAATTTTATAAAAAGATAAATATAAATAGATATGTAACATTCATTTGATGATTATATCCCGTTGCAACGCACGGGCATATTTGCTAGTATAATATTAGAAAGCGAAAATTTGTTCCTTAATATTTTAATGGCATTGTACTCTCTTCTCTCCCCTAGTCGTATGTCTCCACGCTCCGTAGCATAAAAATACTAGTCAGATTTTGTAAAACATATTAGAACAAATGACACAAGATGCAAATTTTGTTGAAACGCAAAGAGCATGTTTGCTTATGATATTAAGGGGGTGTTTAATTTAGGACTACTCTACTTTAGTTTTTGTAACTTCGCTTGACTAACTCTATCATCGAACAGCTTCACTATAGAGTTTGTGGAGTATGTAGTATTGTTTGGCACACCACCAAGTTCCAGCTTCACAAATGAGTTATTTCTTTGCAAGTGGTCTATTATGCCCTTGATTATGTTTGTTGTATGTTTCGATGTCTGCAGGCATAAATATAAGTGAATATTTATTGCCGAAAAATGAAATTCATTGTATGCATTTTCCGTACTCCCAGGAGTAATTACTCTCATCTTCAATAAACCACATTATGAGGAGTAAAAAGGAATTATCCTAAATTTAGAGATATACACATGAGAGTAACTACTACTAGGCTCCGTACTTGGCATCGGTCTTTCTCCTCATGCTTAGCGGGGCTCTTTATTTCATTAACGGAACATATTAGAACAAATGACACAAGATGCAAATTTTGTTGAAACGCAAAGAGCATGTTTGCTTATGATATTAAGGGGGTGTTTAATTTAGGACTACTCTACTTTAGTTTTTGTAACTTCGCTTGACTAACTCTATCATCGAACAGCTTCACTATAGAGTTTGTGGAGTATGTAGTATTGTTTGGCACACCACCAAGTTCCAGCTTCACAAATGAGTTATTTCTTTGCAAGTGGTCTATTATGCCCTTGATTATGTTTGTTGTATGTTTCGATGTCTGCAGGCATAAATATAAGTGAATATTTATTGCCGAAAAATGAAATTCATTGTATGCATTTTCCGTACTCCCAGGAGTAATTACTCTCATCTTCAATAAACCACATTATGAGGAGTAAAAAGGAATTATCCTAAATTTAGAGATATACACATGAGAGTAACTACTACTAGGCTCCGTACTTGGCATCGGTCTTTCTCCTCATGCTTAGCGGGGCTCTTTATTTCATTAACGGATTTTTAGGTTTTTAGAAGCAAAATTCGCCAAACTGTTGAAGATGAGATTTTTTTCCTCCCCAAATTGTTTTGAGAGTTGACAAACAACAAGATTTGGAAAATGAATTTTGGCAAACGGTTAAAGATACTCTAATACAAAACTCCAAAAATTGGAGTACCTATTCAGGTGCTCAAGAAAAACATGGAGTTAGCCTCTAACTCCACCTTTTTCTTGAGTTCTTACAGTTGAAAGTGTTTGGCATCACAAAGCTAGAGAGGACCTGTCAAAATTAACGCTAAGCAGTTCCAAATAACCCCTAATACATCGTTTGGTATGGCTCCACTTCACCTATGAAATTGTTTTTATGGCTTTAGCTCCATAAACAACTGCATCGATGGAGCTAAAATCATTTCGATAAATTGTTTGCTAAAAAAGCTCTACATATAGAGCTCATTTAAATATGATCTTACAAAACCCACGCAGGATTCCCATGTTGCACGTGTTAAGTGTTCAAATATGGTGACAAGTCTAATCTTAAAGCAATGCATAACACGATTATATTAATAAAAATCTATAAACCTGATGATCTAGATACAGTACTAAGTTTGACTTCCAGACAATAAATCTCCGATGCACGAGTCATACTTTTCTTTTCTTTTTTTTAAGTAAAACGAGTCATTTAGGTAACCCCTGATCACGCAATAAACTAATGGGTCTAACAAATTAGTAAAAGCTTTTCTTAAAAAAATCATGAAAGGGGATGTAGCTCAGATGGTAGAGCGCTCGCTTAGCATGCGAGAGGTACGGGGATCGATACCCCGCATCTCCATTATTTTTAAATTTTTTGGTTTTTTTCCTACCATTTTCTCACAATTCTTTTTGGTTTTTTCCTCCATTGTTTTTTCTTTTTGGTTTCCATTTTTTTCTTTTTGCTTTTTGTCCCCTAACATTTTCTCATAATTCTTTTTGTTTTTGCCCAATATTTTTTGTTTTTCTTTTTGGTTTTTTTCCTACCATTTCCTCACAAATTCGTTTGGGTTTTTTCCTACCATTTCTCACAAATTTACTCATGTCGCTTCAGGTACCATTATCTTTTTATTACGATTTTCTCACAATTTTTTTTTGTTTTTGGTTTTTTCCTACCATTTTCTCACAAATTTACTCATTGCGCTTTAGGTGCCATTAAATTTTTGTTTTTGTTTTCTTTTTCTTTTTCTTTTTTGGCTATGATTTTCTCACAAATTTACTCATGTCGCTTAGAATGGACAGGCTCAAAAGGGTGCATTTAGATGTAAGAAACATTTCTGATTCTCGCGTAATTTTTTAGAATCCTTGCCAAACATGTGCTAATATAAGATGTGAAACATTTTATATAAAATTACCTGTAAGATGTGCAAAGTTCAAGCTGCGGTCAAGGGCAAAGGTCTATAAGATTGCGTCAAAGAAACCTTAGTTGGCCATTGTAGGATATAAGAAAGGGCAGTCGCCACTCGGCAGAGTATCACAATTTGCTGAGAATGGGCCTTGTGGATTCGATTGATGGTCTTCGGTATACAAGGATGTCAATGGTTCCTGATCTTGATCACAAGCCGTTACCATCTACAAAGTTGATTGCGGCTGGACCATGACAAAAGCTCACAGATCAACAGACACTGGAACAGCAGCTAAACTGCTTTAGAGAGGAGGGGCTTATAACACCACAGGACTATATTTCGATGCTTGTATAGGGGTAAAAGACAAATGCCGTTTTTACTTCTTCAAAAGTGAGTGATGCCCAAGGATCCAGATCCACAAAGGACCTGGGTTCAGATACTGATGAATTGGATGAAAAAGAGTTAGGAAGTGAGGGGTTTCCCAAGGTTTGCTGAAATGCCATGATTATTGACGAACTCTGTAGTGTTCCCAAGGGGCATTTGACTCAGTGACTGGATGGTAGGTTGGTGTCTTGGTGACTGAAAACACGAAACCAACTGCTAGCTCGTTGCTGACTGCTTTGTGGTGGCCTAAGCAGAGGACTACTTGCTGTGTCAATGAGATGATAATTGTGCCACTGCTTCGTTCAAGTCTGTTCCTTAATGTTGAGTGCCATGGTGAATACTGTCAGTGGTGCTTAAACAAGAGGTTTGACACAGCATGGTATTTCAGGGAACTAGTTGGAGATCTTATGTTGGTGTCAAATTGTGTGCCACCTACAGGGTTAGCTCCTCATATATCAAGCCTGAATGTCTAATGAGACTTTACATCTTTGTTGACTGCTTCGTGGTGACCTAAGCAGATGGCTGTTTCCTGCTCAGTGAGATGGCAATTGTGCCACTGCATCGGTCAAGTTTGTTCCTTAATGCTGAGGGCGATGGTGAATACTGTCAGTGGTGCTCAAACATGAGCTTAAGTTGTGTGCTACAGGCAGGGCTAGCTCCTCATATATCAAGACTGATGTTTAGTGAGACTTTAAGCCTATTTAGGCATTTGAAAAATACAAAGAAAAAAAATCATTGTGTACACATTCTATCCAACATCCAGCTTCTGCAAATTATTATCTGTATAATCTTTTAGTCAAGATGAAAAATAGCCTGAAGTTTATTATGAGAGGTGTGTTCTGTGTTCAGAACCCCAACTGCTTATTCAATTTTTGAGTTGTTTCTGTTAGATTGATCTCAGGCCCAGCCCAACGGCTGGGGCCTTTTCCCTCTGGATCGCGCCCTGATCGGGGGCGCCCAACCGATCCATGGTTGGTGGGCCTCCGACGCGCTGCGCTATAAAAACAGGAGTGGGGGCCGCAGGCACACTAACCTAAGTTCTCTATCTCTGACCCAGCCCAACGGCTGGAGCCAGTTCCCCTTTGACCAAGCCCTGATCGGGGGCGCTCAACCACCCATTGGAGTGGTGGGCCCCTGGCGCGCTGCACTATAAGTATAGGAGTGGGGGCCGCAAGCACTGAGAGAGAGGAAGTTCGCCACAGCACGCCACTTGCCGCACTCGACTCAAACCCTAGAGTCATCCGATCCGGCCAGTGCAGCAGCGTCGGGAAGCGCCGCCACTACCTCAACACCGACGCCATAGACGCCATGACGGTCTAATCCTAATCCCCTAAACCTCTCTGTTTCTCTCCATGTGTAGTAGATCTAGTGCATACAAGTGCAGTTCTACTGCCTATGTTTATTTGCTATATTTGTTGTACTCGAATCCCGATCTATTCTACTGCTAGATGATCCTAAAAGTTTATCAGTTTGTGTCCAGCTGAAATGCTTTAGTCAACGGATAGGTCAACAGTAAGCTGTTTGTAATTTAACTATAATTTTGTTTGCTCAAGTCTCCTGTTTGCTGATAGAGTAGTAATTAGTAAATAATACTGTTCCAAGGTTACTTGTTACAAGCTACAAACATTTCAATTTGCTGAACATGGTTTATCAAAAAAAAAGAACATGTTTTATTAAAACAAACCATGTGGGTACAGTTTTTTTGGGGGGATGTAATACTTGCAGAATAGCTGTGAAGTTCATAATATCAGCTGCACATAATGGAGGCAGATTATGTTCTATTTTTCTAATTCATTTTCATAAATCGTGTATACTCTTATAAAGCAAAACCCCACTAACTATTTCTCTCAACATGCAAGTTATCCAACTAGGCAATGCACTATCACATACAATTAACATTCACTAAGCAAAACCTCACTAGCTATTCATCTCAACATGCAAGTTGTCTAACCAGACAATTCACTATCACATACAATTAAAATACACTTGCACATGCAATTATAATGTCCATGTCAGTAAAACATATAAGAATTCTATTGTCCACGTCATCATATTAGGCAATCCACTAATCTGCAATCCCGCAGCAACGCGCGGGGTAGTCTACTAGTTACCTGTCATGCATTGCTGTTGGTATCTAAGAGACTAAGACTAAGAAGAATTTCCAGTGTAACTGCAGATTTTACTATTTGAGCAGTCTTTCCAGTGTAGTTTCATGTTCTGTTCCTTTTACACATGCCTGTTATTCCATCAGTTTTCTGGGCAAACTTTGTGCTTGCGACCAGCATCGAACTGGCCCTTCTTTTAACTGCTGGACAAGCTAAAGAAATCAAATAGAATTGGAAGACAACATACATGATGTTGTATCGGCTAAATACAAATTGAATCTGCCTTTCCAATGCTTGCTTCTTATCAGAACATTGCTGAGGGTTATGCCAACGAATGATCTCACTGGTGTAATATTAGAATAGAAACAAACTGGCTTGTATAGTGAAGAACATGATCATCAATGTACAGTGATTTTTAGTGCTTATTGATATTAGTACATTTGTGAAGACCTGTTACAGTTGCTATTTGCTAACATCCATAGTGCAAAGGCAGTTTTACTTAAAAAAAGCAGTGACACTGAAGGACAAAATAATGTTCTCTTCCTATGGAATTCTGATAAAATCCTGAGCTGTACTTTTTTCATCTTCTGGGTTTTACTATCTTGGTTCTGTATAAAAATTGCTTGCAGTACTATTTTGACAATTTATATATGGTGGCACATACTCCATATCTTTAGTGCACATAGGTGTCTGACTGACAGTCACTCCAAGTTGTACAAGTCTATTGTCAAAAATCGTTTTGGGTCGCAAAAAAAATTCTAGTGTAACAATTTTCCCTTTTTTTTTTAGGTTATACGGTAAATGAGACTGGTGCCCGCTTGTTGTAGCTTGTCCTAACTCCTACTGTTTCAAGTTTATTTCTTGGTTCTTTTCTGTCATATTATCTTACTGCTTTTGAGTATGAGTCTGCCTAACATTGATGCTAACATCCACTTTCAGATCTCTAAATGGAAGTATGAATCTTGACATGAGAGTTGGGTCCCATGGAGCGCACTGAGGTATGCCAATCATTTATCTTTGCTAGTCTTATGTTGTGCCAATTGACATGGTGGTAGACATGAAGGCTCTCAACTCTCAACAGTTGTGATGATATTGTTTCCCACTATAGGTTGATGAGAGGCACTTGTGATCCGGAATTCCACAGTCTTCAGAGTTGTGCCATGCTGTACCCCTTTTGTGATTGTTTTAATTCAGTTTCTAGAGAATCTATTATAGGGACTGAAGCAGCAAACCAGGCTTCCTGATATAACACAACAACGCCAGCTGATTTTATGGACAACAAACTCTGAACAACAGAAGCTGAAACCCATGGGCTAATGCTCACGAGTTTGAGAGGGAATAAAAAAAATAGAAAAGCTTATCCTTGTAGTTTATTGTATATGATTTGAAGGGGAAAAAACATATAGTTTAGACAAATGGAGGTAGGCCCCAACAGATTGATTCTGTATAGACCACTGGGAATCAAATTTGGAAGCAAACAAATTAAAGGTTCTGTATTACCTTGACTATTCATGTCACCATTCCCAATAGAGCATTCTGCAGTTGGGCCATCTGATTGCATTGCATGATCCTTCTAGTGCTGTCACTCTCAGGGTCTCACAGGCTACCACTGCTGATAGATTGCTCCCCTGCAAGGTTTGGTATCTGACCAGCACCAACTACTAGCTAGGAAATCAGTCTTTTGGCCTGGCACTTTCGCGTGAGGAGCAAGGGTGTGGTTACTTATGTGGAAAGGCGGCAATCTGCCACTAATATTCCCTTTGACAAGACGCTCCCACCCATTGCTAGTTTCAGTATTTATTTATATATTATATATATAATAATAAATAATAACGTTGGTTTAGCCATGTATGTCGTATTTTCGTGGTTGGTGGAGGACTGGAGGGAAGCAAGTAGATGTCGGATAGAAGATGCCGCTGCATGGCCTGCTCAACTTTATTGTTTTTTTTTTCTAGCATGCCATCGAGCACCAACCACTACTCGTTGTTCTTGTTCACAACAGGATTCGTTCTGCTTGGTCGAAGTTTCTTTTGGACGCCTGAAAGCTGAGTGTTTTGGCTGTTGTTGCCCCACTGCACACTGCATATAGTTGACTTAGGACACTCACAATGCAGACTTTATGATAGAGTCTAAAGTTATTTATTACCTCGAACAATGTGGACTTAGAGTCTAAATAAGACTTGGAGTCTTATTTTTTCTAACTCTTTCTTCAATAAATATGCTGCTACATCAGCAAAATACCATAAATAATATGTAATTAATTGTCTTGGACTCTATGATAGAGTCTTGCATTGTGAGTGTCCTTATCCCTTACAGCACTAACATGGCTTTCAGTTCAGATGCTAGAATTCGATCCGGAGAAGATCACGATGACGACCGAGGGGAGGTGGTGACGCAGTGGGTAACCAGATTTTCTGTTGAACAAAGCACAATCTCAACTCGGATCATGACCATGGAGCACAAAATTTGAACAGTTTAGCCAGCGCTAGTAGCTCGTCGGAGGCAGGCTGACGAGGCAAAAAAGTGCACGCAGTGCTGCAGTCCCAGGACTAGAATACAAGTTTCATGCATGTTACGACGCCTTTTGTTTTGCCTGACCCTGACGCCTCCCTTCCTGCGGCTACAAATTAATACAATCGATCGCCATCAAACCACCGCGTGCTCGACGGGCTGCGCTGCATGCTAGTATGTCTCCGCCGTCGTCGTCCGGGGTCCGTCCGTCCCCATAAACTTTCCAGAAAGTCCAGTGCCGCGCTGCAAGTTTGTTTACATTTTTTTTGACGAATCTTGCAAGTTTGTTTGTTTACATTGGCGGTACGGTGTGTGTGCCTGCTGGCTGCTGTGTCTTGTGCGCAAGCGCGCGCGCGGTTGCTTTCGCCGACGTCGAAGAAGAGCTAGCTAGCTTTTGGCATGTTTGATCCGGCAAACCGGAGAAACAGAGGAGCCGAGGTGTGCGCCTGCCGGAGCGGGCAATTTGAATTGACCGGGTGTTGGTTGGTATTGCTATTGCTACCATACTACCATTACCATGCCGTGCATGCAACAAGCTCGAGTCGAGTCGTCTCACTCCCCAGCCTGAGGTTCTTGTGAATCGTGAGACGTGGGGGGCGATCCATATTCGGAGAGGTGACATCGTTCAGAGGATGGAAGAATCTAGTAGTAGTAGTAGTAGTATACTCCTCATCGACAGGCAGTGAACTGAACGAGAACGACGTGCAGTACTGTAAGGTCCAGGAACCTGATGCTGTGCGCTGAACCATGACCGGCTAGCTGATCCTGACGGCCTTGCATGCCCAGCGGGTCCGATCCGATCCGACGAGCGATCGAGCACCGTGGTATGTAGTGGAAGTGGAATGTTGCTGCTCTGCTCCTTTTCCCCGTGTTGGCCCCTTGAGTTGAGCTAGCAGTGTATGTAGCGGACCATTCATGATGCCGTCGCGTCGCCCGCGCCACGGTCGTCATGATACGCGCGCCAGGCGTGCGGCACTTTCCATCATCCCGTCTCGCATTCCCATGGCGCTGCTAAAATGCTTCCTAGGACTCCTAGCCGGCTATATGCCCCCAGAAGCAATTTTGCCCTTCTCCCTGTCCCGCGGTCCGCGGAGGCATCGAGCGCTTCGATGAATGCATGTTTTTTTTTTTTTTTGCCTGCCGTGCCTCCACCTTCTGCAGGCGTGCATCACTCTCAGTCTAGATTTGCCGTGGCTGCGAGCCATTATCATCAAAATCCCGATCTTTCTCTCTGCGTGAGCGTGGCGTGGAGGAGTGCTGCTAGCTTGCCCCTGCAGTGCGTGAGCCTGGGATGGTGGCGACGCTTTGTTTGAGCCATGCACGGCGCGATTCCGCAAATCTTGTGTCATGGATCTCTGTCTGCTCGACGGATCAGCAGGCCAACGGGTCGGTCGCCCGTCCAGAGCAGCGCCAATGCCAACGGTCGGTGCGGTAGCACCTGCGGCTCACGCTTGATGAGCGCGTACTGTGTCCGAGTGCCAACCATCATTTTACTAGGGGTGATTGCGGCTGCCTGAGAAACCGATCGCCTGCATTGTCAGCGGGCAACAGGCGACGACCGGGCCGACGCGGCTCAAGCAAGACGTGTGTCCGTCCGTGATGTCGCGCATGAGGCGAGCGAAGTCTCTCAGTCGCGTCCGGCCTTGTCGCCACACGGCAGGCGAACCCATGACGACATGACGCGGTTTCGTTAATAATCCCGCGTCGCGTCCGCGCCGCCGCTGGTATAGTATAGTGCATGCTTCCATCCTAGTCCTTGTTTGGTTCCAAAATATTTTGCAAAATCGACACGGTAGCTTTTTCGTTTGTATTTAACAAATATTGTCCAATCATGGACTAACTAGGCTCAAAAGATTCGTCTCGTCAATTTCGACCAAACTGTGCAATTAGTTTTTAATTTTGTCTATATTTAATACTTCATGCATGTGTCTAAAGATTCGATGTGACAGAGAATCTGAAAATTTTTGCAAAATTTTTTAGGAACTAAACAAGGCCCTACACGCACACTGCAGTCTGTACTCATATGTAACATCCGACGGCAGGAACATGCCTCTCAGAGTCGAAGGACCCTGCGCACAGTACTTCGGCCAGAACAGTTCTCGCCGGTCTAGAGGCCTCGTTTATAGTTTACCCAAAAAAAAATCAAGATTTCTCGTCACATCAATCTTGTGACACATATATTAAACACTAATTATAGACGAAAATAAAAACTAATTGCAATGCGACACATATATTAAGCACTAATTATAGACGAAAATAAAAACTAATTGCACAGTTTATCTGTAAATCGCGAGATGAATATTTTGAATCTATTTAGTCCATGATTGGACAATAATTACAAAATAAAAACGAAAATGCTACTATACCGAAGACAAAAAAAATTTCGAAACTAAACGGGCCTTGTTTAGTTCACTCCGAAATCCAAAAAGTTTTCAAGATTCCCCGTCACATCGAATCTTGCGGCACATGCATGAAGCATTAAATATAGACAAAAACAAAAACTAATTACACAGTTTGTCTGTAAATCACGAGACGAATCTTTTATTCCTAGTTAGTTCATAATTGGACAATATTTGTCAAATAAAAACGAAAATGCTACAGTAGCGAAATGCGAAATTTTTTTCGGAACTAAACAAGGCCCAAGACCTAAAATCCACACTTCCACAACCCATGTATACCGATGAATTCTCCTGTACACCTATCAATACATGTTTCGGTGACAGGTAGTGTCCCTCCCAACTGAGTTCACCCCAAAAACCAAAATCTTTTCAAGAGTTCTCGTCACATCGAATCTTGCGGCACATGCATGGAGCATTAAATATAGACGAAAATAAAAATTAATTACACAGTTTACCTGCAAATCACGAGATAAATTTTTTAAACCTATTTACTCTATAATTAGATAATGTTTGTCAAATAAAAACGAAAGTGCTACGGTTACAAAAACTTTTCAGTTTTCGCAACTAAACAAGACCTGTCTGAAGAAGAAACTGTTACTAGTACTACCATTGAAGGCGGAGCAGAAGTACAGTGCTGACGGAAGAGGAAGCATCCAACAAGTCCAACAGAGGGAGGCCAGCGACGCAACCTCCAGCAAACGCTGCCCGCGCAAACAAAACAAAACAAATCGCCCGATAAACCAGCTCGGCAGCGGACAAAATTGAAGTCGCCGGGGTCAGAGGTCAGCCGAGCTGATATCCCCAGGTCGCCGTGTTTGACATCTTCCTCCCAAACAAAATTTCAAAGCTCACACAACATTTCTTACACCTCTTGGAGGCGTGGAGCTAATCCACTGTCTTCGTCTAATGTGCTATTGGCTGGCTAGTAGGAGTGCAAACCAAAGCAGATCGTCCAAATCACCATTGAATTTCTTCCCAAGTTTGTTTTCACTCTCGTGGCGACTAGCTAGGCGCTACTGTGCTACTACTGTACTACTACTAACAAACATCATCATATC
The DNA here is from genome assembly GCF_000003195.3 of Sorghum bicolor. Taxonomy (NCBI): domain Eukaryota; kingdom Viridiplantae; phylum Streptophyta; class Magnoliopsida; order Poales; family Poaceae; genus Sorghum; species Sorghum bicolor. Next base: position 56,907,143 of record NC_012870.2, on the reverse strand, counting down.
ATCTTCGAGATTAACAAAAAGAAAACAAAAGAAAAGAAAAGAAAATGAAACAAAAAAGAGGAGCTTTGGCCGGCGCCGACGACGAGGACCGGCCGGCGAGCGCGGCATCATCGGAACCTACCCATATCAGCGAGCTTCCGGGAGGCGTTGCGCCCGAACGACGCGGCGCCTCCGGCGGACGCGTGGCGCCGGTGGCTGTCTCCTCCCATCGTGGAAGGGTCCGGTGGTTGGCACCGGCGCCGGCCGCCGGAGGAGCTGGGCCGGACGAGCGGGCTCAGGCACACGGCGAACCCCGAGATCCCGTCCCCGCTGGCGCCCGCGCCAGCGCCGCCGCCGCCGTGCCGGCGCCGGTGGTGGTGCTGCTGCTGTTGTCTGGCCGGCGAAGGCGAGGGGAACCACCAGCTGCTGCTGCTGCCTCCGGGTGACTCAGGCTCCTCGTCCAGCTGCGCCGGCGGCGGCGCCGGGAAGGACGCGGCCGCGGGTAAGTCGGAAGGTCTCCGCTTGCCGCGGCGGATGATCGCCGAGAGCCACGAGGTGGACCGCCGGGGAGGCTCCTTCGTCCTGCCTGCCTCTGCTTCCCGTCCGTGCCGCCTGCCGCCGCCGAAGATCGCTGACAGGAAGGACCGCCTCGGCGCGGCCTGCTTCCTCTTGCCGCCGCCGGTCTCCTCCCCGCCGGGCTCGTCGTTGCCGCGAAAGGCGGCCGCGGCCGGTCCGACCTGCGGCGTGCGGAAGAAGAGGAGGTTCGGCTGGTGCTGGTGGTACCCGGACGAGGAAGAGGAGGTCGCGTACGCGCAGGCGTCGGAGCGCCGGTGCTGCACGTACGGCGAGACGGAGCGCGGGAACGCCGCCCCGGCCCTTTCCTCGGCGTGGGCGTGCCCGTGCCCGTGCTGGTGCCGCCGCGCGGGAAGGTGCCCGTGCAGGGGCGCCGGGGGCGAGCCGCCGCAGCTGCTGCTCCCGCAGCCCCCGTCGCTGCTGGCGTCGGCGGCCTGGGCGCGCTCGGCGGCGAGCGCGAGGAGGCGGTCGCGGAGGCAGGGCGCGCACACGCCCACGGGGTTGGCGTAAGGGTGGAGCTTGCACCTCATCTCCCACCGCTCATCACGCCGGCCAGCCGCCGCAGCCGAGAGCGCGGAGCAGAGGCAGATCGCGAGGCGCGAGAGACAGGAGCGGCGCGGTTGGTTGGTTGGTTGGTTGGTTTGGTTGGGTTTGGATTTTGGCGTCGCCTTTGTAGCAGCGGCGTTCTAGTTGTACCGCGCTGTGCAGCAGCAGCACGGCAGGGATTTTCCTTGGCGCTGCCGCTGCGCTTGCGCCTGTGGGACTGTGCTGTGCGCTGTGGCCTGGAGGGAGTGGTTGGGCTGGGCGATGGAGCCGTAATAGCTGGGATTTTATTTTGGGGGAGAGAAGGACGGGGGTGGTGGGGCGCGTGTGGCCGGGACTCGGAACGAAACGGTGTGGTCGTGTGGAGGGAGGGTGCGCAGGCTACTCCGACGGTCTAGTTCAACTCCCGGGTTCATTTCTTTTACAATTGAAAAAGGATAAAACAAAATAAAACTCGAGTCTTCCTCTCAGAAAAAGTCTCTGCTCAAGAATGCCAGCTGATCTACGAATATTCGGCTCACTCTGCTGCTACTGCTACTGTTGATTTGTTGTAATAGAAGTATTACTTAGCAGAAAAGTAACTGCTGATAAGTTCAAGCAAACATGAAATGTATTTGTTGTGATTTATATAGAGACCATATATTGAGAATAAATTCACCAAGAAGTTGGGTATAAGTATTAATATAAAAATAAAAATATACAACCACAGATTAGCAATTGAGAAATTCCCACGCTGGCTGACAAGAATTGGCAATCACTTGGCAGATTCCACTTCAAAGTTCAAACAGTTACAGTCCATCGAGCGTAATTCACTGATCCAAAACAAGCTAGGGTACTCTAGGGAAAATTTACACTGTTTCACATGAATTTACTACGTCTAACAACAAAAGCAACCCTAAATATGTATAATGAATTGCATGCCGATTCTAACATTGCTAAACGGGAAACCGTTTAAACGGAGTTATTGCCGGCAGGAGTAGGACGTCCATATGCACGGGATTTATTGGCCCCGTTGTCACTGACGGACAAATTCAATACGTCGGGGACAGGACACAACACACATGCTTTGGTGAAGAGAAGGAATCAAGCGCGCCGGTTTTTATCATGTCCACCAGCTCCCCTTGCGAGGACGTCCTCCTTGCGTGTTTGTTTTGGGATCGGATTTATCTCCCTGCCCTGCAGGCTCAACAGGCAGTAGTAGGATATCGGTGGCTGGGGTCGATTGGGCTAGTCAAGTCAAATCAAACGTCAAAAACATGGTACGCACCGGCACATGCCATTAAACAGTGCCGGTACACTCGTACGGTTGTTTTGCTGGGAGAGCGTATGCCGTCTCTGCCTGATTTTTTCTTTTTTTTTTTTGAGGAAATCTCTGCCTGATTATTGCTCTGCATTTTCCAATTATGGTTGGTATATTCGTCGGAGTATGCATACTACTCCGTGAATAAATAGTAGTGCCAAGTGCTCGAGTGGGATGAACCGACAGGCTTGACAGGGAGAAGGTTCCATTACATTATCATTCCTGCGCGTATCCATCCCCATTTGGGTCCGTGTCCTGGGCCATGCGTACAGGAACAAACGCTTGTCCAGGTTTGACGGTAGACAACAACTGCAGCAGCAGCTGACAGGGAGGAGCAGTTGAATAGTGTTTTCCGAGGAGGAGCGGCAGGTGAGGTGACCGGGGAGACGCCGACAGAGCGCCCGCTCGCCCGCTCGCCCCTCCCCCCGCGCACACGACATGCGAACAACGACGCCCTCCCGTCCATCATCCGTCCGCCGACGAGGGATGATCATTGGGGGTGGAGACGGGAGAGGAGCGCGTGGGCGCTGCCCGTGCCTGGCATGTGGCGAGCAGCAGCGCGCCAGCGCCACGGGACGGGAACGGGATCCCACATGTGCAACCAACTCTAGTTTAAAGCCTTGGTCCGGGGGTGGCCAGCGGCAGAGAAATTATAAGCTCGACGAGGAAGGCCTGCACGAGGAGATTACTCGTTAGGTGATCCGGTCCGACCACTCACCAGGATGCCTAGACGTGCCTTATTAATCGACCAACCGCCACATGAGACAGTAGTATAGTGTGCTACTGCTAGGCTCCGTTTGGATCATCGATATATTTAGACCTATGTATAGACTATAGAGTACTAAATATAAATTATTTACGAAACTAAAAACACAGCTAAAAAATATTTTACGAGACAAATCTTTTAAATCTAATTAATCTATAATTAAACACTAATTAATAAATAAAACGATAATACTACAGCACCTAATAAACTTTAATACCCCAAACCAAACATGTAAAGTACCTAATGGCCAACAACTACCGGCCGGCCTATTCTTCGCCTTAAAAGAATACTACTATACTGCCCCAAAGATAACTACAGAATGTTCTAGTATTTACCCATCTACAGGAAAGTCCAAAGTGCGGCCCTGGATTTTGTTCAGGCATTAGCATCACGACCGTGACAGATAACATAAGCAATTAGTAGCAGGGGTACTTGCTACCACCATCATCAATATTGGTCGGAAAATTTTGAGCGGCTATTACGCACTGGTACTGTGGATTGGCAGCGATGCCAGTTTGGAACTGTACGAAATGTGGACAGCCGGAACAGCCAATGATCATATCCATGGTGACGGACGTGCTCTAAAAGCATGAAATCCAATTTGGGTGAGGTTTTTGAGCAATGAGAAGGGACGGATGTTGGCCTGATTAATGGGGGCACATTTATTCTGACTGGCAGGTCGTGGTGGCAACTACTTCACAGGAAACACTAGTAGATGACGTGTATGGCTCCTAATTACAATTTCGTGTTCTTAGGACGACCACCAATCCAGTCTGCTGAAGATGCAGGAACTCGTCAAAATCAGGACAGCACGTCATGCGTTTTCGCGTTTCTGTTCCAGCAGAAGACCTGTTCTATGCGGGGAACTCATGGAAGGGCGCACAGCGGACAAAACGTCCTCTAGAAAGCGTGAATTCATGGCCAGCAGGCGAGGAGATTTCCCGGACGATCCAAAAGGGCCAGATCAACGGAGGGCGCAACTGACCGGAAAAGAACGCACGGACTGATTTGTATGCCTGCTCAAAGAATGCGAGGGCAAAAGCATCGCGAAATTGACCGAGGCTTTATGCGGAACTTGACTGACCTGATCCCTATTTCGGATGGTTCTGCACTGCACGCGTCATTCATCCCGGATGTGGAAATGTCAGGCCGAGAATGTTCAGACGCAATACCAGTATTGTTTATCCAACGGCCCTCATCAATTCGTCTATGGCCGTGCTTAGTTCGTAAAGGAAAAAAAAAATTCGACACGGTAGCACTTTCGTTTATTTATTATAATTATTGTCTAATCATGGACTAACTAGGCTCAAAAAATCGTCTCGTAAATTTCGACTAAACTGTACAATTAGTTTTTATTTCCGTTTATATTTAATACTCCATGCATACATCTAAAGATTCGATATGATAGAGAATCTTGAAAAATTTTAGGTTTTGGGGTGAAAGTAAACAAGGCCTATGTTAGGGTGGACCATCCCAAATAACTTCCCTGATTCAATTGCATGGTAATGCTCGCAGCCAACAATGTGGATTTATTCTACAGTGGGATTGACTAGTGGCAAGTTGCATAAGGCCCTGTTTAGATTGAAGATGAAAAATTTTTGAGTGTCACATCAGATGTGTCGGAAGGATGTCGGGAGGGGTTTTTAGAAACTAATAAAAAAACAAATTACATAGCTCGTCTGGAAACTACAAGATAAATCTATTAAGCATAATTAATATGTCATTAGCACATCCTGGGTTACTGTAGCACTTAAGGCTAATCATGGACTAACTAGAGTTAAAAGATTCTTCTCGCGATTTTCAACCAAACTATGTAATTAATTTATTTTTTTATCTACATTTAATGTTTTATGTATGTGTCCAAAGATTCGATGCGATGGATGAAAATTTTTTGGGTGGGAAACTAAACAGGGCCTAAAACAATATTTTGACATTAAAAGTTCGAATTCTGCAGTCTACACCTAGGATGGAAGAAGATCGACATGTGCATCCTACAGAATCTAGGTATCAGTCGTGCATACAAGTTTGCACATGGGTTACGAAGGACAGAAAGATTTGCACCTAATAAGTGTTGGAAGTTAGACATAGATACAACACAAGCAGTCAAGCACACAACTGATATTAACAGGCTATGATACGAGACAGGTGATCGGTCTAGTAATATTTGACAACCATTGTGCATACTAGCTAGCTGCTAATTCTGCATTAGTCAAATTACAATGTGTCTAATGGAAGACAAGTGTTACCTTCATCGTGTCCATGACACGGAATCAATCTCGTCCCGAGCAGACTTGTACAGCTCAAGCCTCTTAAAGCATTGCAACCTGCGTTCCATGAGGGCAGGATCCTCATCAAGGAGTACTGCAAGTTGCTTAGCCTGCAAAAACAAAATTTATTTACTGGAAAAATTGGTAGGAGGAATGAACAAGCTAGAACACAAAGAAAGTTACTCACATCTTTCCCGCCCACTTGAGTATAGAAATCATTAAGCAGGGACCGCTTAGCTTCGCGGACCTGACAGTGGACAACAGACTTGGGGATAGTATTCTTCAGGGTTTCAGATACCATGCCAATGTATGAGGACACATTAGAAGCAATCCTCCTGAAATGTGCATCAGTGTAACGATCATCCGAAGGAGGAGGAGGATTTGCAGTTCTGGGATTTCCAGGAGCAGGAGGATTTGCAGTTCTGGGATTTGCAGTTCCAGTCTTGTCAACTTCCTGTGGGAGCTTGCGGAAGAACTCCACAGTCAAATATGCTGACTCCATATCAACCAGCCGTAGAGTAGTTTTCCTGCCATCTTCACGGAATCTCTCGAGGGCCTTATAGCATGCAGCAGCAAGCTCCGTTTGTAGAGATGGAAATCGTTTCAACTCCTAAAGATGCAGTAACTTTTGTGACTAATGTGCAGGGGAAAAGGGTGTAACTGATACTTTGGTATCTAAGAAACCAAGGGCCAACCTGAGTCTCTCCAATGGATATCCTCACCAGCTCTTTTAAAACAGAATGCACCTGCAATGATGTAAAAGACTCTTCAGTTGATGAAAGGAAGTACTAATACAATGAGCACAGGAAGGAGATTTCTTACAGCATCTACAGAAGCTTCAGCTGGTCCTCTAAAATAATTGAGAGAAGATTCAATCAGCCGACGGTACCCTTGCTCAGGAGCAATTAAATGAGGCTGATAACCATCTGCCTGTGAGACAACCCGCTTCACATTTTGCACGGAGAGGTGACGATCAAATGGAAGCTTCCTCAGAGCAGAAGGGAGTTGGTTATCAAAGACCCCATAAATTCTATCACCACCAGGTCGTCTACAAATTTTATAATTGCATTTCAGAAGTAAGGAGTAAGGACAGCCCAGAACAATCATCAGATTACAGTAAATCAATTAGGAAAAAACGTTGATATGAGGTTTACCCTCCATCAAGATGTTCTTTAAATATTTTGTCAAATGCACGGCAGAGCTCTAGGATGAGGTACAATTGAGCCTGCAAAAGAACATACATGATGTCCCTATGTCCATTCAACTCGAATGCACTTTAGCTCAAAATTTCAGTAAGATTACCCCAGCATCAGAGGCAATAGGTCTACCAAGGTGATCCATCTCTGATTCAAGCTCATCAATAGTTTTGTTTATCAGAGAGGTTATGCTCGGAATGCGTGATCTGATTGCAGCCTCTAGATGCTGAAAGATGGAAGCAGCACTGCGTCATCTACCATTTTTAGATCACTAACAGTAGAAATGAAAGCAATGCAAGATTTCTTGAACCTGTGAAAGAAGTTTAGCAAGATATTCTGAACCCATCCTGCTGGCAAGATGAGAATATTCAGGACTAGAATCAAAGAACTCTTGCTCTTTTCGCCTAGCAATAATCATGTCAACATTCTTGTTGATATCGGCTTGTGAACGGTTCACAATTCCAACCCAGGGATGCTGCAGTCTGTAAGCTCTTCCTTCGAGAACCTAAATGAAAATAAGAAGAGGAAGTTACAGAGTCCAATGGCAATAAAAAATTAAAAACAGAAAATTCACACAGAACAAGAGACCACAGACACGTACATCAAGTGCATTTGTCCCCTTGTCCATTAAATCAAGCTTTGTCAACACACCAAATGTCCTCTCACCTGAAGAAATTTAAGATGATCCTAAGGAATTAAGTAGGCCAATCAAAAGGATAGGACTTTGTCAGCATGTAGATTCTCAAATGATAATTAACCTTAATTTTGGACAAAGAGAAACAGTAATCTAAGTCAAGTTACTGACACTTGGAAAAACTCCTGAATCATTCCACTTTACTCTTATGCCAACTTCTTACACCATCCAAAGTTGATCTAGTAGCTGACATGAGTTTACAGCTTCACATTCTCTTATTTTATTAGTGTTCACAACCATCATGTTTCCTGGCACTTTTTTAGATAATGTAGTAATCATATCACACCCTCTGCATCGAAAGATGCACACAGTCACAAATTTGTTACCTCATTTTAAAACTTTTCTACATACCACAAAACTAAGATACAGCAAGCCAAGAGTTTGAACACTACTGTGGTGACCTCAACAACAAAATTTTGAATGTTCTGGACTTATAGACATGAAAAGGTGACAGATATACTTCAAATGAGGATTGTTAGCAAGTGTCTTATTTTTCCATTATACAAATGATTAGGGAACAGGATAGTTCATTTAAGAACTGGTAGAAGTAACAAGGGAAGTCTATAATCAGTTAGTACAAACTGTCCCGCATTTGCAGAGTTGGAGTACAGTATTGCTTCAACCTGCGACATGCTTAGCACAAATGCTCTCAGGTAGTCAGGTTCTACCCAACAAACTGAAACAAGCAAATGGTCTCTATCCTAAAATGATGTGCATACAATCATTGTTGGAAATAATCCTGTGTGTCTAGGTGCATGCTAGTGTCTAGGTTCATAGCCTTTACTTTAGCTAAATTTCAGCATGGAGTAATAGGATTAATAGGCTTATTATTTGGGTAATATTCTGCATTAATTAGGAGGCTATCACAGCCACAATTGTATCTCTCAGCACTATATAAAGCTAGGAGGAAAATCAGAAAAAGCTCAAGTCATTCCAGCCATCAAAACCATTGTGTTCCTGTGTATCTCGTGTGTGAGAGTTCTTGGCGACCTATTAAGAGGCTATTTGTTCACAACGAGCACAGATGATGTGGACAAGTTTTGAAATGATTAGAGAAAAGGTTTTATTAGACATATGTGAAACGAGAATACACAGGTATTCAAACTCACAATCAAAGTAGGTATCATCAGCTAATAAAAGCAATGTACCATGGAAAAACAAGTGTGCTATCCTGATTCATACCAGATGGATCCACATCCCGGGCAAGCTTGATTGCATCTGATGTTGCTATATCTTGATTGGCAGGAGATATAGCCAGTATAAGACAATTCGGCTGCAAATAAAACACAAAATTCAAGACACCTTGTTGATGTGATTGAGAATATAACCGTATGCAATAAGCAAAGTGCCAAAACATAGAGTAGGTATAGGAAGTTAAGGAACTGAATTCAAGATAGAGCAGGCATAATAATACAGTCCATTCTATAGGAATTCTACCCAGTCTTACACTTAGTAGATCTGCTCATGAGATCAAGTCTTACAGTTAGATGCTGTTGAATAGACTATACAGAGTATTTCCTCACCATTTTCAACTAAAAACATGGTTTTAAATAGTGGAGTGCGCCATTTAGCAGCGGCCTCCTCCAATAGACCATTTTCAACTAAAAACATGATTTTAAATAGTGGACTGCACAATTTAGCAGCGGCCTCCTCCAAGAGCCATAAAAAGTTATAGCGGGATACAGCAAAGCTATTTCATTTAGTGGTTTTATATATATAAAAGGAAATTATCAATTAATTATGAAAAAATATGAAACTAACAATATTTCATAAACATAAATACTTGAATACATAAAAAAATTTCTAGGATACATGTCCCATGTCTTAACAATCATTTAATCCAAAATATAATATATTCACGGCTATAATCAACATTCATATTCATTCAATTCACAATGAAGAAATAAACTCAACAGTTACTCAATGGCTCATTACAGCATTCATCGAGTAAAAACACAATGAAGAGGCATAGAATTCTATTCATCTAGAGCAAAGAGTGGATATTTGCCTCAGTGAGCATTAGTGGTGCCAAATAAATTTTGTGGCAAAGACAAATAGCAGTGTTTAGTGGAACCATTGTAAGGTGCAATAGCAAAAGAATTGGCAATATCGTAGAGGTAGGCCATCTGAAAATGCTATAGCTAGCTATTTATAACCATGACTAATAACAAGATAAACATCAGTGGCTTTGATTCGATTCTGAAGAAGAAATGAATGTTAATGCTGAAGCATTTTGTATGACCACTAAAGGTGCACTTCTACCAACGATGCAAGCGTTACGTCATTTAATTTAATAAACACCATTCATACCTTATCAACATACGAGCGCACCATGCTTTCGATATCCTGAACAATGCTTTCAGGTTGTCCCTCTGAAAGAGAACATAATCAATGAAACTTCTCCGGAAAAGCCCACCTAATACAAGAACGTGAACAAAAATAATAATCACATTGACATACCTACTGCAACTTTTGTTAGACCCGGCAGATCAATCAATGTTAAGTTGACCACTGCAATAATCAATTGAATTGAGTAAATAACTATATACTACGAAGATTCAGTAGTGCAGAGATGCTTTTGCATATAAATCAACTGCTCTACAAACTAGTCAACAAGAAGCATCCACTAGCATCAATTTCAATTATTAACACATGATCAGGAAAACAAAAGGAAAAAAAATTGCAATGCACCTTTTGTCAGAAAGAAGAGATATAGTGCTATACACATAGAATTCAACTGAGATTTTTAGATTCAACAACTAAAAGCAATAGCAATAATCTCCATTTTTTTTTCTTTTTTCTTGAAAAAAGCAGTGGCAGATTGTGCCCAGGGCTTAGATACCATGTGGAGAGTATATGCTGAGATGAATTGGAACTGGAGATATTTGCTTTGTCTTTCCAGTCAACCTGTCAGTTTCATCTTGGATTTCCTTCCGTACAAGAGCTGCAGAGAACAATAATTGTTGGCATCTGAGATAAGTACTTCAGTCATTTCCATGTACTGAAAAATACCAAATCCATTCTGAGATCAAATGGCAATTGTTTCTTACTAATTTTTTGCATTCTACTTTTGAATACATGTTGCAAAGCATGATAAAATGCACATGATATTTGAACTAGCACCACAACTTGGGAAACACAAAAGATGATCATGCCATTTACACAAGTCAAATACTTCTTAGACCCCAATGGCAGCGGCAGATGCAACATAGCAAGTAAGGTAAGGAGTGTCGTCCTCATGGAGCAGAAATTTTGAAGAGAACTTAAATAGGAGGCAATACAATTGCACACTGGCAGAACCAAATTCGTTAATAACTGAATGGTAGTAAGACAGCTTCTGCTGGCAGAAAAGTATACGATTATTGGTTTCAGTAAACAGTGCATCTTGCGACAGTAAACATGGCCAATCAAGCATTCAATTATACTAGCAAATACTAACAAACCAATTCCATAGCAGTTTAGGTGAAGAATAACCCTATATGGCTGAAGACGACGAAGGTTGCTTACCGAAATCAGTGAAGCGGCGCTTGGGCATGTGCAGGAACTCGGCGTACTCCTGCACCCCGTCCTCTGTCTTGTGCAGCTGCAGTACGAGTGGCCTACGCGTCACGATCCCTTCAAATCCAAACACAAACCATAAACCATAAAATTTCGAGTCCAATAAAATAACATGATTCAGTGAATGAATAAGGTAAAAATCTCTTCCTACCTGATCCTCGAGGCAGGAAGTCTCGCCCCACGATGCTCTCGAGCACCGATGATTTCCCCGAACTCTGTACATGGCCGCCCAATTAAGCGCCCTCGTAATTAAGCTACGGAACAAAATCCTAGGCGAGCAAGCGCCTAGAGGTGACGGAGAGGAGGCGGACCTGACCGCCGACGACGGCGACTGACGGGAGCGCTTCCCAGAGGGCGGCAACGTCCCCGCCGCCGTGGTCGCCGAGGACGGTGCAGGCGCGCTGGATGCGGTTCACGAGCTCGATCACGTTCTCCATGGTCGCCATCTTCGTGGTGGGGGAAGGAGAAAGTTGTGCTGCGACGGAGGGGGCGGAAGGTTCTAGAAGGAAGCGGAAGGATCGAGGGGGAGAGCGCTCCCCGCTGCCTGCCTGTGTCTGAGGTGTGCGAGCCGAGCAGATAGAGGCGTCGCTGCTGCTGCAACCCGTAACTGCCTCCCCTTTCTGTATTTCCCTTCCGATTTTGCCCCCGCCCTTTTCCAAGTCGTCGAGCGGGAACTGCTTTTTTTGGTTCACCGAAATTATTGAAGAGTTTTTCCAATATTCATTTCAAAAGAAGAATTTCAAGCTCCACTTACGTCACTCGCCTAAAAGAAAGGTTGCAAATGTGTGCTCATACATGAATTCCGTAGGGTTCAAGCTATATATTCGTGTACATTTGTTGTGATGAAATGTCATACGAAGCGAAGAAAGTGAGCATGTACACTGTACAGACTCCCTTCTCGCAAACGACTTTTTTTTTTCTAGACCTTTAGCCCTCGTTTACTTTCTCTAAAAAACCAAAAACTTTTAAAGATTTTCTATTACATTAAATTTTTAAACGTATATATAGAATATTAAATATAAACAAAAATAAAATTAATTACACAGTTTATTTATAATTTATGATATGAATTTTTTAAATCTAGTTAATTTATGATTAAATAATATTTATCAAATACAAACGAAAGTGCTATAATATTTTGAATTTTTTTCAGGCAACAACTAAGGCCTTGTTTAGTTTCCAAAAAATTTCAAGATTCCACATCACATCGAATCTTGTGACACATGCATGGAGTATTAAATGTAGACAAAACCAAATACTAATTACACAATTTGCCTGTAATTCGCGAGCTGAATCTTTTGAGTCTAGTTAGTCTATGATTGGACAATATTTATCACAAACAAACGAAAATGCTACGGTAGCCAAAACCAAAAAATTTTCTCAACTGAACAAGGCCTAAACAAGCCCTTAGCAACGCTAGCAAACCGCAAGGATAGTTTCGGAACAAAATTTGAGAGGGCGGTCGGATAAGGACAGTGGGGCCTTCTCTAGTGGATGAGAGAGACAGGACGGCTGGTTCGAGTGTCTTTCAAAATTCCTCCCTCAGATTTCAAACCTTTTGTTAGTGTATGGTGGGCCACTCGTAAACTGACAAATGGGGCCAAAGTTAGACTGAAAGGAAACAACAACGACGTTTTTCACGTATATATATTGGCAGTAAAGCAAAACTGGGCCTGTGTAAAAGAAAAAGAAAAATTGGGCCCAAACGAGGCATATAGCTGCCGGCCTAAATAGCCTTTTGGGCTTCCATTTTCCTTTGTGTTATGAGTGGGGTTAATTATTGTTCTTCCCTTTGCTAAAAAAAGACTCCCCTCGTTTACATACTCTTCTGTGCGATGAGTGGCGTTAATACATGTGTTAAGATCCTGTTTAAGTTTCTGTTTCTTCAAACAACATTTTTTTGAAAGATCCGGTTTAACCGGCTTTGATTAATAATAAGAGGAGAAGCAGGAAACATCGGGTTACAAGCGCGAGCAGCGCTCCCCAGCGCAGCCTAGATCACGTGGGGCTTTGATTCATAGCTAATTACTCACTGTTACATATGCAACCATAAGAGGCCTAAGAGCTTTGCATCCTGTCAACAACTATTGACGAGCCATGTCCTTAATCTCTACAACTAGTGAAGTTGTCGTCTTTCGATCTTCACTAAAAACAACTGCATTTCGTCGGTTCCAAATGCTCCATAGAGTTAGGATTGCCATGGTATGCGCCTTCTTCTCTCCTGTTGTCAAAGTTTGGCTGAAACGGTACTCGAGATGGCTCATGTCTTCAAACGACATGATCCTTTGTTTGTAATATAAATGTAAGCCATAAAAGGTAGACAATTCTCTTCAACCCTAGAGCAGTTTTTTATAGCACTTTTATGAGCTCCGATTCACCCCCATACATACAAACATGTTACAAAACACGTACAGGCGTGATTACACAAGATAGAAAAACAAAAACAAGACATTTCTCAATTCTACTCGATGAAGTATAGAAGCGCGGGAAGATCGGTGTGCGCGTGTGCCCAATCAGACTGATCAGTTCAGTTGGTTGTCGCGCTTGAGCTTCTTCTTTCGGCCAGCATGCCCTCGATGGCGGCCTTCCAGACCTTGCAGTGCGTCTGGTGCTCGAACAGCAGCTGCACCGTCACCCCCTGCTCTGACGTGATCAGCGCCACCGGGAACGCCGGCCGCCCTTCCACCACCGCCTCGCCGCCGCCGTCTCCGACCGCCGAGACCACATCTGAAAATGAAAATCATCGTCGCCACCAAACGGCAAATCTCGATCAGTCAGTCGTCGGCGAATGAATCCGTATCAACACAGTATGCGGCCAAGCAGCTTGGAGCCAAAGTCACAACAGTGACGCTAGTACCAAGGTACAAACAGACCAATCGTGACGGGACTTGACCGTCCCTGGACGATTGATTGGGGGTCGTTAGAGACAAGCGTGTCGGCCGGGGCAACGGGCCAAAAAACGCCAAACTAGCTGCTCAGGTGGTACGGTGCAGGCGATCGAGCCGCGCCCGCGCGCGCGAGCGCCTCTCGTCGTCTTCCCGGCCAAGCCGAACGTACGCGATTACGCGCGAGGAGACACACAGTGCGCCCACCCACGCGCATGCACGCGCGCGCGGCGGCGACGAGGGAATAGCGTTGTGAGATCAACTGCGCGTGCACGCGAGCGCTGTTACTTACAGTCCTTGAAGGTGGCGAACGCGCCGTGCAGGCGCTTCTTCCCCAGCCGCAGAACCACCGCTGCGCCGTCGCCGCGCCGCGGGAAGACGGACACCGTCCTCACACGCACACTTCCTGCAAATATAGCACACCCAAACCCAAGCAAGCTAGTACTCAGACAGTAATCAGTTGCAGTGTCAAACTAGAAGCGATGCACAACTACAACTGGTACGTACTACCATGCACGGGATAAATCGAAAATAATGCATATATGTCTCTCACCACAAGGCAGGCAGACTCTGAGAGTCGTGCCCTTCTGGATGCCAGCGCTGACGCTCATGGCCATGGCGGCGTTGCTGCTGGTGCTGGTGCTGGTGCTGGTGCTGATTCCCCTGAGGTCAGCTGCCCTTTGCTTCAGCGCCGCGGCTCCCCTCAAACCTGGCAGAAGCATCAGACACGAACAACATGCATGCAATCAGCTCCCTCTTCATTCTGAATCTGTGACGTTAAATTTTGGGCGTGGTTTTGCATGCAGTTGCTACATGTGGCAGCGGTAGCGGTGAGGGTGAGCAGGTCGGCGGAGGAGCGGCTCTCGAGGCCGGTCCTCACGGCGGACGTGACGCGGCCGCGGTTGGCGCCGGAGTTCTCCGCGGCCTCAGCGCACACGGTGGCCACCAGCGCCGCGGCGGACGCGAGCACCGTGCCTAGCCTCCTGTCGCCAGCGCTAGCCGAGGCCGCCGGCCTCAGGTCGCACGCCGACACGATGCCCGCCACCGCCGCAGCGAGCTGCGCCACCGACACGGCAGCGTGCGCCTGCGCCGAGTGCAGCCGGAGCTCGTCCCTCCGCCTCCTCCGCCGGCTTCCGGTGACTGGCAAGCTGTCCAGCAGGAAACCACGCAGCATCGCCTTCATGTTTCCAGCTTTGAGCTGCATTTTTTTTTTGAGCAAGCGAATCAAACAAGGAAGTTACTGTATCAGTTCCGACAAGATAGCATGTTAGTAGGAACAATGGTGTTTGTAATAACATCTAACTAGTATCTTGTCCTTACTCCTTACTTACCCAGGCAGGCTGGACGAGCTTGTGCCGGCGCTGTCCGCTGTTAGGCCTGCCGCCGGCTACAAGTCTCTGTCAGGCAAACCAGGGATCATCATTAACAATGAAACACTGGGGCAATAGTTCACCGCCGAGACGAGAGCCCAGTGGCTGACTTACACATGTCTGATTGAACAATTGGTTTGTTGTTCCCCCATTGAAACGAACGGTGCCAAGATGCTTTTCTTTGTCGTCTTCGCCTCCGTCTCCTCTTGCTTCATCTTGCTCTGGGTCCTCCAGCGATGATCCCAGGCCCTTTATTATATTATTATAGATTAGAAATAGATAAAAGTAACCGTGAACAAAAGACAGAACATTCTGCAGACTGAAAAAAGGTAAATAAAAAAAAAGATGCGTTTTTCCTAAGGAAGATCCATGCACTAAATGGATAGGACTGAAGCATACTGTAGCTTGTGCGAAGCATTATTTTGTATGTGGATTGTAAAACAATGGAGTGGCTTGAGAGAAGATGTCGCCGCTCGATTGGTGAAAACTGAAAAGGAAACTGGAGCCGTGGTCCATGGACATAAACATACACTGGGGGAGAGTATTTGGAAGAGATCCGAGGAGGAGGGGCTCCATGTCCGAGAGAGGAACTCCATGGCCTGCTCAGGGATGACTGGCATCTCTTCGAGGTGGCAGCACTTAGAATGCCGTGACTTCTCTTTACAGCGGATATCCGGCTTCTGCGCATCGAGCGGTGCGCTCTCTGCCTGTTTGAACATTCAGCCAAATGAAACAAATCTAAAAGAGAATGATGCAGCAGCACGATGCAAGAAAAAAAATCAGTATATATATGTAGGCAGTTAGGCACTAGCTAGGAACTGATGATCAGAAGTTCAGAACAGCAGTCTAGTCCATCTCTTAATTTGTCACAAGATGCAGTTATGGCAGAGGCATAAACAGTTCTGAAAACTTAAAACTAGTCAGGTTATAGTAGCCTACTAGCCTTAGCCGACATCTATGGCCAGTTTCTATTTTATAACTAAAAATCATGAAGCAAAGGTTTTGCATGATCACCAACCATTTGACATGACAGTGGATGGCATCTCTGGAAGGAGGCCATCCCAAACTCCACCCCTCGCCTGAAATGCTCCATCAGGGCTGCTCAAATCAGGCTCCTGGCTGTGCTGAGTGATGTAACAGAACGGGATCAGAAGGAAGAAGTGATGAAAAAAAGATCACCCTAACACCGTCTTTTTATAGTTGATATTTAGGGGGGCAACTTCTTGTCGTCCACTAAATGTGATATCAAAGTCCTACCTACAGTATAACTCTACTGTTTTGTGATTCGCATTTGTTACTCTGGACAATCCACTAGGAAACAACCAGTAGAGAACAATCAGAATTATTGAATCAGAAAGGCCGGATTGCCTAATTGACTGTAGACACTGACACAGTATGATTTGAGAACTTTGTTTCATATGTGACGAGTCTGCTTTCCTATGTCAAATTTGACCGGGGAAAGCTACATAAAAGTAACTGTTTCCTGAAGCTTTCGTTCATGCTTGGCTGATCACTGGAACTTTTCAAGTCTAGAACAGTTACAGACTTTCCGAGTCTATAATGACTACAAAGACAGGATGTTTAGAGGATTTAACGATGGTATCGATGGTGTTCAACTAATTTACAAGGAAATAAAGAAAATAATGAAGCCAAAGGAGCAGATATGGATAGATAGGACTACAGTAGCAAGCAGATGAAAGGCAGCCTGAAGTTAAGCAGTCCAGAGAGAGAGAGGAAGAGCTTACCTTAGCAGGAAGCCCTGGGTGCACTGATCTTGTGACACCTGCATGGCTCCAAGTCTTTATATTGTGAGAACATACCCAAAAAGGCTGAAGCATGCGGGGTTTACAATGCACCAAGAGTACTCAGAAGGATTCAGTATTATAATTAGCATTCCCCACAAAATCTTTCTTCGATGTATTATAACTTATCGTTTCCATCTCTCTTTCTGGGTTGAACAACTTCCCCTTTGAGAACTCGCGGTGCTCAGGGTAGACTAGTAAATGGCGATAATGACTTGAGCACATTGCTTCTTTTGGAATGGACCTTGCCAAAACTAACCAGTTGTAATGTCAGGGGCCAAGGAGGTGGTCCTGCTAATGGCAATTTGACATGGCATATGATTGCCACTTATAGAAAATGAGTATACAAAATATATGTAACGCCGTTCGCGTGACCAAGAAAAAAAAGTTGTAAATGAGATGCACATCATGTGCCATATATACGTGGAAATCTTCGAACAATTTCTAACAGGCAACTCGATCGATATAGAGAAATTTACAAGACGGTAGTGATGATTGTGATGCCAGATGAAGCATGGATTAGCTAGCAGTGATTGTAAATGAGTGTCTAGCCAAAAGGCGAGAAGGCGCCATAACGATAGCTTCGGCAGAAAGCAATTAACTAGTAATCTTCAGTGTACTACAGGGGTAATCCATGATATATTCACCCAACTGGGACAAAAAAGTATACATCTGGCAGGACATGTGCAGTGGTGATCTTGTTATTGTTTGGTTTGAACTTCGAAGCTTAACTACTACTTGTGGTATATATATATAACTGATATGTGCGGTGGATGGGATCAGTAATCAGTTGCGACCTGGTACCAGTACCATCGATCAGTTGAAACCCGGAATACTCTTGAAACCGAGGGGCGCGCGACTCATTTTTCTAAAGACTGAAGCACAAGCACTGATGTTAATAGGAGTTCATTGCATTGGATCAGCGATTTTTCTAAAGACTGAAGCACAAGCACTGATGTTAATAGGAGGTCATTGCATTGGATGGATCAGCGACAAGTGATCCAGCGATTAGGGCGAAACCACATGCTCCCGCGCGCGCCCCAATCGACGCGCATTGGAGGGAGATTCAACTTCTCCTAGTTATCGAGTTCTTTAATCTCCTAACATGGATTATAGGAAAGAAGAAATGAATGAAGGCGGCGTGAGGAATCAAAAAGAACAGGAGGGATAGAGAGACGTACTGACCTTCCTTCTTCTCCGTTTGGATTTGGACAGGATCAGATGTTCAGAAGAGGGAGAAGGAGAACCTCTCTGCTGCAGTGCTGCTGGGATCCACGAAGTGACCAAGAAGAAAGCAGGCAGCGCGGTTACACATGTAAAATCAATTTCTAATAGTCGTTGCCGTAATCGCGGGTTTCAGGGCACGAAATCGTGTGACCGTTTTCAGAGAGATTTCGGAAAGAAAAATGGGGGCCCGGCCCACACGGCCATGGCTGACTGACCGGTGTGTTGTCCTCTACAGGCTACAGCTTATGTATATACTACCTGGACCATCAAGACCGTGGTCCAAAACTACACAAACACAACAGTGAATCATTCGAATCAGCTCCTACTTTTTCCCCCCTTTTTATTATAGGAACAGACGACGTGTGCTTGACTGCTTGTAACGCTCATTCGAATCAGCTCTAGTTTTGGTAATTGGGAGCTTCCTTTTTCCACAATAGAACTATATAAGTAATGCATTTTCCCCTTTTGTCCGTCTAATAAAAAATGGGCAAAGCTTTTACCGTCTTTCTAAGAAACACGGACATGCAGCAGACCGCAGACCGTGAGCGTCCAAGGTTTTGGTTGACGGTGGCTGCTGCGGCAAGGGATTCAGCATGTGAATACGGAATATGCTTTCGAACAGTTTGAGTATTAGCAGGTTTATGGGATTACGAGCACTTGCACGCGCACTGCAGTACATACGAGTACGTCGCCGTAACAACAAGCAGTTGAGTATTCAGTTGCCGACGTGAACAAGTGAAGGTCCTAGAGGCTAGAGCCTGTTCTTCTTCAGTCTAAGATAAGCGTTCGAGGACAGACTTAAATTCAATCCCCGCGTCATTGTTCAGGAGATATACTTTTTAAACTACTGTTTAGGAATATGTATGAAAATTTTGACAACAGGCAGGGGCGGAGCTAGATTCATATAGCAGCTATAGATCATCTTTAATCTCATCTCGGATAATGCTAACTCTCTATAATTGAATATAAAAAGGAACATCATACATAAAACCAATTGCTCACATTGTTTTTTTATCTACTCACAAAGATTTCTACAATCAGGACATATAACTTGAGAAAAACACAATAGGAAGATTATTTTCTTTCTAATGGGACCTTTGTTAGCTTAGTTGAGAAGTATTTTTTTACCCATAATCTCTAGGATTAGTATAACTTTTGAGGAGTACTAGTATATACTAATCAACCTTAAGGGGGCAATCTCTGCCCCTGATCATAGTTTCTTTCGAAAAAGGTGAGGTAGAATTTATTTTCGCAGGTGTGGTATACTTCAGAATATTCAGCAATAGTAGAACTGGCTAAATAAATGGCTTTCTAATGATAAACCAATGCCCCTCAGGTTCAGGTCTACTAAAGCCAAAACAAGACCTTTATCCTAATTCAATCCAAAAGACTAGTTTGGTTACCCTGCCTTATATGTTACGCTCTCAACATCAATTATCAATATAGAACTAATAAACCTAACATTTGGGAATGTTGAAATAGAGTGGTTTTGATAACCTTGTGAGATTAGTACAAAAGCTTGATCTTTTCTTAAATTCAGATAGGGTTATTCAAGCTAAGGATCAAGGAGAAGGTTTGCAATGGCGCCAACAAGGGTAGTGGTCAACTGGAGGAACTCTTGGCGATGCAGGCTCCTCTCTCTTTCTAATCGATGGAAGTTCTAATGACTCTACTGAAGTCTTAGTCTATATATACCGCTAAAATATGAGGTTTGCAAGATATGTTCTAGCGTTGCTTGTTAGTAATAGGCAGGTTGTTTGAGTTTGGGACATGCACCCTTTTGTTTGGCTAATCTGAAAGCATCGACTCCCTAATTTGGTTTTGGTGATTGATAATCACAAATCATTATGACTAACATATATTTTATAGGTACATTACTTTAAATTGGTCATAATTTCCACCGCACGTTTTCTTGGCCCTGGTTATGGATTCAAAGTATTTGTTCGCGATGATATCTGTGAAGGATTCTATAGTTTAAAGTGGCATTAGGTGTTGGTGTTGGGATGCACTTGGAAGTAGAATAGGGTTTTTGTTTTCCTTTGGACATACTATAAAATGGGCTAATACCAGGGCCATTGACCTAAGACTTATTGGCTAAGTGTGCTAGAGTGATAAACACACGTAAAAGCTTGGACTAGGTAGCTCAAGACCTTGGAAAGATGACAATTCATTTGGGAACTCAAAGGAATAGAATTGGATGAGTTCAAAGTCCAAATGGATTCAAAGTTCTAACCATGCATCAACAAAGATATTGTGTTATGGTTATGTTGATCACTATATGATTAGGTGATGGTAGTTTTATGCTAACTAATTATCCAGTGACACCATGCAAAATCATGTTGAAGAATAATTGAGGATGATTTATTGTTGAGCTTGGTGCCTTAGCATATCGTCATGTGCTATTATGTTAATGAATAATGTTGATGTTTTTGTCACTGACAATAATTGGGGCATCGTATGGCAGGAGAAACTAGATGGTAGCATGCACATGGGACACAAAAAGTGTATAAAGGTTTGGGACCTCATGAGGTAATACTCTAAGTCTCGCGTTTTTTGTTTATATTGCTTTGTGGAATCATATGTGAGAAGATGATGAGATACCGATTAGGGGACCTCCCTATATGTACCCGCCTTATATAGCTGAGGGTTATGATTGCAACATTGATGCTGCTTGTGATCGAGTTTACAAATATGTTTTCTAACTGGTTACAACTGAACCTTGTGTTGTTATGAGCATATCTTGTGTAGCAAGTAGATGATGACCCCCTTCAGATTCTCTGAGTTGTCGGCTTGGTCCACCCTATATCTAGAGGGTGGATATGTCATCCATGATGGCACATGCGGGTCATGTCATCCACAGAGATTGGGCATGACTATGTCATTCATAGGATGATCTAGCATTGACTCTATATCATGCAGTGGATCATCTAATGATGCTATGTGGTATTGTTATTGTTGGGAGTTGTTAGGTGTCAATGCTCACTGTATGATCTGACGGACTTGGGCACTCACTGGTTCATCTGATGATATCTATTACACAACCAATGATACAGATCTTAGAGATTTAGGAAGTGTTAGAGAATATTAGTAAGTGATCATTTGAAGACTAAAGATTTGCTAGTGTTGTGAGTAGCAAGCATGCATCTCTTGGAGCTCTTAGCTAAGATTTTGGTCAAGTGAAGATCAATACTTTGTTGCTCTTGGTGTTTGTCAACACGTATACAACTTTGAGTTGGTGAAATTGGTGAACTTCCATTGAGGAGATAGTTAGGAGGTCCAAGTAATTTGTACTTGGTTTGAGAACCGTCAATTTAGAGTGGAGAACATGTAGTCTTAGTTGATACCTGAAAGGACCAAGGATGCGCCTAGAGGGGGGGTGAATAGGCGTTTCTGAAAATTTACAACTTAAAATGCGGAAACGATTAGAACTGGAGTTTTCCAAGCAAATGAAAAAATCCACACAAAGATAATCAGAGAAACAGTTGTAAATAATATTAAATAAGTCTAACACCTGCACCACAGAGATTAGATCGCATAAAGAAATATTCTTGACAACTCGCAAATACCGGACGCGTCCGGTATCAACTCGGACACGTCCGAGATACACGAACACACAACACTTAGCTGTTTCTGTTCTCCAGCTTCTCCTAAACCTACACACAGCTTGTATGATGAAGTAAAGATATACAATACCCTGCAAGAAGGTATCCAACACAGATAATACAAATTAAATATATTCTGCTGTGCTGGCACAACTCGGACACGTCCTGCAAGAAGGTATCCAACACAGATAATACAAATTAAATATATTCTGCTGTGCTGGCACAACTCGGACACGTCCGGAATTCACGAGCAGAGGATATTCAATCCTTGTGCTGTGAAACTTCTTCCTTTCCCAGCAAAAACCTCAATCACAGTATATATGAAACTTGAACCCTGCAGAGAAGCTCACACAAAGAATAAGACACAAATTTTAAAAGTAATGCAAAAGGAGACACAAAATTTGTTTTACCGAAGTTCGGTCTCCGTAGAGACCTAATCTCCATTGAGGGGGCTACGGGTAAGGCACTCGATGACCTAGAGGATACCACTAAGGTCACTCTAGCTCAAAGGTCCTCCCTAGAGGATACCGCGAAGGTAACTCTAGCCGGAGTCTCTTCCAACTCCAACTCCTCCTTCCACTAGTTGATTTCTTCCCTTGCGGAGGTGAAATCCGATCTGCACAAACAATCCGAGGCAACCACAAACACTTGGGTGCTCTCCGGCGACGCCTAACCGTCTAGGACCGAAGAGTCCAAGAGTAACAAATGCAAATCACGAGATAGACAATATGCTCAAGAGCTCAAGAGGTGGCTTGCTCTCAAAACTGAAGAACTTTCAACCCACAAGTTGGATTTGTCAATCTAGACCAAACACTCACAAAGAGAGGGTTGTGGAGAGTTAGCAAAGCTCAACAAAGTGTCTCCAAGCCAGTAGAATCAGCAGCCCTCAAGGAGGAGGGCTGAGGGGTATTTAAAGACAGTTTTCAAAACTAGCCGTTGGCCATACCGGACGCGTCCGGTATCATACCGGACACGTCCGATATGATCGAGGCCAAAAGACTTACCCCTGTTAGCTTGCTACTCCCTACCACGGTGAAGCCTACGTCGGAACTCCCGACGTACGTCGGAACTTCCGACAAGTCAGCACTACTGACGAGCACCGGAAGTGCCGACGCGCACTAGAACAACTCCCTGGACACCGCAACTCAAAAAGTCAGTATGCGCAACAGTACTCATACCGGACGCGTCCGGTATGCGCGACCTGTGCACATTGAGTTCAGCTCTCAGGTTAGTTTCTCTAAGACCTCACAAGGGTTGACTTGAGCACTAGAGAGTATTAATCCATGATCATGATGCATCCCTCTTAATAGTACGGCTTTCTTATCAACTCAAGATCAAAAGATAAATCAAATTTAAACCACTAGAGAAGCTTCCATCAAACCAAAGCCTTTCTTTCAAATCTTGATAAGCTGAGGATGTCATCATGCCAAACTCGTTTTCATCTTGAGCATAGCCATCTTGAGCACATGACTTGGTTTCAATCAATAGATAGAATTGACTCCAAATGTACCAAGTCATTTCCATCAACTACTTCAATAGTAGATTTGATCCTCCACATCAACATGACCCTTAGAGCTTGATTAGTACCTCAACTAAATGCAAGTAATTCCTTCTTCACCCGAGCTAGGTTTTTCGGTCGTCAAGCCGTCGCTTGCCCTAAACCCTTGCTTAGTACCTCGAAGCCTTTCCTTGCTATCTTCACCATCTCAAGTCTTCAAGTCATATGTTGCTTTGAATCATCCAATCAATTTTATACTTTTCATTTTTACTTTCATATGAGTGATAGCTATCTTCACAATAAAGAAGCCTCTTTCAATAATTCCATTTGCATTATTGTTTTGTGCTTGAACTAGATTGCTCCATACAACAATACATAATTTTGGCTTTTGTAAACTTGGATCTCATAACTGTGAGATAGCTTTTCCCTGTTTCACACTTAGCAAGATCATTAGTTCCTTTAATCATGGTGGTCATTCAATCATCCAAAACACATTAAGTGGCTTAATGCACTTACAATCTCCCCCTTTTTGGTGATTGATGACAACCTTGATTAAAGCTTACAAAAGATAATAAAATTAAGCTCTTGGGTTTAATGATTTATTTGAAGCTCCCCCTTAATATGTGCAATATGAGTGGAATTCATAATGAGACCTATAAAGGTCAATTTGCACATTTTAAGTGAGTGTCAAGCTCCCCCTAAATCATTGCATCCAGCGCAAGTGAGTGTGAACAATATAACCGTGATGCACATGACATGTATAAATCACACAAGAATAAATATGAAACATACACAAACACATGTCATGGCAACACACTTGCAAAAATAGAAATCTAAAAAAAATATAACCAACACACATAGCAAACATCACATAGATTTCCCAAGTCCACAAGTCACTAAGATAAAGATCATGTCTTATTCAACATCTCACATAGACTCAACATGATACAAGATGATATAACAAGTCTCATGATAATATAACAAGTCTCATGATACATCAAAAAGCTCATCATAGACACTACAGCTGCAGTACATATCTCAGAATATGCCAACCATGAAGAACATCTGAAGCTTTAATCAATATCTCTCCCCCTTTGTCATCCATCTCCAAAAAGTGTACAGGAACAAGCATATGACATAGGAGGGCTGCAAGCTGTAACCGGCTGTCTCTCACTCGTCGTCATCATTATCATCATCATCATCATCATACCTCTGATCTGGAGAGCGAGAAGTACCTGGTGGGCGAGAACCACTCTGTCCTGGGTCACCTAGATGGCCATATCCACCAAAGCCACTAGAGGTCCCTGCACCACCGTAGCCAGACTCACCAAAGTAAAGAAAACTGTCCCACCAGTGCTCCTGTGACTGCTACTGCAAGGGCGCCTCAGGCTGCTCGCCCTGGTCTGTCTGACCCTGCTGTACCTGTGGTGGAACTGGCTGTGACTGAGAGTATCCACCAAACTCCTGCTGAAACTCTCTCTCATATCTATCCTACTGCTGCTCAAAAGTCTCAGGCTCACTAGCAGCACTGTCAGAAATAGGAGACCTCGGAGTAGGAAGCTCATTCTTCTGTGCAAGCTCCTTGAGAGTACGAGTATCCTTCCTCCTTGCTTCTCTCTCATGGTGTTGTCTAGTCTTGATTGCATTCATGTCCTTGCACATCCCAAATATAGCACTGAAAAACTTCCTAATGGGAGAAGAGGGGCACGGCCACGTGAAGAAGACCGGGAAGGACCACGAGGTGGAGTAGGGTGTGCTGCTGAACCTCCTCCTGCTGCTGCTCCTGGAGGTGACCAATCAATCTCAGCCAAGTCAGCAGCAATCTTCATAACCTTGTGCTGCTTGTCATACTCAAAGGAGTAGCCTGTCACCTGTCGAATCATATAAGTGATGTATGGTGCATAGCCACATCCCTTGACTGGTCTCTCACCTACTGACTTGATCTCATTCCAAATGAAATCAAACACACTGAATGGTCTAGCATCAGGCAACATCCTCATCAAGAGATTTCTGCTATAATCTCCAACATTGCCCTTGTCTCCAACCTTGCAGGCAATGGTCTTCCTGAACATCCTGTCCAAGTATCTGTATGTGGGGAAAAGACCTTTCACCTTCCCCACAATTGCTCCTCTAAACCCTGGAATGTATAGCTGACCCATCCTCTCTGGAGGTGTCACTATCTCATCATGAATCTTGTCTCTGGCAAGGTCCTCCTCATCAAAACCAAGATATCCAGTAAAGGCTGCATACTCAACACTGAAACACTCGCCAGCTATCATCCAGTGCATTACCCTATCTGAATCAACATGCAAAGTGGCATAGAACTGAGCCACTATCTCTGTGTTCCAATCATGCTTGAAGGACATGATCTCACTAGCACCAATCCGTGCACAAATATCAACAGCTCTATCAAGTGAAGGCTTCTTGTGAGCCTTCAACTCCTTCCACTTAGCCCACTGAGACTTGATGACCACAGGATTTCTAGTCAAAATAACAGTGGTGTAGAAATCAATCTGAAACAGAGTGCGAAACCTGTAGTCATACATCACCTGCTGGTGAGTACTGGGATCCTCACTCCTAAGAGTCTTCACTCTCTTTGTCATCCCTGTGCCCTTGTAATTTGCTCTCTGCACAAAATCTAGCACATTAGGAGCATAGACTCTAGGATGCCCCAAGTGACGTCCGCCTCCCTGTCCTGGCTGCTGTGCTGGTGGTACATTCTGGGCCTGCACATGGTCTTCATCACTATCCTCAGACCCTTGACCATTGCCTGACTCATGTCCAGACTCAATCTCACCTCTGGCCTCAACTCTGAACTGATCTGACTCTGAAGCAGATGAAGAATCATCATCATCATCACTACCTTCTGCATAATCAGCTGGTGCTCTATCTGTAAGCCTGCCAGATTTCCTCCTCCCACCTCCACTGCCACTGCCACTACCGCTGCCAGCTGCTCTCCTAGCTTCCCTTGTTCTTTTGTAGTGCCTCATGGCAGTGGGATCATTCTTGTGCTTAGCTCGTGGCTCAATCCGTCCGTCTCTAGTCATGATCTCCCCCTGAATCCATAAACACCAAGGAGATATTTAAGCATTTAGGGCCATGTCCAAAAGTGCCTCTCATATTGCCATAAGATGAAACAATAATCATTCGATGAATTTGTAATCACCTAGACACAATTCAATGCCAAATAGGTTCACAAAGCATCTACAATAATCATTGAGATCATCTAAGACAATAGGGAAAAAGTCTGAAGTAAGAAAGCAGCAGGTGCTGCTCTGCTGATCCATACCGGACGCGTCCGGTATGAGGTCGGACGCGTCCGACTTGGACGCAGCAGCCCCATCCTAGGGTTCCAACTCCTAAACTCAACCAATTCAATCCAAACTTTGGACACAGCTTTTAGACAAGGAATGTAGCATCTTCACCAAAGGGATTTGGAAATAAAGCTCTATCCAATAGATCGGAAGGAGTCCGAGATTTGAATACCGTGAGAGTGGAGGAAAAATTGAGCCTTCAATTTCTTGCTGCAGATCCTTGATTCTTGATGCTCGGAGACTCCAATCCACCTTCCTCCCTTCCTTTTCCACGGACAACTCACGAAATCGCCGAGGAGATGAGAGAGAAGTGGCAATGTGCAGTTGGGAGGGAGAAAGGGGAATGGAGAGAGAACAGGTCTGAAGGGATACACTGCTTCTTTAACCCCGCGCATACCGGACGTGTCCGAGATGAGGCCGGACGCGTCCGAGATGCTCGGGCTCTAAATAGTTTGCTGAATTTCTTATTTTTCTTGATCCAAGACCCCTTCTATATTGACACTGAGTCCAAACACATATATACTTAATCCAATCATTTCTCATCTCTTTCTTTTACAATTTGTACTCCAAACTATTTCAAATCTCTTTTTGAAATTTCTTCAAGAATTCTTTCCTCAGTCTTATGTCCATGAGTCTTATGATGTCTTAGAGATGTGAGGAAGAGATAAAAGAGTGACTTAGGACTTGAGAGAATCATGCCGAGTGTGATTAGGCAGTCAATCAACCAAGGAGAACAATAACCACACTTAGCATGATTAGGTCACAAAGACCAAGAATCAATTGTTTTCACAAACCACTCAGCCTACTCATGCTATTAGAGATTTTGAAAAGATTCTATCTTAAGTCAATCAAATGCACATTCTAGCATAAGTACCTTACATGCACTTACAATGCTCATATGAAATCATACCTTAGCCTTGAGCCCCTATGAATACCACTCAGTGTAATCTGAAGTATGGTCACGTGCATTTCGGACACGTCCGAGATAATGTCGGACACGTCCGAGATGTCCCACACCCCTGCAATAAAAGATCTTTTGGGCAGTAGAGCTAGTCCTGGACCACTGTTAATGGTTAAATACTAAAGTGATTCTAGCTCATGTCTTTTCATGGGCTTCTCATCAGAAAATTTCTGCCCCGAGAAAACCGGACACGTCCGGCCCTATGTCGGACACGTCCAACATGCTCAGGACAGAAACTAAACATTTCGTTTTCTAGCCATTCCTTTTTCCTTTGAATTGACCTGCACATAGGTGAAAATATTTCTCTACTAGAGAGACATTAATGGCATCGAATGTCAAGTAAGTATGTGGTCAAAAATACTTAGTCACTTTCTCAAATATCACAAATATTGCTATTTGTGAAATATTAAGCATGAATGACTAAACTAATTGGTTTAGGTACTTCTCACCGACGATGACGATGAAGTGAATGATACGACAATTTAGTTTGCTTTGGGTCAACTACATATGGGAGATTGATAAACAAGTTGATAGGTTGAGCATGTCAAATGTAAATACATGGTATGCTTTCTCAACCACCCCAAAGCCTTCATCTTCACCAAGTACCTACAATCACAGCTTAGGCACACTTTGGTACCCAACTCTTGTTGGGTCCTATAGAGTTAGTAGCAATGTGCTTAGGCACCCAAGTGGCTCTAGTGCTAGCATGTGGTGAATACCTTGCTTGGCTAGTACTAGATCCATTTGTGGTCCTTCTAAGCTTATCATTGAAAACATATGCATTTGGCTTAGGCATGTTACCTATGGGACAATCATAGCTTAGATGTCCCTTTCTTCTACAATTGTAGCAAATGCGGCCTTTGTTGCTACAATCCTTGTTTTGTTTGTTGTGACACTCATATATCATGTGTCCAACCTCATTGCATGCATAGCATCTTCTTGTTGCAACTTGAGCCTTGTTTCTTGTCCTCTTGAAATCCTTGCAAGTATTGCTCAAGTGGCTTACTTTGTTGCACTTGATGCTAGCTTTAGGTTCATCCATCTTGAGTTGGTTTGCCAACTTGCTAGAGGCCTTTTTCTCGGCCACTTCACACTTGTTGGCCCAACTCTTGTTTGGACACATATCTCTCATGTGCCCATATGCCCCACAACCATAGCATAACCTTTTACCATGTTTCTTGCTCTTGGTTGACATTTCTTTGCTTGTGATGTGGTTAGTTTGTTGTATGTTGGAGGAAGCAAGATTTGAACCCTTCTCAAGCTTCTTCACCATGTTTTCACGGTTATCTTGAGAAGGTTGTGCTTTCTCCTTACCCTTCAACCTAATCACATATTTCTTTAATTTTTCTACTTCTTCTTTGAGCCTAAGGTTTTCCATAGGATCATGCTCAATCAAAGATTGGCTAGCTTGAGAAGCACACTCATTAGCACAAGAAATATTTAATTTAGAGGGAGTGCTAGTGAGTGGGTGAGTGTGAGGTTGAGAGGATTTTACCATTGTAACAACAACCTCATGTGCTATCTCAAGCATGGCATGTGATTCTACTAGGCTTTCATGTGAACATTTGAGTTGCTCATGCACAACTTGAAGAGTGTTGAAGTTGCATGAAATCTTGTCAAGCCTTTTATTGAGCTCGAAATTTTCCTTTTCTAGTTGAACAACACTAGAAAGAGCATTAGTAACAAAATCATGCTCAATTGACAATTTTTCATACCTCTCATTCATTTCCTTTAACTCTTCAAGCTTGGATATGAGGGACTTGTCTTGATCATGAAATTTTTGATCTTGTTCCTCATTTATCAGTTTCATGAACATGAGCTTGTCCTTGCTGCTAAGATGATCAAGCATGTGACTATCTTCATTTTCACTTTCTCTTTGATCATCCTCTTGAGCCTTCTTTTGCTTTGTTTCTTTCTTCTTCTTCTTCTTGCTCTTCTTGGCCATGAGACACAAGTGATGAGAGTCATGGGATTATATTGTTGACTCATCATTTGGTCTCCACTGAGGTGCATTACTGCTGCATTGATCTGCTTGCTGTCCTGCTGCCACAGCCATACCGGACACGTCCGGTATCATATCAGACACGTCCGGTATGTGCTGCACTGCCAGCACAGCAGCTTTTGCATTGATCAGCTTCGGCTCTGCACTCTTGAGGTTGCTGGATGTTTCTTCATTGCAGTGAAGTATAGTGGACATATTATCCTTTGTTTTCCACACATAGCACTCATTGTCATTGGGTTTACCATATAACTCATACAATTTGATCCAAATGACATGAGCACTTGATGGAAGAGTTTGTCCATTGAAAATTGCTTCATCCTGAACCTCTACACTTAATGTACTCAAAATGATATTAGTAGCTAGAGCATTGAGTTGCACATATATCTCTTCCTCTTTTGGAATGTTCTTATAACTAAACCAATCAACTATGGAATGAGATATACTTGCATCCACAATCTGCTCTACAAGTGGACTTATAGTTCGAAAAATATTGAGTACATGAATTGACCAAGATAGAAAGTTTGAACCATCATTTTGGAGAAGTATGGGATCCATGTCATTAGGCGTCGACATCCTTTTCTCACAAGCGGTGAAGCTCGATCGTGAGACCTTGCTCCGATACCAATTGAAAGGACCAAGGATGCGCCTAGAGGGGGGGTGAATAGGCGTTTCTGAAAATTTACAACTTAAAATGCGGAAACGATTAGAACTGGAGTTTTCTAAGCAAATGAAAAACTCCACACAAAGATAATCAGAGAAACAGTTGTAAATAATATTAAATAAGTCTAACACCTCCACCACAGAGATTAGATCGCATAAAGAAATATTCTTGACAACTCGCAAATACCGGACGCGTCCGGTATCAACTCGGACACGTCCGAGATACACGAACACACAACACTTAGCTGTTTCTGTTCTCCAGCTTCTCCTAAACCTACACACAGCTTGTATGATGAAGTAAAGATATACAATACCCTGCAAGAAGGTATCCAACACAGATAATACAAATTAAATATATTCTGCTGTGCTGGCACAACTCGGACACGTCTGGCTTAATCTCGGACGCGTCCGGAATTCACGAGTAGAGGATATTCAATCCTTGTGCTGTGAAACTTCTTCCTTTCCCAGCAAAAACCTCAATCATAGTATATATGAAACTTGAACCCTGCAGAGAAGCTCACACAAAGAATAAGACACAAATTTTAAAAGTAATGCAAAGGGAGACACAAAATTTGTTTTACCGAAGTTCGGTCTCCGTAGAGACCTAATCTCCGTTGAGGGGGCTACGGGTAAGGCACTCGATGACCTAGAGGATACCACTAAGGTCACTCTAGCTCAAAGGTCCTCCCTAGAGGATACCGCGAAGGTAACTCTAGCCGGAGTCTCTTCCAACTCCAACTCCTCCTTCCACTAGTTGATTTCTTCCCTTGCGGAGGTGAAATTCGACCTGCACAAACAATCCGAGGCAACCACAAACACTTGGGTGCTCTCCGGCGACGCCTAACCGTCTAGGACCGAAGAGTCCAAGAGTAACAAATGCAAATCACGAGATAGACAATATGCTCAAGTGCTCAAGAGGTGGCTTGCTCTCAAAACCGAAGAACTTTCAACCCACAAGTTGGATTTGTCAATCTAGACCAAACACTCACAAAGAGAGGGTTGTGGAGAGTTAGCAAAGCTCAACAAAGTGTCTCCAAGCCAGTAGAATCAGCAGCCCTCAAGGAGGAGGGCTGAGGGGTATTTAAAGACAGTTTTCAAAACTAGCCGTTAACTAGCCGTTGGCCATACCGGACGCGTCCGGTATCATACCGGACACGTCCGATATGATCGAGGCCAAAAGACTTACCCCTGTTAGCTTGCTACTCCCTACCACGGTGAAGCCTACGTCGGAACTTCCGACAAGTCAGCACTACTGACGAGCACCGGAAGTGCCGACGCGCACTAGAACAACTCCCTGGACACCGCAACTCAAAAAGTCAGTATGCGCAACAGTACTCATACCGGACGCGTCCGGTATGCGCGACCTGTGCACATTGAGTTCAGCTCTCAGGTTAGTTTCTCTAAGACCTCACAAGGGTTGACTTGAGCACTAGAGAGTATTAATCCATGATCATGATGCATCCCTCTTAATAGTACGGCTTTCTTATCAACTCAAGATCAAAAGATAAATCAAATTTAAACCACTAGAGAAGCTTCCATCAAACCAAAGCCTTTCTTTCAATTCTTGATAAGCTGAGGATGTCATCATGCCAAACTCGTTTTCATCTTGAGCATAGCCATCTTGAGCACATGACTTGGTTTCAATCAATAGATAGAATTGACTCCAAATGTACCAAGTCATTTCCATCAACTAAATGCAAGTAATTCCTTCTTCACCCGAGCTAGGTTTTTCGGTCGTCAAGCCGTCGCTTGCCCTAAACCCTTGCTTAGTACCTCGAAGCCTTTCCTTGCTATCTTCACCATCTCAAGTCTTCAAGTCATATGTTGCTTTGAATCATCCAATCAATTTTATACTTTTCATTTTTACTTTCATATGAGTGATAGCTATCTTCACAATAAAGAAGCCTCTTTCAATAATTCCATTTGCATTGTTGTTTTGTGCTTGAACTAGATTGCTCCATACAACAATACATAATTTTGGCTTTTGTAAACTTGGATCTCATAACTGTGAGATAGCTTTTCCCTGTTTCACACTTAGCAAGATCATTAGTTCCTTTAATCATGGTGGTCATTCAATCATCCAAAACACATTAAGTGGCTTAATGCACTTACAATACCCTTAGCGAGTGCTCCAATGTAGACTAGGGGGTATGGAAACACCTTGAGACCACGAAAAGAAAACTTCTAGTCATGTACCCAAAAGAAAACTTCTAGTCATGTACCCTGCTTACTTCTTGCATTTCATACTTGTTCTTGTGTGCTTAAAATATTTGTGGCAACCTAGGATTGATGTTGTGCTAGTGTGCTCTGTAGTTGATACGTTCTCATTCTTGCAAATTAAGGGTGCTATTTCTAGTGTGATCTTTGCTACCGACATGTCTTAGTGTGAGCGTGACGGTCCTAAAAACTTCGTTAGTGGGTTTGTTTAGTTCATATGGTACTATGGCAGTTGAGGTGAAGTAGCAGTTAAAATTTGTTGCTATAATTTTTAAGACCAATTCACCTTCTTTTGGTCTATTCAATCTGTTTATGTGCTTACTGGCTAGCCTACATATTTGAGAGGAAAAAAGGAACTCATTATGTGTAAAATCATATTGCAAAGGAATACAGCCCTGCATGAGGAGTACATACGCAGAATTTTACAATTCAAGAATAAAAGAGAAACTAGCAGAATTTTACAATACGAAAACAAAAATGAAACTAACGTGTTTGGTTCACGCTTTTTGCCATTATCGGTTTATAGCGAAACTAGATCACATTACTTCCCGTTTAGTTTGGTTGTAATCCGTTGGCGCGGTATCAAGTTCGGGTACAAGCCTTCGGAAGCATGATACCGTCTGCCTCTTGGTGTTCATTTTGCATAATGAAACTAAATATCATGCAATTTTTTTGGCAAAATAATTGTCATTCTCTATTTTAGATTTTAGCCTCAAGAGGCCAAAAAAAGCCCAAAAGAACCTCAAGAGGCCATAATGAGGGCAATAAACTCTAGATTTTGGATAAAACTAAACATAACCTTGAAAATTTTGGCATTTTGCATTTCATCATTTCAAAGTAGTTAATATTTTGTATTTTACATTTCATAGGAACTAAATAGCCCCTAAGTTTTCCATTAAATCGTAACCGATAGCAGTGTCATCCATTTGCATTAAGATGCTCCTCCAAATGAACCAAACAACACCAAATGCCATAGGCATCTGTTTTATTTCAGTCCGACACGCAGGGTACATGGACAGACTGAAAATTTATCCTGCCGCAATCCACCACAGCAGAGGAAAGAACTCCATAAACATATGTACATCCCTTTTTTCTATATATATAGAGAGAAAATGTACCAAAATGTGAATAAGGACATTACGACTCTGATCTGAATGAAACAGAGTTTCCAGATTTCCTCAAGCAACAATTTCATGCTCCAATAGGGCATTATTACTGTTATTAGGCACATGGAAGCCTCCTTAACCTAAGTGACATAATAAAATCCTTTACTAAATAAATATGCATTAGAATAAAAATTGGTCGCCACATATGCTGAAGACACTTGGGACTTGGGAGCAAGAACCACTGCAGTAGGCACTGGGTTTTGCACTGATCCATGCTCACCTCCAGGTCCAGCCGGGGAACCTGAGGTAGTTATTCTATAGTGTGATTGTATAGCTATTCCACTCCGTAAATGAAGAGCTGATCACCAGTCCAGCATCCCATTTGTTAGTGTGTGTCTGCAATGACCGATCAGCCTCACGCATTCGCCGCTGCAGGTTCGATCTCTTGAAGCACGGACAGCAGCTCTGGGTCCTGAAAATCTTTGGCCAGCAAGCTGGCTCCTGCGTCTTTCAGCACCATCCCAGGGTTCCTCGTCGTCAGGCCAACCACAGGCACTCCAGCAGCGACACCAGCTCGGACCCCCGATGCAGAGTCCTTAGAAGAACGAGCGAAATGCACATGCACGAACGCAGCACTACCATTGGTTAATTACTGACTGTTTCGACCAGTGATGACGAAAAAACAAAGCTTCAGAGAATTACGGCGAGACTGAGAGAGACAGCATTCATCCATACTTCGAATATGAAGGTGTGTTCAGGCGATGCGTCGATGAGCTGGAGGGCCTTGAGGTAGGTGTCAGGGAACGGCTTGGCCCGGTCGCACTCGCTCCCGATGACGAGCACCGGGAAGAAGTCGGTGAGCCCCAGCAGCGACAGCATCAGCTCGGCGTTCGCCCTCGGAGCGTTGGTCACCGCCGCGCGCTTCAGGTTGCGGCCCTCGATCCATCGGCACAGCTCGTGCAGTCCATCCAGGGCCTTCAGCTGTCCTGGTGCCAACCTGTTTGTGTAAGTTTTTCAGCTTCAGGTCAGTGTTCAGCAAGCATCGAGGTAGTGGCACACGATGGCAGTTTATGTTTGCGTTGACACGATTATGTTCGGTCATTTGTGCAGTAGTAGTGAAGAGAAACATCAGCATTGATGTCTTTTAGTACAAAAATTTGGCAATTTTGGGATTGTAAGACGATAGTATCTTGCAGTACTTTGTCCTATGGGTTCAGATTTACAAACCCAGATTTCCTCTAGGACAACTAGACCTGAAAAAGTGAAGCAGCAGATAAAATTGTTGACGCAACTGAACCTGAAAATAATTGGATAGTACGTACATCGATTGCTTTGCTCAATCGCCAGACTTCTAATTCTATCGCAATTCTCATTGATATGTCCAAGTTGAAATTAAGTGTTCATATACGATGTAGTACAAAGTATAGCACAGGGTAAATAAGATGAGTGGCTTACTTTCTGAATAGAGCTTCTTTGTCATCCATGAACTGCATCGCCTTCTGGTGATCCATGTCCGGGAACAGCGCCCTAGCGAGGTCGTCGTTGTGTCCCCCACTAATGGTGGCACTGTAGAACTCCTCGGTGATGGGAACACCGTCGTTGAAACCGATCTGCGGCCAGACAAGAGACGTTTAGATCGATCAGACACATATCATAACAGTTGAGAAGTGAAAGACAGAAACACGTACGGAGCCGTTGCAGAGAAAGAAAGAAAGAATTCACTCTACACACCTGCTGCAGGAGCTCTCGGAAGGCGCAGAAGTGGATGGGGTCGGAGTCGCAGAGCGTGCCGTCGATGTCGAACAGGATGGCTTCCAGCGGCGCCAGCTTCGTCAGGGAGCTGCCGCTTCGTCGGAGTTCACAAGACAAGAGCGAAACGGATGAGCGGCGTCCCGCGTTTCAGTGGCGAACAAACAAGAGAGGTCGCCAGGAGACGAACAGAGACGCGGGTCTCAGCGGCCGCGTACCTGTTGGTCGCCATGTCCGCCGGAGTAGCCGCGCTCGTCGTCCAAGAAATGCAGCGGCGCGTCTTCCTCGCCCCTCTTGTGCTGAACCCACAGCTGTTGCTGGTGCTGTCGCTGGTACTGGTGCTGCGTGAAGAGGTCGCTGGAGGTGATATAACAGTAGAGAGGAGGCGGCGAGGGAAGGAGGCCGACAGCATGCCAGGCCCGAATTGGATTCGTCCGCCCAGCGGCATGAGCAGAAACTGACGAGTCGTTTTGCTCCCGCTCTCCTTTCTGTTCAACGATGGGTGGGGGCGCCTGTGGCTCGGCGCTCGCCACGACCGCTCCTCTGCTCCCGGCATCCGCCTGTCTGCAGCAAGTGGCAGCCGGATGGCCGCTCTCTCTGCTCTGCTGTGCTGTGCTGCCTGCCACCGTACTTTTTTTTTTTTCTATCAATTGTCTGCCACCGTACTGAATTGGGAACCTCATTCCAAAGATGATGCCAGGGTAGATGCTGTTTTGACAGTCAAATGGTCATGCTTCCAAGCAATTGCGTGCCTAGCAGGCTAGCAGTCACGTTTTTTCTCAACATCCTGTGCTTTTCTAGAGACGCCACTTGACCGAAGACCAGAGATAAAAAGCTTTGTCACCACAAAGCCCTTGAGGTTAAATTAGGGACTTGCTAGAATTCAAGTGACTGAATTTTAGTCTTCAGGTGACAGTTATTGCATATATTTTTATATTAAAATTGTAGATTTTGTTCATTGTAATTTTCTGTAGGTGCAATTTGTAATTTTCGATATCAAGAATAAAAAAACCAGCTAGATATACCACAAATGTGACAAAATTTGATTTGTGTTGGCACAAAAATAGTTAAAATCTTACAATTATTTCTATATATAGGCAGACAAGGACCAAAAAAATTATATGTTATGACACAAAGATAAATCACAAATCACAAAAATAATAATTAACTTGAGGTGGTACATGAGTGTTGCTGAAATAATCTTAAAATTCAGACACCTGAAATGTGGAGAAGTATATTAAATTAAACCTGACGAATCCACGGCTTTATATACCAATCAATTTTTTTTAGAAACATATACCAATCAGTTTTTTTATAGGGAAATATACCAATAAAATGATATCATCCTTTTCGTGCAGGATGGACGCACCAGGCGCCCAGAAAACGAGAAGCCCAGATTCGTGCGGCTAGGCCCAACCCAAACAGTAGCCCCACACAGCCCACGAAGCGAGCAACCCCATCCGCAAGAAAATCTCGCGATTTTCCCCTCGCACTCTCTCGCACGCGCCGGCATGGCGACGCTCGCGCGGTGGCATCCACCACTACCACCAGCCCCACTAGCCGCTGGGGCAGCCGCTCGGCCTCCTACTGCCCGCCCGCTCGCTCGACGGCGGATCCCGCGCCGAGCCGCGACCGTGGTCTCCCCGCGCGCGTTCGGCGGCGACTTCGATGGCTTCGTACGGCGCGCGTGGCGGAGCGCCAACGCGGGGGCCGAGCGCCTCGCCTTCGAGGCACGGCAGGCCGCGAAGCGGCTGGACGGCAGGTTCTCGATCTCCCGGAGGCTCGCGGAGGCCTCCCGTGCCGCCCGCGCCCGCGCCGTTGAGATCGACGCCGAGCTCGGCATCGGGCGGCGGTGGCGCTCCTTCTCCGTCGACTTCTCCCGCAACTGGCCCAGGGTTCGGATTCTATACGCTCCCTCGCCATTTCATGCTGTTTAATACTTGTTCTCGCTATAATCTATGCTTAATTTGGTTTCTCATGTACAGTATCGGAGGGAGATCAATGACTTCATGGAAACTCCCATCGGGAGAGCATTAGCTGTAAGTTGATTGATAGCTCAAGTTCGCTCGGATTGGCTTGCTAACGTAGCTCAAATTGGGTGCTTATAATTGATCGTAGATATCATAGCTTGGATGTTGTGGCGTTTTGGCGATGTGCTACTACTAACTAGTTCATTTCATGTTCCCCATCTGCGGATGCATACTCCTTTGCTTTGTACCGTGGTCTCATTGGTAGGCTTCATGCAGTCTACTGAATAAGTGTTACCACGGTTTATTTGCAAGCAATGACAATTGACAAGTGGACAACGAAATTACACCCTAGTACTTATCATCTGACTGAGGGTTACTGCTATCCATCTCTGGGAGCCCTAAATTTCTCTGTATATTTAGATGCCTAGGTAAATTGCAATGTGATCGTAATTTCTATGAGTTTTAGTATGACACAAGGGAATAGGTACTGATGGGCTCCTGATGTTGAATTCATAATTTTGTGCTTTGTAAGCGAAAAACAGTGGTATTCTTGATAAAAAAAATTGTAAACCATTTTCCTTAAACATTGATGTTAGCCCTTCTGAGTTCACATGTTCCTCCAGCTTATAGTCGAATATTTCTTTAACTAAAATATGCTTATACTACAATCAGAATATCTAGTTCAGCTTTGTTTTGAGAAAAAAATATTGTGTTTGGTAGATAAACATTTGATGATTCTTCTGCAAACTGTAGGAGATCATTTTCAATATCTGATGTTTTTTAGCTCTCTCTTTTATGCAGACAATATTTTTCCTATGGCTTGCACTGTCAGGGTGGTTGTTCAGAATTTTCATTTTTGGCACGTTTGTGCTGCCATTTGCTGTCCCACTTCTCCTTGGGCCCTTGGCTAATAGGGTTGCCATTGAGGTAAGAGCGCATCTAAATTTGATCTGTTATTGTTGTGCACTTCTTTACTCACTTCAAAGGAGTCATCAGCTCTCATTGCAGAAGGCTGTGTGTGTGATTATGCTTTACATACTTAAGAAGTGTTAGGGAAATTCTTGAACCATCTTGCATTGGTTTGCACTTTGCATGCTTTAAACTTCGTTAGCCTATTGTGTCTCTGCTGATAACTAATGGGGCGAGAGTTGTCATACCTCCGAACGTATCAATACTTTAATCAGGATCCCCACTTCTCTGGCATGTAAACAGAGCTGTTCAAGTTGAATCCAATTTGGCTACTTTTATTAGCCATCGGATGTCCATATAGTTTGATAATGTTGATAGTCACAGCACACGCGTAGTTTGGGTGTGTTTTGTAGTCTTCTCGATAGTTGAAATAATCATCTCTGCACCATGGTCTATTATCACACTCACGCAATGCAATTGCAACATGGCTACTCTTCAATTGAACATACTAGTTGTTCCTAGTTACTGATGGAGCAGGATTCATTTGCAGGGAACATGCCCAGCATGCAAAAGGCGTTTTGTGGGTTACCGCAACCAAGTGATTCGGTGCATGAACTGCCAAAACATTGTATGGCAGCCAAATAACAGCTCATCTGGTGGCACTAGAAGTTCACGAAGCTCAGAACCTGATGTAATTGATGTAGAATACGAAGAGAAGTAAGAACATTGTGCCCCACCATACACTGAAAAGCGAAAATCAGGTGAGCAGAAGAAGAGGCAAGGCTTAGACACAGGCTACACCTTCATGAGCTGTTTGTAGATTTGGTTGTTGTTTCAGTACTTGTGTACATTACGTTCTTCTTTTGAAATAAAACGGAAATTTAGGTGTTGTGCACAATGAGACGATGTGTAACACCTTTCGATTTTACGTCCTAGCGTTTCCATAGCTTATTCTACTGTTGCATCCGAGTACAAAACATCTTGTAAAGTAAGAGTGGTTTTTGTTTGAGCTCGTTCCAGTCATCGACGGATGCAAAACAAAAGCTGGTTGATCCAATATGAGCAGTAGGATCGATTGGCTTGGCTTCACTTCTGTTGGGCGTTCCCACGCATGTTCATCTGAATTACAAGAATGGATTGTTCCTTAATATGTATCGACCGTTATATCTGAATGACAACGTCAGAGGCGAGAGCACTGAAGGCCTTGCTGGACAGTGCGGAAGGAAAGCCAGCGCCCAGCTCCTGTGTCCATGTCTCTGGCTGTTGGCTCTAGCTAGCCAAGGGCCTGTTTACTTTCACCCAAAATTTTCTAAGATTCTCCATCATATCAAATGTTTAGACCCATGTATAGAATATTAAATATAGACAAAAATAAAAACTAATTACACAGTTTGGTCGAAATTTACAAGACGAATCTTTTAAGTTTAGTTAGTCTATGGTTGGACAATAATTACCACAAACAAACGAAAGTGCTACGGTGTTGCGAAATTTTTCACACAAGAAACTAAACACGGCCCAAACCAAATTTTGGCCTGTCCCATAAAGAGATAGTGGTGTAAACTAATTCTATTTTCAGAAAACAAAAAAAAATCCACCACGGCAACACCCTTACAATCGACTGCAATGTATAATCCCCGCCTATACAATCGAATTGGAAAGAATAGCCTACTATCATTCCGGGTCACCTGATTCTGATAAAATCCCCACCAAAATCCAACTTTGCAATCGACCGCAATGTATAATCCACACGTAATCAATCATCAGGGAATATGAAAGTGGAAGTTGGATGGTCAATGCAGTGTCTCAATTTTGCAGAACCAGACAGATTAGTAATCCAGCAGCAAAATTTGATATCTGAATACATGATCCGACAATTCAAGCAGAAGTGTACAAAACAGAAAAATGATCAGCAAATTGTGCACTTGATCACTAGAGCCTATTGTGCAATGCAACCCTAGTGAACTTTAACACGACAAAAAGAACCAGATTCTATCACAAGCCTTTTCACTCCTGATCTAGGTCGAATGCAAGAACTTCCTGACGGACATCAACAACTTCCTCTACCTCAACTTCCTTGGCCTCGTACTCTTCCTCCTCGTCACTGGCTTCCCCATCCCTGAGCTCCATCCTGAAAGCACGCTCCTCCTCATGCATCTGCTTCCACTTGGCAACCCATGAGTCCCATTCTTCCTGAAGCTGTGTCCGCCTCTTCCGGTCCTGCTCGCTCAACTGGTTGAACGCGTCCTGGTCCTCTTGTTCGTACTTTTTGCTGTACTTCTTCAGGTTCCTTGAGATCTCTTCTTCCTTCTCAGGGCTTAGCAGTGAGGGTGGTCTCGGGCGCCATATGAACTGTACCATTCAGTCCATGCAAAAGATACATTACCACATAAGACAATTGTATATCATTGAACTGCATCTAAAAGGAGAGTGATTCAACATTTACCTGATAGAAATGATCCTTTGACACCTTGTAAAGATGCTTGCCATTAAAGGACCATATTTGAAAGCCATTCTCCATTT
This sequence comes from Sorghum bicolor, assembly GCF_000003195.3. Classification (NCBI taxonomy): domain Eukaryota; kingdom Viridiplantae; phylum Streptophyta; class Magnoliopsida; order Poales; family Poaceae; genus Sorghum; species Sorghum bicolor. The sequence continues at coordinate 56,866,475 of NC_012870.2, read as the reverse complement.
CATGAACTGAGGTAACTGCAGTCGCGAGATATCTGAACATAAAGAGTTGCAAATTATTCCAGTACATTTAACTTATTAGCACTATGGGTACCCAAGACACAGTATCACTACTAAATGTGTGGCCAAAATTTAGAATATACAACTTTATGCATACAAAGGTGCATGGAATTAACATGAGAGTAATCTGCAAGTGTGAACTTGATTGGGTATTTTTAGCTATATTATGTAAAACCAATGTCAATAAGTGGAATCAGGAAATTTCTAAAACCGGTGATTAGCTCACCTCCCAGTTGGATCCCACATAATATCCGTTGCCATAAAATGCTCTCCTGTTGCCATTGTCTCTAGTTCATCAACATTGTAGAATTCCAGCTGTCCGTTGAAACCCTTCAGTCCAGCAAGAACAATGAAGCGCCCAGCAGGAGACCAGTACAAAGCATTAGCTTGCTTGGCCTTGAGTGTTGTGAGCTTGGACACACGGTTAGTGTTATTTGCTGTTCGCATGGTGTAGAAGCTAACGTCAGGCCTAGGGCCATCACCATGAATGATAGCAAAGCGATGTCCTTTAGGTTCCCATGCAAATGCAATGATCTTGTCATTCTTGTTCTCAAGTTCAAGGACCTCAATTGGGATATCCCTCTCCTTAATTCTAAACAGCTCAAACCCAGTGTAGGTGCTCTTTTTTGTTTTTGTGTATCTATCAACTTGAACAGCAAGATATTCTCCACTGTTCTGCCAATACATTTTGCAATCACTGACACTGAAAAGATTTTTCTGTCGCAGCTCCTCTTTGCCAGGGATTTGCACTAGACTCACCTTTCAATAGAAAGATCAATTTTAGCCTTCATCATTAAATATTGAATAAACATGTTATAAGAGGTATCTGTTCCACAAATTTATGCTCACCCTCGCAGGCTGATTTCCACCACCCATTTCAGGCACGAACAGAGAGATGATAGGATCAGTGGGAGACCAGCTGAAGTCCACTACATTTTCTACCTTCAAAGACTTTTTATCAAGAAGGGAGAATGTATTGGTTTCATAGACAGATATTATATTCTTCCCAAGCCTTGCAAAATATTTGTCGTCCTTTCCACCACCCCACCTTCGAACATGTAAAAATATAGTAAGCATCCAACTGGGACAGCTTAAGAAAACATTTATGCAGCAATTGACAAACAAAGCACTTGTGCTTTCACCTGAAAATAGGCCATGAAACACCAGAAACCCCAATATTCCCACCAGTAGTATAATCATCGGCGCTTCCCTTAAAGTCTCGCATAACCTTCCCAGTCCTTACATCAAAGATATTCAGGACAACCCTCTACAAGATTAATAGTGGTTAGTCAGAAAGGAAAAGCTATTTCTTATAAAAAAGAAGAAAGAAAAGCAACGAGAAGAGTATAAATGTGACAATATCTTACATGTGTGTCTCTAGGGTTGCTGGGCTCATGGCTGCTGTATGTGACCAAATATCTCTCGCCAGGAGAGAAGTCAATCAGTTTCACCTGTTACACGCTACTGTCAGCTAGAACATTAAACATTCAAACATTGGATACAGTTCAGCATGGTGAAAACCAGTACCATGGGATGAGCAAAACGCATCAAACGCTCGAAGCCATTTTCACCACCCCACACCTGTGATCCCTGCCTATGAACCGTTGCCAAGTACGTTCCCAGAGGGGACCACTGGATGAAACTGTCTGTCCAGTACTGGGAACAAAATGGAGTAAAACAGAAGGATAAGTACCTATATGGATTTTATTCAACTAACTTAGCAGACCATGAACTTTGTAGCAACAAGTGTAAGAAAATGAAGTACCTGCTTTTGAAACACAAGCTCAGGTGCTAGCTTTCTTGCATCATTCCAATAAACTTCAGTTAGTGTGCCAGCACGAATGACAAATTGGTCTCGGGCCTTTTCATCAGTTAGCCACTTCAGAAGATTTTCCTGAGATGCAGTATCAAGATATTAAAGATATTGAGCAGTGTTGCACGACAGACTTAGCTGCTTCAAAAAAATTGAGCACTAAACAGAAGTAGCCATCCAGGGAGTACAAGGAAAAAAAAACTTACTCCGGCAGTGTATGGCTTAATTTCAGCGGGGGTCCATGTGTCAGGAACTTTCATGTACTTCTCGAAATCATCAAGCAAATTAACTGCGAAGATGTGAGACTTGTCGAGTTTGTACCCATTGGTTTTTTCCCTAGCCAGCTCAGCTTCCTGGTAAAAAAACAAAGTAACATATTAACTAAATGGCAATTTGAGACCTATTTCTGCGTCAACTCTCCATGAGGATGCATAACTTAATGGAATTCAAAATGATTGAAGGAAGCAAAAGCAAACACGGTGGACTACAAATAATGAAGTTCAAATTATCAAAACATTTTCATAGATATTTGTTTCCAAAAGCATATGCTGGCATGTTTGGATAGAACGACCAACACTAAGGCATCACTCAAACTACAAGAATGGTGGCAACGGCCAGCCAGTGATGAATTGAGAAGATAACATAATCAAGCCATTGGTCATTGTTTCATTGTGTAAGTAAGAACTAAGAAAACACAACCAACAAGTAAACTACCTGAGGGGTATTATACTCAATGAAACAGTAGCCATATGTCTTCTTTGTCTCTGAGTTTACAGGCATCCATAGACCATTTTCTTTTATCACACCAATTTGGCTGTAGATCTTGCGTATGACATTCTCAAGCTTCTCAAACTTTTCTGGAGGAACAACTGGCAGGTTGTCCACGACAATAATGTTGGATAAACCCATTTCAAGTTCTGGAGGATCCTCACTACGAAGTACCTCCTCATCATCACTGCAAATTGCAAGAATATTATAAGCAAATAGCAATAAGCAACTCTGAAAACAAATTAAGGATACTGTAACCCAGAAAGTCATATGAAAGTCGTTCATACTAAATGCATCTCTCAGAGCACTAAAGATATTCTCATCATGGTGGCAAGCGATGGTACTGTCTATGCAAGATTGGTATTACTGCACCTGATTAACCTTTGCATAGCTAGCCTACAATTTCGTTAACTAAAATTACTGCACAAAATGAGTAGCCATAATATACTAACAGCATATTAAAGGAGACAACCAACAATTTGGCACAAACCTGCAGAAATGCTTGCAGCTGTAAACAGGAATCAACACTACACGGTTTTATAGGATATCAGATTCTTTTAGTATTGCCAGACTAATAAGTGTATGCATAGGCGTCAGATGGACGCTCACCACAAAACACAAAAATCTAAAAACGTCTTTCGCAACCACAAAACGCTAGTACAGTCCAACCCGAACAGAGGACTGTCAATCCCGACGGAAGTAAAAAAAAAAATCGCTCAAATCTGCTCTACAGATCAGCTGCTGTCGGAAACTACAACAGAACATACTTATATTGAACGAAACCTACAAAATACCACCGTAGACGCTCGCATCTGGGAAAAGCAGAATTAGGGCAACCAAGGCCACCACATACTAAGCGCGCTAAGATGGTGCCTGTCACTGATTGGGACCCGACGTGAGGCGGCGCGTCCGTCTACCTGAGGATGCCGAAGTCCTCGCCGGCCGGGAGGGTGATGGAGTCCAGATCGACAGCGGAGAGGTCCACCCCGAGCTCCCGCGCCCGCGCATCGATGCCCTCCATGGAGATTGCCAGCGCCATCTTCTCTTACATAGAACGGCTGGAACCGTCTGCGAGAACGAGGGATTAGGCAGGGATTCCTGCGCGCTGTGGTGGTGGTGGCGGTGGCGGCGGCGGCGCGTGTGTAGAGGAGTGCGGCGGCGCGGGGTGGGAGTGGGATGGATGGAGCTGGGGTTTTGGTTGGAGCTGCGAGGCGAGACTCTTCTTCTTATGATCCCAACTGACAGGTGGGGCACGAGTACGAGTACCTTCTTTTCTCTATTCTTGTTGGGCTGAAAGGTGGCGGGCGTGACGGCCCACGCGGCCCGGCAGCGAGAGCCGTGACCCACACGTCTACACCAGCCTTCTGCCTTCATCGATGCTCAGGTACTTGCGGTACTTTAAAAAAACAATTTACCATCCTATTTTCCTCTCTCATGTACAAAACCAGTTCCCCTAAAAAAAATCTACAAAACCATTTTTTTAACCCTCCTTATTGAAAACTATTCACTTTTGCACCTTAAGCAGTTTTAATGATAGTTTTACTATGTAGCACCATGTTAAAGGAGGACTAAGTTGAAAGTAAGATAATCGAACTAGAAATATTTTTATAGAAGCTATCTAAAAGTTCAAAAAATATCCAAACATATTTTTACTTGAAAATTTAATACAATTAAAAATCATAAAACCTGGTTTAATCTTAAAAAGTTCATTGAAAATTTGTTTTGACTCGAAAAAATATGAAACTATATTGAGATTTTTTCTAAAATCATGCTCTATGCTATGTTACCTAGCTTGAAATATCTTGATCATGTTACATGATTCTAACCATGTGCTACCATCTAACAAAAGGGGCAATTTTTTTAGCCAAGTTTTCAACTAGTTGTTACCAAACTAGCCAGTTAACCATAACTAGTTTGGACTAATTTTTAGCTCCAACTAGTAACTAACCATATACTCCCTCCGTATAGCTTTTACCAGTCATTCTGGGCGACGATGTTTTGGCAAAGAAAGTCGTTCTAGGCGATGGGGTTGATTTTTGACGTGTTTGCCCCTGCGCCGCTACGTATACGCACGCTCGGCCTCAGTTCTCCGCCGCGTCATTTATTTGTGAGCGCCCAAATTCACGAGCGAGGCCAAACGCGAAACCGAGTGCCAACAGTGAGCCTTGATTGTTTTTCAGAAGAGATGCATCCGTAACTTTATTTATTAGGAGAAAAATATTCTCTAATTAATTACTCTTTGGTAAGCGCAATTATATCCTAAATGACTTTGTAAATCCTTTATGGAGAGAGTATATCCAAACAAGCCCTTACCCAAACTCAAACTAGTGGAACAAACACGTTGAGTTGTGTAAGACGGCATTGCCAAAGAAATGATTTATTTTAATGAAATCTCGGGAACTGTTGGAGAACTAGGGTGATTTTTTTTTCTTCCTATTATTTTTTGCAAGCTTTTTAAAACTTGATTTCTGACACTTATTTTAAGGCATTATTGGAGATTCTCAAAGATAGCTAGTCAAGGTGAAGGAGTACGGTTTATTTGGATCGTTACACGTACCTTGCATAGGCCTTGTTTAGTTCACCCGAAAAAGCAAAAAGTTTTCAAGATTCCCTGTCACATCGAATCTTGCGGCACATGCATGAAACATTAAATATAAATGAAAGCAAAAACTAATTACACAGTTTAGCTGTAAATCGCAAGACGAATCTTTTGATCCTAGTTAGTCCATAATTAGATAATATTTATCATAAATAAACGAAAGCGCTACAGTACCGAAATCCGAAATCTTTTCGGAACTAAACAAGGCCATAGTTTAATTCTGCTGGACATCAATCAGAACGATAGGCCTGCTCTATCTTTTGTAGGCTCTAGCTTTGCTATTCTATTTGAAAGAGGATGGAACCTTCAATGAGTGCCCTTCGATCGATAGAGGACCCGCGTAGGCATTCCCGTCTGGCCGTGTTTAGTTTCTATTGGGAAAAAATTCACGACACTATAGCAATTTCGTTTGTTTATAGTAATTATTATCTAACCATAGACTAACTAAGCTTAAAAAATTTGTCTCGTAAATTCGACAAAACTATGCAATTAGTTTTTATTTTTGTTTATATTTAATACTCCATACATGCATCTAAAGATTCGATGTGACAAAGAATCTTAAAAAAAATTAGGTTTTGAGGTGGAAGTAAACAAAGCCTTAATAGCTCAACTGCAAAAGGAATCAATTTGACTAACCTTTCTCTCATCAACATAGCAGCTTTCTAGCATGCATATTAGAAGAAACGATCAACCATATTTTTGTTGTTTGAATAAAAAATAATTAGTCACCCTACTTATGTGAATCATTTTGTATGAACTAGAGATATCGGTCTCTTTATCCCTCTATAGTCCTAGCTACTCTTGAAGTTTTTCCCTGGATGGATAAATTTGTTCTACTAATTAACACATAAACTTGGTAAGGAAAACCGAGACATATGCACTATATATTGTTTCAACAGGGTACTACTGTACACTTCACACCGCACTAACGGGCTGGTAACTGAAAAAGAAACCTGTCAAGCAAGCTTAGCAGCGAACCATAGCATAGCATCGTATCAAATTCAATTGCCAAAATATTGGATGCGAATAAGCACCAAACCAAAACACTACACAAGCTAATGGCTAACCTCAAGCATATATGCTTGGTTTAACCTGAAACCCGAAACTTTATGCGTTTTTACATTATTAGGACATGTATCTGGATCAATTTCTCTATCTATGAGTTTGTTAATGGGTAAAAAGCTAAACCTAGCGGGTTTATGAGCATGGATCTGGAAATGTAGTATCCAAATCCGTAAACCCATGGGTTTTGCAAACACAGTCCGTGATAGCAAAGCAGTTTATATCAACCCACCTAATCCATATATCACATGCACTTTTGTATAAATAAATTTTAGATAATATAGTATGGAAATAAATTTTGAGTTAATATTAGAAAAGGCAGAGAAAAGAACAAAATAACAAGTATCCATCCATGACACATTTGCCTGAGGTGGTGTTGTCTGCCTGGGTCTTAACAAGAAAAACAAGGTCACATCTCTTTTGTTTTTAGTTGTTGCTCACAACATGATGTCTTTAGTCTCGTATCGCTAGCTAGAGGAGATTCATCTCGCAAGACTAGGCTTAAAAGATTCATCTCACAAATTACAAGTGAACTATACAATTAGTTATTTCTTTTATCTATATTTAATGTTCTATACATGTGCCACAAGATTTGGACAAGAAATATTGAAAACTTTCAAAATATTTCAGGAACTAAACATGACCTTGATTTTGATGAAAAGATAGGACTTGGATTTGCTCTTGGCTTTGGCTTTGGCTTAGCTCGGATGTGAAAATAGGAAACGACCCAAGGGTTTTTCTCCCCCGTCTTGGGCTGAACTCGTCGTGGGCCACTTGACTCATCCCCTCAGAATTGGTGGTCCTAATGCGCCATGGCCTAGATCCTGCGCTTGTATTGTCTTTCTTTAATTATTTTGAACGCTTTGAAGTTGAGCATATTCGGCCAGCTTAATCTTGCACTCAGATTAATTTCATCAAATTATTAATATTTTGGCTGCTATTCTTCTCTCTCTCTTTTAAAAAAAGTTGTCATGCTTTTGAGACCATAGTAAAACTAAAATGATCTTTTGGGAAAGCCAACTGCAATGCAAATGAGGAGGTGGGCTGGTAATAATGCAGTAGTTAAAAATTTAGTATGTCAATTTCCACATTTTTTTCTTGTTCACTTGAGTTTATTTGTCGACTGTCAGCCATTCAACAATTCAACAGTGTTTTTCTCTCAGAATAAATCAGCAAACAATATTTTCAGTTATAACTTTTTGAGAAAATTTTCTATTTGGCACTAGAAAGAATGACACTTTCTTATTTGACATCGAAAGATAATTCTTTCCTTTCTGTCCTCCAGTTGAGTTTTTCTTTAGTACCTGACATTTAGGGATGGACGGATATCATCGATATCATATTTGTTTTCATATTTCTGGTCGGATTCGGATTTGAATACGGATAATGTCAACTATGTCGGATAAGATAAGATTAGATGTCGACATTATGAATATACGATTTAAGTATTCGGATACGGATATGGTATCGGATGTTGAATTTTCGAACTCGGATACGGACAAATCTAAATCCCTCTAAACGAATTCGGTTTCGAATACGATCGAAAAATATCCACATTTCTGTCATTTTACACAGTTAACAGTGTTAAGTTCTAGGAGAAAAGACCGTTTTACCCTCGGTGGAAGTAGAGGGGCATGGACTCAAGAGATGACCAAGTTCCTCTATTTCCTTTTCCTCTAAGGACATTTTAGTCTTTTCTTAGGCCTTGTTTAGTTCAAAAAAATTTGTGAAATCGACACCGTAACACTTTTGTTTGTTTGTGGTAAATATTATCCAATCATGGACTAACTAGGCTTAAAAGATTCGTCTCGTCAATTCCGACTAAATTGTGCAATTAGTTTTTATTTTCGTCTATATTTAATAATCCATGCATGCGTCTAAAGATTCGATGTGACGGAGAATCTGAAAAATTTTACAAATATTTTTGGGAACTAAACAAGGCCTTATTGCCCCCACTTCAACAACTAACCGTGTTTTCACACAGAACTAATGGAAATGTTAAATAGGAACAAAAACTTGAGTTATGGACAGATAGGAAAGCATTTTAGTTTTGGAGTCAAATAAGAAAGCCATATTTTTTTCTGATGTCAAAATGGAAATTTTCTCTAACTTTTCTGCTAAGTGAACTTGATAGATTGATACATATTAGTTCAATAATTTGTAAACTGCTCACATACCGAAGACGTTTTTGCCAAGTCTCTACTATAATTGAAATCTTCTTGAAGTCACATCCCTCCTTCAAGATCAACGGCTCACAACACACCAACTAAGAATCCAACGTCTGAGATTAAAAGGTGAGAAGCCGCTTCCAACTCTCCTCACTCCCACGCTCGCCCGCGCGCACTCACCCAAGGTCGCGGATCGAGCACCGATGGCTTCAATCACCGGCAAATGAAATTACATAGTTTTCTTTTTTCAATCACGCCACCATTCACGGGCGATGGGACGCAGCCACGCAGGGTAGGTCATGGGCACCATGCTGCCACGGGCGGAGCTCCTGATTCCCCTCGCAGCGATTCCGCCGCGCCCGACGCCACGCCGGCGTGTCGTCGTCTTCCGTCGGCCTCCGCGCTCGCGTGCTCGCCGATTCAGTTGCAGGTAAAGTTCAGCGCTGCTTTTACGCCCGCTCGCTCCCCGTGGTGCTTTCTTGGACTGGTTCGTTTCCTTCACGGGAAGGGAAGCTATGGTCGTTTGTGCATGCCAAACTAGAGTCAAGAGGAAATTGAGTATAGAAGAACTAGATTTAGTGCTAACTGTGTTGTCATAGTATCTCTGTGGCTTGAACCAGATGATACCTGGCTGCATGCTCTCATACATTCAGATTTTCTTGCAGATTATGAATTTCACATCAGTGAGCAGAGTTCTTACAGACTTCAAATTTTCCATGCTTGAAACAGGGGCCAATGGTGGGTGCTTATTCGGTTTGTTTATCTGTGGACATCTAATGTGTTGTTTTCATTGCAATTTAATGGAATATGAGAGAAGGGTCCAAGGTTTCCTGTTCATGTCAGGTGGGGATATACCATGGTGAGATTTGTGTACTGTTCCTACTTTTAACTTTTTTTTCTTTATGGTATTGCCTTAGATTGAAAATATGAATGCTTAGAAATACATTTAGAGTCTGATTTCATAATATGATGCTCGGTATGGAATCCAGTTGTTCGATTGATACTCTCTAGGTCTGGGATTGCTGGAAACATGTAGCTTCCTACTGTCTCGGTGACTTCTTCACATTTCCTTTCTTGGATCATTTTTTTAGTTCAAGTTCTCTGTGTAACTTGGTATTGTAATGCTAGGCTAGGCAATAAATCTGTGTAACTTGGTATACTCCTGTAACCTGAAACTGAGAACTCAAGTTACTTTGGTGCTTGTCTGGTAATAAATCTGCACCCTAATCATTGCAAGATTTTCTATATTAGCCAATTTATTTCTACTGAAAAAGAAAACTGTGATATTGCAACCTGCTCAAGAGCTTCTATTCTTTGGCGGAATACAATTTTACACACAAGATTTGTTTTCCTGAACTACAAAACCTGCTATAGAATCAAAGTGGTGAATAAGGACATTGGTGAATAGTGATAAGTGTATATGACTGAGGTGACATTGGTACATTGACAGGATCAAAGTGGTGAATAAGGACATGTTTTCTGCAAATTTAATTTGAACCACGTTGCCTAAATCAGGTGGGGCTATGCACAGGGATGCTGTCACGTTTGTCATCGACGATCCAGGTGAGAAAAAAAAAAATACATCTTGCAAAGTTGTTCCACATCAGACTGTGAGCTGAGGTATTTGATGTGAAGCTAAAACTGTGCTGCAGGTTGCGTGCAGAGGCAAAGTATTTGAAGGAGCAATGACATTCATGTGGTCATGTTTCTAAAATTCAAGTCTGTGCTCGATGGGACATTCATTTGAAGAAAGCTAAATATACTTTTATAGCTTTTATCACTAAATCAATTGTAAATTTACTTCTATAGCTTTTATCACTAAATCAATTGTAAGCTCATGTCAAGTAGTTTTGTTTTGTAATAAATCTAGATATAAAACTAGGAAAAGCTATCATCCATCCTGTCATCCAGCTGCCCTACTCCAAGTACAGATACTTAGAAAGTACTATGGTAGTGTTGATCAAGTTACATGTGAAGGAAGGCTAGGGCTTCAAAACTTAAATTGGTGTGCACCTTTTAGAACTTTTTAGAATTTGGATCTTTGGCCCTTGTATGATTCAATTCTTATGTTTGTACATCTACATACAGGTGCAACAACGTTCTATATCTTCATGGCGTTCCAGAGGATGCGAAGTGAAAAGATGTGAGATCCATGTTAGATTGAACACATTCAGTCTTTTATTTTTGTGCTATATATATTCTTATTTTATAGAAACCTATTGTCTTTTTAACTTTTTCCGTGACGTTAGCATGGGCATACCACTAGTAGTAGTATGGTGGGAGTGGAGAGTATAAACAACTTGGCACAGAATAGTTCAATAATTTGCCTTCATCTCAAGACTCCAGGCTTACGAACATCCCACTTACATCTCCATCACGGGTACATGCACACACAGCGCCTCCGCCCAATTACAGTTTGGATCTTATTAAATTATTATATAGACTCATACTAACCTGATTACTACTAGTGATTATGTAGAGCCTAGACTAGAGGCGCCTTGTTGTTCAAAGGAAATTATTATTCTTAGGCCCTGTTTAGTTCCCCACCAAAAATTTTTTCATCCATCCCATCGAATCTTTGGACACATGCATGGAACATTAAATGTAGATAAAAAAATAAACTAATTACACAGTTTAGTTGAGAATCGCGAGACGAATCTTTTAAGCCTAGTTACTCCATGATTAGCCTTAAGTGCTACAGTAACCCACATATGCTAATGACAGATTAATTATGCTTAATAAATTTGTCTTGCAGTTTCCTGACGAGCTATGTAATTTATTTTTTTATTAGTTTCTAAAAATCCCTCCCGACATCCTTCCCACACATTCGATGTGACACCCAAAAAATTTTCAGCCCCAATCTAAACAGGCCAAGCATGCTGATCGTCGTCATGGCGCTCCGCCGGCGGCGTCAGCGTCAGCAGCAGCAGGCGGTTTACACGCGTAGATTTTTGTGCATGTTCGGCCAGTGTATGGCTGGCCACGAGGCACGGAAGGCGTGCCGCCGGGGATCAAGGCTCCATAGCTCCCCTCCCCTAGCCCTCTCCCTGTACGCACCACACAAAAGCAGCCAGTTAGCCCTAGCTAGCTCTACCTGCACATGCATGTCAATTGTCATGCGACGTAACTAACATGCGTGTAGCTTCACAACTGAATCGTATCGCCGTAGAACGTCTGCTGCTATTGTGTGTGTGTGGCTAGAGGGAAGCATACAAGGTGCACCTACGTACGTACATACCTGCGGCCACGTGGACAACGTCCATGGTAGAGACGACGAGGAACGCCATCAGGAACACCATGCAAAGCTGCTGCCTCCCCATCTTCTCGATCTCTTCCTGATCGATTTCCTCTGCTACAACTTGTCGCTATGGCCTCAGCTCTGCGGAATGATGCGCACACTCACTGCACTTTTATACAGAGAACACAGAGGACTGATGAGCCCGCCCTGCCCTGGCCTGCCCTTCGGATCTTCGCCAAGGCGTGGACCCTGAGTCAACCACTAATCAACAGCACTTATTTTCCATCCCCGCCCCCCCCCCCCTCTCTTTGGCTAGGGCCTTGTTTAGTTTATCCAAAAACCAAAAACTTTTTAAGATTCACCGTCACATCAAATCTTGCGGCAAATGTATGAAACAATAAATATAGATGAAAAAAATTAATTACACAGTTTACCTGTAAATCATAAGATGAATCTTTTAAACCTAGCTACTTCATAATTGGATAATATTTATCAAATAAAAACAAAAGTGATACAGTTTCGAAAACCAAAAAATTTTCGGAACTAAACAAGCCCTAGATATGCAGGTGCGCCGCTTGCTTCCAGCTGGTCAAGGAGAGCGACGCTGTTGTTGTTGTCATCCCCCATCGGTCCATCCTGGTGGCGTGACTAGCTGCAGACTAGCACCAGGGTTTACGCTATCGATATTTTTTTAATTGTATTAGCAATCATTGAGAAATAGGAATATAAAAAAAAATCTAACGGCAATGAAAAAAAAGTCTTATCCAATAAAACATCTTAGGGCATGTATAGACAAAATCACATAGAAGGTCCAGAAATTGGATTTGATTTTTTGATAAGAGATGGGACTTGATTTGAAGAGGTTGGGAGCAGCGGCTCCGCTCGGCTGCGAATACGGGGTTTGGAACTTTGGATACTGGAACTGGAAGTATGTATTTTCCGGGACAGAAGATCTAGGGTTTTACTCCCCAACTTTGGGCTGAATTGGAGATATTTTTTTTAAAAAAAAAAACTTTGGGCTGCACTTTTTTTAACTCAACTTTAGACTGACTTGGGTCATTTGGCCCATCCCACGAGGAACGTGAAGAAAGCTCGTCTGTCGAGGGGAGGTGGAGGATGGGGCAATGAGGGGCGTCTCTAGAAACAAAAAAAAAAAAATTTAAGGAATCAACCAAATAAAAAAACTAAATTTATAGAAAAATAATATCAACATTGGTATATCTAAATAGGCTTACTGTAAACATATGTAGTGTAATTAATCTAATAATGCTTATTTGGCATCCTAAATATTAGTATTTTTTTTATATCTATTTGCAAACTTAAGGAGTTTTAAGGTTGTTTGACTCCTAAATATAGAGATATGTACTTATCTAGCACTTCTCTTATATTTCATATGCTTGGTTTTCCGTTGTTGTTGTTCGGTAACATGTAATTTCATTATTCTTTGGCTATCTATATCTCCTATAAAGATAAACCTCACTAACCTAATTCTCTAGCACCTCCTTGCGCCACGTCATCCACTTATCCCTTTCAATTAACACCATCTAATCATGTGCTTGCATGCGTAGTAGTAGTACGTCTTCCAAGTTCATGCACGCAATATAGTAGTATTTCGTCTTCCAATTAACACCCACTAAGTAGCATTAACTTTCAACTCTCTTGCAAGTTGCATCCGTTCGTCGTCCACTTCTGCATGGCCGCATGCGTCATGACGAGTAGTAGTTCGTCTCCAATCCCTGCTGTTTCGTCGGCCCACCACAAATGCAATTACTCGAAAGTCGAAACTGTTGCCACCAGCACATCTCCTTCAAGTCTATGGTCATATATATATATATATATATATATATATATATATGACCATAGACTTGAAGGAGATGTGCTGGTGGCAACAGTTTCGACTTTCGAGTATATATAGCACAACAGATTGATCGAATTGTAATGCATGGCATCTTCTTACTTGCACTTGCAGGTGGTGTCCATGACCTTCATCGGAGTGGCGCGAAGCTTCTATTGGCAGCTGATAGAAGGGCAGGCTGCCATGGGATAGTGTATGAGAGCCGTGACTGCATGGAGGAGGAGATCCATAAACAACGAGGTTGTGCCCCCATTTCATGGCAGCTGGGACTTCGGCTTCTACTCATAGAATCCCGATGGCTTTCTTCAGCATCTGCATCAACAAGACAGCACACCAAGTTAGAGAATATCTATCATGTGCACTCGTGACTCGCTGCACCTCGACATGGACGAGGCCAGGCTCCATGCCACCATCGCCATCGAGTACCTGAACAAATAGGCTTCTAACGCCAAGCTGCAGCTAGCTGTTTACTGCAACGACACCACTCCTCGCATGTATATATATATACTCCACGGATCACAACATCCGCTTTCTCTTATATTATATATCATGTTTCTGTGTTACCAACTCCATTTATATACATTTAATTTTCTAATTCTTATTAGTTAACATTCTGACCTATTTATATTCATCCTTCATATCCGCGGCAACGCGCGGAGAATTCTCCTAGTTAAAAATATGCTTATGACTTATTCTTTTAATTATTTCAATTGATTGTGTAAGATTATTGTCTAAAATTTTCTAAAGAAATCAGACACTTGAAATATACTATAGCAACTTTCTTTATTTTAAGATGGGAAGAGCAGTCACCATGGCATAAGGAAGATAAGAGCAAATACACTTACTGAGAGGCATGTGAGAATCATTTTCCTCTTTTGTGGCCCTAGATGCTTGGGGAGAGAGGTGAGTCCCGAAAGATGGACGCACATGGAACTGTTGTCTGAGTACAAGAATCTATTGTAGGACTTTCAATTTGAATTGTGGAAATATTTCTTTATTTTACAACATATATATAAGATTCTATATCGCAGGACTTTGATACATATTCCCTACGTATAGAATTTAGATCTCGTTAAGGATAGCGATATGGTCTCCAAAGCAGAAATTTGATCTCTTATTTTTTTAAAAATATTTAGAAAAAATGATATATGTATACTTTTATAAAAGTATGTTTAAGACAAATATATTTATATAATTTTTACATTTGCGAACTCAACAATTTAAAAGTTATTGATGATTTATATTTCTAATGTTTGACTCAAACCTTGCCCAAAACGACGTCTAATTCCTATACAGAGGGAGTATACAAGTTGTGAAAATGTCCTCATTGTTGCTTTTTGATTCACCGCCCCGAGTAATTCCAATTTGATTTTTTTTGGAGATTCAAATAGTATACATAAGAGAAAATTATAGTAATTAAGTGTGAGCTAACCATAACAGTTTAAAGAAATTAGCGATCAGAATGAAATCAAAACTGCAATCCAAGAGCTTAGCTAAAATTAGTAAACAAATTCCAATGTTTAGCCATTGCTGATCATGGTACATAGAGGCATACATATATAGGTCCAGTGATGACCATACATAACAAGTCAAGTGATGATCATAGTATATGCAACAATACATAAGCATATACTAAGTCTTATATACTAACTGGTTATGGCTAAAGCTAAGAGATCAATAGATCATGACTTGGGCGCAAAAGTGGCATTCAACACTTCCATATGTTTTTGGCCTACACGATAGTAGCCTAGTAGGTGTAAACAAAAGAACAGAACTGCAATTCATGTCTTCCTGCAACATTTGCATTTCTCGGACACTTGTTGCCACTCCAAAATACTTGGACACCAACTTGGTGCACATATGGTTGCTGCCATTCTAGAGAACATGTAACAGCTCTCTGATCAAAGCTCAAAAGGTTGCCCAGTCCAAAATATTTTCAACACCACATAGCTTAAGTACCTAACATGAAAAAGAAGGAGAAATATCAGTGAAATATGCTCTATATCATTAACTTCTTCTTTGTTATTAGGTCCAAATAGTGAAATAGTATTACTGTACAGTGGACAGCTATGCTACAAGCAACAAGCTTAGGTACCAACAGCTTAAAAATTGGCAGCAAATAAAGATTTCAATGGAGCAAGAGCAGCTGCAGCAACCTGATACTATTTCTATATAAAGTAGTTATAGCTTGAGTGTCTACTAAACTTACTGAATCAGCACCTCAGTGTATATAGAAGATTAGAAGGAACAGCTCAAAAGCTTTCATATTGCAACAACAAGCACCATTTGCAACAAGCACCAAATATATAAGTCAAAATGTTCAAGTAAAATACCTTCAAGTTGTGATGTCCTTCCAGTGCCACCACCTTTTGAGTGCCGAGGTGACTTGTCATCCCTCATCTAGTAGAAAACAAATATATTACTAATCAAAATATAATGATCATTTTTTAAAGAATATAGAGAGGTTAGGCCATTACTCTGTCATGTGGCCATGCAATACATCTCCCACGAGCCTCTAGAATGGTGGTGACCCCTTCATATGGACGAGGTAGTATTGCATTCCGGTTAAACACATGGTTCACAACAACTTCACAGTACTCCACGCCAAGAGCAGTACCCCCAACAATAGCCCTTGGGTTTTTTGTTTGAATGGTAGCCTTTGCCACAGGGACTTCATAGGGCCTTACTATATTATATAGTATCACATCTCTGCCACCCTAAAGCATCAAAAAAAATTCAGAACACCATAAAAACTGATTGTAAAAATCTCTATTGCTGCAGATTTGATCCTGATTTCAGAACAAGCTGATAACATAGTTGATAAAAAGCTGATTTCAGAACAAAGCTAACAAGATGATAACACAGTTGATAAAAATCTCTATTTCCATCCTGCTGATTTCAAAACAAGCTGAGCTCAACCAAAAAAGAAAGAAAGAAAACAAAGTGCTCTCTTCGTGGCCTTAATATATAATTATCTAGAGATATGGCTAGTGCTAATATATGATCTATCCTGCTGGATTTCAGAACAAGAAAATTACCTCACTATGTTGCTCCTCTTGGCGGACCACTCGTCTACTGACAAAGCCATCCTCTTCTATGTTCATATCAGCCATATCATCCCCTGCATATGATCTAGCATCTTGTTCTTCATCTTCTTCGTGTACTTCATCATGATAGGTTGGTGTAGCCCTCAAGTTCTAAATCAAAGTAAATACCATTGAACAGCTATTGCACTGACAAAGAAAATAGTAAGAAATATAGGTTAACAATTGCCACCTGTTGTGCACTATTAGATCCATGGGGAGTGCTATTGGCATTTTGCTGCTGCATCAATCTATCTAGAGTTTGCTGAATAATTTCTAGACGACTTGATAGATCTTCCACTTTCCTATCAGATTCTCGACGAGCTTCTATCTCCATTTGAAGCCTTGTTGATAGGCATTTCCTAGCTCCAGGCATGTCCAAATCTGCTGGACTTGGCCCCAAACCCACAACACGAACATATCCATTCCTCTCTGCCCCACAAACATAGGAATAAGCATCACCTTCCTGGATACTCTTGTCTCTCAATTCAGGTTTATCTCTAATTGCATCTTGAAGGGCATTCTGCAGGAAATAAAAAAATTAGCAAAATATGATGGCATGAGAAATTATTGTGTTTATCAGACTTACAATTGTTTATCACACTTACAATTGTTGTTGCAGCTTCTTTATGAGGTACTCCATTCTTGTGTGTGTGAGTTTTGATAAACAATTCATCTCTACGATGGGGGCGCCCTAGCTCCTCACCCTAAACCATATGTATGTTATTGGAGTCACAGGATACGAATAAAGGGAAAACAAACTACAAGTAGACATTACATACCATTTCAGTACCAATACGTGCATGGCTCTTACTTCCAGTTGTATGGTTTTGGGTCAGCTTTGAACGATTTGCTTTCCCCCTCAAAGAACGGGCCTACCAAATTATGTCATGTTTATCAAGCAATTTGTTTCTCCGCCATATACATTATGAAAATGAGCATGGCAATTTGTAACTTACAGCTGCCTCTGGAGTCCTCCAATGATTAACTAGCCACTTCCAGTCATCCATATGAACTCTAGGATCACAGAGAGCATGCAATTCATCATCTTCCATGTCATCATCATACACCTTTTTCAATTCTGCTTTAAACTCCTTCCACTTTGTAGCTGCAGTCCTCATGAACCAATGGAAGACACCTCTGTCTAGTTGCCAATATAGCTGTACAAACACACAAATAGTAAATTAGGACCCAATCACATTAATACAGAACATAATTTGCAACCAATTTTAGTACCTTTGCATCTGTCCAAAGCTTATACTTTTGGCGTGGACAGACCTTCCTCCAATCATCATGTGCAATTGGGAAACCCTTTGTTCTCACAAGTGTTCCAATGAAGTTAGCAAATTTAGTGCCTGATGGTCCACAGGGCTGACCATTCATATTGACATCCAATTGGAGTTTAGATTTATTTTGCCTTGCATAGATATCAGCCTTCGTAGTAGGTCCTCGAACATTTTTTTTGGGCTCTTCTGGAACAACTGGAAAAACAATATAGCATATTACACCCAACTAAAGTAAGCATGATGCATTGCATTATGAGTTGTCACAAGAGACAAATACCTTCATTAAGTTGATTCTCAGGATGCTCATTCGTAGCCTGGATATCAACCTGCGGCGCACTTACTCTAGAGCTAGATCGTAAGTTACGTCCAGTTGCTGTTTCCTCAGGTGGACCTCGGGGCTACATTTTGGGACACAATTATTTCAGATCATATAATTGTTTGAGAACATTTTAGATTCATGGGAATGCATACCTTTTTTGTTCTCTTTGTTTGGTGCATGGCATTAAGTT
Organism: Sorghum bicolor; assembly: GCF_000003195.3. Taxonomy (NCBI): domain Eukaryota; kingdom Viridiplantae; phylum Streptophyta; class Magnoliopsida; order Poales; family Poaceae; genus Sorghum; species Sorghum bicolor. The sequence continues at coordinate 56,848,037 of NC_012870.2, read as the reverse complement.
CTTGTGTAGTAGGCATGATATTCAGTTCTTGCATTTTCTGTATCCTTAACCTGATGTTTTCATCCCTTTCCAATTCATAAACAGTTGGCTCCATGTCATTCTCACAATCAGTTCGGTCCACAACTTTTCTTTTTCCCCCTGCTTTTGGCATTGTTTCTCCTAAAAAATGAATTAGTACAGGATTCTCATGTAATAGTGCAAATATCTAAGGAATCAACAACAGACTGGTTGTCAAAAAAACAATTAGTTTAGACAAACAACAACAATGTCAAAGGAAAATCTGCATAGGACCAGCAACAATTGATGGCGTTTGAGACTTACTTTCTCTTTCTTTCAGCAACAATGACCCCATCTATATCAGTTCTTACATGTACAACATCTCCAAAAAGACCACTAAGATCCACATTTGTATCCAAATCAGGCATTGGGTTACGTATTTCGTTATCATCCCCCATATCATAAAGACCACATGGTTTTGACTGGGCAACAGCATGCCAATCTGATTCTGGGCCTTCCTTAACATAGTAAACCTGTACAACTTGTGATGCTAAAATAAAAGGCTCATCTAACATTTTTTCTCCAGTATTGAACAAAAATGCTTGAAATAAACACTTGTAACCCCAAATTGATCTTTTTTTACCCATTTGTCTTGAATGTGATTGTCCACCCAATCACATTTAAATAAAACTATATTTCCTTTGTTGCGATAATTTAACTCAATAATTTCTTTGATTATGCCATAGTATATCTTGTTTCTCATAACTGGTTCCACATTGTTTCCATTTTCAAAGCAAGAGGTCTGGGCAATCAAAGCTATTCCACTGCCTTGAATAGGTCTACCCTCATCATAGGAGGATGTATGGAATTTAAATCCATTAATTGCATAGCTATTGTAAGTTGTTGCAATCATGAAAGGTTCATTTGCCAAAATTTGTATCTCTTCCGATACTTCTGCACCACTTTCAACTAACCCTTCCACCTGTAAATATATCATATTATGTCTAGTTAATTTAAGTGTATTAGATCTGAACAGAGCATGTTAATCACACATTTACTTACATGCTTTCTAAACCAATCATGAAAAGTTTCATGATGGATACGAGTCATTTGTCGCTGATTGTGGCGACCAATTGAGGAAAGGTACTCCAAATGTTTGCTGCAAAGGTGTGGTACTCATTGAGAAATGTTTACATAATAAGACGAGAAATGCAATGTGTGTGAAGTCGTGTGGGTTGCTTACTTCAAGTACGGCTCTATCTTATCATAATTGAACAATACATATCTATATGCTTGAACCCAAGTCTTGTATTCTAATGATACAGTGCACTTGCCACTCAAAGCTTGTCCCGTGCTTTGAAAGAATGGTGTAGTGCAAATTTCACAGTCCATCCTTTCACCATTTTCTGCTTGTCCAGTCTCATATCCTTTCAAAAATTTGGAGCAGAAAGTAAGACTCTCATCAAACTTGTACGCCTCACAAATTGATCCCTCTGGATGACTTCTAGTACGGACAGAGCCCTTCAACCTCATCAAATACCTATGAAGTAACCATTTTAGTGTGGAATCTAACTACAAATATGTTTAATAGCAATTGGAAATAGTTTGGTACCTCTCTACTGCCCACATGCTACGATAGTGTACAGGACCAGCAAGTCTTGCTTGAGCTGGCAGATGCACCAGCAAATGTACCATGATATCAAAAAAAGATGGCAGAAATATGGTCTCAAGGACACTTAGTGTCTTGGCTATTTCAGCCTCTAGTTTTTGCATCATTGATACAGATAGTGGGTGAGTAGATCTTCTTGAAGAAATTGCTCACACGAATTAGTGTTGCACTAACTCTTTCTGGCAATTTATTCCGAACAGCGATGGGAAGTAAGTCCTGCAACAATACGTGGTTGTCATGGCTCTTTAATCCAATTAACTTCTTCTCCCTAACTTGCACATTACGGCGCATATCAGAAGCATAACCATCTGGAAACTTCACTTCCTTCAATACTTGGCAAAATGCTTCCCTAGCCTCAAGACTCATTGTAAATTGTGCTGGAGGTAAATAGAAATCATCTTCTACACTAACAGGATGAAGATCACTTCTAATACCAAGTTCCTGGATGTCCAAGCGAGCATTTAAGTTATCCTTGGATTTTCCATCAGTGTCCAAAAGTGTGTCAATAATATTCTGACATACATTCTTTTCTATGTGCATAACATCAAAATTATGTCGTAGAAGTAGGTCTTTCCAATATGGCAACTTAAACCAAATGGATTTCCTTTTCCAAACAGTTGGTGGCTCATCAACTTTCCTACGTTTTTGCTTGGATGGCCCCTCTGTAGTTGGATTGCACTGACACTTGGCTGGCTTCTTGGTTATTGGGTCCTTTCCAAAGGTTGGGCATATATTTGCTGTCAACTCCAATATTTCCTCTCCACTAAGAGGTCTAGGTGCTGGCCTAAGTTCTGTGGTACCATCAAATGAATCTGCATCAAACCGAAATTTGTGTTTGGCATCTAAAAATCTGCGATGGCCCATGTAGACACACTTGCCTCCCTTTTTCAACTGGAAAGAACATGTATCTAAGTGGCATTCAGGACAAGCAACTTTGGCAGAAGTGACACATGCCGGCAAATAGCCTAGGCCTCGAAAATCAGATATGGTGCAAACTATGGCAGCACGCAGTTGGAAGGTTTCATGCTTTGAAGCATCATATGTTTTTACACCAACAACAAACATTTCTACCATATCATCCACTAGTGGCTCAAGAAAGACATCCATATCACCACAAGGTGCCTTAGGTCCAGGGATCAACAAGGATAGAATGAAATTTGATTGCTTCATACACTTCCAAGGTGGAAGGTTGTATGGGATCAGAATAACTGGCCAAATACTGTAAGTTGATTTCATGGTCCTAAAAGGATTAAAGCCGTCACTAGCTACAGCTAGTCTAAGATTTCGACTCTCTGAAATACTGTAAGTTCATTTCATCTTGTTAATGGCAGAAGGAGGAAGAAAACAATCATCTCTCTGGAAAATGGTAGTGAGGAGATTAGAGGGCAAGGTGCCATCTCTGCCCACATTGTGGATTTTTACAAGGAGCTTTTTGGACATAATGAGTCTTGTAGCATGTTCCTCAACTCTGAGTTTTGGCCCGAGGAAATGAAAGTGTCCCATTTGGAAGGAGAAGAGCTAATCAGACCTTTCTCCATGGAGGAGATTAAAGAGGTGGTCATGGAAATGAAAGAAAATTCTGCTCCTGGCCCTAATGGTTATGGGGTAGTGTTCTTTAAGAAGTTTTGGGACCATATAAAAGATGAAATGAGATTGATGTTCTCGGATTTTTTTGAAGGAAAGTTAGATATCAAAAGACTTAACTATGGGGTGATTACTTTGGTTCCCAAACTTAAAGAAGCTAATAATGTCAAACAGTTTAGACCTATTTGCCTTCTGAATGTTGACTTCAAATGCTTTACTAAAGCCCTGACTAACAGATTAGTGCCGGTGGCTAGAAATATAATTAGTAAGAATCAAACTGGGTTCATAAAAGGGAGGAATATTTTAGATGGTGTAGTGGTTTTACATGAGGTGATTCATGAACTGCATCATTCTAAGGGAAAAGGTCTTATCTTAAAGCTGGATTTTGAAAAGGCTTATGATAGAGTGAGATGGAGTTTTTTAGAACAGGTTATGGTGGGTCAAGGATTTCCGGCTCTTTGGATTTCCTGGGTTATGAGTACAGTGAAAGATGGGAAGGTTTGCATCAATGTTAATGGGGAAAGGAGTCCCTATTTTAAAACTTTCAGAGGTTTAAGACAAGGGGACCCCCTATCTCCTCTTCTGTTCAACTTGGTAGCTAATGTCTTAGGAGTGTTTCTTGATAAGGCTTCAAAAAAGGGTCACATCCGAGGAGTCCTTGAGCACTTAATCCCAGGGGGCATTACTCATATCCAGTACGCAGATGACACAGTAATCATGATTGATGGGTCTGTTACTTCTATTACTAACCTGAAATTAATTTTGTACTGCTTTGAATGGTTGACTGGCCTAAAAATCAATTACCACAAGAGTGAGGTGTATGGGTTTGGAGTTTCTCAAGGAGATAAAGAAGAAATGGCCAATATGTTAAATTGTGTTCTGGGGGAACTTCCTATGAAATATTTAGGGATTCCTATCAGTGATCACTACTTAGCCATGGGGGCCTTCAGCTTTCTTCCACAAAAGATGATGTCCAAACTTGATCCCTGGAAAGGGAAATTTTTGACATCTGGGGGGAAACAGATTTTAACTAATTCCTGTCTAAGCAGTATCCCTCTTTATTGTATGGGCTTCTACTGGCTCATGGATGGGATTCACAAGAAAATGGATAGCATTAGGGCTAAATTCCTTTGGCAAGGAGCCGAGGACAAATTTAAATACCACATGGCCAAATGGGAAATGGTGTGTAGACCTAAGGACCAAGGAGGTCTCGGGATTATAAATACTAGAATTATGAATGACTGCCTATTAGTTAAGTGGATCTGGAAGATTTTTCAGGAACCCGAGGATCTTTGGTTCAAAATTGTCAAAGCTAAGTATATGGGTGAAGGGGGTTTCTTTAAATCTAAGACAAAAAGGGTCTCCCAATTCTGGCAAGGACTACATAAGGTGAAAAATCTCTTTAAATGGGGTGCTGTTTTTAAGGTAAGAAATGGGAATCATTGCAAGTTCTGGGAAGATTGCTGGGCCGGGGAGGTTCCACTTGCTGTTAGCCATGAACATCTTTTCAGGATGGTGAGAGATCCTGGCTGTTCTGTCTCAGATTGCTGGGATGAAGGGGATTGGGTTATGGATTTTAGGCGTGCCTTAACCACAGAAGAGTATATCAATTGGGTAGATCTTACTAACTCTTTACCGGGGGTTTGCTTGGAGACCCAAGATTCTGATGTGGTGTCCTGGGCTTTAGAGACAAAGGGACAGTACTCTACGAAATCTCTTTATAGGTTCCAAACAGATCGAGGTATGCCTAGTAGAGTTGCTGGAGTTATTTGGAAATGCAAAATTCCTTTGAAAATCAAGTTTTTCCTTTGGCAAATTTTCCATAATAAACTCCAGGTGGCTGGTAATCTCATAAAGAGAGGTTGGAAGGGTGATATAAATTGCTATATTTGTGACATTGTTGAAACCATTAACCATTTGTTTTTTGGTTGTCACTTGGCTCGGTTAGTTTGGGGGATTCTACAGGATATCTTTGAACTAGATTCTGTTCCTAGGTCCATAGAAGATATGTCTATGACGTGGTTATATGGCACGGGGCCTTTACCTAAGCGGTTGATGATGTTTTTCTTCGCGGGTTTTGCCTGGGCGTTATGGATTACGCGAAACAAGATGGCAATTGAGAGGGTCTTTGTTAAAATGCCAACTGATGTGATATATGTGGCGATATCATTCTTGCAGAGATGGAGTATCCTTTTGAAGGAAGAGGACAAGGAGCGCGTGTGGCAGGTTCTGGAGGCAATTAGAAGCTGGCTGAAGAACTTCCAACCCAAGTCCTCCACTGCTACGGATGTCGTCGAAATTTAGCAGCTCTGTTTTAGTTGTAAAAACTGTTGTCCTTTCCTTCCGAGTTGTGGGCTGAGTTAGTCTTGTTTTGTACTGTGGCTGGTAACCCCAGCGAACCTGTTACGTTGTGCTTTCTTAAAAGCAGAGTTAATTCTCTTTAAAAAAAAGATTTCGACTCTCTGAGGAAAACACTGGATGCTTAGAGTCAAAATCTTTCCAAAAAGGAGCATCAGCAGGATGCCTCAGCACACCATCTTTAGTGCGCCCTTCATCATGCCACCTTGTGTCACTTGCTGTTTTTTAGCACATAAAGTACCATTGCAGCCTTTTCTTTATAGGAAAGTAACGTAGAACTTTCCTAGGAACCCTATACACACGTTTTCCACTAGGACTACTCTTTTCTGATTTCCATCTTGAGGTTTTACATGTTGGACAAACATTTTTGGTCGCATGGTCTTTCCAAAACAGTATGCAGTCATTCTCACATGCATGAATTTTGACGTACCGAAGTCCTACACCTTTTGCCATTTTTTTAGCTGCATTAAAGTTTTTAGGAATTGATGACTCTTCAGGTAAGACATCCTTAAATAACTCTAGTAGCATGTCGAAGCTTTTGTTATTCCATCGCCCAACAAACTTGATATGGAGTAACCTTACAATGAAACGTAGCTTCGAGAACTCGGAACCTGGATATAGTTCCTTGCCAGCATCTTCTACCATTTTATAAAAAGCCTCCACATCCTCATCATGTTGCTTAGTGTTGTTCTCTTCTAAATCCCCCTCGACATCTAAACCCATTGCTATGTCTTCAAGTAAACCAGAAATATCATCCTCTTCATTTGGGTCCCCTACTTCTACCCTTTCATGTTGTCTGCTATTCATGGAAAAACTAGAACTAGGTTCACCATGATTCACCCATGTTATATATCCTTCCGTAAATCCCTCACATATCAAGTGCTCAAGTACAATACTACGGACCCTCCAACAAGAGTTCTTGCATGCCTTGCAGGGACATAAAATCTGATTTCCTTTTGCAGAATTACTAAAGGCAAAGTCTAAAAACATATCCACTCCTTCTCTATACACAAGTGTTTGCCTACACATGATTATCAAGAAATCAGTCCAAACACCCTATGCACGCAGATTCTAGTATATGGTTATAGATTTATAATGTACCTAGGTTGATCCATCCATGTTTTATCCATGATGCACCTTTTACAAAATGAAGTGTCAATTAGTGAAACATATACACAACATTTCTCATTTCAAATTGGATTGTTCAACCAAAAACATATGAAAATCTTGCCAAATAATTGTCCAAATCAAATCAATTTCACCACACTTAGTGCTAAAAAAATCATCTCACCACATGACATCAACATGAACTATAGGGGAAATTTAGTCTAGTTTTAAGAAACCAAAAACATGGCATCACAGAACACATAACCTGCAATTCTATAGCAAATGAAGAGATAGAGTTCATAAGAAAAGGAGAGCATACCAATAAAGCAATGACAATAGAAGATCAGATGAAGACTAGAAGGGCAACTTGCCCGTGCTCCCTGTAGATAATATTGCCAACACTATTTAATCACAAGGCAATACAAATAAGTCAAAAACCTGAGCAAAAGCAAACTTACTTCAAAGCTATAGGTGGGTAGAAAGAACAATTGAAGCCTTGAATCCTTTAGTGCTTTCTTATTGGATATTTTGCAACATGCACAAGAAAGAAAGAAATACTCAGAACTGATATAGTGCAGCGAGGAGACAAACTTATACTTCATTTGCAACTAAAAGTTCAATTGATTTCTTCTCTCAAACTTTTTATATATAGAATAAACACAGCATGTTTTTTCTCGCATAAAGGACCAAAGTAAAGTGACTATGAACTCCCATCAGTGTGGACTTTGCCATCATACTAAAAAAAGTTGCAGACATAGCATAAAAGAATATACATGCAAGCTGATGGATTGTGTGGTGTGCAAGATCTTGAATCGAGATGGTTCCTCTGCAAATCAATTAAGGCATTAAACAACATATTCATATCTAAATCAAGCTGAATAAATTCCTTCTCCAGAAAGGGGAAGAGATGGTGGATCTGGCCTGAATGCAAATTGGCAACAGAAGTAACGCAAACCTTAAATGTCTTAGCCTTTCTCACCTTCGTGTACTTTCTGCAACCAAGAAAAAAAACAAGACAATAAGCTATGTGCCAAAACCCTAGAACGCAGAAGAATGGGGATGAGAGGAAGGGGAAGTGGAGATGAGGCACCTGGATTCAGAGGGGAATGGGGACACGGCGACGACGCTCAGATATTGGGGGAATGGGGACACGGCGACGGCGGGATTGGGGGCGGCGGGCTCAGCAGCAGCGCTCAGCAGCACGGCGGGATTCGGCGCTGGGGACGGCAGAGCTCCGGCTGGGGACCGTGGTGACGGCGCTCCGGTGGGTGGAGTCCTCCTGTAGGCGCTCGGCGGTCGGATGGTGCGTGTGGCGGCGCCCAGCGCGTGGTCGCGATTTTTTTTCTTTCTGAGTCGTGACTTGGTGTCGGTGAGTGGAAGTCCAAGCCTAATGGGTCGCTGAGGCAGCCTTTTTTATTGGGCTCAACATTTAGCTGCCGCGCATTACTTGTTTTGGCGCGTAGTTTCCCGCTCACCCGAATTGTTGTATTTGTGGTTCCCTGCCTACTCCTTCGACGACAGTTAGACCGTCGTTTGGTTGGGCTACAACGACACATATTTTGTCTAAAAACTTTCGCCGACACTTATTTAGTCGGGAGGAGAAACGCCGACACATTACGTGTTGGCTTACATAGTCATTATTGACAGTTTATGAGACGCGGAAAATGTATACAATTGCCAACACTTTATATGTTGTTAAAATCCTTGTTTTCCCAACACATGAGTGTAGGGAAAAGTAGGTCATGGTGTAGTGAAGTGGGAATACCCAAGTTTTAAATCCTGGCTCCACCACTGTTTAGAGCGGACCTCTGTGTTATAACATTTTTCTTTTTTGCCTCCTAAGTCATTCCGTCCGTGTTATGTTTGAATTCTCTACCGTTTGCTAGCCCTGACGTGTGGGTCTGACTAGAAAAATATCTAAAATGCCCCCTGGCTCCTTCCCCCTTCTCATTTTCCTTTGCTAAGCCACGTCCACCACCGTCAGCAAACAACACGCCGGCTGGGAATCACAAACTCACCATCGATATTTGCCAAGTAGTAGTATGGTGGGAGTGGAGAGTATAAACAACTTGACAGATTATATTGGCACAGATTATAGTTCAATAATTTGCCTTCATCTCCAGACTCCAGGCTTACGAACATCCCACAGGTACACAAATGACAGCACTTACATCTCCATCACGGGTACATGCACGTACACACAGCGCCGCCGCGCAATTACAGTTTTGGATCTTATTAAATTACTATATAGACTCATACTAACCTGATTACTAGTGATTATGTAGAGCCTAGACTAGAGGCGCCTTGTTGTTCAAAGGAAATTATTATTCTTATTAGAAGCACGCTGGTTGGTCGTCGTCATGGCGCTCCGCCGGCTGCGGCGGCGGCGGCGGCAGCAGCAGCAGCAGCAGGGCGGCCAGGGGGCTGGCCACGAGGCGCGGAAGCCGTGCTGCCGGGGGTCGAGATTGTGCCTCTGCCTCCGAAGCTCTCTGCATCCCCTAGCGCTCTCCCTGTACGCACCACAAGCAGCCAGTTAGCGCTAGATAGCTCTCCCTGCACATGCGTGTCATGTAACTTCTGCGGCACTTGGTGCAATCAAAGTGTGAAAGCGAGTAATTAAGCGGTAATAGTGGCTTCACAAATGAATCGCGCGTATCGGCGTAGAACGTCTGCTGCTAGTGTGTGTGTGCGCGTGGCTGGAGGGAGCATACATACAATGTGCACCCACGTACCGTACCTGCGGCCACGTGGACAACATCCATGGTAGAGACGACGAGGAACGCCATCAGGAACACCGTGCAAAGCTGCTGCTGCTGCCGCCGCCTCCCCATCTTCTCGATCTCTTCCTGATCGATTTCCAACTTCTCGCTATGGCCTCAGCTCTGCGGAATGATGCGCACACACTTCACTGCACTTTTATACAGAGAGCACAGTGGACCGAGGAGCCCGCCCTGCCCTTCGGGTCTTCGCCAAGGGCCAAGCGCGTGGACCCCGAGTCAACCGCGAATCGACAGCATTTTATTTTCCGTTTTTTTTTCCCGGAGCCCTCGGCCAGATATGCAGGTGTGCCACTTGCTTCCAGGTCAAGGAGAGCGACGCTGTGGGACGAAAACGGTCGAAAAATTTCTAAATTATTTTCTACTTTTACATCTGAATTACAAAAACAAAAACGAAAACATTAAAGTCGGATACGAAAACGAACGTGAACTTACAAAATATCAAGAACTCCGAAAACGAATCAATTCGAGCGGATTTATATCGAACACGGTCGATATACGAAAACTCAATACGAAATATCGATATGTAGTACCAAATGCATGACTAAGTATATACAAGATCCAGTTCAAGTGCATGTAATAGTTAAAAAGTGCATGATCCTTAGTCTTAGGTATTTAATACAATAGCCCATACATAAAAATAAGTCCAGAACAAGCAATTCATAGCTAGCAGTAACGCAGCTAGCCACCAGTAGAAAGAACGTAGATGCATAGTGAGTAGCTATAATTAGATGGTGTGACCATGCAGTTGACTAAATTCGGTTTAAACTAAATTTTGAATTCAAAATATTTCAAACTAAAAATAGAAAAGTAGAAAACGGTCAAAAAATGTCTAAACTGTTTTATACTTTTATATTTGAAATATGAAACATCTAAAATACGAAAAAAACAGCAAAGTCGGACAAGAAAATACAAATTAGATCGGATCAAATATAGAAAACGGTTCGATTCAGTTTGGGATATTTCCATTTCATTTTCATCCTTTCCATCGGTCTCGTGGCGTGACTGGCTGTAGACTCGCACCGGAGTTTATACTGTCGATATTTTTATTTATATTCGTGATCATTGATAAATAGAAATGTAGAATCTAACGGTGATAAAAAAATCTATCCAAAATTTATATAAAACACCTTAGGGTATGTATAGACAAAATCACATAGAATAAAATCAATACAAAATACTAGTAGTATAGAAATTTGAGGATATATCACTTTGGGAGCTCGTTGCACTGCCGAGAGAGCATAGAGTGGTGACGGCTTGGAAAAGGAAGAAGAGCGGTGAAAATAGGATAGGTTTTTAGGGTTAAAGTATAAATTTTAATTACCACGGCTCCTTGGATGCGATTCTCTTATCACAACAAAGAGCCTATCCAAATAAGGCCTCGTTTAAATCCAAAAAGTTTTTGGATTTGAGTACTGTAGTATTTTCATTTTTATTTAATAAACATTGTCCAATCATAGAGTAACTAGATTTAAAAGATTCGTCTCGTGATTAATTAATTTTTGTTTTCATCTATATTTAGTATTCCATATATATACCACAAGATTCGATGCGAACAAGAAATCTTGAAAAGTTTTTGGTTTTGGGGTGAACTAAACAAAGCCTGACCTTGATATATTGCAGAGATGCAGTATGTAGGCTCTCTTCCAAACTTGATTGGCGCCAAAAATAAAGGATGAAAGCTAGCACACACACATGGGAGTCGTAGTGTCCTAATGCATAGGACGCATGTGCGGGAGCGGGACTCCGGGGTCCGAAAGTGTTAGCAGGAATCATCTTCAAAAGTATTGGCTGTCTAGCATGTATTTTCAAAATATACTACACTTAATCTATCACCATGAGTTATAAAAAGCTTCAATTTTATCAATATACTCCAGAAGAGAAAACCATAAATAGTTGTCCACATCCCAAAAAGGCCACCTCTCGTCTATACCAGGGGGCGGATCTTGTGGTGGGGTTGGTAGGAGAGGTTCAGTTCTCACAAAAAAGATATTTTTTCACCTCATTTGCTGCTCTAAATCTCATGCAGTCTTAGGAGGATGCATAGTCATACACTCATACAAGACATTCTTATATACACCAAATATGATTACTTTTCTTATGGTGACCACTAACTCACTTATGACAAGCATCAATTTGGGGAAAAAATTGGGTAGGCGATGGGTCCATCTCACCACTGGTGCACCCCTATGCTCGATGGTGGACGGGTGGCTGAGAAACAAATCAGACGCTCACAAGAACATGGCTCCTCATGAAGCATCTCTCTCGGCTCCTCGTGTTCGCGTATCGGTCAGCAGGGACAGCGGCTCGGCTTGGCTCCACGTTGAGTCCACGACGCACGCCGACTCAACGTCGCCGAGTGCCTGGCCGCACCACGTCGCCACCGACACGCGGTTCCGCAGCACCACGTCAAAGCCGCCCCAGCTGCCGCTGCCCGTTGCCGTCGCGCAGACCGGCAATCTCCTCGGCGTGGCACGGCAGGGCCACGACGCTCATGCTGTTGTCGAGGCGCTGACACTCAGCCTTCCTAGGGACGCACAGACCGTACGCGCCGCACGACGTCGGCGGCGTGCTCCGAGATGGCCCTGTAGCCCGACATTCTGGCCATGGAGCCGCTGGCCTAGTAGTATGCGTGGAGGTTGCTGTCGTCGTCCTGCGTCATCGCCGGATGAACAAGCCGCAAGCCGTTGAGGTTGTGGACGAACGTGCCGAACGAGAGCACTCGACCCTCTGTCCGCCGCCGTCGCCCTCGACGTACAGGACAAAGAACGCGCGAGCATCGAGGTGGCCGTAGACCGGCGCTCCGTGGCATTCTTCAGCTGCGCCATCAGTGCTGTGTGCCATCGGTACGTCGGCCGTCGGCGTCGTGCGGCCACCGTAGAACTCCACGCGCAACGCCATGTACGTCTTCCCGAGTCGCAGCATGAACCGGCGGTTCGCAATGAGCAGCGGCGAGAATCCGGTGAAGTTCTCACCACGCGCCTTTAGCTGGATGCCTGGATATGTTAGCTGTTGCGCCGCCGCACATATCGGCCACGACAAGGCACTCCGAAGCCAAGCCGAGCCACTGACCAATATGCTAACACGAATGCGAAGGAGCCAAGAGATACGTCGGGAGGAGCCAAGTTCCCTTGAGCGTCAGATTCGTTTCTCAGTCATGCGTCCACCATCTAGTGTAGGGGTATACCAGAGGTGGAATGGACCCATCGTCCACTCAATTTTTTTCCCAATTCGGCAGTGTTCTTCTGAAGCTTTTGTGAGATGGTTACTTTCGCAATCAGGGCAGATCTAGGGTTGGGGCGGGGGGCTCAAGCCTCCCTACCACCGCCAAACACCTAAAGCCCCTATGAAGTTTTTACCGTGGTTCTAATGTGTAGGAGCGGTTGAGGTCATTGATTTAGAGGTTGAAGATGACCCTTAGATGTGATTTGTGCCTAATACTCATTCCTAGCTTGTTGGCCCAATAACTACATAGAGCTAGGGTAGGCACCCTTCCTCCCATTTTTCCAATGTAAGCAGCCATAGTAGCAACCAACCCTATTCACCTAAGTGTCCTCCTAATAAGTCCTCGCTTCCTTCTTGGCGTCATATTTTGTATATTGCTTTGTAGTTGTATGTCCAAGAGGTTGTAACTGTGTTGCTGATAGTCTACCGATGAAAGCCCTAGTTTGGTTTTGGATAATTGATGAACCCTTGTACTAACCTCTATACTAAGTGTGTGTAGACTTAATGAGGTTGGTACATGCCAAGTGATGGAGCAAGTGATGATCATGATGATGATGACCACAAGATGATCAAGTGCTCAACTTGGAAAAGAAGAAAGAGAAAAACAAAACCCTATGGAGATCAAGGCAAAGGTATTGCTTAGGGTTTTGGCTTTGGTGATCAAGACACCATAGAGGGTGTGATCACATTTAGGATAGATAGCCGTACTATAAAGAGGGGAATTCTTTGGCCAAGCGGTTATCGAGTGCCACTAGGTGTCATTGTTCTTGTGCATGCATTTAGAACCTAGTGAGCTAACTTAACTCCTTCGAAGAAAATATTTGTGAAAATGCTAACACACGTGCACACTTGTTGGTTTACACGTTGTGGTGTTGGCACACTTTGAGAAGGAGGTAGAGTTTGAAGGGTAGAGAGAGGATGGGTTCATCCTCCCTCCCGCCGAGCTTGCAAGGCGGGATTCGGCGCTTTTGAGAAAATGAAGTGCATATTTTTCTATTGCGCCGGTGGGAAATTTAGAGAAGTCGCGGGAGTGTTTCTCGCTGAGAAAACACTCACCGGACGCTGGCTTCTGGAGCACCGGACGCTGCGTCTGAGCGTCCGGTGCAGACAATGCCTGGCTCAACTAGGGTAAGGCACCGGACGACAGGCACCGGACGCAGGCCTGTGCGTCCGGTGGTTAGCGTCTGCTGTGCGGGCGTTTTGCGACCCTCTCTACGCATGAGTCCGGTGAGCACCGGACGCGTTCGATGTGGACTAGCTTAGCGTCCGGTGACCCTGACGTTTTGCAACCCTCTCTGCGCAAGAGTCCGGTGAGCACCGGACGCGTCCGGTGTGGACTTGCAGAGCGTCCGGTGCACTGCAGGTGACCGTTAGATTCTGACACGAGAGTTTCAAAATACGACACGTGGCTGACGTTGGAGCACCGGACGCTGAGTCTGAGCGTCCGGTGCCCCTTTAAGAGCGTCCGGTGACCCCGCAGTTTGCCCAGTGAAAGAGCCAACGGCTCTATTTGTTTGAGGGGTCTATAAATACGTGTTTGGCCGGCTTAGGGCTCACTCTCTTGGCATTCTTGACTACTAGACATCCTTGTGAGCTTAAGCAAACACCTCCCACTCATCTCCTTCATAGATTATACATCTTTGGGAGATTGGGAGTGATTCCAAGTGCATTTGCTTGAGTGATTGCATCTAGTGGCACTTGGGGATCGATTTGGCTGTGGTTTTCTTATTATTCTTGGTGGTTGCCGCCACCTAGACGGCTTGGAGCAGCGGAGGAGGATTGGCACGAGTTGGTGATTGTTCGTGGCCATCTCCCGGTGATTGTGAGGGGTCTTGTACCTTCCCCGACGGAGAGCCGAAAGGTAACTCTAGTGGATTGCTCTAGTGGAGAGCCGAAAGGTAGCCATATTAGGACCTTTCAAGTGGTATCAGAGCCGTGGTCACCATTTGTGAAGGCTTAACAACCTCGGTGCTCAAATTATGGCTCAAATAGTGTTCAACCATGTTGGGGGCAAACCACCGTTCTTTGATGGCACAAGCTCTTTTGACTATTGGAAGAGAAAAATAAAGATGTACCTTGGATCAATCAATGATAGAGTGTGGGAAGTCACGGAGAATGATTTTGTGATCCTTGACCCTGCTAACCCCACCGACAATGAGAGAGCAAACAAGCAATGCAATACTATGGCTCTCAACACAATGTATAATGGCATTGATTCAAAGGTGTTTGAACAAGTCAAAGATCTTGAGAAGGCTAGTGAAGTGTGGACAAGACTAGAAGAAACATATGAGGGCACTACAACGGTAAAAAGTGCCAAATTGTATATGCTCAAGGACAAGCTATCCAACTTCAAGATGAAGGATGATGAGTCTATACCGGAGATGTTCTATAGGCACCAAGTCATCATCAATGATCTCAAGGGCCTTGGTGAGAAAGTAA
Source organism: Sorghum bicolor (assembly GCF_000003195.3). Taxonomy (NCBI): domain Eukaryota; kingdom Viridiplantae; phylum Streptophyta; class Magnoliopsida; order Poales; family Poaceae; genus Sorghum; species Sorghum bicolor. The sequence continues at coordinate 56,832,881 of NC_012870.2, read as the reverse complement.
AGGATGAGGACTTCATTCACAAGTTCTTGATGTGCTTGCCCAAGAGGTTCAAGGCATTGAGAACAATCATCTTTAGAGGTGGATTGACCAGTGTATCTCCAAATGAGGTACTTGGAGATGTCATGACCGAAGATCAATACAATGACAATGATGATGATGAGGTCATGAAGAAGGATGATGATGATAAGAAGAAGAAGAGTGTAGCATTCAAAGATAGCTCTTCATCCAAGGGCAAGAACAAGGGCAAGGGCAAGAAGGAAGAATCAAGTGATGAGGAGTGCTCCAATGATGATAGTGATGATGAAGCACTAGCACTTTTTGTCCGCAAATTTGGCAAGATGATGAAGAAGAAGAAGGGCTACCATACAAGAAAGAGAAGAGATCATTTCAAGAACAAGGAGCATGTGAGACTATGCTACAAGTGCAAGAGCCCCGATCATATTGTGGCGGATTGTCCCTACAATAGTGACAATGATGAGCATGACAAGAAGAACAAGAAGGAGAAGAAAGAAAAGAAAGAGAAGAAGATGGTCTTCAAGAAGAAGAAGAAGGGTGGATCCTATGTTGTGACATGGGATAGTGATGCCTCTTCGGATGATGATTCTAGTGATGATGACAAAGCATCCAAGAAGAAGGCGCTTGCAAGCATTGCTATCAACAAGCCATCACTCTTTGACACTCCTTCATGCTTCATGGCCAAGGGCCACAAGGTACAATATGATGAGAGTGAAAGTGAAAGTGAAAGTGAACATGAACATGATAGTGATAGTGATGATGAAAATGAATTCACTAATGAACAACTCATGGACATGTTAGAACAAGCCGATTCTCTCATTCAATCTAAAAATAAGAAGTGCAAAGAGTTGGCCAAGAAGTTAAAAGCTCTTGAGCAATCCTTTGATGAGCTCAATGCTAATCATGAGAGGCTAGTGGAAGCCCATGAGAAGCTTGGCAAGGCTCACACCAAGCTTGAGAAAGCTCACTCCTTGTTGTTAGAAGAGAACAAGGAAAAGGTTGTTGTATTATGTGATGTGGGCACAACATGTGACTTAATTAAAGAATCACCCAACCCACCTATTGTTGTTGCCACTGACTCTTCATGTAGGTCTTCATCCACCACCACCAACTCTACCTCTACTTCTAGTGTTAGTGTCACTTGTGATACCTCACTAAAGGTTGAGAATGAGACTCTCAAGAGAGAGGTGGATGAGCTCACTCACGCCCTAGGTAAGGCCTATGGTGGTGAGGCCCGCTTGCTAAAGTGCTTGGGTAGCCAAAGGTTTTCTCTCCACAAAGAGGGATTAGGCTATACCCCTAAGAAGGGTAAGAAAGCCTTTGCAACTCACAAGCCTAGCTTTGTGAAGAGCAATGGTCGGTATTGCAACAAATGCAAGCAAGTTGGGCACCTAGAGCTTAATTGCAACAAAATTAACAAGAACAAGAAAAATGCTAATGTACCTTACATTCCTTTTGATTCTTGTTATGTGCTTACCAAGGGTGAGAAGGGTGTGCATGCTAAGTTTGTTGGTACACCAATAGTGGGTCCAAAGAAGAAGGCCATTTGGGTACCAAAGAGCTTAGTCACTAACCTCCAAGGACCCAAACAAGTATGGGTACCTAAGAAACATTGATTTGAATTGTAGGTAAACTATAAAGCCGGAGGAAGGCATTGGGTGCTTGATAGTGGGTGCACACAACACATGACCGGTGATTCAAGAATGTTCAATTCAATCAATCCAAATGATGACAATGGTGTTGATAGTATCACATTTGGTGACAATGGCAAAGGCAAGGTCAAAGGGCTTGGTAAAATTGCTATATCCAATGACTTGAGCATTTCCAATGTGCTACTAGTAGAGAGCTTGAACTTCAACTTGCTATCCGTAGCTCAACTTTGTGATCTTGGTTTCAAATGCATATTTGGAGTTGATGATGTAGAGATCATAAGTGTAGATGGCTCTAACTTGATATTCAAAGGCTTTAGATATGAGAATCTATACTTGGTTGATTTTAATGCTAGTGAAGCTCAATTATCAACATGCTTGCTCACTAAATCTAGCATGGGTTGGTTATGGCATAGAAGGCTTGGTCATGTTGGAATGAAACAATTAAACAAGTTAGTCAAGCATGATCTTGTTATAGGCTTGAAAGATGTCACATTTGAGAAAGACAAGCTTTGTAGTGCATGTCAAGCCGGAAAGCAAGTTGGCAACACTCATCCAAAGAAAAGCATCATGAGTACATGCAAGGCATTTGAGTTGTTGCATATGGATTTATTTGGACCAACCACATACACAAGCATTGGTGGAAACAAATATGGATTTGTGATAGTGGATGATTTCACAAGATATACATGGGTATTCTTTCTTAGTGACAAGAGTGATGTTTTTGCAACCTTCAAATCATTTGTCAAGAGAGTACACAATGAGTTTGAAACAACCATCAAGAAAGTGAGAAGTGACAATGGAAGTGAATTCAAGAATACAAGAGTTGATGAGCTTTGTGATGAATTTGGCATTAGGCATCAATTCTCGGCCAAGTACACTCCACAATCAAATGGTCTTGTTGAGAGAAAGAATATAACCTTGATTGACATGGCAAGATCAATGTTGAGTGAGTACAATGTGAGTCATTCCTTTTGGGCTGAAGCAATCAACACGGCTTGCTACTATAGCAACCGACTCTATTGTCACCCAATGATGGAGAAGACACCATATGAGCTCTTGAATGGAAGAAAACCCAACATTGCATATTTTCAAGTTTTTGGTTGCAAATGCTACATATTGAAGAAAGGCACTAGATTGAGTAAATTTGAAAAAAAATGTGATGAAGGATTCTTGCTTGGTTACTCCACTACTAGCAAAGCTTATAGAGTTTGGAATTTGGCTAGTGGTACTCTTGAGGAGGTGCATGATGTTGAGTTTGATGAAACCAATGGCTCTCAAGAGGAAGATGAGAATCTAGATGATGTGAGAGGCACTCAATTGACCGATGCAATGAAGAATATGGATGTTGGTGATTTAAGGCCTAGAGAGGTGATTGATGTTGAAGATGACAAAGATCAAGTGCTTCCCACCTCTAATGTGCAGGCTAGTGGTTCTCATGATCAAAATCAAGCTAGTACAAGTGGTACACAAGTGCAAGATCATCAAGCTAGTACATCATCTCATGATCAACCAAGTGCAAGCAATCAAGTGCAAATACTCCAACCAACAAATATTGCAAGAGATCATCCATTGGATCATATCATAGGTGACATTCAAAGAGGAGTGCAAACTAGATCAAGATTAGCATCATTTTGTGAGCATTTCTCCTTTGTGTCTCACATTGAGCCAAAGAAGATTGATGAAGCATTGAGAGATGTTGATTGGGTTAATGCTATGCATGAAGAGCTGAACAATTTCAAGAGAAATCAAGTATGGGAATTAGTTGAGAGGCCTAGTGATCACAATGTTATTGATACTAGATGGGTCTTTCGCAACAAGCAAGATCAAGATGGGATAGTTGTAAGGAACAAAGCAAGATTGGTAGCACAAGGCTATACTCAAGTTGAAGGTCTTGACTTTGGTGAAACATATGCCCCGGTTGCAAGATTGGAAGCAATTAGGATCTTGTTAGCCTATGCTTGTGCTCATAACATCAAGTTATATCAAATGGATGTGAAAAGTGCATTTCTCAATGGCTATATCAATGAAGAAGTCTATGTTGAGCAACCTCCCGGTTTTGAAGATAACAAGAAACCCAACCATGTTTACAAGCTAAGAAAGGTATTGTATGGTTTGAAGCAAGCACCTAGAGCATGGTATGAGAGATTGAGAGATTTCTTACTCTCTAAAGGTTTCAAAATGGGCAAGGTTGACACCACTCTCTTCACCAAGAAGATTGGCAAGGACTTGTTTGTGTTGCAAATATATGTTGATGATATCATATTTGGATCAACCAACCAAGAATTTTGTGAGGAGTTTGGAAACATGATGGCTAATGAATTTGAGATGTCAATGATTGGAGAGCTTAGTTACTTCCTTGGTCTTCAAATCAAGCAATTGAAGAATGGCACATTTGTGAGTCAAGGCAAGTACATAAAAGACATGCTCAAGAAGTTTGGAATGGATGATGCAAAGTCAATAAGCACTCCAATGGGAACAAATGGAAGCCTAGATAGTGACACAAGTGAAAATATGGTGGATCAAAAGTTGTATCGGTCTATGATTGGAAGCCTACTCTATGTGACCGCATCAAGACCGGATGTCATTTTTAGTGTATGCATGTGTGCAAGATTTCAAGCCTCACCAAGAGAAAGTCATTTGAAAGCAACAAAGAGAATATTGAGGTACTTGAAGCATACACAAAATGTTGGTTTGTGGTATCCCAAAGGTGCAAAATTTGAACTTGTTGGATATTCCGACTCGGACTATGTGGGATGCAAAGTTGAAAGAAGAAGCACATCGGGGACATGTCAATTGTTGGGAAGATCACTTGTCTTATGGTCATCCAAGAAGCAAAATAGTGTTGCACTATCAACCGCCGAAGCGGAGTACATTGCGGCCGGTAGTTGTTGTGCACACATCCTATGGATGAAGGCAACTTTGAAGGATTTTGGAATCAACTTCAAGCAAGTGCCATTGCTATGTGACAATGAAAGTGCCGTGAAGCTCACCAATAATCCGGTTCAACATTCAAGAACAAAGCATATAGATGTCCGCCATCATTTCATAAGAGATCACCAACAAAAAGGGGACATTTGCATTGAGAGTATAGGCACCGATGATCAACTTGCCGATATATTCACCAAGCCACTTGATGAGAAGAGGTTTTGCAAGCTAAGAAATGAATTGAACATACTTGACTTCTCAAATATGTGTTGATGCACCCCACTTATATGACATGCCTCTCCTTCGAGCAAAGCAAGGTAAAATTGTTTGACATGTCATTCATCCTATGGTAAGGATTTGATTAGTGCATCTAGTCATTCCTTTACATGTCATAGGCTCATTCATGAAAATCAAATGAATTTTATGCTTATATGGTACCACTATTGCTTCTATGTTTGACTTGATCTAGTGGTAGCATATGACATGTTTTTGGGCTTGCAATCCTAGTGTTTGATCTAGAATATGAGCTATAAGTGTTTAACTCAACATGGTACAAGATAACCCTCATTTGGAGGCGTGAAGAAGCTTGTCCTTGGATCAAACCGAGTTAAATATCTTAGGCAAGTAATCTAGATTGGACCAATTTGGGAAAATGATCTCACTTCACATGGTTTCACACTAACCTATCTAAAAATTTGAGCTCACCTTTTGTGGTCTTTGATGACAAAGGGGGAGAGAATTTCCCAAAGATTTAAGATAGGGGAGTAACATAATAAAAGAAGGGGATCAATTAAAATTTTGAAGCACACAAGTAGGGGGAGCAAGCTCATAAACTTGTATGTTGCATTTGAATGTGCATCACATATGTTTGCTTGCACTTGCATTAGCTTTAGAAGCTTTCTCTCTAATGCCTTGCTTGTGTGGTGTATGCTAGTTGTAGGTCTGATTGATGAAATGAAGAACTAGCATGCATAGGTAGTGTAACTAGACTTTTAGTTATCTCACAAGTGATACTAGAACCATGTTTATAATGTTGATCTCACGGGGTGTTCTAGTTTTGTGAATGTCTAGTTACTATTGGTGCTAAGGATGGTGTACATTGGCAACTCCGATTGGTATCACGCTTCAAAGGTCCATTCTTTACACCTTAGCATCATTTGGTAGAAGTTGACTCCTATATTTCCTATTCAAGCATATGTGCAAGCTTTCAAATCCAAACTCTTAGCACATATGTAGGGGGAGCAATTCCTACCAATTTGGGTTTATGAAACTTGTCCATAACCTTTGCACATGGTAAAATGCTTGGACAAGCTACATGAATCCAAGAAAGTTTTATTGAAAATCTTTGTAAAAAGGGTTGTCATCAATTACCAAAAAGGGGGAGATTGAAAGCCCTAGTTTGGTTTTGGATAATTGATGAAACCCTTGTACTAACCTCTATACTAAGTGTGTGTAGACTTAATGAGGTTGGTACATGCCAAGTGATGGAGCAAGTGATGATCATGATGATGATGACCACAAGATGATCAAGTGCTCAACTTGGAAAAGAAGAAAGAGAAAAACAAAACCCTATGGAGATCAAGGCAAAGGTATTGCTTAGGGTTTTGGCTTTGGTGATCAAGACACCATAGAGGGTGTGATCACATTTAGGATAGATAGCCGTACTATAAAGAGGGGAATTCTTTGGCCAAGCGGTTATCGAGTGCCACTAGGTGTCATTGTTCTTGTGCATGCATTTAGAACCTAGTGAGCTAACTTAACTCCTTCGAAGAAAATGTTTGTGAAAATGCTAACACACGTGCACACTTGTTGGTTTACACGTTGTGGTGTTGGCACACTTTGAGAAGGAGGTGGAGTTTGAAGGGTAGAGAGAGGATGGGTTCCTCTCTCCCTCCCGCCGAGCTTGCGAAAATGAAGTGCATATTTTTCTGTTGCGAAGGTGGGAAATTTGGAGAAGTCGTGGGAGTGTTTCTCGCTGAGAAAACACTCACCGGACGCTGGCTTCTGGAGCACCGGACGCTGCGTCTGAGCGTCCGGTGCAGACAGTGCCTGGCTCAGCTACGGTAAGGCACCGGACGACAGGCACCGGACGCAGGCCTGTGCGTCCGGTGGTTAGCGTCCGGTGTGCGGGCGTTTTGCGACCCTCTCTGCGCATGAGTCCGGTGAGCACCGGACGCGTTCGGTGTGGACTAGCTTAGCGTCCGGTGACCCTGACGTTTTGCAACCCTCTCTGCGCATGAGTCCGGTGAGCACCGGACGCGTCCGGTGTGGACTTGCAGAGCGTCCGGTGCACTGCAGGTGACCGTTAGATTCTGACACGAGAGTTTCAAAAGGCGACACCTGGCTGACGTTGGAGCACCGGACGCTGAGTCTGAGCGTCTGGTGCCCCATTAAGAGCGTCCGGTGACCCCGCAGTTTGCCCAGTAAAAGAGCCAACGGCTCTATTTGTTTGAGGGGTCTATAAATACGCGTTTGGCCGGCTTAGGGCTCACTCTCTTGGCATTCTTGACTACTAGACATCTTTGTGAGCCTAAGCAAACACCTCCCACTCATCTCCTTCATAGATTATACATCTTTGTGAGATTGGGAGTGATTCCAAGTGCATTTGCTTGAGTGATTGCATCTAGTGGCACTTGGGGATCGATTTGGTTGCGGTTTTCTTGTTACTCTTGGTGGTTGCCGCCACCTAGACGGCTTGGAGCAGCGGAGGAGGATTGGCACGAGTTGGTGATTGTTCGTGGCCATCTCCCGGTGATTGTGAGGTGTCTTGTACCTTCCCCGGCGGAGAGCCGAAAGGTAACTCTAGTGGATTGCTCGTGTCATTGAGTTACCTCACTTGTGGGTAGGTTCTTGTGGTGTCCTACTGAGGACGAGGTTCGTGCTACACCTCTTAGCCACCGAACCACCAAGTGTTGGTCAACACAACGGGGACGTAGCGTGTCGGCAAGCACGTGAACCTCGGGAGAAAAATTGTGGGTCTCCATTGTGATTGTTCATTGGATTTCTCCCGGTGATTGGACTTCATATTATTGATTGGTTCATCCCCTCTACGCGGCGGTATAAAGTTCAAACCATCTCTTTTACATTCTCGCAAACTAGAGTAGCTTACTTACTTGTATAGAAACTTTAGGTAGCTTTCTAGTGTAAGTAGTGACATAGCTCTTGTGTGCCTAGTGATTATATCAACTAGAATTGTTGGATAGGTGGCTTGCAAACACCCCATTAGAGCTAGAGCAAAAAGCTTCGCTTTGTTTTTTTTTTCTAACCTCTTGCTCTAGTGAGTTTGTAGAATTTTTAAATAGGCTATTCACCCCCCTCTAGCCATATTAGGACCTTTCAACCGAGCTATGGATGTACTTTGAAACATGGCTCTTCGATATATATGACCATGATCTAGACTTTGTATTATCTATGGAATCCGATGATCGGTCTGGAACCTATTATTAATGGAAGGTATCTTTTCCTTTTTAAAAAAAGTTCCAACTTCCCTTGACTCAATGCAACTGACAGCGTATGTGGTGTGCCTGACTCCATCCATGTCGGCAAGGCACGAGCCAGGAGCGACCGACGAGCACGAGCTATTATTGAGCCATCAAATGGTTAAGACTTGGGGCGAAGGTGGCAGCTCATAGCTCTGTTCAGTAGCTACGGAGCAGAGTGTGCAGCCGGAGCATCAGCACAAGCGTTGGGGCAGGACGGGGCGCGAGCTCGGCGGCTGCCAGTCGGCTGCGGCAAGTAGGCTAGCGCCTAATAGCAATGCAGCCCACAGGGCTCCAGTCTTCGCCCAAGGTGCCTGGGCGCCTAGGTGTATATATGTCCAACGGGTCAAGCCGGGTCGGACGACCAGACGTCGTGTCGTGTCGTGACGTGCCGCAGGTCGTCGAGCCATTATGGGTCACCGTGACTAGCAGGTCGTGCCTCTGCGGGCTTTGTGCCTGGCCTTCGGCCCAAGGCACGGCTAGTGGGCCAGTTTTTGTGCTGTGCCAGCCCCGTTAAGCATGCCGTGTCGTACCGGCCCATGGCCCATCAAGTCGATAATAACTCATTTCTATCAATATTTTCACCAAATGCTAAAATATTTCATCATTTTCATGAGTATGACAATTAATAACACATATATACTGAAAGGATCAAGATGCCCAAGAGGGAGGTAAATTGGGCTTCTCTAAAATTTAAGCAACCTATAAGCTCCAATTCAACCCCTTGTGCTTAAGTGTGTTCTAGAGAGCTACCGGATAAAAGTTTTGCAACGTAGTTCCAATCCTATTCTAGCATGGAAATTCTAGGAATGTAAAGTACTCAAAGTAAATGCTAGAATATAAAGATGAGAGCAAAAAGAACGCGGCGATGTTTTGCCGAGGTATCAGAGAGCCGCCACTCTCCACTAGTCCTCGTTGGAGCACTCGTGCAAGGACCTTGCTCCCCCTTGGTCCGCGCAAGGACCAAGTGCTCTCTATGGGATGATTATTCGACACTCCATCGCGGTGAATCGCCCAAACCGCTCACAAGCTTGACACGAGCCACCCACAAGAACTCCGGACGGTCTTCGTGCCTCCAATCACCACCGAACCGTCTAGGTGATGGCGATCACCAAGAGTAACAAGCAAAGAACTCTCACTTGACTCAAACAAGGCTCTAGAGAGTGGTGGATGCACACTTGAACTCTTGGAACTCACTAGAGAAGGATTCACTCAAGAAATCTCTCAATTCTTAATCCACTCTAGGCTCTTGCTTCTCTCTTGCACCACAAGGTGTTTCTCAGCTGATCAAATGGGAAAGCGACCTCCCATGGATGAGGTGGAGGAGTATAAATACTCTCCATCAAGTCGAAGGGTCGGCCACCCGAATTCCTCAGAAAACGGGAGCACCGGACGCGCTCCGCAGAGCGTTCGGTGCCCCATTAACGGCTAGTTGTACTTGCACCTACCACACACCGGATGCACCAAAAGTGGGTCGGTGACTCACCCAGACGGTGTTCGGTGAGAGGGCAAGATGGAACCCTCTCTGGGTACGGGACCAAATGCACCACAGTGGGTCCGGTGCGTCCGTCCGGTGAGAGGTCAAACTGCAGACCTCCTGGGTACGGGACCGGACACACCCCGATGAGTCCGGTGCGTGCGTTTGATGCCTAACCCTAGGCACTTGGACGCGCTGACCCAAGTCAGCAGTCACCGGACGCGCTCATAGAGAGTCTGGTGCCTGCATCCGGTGCTGTCTCAGCACCTAAACTTCGTTCGAATCACGAACTTTACAAAACGAAGTTTGGTTCTCTCAATCTAAGGACTCTCTCAGAGTTGCCTAGTGCTAGGTTTACCAAGTGTGCGCCACACCTAAACCTAAAGCCTTGCCTAGGTCAAGCTACCCACTCAATGCCCCCCTTAATAGTACGGTCAAAGGAAAAACAAAGTCCTAAACTACTCTAAGTGCCCTTTAACACCATATGGCACCTAGACTTAGTCTAGTCTTGACGATGTCCAACCATCCTTTGAAAACTGAAATGATTTCCACCATTAAGTCGACATGAACGTCCTAGTCCATTGACCACCATTACTATGACCTAACACAAATGACTTTGCCTCTACAAAACACACGTTAGTCATAGTAATGAACATTGTCATTAATCACCGAAACTCATCAGGGGGCTAGATGCTTTCATATACAAGTCACAACTACACCAATAATTTATTTTCACTGGGCCGCTACTAGGCCATGTTGGGTATTTTAAACGCAAACAGAAAAATCCGCAAGCGCACGGATACCGATGTAGCTTTCACCCAGGAGTATTCCGGAGTATCGATTTTCCACAGGGAACGTGAGTGTACTAATTAAGATTCAAGATCGTCTAAGGATAACTATATAATTATTTTTGGTGGGAAGAGAGGAAGTTTCCTGAGAGTTCTCTTAGTTGATCTAAGAATCAAGAATTACTTCAAGATTATCTATTTCGGGACATCAGAACACTAACCACAGAAAGAGATGAGAAGGAGGCTAGGAAGCTCTAACTACGGTCCTACAAACACCGATCCGAACGAGGTGGAATACGTCGACCGTTAGGGCTGCCCCTACCCTAGGGCTACCACAACAATCCGCGGGATTGGGTGCAATTCTAGGTAATTGCAAGACTAAACACCACGTCTAATCTATTAATTACTACTCTAGCATTATAAAGACTAGAGCACTTGATGCAAGCTGGAATCCAATAAATAACTTGAAAGTAAATAAAAGTAATAAAGAACTCAGGAATTATGAATTGAAGAACTTGGAGAACGATGAAGGACGAACCGGTTGCTGCAAAGGTACAGATCTGGCTCCTCCTCCGCTCTCCTCTTCTCTCTCCCTATTTTCTAGATTACAACTAGAACTAACTAGAACTAGAACTAGAGGAACTAGAACTAGAACTAGAGGAACTAGAACTAGAAAGGGATCCTCTCTACTTGGATGAAGAATTGAAACCCTAGCTTTGATTCTGTAGAAGAGGTATGATCTCCAGGGGCCAGGGGGTCTTGCTTATATAGTCTTTTCAGATGAATCGGGGCCGTCGGATCAAACCGACATTAATCGCACAGTTTTCCTTGATCCTTTAGGTCGGTGGAGCGTGATCCGCGAAACGGGTCCGAATTGGACACTGAAGGTGGGCGGGCGCCCAAAGGAGTAGGGCGGGCGCCCTGTCCGTGAGCCCTCTCGGCTTCCCATTCATTCCCGTGGCTTCTGGAGTCTTCTAGATGATAGAAAATTGCGCGGCACGTTAATATCTCTATGTAAACCCGACGTGTGGGCCTTTCTTCCATATTTCCTAATAACCCCCTGCAGAAATAGACAAACACCAAAACTCGTGGAATTCTGTCCGATAAAACCTTAAGTCTGGGTATTGGTTGCATTTGGATCCTTTTCCATGATTAGTTGACGGTTAAATATGAGCATTAAGGACCGTCAACAGGCCAACCATTAGAACGGACCGTGCCCGTGCCGTGCCACGTGCTTGGGTGGCAACCCAGGCATGGCCTAGTCCCTCGGGCTGTGTCATGCTCGGGCCAGGCCAAATCGCGGGACCATGGGTCGAGCCACCGGGCCGTGGGCTGTATGGCCACCGCATAGCCACATGGGCGTACCGTGGAGCACCATTTTTGGAGAAATATTAAATGTCCTGAGCTTTGTAATTTCAAAGCTAGAATGTTTCAGATACAATATGTTTTTAGTTTTATAGAGCTTTAGGATAGTTCATACTCAACATGTTTTTGGTTTTTCATAGCTAGAATAATCAGTTTCTGAGTTATGCTCATTGCTTGCTGTTTGAAAACAAATCAAAATCGATCAATCGGTGATACTTTATTACTAGTTTTGGAATGAAGATATATGCATAAACTAAACAAAGACTGCAATGATTTAATAAAGTTATAAATAACTATAGTGGCCCAAGTTGAAGCTTCTACTCGTAGCTGACAGGGTTGTGATACGCAACTCATCGAAATGCCAGGCAAAAAAGTCCCTTTAGTGCACTTTGGCTTGTCCTTTTTTCTATTTACTTTCTAATTCGAGCACTTAATTATGTCTCAATTACTCTAAAGTCATGCATTTTCACTGAAAAATATGGTATAATATGTATTAATAGTAGTTGCTACAGTAGAAAACCGTATAGATGGCCTAGGCACATAGATGTTGGCCTTAGTATTGCAACAAGCGTAGCCATACCTTCGCTACGCATTGAAGTTGAACCCCTGTTTTTTATCCTAGATCCACCATTGATAGCAAGTGTAGAGGAGCGATGATGTTGTTAAAGACGTTGGTACAGACTGGCCGATGTAACCATTGATAAGGATGACGATACGCGACATCGTTTGATTTGAATGGAAGATGAGTCATTGTGAAGATTCACACAAAGGCGCTTCTAAAAAACTTTATTTACCCTCTTGATTGCAAGGGTGAGTGATGCTAAAGACCTACGTTTGTAAAGCTTTTCATTTTATGCAACCAACTTTCTTCCAATGATAGGACACGTGACCAAATTTAAGATTAACATAGAGCTACCACATTGTATCGCACTTATGGTCTTAATGGATAATTTCTATAGAATATTTTTTTATTTAATCATATTTATTCTCTCTCCATTTTCAGGCAATCATATCACTTTATGTCTTAGATCCAATTTCGTGTAGACATGGTTTTTAACATAGAGCCGGTTTCTATGATTTTGCTCTTTTTTTTAATAACTACCTTACCACATCAGTAAAATGCTTAGGTGACATTACAATTAATATCTATAGAAATTATGATGGTTTTTATATTGAGAGTTTCCTAACTGGATTTTGCCAGATAAATTAATACCATTACTAAAGCTCCGAAAGCACCGAAAATCTGAATACATAATGTTTCTACGGCAATCTCGAACCTTGCCAAAAGCTGCGTGAGGGAGGCAACTGGTAGTGTTTGCTTCAGCTTTTCTAAACCATTATTTTATGTAGTACAATTTTCGTAACATTTTAGACCTTATTTTTAGCTTTCAGCTTTTAACTTTTTGAAATGGATAGAGATAAAGAGATATTTTAGAGATGTTTTAAGGAAAATAAAGAGACACGGATAGATTTTACAATTATTTTAATAACAAAAGTGTACAGCTTTTTAGAACACATTGTTTACAAGCTTGTTTATAGCTAGAGTAGTTCTTTCACGGCCTACGAGGTTTTGTTTAGTTCTCGAAAATTTTTAAATTTAGCTACTGTGATACTTTTATTTTTATTTAATAATTATTATTTAATTATAGACTAATTAGGTTCAAAAGATTCGTCTCGTAAATTATAGATAAATTATATAATTAATTAGTTTTTATCTACATTTAATGTTCCATATATATACTGTAAGATTTAATAAGATGAAAAATCTTTAAAAAAATGGGTACTAAACGAGGCTTGAACCAAACAGACCAGAGAAGGGTGTGCAAAAGTGAGGTACATGACCTCAAACTATCTAAGGTAGAATACTTTATTCTTCAAACTACAAAACCGGATATTCTACCTCTAAACTTTCAAAATGGTCAAATAACCCTCTCGAGTGATTTTAGAGGGTGGTTTTGTCTTTGTCTTTTTTATTTATTTTCGCTAAATCTTTACAAAATTATAATAAATCACAAAAAAATCATAAAATAAAAATTCAATTTGTTAGACTCTTGATGAGTAGATCTATACAGTGAATATATAATATGATATACTTTAGTACAAAGTTTTTGCTGAAGCTTTAAATCTATGTTTTCCTGTAATTAATTCGAATAATTCGTATATATAGTTCCTATGGTCCAATTATGGTAAAATTTTTATGGTGTGCTCAATATTGTATACTTGAACTATGGTAAAAATTTCATACTTATTAGATCATGTATAACTTAGTTATAGATAAAGCATAGATTTAACAAGAATAAAACTAAATAAATCTATAACTAAGTTATACTGGGTCCAATGAGTACAAAACTTTTATCATAGTTCAAGCATATAATAATGAGCCCACCATAAAAATTTTACCACAAAATACATATATGAACTATTTTTATTAATTATAGAAAAACATAGATTTAAAGCTACAATAAAAACTTTGTCCTAAAGTATACCATATTAGAGCATCTCCAAAGGCTTTGGCAAATTGACTTGACATTTGTTGTTATTTGCAAACTCCCATAACAAAATGCAAAGGATAAAAATAGGTCATCTCCAAGGGAATTGACATTTGGACTTGACAAATGATAAAAATGGAAGGTCTCCAGGCGCGCGCTCTTTCCTCGCGCGTGACTTTGCTCGCGTGATTGGGTTTGCAAAGCCATCCACAACTTGGCATTTTTGCCAAGTTTCCCAAATTGCAAACTCCAAATGCAAAACCGTTGGATACCTCTTTTGGAGCTTTTTGGCAAATTACTCAAATGCAAACCTCAAATGCAAAACCCTTGGAGATGCTCTTATATATTCGTTGTGTAGATGTACTCATGAGGAGTCCAACAAAATTGAATTTTTCATTTGATTTTCTTGTGATTTATTATGATTTTTTAAAGATTCAACGAAAATAAATAAAAAAAGAAAAAGACAAAAGCACTCTTTAAAACCACTTTAAGGAGTTATTTGATCGGTTTTGAAAGTTTAGGATATCCGGTTTTATAGTTTAATAGATAAGTATTCCATTCTCCATTCGAGATATAGGCCTTGTTTAGTTTCGAAAAGATTTCAGATTTTGGTACTATAGCATTTTTGTTTGTTTGTGGTAAATATTGTCCAATCATAAACTAATTAGGCTTAAAAAATTCGTCTCGTAAATTACAGACAAACTGCGTAATTAGTTTTTGTTTTCTTTTATATTTAATACTTTATAAATGTGCCACAAGATTTAATGTGACGGAGAATCTTGAAAAGTTTTTGGATTTCAGGATGAACTAAACAAGCTGAGGGTTTATGAAGAGGAAGACCCTGCGGGCTGCGGTCAACCGATTCCAAGGGCCGGCCGACGTGACGGGACGAGATACCGTCGGCCTTCCTGCTTTGGCTTTGGCCTTGTCTCGGCGACTCGCTCTCGCTCCATTCCATGACGCTGCGCTGCAGCAGCAGCAGCAGCGCGCGATTAAAAAAAAAAAGGTCGAAGCCGCAGCGCCGGCAGCGACCAACCCCACCAAATTCCGAACCCAGCTCAACCCCGCGCCCACTCCGTCCGGCGCCGCGGCTGCGAGCTTGAAGTCGTCACCGCCACCGCCACCGCCGCCGAGGCGAACTTGTAGCTGCCTCCGCCGCCGCCGCGGCGAGCAGGAAGCCGTCCCCGCTCCGCTGACTGAACCGGCCCCCGCCGTCCCCCCTGAGGAGAGAGAGAGAGAGGTTTGCTTCCTCCTGCTGCGCCGCTCCCGTTTTGAATTCGATCCAGTTCGTTTCGCTCTTCGGTTGCCTCGGGCCTCGGCGGTGGGTCCTAGCTAGCTCGGTCGTTGTTCCTGCGATTCGCCTTCGTTTTGATTACGTTGTTGCTTTGATCCGCCTCTGGGGAGTCGTGGAATCACGACGCTGTACGCGTTGCGTGAGGTTGGGGATCGTAATGGTAGCCTAGCGTAGTCGCTCAAGCCTCGGTGTAGTTCAGGAGCAACTGCTGCTGCTCCGTTGTTGCCGTTCCACCGGAGATCGTGTTGGCATCGATCACAAGTCGGACATTATCTGCAATCTGTGCTTGTTTACCTCCAATTCTAATTTCATGGACCGTAGATTTGCTCATAGCTTCATGCTATGCCAAGACCTCCAGGATGGACTGGACTGCTAGCTTGAGACTAAACAAATGAGTTAGGGATCTGAAATGGTTAGGCATAGTCACATGATTGAGGTTGATGCACATGGCTGAGTGCCAATAAACTTGTTCTCAGGACTGATGCGCTGGCTCGGTAGTTTATAATTTATCTTCACCCCAGGAAGTTTCTCTATTGGAACTTTAGCATACATGAGGATCAGAATCTCAAATCGCCACCTGATAATATTCATTCAATACTCAATAGTATGATAATCTAGTTAACTAGTTTACTAATCTAGTTTATCCATTCTGTTGGAACATGAACAAAGTCAAAGGGATCACCCTCACTTATAAATCAAATCCAGTACTTAGTTCATGTTCCATTTCAGTGATCTCTCAGTTGTGTTTTAGAAGTCTAGTTCATTAGATGCTCTGTATGCCATGGTGCGCTATTTGAAGTGAATAACTAATCACTTTCCTGTGGTAATTTCAGATTCATGAGAAACTCACATCTGGCACTAATATTCTAATTCAATAATTTGCTATGAGCTCCAATCTGTTGGAACAAGATCAAAGCCAAAGGAATTATCCTTCACCTAAAATTCAGATCTTAGTTAGTTCATGTTCCATTTGATTAATCTGTTGTTTATGTTTCCAACATCCAGCTTATTATGTGGATACCTTGTTCATAAGTTCAATGTGTACTGCAAATGATCCAATTCATTCGAAGTGATGCTTAACGATTTTCCGTGATTATTTCAGATTCATGAGGGGATCAAGAATGAATCCAGGTGACCGTAGAACACGGAGCACGATGACAATAGTAATTGTGATGGGTTTATCCTGCTTCTTTTACATACTAGGTGCTTGGCAGAAAAGTGGGACAGGAAGGGGTGATAGTATAGCTCTGAGGGTTAACCAAGAAACTGACTGTACAATCTTGCCAAATTTGCACTTTGAGACCCACCATACCATAAGTGGCACTAATCCATTGATCATGTCCAATAAAATGATTGAGCCATGCCACATCCGATACAGTGACTATACTCCTTGTCAAGACCAGGACCGAGCAATGACCTTTCCTAGAGAAAATATGACATACAGAGAAAGGCATTGTCCTGTAGAGAATGAGAAACTGCATTGTCTAATTCCAGCACCAAAAGGATATGTCACCCCTTTCTCTTGGCCCAAGAGCCGTGACTATGTTCCATATGCAAATGCTCCGTATAAGAGTCTCATTGTTGAGAAAGCTGTTCAGAATTGGATCCAATATCAGGGAGATGTGTTCAAATTTCCTGGAGGAGGAACGATGTTTCCCAATGGAGCAAATGCTTACCTTGATGAACTTGCATCTGTCATCCCACTCGCTGATGGCACCATTAGAACTGCACTTGATACTGGATGTGGGGTATGCTCTCTCACCAGATCTTGTTATATTTTACTCCCTTTAAGATGTGTCTTATATACTTCATACTTTATAGTTCCAAGGCATTTAGGTGTTGGTCTTCTTAGTAAAATTTATTTCTTGTAAACTAACCTTAATTACTTGATCCCCTCCATAGCTGGGAGTAACATTTCTGATCACGTACAGGTTGCAAGCTTCGGAGCTTACCTAATGGACAGAAATATATTAACCATGTCATTTGCACCCAGAGATTCACACGAAGCTCAGGTTCAATTTGCTTTGGAGCGAGGTGTTCCTGCAGTAATTGGAGTACTTGGAACTATAAAGCTCCCATACCCCTCTAGATCTTTTGATATGGCTCATTGTTCACGCTGTTTAATCCCATGGGAGTCAAATGGTGAGCAGTAAAAACTATTCATATTCATAGGAGTCCAATACCTGAGTCTGAGTCAACCTTTACCTTTATATAGGTAAATATGCAATGACTAATGAGCTATATTATTTTTCTTCTTGCAGGCGGTATGTACATGATGGAAGTAGATCGGGTTCTGAGGCCTGGGGGTTATTGGATACTTTCTGGACCTCCCATCAATTGGAAGAAATACTACCAATCATGGAAAAGGTCTAAACAGGATGCAGAGGAAGATCAACATATAATTGAAAACATTGCTGAAATGCTTTGCTGGGATAAAATCTATGAGAAGGATGATATTGCTATTTGGCAGAAACAACGGAATTCATATTCATGTCACCAAAAGGATGGTCATGCTAGCAAGATGTGCAAAGTTCAAGATGCAGATGATGTCTGGTATGTCTTATGTTTATACAAAGTTATGAACTCAAGCTTTATTTTCTTGATCCTATTTCCATGTGAACTTGACTAAACCATAATCACTCACAGCAACAAAATCCTCATAAGAGAATTCATATATAAATTGTAAAACAGTTTGTCTTACACACTGGAAAAATATAGGATCAAGAATTGATTGCCTTGTGTAGGGTAGTGTAAGTTGAGATAGTGATTGCAGAAATTACTACTGATTCACAATGGAAGAAACATGTGCTTTTCTGTCAATCACTTGTAGCTTGGGCAATCTGCTCTGTTTTTATCTTCTAATTACATCAGTTTTAATTTGTGTTTATTTTTGGTTCATAATTTAGGTATAAGAAAATGGAATCTTGTGTAACACCTCCTGTAGAGGCAGCACAGCTAAAGAAGTTTCCAGATAGACTATCGGCCATTCCTCCCAGAATTCTGGAGGGTCAGGTCCCAGGCATCACAGAAGAAGTCTATGAGGAGGATAATAAGTTGTGGAAGAAGCATGTCAATACTTATAAGAGGGTGAACAAGCTGATTGGTTCTTCAAGGTACAGGAATATTATGGACATGAATGCAGGCCTCGGAAGTTTTGCTGCAACTCTTCATTCTCCCATGTCCTGGGTAATGAACGTTGTGCCCTCTATATCAGAAAGGAACACTCTCGGTATCATCTATGATCGAGGTCTGATTGGTATATACCATGATTGGTGAGTCTTATGCTTCTGGCATTCACTGTCAAATGAGATGCTGATGTGTGGGAACTGATCTTGTGTTTTCTGCGACTTTGCACTATTGGCAGGTGCGAAGCCTTCTCAACATACCCTAGGACATATGACCTGATACATGGCAATGGCATCTTCAGTTTATATCAGAACAAGTAAGTGTTATCTGTTCTTTCTCCTGTGTTTGTAATGCAAAGGCAAATCATATCTTTTGTTAATATGTTTGTGTCAAAATCGGTAGGTGTGATGCAGAAGACATTCTTCTGGAGATGGATAGGATTTTACGGCCAGAGGGTGCAGTCATACTGCGGGACAGTGCTGATGTACTGAACAAGGTTAGAAGTATGGTGGCAGGAATGCGGTGGAAGTCCAAGTTACTTGATCATGAGGATGGCCCGCACGTTCCTGAGAAGATTCTGATTTCAGTGAAAGAGTATTGGGTTGGCAGCGAAGAACAGAACAGCTGATAGGTACAGAACCATGGCTATACTGGAAGCTAGCCTCTTTCCCTGATGCGATCCCCTGATTCTGTTTTGTCGGTTAATAGATTTTGTTCATACTTCATAGGTACAGTACTAAAGGCCCATAGACGACAGGGACATCCTCGATTTTTGCTGTGCATATATAGTAATCAGAGCGCTAAGTGAAATGTTGGCGATTTGCCAAGACCATATTGTAGGTAAATGTTCATTTTAAAAAATGTAGGTACGAGACAATTAATTATACAAATGCACGCAAGAAGATTTTTGCGACTTTGTCTATGAACGTTATCTGTTGATAATGCATGAGATTTATTTATAGTGTATTTCTGCTTGAGCTGATAAGAGGCCACAAGTATTGAATTCTGCTTGAGCAGAGGCCAGAAGGTATGTCTTGGACTCTTGGTTGCCCTGTCCCGCTGGCCGCTGTGAGTGCACATCTTGAAACTGCCTCTTGAAAGCCTAAAATTCTGTGGGGCTTCAGTTGTGGCTTGAGCCTCTGCCAAATCAAACAGTTTCGTGAGAATGTCGGAGCTGTTGTTTTTCTAGCTTTTTAGGTGAAGCCAGTGAGAATGACCCTAGGCTGCTAGGTGCATGCTTATTTTGGGAGCTTTTTACATGCCATTATGAAAGATTGACCAAACCAGAAAGATTGACCAAACCAGAAGGCCATTAAAAAGTTGTTTCGCATCGCTGTGCCCAACTTCATCTTCGGCTATACCCGTCTGTCATTCCGTCTCCATTCCGTTCGTCTTCCGTTTAAGGGGTTTGACACGTGGGTCCCGGATAGCACAATGTCCTTTTTGCCCTTCCAGACACGGGAGATAGAGAAGCGAGGGCTTCTTGACCGGTGTTGACCGTTCCCCACTCTCAGTCTCCTCATTCTGAAATCTCTTAGACTGACAAGACATGAAAAAAAATCGAAACTCGCGACAGAAACGAGAGCCCAACCTCGAGCCCAATCACACCGAAGGACACCTGCAAATGACGGCAGATTCAGCATTTGATTGCTCGGGTGACAACCGCCAAGGCGCCGCAACCATATTCCAAGGCCTTGTTTAGTTGCCAGAAAATTTTGCAAAATTTTTCAGATTCTCCGTCACATCGAATCTTTAGACGCATGCATTGAGTATTAAATATAGACGAAAATAATAACTAATTACACAGTTTGGTCGAAATTGACGAGACGAATCTTTTGAGTCTAATTAGTCTATGATTGGACAATATTTGTCAAATACAAACGAAAGTGCTACAATGTCGATTTTGCAAAATTTTTTGGAACTAAACAAGGCCCAAGAAGCAAGCAAGAAATAGCCAAGGCTGCCCACCTTGGCGAGGGAGAACTTGTCGTCTGGGACGACAGCCTTGCCGGCCGCGGAGGCAGGCACGGCGGGCGGAGAGGACGACTCCGCCGCGCGGACCGGTGCAACGGCGAGCCCTGGCTGCCAGGACGTAAGGGATAGGGACACATGGCTTGTCCGGCGGCGAGGGGAGGCTGGCGCCGGAAGCACGGCGAGCGCTCGGACCACGTGCGCCACGAACTGCAGAGACATCTCTCCCCCGTGCTCTTTCTCCACCGTGTGTCAACAGCAGTAGCGAGTGTTCTTTTTTTTATTTTTTCTCCTCGGCATCCCGGCATTCCAGCAGCTGTCCGGGATGAACTCCATCCTCTTCTACTCGCCCGTCATCTTCCAGAGCCTTGGGTTCGGATCTCCGGCTGCGCTCTACTCATCTATCAGCACATGAGCTGAGCAAGGGCATGAGCAAGGTGCTGGTGGTGGCCATCAGCCTCTTCGTGGTGGCCTACGGCTGGTCGTGGGGGCCCCTAGGATGGCTGGTGCCGAGCGAGCTGTTCCCGCTGGAGATGCGGTCGGCGGGGCAGAGCGTGGTGGTGTGCGTCAACCTCTTGCCGCCGTGGCGTAGGGGCATTCAAATTTATTGTCAGGTCGTTTAACTGCCGTCAGGCTTCAAAATAAACAGAATGGCACACGGGTATAGCCGAAGATGAAGTTGGACACAACGGTGCGAAACAACTTTTTAGTGGTCTCCTGGTTTGGTCAATCTTTTATAATGACATACAGGTAAAAGGCTCTTGTTTTGGACCCAAGACCCATGCTTGTTTTGCAAAGAAACGTGGCAGTGGATCCTGCTACGAGTCTGTAGCTAGTCACGCCACCAGGATGGAATGACGAGGGTGACAATGACAACAATAGTGTCTCTCTCCAAAGAAATCTAATTAGTTCATGGTTAAATACTAATTACTATATTTACAAATATGTTATAATATCCGTTAAACTTTAGCACTTTCAATCAAACACCCCCCTAAGACTCAGGATTGAAAGGCAGAGCGGCAGAGTCCCCAACCGATGGGAGTTGTTACATTCAGTATGTTCCCCCTCAATTCCGGACATGCTCAGCGGATCAGCTCTGTTCGCTTTGAACTTATTATTACTGCTTTTCAGTCATGAAACAATATTTTTTTTACAATAAATCAGTATCAGCAGTATTTTTTTTCAGCCATGGAGATCTATGGTAATTCATCCGGCGACTTCATGGTGGCCAAAGAACCCCAAGAAGCATCAAACATTTTCAACTAATTTATCATATATAATCTGTTCACGAGGCTGAGGAATACACAGTTGACTCTGTCTTCGACACGATATCACAACTTTATATCCTTGACCAAAAAACCCTAAAGCTTGCGCTTCGACGTGCGCCCTACGGCCCTAGGGAAATCGCCCATACGAGGATCTCCATCGGGCAGCACAACTCGTAACTTGTTGCTGAACGAGTTGATAGGTCATGGGGTCCACTAGAGAGTCTTTTCTCCATCATTGATCAAGGTTTTCTCTCTTGCGTGGTTAGCCCTTGTTCGGTTAGTGAAAATTTTTAGTTTTGGGTATTCGTTTGTATTTGGTAATTATTGTCTAATCATGGACTAATTAGGTTCAAAAGATTCGTCTCGCAAATTACAGTCAAACTATACAATTAGTTATTTTTTAATCTATTTAGTGCTTCATGCATGTGCCACAAGATTTGATGTGACGGAGAACCTAAATTTTTTTTGGAACTAAACAAGGCCTTAATAAGCTGAATTATCATATAAGCTCTCTTAGAACAGGTGCAATAATGAGCTTATAACCAATCTAATGCTGATGTGGAGGAGAAAAGACACGAATATATAGGTAATGGTGGGTCCAAATAGCAAGGATTGTGATGAGAAATAGAAAGAGAAGCTATCTAATCACTTGGTTTATAGTTAAACACTTGACTCTATTATTAACCGTGCTCTTAGTTTTTATGGCCCTAATAATTCGGTTCCTGTATTGTAGCGCCGTAGTGCGCGGAATGTTAGGCACCCCGCACCCTACTCATGCAATGCAAGAGTCTGTAATCAAATAAACTCGACATGGAAATTATTCGTTGTTTATGATCCTGTAGTGCATGCAGTAGTGGATTTCACTGAAGATATGGCCTTGTTTACTTCCCAAAAAATTTTGCAAAATTTTTCACATTCCCCGTCACATCGAATCTTTAGACGCATATATAGAGTATTAAATATAGACAAAAATAAAAACCAATTGCACAGTTTGGTCGAAATTGACGAGACGAATCTTTTAAGCCTAGTTAGTGCATGATTGGACAATATTTGTCAAATACAAACAAAAATGCTACAGTGCCTGTTTTGCAAAAATTTTTGGAACTAAACAAGGCCTATATATAGTCAAAAGTTTTCACGTTAGATGGAGATAAGAGAGTGACGCAGCAACAGCGGCACTACATTGAGCTGGAGAAAATTCATTCGACAAGTGGAAACGAGGAGGCTGTCACAGACTCACAGGTCACACATCATATCAGAGGCAATCCACGCTCAGCTAATGAGTCAGTTCGAATCTGTTCGCTGGTCTAAAAAGTCATGACTAAAATTACTGTTGGTATTGTGAGCTGCTGGCTGACAGAAAAAATACGGCTGATAAAAAATATAAGACAAGCAAACGGTATATTATATAAGGGAACATATCTAGTGCAAACCACAACCTCCGTGAAAACCTTTGCAAACCATGACAAAAAAGTCATCTAAATTCACCAAAAAAATCACACATGTAGATGATATGATGATACACAACCCTGTAAAATATCTTATCCAAACTCGAATTCATTTGTGAGATATAAAAATAACAAATTTCAAGCCAGAAAAGTGTCCACAGAATTTGCTAGAAATTTGTTATTTTTATATCTCACAAATGAATTCGAGTTTGGATAAGATATTTTACAGGGTTGTGTATCATCATATCATCTACATGTGTGATTTTTTTGGTGAATTTAGATGACTTTTTTGTCATGGTTTGCAAAGGTTTTCACGGAGGTTGTGGTTTGCACTAGATATGTTCCCTATATAATGCCATCATGTAGCTAGCTTCTCTGCAGTCTGCATACACATATCCCCATAGCGGAGGAGATCCATCGTCGTCCATCGATCAGGAGACGGGTTCCATGGCGAAACAGCAGCACCACCAGGCTGTTTGCATGGTGTTTCTGATGGCCTTTATCATCCTCTCTGCCATGCACGCTGTCCCAGTGGAGGCAGGTGAGTTTGTGTAGTCCCATTCTCATTTTTCAGATTAGTTGCAGTTACAATTAAACTACAACTGTCCGTGAACACACATGTACGCATACAATGCAGGGCGAGCGCTACGTGAGGCATCCTCTGTTTCAAGATTTGACCCCCTGGACCCAAACAGCAGGCATTCTGTGCCTGCTGGCGAGCCATACACTCGCCCAGGATGCACGAACGTCTACCAATGCCATGGAGCACCATAAGCCTTGCTTGCTTATAAGGCAGCTAGTCCGATCCAGCGCATATAGCACATGCTTACATGCCTAAAATAAAAAGCCTAGCTGAACCGCATGGCGTCTTGTGTGTGCACATGAATTGTGCATATGTGTTATTTGCCCAAATCCTGGGGATGCTAATCCCTGCGATTGAAGCAATCGTGTTATTTATGATAAAGTGTGTGTAAAGACATGTAAGTGGCTGGTGTAATTGATATGGTACTTATAGATATCCATATATATATACCTAAGAGCATCTCTAACGGTTTTGCAATTGAGGTTTGTATTTGACTAATTTGCCAAAAAGCTCAAATTGAGATATCCAATGGTTTTGCATTTGAGTTTTGCATTTTGGCAAAGTTGGCAAATGAGGGAGGAAACTTGGCATTTTTGCCAAACTCCGGACGACTTGGCAAAGGCCAATCGGTCTCTCCTCCTGCGCGGTTTCCGGTCTCCCGCGCGTCTCCGACTCCTCTTCGCACCATATAGGGGAAACTTCCATGGCAACATATCGCGACACAAAGTCCCGATCGACCTCCGACTCCTCTTCGCGACACAAAGTCTCACCACGCGCCGCCGTCCGCCTCGCGAAGAAACCCCTCCACACACGCCGTCGTCCGGATCGTGACACAAAGTCAGCACGTGCCGTCGTCCGCCTCGCGACAGAAACACCTCCACACACGCCGCCGACGGAGTGGACGGCGCGAAGACAAAAAAGCGCGTGAAAAAATAACGACCGGGTCCACCATTTGGTTTTGCCAACTCAATTTTGCCAAAACCATTGGAGACACTCAATTTTGTGACTTGGCATATTGATTTAAGATTTGGCAAACTCCTTGTTTTGCAAAACGAAAATTGCAAAACCGTTGGAGATGCTCATATTAAAGAGCTAAAATATTTTGGTATAAGTGCTAGCGCCATGTCATCGCCAGCGCCGTCCATGGGCAGCTGCTCCGGTAGTCCGGTGGCCTCGCAGAGGGACATCCTAGTCCGGCCAGACTGTTCCTCTATCGTCTCGAACTCTGAGGAGTGGGCCATGGAGATCCTCCTCTCCATTGGCGGCCATGGCTGCTCGCGTGGCGTGCCGGCCTGGAGGCCGGAGATTCTTGCCCAGATCCTTAGATAGGACATGAGAGGGGAGAGGGCCTGGTGCTGCGAGACGCAAAGAGAGGGAGGGAGGGTGTATATTTGCCTTATGCGTCGCAACCAACCTAAAATAGGTCATGTGATTGCCTGCTCCATTGAACCGTGTTTTTTACCTGCAAAAACACTATGCGCCACCCATTTGGAGTATATGGGTCACGTATTGGATACGCTGTTGGAGTCAGTCTTATCTATTGTTTTCATATTAGTTGTGTCTTTTTCTTTGTTTTCCCTTTGATAACAAACTTGTGACTGTAGTGGATACGGAACAGATTTCACTGGAGGCAGTCAAGCCCCCATAACGGCCACGAAGCGATAAGATGGGACCGGCAAAAAAATCAGTATATATATCCTGGCCTGGAAAGCAATTGAAAAGGAGGAGGCAATGGCCAAGAAAATTAGGTACCTGTCACAGTTGAAAACAATGCAGAAGCACCAGTTTGGCAGTTTCAATCAAAAAAGAAAAAAAAAAGTAAAGCACCCAGCTCTCAGACTGGTAGTATTTACTGACTGGTTCCAATGAAAAAAGCCTAAGCAGAATAAAACACAAAACTTCTTGCAGATACTGCATTCTACAAGAGCTTCTCCCCTCATGACTATCTGCGCTTGGATACCTGAAACAGATTCGTTTCTCTTGAGAATCGAGAGAATCAGTGCCAAACGAGTTTTGGAGATCAAGAATCGGAACCGGAACGTTTCAAGTTTTCTACGTTAGCACCAGAAATGGCTAGCCTGTTTTAGATGGAGAAGCCGTTACAAAGTACTTTCACTGGGAAGAAGAAGCGAGAAGAATGGAGCTCCTAGCCGTTGTTTAGGGTACTAACGTAGGGTTTAAGGGTTTAGATGGAGAAAGTACTTTGTAACATTCAAGTACTAAAACATGTTTATGTTTTGTACTAAAGAAAGAAAAGAAAACTAAATTCACTTAAACCCCTTGAACAACTTAATAATTACATGTTGTTAATGGCGGCGGATAAACGGCAAAGAACACAAGATCAATCACAGCGGAGACACAAGATTTAAAGTGGAAAACTTCTTCAATGAGAAAGAAAAAAACCACAAGCGCCAGCCAGCAAACACTCTTCGCTCCATAAGAAGTCGACGTTTATCATGTGCAACTGAATTTGGAACATATTCAACATTAGAGAGGGTGTATAAGCATAAAAACTGAAATCTTAGGAGGTGCTTCTGACTGCAGGCACCTCTATATAATGGTGCTCAAAGAACCTTGCTGCCTTTGTACATCCCGCAGCGCACACCCGATCGAGGGCTGGAGATTCATCTACCTGCGATCAGCTGGAGAAGAGACCGGCGTGATGGCGAAGCAGCAGCAGCAGCGGCAGATTGTGTGCATGGTGTTCCTGATGGCCTTCCTTGTCATCTCGGCCATGCACGCCGTCCCTGCAGAGGCCGGTATATAGGTTACAGTCACATGTGCTTTCTCGTCTCATCTTTGTTGCTGTTGTAATAACTCATAAAGAAATTTAACCGTGCGTGAGGCGAGTTCTTGTGCAGGAAGGACGCTAGCAGATCAGTCGTCGTCGTCGGTGGGTAACGAACCACTGAAACCAGGCGTCTTGGATCCTAACCGACCATACACCCGGCGATGCAGAAACATCTACGAGTGCCCACATACACCTGATGGAACTGCAACGCCATGAGAGCGACTCGCAGTTTGGTCCGCCTAGCCCCACTTGCATCCCCTGTACCTAAGTAATGGATGATGGCATGCAACGTGGAATGGAACCGAGAGGTTTGTATCCTTTTGGGATTATACTCTCGGTTACCATAGGATAAGATAGCGAATAATCTAACGGACCATCTAACGGTGGATGGGTTGGAATATAGTACTCCGTAGTAGCTTATTTTGCGTGCCTAAATCATGGGATGTTCAGTCATCTACAGTCTGCTATTGAGCAAGATTCGGCGATATGTATGAATATGTAATAATATCAGTAAATGAAAATTTTCATGTCTGTAATGTAAACTACACTACCGCTGTTTTATATTTCAGACCCATTTCGAACGTGGCCTTGTCGAATCCTTTTTTCTTTGAGGTTTGTGTGAAACTTCTCAAATCCCTGACACAATCAAATTTTTCAATTTCTCCTAATAATGTGGGGTTCTTCTAGTGTCTTAGCATTTAAAATTTAGTATAAACTTTCCCTAGTAAATGCCTCCTAGTGAGGATTCCCTAGTGTTTGACTAGTGGTAGTGTTTTATTACTAACTAAAAACACTAGGAAAACTCCACCATTTTGGTAGTGTGAAAACTACGTAGTGACAACACATATGCAAATCTTTTCTAACTATGAGTAGAATTTCTTGTACCTACGTACTAGCAAGTGCCTCAAATACAACGTTAACACATACTAAATATCATTAGATTTTTTAATTATATTTTCATAGTATATCTATTTGATGTCATAAATTTTTATAATTCTTCCTATAACTTTAGTAAAACTTGAGATGGTTTGACCCTTCAAGAAAGTTGAATACCTTATAATTTAGAATGAGGAGGTACTTATTTTCTACTCTCTCCGTGGCTGATAAGCCATGGCGTGGTTGAACTGTTGAATGACTGGTAGATTCGGCTAATAATCTCAAAAGTGAACGAACTGCTAAATTATAAGTCGTTTTAACTTTTTTGGTAGGCCTGGCTCTAGGGTGTGGGCAGGCAGTGCGACTACCGCGGGCCCATAGAGCTAGGGGGCCCAAGATTATGTAGATAATTAGTATATATATATATTTTTATTTGGCATAACTACCTCATATAATCTTTAAAAGCCCACGGTAGGCCTCTTCTAATCTTACTATTGTATGTAACTTGGAAGTATTAGATCACAGGTAGCAAAGTCAAGAGACT
This sequence comes from Sorghum bicolor, assembly GCF_000003195.3. Classification (NCBI taxonomy): domain Eukaryota; kingdom Viridiplantae; phylum Streptophyta; class Magnoliopsida; order Poales; family Poaceae; genus Sorghum; species Sorghum bicolor. The sequence continues at coordinate 56,804,790 of NC_012870.2, read as the reverse complement.
AGAGGAATCTTTTAAGCCTAATTAGTTCATGATTAGACACTAATTGCCAAATAAAATAAAACTGCTACAATAGGCAAATCCAAAAAAAATCGTGAACTAAACAAGGCCTTTCTATTCTCTCCTAAATATCTTCAATCGATTGATCGAGGCATCAATGCACATGCGAACACAGATGCCGAGTCAGTAACGGCTGATGCTAGTTGCCAAATCGCAGACTCACCAGCTCGCTGTGGCACCGCGACCACGAGACGATGCAACCGGCAATGATGGTGAACACGAGACGTGCTTTCATTCAACGAGCCCTTATCTTATTGCTTGCCCAAAGGTCCATCAAATTATAGAGCCGGCCCTGTTTTTTGGTACATCCATTTTGCTATGTATCTATCCATATATTGTATCTAGATACATAACAAAATAGATGTATCAAAAAAAAACAAAGCAACTTCTTTTTTTGGAACGGAGGAAGTAGTGATTGTTTGTTTTTTACTTGAGTAACATTGTATCGACTGTTACATGCAAAGCCACGATGTAGAGGAGCAATGTTGCTTTTGGAGTAGCCAATCCTTTTCAAGTAGTTTTTGAGTTCCACAATTTCTTTTTGTTGTTTGAGCGTCCACTTGAATAGATAAGAGCCTTTAGTACTTGGAAGAACAGTTAGCTTCACTCTGTTAATTTTGCTATATTTAGCACAATTAAGTGTCATGTGATGATTGTTGGTTTGTTGTTTCATGTTGATGATTTCTTCGATTTTTGTAGGGTAGCTCCGATTCCTTTGATTGATATTAAGCAGCCCAACAAGTAGCATAAATGGATAAGGAAGCCAGCTTAGAGTCTTCTCAAGGCTCATTTGTTCTACATAGGGAGAAGGAAATCATGAACACCATGGACGAACACATAGAAGTTCAAATTTAGTTAGGACTCCAACACATATTAGGGTCGCATTAGAAGCAAAAGCAGTCACTGAAGAAATTTATGTTAGAACACATTCCTTCATTGGAACAAATGTCGCTAAGCCAACAGATGTAATTGGCACAACCAAAACTGAGTAGTACTCTTGTCGACATCAGCCTTCCGTCCTCCCCACTTTAGTGCTGCAACTGCAAACAGTGGCGGAGCATGGGAAGGGGCGATTATTCAGTTGTGCTACAGTAATATGGCAGTTAGCTGCCAATTAAGGCCCCGTTTGGCACGGCTTCTCTAGCGGCTTCAGGAGCTGTTTGGAGCGGTTTTGTGCCAAACGAGGTAAAATAGAATGGCTCCACCAATAAAGTCCCTAAAAATGTGTTCTCACAGAGCTTTGCGGTGTGAAGGAGCCAAAAATAGTGGCTTCTCCCGGCTTCACCTCATCCTACGTGGCGTTCTGTGAGAGCATATTTTAAGGAAAGAGCTGTTTTGCCAAACGGTTTACCAAAATGGCTCCAGCTCCGCCGATACAGGTGTTCATGGAGCTGAAGCTCTAAAAAACAGCTTCACTAGTGAAGTGGAGCCGTGGCAAACAGGGCCTAAGCATCAGTTATAAAAGGAGCCTGAGCTATTGACGAAAAAACTCGTTCTAACGGTTGCAGTTGCCTAGCGTGTACACGTGTGGTACAGTATTACTAATGCTGCATGCAAACTTGCTTCGTGTAGAGACCTGCTTCAAAATTTGCCGTGGGCAAGCAGGGGCCAGAGCCCAGCTTCGCCTTTGCGTAGCTCCGTCCGTGGTTGCAAAGCCAGCAGATGGTGTTGAGGAAGATGAGAAGGCCACCAACGCTGAGATCCTACAACTACGAAAATACCTCTATGTCTCTACCCCTCCTGGCTCCTGGACTATTGACAGTCAGCTTCACATAGATTTTGTGTTTTATATTCTACTAGGTGACTGTCACACACAATAGTATGATGGAAAGCATTCATTGAGACTTCATGTGTAACAAATATTTAAATTGAGAACCCAAATATTGCCATGGTTTTTTTATTTGAATATTAGAGATCATCGCATTAGGGTGTCGTCAATTTTTCTTTGCCCACAGCAAGTCAGCAGCTTAAGGGCACTTAACTAGTAATAAAACCTAAGGATGTGAAAAACAATGTAAACATCCATTTGTTTGTAGGCCTACTATTGGAATTATAGATTTTCTATTGAAATATATGCTACTAATTTGTCTTATATATTTAACCATTGTTATATATTGTTTTCATATTAAAAGATATTTAAAATGTAAACGGTTCATATAACTTTATAATGCTTTAAACACACATGGCATTTGATTAATTATTAGTCAAAAATTATATAGATCAACTTTTGAAAACCTAGATGTATAGTAAGAGTCAATTTGCGTGCCTTAGAGCTAGCTAAAAAATAGATGTTATCTCGTTTAGATCCCCAACTAACAAGATAACCCAAAACAAAATTTCTGTAGCTAAAACAGGTAATAGTTATACTATTTATTAGAGTTCTGCAACATGACCTACACAAAGATGGAACTAAGATTATATATTGCACGGCAAAACCCAAAACCCAAAAGAGTTTATTAACAAACTACATAAAACCAAACCAAATCAAGGCGTTTTGTGTCACCAGCAAATTAATCCTCCTGATAAAACATTTAGCCTGATCAGTTGCACTTATTGCAGTTGCAACACTATTGTTGTATATAGTGGCTGAAGAGAGAAAAACATATACCCCCCTTGTATAGGATTTAGAAATCGTTCTAGATCAGGTTTGGGTCAAACATTGAGAATATAAATCATCAATAACTTTAAAATTGTTGAATTTGCAAATATAAAAATTATATGAATATATTTATCTTAAAAAAATACTTTCATAAAAGTATACCCATATCAGTTTTTCCTAAATATTTTTGTAAAAATAAGAGATCAAATTTGTGGTTTTTGAAGACAGTGTCACTGTCCTAAATGACTTCTAAATCATATATGGAGAGAGTATTTGTCGTAACTTCAAATCGATGGACTTGTTATTAGTGCATCATCAAGTTTAAGATAAAAAAATACAAGAATAGAATAAAACTAGAATTTGGGAGCAGGATGGCATAACATACATCGTAGCATGCAATACTGCAACACCTTTGCAATTCAACATCACTCGGCCGTTTGAATATTTAGATCTCGAGAGTCTAACATCACTTGGGTGTTTTGTCGTTTGGATCTCGAAACTAAAACCCATTCTAAGAAACGAAATACTCATAAATTGATTCAATTCAATATTCCTGTTTGGATGTACATGGAATCCTTTTCTAAGAATCCATTTCAAATGTTGTTTGGATGATTGGAATCCTTTTCTAAGAATCTTTTTTAGCATGAATATCTATACAGATACAGATAATCTGAAGCTGATTGTATGGAACCTAAAAATCCACTAAATATTGAATATGGATTATATGTAAACTATATGCGGATTATCTAATGTTTAATAGTCCCACCTCTAAAAATTGTTAAATGTAAAAATAATTCATAACTTCACCATATGAATTTAGATAAAAGCACACTTGATATCAATTTTGTAGCCCTTGATGCAAAACTTTGTAGTTGAGAAGCCTTTTAATTTCAAATTGTTTATAGTCCTTAAATAGAGTTTCAATTTCTCCCTTTCAAACACAACTAATACATTCCAAAACACCATTCTTATTCTTATAACTATTCTTTGCCCATGGCCATGAACCTTCTTTCCTTTTTATTGGACTTATCTTGATTCTTATAACTATTCTATTTGGATCCAAAGAAAAGAAGAATGTTCCATAAGTTCATTGGAACAATAAGAACTCAAAGTCTTATCGATAATGGAACTTAGAGCATAGGAGGGGAAGTCGATTTATATCAGATTTTGAAATTCAGAATTAATTTGTTTCAAATAATTAGCTGCTAACAATTAGCCAAATAGATCTAGCTAATAGTCTAGCTAGTTTTTAAGCTAGTCATGTTTGGATCCAAGAAGATAAAAGTTAGCTGCTAATAATTAGCTCCTTGAATCCAAACCGGTCTAACTAATAGTTCAGCTAATTGTTAGCTTAATACCAAATTAATAGCCATTGTACTGGTTGGACCAAGCTAGCTCATAGCAATCAATATTAGTTGTGGCCTATTAGTTAGCTAATAACTATTAATGGATCCAAACAAGAACTTTAGCTAACAACTACTCTCTTCGAGTAGCTTTATAAGGGCGAACACGCAAAACAAGATTTAAAGTTCATAAACATTGACCAAAATTTTGACAAACAATTTACAAACTTGGTATGATTAGATTCATGATCAAATATACTATCCGACGATCATAAATTTATAATCATAAAAATTATAATATAGAATAAATAAATGGTTCATTTGTAATTTGGGTGACCGTGCCATATTTGACTATGTTTTATAAAGCTGTCCGGAGAGAGTATCTTACTAGCTAATTGACCAAACCAGTTAATAACATGTTCAAACAAGGTCGAATTATCTTGACAACAACAACACATGTCAACAAGTAACGGCACTGCAAAAAACAATCTCAATTGCTTATATGACGTTCACAATGTTCCATCTCTATCATTTCTTTGGTCTTCACCCTATTAATCATAGCCAGATCGACATAATGCATATAGCTAGACTATGCATTTTTTCCTTTGGTTGTGGCTAGTGACGTATTGATCGACATAATGCATGTTAGCTAGATCGATATAATGCATGCAGCTAGACTATGCATTCTTCATCAGGTTGTGGTTAGTGATGTATTATGTTACCAAATGTTCCTGCTTCCATATTAGGATTTGGTGGAGGTTTGATTTGGTGGAGGTTGACGGTAGCTAAATTTTGTAGTTATTATTAATTAGCAAGTTCTATTCCATTTGTAATTATGACATCAGCCGGTAAGGTATCACAATTTGAATTTATTCTTCGATAGCATCATTGTGTATCGTGTTGCACATCTTCACACTATTGTTTACTAATCAATATTACATACATGATGGATGCAACTTGCTACTATTGGGATGAATTGCATTATACTTTGAGATGTTTCTCCCTGATCCTTCTCCTTCCTAAGATAATGCCGTTGCCATCTCGAACGCGCCGGCGGCTGACTGGCTCAACCAGCGAGGGGCAGTTCGGACCTTTCCTGTCACCCGACCGCCAGCGCATATCCTCTGCGCACGAGGATAATGGCGAGCACTACCGGCCAGCGCAACCGTCCCCGCGTACACCGTCAGCATGGCCGCCGATGCCATAAAAAAAAAACTCCAGCTCAAATTCCTAATGCTGCCAGCCCAACCAATCTGCTCCGTCCATCGCCTCAGGCGACGGCTCTCCTCGCGCCACCTGGTGGGTCCCTCGTCCACTCCAGCTCCACCGCCTCCTTTCCCCCAATCCACCCCAGTGATTTTTATTTTATTCAATTCAATCACGACCAAAAACCTAAAAAAGAATTAGAAACGGAAGAAGAACAGCAGGCGAAGAAGCATCGCCAGGTAATCAAACCCGTCCTCCTCCTGTCCCTTCTTCCCCTGTCCTCACCCGCCGCGCCAAACTCGGCGCGATTCGGGCGGGATTTGTTGGAATTCCCCTGAGAATCGGAGCATTATTTTTTCGGGAATTGGTAGATTGGTATATTGATTGATCGATCGATTGATCGGTGGCGGAGGAAGGGGAGGAGGGCGGCAGATGGCGGCGTGCCGGGGCTTCTTCGAGTGCCTGCTCAGGCTGCTCAACTTCATCCTCACCGTCGCCGGCCTCGCCATGGTCGGCTACGGGATCTACCTGCTCGTCGAGTGGACGAAGATATCCGAGGACGGCAGCGGCGGGGGATTGACGGCGGAGGTGCTCGTCTCCGCCCGGCCGTTGTTGGGGGCTGTCGCTCTCGGTGACAGCTTCCTCGACGACCTACCCAAAGCATGGTGAGATGGTTCCTCGCCTATGGACCCTTTTTGTTTCTGATGTATCAATGTTAGTTCCGTCCATGTGATCTCGCGACTGATTAGGATTTTGGATGGAGAGGAACTGCGAGGTTTGCTTAGTAGGGGTAGCAATCACAATTTCGAATAGGACAAGTTTTACTTTAATTTGCCAATCCATGTAATGGATGATTAAGAGGCGGATGTTTGAAATACACAATGATATTATGATAGCCAAAACTCGCAGTTGCAAACTGCAGTCTGATGAAGCATTTGTTACTCGCGGTTAGATTGATGAGCCTGTTAGGCAGCGGGTAAAGGCAGGGGGTAAATTCTATGTGGATTGGAATTGTTCCAAGTTTCCAGCTGGAACCATCGATTGACTCTTTAGTTTGGCAATTATGGGTTTATTTTTGTTTGTTTTCACTGCCAAGACGATTGTGTTTGACATTTTATCGCCTCTGTTCCCTGCAGGTTTATTTATTTGTTCATTGGTGTTGGTGCTATCGTCTTCCTCGTGTCTCTGTTTGGCTGCATTGGAGCAGGGACAAGAAACACATGCTGTTTGTGTTTCGTATCCTTCTTAATGATGCCTCTTAGAAATCATTCGGTTGTCCTCTCTAAAGAAGATTCCATTTGTCATACACAAGACACTAAAAAGTTCTTGGAATTATGCTGAACATTAAATCTAGAGGGCTATTAGTAGCTGAACCTGCTAAACCAACAAATTCTGTACTACTCTGAAACGCCAATCTTATAGAACAGCAGTAGCAGAGGCAATAAGATTTTAATTTTAACTATTTCTGCAGCCCCATGATATTTCGTCAAAGGCAGTTATTTGGCATTTTATAACGATAAGATACAGTATTAATTAATGCTTGTTTCCTTTGACTTCTAAAAAGTATGCTTTCTTGGTCATATTGTTGATCCTTGCTGAAGCTGGAGCTGCTGCATTCATTTTCTTTGACCAAAGCTGGAAAGATGTGAGTATTCTGTTTGGTGCTTGTCTTGGGAACTAAACTACTACAGTGTAACTTGCCTTATCATTGGCTTGAGTAGCTCATAGACTTCTTTTGCAGGTAATTCCAGTGGACAAGACACATAACTTTGATGTTATGTATGACTTTCTGAAGGAAAACTGGGAGATTGCAAGATGGGTTGCTCTTGGTGTTGTTGTTTTTGAGGTAGGAGACGAGACTAATCTTACATCCTTCGATCTTAACTACACTCAAAGGATGCTCATCTGATTCTTATTTTTGCATTGCCACTGTATTTGCTTCTTCAACTTCTACTCCATAAGTTGTCCTTGCAAATGCTTTCCAACTCTAAATCACATCCTCGACCCCTTTTCAATTTCTCGTCACGCCGCACTGTTTGTTTTGTTTGACCTGTTAGTAGAGCATATGGAGGCTTTGACTTTCTGTCTTGAGATGTATAGATGTTTGTTCAATGCAAATTTATTCTGCTGTTATGTTGTAATCAGCTGATAATGATCAAATTATAGGTAATTTGAAACTTAGCATGATAATTAATGGGCTGGCACAGAAACTATTGACACCTTAATTCTGTATATTGCCTTAGTAAGGATTTTGTCTTTTCTTTTAGCTGTCGCTTGTCAAGTATAGGTTGTATGTTGGTAGTCACACCAAAACTAAAACTAATGCTGACTGATTTGCAACAGGCAGTGCTCTTTCTGTTAGCTCTGGTTGTCAGGGCAATGAACAAACCTGCTGAGTATGACAGTGACGATGAAATTATTGCAATTGGCCGAAGCCCTACCATGCGGCAGCCACTGATCCATGCCCAAAATGTGCCTGCCACTGGTGTTCCTGTCCCAACACTCGATCAGCGTGCAAGTAGAAATGATGCCTGGAGCCAAAGGATGCGAGAGAAGGTACATTACTTGATGTATTGTTTCAGTGTTATGATTATGATATGTTTTGTTCTCTTCTCCTCTCTTGACGACAGTTCTATTTGCACCTAAAATGCAGTATGGTCTGGACACGAGCCAGTTCACATACAACCCTTCAGACCCAAGCAGGTACCAGCAGAATGGCACGCCACAGGCTGAAGAAAGGAGTCGATGCACTATAATGTGAAGAATCCTTCATGAGGTCCTACCGAGATAATGACCAATCCTTCATGAGGTCCTACGAGATAATGGTTTTCTTGAACGGGCTACCTCAGCTTGTGTAGTTTGGTGTTATGGTGTTGTTCAGACTTCATAGCGGTGTGTGGAATAGAAGAATGCCGACCATATTGTTTGTCACGCTTGATATGTCTTCTCTGCAAATGTTCTATGTTACTGTAATTTTATTGTGGATGAGGAACTGTTAGCCATTGACACCATCATCTATTCTGTATTTTTGGGGGTTTGTTTCTTGTTTGCTAATCCCCTTTTTTCATGTAGCTCTGTTTAATCTAAGATTTGGTTGTGCCGTGAGACTGGTAGAATCTGTTTTGCTTTGTGTCTATTGGAAATGAGTTAGGTTCTGGAGTTCTTAGAGCATCTCCAAGAGCTTGGCTAAACTTAGTAGTCAAATTCTAATGTTTAGCTATTTTGTAAAATAGATAACTTCTTAAAAAAGAAGAGGTTCACAACAGCTTTGCTATCTGAGTGGTTGGCTATATATGGCCAGCGAAAATCAAGGGATAGCAAACTTTCTATTTTACAAAACTAAATAGCAAAGCTGTTGGAGCGTATTTAACAAGAATAGTAAAGCTGTTGGAGTTGCTCTAAGAGCAACTCTAACAGCTTTGCTATTCTTGTTATGAAGGCTTTTTACAACTTGTATAGTAGAAAAATAGGCTCCAACAGATGTGCTATTTGGTTTTGTAAAATAGAAAGTTTGCTATTCCTTGATTTTTGTTGCCCATATATAGCCAACCACTGAGACTAGCTATCTGATAGCAAGGCTGTTGTGGATCTTTTCTTTTTTAAGAAGTTGTCTATTTTACAAAATGGCTAAACATTAGAATTTGGCTACTAATTTTAGCCAAGCTCTTGGAGATGCTCTTAAGGAGGGTAAACGTTCCCACCGTGTTTCCAGCCAATGTGAAAAGACTCCTCGATGATTTATCGTTTACAGTACACGCTTGAGACCCCCCCCCCCCCCCTCCAATTTCTGATCTGCAACTTGTACCTAATGCATTAATTCTGTGTTATCATTTGATTATATGTCCCTAAATCTTCATTGATTCTTTGTATGACTAGACACTACATTCCTAATTCATATTTTCCCTCTCTATAACCGTAAAGAAAGTCGTTTAAGACAATGACACGAGGTCTCTAAAGCGTAATTTTAACTCCTTATTTTTATAAAAAATATTTATCAAAAAATGATATATGTATATTTATGAAAGTTTTTTTAAGATAAATTTATTCATATGATTTTCATATTTTCAAACTCAATAATTTAAAAGTTATTTATAATTTATATTTTCAATGTTTGACTTAAACCTTGTTCAAAACGACTTTCAATTTGTCCAAGATTTGGCCGCCATAGACTAGAGCTACATTTAATTTCTCAATTTTTTTTATTAATTACTCCGGATTTCTTCATTTCCATATAAAGATCATTTCCTTCACGAGTCCGTTCTACTCTGTATATGGTGCCCCTAACCCTAACGTGGATGGTGCTCTGGCGGTGACTTGGCCTTGCTAAGAGTATTGAAGAAAATTAATAATATTTGTAGTATTCCATTACTCATCAAAGAGAAAAAAGACCAAATTAGAGGCAGTATTATATTAGGTCTTGTTTAGTTGCGAAAAGATTTTGGATTTTGCTACTGTAGCACTTTCATTTGTTTGTGGTAAATAGTGTCCAACTATGGACTAACTAGGATCAAAAGATTCGTCTCGTGATTTATAGGTAAACTGTGCAATTAGTTTTTATTTTCGTTTATATTTAATGCTTCATGCATGTGCCGAAAGATTTGATGTGACAGAGAATTTTGAAAAAAATTTGGTTTTTGGGTGAACTAAACAAGGCCTTAATTAAGAGTCTGTTTGTTGGTTTAAAAAGTTATGGGTGAAAATACGGTTTACTGATTTATTACTAAAAAAACGCTAACACTGTAGTCCTAGCGCGTGTTCTTCCGCCCCCCTCTCTCCTATCTATTTTCTGCTTCTTGACTTTGACCCGTACCAGCCTTCAGCGACACGAGCCCCCGACAATCGCCCGCCGAATTCCAGATCAAGGGTATCACCTCCACCCCCAGTTACTGAGCGGAGCCGCTCCTGGCGCTTGATTACTGGATACGGTGAGTTCCTCTCAGATCCCCTCCAAGCTTATTAAAGACTCAAAGATTCAACGTCGGTATTCAGCTGTTAGCTTAAAGCTTATTGAATGGTTGGACCGGCTCCAAGATCCAGCGTCGTCTTCTAGGATTTATAGCATTGAGCTAATTTCTGGGAAATTTTAGGATCGGTTTATAGACTAAAAAAACTCGGATTTACAAGAGCATAGCTAAACCAACTCTTTTTTTTTTTTGTCTTTGGGGATTTGGACTGTCGCTTATGAAGTTGCCCTTTTTTTTGAATCAATCTGAACAAGAAAGGAAACTCAGAACTTGCTAACTTACCGTTTCTTGTGTTCAGTAAGTTGTCTGTAGCCTTTCTAAACTTTAACTATTATTTACTTTTTTATATATTGAGCTTCAATGTTTGGAAGTGATCGGAGCAGATGTCTTTAAAAATAGTTTCATAAAAGTTTATGTTTTCTATATTTATAGATAATATTAGAAGAAAATGTAGAGACCAAACTTTGGAATCTTGACTTCATACAACTTCAGAACGAGGGAGAGGCATCTAGGATCCTGCCCTATTCATCAAATTTGTGATTACTGCATTCATGCATGATATTATGATATTTGTAACACATTTGTGCATGACAAGTTCTAAACTTTCCTCAGATCCATAAAGTTAGTACATGCGTTGTTGTGTACTAGTTAATTTGTAAGACATGCATCGTTTACATGTACACCTTCACCATTCTAGTTTTCAATAGCATAATGTTGTGGATCCTGAAATTTACAGCTAGGCATAGCCTTATATATGCACTACAGAAGTAATGTCTATTTTTATTTTGGCATAATTACAGAAATAAGTTATCATGTTCTTGTAAAAACAGGGTGTGGTGCAGTTAGGGGCGCCAAATAAATTGAATCATCAATTCGATAAGAGTACATAAAAGGTAGAGATGATATTTTTTGCTTTTGCTCTGCATATACAGTTATATATATGTATTGTATAAGTGTCCGCCTAGTGCTAGTTAAAAGGAACCTGACATCTGATTATCTTATGAGTAGGGTATATTCATATACACTAACAGATCATGGGCGTGCTGTCATAAACTTTGCTCTTTCAGCTTGTCCATAAGAGAAAAAATAATTTCTTTCATTTTTCGAGTCTCTATGATAAAACATGGTGTTGGCTGTTCATCCACCTTGACATTTTGGCTTTTCCCTTTTAGGGCCAATGCATTTGAATACTGAGAAGAAGCCAACAGTGCAATGGCAGAGGGTGTTGTCGGCATCCTTATTCTGAAACTTGGTTCAGCCTTGGTTTTAGAGGCTTGCAGGCTTGGCACAAAACAGCTCTACCATGAAGCTTCAGCCCTTGGCAGGCTCTTTGGTGAGATCCGTGATATCAAGGAGGAATTGGAGAGCATGCAATCTTTCCTACAAGGAGCTGAGAGATTCAAAGATACTGACAACAACACTGCCAACTTTATCAAGAAGATCCGTGGCCTTGCTTTTGACATTGAGGATGTTATCGATGAGTTTATCTACAAGATGGAGGACAAGCATGGTAGTTTTGCTGCAAAGATGAAGCGCCGGATCAATCATATTTGGACATGGCGGCGTCTCACGTCCAAATTGCAAGAGATCAAACTGAAACTAGAGAACGTTGATAAGAGAAATGTTCGATATGACATGAGAGGAATTGCTAGAGAAGATGGAAGCAGTGATACTCATTATAGATCTACCGATCATATTTCTTACTTCCCCAAAGAGGAACATCTTGTGGGCATTGATGAAAACAAGGAGTTGTTGATGAATTGGCTAAGGAGTGATCTACAACAGCAAAGTGTAATTACAACAGTATGGGGGATGGGGGGAGTTGGCAAGACCACTTTGGTTGCCCATGTTTACAACACTGTGAAGGTAGATTTCGACAGTACTGCATGGATAACTGTTTCAAAAGCTTACCAAATGGAGGACTTACTGAAGCAGATCATTAGGGGATTTCAGAAAAGTGATTTGAAGGGTGAACTTCGTGTTGACATTATTGACATGGAAAAGAGAAACCTAGTTGAGATCATCCGTGATTATTTGCGTGGTAAAAGGTATCTTTTAGTGCTAGATGACGTCTGGGGCATTGACATCTGGTTCAAGATAAGTGATGCTTTTCCTACCAATAGCACTAGCAGGTTTATTATCACATCGAGGATACATGAAGTAGCATTGCTGGCTAATGGAAATTGCATAATTGAGTTGAAGCCACTAGAGGCACACCATTCATGGGAGTTATTTTGTAAAGAGGCTTTCTGGAAAAATGAAAACAAAATGTGTCCGCTGGAACTTAATAATTTGGCACAAAGATTTGTTGATAAGTGTAATGGGCTCCCCATTGCCATTGCATGCATAGGCCGTCTTTTGTCTTGCAGAAGCCCAACCTACTCTGATTGGGAAAGCTTGTACAAGGAACTAGAGTTGCAGATGACAAATAATGTGATTCTTAATGTTAATGTTGTTCTAAAGGTTAGTTTGGAGGATCTTCCATATATTTTAAAGAACTGTTTTTTGCACTGTACAATATTTCCTGAGGATTATTTGATCAAAAGGAAAAGGTTGATTAGGCACTGGGTAGCAGAGGGATTCATCAGAGAAACAGAACATAAAACAATGGAGGAAGTGGCAGAGGGCTATTTGTATGAACTTGTCAATCGTAGCCTGTTACAAGTAGTGGAGAGAAATGAAAGTGGACGAGTGCAGAGTTGCCGAATGCATGATATTATTCGACTTCTTGCTCTGACAAAAGCAAATGAGGAAGGCTTCTGTAAAGTTTATGATGGCATGGGGAGTTTTTCAGCTGAAAAGACACGTCGCTTATCGATTCACAGTGCAAATATTAAGCAGTTGACTCAACCAACAGAGCTTACAGTTCGCTCAATCTATGTTTTTAGTAATGATCTGACTATCGATTCACTTAGGCCTTTCTTGAAACATTTCTACTTGCTATCAACTCTAGATCTCCAGGGTGCCCAGATTGTGGAGCTGCCAGATGAAGTTTTCAGCTTGTTTAATCTACGGTTTCTTAGTCTTCGAAATACTGAGGTTAGGAATATCCCCAGCACAGTTGGAAGATTACAAAAACTTGAAGTCTTGGATGTTTACAATGCAAAATTGTTGGCTTTGCCAGAGAGTGTTTCGAAACTTAGAAAGTTGAGATATCTCCATGCAGCTACCGTTCCAGAGATAAATATCAAAGGAGTTGTGGCCTGGACTGGAATCCAGGTGCCTAAAAGCATCAAATACCTGACAGGCTTGCAAGCCTTGCGGCTTGTTGAGGCGAGCTCAGAGACTTTATGTCATCTTGGTGCTTTGACACAGTTGAGAACTTTTGCCATCACCAATGTGCAGAGGGAACAATGTGCTGATTTATGTACTGTTATAATGAACATGAACCATCTTGTTAGCTTAGCAATTATGGCTATAAGTGAGAAGGAAACACTTCAACTGGAAGAACTTTGTTTACCCCCAACTCTTTCAAAGCTTGAATTAGGAGGGCAATTGGACAAGAAAGCAATGCCTCGGATTGTATCATCCTTTTCAGATCTTGGTAACCTCACCTTATTGACCTTAGCATTCTCCAAACTTGATGAAGACTCATTTTCATGCCTCTTGATGTTGCATGGTCTACGTGGGCTTTGGGTTGATAAGGCTTATGAAGGGAAGAGGCTTCACTTTAATGCTATGTCTTTTCCAAATCTTCGACAGCTTGCAATATCAGATGCACCGCAGCTCAACAGCGTTGTAATCGAACGAAGCGCACTGCAAAGCCTTGTTCAGCTAACGCTTGTAGATTGTCCAGAACTGAAGGCCCTCCCTGATGGCATTGAGCATCTTAGAACACTTGAGAAATTATATGTGCGAGGAGCATCCAAAGAGCTCACAGAGCTATTTCAGTGGAATGAAGAAACACATGAGTCCAATGAGAATCTTGAGAAGATCGGTCATATCCGAAGGGTTACTGTTTATCCATGAAAAGGATGGGAAGACTTGGTATCATAAACCCATGTGCTCGCGGACAAGTGGTGGCCTTGTCGCTGATTGCATACTGGTCAACTAGTGTAATAGCTCTAGAGTAAATAAAGTAGTCGAATATAGTTGGGGCTGAAGTGAGTGGAGACTATCTATTAGGTAATAATTTGTTTCTGTTTCTGGTTCTTGATGTTGATGTTTTGACCTTATTTTTGTGTCACCAATATTCATCATATATTTGTAGTCATACAGGTATAAATTAAACAATTCATCAAAAGCGAACTGAGGAAAAGCTGAGCAGTAAATAAATTGTATGTTTTAAAATTTTATTTCTGTATTGACCTATAAATATTTTCTGATATTAAGTTTCAGATTTTTAATGCAGAAAAGTATCCGTCTTTTTTGTGCTCGGGCATATAGAATTGTTGATTTGTTTTCTTCCAGAATCATTGTTATTTGTGCATAAACCTAAGTCACCTAAGAGAGGAAATATTGTTTTTTTTTCTTTTTTTCTTTATGATTTGTGATGCTTGGGGACCTTTTTAAGATAGTATGTATTTCCAAGTCTCTTTTGTTGTAACTTGTTTAGAAATTAGATTATGGTCATCAAGTATATTTCATGGAAAGGTTTGTTGACATGGTATAGTTCAAATGAAAAGGTTTCAACTGCAAATTTTTACATCTTAAGCACTACAACTTTGGTATAGAATGTGTCTCCATTTAAGATGTTTGAAAATTTTAAAAATTTGAATATCAAAATATGTGAATTTAAAACAAACATTTGAGACTGTAAATAACTTTAAAACTTATCAACAATCAGGTGACTACCGCAACTTTAGTATTAATTGTGTGAACATTTGAGATTGTTTTCGAAATTTGAAATTTTAATTTGAGAATCTAAGACTCTAAATAAGTTCAAATTAAAAAAACAACTAGAAAGGTATAGATTGTTTTAAGTACTACAACTTTGACATATACCATGTCAACATTTAAGTTTATTTGAAACAAATAAATTCTAAATTTCAAAATCTGAGATAAATCGACTTTTCCTCCTATGCTCTAAGTTCCATTATCGATAAGACTTTGAGTTCTTATTGTTCCAATGAACTTATGGAACATTCTTCTTTTCTTTGTATCCAAATAGAAAGTTATAAGAATTAAGATAAGTCCATTAAAAAGGAAAGAAGGTTCATGGCCACGGGCAAAGAATAGTTATAAGAATAAGAATAGTATTTTGGAATGTATTAGTTGTGTTTGAACTGGAGAAATTGAAACTCTATTTAAGGACTACAAACAATTCAAAATTAAAAAACTTCTCAACTACAAAGTTTTGCATCAAGGGCTACGAAATTAATATAAAGTGAATCTTCATCTAAATTCATATGGTGATGTTATGAATTATTTTTACATTTAACTATTTTTAGAGGTGAGACTATTAAACATTAGATAATCCGCATATATTTTACATGTAATCCATATTCAGCGGATTTTATAGGTTCCATACAATCAGCTTCAGATTACCTGTATCCGTATTCATGCTAAAAAAGATTCTTAGAAAAGGATTCCAATCATCCAAACAACATTTGAAATGGATTCTTAGAAAAGGATTCAATGTACATCCAAACAGGAGTATTGAATTGAATCAATTTATGAGTATTTCTTTCTTATTAAATCTATATTTTTAAGACTAGTTAATTGCCTATGCGTTGCCACATGTGTAACAAAAAATATACAAGAATTCTTTGGTAGCCAAGCCCAAATCAAGAACATGGTATTTAATTTTTCCCGATTGTTACAACATGATAATGACAAAATACAATGTTTTGAATTTGATCTTCCTAACATGCCATTTGTAGCCAATCATCACTTTTACAACACATAATTCAAATTTATCTATGAAATCAAATCAAATAAGTTGGGTCCATAATAATACCCTGTTTGGTACAGATTCATGAGCTGTTGTGAGCTTTTTTTTTTGTCAAACACTTGTTTCCAAAACAGCTTCATGGGTGAAGCTATTTTTCTTCTTCTCTCGCAAAAATATAAGTGGGATGAAGCTGAAAAAAGTAGCTTATTGCAGCTTTCTCCCTCATTTCTTTCTTCCATCTATGCAAGAAGTAGTTGGTGAAGCTATTTTACCAAACACTTTTTTCAAAGTAGCTTAGCTTCATTTAGGAAGTTATTCATGAAGTTATTTTCTAAAAAAAACAGTTTTATTAGTGAAGTTGAGTTGTGTTTGGGCCTAATTGTACGTGTTCAAAATGACTATCAACTCTACCATGTTCACATCTGATGCGCAAGATATTCTTGTAAGCATCATGAATTAAAGATCTATGTGAATTCCCGGCATATGTCAATAACCAGATCCATCTTGCACAAAGCCATTCGAATCAGCAACCCGCTTAGTTCAGATGCTTGTTGAGGAAAGATACACTAAATTGATTATACAGTCAAAGTTTCTGTTATGTTTTTTTCGTGTAAATGAAGTTGATATTAACAGAACTAAATTTATTCTAAACTCTTAACCCAAAGCTAAGACTTCCCCCAAATTCTACCAAATAAAATTCCCAAAATTTCATACTGACTAAGCATCAATAAGAAAGAGAAAGAAAGAAAGGGCCAGAGCTTCGTGCATCAATTTCTCTCCACCGAGCAAGCAATCCTCAATGGTTCTCTCCTTTCTTTTTTTCCCTCCAAATGGTCAAATCGAGCAGCCAACACACCTCCTGCTTTGTTCTTCTCTCCACCAAGACCATAGCAGCAAGCCAGCAACCTGTTGCTTTCAAATCATCAACCCGCTTAGTTTATATGCTTGTTGAGGAAAGATACACTAAACTGACTACACAGTCAAAGTTCTTGCTATGTTTTTTTCGTGTAAATGAAGTCGATATTGACAAAGCTAAATTTATACTAAATTCTTAACCTAGAGCTAAGACTTCCTCCAAATTCTACCAAATAAAATTCCTAAAATTTTATACTGACTAAGCATAAATAAGAAAGAAAGAAAGAAAGAAAGAAAGGGCCAGAGCTTCGTGCATCAGTTTCTCTCCACCGAGCAAGCAATCCCCAATGGCTCTCTTCTTTCTTTTTCTTCCCTCCAAATGGGCAAACAACAGGTCAAATCGAGTAGCCAGCACAACTCTTCTTTGTTCTACTCTCCACCAAGACCATAGCAGCAAGCCAGCAACATGTTGCTCTTCCTTCTTCCTGCCTGCAAGCACCAGGAGATGATCCGCCTAGGTAGCTTTCTTTCTCTCTGGTAACAGCGCCAGCCAAAAACACACTAAATGCATCTAAAAAATCCCCAAGCTTCAACATCACCATCATGACCTCACACCTCTATCCATCGATTTTTTCCATCTTAAACCAAAGCACGCCATCTCCTCCACTCATCCTCATACCCGAATCACAAATCTAGCAATTGCTCCTCCCAATCTGTCTTCCTCTGAGCAATTGAAGCCATGGCCAACACCTCTACTCTATTCCGCTCAAGGGATCAGTACCACCAAAAGACACAGGCCTGCTTCAGCCCGGCCTCATCCGCCAATCCGCATCATTGTCAATCGTCATCCCGGTCGTGGCCTGAACATGCCTCTAGGTGTGAGCCTTGCTGGTTGTACCTCAAGTGATTGCGTAACAGCAGTTGTACGGAGCAGAGCTGGAGCACAAACTGGAGCAGGAGCCGTGTGCCTGCGGCTGCAGTGTTAGTTCTTAACTCAAAATAGAAACCTACCAATCAAGGGCAGTACCTGCACTGCCGTCACCTTCGTCCCCAAGCCGCTTCCTGTACGCATAAATGCATGCGATTTAGGGAGGAATGGTGCTCGGTTGGACACACAACAATCATCTTCTAGGTCACCATAGGCTGGATCTAGTGGAGGAGGGCTTGATTTGATGCGAGGAAGGGAAGATCTAGTGGTGTCGTCGCTTGCTCGCCCCTCTCTCAGTCTTCACGGAGCAACGAGGCATGGTAGTGGCATGACAGGGCAAGGGTGATATGCGATGGCCGGAGGGCAGGGCACCAGAGTCACCCGAAGAGGGGTGAGGCGAGGCAACAGCATCGACGCAAGTGGGCCGAGGCGGTGGTAGGCGATGGCGTCAGGAGTAGGTAAAGACAACAGGAGTATGGCTTCAATTTTTTTCTTCGTGGATTGAGGGGTGGAGGCGTGTGGAAGAGAGGGTGGGGGCCTACATGTCAGCACAAATGTTCGCAAGGTGAATAAAGCATCAAGCGTCGGTCGTGGTAGACAGATCTGTTCCACACTTTTTAGGAGTAGAGATTGGGTTTCAATTCTCGAGATCCAAACGGCAAAACGCCAAGTGAAGTTAGAATTTCGAGATCCAAATGTTCAATCGGACGAGTTATGTTTGATTGCAAAAGTGTTACAGTCTAGCGTATTGCATACTACGATGTATGATCTACTATCCTGCTCCCAAATTCTGGTTTTATTCTATTCCTATATTTTATCTTAAACTTGATGTACTAATAACAAATCAATTGATCTATAATTACAACAAATACTAGATTAAATTATTTCAATGATATCATTAACTAACTACTCAGGAACATATGCTCTCAAATTCTCAGCTTTTATTACAAGAGAATCATTTTTACAAGCGAAGCAACCATTGAAAAGAATGGCTCTCAAGGCTCAAAATGGATGTGCATACATACAGTCTCCAACAAAGCATCTGTATAAAAAATCCATTAAGTATGAGATATAACCCAAATCTA
Organism: Sorghum bicolor; assembly: GCF_000003195.3. Lineage (NCBI taxonomy): Eukaryota > Viridiplantae > Streptophyta > Magnoliopsida > Poales > Poaceae > Sorghum > Sorghum bicolor. The sequence goes on along the minus strand of NC_012870.2, from coordinate 56,785,920 downwards.
AGTCACCTAAACATGAAATGGGTTTTGGATTTTGGATAAAAGTTGTTGGAGACAATTTTAGGACGGTTATTATTGGAGTCTTAGGCCTTGTTTAGATCCAAAAACTTTTTGAATTTTGACACTGTAGCACTTTCGTTTTTATTTGACAAACATTATCCAATCATAAAATAACTAGGCTTAAAAGATTCATATCATGATTTACAAATAAATTATACAATTAGTTATTTTTTATCTATATTTAATATTCCATGCACGTGCCGCAAAATTCGATGTGATGAGAAATTTTGTAAAGTTTTGGGTTTTGAGGTGCATCTAAACAAAGCCTTTGTCAAAGTTATCAGTTAGGGTTTAAGGCATAAACAATATAAAAAAAATCATGCAATCACATTGATGAGTTTATCATAATTGCTATGCAGACATCAATTCATCACCAAACTATTTTATTAGCCTTATATAATATAAATTAGTTAATCACCATTTTATAATCGAATCCCTTCTGTTTCTTTCATCATGGCATGATAAGCTGGCTCTATCCGCTGGAGAGCTGAGATTCTGTTCCCGAGCTGGAGCTGTGACTTGTCCTGGTAATGTGATGAAACGGAGTATATACGCATGTACAATCATTTAACCCAGTTTTATGGAAATAAAAAGAAAATTCTAACAGATTGCAAACGTATTGCAAAGTTAGTACTAGGAAGATCGAAATCCAATAGAGCGCGGCAGGTAGATGCGATCAGAGCCTGTCGGGATGTATGAGGAGTCATCACTTTGTGACATCAGGGGATTGACAGACTTTCATACATGCATCATCACCTCGCATCGGCAATCAAGAAACAAATATCCAAGAAGAGCAGTTGGAAGCACCAGGAAGACTAAGTAACTATAGATCTGAGAGAACGGAAAAACAAGTGGCTCAGAACTTCTTAGAGGATTTGTGGAACCAACACCGGCGTCCAGCGGACGCCTCCGGCACACGAATTTCTTTCCTCATCGCCAACAAATGCTCAAAACGATACAGTAATCGCCAAACAGAAAAAAGCGAACAAATGCTCAAAACGATAGATAGTAACCAGCAAACAAAAGCAGCGAAGAAAAAAAGGAGAGAAACAGAGGCAAAAGAACCGTCGGTGGCAGCAGGTTAGCGACGGCGGGGTGGCGATGGGTAAAATTTCCCTGCGCCCTGTGTTTTATAGACCAGAACGGTGGACACCAAACCCTAATTGTCATGGGCTTGATGGCCGAGGCCCAGGAGGAGCGCAGCGGTCGACCTGGCCCATGGGCCTCGTCTGGTCGAGGAGTGTCGTCGTGGCGACGGCGAGAGTACAAATTCGTCTCTCACTTCTTGCCAATTGGAGGAAAGGAGGTTCTCATAAAATCTGTTGCGCAAGCAATTCTTACTTAGGCCTTGTTTGTATGTAGTCAGATTCACATCAATCCATATGTGTTGGGGTGGATTGGAGTGGAACTTGAACTAAATTCCACCTCAATCCACTCCAACACATGTGGATTGAGGTGAATCCGACAACATCCAAACAAGGCCTTAGGTTTGTTTTAGATTACCAAGAGGACTGTGCAACACATAAAGGGCCTGTTTGGGAGCTGTTGTGAGCTTTTTTTTTTGCCGAACATTTATTTGTAAAACAGCTTTATTAGTGAAGCTGTTTTTCTTCTCCTCTCACAAAGACATGAGTTGGGATGAAGCTGAAAAAAGTAATTTATTGCAGCTCTCTCTCCAATTTATCTCTCTCATCTATGCATAAAGTAATTGGTGGCAAACACTTTTTCCAAAATAGCTCAGTTTCACATATAAAGTTGCTCATAAAACTATTTTCTAAAAAAATAGCTTCATTAATGAAGTTAAGTTGTGCCAAACAAGCCTAAATTCTTTGATACGGAAGTTCGTGGGGAAGTGAGAAAGGCAAACAAAAATCATGTTGGGTAGCTTGGGAGAAATTAACGCGACCAAAGTACATGGGCGGCTTAGGTTTTAGAGACATAAATTTTTAATCTTGCATTGCTTGCAAGACAAGCATGGCGTATGCTGATCAGAACAGAATCTTTATGTTTTAAAGTCCTCAAATCAATTTACTTCCCTTCTAGTGATCTTCTCAATGCTCATATCGCCAATAAACCGTCGAAGACCTGGAGAGCTATACGTGATGGGATAGAGGTATTAAATCGAGGAATGATCAAACGCATTGGTGATGGTAAAAGCATAAAAAAATGTAAATGGATTCCAAGAACTAGACTGTTGAAGCCCTTTTACTCAAAAAAAAACATATCCTCCTGCGTTAAAGCATCTCCAAGAGATTAGCTAAAAACACTAGCCAAATTTACTGATTTAGCTACTCTCTATAATAGATTTGACAAAAAATATTAGAGTAGACACTACTAAAAAAACCTTAATTGTGACCTTTTCAAAACCCCCCGGGAGGCGGGCATAATTTTAAATCGCTTCGGTTAATGCCTCATATTAACCGAGGCGGTTGTTTTTTATTAACCGAGGTGGTTATGAACAACCGCCTCCTAAAATGGATTTACCAAGGCAGGTATCTTAAAACGTCCGTCTCAGTTAATAGCGATTTACCGAGGCAGTTGTTCTAATGTGAACGCCTCGGTTAATATATTAACCGAGGCGGGCATATTATAAGGCCCGCCTCGGATAATATTGGCCCATCTCGGAGCCCAACAACCCCCATCGCCCCAATATTTTGCTCCACATATATATTGGCCACTTCCTCCGCCACTTAAGGTTTCCTCGGTCGCTTCTCCTCCTCGCGCACTCTGCTCATCACGCTGTCGCTGCTGCCCCATCGCCCTAACACCGCCAAGCGCAAGCCCCCCTCTCGTGCCCGCACCGGCGCCCGAGACCCCGCGCAGGCGTCGCGGCTCAACGAGCTCATCCCCGCCGCTGCGTGCTGGCCCCGACCTGAACGCGAAGCCAGAGCCGGAGGCACCCTCGACGCCGGCCAGCTCCTCTCTCCCTCACGTTCCCTCTCTCCCTCAGCGCCATCCCCTCCCTCTCAACCATGGTGGCACCCCTATCTCCCCCATGCGAAGGCACGAGGCCGGGTGGCGCTACTCGTGCGGTGCCGCGGGGCTGGGCACGACCGCGCAGGGCCGAGCGTCGCGACGTGCGCGGCGGCCTGAGGCTAAGCAGCGCCACTCCCTCTCCCACAGGCGAGCAGCACCCGTGCCTCCTCCTCTCGTCTTCTCCCACCACGTCGTAGATCTGGTGGGGAGATGCTCTCCGGCGGCGGATCCTGCGGGCGGGAGGGTGGATCTTTGTGGATGTTGTGGGGGAGAGGATGGATCTGACGGGAAGAAGTCATGGGGAGAGGATGGATCTCGGCTCCGGCGAGGCGGATCCGGCACAGGAGCGGCGGGTCCGGCGAGGCTCGATCCAGGCCCGGTTATGCGGGCTTTTTTCTTTTTATTTTTTTTAATTTTCATTAATCATGGTGGGCAAGTGCCTCGGTAAATCGTTCATTTACCGTGACCTTAATGTCGAGGCGGTTACAAAAACCGCCTCGGTTAATGCTTTTCGCCCGCCTCGATTAATCTTTTATGTAGTAGTGAGAATAGACTCTATAAAAGATGGCTAGTGAGGTAGGCTATCTAAAAATAGAGAGCGAATAAGATGGGATGAAAAGATACTAAATTTGAGAATGGGATGGAGAGATACTAAATTTGAGAAGTCGTTTACAGAGTCTGTTGGAAACGTTTTACCTTCAACAATAGCTAAATTTACCTCTAGAAAATGATTTAGCTAATCTCTTGGAGATGCTCTTAGATTCTAAATTGATTAATCATACTTCCATGACATAGAAAAAAGAGGTAGTGGAACACTTTTTTAATCATCTAGACAATGAAGCTATCCTCCAGATTCCATCGAGTATGAGCCTACAAAAAGGACTGTTGGGCATGGCATTATGAACGAAATGGTCTATTTTCTGTATGACCTGCCTATAGAATGATGATGGAAGCAAAGAAAAGTAAAGAGGATTACTTTGAAGGCAGGGCCACCTGCTCTGATTATGGAAAAAAGCAGAAAGAATGGAAACAACTGTGGAATATAAAAATCCTGTCAAAGATCAAAATCTTCTACTGGCGTCTTGCTTTAAATTCAATACCCATTGCAAGTGTGCTGAAAAACAAGAACATTGTTGATACACCTCGGTGTAAAGTCTGTGGCACCGACGAGGACACAAGGGAGTATGGGACCATGCACTGCTACACTCTACAGTATCTAGATTGGGCTCAGCTAGATGAGGACATAACAGAGCTAATTGCTAATCTACATATTTCTGACCCAAAGAATTGGATTTTTTTTATGTGTAGCAATGTCCCAAAAAATGATAGGATACGCATTCTTATTACCTGTTGGGCTATTTGGCAGGCAAGAAGAAAAACAATATATGATGGTATATTTCAAAGTCCATCATCCGTAATGGTAATGATCATGTCATGGTCGGGCGCACGTACGTGACACGGCATCGCGCCCGTGATGTGCGTCGCGCCCTGGAGCGCACAACTGCTAGGCAAGAAGGCGCGCAAGGGGATAGCACCGTGGGTGGCTAAGATGGAAACTAGGATATTCTGTTATTTAGTTCCTTAGATCGAGGAGATTGTTACTCCTTTTAGTTAGGCCTCTGGCCATATAAGAGCATTGATTAGCTAAAAACATTTTCCAAATCTCCTAATTTAGCTATTCTGTAAAATAGAACACCTCAAAAAAATTAGACTAAACCAACAGCCTTTGTAAAAAATTTCCATCTTGCTATTTAAATATGCCACGTCATGGGACCTAGTCATCTTTGGCACCTGGTTGTGGCGCGCCGGCTTGAGCATGGCGTCGAGCACCTTGTGTGTGTCCACCTGCAGCGGCTGCAAGTCGAGGGTTCACGTAAGCATTCCTTGGGCCATGCGAGCGATAGAGAGGACGAGCTGCTCGAGCTCTACCTTAATGATGAGCAGCTGCGAGCAATGGAGAAGACGAGCTGCTTGAGCTCAACCTTAATGGCGAGCAGCAGCGAGCGATGGAGAATATGAGTTGCTTGAGCTCGACCCTAGTGGCGAGCAGTGGCTGCTTCAGGGCATCAGCACATCTCGGCGTTGCTGCACATGGAAATGCTTGAGCACCATGACGAGCGCATTCAATACTAACACCCCCACTCCATGCTGCCGCTGCCGCTGCCGTGAAGTAGCTTGTCAAGGGCGACAAAGAAGCAAAGCTCAAGGGTATCGGACTGCAGCTGGCCGGTGCAAGGCGCCAGCTCCACCATGCTAGCTAGGTCTGGCACTGGCAGCGGCTACGCGAGCGCATGCCGGTGCAGCAGCCGACCAACATAAACGAGAGTGCATGTCGTGCGGGGGATGAGGCGCCGTGCGGGAAAAGGTCGGATAGCCAGCCACTCTCGTCGTCTAAATCTAGCGACCGAATTTTCAGGAATAGCCAGCGACTAAATTTAGAGAGGGGTTTACACAATCTGTTGGAGTCAATTTTTTGTCAATAGTAACTATATTTGGCTTTACAAAACGTTTTAACCAATCTCTTGGAGATGCTCTAAGTTGTAATCAGGGACCCAAAGGGGATCAATCAAGAATTAGCCATCTAATCTCTCCCTCTATCTCCTAAGCCGGGGTCATAACCCAGTTGACGAAGACGGCGACGGCGTGGGGGCATAACCCAGCCGATGACGACGGATCACGACTACGAGTTACGTAGTCGGGGTCCTGCTACCCTAGGCAATACCGCCCTTGACATATCAATAGACTAATTGATGATCTGAAGACTATTGAGAGTTTTCAAATGAATGGGAAATGTAAGCAACAACTAAATTTAAAGGCTAGACACTGGATACCACCCGAAAATGGGCAATGCAAAATAAATATAGATGTTGCTGTTTCTCTGGGTACTAATAAAGGCACTATTGGAGTCATTTTGTCGAGATGATCACGGATGTTTCATCTCCACTACTACATAATCCATCAGTTGTGAACTTAACTAAATGTATCCCATAACTTACTACTACAGTCATAAGCTACACTAAGTGCACCCAGAAAATTGCACCCAGAAAGATTTATTTTTTGAAATTAAGAGACAAGATTAACTCTAATATCTTATTCCTCTAACTCAATCACATCCAACGCACTCACCTCATTCATCCCTATGACCGCCCCCGCCTCCCTCTCACGCACGACCGAGTCTCTTCCCAAGGCCGTATAATTACGACGCACTCCGTAAGGGAAGACAGCAGGACACAAAAGCCACGCCAAGGGGACGCCGCCACGACGGAGCCACGCCGGGGCGCAACACGGGCGCCGCCAAAACTCCGCACCCGGCGGTGTCCATGTCGGGGCGCCACCAGGGATCCACGCCGGGCCGCCACCAGGGCAATGGGCACCGGGCTCCGAGCAACGGGGACTGCTGCGAGGACGTAGCGGCCGCACTCTCCCTCGACCTGCTGTCGGCTGCCACATCCGCTAGCGTCTCTGCCAAGCGCACCTTCCCAGATCCCGCCCAGCACCTACAAGGTTCTGTCCGTCATCGGTGTCATCAGTATCACAGCGCGGATGTTGAACTCCCGGTGGCCATGGCAGCGGCAGGGACCTCCCGTCCCCTTTTTTAGGCAACGAGAAGCAACATCATAATTTACGAACAGCTAGACCTTGTCTGAGTCCGGGTTAGTTTCTTGGATCTAGGTACTTGTAGCTTCAAGAAATATTTATCTTTTAGTTTACAAATACAGATCCAAACCTCAAATATGGTGGTATGCCAATGGAGCCCTTAACAAGCCTGCTGGTACCAGGGGAAGCATTCGTCTCACTTCATAGGGTATGCATGCAATTGAACTTCAAAGAGCAGTGCCACGTTAAACATTTTATCATTTATTAAGTTCTACCTTAATTTACCGCTAAAAACAATCAATGCAATTACAAGAAAACAGCATGGTTACAGACCAGAAAGCGTGGCAATTAACAGGCATACTTGCCTTATGATACAGGTTCTAGGCACCCGTAACATGGCACCTGAAGAATAGTTACAGTAACAGCATTCCCCAACGGAATTCAGCAAATGTGGGACAGACAGTAGGCAGCAATTCCTCGATTCTTATGCCGGATAGAGCCAAGCCATCTCTTGAACCACAGTACTCAAATTTCTTTACCACAAGACGGCAAAAACACATGCTTCCATTATGTCTCAGTGAAACACATCAGTCAAACCCTGAGTTCCTAAGGTTCAGAACTCTTTTGATCTTTCTTCGTTTGAGAGGAAGGCAACATGGACCTCAGCTGAGTGTTCTCCATGTTTGACAAGAGCTGTGTGACAGTCTTAATTTGAGAGGCACTGCACAATTTTTTAATATACAAAAGCAGAGTTTATTAGAGGTGATATTGAAGAAAATAAACTTCAAACTAGTTTGTTGGAAATCTGGACATGCATGCAGTTTAGAAGAACCATTATGCGTCTTACAGAACTACAAGCCAGGATTACAATTTACTGATGGATGTGTCCTAGACCAAATGTGTTCTAGTGGGAAATGGTCATCCCAATGTAAGCCAGAAGCTCACTAATTAATCTTCTTGTTCAGAAATAAATTGACGAGTCTGTCATCCATCATCTTTTTTTATTAAAAATAAAAAAAGACTGGTTAAAAACTGAGACATAACGATCATATGCCACAAAATTGACATAAGTGATCCTTTTCTGGCAGGCAAAGAGGGAGAAAATAAACTTCAGCCTAGTTGGTTGGAATCTGGACAGAAAAAATGCAGCTAAAAAAGCTCCATGACTAAGTTTTAGAGAAAAGCGTAGAACTTCTAGTGAGAAGATAATGAATAAATATGCATATAGGGGAAGCTAACCTTTGCAAACTCCTGTCCATATAAGCATCCAAGGATGAAATTACTTGAGGTAGCTGGTGCAGCACCTAGAACAGGACACAGATATTAATGGCTACTTTACAACTAGTTTTAGCATCCAATGCTACACTTATTTCTTACATGCTCTGTGTTCTTTGCAAAGGATGCCTTTTCCAACAGGTTCTTGGGTAGTTTTGCCAAGTGAACCTGAAAACAAGTACATCACTGCTGATTATCTTGGTTAACAAACTGATTGCTTGTAGTTGTAACAATAATATAACATCATGACGTCCCAACATGTCAGTTGTGGGCGCAGTTTCATAAACTTATTAATTGAAGGAAAGTATGGCAGTCAATTGAATCTTAATTGATTTCTATGGGAAAAAATTAGAAAGAATCACAAGGGGATTGAGGGATACAGAAGTGGGTAGCGCTGAAAATACAAAACTGAAGATAAACGACCATAAGCTTAGTAGCACTTATCCTCTTATTAATAAAAAAACAGGTGAATGGCCCGATCATGAAAAAGCTTAGTAGCACTCCTTAAATAAGTGAAATTTTTTTTGAAGGTCAACGGGGGGGGGGGGGCGTTCCCCACCTGAATTTTTTTTATATATAGTAGCCCAAAACGGGCGGATAAAGTTACACATTTGTTTACAACGGCACACGCCCAAGCACAGGGGTGAAAAGTGCCAGCAACCAAAGGAGAGAGAAAAGAAGAAGAGCAAGAACGACAACCGCACTACCACAATCACCAAGACACATGAACTCATTGACGATGCCTCCAGGGAGGTGAACGACGTCGCAACGTAGTCATCGTCAGCCAAGCATGAAGAGGAGCTCCACATGGGCATTGGCAGGGCTTTCGCCCAAGTCATGTGCCAGAGGTGTTGAGCGGGTCGAAACGAGGAGACTGCAGCCAAAGCTGAGGTTCTTCAGTGACGCCTTTAGGAAGGAGATCTCGTCACTGGCCTAGATAAACAAGTGAAATTGGCAGTAATTGTAGCCTGAAGTAGAGGATCCATCTAAAACCATAACACCATGCTGCATCTACATGGACACTTCAGTGCAGCATTGTGGAAGTCGCTAGATAACAATCAAAGCCCGCTGCTTAATCAATGGCAATCGAAATGCCAACAATTTCTAGGTTACTTTTATTGAGCACGCAGGAGAGCTGCATATTTTAGAGTAAGAAAAAAAAGGAGGGGGGGGGGGGGGGGGGGGAGGAGGAGGAGAACCGTTACAACGTACACGCAGGCAGCCAAACTCCAAAAGAATAATTTCTAGGTTATGTAGTATAGGATGATGATAATAACATTCATGAATTGGACAATCATTTCACCTCCAAGCCAAAAGTAAATCCACCACCTCATTGTCTGTAAAGAGTAAAGAGAGACACCATGAACGAACTACCGCATAATTTTAGTCAATTTCGCAAAAAATGTCAAAGCGTTGATTCTTGTGATCAGCAAAAGGCTGTAAAATCATGCATACAATCGGAACACTCGAGAACCAACCAAGACGAGATGGGGACAGAAAGCGGGAGACCTGCGCGGGGGAGGACTGCTCCATGAGCTGGAGAAGGTTGGAGGTGGACCGCACTGCCTGTGCTATCTGCTCCGCCACCGCCGCCTTAGCCCCTCCACCGCCACCGCCGCCGGCCGTCGCAGCCATCCCCGCCACGTCGACTTGGGAGGAGCTCGCCCTACTCCCAGTCGCCCAGTACGGAATTGAAAAATGTCTAAATAACCAAAGGCCCAGCCCACCACATAGCAACCGCGGTTAATAATGGGCCGAATAATCTCCAAGCGTCAAGGGGGGACCCGTTCGAATTTCTGTTACAATTTACAAGGTCTTGGATGCAAAATTCCCTGACCCTTCTAGAACGACCGGCCCCAGCCGAGGAGCCGACCGGCCGGCGAAGCAGGAGGGAGGCGATGGCGGCAGTTCGGGGGCAGAAGGCTCTGGTGGCTCTGCCGCAGCTGGTGAAGTCCCTGCGGAGTGATCCCGTCTCCGGCAGCGCACGGCTCAGGCACCTTCCGTCTCTCAGGTATTCGCTGGATCCCTGCTGGACCGAGGAAATGCGACTCGTTGCTGTTCTGCTTTTCTGGTGCTTATGGGTACATTTTATCTGATTTGTTTGGGATGCGGATATGGGCAGGAGGACCTTCTCGTTGTACGACCAGATCAACCTCATCGACAGCGTCCCCGAAGACGAGCTCCGATTCCAGTCGTACGCAATCTCTCTTTGCTCCTTTCGCATCATTATTTCCATTTTTTGTTTAATTAATGCCAAGAGTTTTTAAGGGGGATGCTGTGCTCCCTATTTCCTGATTTTTGGATATGGTTATGTATCATACTATCATATGCAATGTGTGTAATTCTTCTTTGTAGTCAAGGTTTGGAATTGATGGATTCTGGATATGCAATCATGCGTGTAATAGAAATTTACAAAATTCTCGGAGTTATTAATTGTTTGTAGTCGGAGACCATTGTGTTTTGTGTTGGGAATTCTTCTTGTTGTTCGCAAATAAATTGCATACCTTGACTTGCAGCATTGTTTTTTTTTAAAAAAAAAAAACTGGTAAAGAATTGAGGAATGGGGTTCAACTGCCCTTTTCATTTTTTGTTACCATCAAGGTAACACCATGATGGTTCAGCTTTGAGGGTCATGAATATATGAGCAGTTGTAAATTACTGGCATTGACAAAAGTGAACCAATACCTCTCTGGCTGAACATAGAGGAAGAGAACACGTATGGGCAAATATTTTTGCTTTTGTTGTCTCTCCCTTTTTTGCTATGCAAAATTTTCTTACTTTGGTGTTATATTCTCTTCTATTCACATTTATTTATGAAATGTATCCATGACATGTTAGAATAGGTAGGATATATTACCTGATGATCTTCTATTAGCATAAATAGCTGTGAGCCTGTGATGGAGTCTGTTTTAAAACTAGCATTGATTTGGGGCATGATGGTCATCTGACCTTTTCCACTTTATCCCAAAGCCAATGCCGTGGTCCTTTTGTTTGCAGGGACATGATTTAGAACAAATTGTTTTGTACATCCGTCGATAACTATTTTTTAAAAATAATTAACTGACCCATTTCTTTTTTGAAACAAATGGCAGGAGCTCTGCCTTCCAATTAAGAAGAATAGAATTGGCCTAGTTTATAAGGGAAACCAGGCCTGAAAACCTTACATATGCATGGATTAACCCATAGAAAAAAAAAACACATAACCATAACACAAGTATTCAGCTGACTAACCCGTGGCAAACCCACTTACACAGGGAGACACTCGATGATGTTTTGTTTTACCTTTTGTTCTGGTCATGCTGATCTTGGAGTTCCCTAACATTTCCTTGCCTCTTTTTCTGCTATGGTGATGATTCAATCTTTTCTGTTCCTGCATAGTTTATTTTGTGTGATAAGCCGGTAAGTCATTGTTATCTCTGAAATGTGTTTGTCTTAGGCTTACAAATGTGGTTATTGGTTGTTTGCCTTGATTGGTATTGAGAAAACTAGATAAACATGCGAATGATGAGAAAAACAATACAAATACCATCTACCGAGTTTGAGTATATGATTGGTTGGCCCATGTTATTGCTTCTTTTAAAAGCAAGGAGTGGTCCTTTTCTGTGTTTTAGTGGGTTTGGTACCACATAACTCAGAGCTTTAATTGATTCTGGACACCCTTATTGTGATCATGTGATGTTCTGTGTGTGAAGGTTGGCATAGAATGTTAACTAGGCAATATTGGCATGACATGTAGAACTATGTACTGTATTTCTTATTCTTCATTTGCTTCCCTAATTTTGGTGCTCTTTCTATGAGATCAACCTGTCAGCATCATTGCTATGCAACTTGCAAGAGCAACACAAACGGAAAAAGTCTATTCAATGTACATGCTTGACTTTCTCCACTTGGAGGGCTTAGAGTTCTCCGTTATGATTTAGGTGTTGTAATTCAGTGATTTTCTATTGAAAATGGAAAGTCAAAATATGTACAAGTGAAAAAGAAAAGGCAAACCCCCTGTGGGAATGCTACAGCAACACAACAGACCCAAGGGGAAGAAAGGATATAGGTATCCAGTTTCACAACGAGACAAAAAGGTGCCAATCCATCGAAAAACATGTGCATGTAGATCTGTTTTTAATCCTATCCTACTGTACTATAATTTTCTCCTTCAAATTATCTTGTCCTGTTTTCATAAGAGTGCATCTAATGATAGAAAATTCAAACTATTGTGCTGCTTCAATATTCACCACCTAGCAATCAAGAAAGCCTCCATTAATAAACTGAAGTAAAACTTTCCCTAGGGAAATTGAGATAACCATTGCATCGAACTGTATTAGTGTAAATTAGACATTGGAAGGTCTCTGGCTATTCCTCTGAAAATACATTTTCCAATATAGGCATGCATGAGTTGTGTATAGGACAGCATGTTCTGAATTTCTCGTAATGCTTGATCTGCTCTGCAAATTTTAGTTCTCTTTTCTTGGTATTGATTGTCAGTCTCACAGATATGCAACTAGTTGAAGTAAAACACAAATGGGAAAGCCTATTGTCCAGAAGGTACCTTTTTTTAAAAAACAAAGAAGGTATTTGAATGTCGCCATATGCCCATGTCTTGGAGGCTTGGAGTTCTATGTAATGTTTTGGTGTTGTGTGTTTTTTTCTATATATTTATCAAAGAAGAGCCAGTAAGCTGTATCATTTAGTTCTGTAGCTCAGTTTTAACTGGAGCATTGGATCAGGTGTCTCAAGTGTGTTTTGCTGTTTGTAGGTATGATGATACTGGATTCAAAATTAACAATGTAAAATATGAAGGCAGCTTATTGATTGTAGAGAACAAGATAATGACATGGGCACCCAAAACATTCTCAGAGATAACTGCTGAAAGGTAGGACTCACACTTGAAGTTAAGAGTTTGGTGCAACTGTTGTATACTCCATTGTATATGATAATATGAATATTGATGCCTTGATACTTCAATGCTCTTGTAGTATGCAATTAGAGTTTGGTGCCGTATCTCTGTTACTTTTTGTTTGCCACTGTATTGATGGTAATATTCCTGTATATTAGATTTTTCTGACACTTCTCCTTGCTTAAATAATGCAGCTTATCAATCTTCAAAGTTGTGCACCCTATCCCAGGTAATTTTGTCTTGGCGAATGCTCTGCTACCTTCAGGCATATTGTTGTGCTAATGTCACAATCCAATGCTTTGTATGCGCCTTATTCCTTGGTTTTTATGTGGAGCTGGTGCTGCTCTATTAGAAAGCCACAAGTCATGCATGGTTTTTTATTGTGAGAGATTTTGTGTTTATGTTTATTAATTCAACAGACAATCCTTAGTTGTGGCTGATGTGCAAATATTTCATCATGGTAGGGCTCAATGTAGTGCTTTAAATCTTGTTTTCTAATCTTTTCTGTATATTTCATGGTCCTCATTGGTAGAAATATTAAAACTGATTTTTTGATATACCATTCTTCTCCAGAGATCTTGATTCTTGGTTGTGGAAGACACATCCAGCTGGTCAGCCCTGAACTGCGAAAGTTCATTCGGTCAACTGGAATGAAACTAGAAGCTGTTGATTCAGTATGCATTTTGATGGCCTAATCCCTCCCTTTGCACTATTTCATCGAATTTTCCTGTTTCAAAAACAAAGCTTAAGAATTTCAATAGGAAGGAAACTTGCGCTGTTCCTCTCTGCTTATAATACAATGCTTCCATGGTTTTCAGAGGAATGCGGCTTCAACATATAATATCCTGAACGAGGAGGGCAGGCCGGTGGCAGCTGCAGTTCTTCCCTTTGGAGTCACATGCTAATGTTTTTATTATCACCTTTTATACCAGTTGGGCAGGCGTTTTCTCTTTCGAATCGATGATAGCCAACTGAGCTGAATTGTCAGTATCCGTCTCAACCATCGACAATGCTGTTTTGGTGTCTAGGAAGGAAAGGCCACCTAGGTTTTGTAGCATATTGTCCTCTTTGTAATCGCGGGCTAACAGAAGATTCACGCAGTGTACACTACACCGAAATAAGAGTGAGTGGTGGTTCCTGTCATTGTACTTTGTTTCGTTCGCGCTGTTCTTGGAAGTCCTGTATCATGTGGTCATGCCCAAACTAAAGTTGTCTGTGTCTTCCTGCTTTTCTATCTAGCAAGCACAGCTGGAGTGTGGAGGCCGTTGCATATGCGCATCGGCCTGGCGAGGACCACACGTACCCGGCTGTGTTTACCCTCTGTTTGGTCGTCCAAATTAGGCCTTGTTTAGTTTCCAAAAAATTTTGCAAAATTTTTCAGATTCTCCGTCACATCGAATCTTTAGACGCATGTATGAAGTATTAAATATAGATGAAAATAAAAACTAATTGCACAGTTTGGTCGAAATTGATGAGACGAATCTTTTAACCCTAGTTAATCTATGATTGGACAATACTTGTCAAATATAAACGAAAGTGTCACTATTTATATTTTGCAAAAAAATTTGGAAGTAAACACAAGCCCATTTCATGGCCCATACGACGAAGATTCTCCCGGCAGCATGAGGCAGACATCTCTTTTAGCTTTATTAGAGCATCTTCAAGAGCTTGGTTAAAATTAGTAGTCAAATTCTAATGTTTAGTAATTTTGTAAAATAGAAAACTTTTTAAAAAAGAATAGGTCCACAACAGCCTTGCTATCAGATAGCTAGTGTCAGTGGTTGGCTATATATGACCAACGAAAATCAAGGAATAATAAACTTTCTATTTTACAAAATTAAATAGCACATCTGTTGGAGCCTATTTTTCTGCTATACAAGTTCTAAAAAGCCTTCATAATAAAAATAGCAAAGCTGTTGGAGTTGCTCTTATGGCGTGACCGGCGCGATCCTAAATTCCTAACGGTATAGCACCAGAGACGCACGGTGGTGGCACAGCCACAGGCCTGGGGCGGACCCCGGAGAAGCTGAGGCAGAGAGCATCGCTTTCGCCTCGTCTCCTCGACGCAAACGTCTAAGGCCTTGTTTAGTTCCAAAAAATTTTGCAAAATCGACATTGTCCAATCATAGACTAACTAGACTCAAAAAATTTGTTTCGTCAATTTTGACCAAACTGTACAATTAGTTTTTATTTTCATCTATATTTAATACTTCATGCATGCATCTAAAGATTCGATGTGACGGGAAATCTGAAAAATTTTACAAAATTTTCTGCGAACTAAACAAGTCCTCACAGCAATGCGCCCGCCTCGCCATCTCCGCCCTTGCTGCCGGCTCCACATGTCAGTCAGCGCCCCCAGTCTCCACTTGGCATCGCCAAATTCGCCATCTCGTGGCATATTCCACAGCCCTCTTGAACCCAGAGAAAAAAAAAGACAGAGATACAAGTAAGTACTAATCCGCATCTGATTTTATTCTTGAAAAAACCTGCTAAACGATGTAATCTACTAATCTTATATTTAATATAATCAAATAAAATAAAGGGCGCCACATGTGCTTCTAAGAAAATTACTCCGTAGTATCTGACATGCGGAACCATAAGGTCATCGACAGCCACTGACGTCTGGGCCCAACAGATCAGCGGCGCACCGGTTCGTGCCAGCTAGCAGGGCCTTCCCAAGCTCCGCTTCTCTCGGGCGTTGGAACCGAGGATTGGAGGCATCGTGCAGACCGCGCCCGGGACACCTGGCACGTGGGCCCGCCTCCTCCATCTCCCTCTGCGGCGTATAAAGAACCGGCCCACGGCCACCGCCACGCCCTCGCCGGAATATCATACGAAAACCCTCGCGGCGACCGCTCTCCCACACACGCGCGCCGCAGCCTCCGCAGTCCGCACCTGCCTCCACGACTTGTCGTGCTCGTGCGCTACTCTCCTCGAGTGCGGCGCGGAGCACGGGGGCATCAAATGGCGGCCGCGGCAGAGATCGGTGGTTTCACAGCGGCGAGAGTGGCGGCGGCGGCGGCGCTCAGGCCGGCTGCGCACCCAGCCCCGGCGGCGGCGGCGCCACCGCAGCCCAGGAGGGCTGTGGCGGCGCAGTCGCTGCGGACGACCACCGCCGAGGTGCTGACGGCGGATCTCGCCGGCACGACCAACGGCGCGGTGCACGCTCAGGTCAGTGGCATCCTTTACCACTTCTCTGCCTTCGGGACTCGGCCTTATCCTTGCACGCTTGGTTGCTTGGCAGTATTAGTGTACAGACACTTTCTATTTCTGAGTGCTTGGTGCTTGATTTGGTTTGCATAGGAAATTAGTCTCAGGTTTTGCAAGGCCTTGCATCGGATTAGTCCCATGTTTTGTGTTTGGCGATTGGATCCCAAGCGTTGTAATTCGCTGTTGTTGATCGTAATGTAGTTGTTGCTGCGGGCTCGTTAGTGAAAAGAGGTTGGTCGTCTGATCCCGAGCTCCAGGCTCAGAGATTTGATGATTGTCATTTCAGTGGTGAATAGAGCTACACAAATAGCACTAGATTTATAGATGTTTGCTCATTTCCAGGTCATTTTATATAGATAGCATTTTGCTCCTCTTGGTTGATCTGATTTAGTGCCCGTTCTGGCAAACATGATGTTGAAGTACCTGATGCTATTTCTACCGCCATCTGAAGTTTGTAGCCAATATTTAGCTTATTTTAGACTTTTTATTAGTAGCAACTCACTTTTGAGTATGAACTATGAACGATAGGATAGTTGGCCTTGTTTAGTGGGTGAAAACTTTTGCAAAATGCTACTGTAGCATTTTCGTTTGTATTTGACAATTGTTGTATTTGGCTCAAAAGATTTGTCTCGCAAATTACAGGCGAACTGTGCAATTAGTTATTTTTTTATCTATATTTAATGCTCCATGCATGTGCCGCAAGATTCGAGTGAAATGGTTGAGGAACTAAACAGGGCCTTGATCACTTGAGTGGTTACTTCATGTGGTGACGATTTTATCATTTCTGATGCAGATGAATAGTGAGGCTACTAGTGAAATCACTTCACAGGCAGTTATTTCTAGGAGGAAGACAAAGATAGTCTGCACCATAGGTCCCTCAACCAACACTCGTGAGATGATTTGGAAGCTTGCAGAGACTGGAATGAATGTAGCACGCCTTAATATGTCCCATGGTGACCACCAGTCACACCAGAAGGTTATTGATTTGGTCAAGGAGTACAACACACAGAACACTGATGGCAATGTTATTGCCATCATGCTGGACACTAAGGTATATCTCATCTGAATACATTAAAACAAATGCTATAGCAACTTAAGTTATTCTGACGAATTTGATGGATTCAGGGTCCTGAAGTTAGAAGTGGGGATGTTCCAGAGCCAATCATGCTCAAGGAAGGTCAAGAGTTCAACTTCACGATTAAAAGAGGGGTGAGCACTGAAGACACTGTCAGTGTGAACTATGATGACTTCATAAATGATGTTGAAGCTGGTGACATACTGTTAGTGGATGGTGAGCTAAACTCTTGTCATCCTACTTTGAATGTGCGTAGATTATTTGTTACTTGTGGAAGCAAGTTCTTGTTCATGCTGGGTCACCTGATATGTATTCAAGTTATCCCTACAATCATGTTTTCTTGTGCAATCTAACTTATTTCATTCAATTAAGTATTGATTATGTTGATTTTCTGTAATGGATATTGTCAGATTCTTTTGTTGTCTCCTTCCATAAACTGATTCACTTGTTTGCAATTAAACATTATATATGATATTATGTTTCATACACCGATCCTTCATTGTACTGTTTGTGTGCTACAGGAGGAATGATGTCGCTTGCTGTGAAGTCTAAAACAGCCGATACAGTCAAGTGTGAAGTAGTTGACGGTGGGGAATTGAAATCAAGGCGCCACCTAAATGTCCGTGGAAAGAGTGCTACTTTGCCATCTATCACTGGTTAGTTAATCCTCTGACTGGTCTAGCTGCCATTTAGTTGCATCCAACATGCTAACATGCTTCTGTTCCAACAGAGAAGGATTGGGAAGACATAAAATTTGGTGTCGAAAACGGTGTTGATTTCTATGCAGTTTCCTTTGTGAAGGATGCCAAAGTTATTCATGAATTAAAGGACTACCTTAAAGGTAATGTGCGCTTCATTTATGCAAGTCATGGTTATCTATGCTGGGAAACAGGAACCTGATTGATGTTTTGTGCTCTTTTCATATCCAGGTGCTAATGCGGATATACATGTCATTCCAAAAATTGAAAGTGCAGATTCAATACCAAATCTGCAGTCCATTATTGCTGCTTCAGATGGGGTAAGACCACGCTGGCTGTGCAATCCTTTTGATACCAAAAGATATAAATTCACAGAAAGGGAAACGACTTGTAATGGTACAATGAACAGATACGTTTGGGTAGTTGCCATGCATGATGAACACATGAAAGCTGTGTTAGGAACTTTGTTAGATCCACATGGGTCTCCCTAGGTGCTTCTATAGCCTTGTTTAGTTTCGAATTTTTTTTTGGTTTTGGGTACTGTAGCACTTTCGTTTTTATTTGGCAATTATTGTCCAATCATGGACTAACTAGACTCAAAAGATTCATCTCACGATTTACAAGTAAACCTCGCAATTAGTTTTTGTTTTCGTCTATATTTAGTGCTTCATGCATATGCCGCAAGATTTGATGTGATGCATGCTGGCTTATGTAGCACTGTATGATGCATGCTGGCTTTATATACAGGTCTAGGTTTTATAAACAAAAAGTAAAATAACACCGCCATGTACTTCTTAGTTACAATTCTAGTCTGCTAGACACTGAACTTCTTTAAATCTTCAGGCAATGGTAGCACGTGGAGACCTTGGTGCTGAACTTCCCATTGAGGACGTTCCTTTGCTACAGGTGAGATCACATTGCATGTACAGTTGGTGCACCAAGTCATTTCTTCCTTATCTAGTAAAGAATGCTGTGTAAAAATGCAACCAAGCAGCAGCATAATATTAATTTGACTGTTTTACTTCTCTTTTTTCAGGCAGAGATTGTTCAAACATGTCGAAGCATGGAGAAACCAGTCATTGTCGCTACAAATATGTTGGAAAGCATGATTGACCATCCTACTCCAACTAGGGCAGAGGTTTCTGACATAGCTATTGCAGTCCGGGAAGGTGCTGATGCCATCATGTTATCTGGCGAAACTGCTCATGGAAAGTAAGGATCCACACTTGTTGCTGTTTAAATGCCCTTGTAGTTATATTTTCAATTTTTCATAGTCCCACATGGGTAGTTCATTTCTTTAAACCCTTTTAGAGGACCAAGAATTTTCTGTTATGTGGTGGCTTCAGCGTGTATTGTGACTCAGATGGTTTGTGCGTATTTCTGTGTTTAGGTACCCACTAAAGGCAGTCAAGGTGATGCACACTGTGGCACTCAGAACAGAATCCAGCCTTTATAACCCAACTACTTCCCCTAGTCTTGTTGCATCTGCACAGGTATGGTCAGGTCCTTTTGGATCCCGGTTCCTTCTCCCTCCAAATTTGCCACATGGTCGTTTCATCGTTGTTCAATGTTAACTGCTCAGTCACGGCTAGCTGGCTTCTTTTAGGCAAAAGACACCATCTGCTGCTGTTAGCATTTTGTTTTCGAAATTTATATCCATTTAGGTTTATGTCTTGTTTTTTTATGCTTTAAGATTCTTTTGGCAGGGTCTACAGAATGAGGAGTTTTCCCCAAGCCAGCTAAGTAAAATGTTTGGATCTCATGCAACGATGATGGCAAACACCCTTCGCACACCAATCATTGTATTTACACAGACCGGCTCCATGGCTGTCCTCCTGAGCCACTATCGGCCCTCGTCTACACTATTTGCATTTACAAACGAGTGAGTTCCTTTGTGGTTCCCCTTCATGACAATAACATAATCTTTAATGCGATATTGCAATCATCTATGAAACATGTTGTGCATCGAGGTAGTTCATAGTCTTCATGAATCAAATGATCGAAATAGGCAAAGATGCTCTGGAGTACACTGACATTTAGGGGAACTATTGTTGCAGGGAACGAGTGAAGCAACGGCTGGCACTCTACCAGGGGGTCATCCCTATTCACATGCAGTTCTCTGACGACGCAGAAGAAACTTTCTCCAGAGCAATTAGCAGCTTGCTGGTAAGGCCATGTGCTGTGAAGTTTCATTGCTGATCTTTTGCAGTCAGCTCATCAGATACACATCTCTGTTTTACTTGAATTTTTTGTCCTTTCATTTTTACTTTACTGATTATTCATGGATTGAATGTTGAACAGAAAGCACAATATGTGAAGAAGGGAGACTACGTCACTCTTGTTCAGAGCGGAGTGACTTCCATCTGGAGAGAGGAATCTACTCACCACATCCAAGTGAGGAAAGTTCAGGTCTGATGTGCCGGTGGGAATTGGTCGTCGGAGAAATTTTGATGGCGCCGCTAGAAGTGTTATCATCATCAAATGCGAGTAATTTTAATGTTTTACCAGGAGATTGCCACGTCGAGTTATATGTTGTGTCGAATTCACGTGTAGACTCTGAATCTTTAACTCTGTATTCGTTCATTTTCACTTGTTGTTTCACACTGGAGTTTTACAAGTTCACCTTTACTGCTCTTGCTTTCTTGTGAAACTTCACTTTAGTTTCTTGTTACAAAAGGAGCTAGGACTAACAGGATGGTAAATTTTGTTAGAAGGGGCCTTAACTTCGAGAACTGTTGAGTTAAAACTGTTGTAATTGTTACGTACCTTAGGGATCTGAGAGCATCAACTCTCCTGAGGGATGATGATAAAGTATATATAGGTCTAGAGAGCCTCATGGGCTGGACCATATGGGCCTACTGGCCTATAATATAAGAGTCTTCACAGTTAACACCCCCCTTCAAACTCAAGGTGGAAGCGGAGGATTGGAAGCATTGAGTTTGATCAAGTAAAGCTGATGCTGCTCTCGAGTTTGTGCTTTAGTGAAAAAGTCAGCCAATTGCAACTCAGAAGGCACATACTGGAGAGAAATAGTTTTCTGTGACAATGAGACCGAGTAAAGAAAGCATCCACACCAATATGCTTTGTAAGTTCATGCTTCACAGGATCATTGGCAATTTGTATGGCTCCGGTATTATCATAAAGAAGAGGTGTGGCAACATCACAGGAAACACCAAAATTAGCCAACAACCATCGAAGCCAGACAATCTCTGCTGTAGTAGTAGCAAGGGTTCGAAGTTCAGCCTCGGTACTAGAGCGAGATACAGCTGCTTGTTTCTTGGACTTCCATGCAATAGGAGAAGAACCAAGAAGAATGCAGTATCCTGTGATGGAGCGTCGATCATTGGGGTCACTCGTCCAAGTAGAGTCCGAATAAGCATGAAGCTGAAGTGGACTGTCATGTGCATAGAGTAAACTTTGAGATGATGTCCCCCGTAATACCGCAGGACACGAAGAAGATGTCCAAAATGAACAGAAGTTGGGGCACAAACAAACTGACTCAAAATATGAACTGCATGAGCAATGTCAGGCCTGGTGACAGTGAGATAAACAAGACTGCCCACTATATGTCGATATCGAGAGGGAACCTGAAGAGGTACCCCATCAGTGAGACGAAGCTGCAAGTGAAGATCCATAGGTGTAGCAGCAGTCCTGTCATCAGTGATGCCTGAACGAGCAATAAGGTCTTGAATGTACTTAGACTGAGAAAGTTGATATCCCTTGGTGGATCGCTTGACCTCAATGTCTAAGAAATAACTGAGAGGACCCAAATCCGACATCTGAAATTCAGTACTAAGCTGCTGCTTCACATAAGAGATGTGATCCTCATTGTCACCTGTAATCAGCATATCATCAACATATAGAAGCAGCAAAGTCCGACCACGTGGTGACAAATGAACAAATAAGGTCGGATCATGATCACTAGGTGAGAAACCAGCAGCCCGTATGACAGATACAAAACGCTCATGCCAGGCACGAGGGGCCTGTTTTAGGCCATATAAAGCACGACGAAGATGACAAACATATCCTGGAGGAGCAACCACACCTGGAGGTGGTTGCATATAAACTTCGTCAGTCAAGTCACCATGAAGAAAGGCATTCTTGACATCCATTTGAGATATGGACCAAGAAGACGCAGCCGCCACAGCAAGTAATGTACGAACTGTTGTCATATGAGCAACGGGTGCAAATGTCTCATCATAATCAAGACCTTAAAACCCTAAACCCTAAACCCTAAACCCTAAAACCCTAAACAGGGTGGTGTGATGAAAATAGGAACAAAAGGTATGGAGACGTCATTGCTAGATGGAGGAGGAAGACACAAAAAGGAGGTGGACTCTATGGGAGAATATGAGGGCTTGGTAGATGGATTATAAAAGAAAGGACGGTCCTCAACAAAGGTAACGTCACGAGAGATGCGTATGCGACGGGAAGAAGGGTCATAGCATCGATAACCCTTATGCTCAGGACTATACCCCAAGAAAACACACTCGACAGACTGTGCAGTCAATTTTGTGCGCTCACGAGAGGCAAGCAAGACATAGCATGTGCATCCAAACACACGAAGATGGTCATAGCTTGGAGAAGTACCATAAAGGACTTCACCAGGGCATCGGTCACACAACTTGGATGATGGTTGCCTATTGATGAGATAGACAGCAGTGGAAACAGGTTCACCCCAAAAATGGGAAGGGACAAAAGATGAAATCAAAAGGGTCCGAGCTGTCTCTATGAGATGGCGATGTTTTCGTTCAGCGACGCCATTCTGAGCATGAGCACCTGGACAAGAAAGTTGTGCAAGGGTACCCTCAGATGACAAAAATTGTCGAAAAGCAGCAGACAAATATTCACCCCCAGAGTCTGAGCGAAGAATTTTAATAGGAGTAGAAAACTGTGTGTGAACCATGCGAACAAAAGACTGATAAATGGAACACAACTGTGAACGATGTTTCATGAAATAAATCCATGTATAGCGAGAATAATCATCAATAAAAATGACATAATATTTGTGGCCACCCTTTGTAGCAAAAGGTGCAGGACCCCATACATCCGAATGAATAAGATCAAAGGATCTAGCAGAATGAGAGACACTAGAAGAATACGAAAGCTGTATTTGTTTGCCAAGTTTACAACCCTTGCAATGAAAGCTAGACTCAATGGATGTATGACCTAAACAACCTTTATTTATCATGGAGGACAAACGAGACCCACAAAGATGACCAAGACAATGATGCCACTTGGCGAAGGAAGCGGAGGACGATGCAGCGGATGAGGCATGAGCTGTAGATGCAACAGACGAAGGAAGACGTAGGGTGTCGAGAATGTAAAGGCTGGAAGCACCTTTACGGCGATGGCCAGTTCCAATCACTTTCCCGCTGCGACGGTCCTGAATAAAACAAGATGAGTCATCAAATCCAACAAAGCAATTCTGGTCGGTAACTTGACCAACCGACAGAAGATTCATAGACAAATGAGGTACAAAGGAAACATTTGGTACAGAAAAATAATTATTGCAAAGTGAACCCTGATGAGTAATATGACAAGAAGTACCATCAGCTGTCTGAATAGAAGTGCCATCAGTGACCGGCTTGCAGGCAACCAGCTGGGACTGATCAGATGTCACATGAAAGGAGGCTCCAGAATCAAGCACCCAGGACGAGGGAGTACCAACAGTCGAGGAAGCAGCAACAGAAACAGTACCACTAGCTGAACCTCTAGGAGTGGAAGAAGTACCACGACCACGAGCAGCGCGACGAGCGCGAAAGTCAGCCAGCTTCTCTGGATGCTTAGCAAAACAATTATCTGAACTATGATTAGTCCTTCCACAATGCTTACAAGGTTCTTTTAATGCACTAGTCCTCTGATGAGAAGCTGCCAACACACTGTGAGGATTAGGCACAGTAGACAGAGCCTGAAGACGAGTCTCTTCAGCAAGCAATTCAGATAATGCCTTTGCCATGGTCAGAGTAGAAGAAGTATGAAGTAATCTGGTACGAATAGAATCAAACTCTGCCTTCACCCCCATGACAAATCTATAGGTAAGGAATTGCTCAATAAAGGAGAGTGTTGTACAGTTCTGACCTGCTGTACATTGAGGCACCATGGAAATCAAAGAACCCATCAAACGATCAAAGGCGGAATAATACTCATCAATGGACATATCTCTCTGTTCAAGAACATGAAGCTGCTGCATAAGAGTATGTTGAAGAGCACCACTGTCCTGGACATAGCGTTCCTTCAGATAAGACCACATAGGTTTGGCTTGCTTAAACTTGCGCAGACTCATAATCATTGTTTGTTTAACACTATTAACCATAGCAACCATGACTTTCCCATCATTGATTTCCCAAGTTTTGACAGCAGTAGCATTACTAGTATCGGATTTAAGAGTTGGTGGATCATCAGTCAAATGAAAATAAAGACCATGACCCCTCAATGCAGTTTCAACAGTAAAAGCCCACTCTAAATAGTTCTGACCATCCAGTGTGATATTGATGACAATAGCAGAATGATGAGACTGAGACTGAGACATGATGAAGTGACAGGATAGATATCACCGCAATCCGAGACCGGAGGTCTGTCCGCGTGAAGACCGCGCGTGATCCGCGTGCCCGCAGCCGGAGGGCGTCCACACGACTACGTCCGAGACCGGAGGTCTGTCCGCGTGAAGACCGCGCGTGATCCGCGCGCCCGCAGCCGTAGGGCGTCCACACGACTGCGTGAAGAAGTCCGCACAGTCCACCACGTGAAGAAGGCCGCGCAGTCCACGCGCGCGTGAAGAAGGCGGATCCACGCAGATGTCGGGGGCGTCCGCACGGCCGCGTGAGTCCGCGCGACGTCAAGGGTGTCCTCACGGCACGTGATCCGCGCGTCGCGTCTGCGTGAAGAAGGCCGCGCGACGGGGCGTCCGCACGTGAAGATGCGACTCGCACGGAGAAGACGGCAGACGTCCGCGCGTGATCCGCGCGTGAAGGACGGGCCGGGTCCGCGCGTGACTCGCGCGGAGACGAAGACCGCGGACGGCTTACGAAGGTGCGACGACGAGCCGCACAAAACAGAGGAAGCGCGACGACGGGCCACACGAAACAGAGGAGGCGCGACGACGGGCCGCAGAGGAAAGGATCCAAGGGAAAAAAAACGGATCGTGGGTGAATTAGATGAGTCTAATCCTAACCCTAAACCATGGCTTTGGTACCATGTTACGTACTTTAGGGATCTGAGAGCATCAACTCTCCTGAGGGATGATGATAAAGTATATATATAGGTCTAGAGAGCTTCATGGGCTGGACCATATGGGCCTACAGGTCTATAATATAAGAGTCTTCACAGTTAACAGTAATAATGATATCGTACGTGTAAGACGACACATGCATTACCAGAAGGCCAAAGTCTGAACTCTTTTCTGCCAAGACAGGAGATCATGGTCATTGTTGTGGTGTCATGATCGCTTTCTAGCCTTTGCTCTGCGCATCATGACATCATGTCAAGGTGATAACCATGACAGCGGATGTGGTGCCCGAGCTGATTGGGCACGGGACCCACCTGCTGTAGCTCGTATCATCACCATACGCGAAGTGCATGAACCACGATGATGTACCAGATGCTAGGTTCGAATTATCACCTAGGATCCCCTGCAAGGCTGCAAACTCCAGCCTCGGTTTTGTTAACTGGTTGACCTCATCAATTTTACTGAGTCGGCAACCAGTTAACCACGGCCCTTCAGCTTCTCGTGTGCGGAAGAACTTTTAACAGCTTGTTTTATAATTTGGCTAATTATGTTGATCTTTTTTCCCTAATACTAAGACACGTGGCACTATCTAGTTGCACTAAGAGCAACTTCAATAGTCTCTTTATATTCTTATGTATTGTTAGAAACTAAAGATTTCGGTGAAAAAAAGACCTCCAGTAACTTTTTCAATTAGATTATTTCTAGTTTCTCACTAGCCAAAAGATAGGTAGCAAAATTGTCTCTCTAAGAGCAACTCCAAGAACCACTACAAATTTCAATCTTCTCATTCTCTGTTTAGAGAATCATTTAACAAATATTCTCTTTCTATATCTCTTATGTCTTGAACAGACTCTTCAATTTTTATTCTCTATACTCTAATAGCTTATCATATTTTTTGTTTTGTGAAAAAATCATGAGAAAACTACCATATATTTCATTTAGAGAGCTATATATATATATATATATATATATATATATATATATATATATATATATATATATATATATATATATATATATATATATATATATATATATATATATATAGACTCAGTCTCTAAATTATTATTTTGAAAGCCACTTGAATAAATCCTCTATATCTTTTCAAAGGCACCTTTTACTAAAATCTATATTCATATCAATTAAGAAGGATATAAAGAGACTATTGAAGTTGCTCTAAATCATGCAAATTGGCAAAAACTAATGTTATTTTGGAGCCTAGAAAACAAATTTTAAACAGGATTTACTTTGTGAAACTTAAAAAATTAAAAGGAATTACTTCGGGTGTCCTAAAATAATTGGCGGTTAAGTGTTTATAAAAATTATTAAAAAATCTTTAAATAGTTAAAAATATAAAATAATTGTTGCATGGATATATGATGGAACCCATGTAAGCCATCATCACTAAAGGATTTGCTGCAAGAAATATTAATAGTCAGCTGGTAATAACTAGCTCTTTAGATCTAAACAGATCTAGCTAATTGTTAACTGCATGTCTAACTAACAACTGTTTCACTAGTTGGACCAAACTAGTTAATAACAACTAATATTAGTTGTAACCTATTAACTAGCTAGCTTTTAGCAACTAATGGATCCAAACAGGTTGTTAATTGAGGGTTTCAAATGATGTTTACCTAAGAACACAACGGGAGCTCATTAACAGAGGGTAGCCAAGATCATTTCACATCATCCTTAACATATGTGCAAAATCCTATGATCCCAAGTATTTTAAGACTGAGGTAGTACCACCTAATTTCTAGAGGATTTTAGATAAAACAATTCTAGCTTTTTCTTTGTAAATTTGGTTGAGTTTAAAATCATTTGACTTAGAATAAATTTAGAAGTTGATTTATTTTAGGACGAAGGAAGTATATGAAAACTCCACGATGCAAAGTATTTTTTAAGATAAAGGTATACTCCCTCCGGCCTGGAATATAGTGCACTCTGGTATTTGAGAGGTGTCTCCAAAAAAGTGCATTTGAGAAAAAAAGCTAATGTTTTCTTAAATAAAAAACACGAGAGATGAAAGTAATTGAGTGCTTATCATATTTTTTATAATAAAACTTAGATTGCACCCTTTAATCATGTAAAATACGATTATATTTGAATAAAGTGGGAAGTTAAGTGAGGGGTACATGCATTTACTGCCCTCTCTTTTATTTTGGCCTTGTTTAGTTCATCCCGAAATCAAAAAACTTTTCAAGATTTCTCGTCACATCAAATCTTGAGGCACATGCATGAAGCATTAGATATAGACGAAAACAAAAACTAATTACACAGTTTGTCTGTAAATCGCGAGATAAATCTTTTGAGCTTAGTTAGTCTATGATTGGATAATATTTGCTACAAACAAACGAAAGTGCTACAGTACCGAAATCCGAAATCTTTTCGGAACTAAACAAGGCCTTTGTCTAAAAATAGCCACAATATATTGTATTCCAGGATAGAAGGAGTATATACTACATAATTTCTGGAGAATTTTAGATAAAGTAATTCCAGCCTTTGCCCCTCTTGTTGGGAATCAAAGCAGGGCCCCCCAATCTTGACCAAATGATATACTTCCGGAGGCACAATTAGTTGCGGAATTTGTTAAATACTCCAACAAAGCACTAGTACCCGTGTTAGGTAAAGATAATCATTTCAAAGATCTGGAACCTTCATCAAAGGTAAGGATGTTAATCAAATTGAAGCCTAGTGAATTAAGCCTACGTAGAAACGGTATTTGGTGCCCTGTGAACTGTGATACGGAATCCCTGCGTTTAGGAGATGTTTGATTGAGGGTGTTAAAGTTTAATAGGTATTATGGCATTTTTATTTTATTTAATAATTTGTATTTAATTATGGACTAATTAGACTTAAAAGATTTGTCTCGCAAATTACTTTTTAGTCGTCTTTAGTTTCGTACATAGTCTATATATAGTACTTCATACATGTGTCCAAAACATTTGACGTGAAGGGAGTTAAACTTTAACTGCGCCAACTAAACGGGGCCTAGAAAAGGCGCTCACTAAGGCCTTACTCTATCCGTCCACGAAAAATTCAATTTCTAGAATCCGTATCAGTCAATTTTTTTTTAAGTTTGACTAACTTTATAGAAAAGAGTAACATCTATGACATAAATGCACATCATATAAAAATATATTCTATGATAAATCTAATGATACTAATTTGATATCACAAATCTTAGTATTTTTTTTTCTAAAAATTTGGTCAAAGTTTAAAAGTTTGACTTAGTACAACTCTAGAAATTGATTCTTTATTGTTCGGAGGGAGTATTTAGTTGGGGATTTTTTTACTTAGGCTACTGTAGCACTTTTGTTTATATTTAGTAATTATTATCTAATTATAGATTAACTAGGTTTAAAAAATTTGTCTCGCAAATTATAGATAAACTGTGTAATCATTTTTTTTCTTTTATCTATATTTTTTTAAACTAAACAAGGCCTAAGCCTACATATGGGACCAGGCACAGCCGATTGCCGACCCTGAGTGTGGACGCCGAGTTGACTAGTTGAATGTGGCGCGGCAGCCACAGGGTGTGGGGCCCGCTCGTGGTGGCGTCGCGTCGCCTGACGGGTGGGCCTCAACGGTGGTGAGGCCGCGCGGGACAGAGAACAGCGCGGCGCTGCAGGAAGCCCACGTGTCGAGCCTGCGACAGCGACGTTTGCGAGTCGTGTGGTCCCTGGCATGTGGCATCGATGGCTCGTGTCCGGCTGGCTGGCTGGCGAACCCGGACGCGGGCAGTCATGGAGGCGATCACCATTCTGGCTATGCTGCTGCGCCCCTGCTGCCCCTGCCGCTGCCGCTGCCCGCTCGCTCGTGTGTGCTGTGTGCGCTGTTGCAGGCCTTGCAAGTTTTGCTTTGCTGCCGATTACTGTACGTACGTACTAGTAACGTAGGAGTACTCGTTAACGCAGCTTTGCATACTCAGGCCTTGTTTAGTTTGCAAAAAATTTTGTTTTTGGTTACTGTAGCATTTCGTTTTTATTTGACAAATATTATCCAATCATGGAGTAATTAGGCTCAAAAGATCCATCTCACAAATTACAGATAAACTGTGCAGTTAGTTTTTATTTTCGTCTATATTTAATGCTCCATACATGCGACCAAAGATTCGATGTGACGGGTAATCTTGAAAATTTTGCGAACTAAACAAGGCCTCAGCTTCATAGATCGGTAATACTTCTCGAAACTATTAGAGCAGGTATAACGATTGGCTTATAGCCAAGCAAATATTCATGTGAAGGAGATCAAGCTGGTCACAGATGCATATACGGTGATGGATCTATACACCTAGACCTTGTTTAGTTTTTAAAAAATTTTGCAAAATTTTCTTCGTCACATCGAATCTTTAGACACATGCATGAAGTATTAAATATTGACAAAATAAAAACTAATTGCACAGTTTGGTCGAAATTGACGAGATGAATCTTTTGAACCTAATTAGTCCATGATTGGACAATATTTGTTAAATACAGTACAAACGAAAGAGCTACAGTGTCGATTTTGTAAAATATTTTGGAACTAAACAAGGCCCTAGTGAATGTGAGGATGATTAAGAAAAAAAAGGTATGAATAAAACTAACACTAATTTTTAAATATAGATAAATAAGATATTTTTATTGTATAACTTAGCTCCGGTAACTTAATTAATAACACTTTATTATTGGCCTGGCTCTTATATTCATAATATATATATAAAATATTAGGCCTTGTTTAGTTTGGGAAAAATTTTGGATTTCGCTACTGTAGCACTTTTGTTTGTTTGTGGTAAATTTTATCCAATCATAGACTAACTATGATCAAAAGATTCGTCTCGCGATTTACAGGTAAACTGCGTAATTAGTTTTTGTTTTCGTCTATATTTAATACTTTATGTATGTGCCGCAAGATTCGATGTGACGGAGAATCTTGAAAAATTTTGGGAACTAAACAAGGCCTTACTTTGACTCATAAATTCGTATACTACCAAACTCGTTGGAACATGAGCCCAAAAGCTGCATGCCAATGCCAATGCCATGCGTCCCCCGTCTCCTTGCCCATTGCTCTCCGACTCTCTGTTTTGAACATGATTAACAAACACTGTACACCCTATCTGATTTTTCATGGGAAACCAATTGATTTCAATCGGGCCTTTGTTTAGTTTAAAAAAAAAATCTTTAAACACATGCACGAAATATTAAATATAGATGAAAATAAAAACTAATTACATAGTTTACAAATAAAATTACCACTGTACCCAAAACTAAAAAGGTTTACCAACTAAACAAGGCCTCAGATGAAACGACACACCACCTTAAGGCCTTGTTTAGTTCACCCCAAAAATCAAAAAGTTTTCAAAATTTCCTGTCACATCGAGTCTTTCGGCACATACATGAAACATTAAATATAAACAAAAGTAAAAACTAATTATACAGTTTAACTGTAAATCGCGAGATGAATCTTTTGATCCTAGTTAGTCCATGATTGGACAATATTTCCCACAAACAAACGAAAGTGCTACATTAGCAAAATCCAAAAAAATCTTTTCGCATCTAAACAAGGCCTAAAATTATACGAAATTTATTTTAGAAAAAAGTAATACTCCGTACTAGGACGAGATTTGGGGTTTTTATTTATGTTTATTTTTAATTTAATTTTATATAAAAAGGAAAGAAAGCCGGAGGTGGGGATGCTTGGTGTTGCGGGCGCACCTACCGGATCCCCCCACCACCCCTGTGTGCTGCCGCGCTTCTCTCGGAGCCCTGCCTCCTGCACTGCCGCCTCCCCACCTTCACGAGCTCACTTCTGCTGCTCCATTCCACGCTCCCCCGCGCTGGACTGGAGCCGAGCTGAGCGCACGCTCTCGCACACCACT
Organism: Sorghum bicolor; assembly: GCF_000003195.3. Taxonomy (NCBI): domain Eukaryota; kingdom Viridiplantae; phylum Streptophyta; class Magnoliopsida; order Poales; family Poaceae; genus Sorghum; species Sorghum bicolor. The sequence continues at coordinate 56,755,056 of NC_012870.2, read as the reverse complement.
CCCATTCCCACCGACCATATCGCCCTTGCTTCGCTAAGCATCCTAGATCTCCATTCCCGCTCATGGGGTGCTTCCAGTCCAAGGTGGCGGGCCCCCTGCCGCCCAAGGACGCCGCCGCGCTCCCCGCCGACAAGCCTGCAGATCCCGGTAAGCGGTCACGCCCCCCGCCGCCGCTTAAACCCTAACCCCGCCGAATCCATCTAATCCGCGGCGCTTGCTTGCTTGCGTCTCGTTTGCTGTGTCCAATCGAATGGCAGAGGCGGCGAACGGCGGCCCCGACGGGGGAGGCGACGGCGACGACAAGGAGGCGGTGAAGCGCGCGGTGCCCGTGTTCAGGGAGTTCGCGCTCGCCGAGCTGCGCGCCGCCACCAAGGGGTTCAGCGCCGACCTCATCGTCTCCGAGAGCGGCGAGAAGGCGCCCAACGCCGTCTACCGCGGCCGGCTCGACGGCGGCCGGCTCATCGCCGTCAAGCGCTTCTCGCGCCTCTCCTGGCCTGACCCGCAGCAGTTCCTCGTATGGATTTGCGTTGCTTGCTACTGTACGTGTGATTCCCTCCCGGCCCCGGATCTCGCAATGTGATGCAGTGTTGCTGCTGCAGGCGGAGGCGGCGGGCGTGGGGAAGGTGCGGCACAAGCGCCTCGTCAACCTCATTGGTTGCTGCGCAGAGGGTGACGAGAGGCTGCTCGTCGCCGAGTACATGCCCAACGACACCCTGTCCAAGCATCTCTTCCACTGTACGTGCTCTCCGGGTCTCCCCCAATCCCTCCCTATCCCTATCCACCAGCTAGGGGTACTCCAGCCTTTTTTTTTCTGTTATATACGGGCCTTGCGGGCTGGAGTTGTGTCGTCTATGGTGACGTACTTGATGATTCTCGTGGGCGGATCACACCAACCGTGAATCTCAATCTCCTCTGCATTAACACAATGACTTAATGCACCTTATGTCCTTCACCATTGCTGCATTTGACCTATGCAGATCATGCAAAAGTGTGAGTCTGCCCGGACTAGGTGGGTGTGTCCTGTCCACCTTGTCTCCCTTGACTGACTTTGCTTTGCACTGCCTTTTTGTTCAGGGGATAAGCAGCCGTTACCATGGGAAATGAGGCTGAGGGTTGCATATTTCATTGCGCAAGCTCTCGACCATTGCAATGCCGAGAACAGGAAAATCTATCATGATTTGAATGCTTATAGAGTACTTTTTGACGAGGTACACAACAAGTTTGCTGACAGCTTCTAGTTTTTACTACATTTTTTTTTGTTCTGCTGGCCCTTTCATTGTTACTACATTTTCTTCATCTGTGAAAACCATTTTTTGACCTGTAAGGTTTTACTTTGGAAAATTTTACTGTCATCTGTTGTTGCCTACATGATTTTTCACCTGTTGTAATTGATTATTGTAGCTGTGTAAAGAATACCTCACCTGTTGTAATAAATTTCTATTCCCTATCAGGAAGGTGATCCCCGCTTGTCAAGTTTTGGATTAATGAAGAACAGCCGTGATGGAAAAAGTTATAGTACTAACCTGGCTTACACTCCACCAGAGTTTCTGCGAACTGGTAAGATCCCCTTGGTGCTTACTGGTTACTGTTACATTCTTTATTTGCCAATGCCCTTGTTGGCACCCTGGTGTAGATCATTTGAGCTAATTATAAGTCCAATCAGTAAAAGTTCGATGAAGTTAAAAGCTCTTTTGAGCTAGTATGCCTCTTGGGAGTATAATTGTAGAACTTCTTGTTTCCTGATTGCTGTTGAATACATACTTTTGGGTCACGGTAAATTCTTTGCAGGTTTATCATCTAATTTTTCATTCAAGTTTACAATACACTATTCACAGTAGTACAGTTTACAATATGCTATTTTGGACTGCACTGAATAATTTGTGCTTGAATGACAGGCAGAGTAATTCCCGAGAGTGTGATATATAGCTATGGAACTGTCCTGTTGGATCTTTTGAGCGGAAAACACATTCCTCCTAGTCATGTATGCTTCATTTGCTTTTTCTCAAGAAGAATATATTTTTGGAATATCTCTTAGCAATTCCCTTGCATCACACTGCCTTTTGGTACAATGTTTGCGATGGTGGGCTGCTGTGTGCCTTGAACCATGAACTTGAACTGACAGCTGGTACTAGGTGCTTCGTTTTTCTGTAACATATAACGATTGACCAAAGCATCATTAAACAGCTCTAGGTGTTTATTGCTATATGTCAGTATTTATTATGACAATGAGTTATCATCTCTTTTTTGTATGTGGAATTCTAGGCCCTAGATTTAATAAGGGGAAAGAATATACTGTTGCTGATGGATTCCTCCTTAGAAGGCCAGTATGCTAATGAAGATGCTTCGAAATTGGTTGATCTTGCATCAAAGTGTCTGCAATTTGAATCTAGGGATAGACCAAACATAAAGTATCTTTTGTCGTCTGTTGGTCCTCTTCAGAAGCAAAAGGAGGTGAGTAGCTAGAGCACCTTTTCCTGCCGTTCATCCCCCTTCATTGCTTCTACTAACATCGTCTATTCCTGTGATGAATCCTAATGCAGGTTGCATCACATGTGTTCATGGGTATTACAAAAGCTACATCAGTACTGCCAACCATTTATTCTCCACTTGGGAAGGCCTGTGCTGGTATGGATCTTTCGGCGGTGCATGATATTTTGCTCAAAACAGGTTATAAAGATGATGAGGGTGCAGAAAACGAGGTAACTAACAATCAAATTTATGCTGCATCTACTTGTGGTGATGGACTTTCCTCACTGTTCCTTCCACTCAGACCCTTGCATCATTGCATGGTTAGAAGAAAGAAGAAACGCTGTGGCTCATCATTTGCATTTAGAATGTGAAATGTGTATATGTGATGTTTTCTCTTGGCTATGAGAAGTGGACTTATCTTATATAAATTGCATCATGGTTTGTTTTAGTCTGAAAGGCAAATAATTTTGCATGGATAACCACACATTTTATCAGTATTTAATTCAGGAGATAGTAATGCTGACTGACTTTGGACCTGTCTGCACATTTCATTGCGTGTGCAGAATCTGATGTATACTTTCAAATATTTTTATTTGTATCTGCACTTGCCCAAGTATTTTGAAATTATGAAGTCCTACTTGTTTGTTTTTTTTAAGATAAGTCTATTTCGTCTGGTGCATGTTTAAAAACTGAAGTTATCCTTTCAAGAATGGACCCAGCAAGTGCAAGAGATGCTGAACACAAAGAAGTTTGGGGACATTGCGTTTAGAGATAAGGATTTTAAGACTGCAATTGACTACTACTCCAAGGTATCAACATCCCTGTTCTTCATTTCTGCGTAATTATTGTAGGAGACTATCACAGAAAGAGTCATCTGATGTAATTGCAAACTGGTCACAAGTCAATGTTCCTAATTGGCTGGGCCCTTGCCCTGTTAGCTCAAGTACTTAGCAGCACATACAGCACAATTTTACTTCCTTACTCTTGATCAAAACCCCCTGAAACATTGTATTTATAGCTTATATGACGAAGCCTGTTTGTTCTAATGCAGCTAGTGGCAATGATGTCAACGCCTTCAGCTACAGTTTTTGCTAGGCGCAGTTTTTCCTACTTGATGAATGGGCAAGCAGAACTTGCTCTACGGGACGCTATGCAGGCTCAGGTCTGCATGCCTGAGTGGCCTACAGCCTTCTACCTCCAAGCCCTTGCTCTTTCAAAGCTCGGCATGGAAACCGATGCGCAGGACATGCTCAACGATGGAGCCACATTTGAGGCCAAGAAGCAAAACGGCTGGCGTAGTTAGGAAACAAAGTCTCCCAACTACTCCGTGTTGTTGCCCTTTTAGAAAAAGGTACAATGGCGAGTGTCCTCCAAATCAGTTCACTGGGACGTCAGTTGCACTACTAGGAGTGGGATTGAAATGCACTGTTTTATCGTGCAATCTCCGCCCGAATGTCGATAACGAGTGGCGGTGTTATGATCAGGAGTGGAAGAATAGGTCAGGGGCTTTGAACGCATAGCATACTCTTCCATGAGTTGCTCTTTGTTTTGCGAGTGTTGGTGGCAGGATCTGCTGATTATTTGCAACTGCAGTTGTAATTAAAGGGATGCTTTCTAACAATTTCTCCTCTTGGTTTACGTGGAATCTTTAGGCCCCAGAGGACATGAGTGGTGTGCAAAAAAGCCGGGTTCATTGTGATTAGCTACGGAGAATAAACTAGAGCCATCGGAAATCCATTCGATTCTACCATATTTATATGCCGTGTTATTTTCTTTTTCTTTTCATGAACAATTCTGTTTCTTTCTTGATCGATCGAATCGATTCAGAGCCAGTTGCGCATTCACCGATTTGGTTTCAAAGCAGCAGATACGTGCTTTGTATATGATCTAGTCAGGCTAAGGTCTTGTTTACTTCCACCTAAAAATTTTTAAGATTTTCCGTCACATCGAATCTTTAGACGCATACATGGAGTATTAAATATAGACAAAAATAAAAACTAATTGCACAGTTTGGTCGGAATTGATGAGATAAATCTTGAGCCTAGTTAGTCCATAGTTAGACAATAATTACCATAAACAAACGAAAGTGCTACAGTGTCACGAAATATTTTCCTTCGCGAACTAAACAAGGCCTAATTTTGCTGCGCTGATTGCCTTTAAGAACTTGCACAGCTGTCTGTTGGCACTTGGCAGCATACGTGGTGCGTAATTTTATTTTGAGTAAAATACACGAGCAACTTACCACTGGGTGTTATTTTTGTTCTGAACTTTTAAAATTAATTTTTAATCCTTATACTTGTCCCTGCTCATTTAAAATTCATTTTGAATCTTTAAACTTACTGTAGAGTGTCATCCAAGTTCCTGAAACTCTCAAAGTGTCATCTCAAGTCCACACACTTATCCCTATACGTCATTTAGATCCTTAAACTTGAACAGAGGGTGTCATTTGAAACTTTGAATCCAAGGGCCAAGGGGTCTCCATGCCCGGACATCACATGCCATGGTAGATCCCCTATGGCTTTTCTCTTAGACTAGTGAGTCCCAAACAAGGATATGGCACATGTCGGCCTTCGCCACTCCATGTCCATGCTACCAAGATCACACTATGTAGGCTTCTAGCATTGTTAAAAAAACCGTAATGTGAGTTTTCGCAGCAAATCTGCATGGTTGCATTCGACGCGTTGTAGTTGTGGTGCGAAACATCTATAGTACATAGGTCTATCAGCATCTTTTCCCTAGACTAGTCTATCTTAAAAATTTTATATATCAAATATTTTGAAATGGAAAGAATATTTTGTATAGATATGTAGATAAAGATGATTGTCAAACTTTCATCCTGAATTCCCGATGCGAGAATAGGTCAGAAATTGCAATGAATCACTTCGATTTTTCTGAATCACTACTCTAGAAATGAATTTACTGCAAACTAAAAGGCACCCTACAGTACCAGAAAACTATTTGTCGTCATTTAGCCTCGAAACGTCCAAAAAAAGGGTCAGAAACATAAAGTGATTGAGAGATGCATGGGTCCCCGTCCCCTCAAAATTCACCCTCGATTATTCCTGCACAGCTGCACTGCAAGACTTATTTTGTTTGTTTTTGGTGCACTACATCGGCATCGAAACAACAAAGAACATCTTAGCAGGTCTGTTTGCCGAAAGTGTAGCACCAGAAAGCGACCTACTCCATTTTCAAAACTGCTAAGAAACTTTTTCATTGCCGTTTGGCTGCTAATTCCAGTTAGTCTATTCTAACGGGATATCAAACTTTTTCGGACTTCCCACCGACCACTGGTGGCCTATCACGACGATTCTAGCCTATGTTTGCAATCACTTCTTGCGTTGAAGTATAATTGTATCACGAGAATATTATACAAAATGTTCAGTCCCAGCATAGAACATAAATAATAGCGTACAACTCTTTTTTTTAAGATTATATCGAAAACATCTAGACCCCTAATTCGATTTTGATGATCAATGATGATATAGTAATCATTATGACTAACTTGTGTTTTACAGAATCATTCTAAGTTCTTAAAGTAGTAGCAGCTAGTTCTTAGAGTAGGGAATATTTATACTCCACAATCTCGGCCACGACACCTCTCTTGTCATTCAGATAAGTTGTGCTACACATAATGGAGAGCAAGGGAGAGTTCAAGCTTAGTGAAGTGATTGTGATTTGCTAATTGCAAGATTAAGGACTCTATTAGTACTTAGGGAGTAGCAAGTGTGCATCCACCTTCCTCATTAGGTCTGTTTAGGTCAAGTGAGAGTTTGTGCTTGTTACTCCTAGTCATCGGCGTCATCTAGACAACTTTGTGGCGTGAAGAGCTTTCGTGATCTCTCGGTGGCGATTGTGAGGACCCAAGTTATGGTGTAAACGGTTGTAGGTGGTTCACGGTGCCAGAGTGGCAAATATTCAACCCGTAGAGAGCACTTGGTCCTTGCGCGGATCAAGAGAGAGCAATATAATATCTTGCAACATCACCATATTCCTAATCCTCTCTTTACTTTGAGTATTTACTACTTATACGTCTTTACATTACTAAAATTGTCATGCTGGTATAAGGTTGGAACTATGTTGCAAAACTTAGTGCGGTAGGCTAGAAACACTATTAGGCACAAGGAGTGAAATGTGCTAACCGACAGGTTTTAATCTCACGAGAATTTTAGATTAGTCCAATGCACCTGCCCTCTTAAACATCTTGATCCTTTCAATTGGTATTAGAGTCTCCTGCTCATTGGATTAAGCTTTACCGCCTATAGAAAAGATGTTTGACGGAAATAGACCCCTCTCGTGTGCAGGGGTTATGATTTTTCTTATTAGAAATTGGAATATTTGTATGGGGACATACCTAAAGGCCATAGATATTAGAGTGTTTAGAACCACCACAGAAGGACTGATCCATGTTGGTTGAGAGAATGACACGTGGATTGGGCTGAGCAAGCGAGGCGAAGTCCTCGCACTGCCGGATTCAGTTCTGATAGTAATACCGAGTTTAGACCTAGTAGTGATCTATCACTACGCTAGATTTCATAATCACCGTTGTATTTGAGACCTCAACGTTAACATTCCCTCACACACACATACCAAATGAGCGACGCAACACATGGGACTATACAGTTGGCGTTATTTTTAACTACACAATTTTGAATCTGATATTATATATATTTGACACTCGAAATGACCCAAAATGACAAAAAAAGTTTAACTACAAAGTTATAGATTTCGTCGACTACTATAACTTTGATGTTGAATTCATTTCCATTCAATATTATTAATCATCTCAAATCTGATCTCAGAACTTATATTATATATTGGACATGTAAACCATCTCAAATAAATAAGTTGTCAACTAATATTAAATTTAAAAATTAACTTCATAAACACATGCATGTCTTAGGAAATATTTGCTAGTTACTCCCTCCATCCCAAATTGTAAGTCATTCCAAGAATCTTGGAGAGTCAAATTTTTCTAAGTTTGACCAAATTTATATTATAAAATAATAATTATTATGGTACTAACTAAGTATCATTATATTCTTTCTAAATTATATTTTCATAGTATACTCACTTTACGTTACAAATCTTAGTATTTTTCTCTATAATTTTAGTCAAACGTGAAAATACTTTGACCCTCTAAGATTCTTGGAATGACTTATAATTTGGGATGGAGGGAGTACATTGAATCCTCTCTCTCTGTCTTTTTTTTAACTGTCGCTCTCACTTCTCAAAATATCAAACATACTCAATTTTAATCCAATATATAAAAAATAATAATATTTATAATAGTTAATATTATTAAATATAGATCATTGAATCTAGATTTTTTTAATAAACTTATTTGAAGACCTAGCTGTTTCTAATATTTTTATAAATCTAGTTAAACTTTAAAAAAAGTTAGAAAACGCTTTTATTTATCAAGGATGCATGGGCAGCTGCAGCAGCTGCCTTCACGCCCACACGTCGATGTCGATGTGGACGGGCGGATGATGCGCCACTGCTCGTCGCGACTTGCCTGCGCGTTCTATCTAGCGGACGCGCCCTTCTCTGTTGGCCACTTCGCCTCCCGTCGCGCCCGCGCGCGCGCGTCGTTGTAGTACAGCTCGTGCTGTACGTCATCGGTCCTTGTGGCGTTTAAAAACACACACAGAAACATGTACACCCTTCCTCTTGGCGCACTAGCTACTCCCATACACTATTATAATCCAGCTCCAGAAATAACCTAGGACAGACTTATACTATAAAATTTTGGCAAACCAATAGCAATATAAGCTAACAAATTTCATAAGTTGCTTTGGCAACATAATAATTTGACCAATATTAAAGTTTTCAGCATATATTTTTCACATCAAAATTAGAGAAGTTAGTTCCTTAAATTAAGAGAAGCCATACATCCTAATACTAATAGTTCTAAACTGACTTCACCAAATCATTTGATCATTCATCCTTAATCAAATTTTAAACAATTAACTATGTGAAAAGGGCAAATGAAAAATGAAGATACGTTCTTGAGAAAGACGACCAGAAAGTCAAAAGTCTGAGAATAGCGAGAAACGTGAAAAAGGTCGATCGTACTCTTATTGCGTTTGGTGGGCTGTGATTTTCTATATGGGCTGAACCACACATGATGGTCTAAGACGTCTAAGTTGTCTTCAACCTCCATCGGATACTCTAGAAGCCTCTTTTTATTTTACATTAATGTCTAAAATTTTTATAGAGTACCAGATCAGCCCAAACCTAGGGCGGCCGCCCTGGCTCGCCCTAGTGGTGGATCCACCGTAGCATCGGAGGCCGATCGACCCAAAACATCGAAAATGACCAGGACTACTACAGTGACAGCATCAGGAGAATCTGGAGGTTGCTGGTTTACTTAGTTTGGAAGCACACCGTCACACGGTGAGACTGAATTGAAGATGGCTGGTAATGATGAGTCTAATGAGGACGACATGCATGCCGTGGACGCACGATCGACAACACAGCTTCGAATTCGTCGGACGATGCCTCCCTCAACGGCTGAACGAGGAACGGCGATCCCAATCCGCCCTCGACAGATCGCCATCCGCCGGCGCGCGCGACGACTTATTAGCCACCGGACACCCAATCTCTTGCCGACCATGTCTCACGAATCCAAAACCCTACCTGTGTTGCCGTCTGCGATCGACAGGGACACGCCGCACCACACGCGTGACATCCAGGGCATCGCTGACTTACAGCTCGTCATGAATATTTTGTGCTGATTAGTGTCATGAGAAGTGGGTGTGATGTTTACTACTCCTATGTCAAGTGTCAGATGCAACTGGCATTGGAGTAAAAGCCGTACTGTCGATTGCATCTTACACTAGCTCGATAAAACATCTGTCATATCAGTATGTGTGCGAGTGTTTTTCATTTGTCCAAATAAGAATATATCTCATAAAATCATTGGCAATAAGCAGTAAAACAAGCAAGCAAAATGCCCCAAAATCGACTCTAGTTTCCCGCGATTATTCCTTTCCTGAGTGGCCCCTGCTAAGTTATGAATCTCTTTTATTTGGTCTCACAAGCTTTGAATCTCTTGCCTGATTGCCCAGTTATACCATGCGCATGATCGAGCCAACATTCCCGGCCCTTTCCTTTTAATATATATGCAATACACTAGCTAGCTCTGGTGAGGGATCGATCAGGAAAGGTATACCTTGTAACTACATGCATGCTTCATGCCCCGTCCCATTATTATGGCGATTCATTCCCTTCATAATTTACAATAGATTTGCTTTTTGTGCTGACTGTTGCCATCTGTATGTTTAAAATTTAGCACATATATAGGAGAAGGTTCCCCATTCATCTTTAAATATTTATATTTAATTAGCACATAGGAGAAGGTTCCCATTCATCTTTAAATATTTTTTCTCTGTATTTTTAACAAAGTGTTTGCTTTGCTGATTAGGCTGGACCTCTAAATTGTTCTTGTTCTAGGCTTCTAGCCTTCTTTCTAGCTACACAGTTCTCTATACAATACATCGCTGGGCACCGGCCTTTTGCAGCATGGAAGCTACCTCAAAAAGAAAATACACTGCTCTCTATACTTTTCTTTGTCAGGGAACAATGAAGCGAGCCACTTATTAAATTGTTATGCTTTTCGTCACTGTGTAGAATTTTCAGACCAGAAGAGGACGGACACTCTTTGGTGTGTGCTCAACTAGCAGCAGAATGATCGTCTGAATATGTGAGAGTAAGGACTGTGGTCTTTGTGGACTGTGGGTGGGTGCACATCATGCAGTTGTAGTCTCATTAGACAAGCGATGAGTGCAAACCATCATGAAATGGTTTTTGTGCTACTGATTCACTTGTGGTTTAGGGTCTATTTGATCCAAAGAGCTCATAGTTAGCTGCTGGCTAGTTCATTTAGATCTAGAGAGATGTAATATCTAGCTAATTGTTAGCAGTGGCGAAGCTAGAGTAAATTAGAGGGAGGTGCACTTAGTTTGTGGGTGCATAGACATCTTCCATGGAGGATGTATATATGATGAAATTTTAGACCTAATCATTGTTTTTATAATTTTTGGATGATGCATTTGCACCCCGTAATAATTCACAAATAGCTTCGCCGCTGATTGTTAGTTGAATATCCAGCTAACAGTTATCTTACTAGTTGATCCAAACTAGCTAATAGCAGTTAATAGTTAGCTAGCTAATATTAGCTACGAACTATTAAGTAACTAACTATTAGCAGCTAATGTATCCAACTAGTACCTTACCCAAAGGTTTTTATTTATTACTATAACATTTATTTCTCATAACTTTGTATGAAAAATATATACCATGTATGCAAAGATATATTAAAACATATCATATATGATATAACAGATGGTAACATTGCGACGATAGTTCATTATTCAGAGTTTTTCCAACTAACGTCCGAACATCAAATTAGTTCGTCACAAATTAAATTTGGACCAATTTCGTGGCCAATCGACCTTTTAGCTGAAGCGAGCCGGTAAGACTTTTGGTCATAGTTTTTCCCGGTCCAACCAGTGAACTGGTTTTCTTTATTGTACATATACTTTGGTGCAACCTCTGCAAATAGAAGATCCATGGATGGAACAGTAAAAGACCTTTCAGAGAGACTGGCAGTCAAGATAAGATGACGCCTGTGCCACCTCTAAAAAGACCTCTTGAAGCCCGCGGGTCCGAATCATGCAAGCTCACTTGCTTGTGCTAGGGTATAGTAGAGGGTGACTTTACACAGGGACCAGCACTTGCGTTATTTCCCAAATGCTAGCTGATGCTGTCCTGTATCATTCCATCATGTTATTATTTCATTTGTTCACAAATAGTACTAGTAATCTAGCAGGACGATAATAGTGAGTTTTCATACCTGATGTATAGACTAATAACAGGCACTTGGAAATTCCATTGCTGATGATGTCCTATCAGAGTCGGAGATAATTTTGACAAGAGAGTCAGAGATAATTCAAAGTGGGGTTCATACCAGCTGATCATTTTCTAGCTAGCTTTGAATAAGTGAACTGAATTAAACAATGGCAGGATAATTTGGGATGAGAAAAGCAGTAGGCTTAGCTGCACTGCATAGTTTTTGCTGGATATGATCAAAAGGAGCCAGCAGCCGGCCGGCGTCAGTGCCATGCTGATGGGGATCCGATGGTGCAGATGCCTCGCTCCCTCCCAAAGTGCTCCGATCCATCTGGGTGGGTCATGCACCCGACCGAGAGCAGCCTGCCCAAGTCAAGCACTTCTGGTCTTCGATTCATACCTGGAAATGGCCAAGAAGCTAGCTAGAGTGGGCTCCTCGCCTGCGTCATCTGCTCTAGCTAAACCATTATTTGTGGCCTTGACACGGGTGCTAAGCTGAGAAAGCCATTGCTTTATTATTGCTTTGATAATAATACTGGTGGGTCGAGTCATGCATGCACACTCATCAGTAGCAGTAGGAGCATATAGTAGATATAAAGGCAGAAATTGTTTCTTTGTGCTTCCAGTGTCCCTTGGAAGACAACATGTCTGACTGGGACCAGGGTATGTAGGTGACCAGCCATAATTCTGAAGAATACCGGAAACCAGCAAAAACTTCTGAAATTTTCGAACGAAACCTGCTCAAAAAATACAGATTTACCTTCATTTTTATCGTCATGGACCAAAGCTAGAGAGGCGTCAACAGATTCTGTTATTGCAACAATTGTCAGACCCATAATGTACTGTAACCTTAGCAGTTATGAAGTGTTTTGTTAGAAGAATCAACTCATTCTAGGTGAGGTGATGCATTATAAGTTCATTCCCTAGTAAAATGATTTTAATTCCTTGTACTCGTACTAACTACTAGCTTGTGAAGAATAATGTGATGTTAGATCAACTTATTCTGAGGGGGCGTTTGATAGTAAAATGACTTTATTCCTCGAACTCGTACTCATACTAACTTTTAACTTGTGAAGAATAAGGTGATGATAGATCAACTTATTTGTCATGGGCACTAGACTTAATTTCCTAGCGCTGTGGCGCCAGGGAGAGACCCCTTTGTTAGCCTCCTCTAACATTTTTGCACATAGCGCACCGTAATATGCTTTTTTGAAGAACACTGTTTTCTTATGATCCTCGTAATATGCTTTTTTTTTAAGAATTACATAGTACAACATAGACATATAATCTTATTAGCAAGCTATAGGTAACCATATGAACCCTTTGTTTCCTCCTCCTGTTTCATGTTTGAATCTAAACTACCACCGTACGTGGTAAAGCATCACTAGCATTTGGTCAGGACTCAGGAGAGAGAGAGGTGGTGTAGAATGTATGGATAGTTGAGCACCAACTACTATCCTGACAGTGACAGCAGTGATGATAAGATGGAGACAGTGTTTCTGTTTTTTGACTGAGAAATCACCCAGGCAGTGCCCACTTTGCATTGCGTGGGAGATTTGGCGTCTGGTGGAGGATGGCGCAGACGAGAACGAGAAGTACGCACATCGGGGCCCAATATGGGCCAGGCTGCCAGGGTGTGTGTGCTCTTTGTTGCAGCAAGTGAAAAAGAAGCGCTAGCTCTTGTTAAAGTGCATGCTAGCTAGGAAGAGAAAGTGATGCATCATCACAATTCGTTCGCAAAAGGACAAGGCAGGGCCAGGTGCATCACACTCTAGCTTGATTGGTGTCCCTGCAGAGTTTGGAAGGGTTCGTTGAATTCAAAAGGTATATAGCATGGCCACAAAAGATGTTTTCGTCAAAAAAGAGTAGTCGTCACATCACTGTCCGACGATAGAAGCACTTGATGTCACTTGCTAGCTTGTTTGTGCATGAGCAACTAATATAATGCTCACTTAACTATGATAATTAATCAAAAGGCATTGCTCAGTTAACAGGAACTTCACTTGTGAACAAAAGTTGTGACTAATAACTTGTCTCTATTGGCTAGCTAATTAATGATCAGTTCAGTAAAGACTACTAACTTATTAACTTGAAGTAGTAGTGGTTTCAGAAAACACGCCGATCGAATCAGTTGGTGTGCAAGTGCAACCAACTTCACACAGTTTTTATGTAGATGCACGCATGGATTGCTGGTTACTCTACTCCTGCGCTTCTTTCAGCTAGCTAGCTATAGGTTGTCGGCACGACAAGTTTCATGCAAAGATTCAGCTCATACGGTTGAGCAGGACAGAAATGTATATCTTTGCATCACGCCTGAGTTAAAGGCTGTTTGAAAGCTGACGTGCGCACGGCTACCTCTGTGCATGTAGATTTGAAATATTTTATTCATTTCTGTGTTGACTTGTGTGTAGTCATTAGCGGTTTAATAAAAAAGAATCAAATGTCTGACTAGGATTCACATGCATTTTCATGTCCTGATACGCGCAATGGCTTGTGAAGAATGACACGTAATCACCTTTTTCATATTCTCTAATTAGGCCTTGTTTAGTTCATAAAAAATTTTGGTTTTGGCTACTATAGCATTTTCGTTTGTATTTAACAAATTTTATCCAATCATAGACTAACTATGCTAAAAGATTTGTTCTCGTAAATTACAGACAAACTATGTAATTAGATTTTATTTTTATCTATATTTAATGCTTCATGCATACGTCCAAAGATTCGATGTTACGGATAATTTTGAAAATTTTTGAGAAATTTTAGGAACTGAACAAGGCCTAAAGTGAAGTGTAGCTAGCTGCAACCCTATTTGGAACTATTTGCTTTTTATGAGTTTATTTGACAAGCCAGTTTTTCTCCAAATGGCCACAGTGCCACACAAAACTGCTTGATCTAATAGCTCATGGCAGATGTTTGGCACCATGGCTTGTATACTATTTTTTCATAATCACTGACATACATGCCCTAATAACAGTGACCATAACATAGGATATGACCATTTGGTGCACTGGTAAAACCCGAGATTGGGACTTAAATATACATGGAGGAGGAGGGCCACCGCTGAGCCAAATTTAGGTCGAGTATAATCTCGATCATCGGGGCCCTACTGCCGTGCCAAATTGTGGAGGTTGAGAGAGAGAGAGAACACAAATGGAAAGGGAGGGTGTAGGAGAACAGAGGGGAGGTGGGGCAGGTGGGAAGAGAGGTTTAGCAGAGGCCGACAGAGGGTGTGGGGGAGAGTGGAGCAAGTTAATTAGGCGAGAAGCCAATAAAGAGATTGTTTCATAGCTTATAGATTATATGCAGATTGCATGTTATGTTGGCGAAGCACTATTAAAAAAACCAGAATAAATATGTTTGGTTCAGCTTCTACTTTCTTTTAGGGGAAGAAATCCGATAATAAGGAGAATTAAAATGGGTTTATATACTCCTTCTTCAAATATAAGGTACTTTTGTTTGTCTAAAATTAAACTAATATGAAATTGATCAATTTTATAGAAAAGAACAAAAATACTTACAAAATTAAATTAGCATTATTAGATACATTATAAAATATAGTTTCCTAATTCGCTCTTTGATGTGGTAGGTATTAATACCCCTATCTATGAAACTCTCCATAAACTTTGACAAATTTAGAATATTAAGACAACTCAAATAAACGGAATTCATAAAATGGTGCCATGGATGTGTTTTACCTACGAATAAACAAAATTTGTAAAAACGGTGTCATGTGCCTCTCTTTTCTTTCTTCCTTTTGTTTTTCTTTTTGCATCTAGTATCCCATATTTCCCCCGTCTCTTCCTTCTTGCTGAATACTATCATCCATTGCAGGAAAAAAACAAAATTGGAGTGTCTTTAACATGTCTAGCTCCATATTATTTTTGTTCATAATTATATTTACTGAGTTATAGTAAAGTTGAGTGAGACTTTATTTTAGTGGAGTCAAGTTAATTAAATTATAAGTTAAAGTGTGTTTTTTTGTAATTTTAAGCAGAGATGGCGTAGCTAAAACTTATAGGTGTTCAATTCCTCAAACGTACTAGAATTGCACAACACCTTAATCTAAATACTAAATACTTATAGAACCCAAGATCTTTTATTACACCCTCCATTCCAAATTGTAAAATGTTTTTGTCTTCTCAAAATACTATCTATAAAATGCCTTATAATTTAAAACAGTGAGAGGCTCGAGCTGGAAGAAGAAAGATCCCCCCCCCAATGTCAAAATACAAAAATAAAAATCAACAATGCATCAAACTCTAACAATTATTGACAATCATCCTCCTCTGTATCAAGAGAAACCGTATTAAGTAAATCTCTAAATCTATGTATAAGTTTTGAAGCCCTTGCATTTTGAAAAGAACTTAAGGTTGTATGCATCTTCAAAAAGTTCGGCGCCGAGAGACAATAAAAAAATCCAGGTGCTTGATAGAAACCTCCCCTCCCCGTCCCCCAAAATACTTTGTTCTCCTGTATATTTTTTCCCCCTGCGAGCAAAGACAGTATTTCATTTCTAGCATAAATTGGGATCACGATCATTTTGAAAGAGTTGCAAGTTTGCAGCTAGGCAATTGAATGAACAATAATTCTCGAATACACAAAAAAATTGTATATCATTGTAGTAGAAGAGTTTAAACAAACATACATACAATACGTTTCTATCGAGCGCTGAAAGAGGTCAACCTAACACAGCTATAGCTGAACCATCCTAACAACAGACCTCTTGTTTCAACCGAAAGAATAATGGAAGCACATACATACTTAAGATGCATGATATGCTCTATTTAGTGGCTCCTCCATGCACAGAGAGGTGGTGTGGAGTGGAGTCAATATGAAATGATCGAAGAGGTTGCTGCGGCCTCTGGTTTAATGGAAACGGAAAGTGAAAAGAACCGAACCGAGTTCCTGATGATTAGTGGTCGGTCGACGCGATGCGATCTGCACCCCACAACTTGCTCTGCTTCTCCTTCTCCATCTCCACGACCAGCGACTGCTGCTCCAAATTATTGCGTCAGCATTCACGCTACGCCGCACGTTTGCAGTCAGTTCCGGCCATAATGCCACACGTGCGTGCGTGCGTGTATCATGCAGTGGCACGTGGCAGAGAGAGAGAGGTCAATTTCAGTTCAGAACGAAACTAAGGTCTTGTTTAGTTCACCCCGAAATTCAAAAAGTTTTCAAGATTTCCTACCACATCGAATCTTGCGGCACATGCATGAAGCATTAAATATAGACAAAAATAAAAACTAATCATACAGTTTGACTGTAAATCGTGAGATGAATCTTTTGACCTTAGTTAGTCTATGATTGGACAATATTTACCACAAACAAACGAAATTGCTACAGTAACGAAATCCAAAAATTTTTCACATCTAAACAAGGCCTAAAGAAGCATGCGAGGTCAGGCAAAGCAAAGCAAGCAAGCAGAGTAGCCATTTAGCCAAGTACAAGATGGGGGCCAGTGAGGAGGCCACCGTGAAATGTAAACGGAATGGACTAGCTAAGGTTTCCTTATTCAGAAAAGGAAATGTATACTCAAGAACCTGGAGACCCAAGTAGGAGTACATATCTTATTATGCATGTAATAAAAGTATTAAAACAAAACAAAGTGGCGTAATCCGGCTGGAAGCTGCTAATTTAATCAGTCGCGAGTGTGAACTTAAGCTGTAAAAACCAAGACAAAAGGCAAGTAAGAATAAAACTGGGCGGTCACGAATCCCATCCAGGACGTGTAGTGTGTCTGGTGCTCTACCGACCTCGCTCATCCCCAAAACCAGCGACGGCGGATTAAGCTAAGCTAAGCTAAGCTAAGCACGGATCCACCACAATGACAAATTAACCAAAAGTTTACTCCTATCCTATATGAACTGACAAATTTGCGCTTTTGAGCGAGGCGGCGGCAGCAGCAGCCGGCTGCAGTTGGCCAACAGAACAGGCAAAGGACTCAGAAAGCATGCTTGTGCTATGGAAAATCGACTAGGAGGAGGACTCAGAAAGCATGCGTGTGCTATGGTGTGTCCCCTTTCTAGTTTCTAGTATATACGTACTGTGTCTGTGTGTCAATGAATTGGATGAAACACGAGGCAATACGCATCTGCTGCCGCGTGTGTAGTCACTCACTGATGAACTCACCTGGAATGCACGTACGACACGAGGGCTTGACACGTTGGGTGCGTTGGTTATTATTAGTTAACTGAATCCAGAGCATTCCAGCCAGCGGTTTTGGCGAGCTTAGCTCCTAGCTAGTTGTGCTCTGCTGCCGCCATAACCATGACCATATAAACGTGTGAAAGTGAAACAGTTACGCGGCTGCTTGAGAGGAGAGGAGGACGTTTGGAATTGCTTGGCTCGGACGACCGCCGACCTTGCCCTCCCTCGCTTTCCCTTTCCATTCCAGCCTCCTCCCTGTCCGTGTCGTCTCTGTCTATATAAACGCCATCGCCCCGCGGCTTCTCACACCCTCTCCTCCTCCTCCTCCTCCTCTCTCTCTCTCTCTCTCGATCAATCGCCTCCTCTCTTCAATTCATTCCTCGTCGGCAAGGCAACTTGAAGCAGCCTCCCCTTTCATTCAGGCCCACCAGCCCTTAATCTGGCTGGCGCTGGTAGTAGCTTGATCTAGCTAGCTTAGCAGCTAGGCTCTGACCCTGATAATGATCTTGGACTCCAGCAGCTGCTTCTTCATCATCGCCCACGCGCTGGTTCTCCACACTAGGAAGAGCTTTTATTTCTGGATTTTCCACATCTTCAACAGATATCCCCTCCTCCTCCTCCTCCATTGCCACTGATTAATTTCTAATACAACAGTCTGCGTATACATCTGCTCATCATCTGCCTGAAATATTTACTTTGGCAGTTGACATTATATATATTTCGCCTCAGTTAGTGTTGGATCGATCGGCACCATTTGCTTCTTCTTCTTCTTCCTGTCCTCGATTGCGTCTTCCCATCTTCCATCTCTTTCTTGTGTTCCTGCCTGGATAGTGGATACCCTTGCAAGTGTGTGCATTCATATCATCGCTTCGCTGCCATGGGAACCATGACTCTGCCGCCCGGCTTCCGGTTCCACCCGACGGACGACGAGCTGGTGGGCTACTACCTCAAGAGGAAAGTGGACAACCTCAAGATCGAGCTCGAGGTCATCCCCGTCATTGATCTCTACAAATCCGAGCCATGGGAACTACCAGGTGTGTGTGACTGTGTGTACATACTTATTACATATTTTCATACATGCGTGCGTGCGTGCCAAAAAAAAAAAAAGAAAGGGCAATCAAACCCTTTGACTTACTACTAGATGTTTTAGTTGTAGCCTCCGGTCCTATATTGTGGTATTGACCTCCCAGAAACAAGTGAAAACACAAGAGTAAAATGGTTGAAATTAACACAAAAGGGTATCGAACATGTTCGACGACGAATGTCACTTGCTATTATATTGCTAGAGATCAGTAGAATAGAAAAAAAAAATGGCACCTTTCTCCCCAGGCATCTGCCCTTTTTCTCCCTAGGCCGGTTGCAGATAATAAGTCCTTGTATAGCCTTTTCAAAAGAAGAAACATGTTGCTCAGAACAGAAATGCCATGTTCTCATTCTTAGCACAATTTGATTTACTTACCGAATCGGTTCTTTTTTTTAC
This sequence comes from Sorghum bicolor, assembly GCF_000003195.3. Classification (NCBI taxonomy): domain Eukaryota; kingdom Viridiplantae; phylum Streptophyta; class Magnoliopsida; order Poales; family Poaceae; genus Sorghum; species Sorghum bicolor. Next base: position 56,736,101 of record NC_012870.2, on the reverse strand, counting down.
TCAAAGTCTGTACAGTAGCAACTGATTCCTGTTTATTCCATGGGTTGATTATATTGTGTAATCGCAGAGAAGTCTTTCCTGCCGAAACGAGACCTGGAATGGTTCTTCTTCTGCCCCCGGGACCGCAAGTACCCCAACGGCTCCCGCACCAACCGCGCCACGACGACGGGGTACTGGAAGGCCACCGGCAAGGACCGCCGCATCGCCTGCGACGGCGGCGTCTACGGCCTCCGCAAGACGCTCGTCTTCTACCGCGGCCGCGCCCCCGGCGGCGAGCGCACCGACTGGGTCATGCACGAGTACCGCCTCTGCCAGGACATCGCCCACGGCGCATGCAACTTCATCGTACGCCTCGCCCTCCCTCCTCCATCTCTTGTTTTTTTTTGCATCGATGCAGCAGGGCGTGAAAAAAAATGCATCGATCCCATCGATCAGTGCTGCTGCTCTCAACTGGTTGAAAATAATGAAACCTGCTGTAGGGTGCCTACGCGCTGTGCCGCGTGATCAAGCGGCACGAGCTGCAGGGCGGCGAGCCGCCGGCGGGCAGCAGGGCGAAAGGCGCCGCCGCCAGCAGCAGCAGCGGCAGCGCGAGAGGGCAGATGAGCAAGGTCTCCAGCAGCTCGTCCCTCGTCACCAGCGAGCAGCTCAGCGCGTCGTTCACGCCCTCCAACTCCAACAGTCCACCTCCTACTCTGGACGTGGGGATGTTCCAGTTCCAGGTACAAGCAGAACATTTCCTCCCCGCCTTCCTGTAACGTCAGTCTCAATAGAATTTTATTAAAGTTTTATGAACATTAGATATCCTGATATAGCACTATATTAATAAAGACAAAGATGATAAGTGTTTCGTAAAAATGAAATCTTCTGTACTATTTTCAAAATAAAAATATGTCAGAAACTAAGTCATAGAACTCCTACCGAGGATGATCTAATTAATATATAATCGTATGGCGCCGGTCTGATGGAATGGAATGCACTGATATGATTCTGCAGAGCCCCGTTGGCGTTGGGTACGCCGGCGTGACGGCGACGGCCACCACCGGCACAGGGGGGCTGCCGTGGAGCCCACTGCCTCCGCCCCTGCTCCTGTCGTCGTCTCCCCACGACACGTTTTTCATCGGCGACGACTTCCCCGCCACGGCCGCGGACGAGTCGCGTTCGCACGCGCACTTGTTCGGCGGCGACATCATGGGGCTGGGCAGCATCTCGGAGCACGAGCTGAAATGGGACAGCTTCCCAAATACATTCTCGAGTGGTAGGTGTATACCTTGTTCGGCTTGATCGTGACCGCCGCCGACGAATGTGAATGACGGCGGCCTGTGTGTGTGTGTCTGAACGTCTGCAGGTGCCGACACGTGGAACACGGCGGCGGTGGCGGCGAGCCCGACGATGCTGTGCCGGCAGGCCAGCGACGGCATCGAGGACCTGGCGGCCATCTTCTTCCCGGACGACAACAGGATCGTCTTCTGATGTCAACGGAGCAGTGCTCTGTCTGCAGCACCTGGTTTTCAGTTGCATGCTCCTGAAGATGTGTGGCATGCATGTGAAGCGACTGTGGGAAATAATCAAGGCTCTCGATCAGTGACCTGCTCTCTCTTAGAACTGGCGGTATATTTTTCAGCCAACGAAGGGGAGATACTAGCATATATATACATAGTATATGTCTACATTCTGAGTTTTACAAGCTGGTAATTAAGGTTAAGATAAAAAGGATGTTGGGAATTACTGGTGTTGGTTGCTACGGAGTGATGCCATCTTTTATTGCGGTCTTCTCTGTAGCACTGGTGCTGTGTACCGTGTCATCACTTTTCTAATGCGTGTGTCACTTTCCACCTAGTACTAGTACTTCTGTGCTTGACCTGTCCTGTGCTGTGTACGACAATGCAATATTGCACTGCTTTGTAGCCTTACTTGTTAACCATTCTTAATTACATGTCATTTCGTATTCAGTACATGTTGTTTGTGCTGCGTTCACAATTGGGATGTATTATGCCCTCCAAAAAAAACATGGAATGCGTCAGGACTTCATCATCATGAAAAGATAGATCTGAACAACCATCGCGAAATAAAACTTGCTAATTGCCACATGAACTCATCTCCCCAGTACACTGAAAATTGAAAATGACAGCAAGCTCTGGCTCTACAAAGTGCTTGGGAAAAGGAAAAGATACAGTATAACGTTTGAGGTGGTAGCCAGCTGAAATAGCTTCATGAGCCGGTGAAAAGGAAGGAATGACTTCGCAGCCAAGGAGCCAATGACTAACCAATTACGTGACCATTCACCTCATGGAAACTGAATATTCCCATGAACTTGGACGACGACACGTAATTCAGTAGCAACGGTTCCTCCCCACGCAATGTGGTGTGCCTCGCCGTCGCCGGCCGGCCAGGAAACCTGCGAGCTGTTTCTAAGCTACTAAGCTGTACTCCTACCAAGGAGAAAAGGAACAAATTAAACACAAGACGGGGCAGGAGAAGCACTATTATTCAGTATTCACAACAGAAAGGGGATAGATGGGAGGAATCTGAATGAGCAGAGAAGAGGAAAACAGGTCACCGTCATTCCACGAATCTGACGGCGAAAGGAGACGAGGACGGCGAGCAGCCCTCGTCAGCAAGGGATTGTCAATCGCGAGTGCGCTCCTTTTTTTCAGCCTCCTCCGCACTTGTTGCACTTGCTAGCACCAACCTGCGAATGTTTGCGCTGGGGCAGCGGTGACTCAGAGAAGGGAGAAGGAATCCCTGTTTCTGTTATTAGTTTTGGCCCCTGTCTCTATCTCTCTATGTATCGAAGCCTGATGTCTTATAAATTGATGAAAACATCCGCGAGTCCGTTGGCTTGTATTATAAGCCATATTTTTTCTGTCAAGTATTTGTCTCTCACAATAAATCAACGAACAGTATTTTTAGCCATGATTTTTCTGACCAGCGAACAGGGTCGAGCGTTTTATGTATTGTATGTATTATTTGGGAAAGGATTTATATACGCAACGCTCGAGCATTTTATGCTCACCTAAATCTGATTTTTTTCCCTTCGTATCTTCATCCTCCTCTAATGTGACATGGTGTGGTAGGGTCTCTGCGGCCCACAGTCATGGTCGTAGAATTCTAGTAAGACCCTACCGCGCCCGCGAAAACCTTTCCCTTCCGTTTGCTCCACCGCCATCATGGCCATGGCCACTCCCACCCTAACGTGGCCTGGTCTCCTCCTCCGCTGCTCGCTCTGGAGGCATCACCGTCGCCTCTACCTTGTGGCCGCCTCTCCCACCTCCACCGCCTATCATGATTGCCTTCCTACAAATATTTTCTAAGTCCAACAATCCGTCAAAGATGGAGAAGGTAGGCAGAGGGAGAGGCGGAGATGGAGAAGAAGAGGAATCGAGCGTTACAAAACACTGACTGTTGAACAATATTTTCTCCTTGAAAAGGAAATAATATTTTTTTTAGTGGAAGGAGAAGGAAATAATAATATAGTCACGGCAAACATTCCGAGCCGAAAGAGGCTTTTACATATATGTCATTATAAAAGTTGGTAATTATCTATAAGCCATTAAAAAAATTGAGCTCTCATAGGTGCCACTGCTCTAAACTCTTTTGCCCTTCATGCAATTTCGGTCAGATTTAGCTCTAACATTGTCAAACTGCAAGTGTGAAAAGTCCAAAATACCCTCGAGGCTGAATATGTAATTACTTTTTTTGAGCATCTTAATGACCTCAAATGAAAAAAAACTTAGAACTACAAAGTTATGGATCTTGACAATATCTAAGTTTTGTATAAAAATTATTTTCATTGAATTCCATACAAAAATATATATGATTTGATATGATTAATATGTCTTAGAAAAAAATATATTTCTTTATACAAAATCAAATAAATTTTTGAGTTTTTTCATTTGAGATTTTTAAGATGCTCAAAAAATAATTGAATATTTAGACATGAGGATATTTTTTTACTTTTCATACCTGTAGTTTAACACCGTTAAAGTCAAATCTGACGGAAGTGTCGTAGAGGGTAAAAGAGTTTGAAGTAGTGGCACATGTGAAAGCTCAACTTTTCTAATGGCTTGTAGATAATTATCAACTTTTATAATGAGATACATGTAACAGCCTCCAACCAAAACCATCCATGGGCCGGCAGCCTGCCTGTTAGTCCTAGCCCAAGTTACGTGCTGCATCCTGGGCTCCTGGCCCATCATCACCCTCAGTCGACCACCGGCCGGCCAGCCCTTTGCCACCTGCGCTCATCCCGCAGCCCCGCCCGCCTCCATCTCCATCGTCGTCGTCTCCAATGACGGCAGCGGCAGCGGAGGTCGTGTCGCGCCGCCTGGGCGCGGCTGTGCGTGACCTCTCCGGCACGTGGTACGGGCGCCACATGGCCGCAGCCGAGCGCGCCATCCGCGCGCGCCTGCCCCTCGTCGACCTCGTCCTCGAGGTCCGCGACGCACGCGTGCCCGCCTCCTCGTCGTTCGAGCCTCTCCGCCGCCGCCGCGGGCCTCTGGAGCCAGACCGCCGCCGGGTGGTCCTTCTTAACAAGGCGGACCTGGCAGACCCGTCCGAGACTGAGGTAATCAGGCCCCGCCCAACCCTGCGCTGTCTGTGCGCTGCACATTGGGGAGAGTTGACGGCTGCTTCTGAATTCCGATGCCCAAGGTTGCTCGTGGTGGTGCAGGAGTGGGTGGCGTACATCAAGAAGCAGACGAGCTGCCCTTGCGTCGCGGTAAATTCTCACAGCAGGGAAAGCATCAAGGAGGTAGGCCACGGCCGGAAGTGCTGTTTGTAGTGGAGGGAGAAGTACATGGGTTTAGCAATTGGGTAGGTGATTCTGGGATTTCCTACATGGAGATGCATGTCTAACACGGGCGTTCTTTTGAAATCTATCATGTAGCTATTGAATGCTGTGCAAACAAGAATCAAGGAGATCAAGAATGGCGAGAACAATTGCACGGCAACTGCCCTCCTGGTCGGGATTCCAAACGTTGGGAAATCGGCCATTGTTAATGCGATGCATCAAATTGGGAGGATTGCGGCAGCAGGTGATATATGCAGGTCATTTGTTGCTGCTCTGTTATTTGTGTTGCATCTGTTTTGGTTCGCTTCTTGATGCTATATCCTATTGATTGTTGTCTATACAGAGAAGGGAAAACTGAAGCATGCGATTGTGAGCAGCCATCCTGGAGAAACTAGAGACATAAGTGGATACAAGGTAAGTTTGTATGTTCTAGGATGGATGAAATGAAAGTGCTGCTTTTCCAGATCACCTGGCGATTACAAGTTGGTATTTATGCTGCAGTGCTGTCTGCATCAACCAAGAGCTCAATTTATCATTTAAAGAACAACAAAACTGAAGAGTGATTCTTATAGAAATGGCAGTAGTGCATGTGTTTTTTCAGTTTCTAGTGTGTGCTCTAGGAGCTAGTTCAACATGTTTTGGCTCAGCAACTGTCTTCTGATTCTCAAATGTCATGTACATATTATCAAGACTTATTGATCTACAGGTTGCTAGTCATCCGAATATATATGTGTTGGACACTCCTGGTGTGCTGTCACCAAGATTTGCAAATGATGGTTCTGGCCCCAGACTAGCTTTGACTGGTACCAGTTACTTCAAAGTTTATGGCTTCACTTTAACTACATATTATCTGATGCATGCACATGCTTTTGCAGGAGCTATCAAGGACTCCTTGTTAGAGGAGTATGATATCGTACAGTTTCTTCTTGCAATTGTGAACTCAGGGAAGGAATATAGGAAGTGGGAGAAGTTGAATAAAGCAGGAGATACATTTTCTTGTGGCAAAACAATTACGTCCAGGGGCCACAACAATGAAGGGCAATATGCTTCAGATCACACACAGGTAAATGCAGTAAAGAGTTTAGAGCTCAGTCCCTAGTACTTGCAGCCTAGTTTCACTTTCATGCAATTTCTCACTGCTGATACAAGAAAGTTTATGTTTATCTAGTTTTTTTTCTGAGAAAGATTTATGGTTTTATCAGGAGTTTGCATTTTTTTTTCTTTTTATTTTTTTTTAAATCAACTGTATGCAGTACTAGCTGCTCTGTTGCCTTTATGCAGGATTTCGTCGTGAAAGTAGTCCGCCAAGTGCTTTTTGAGACTGTATCTTGTTTTAATGGCGATCTAGGACAGGTGGATGAGTTAAGAAGATTGATAGGCCACCAACTTGTAAACTTGCAGGAGGTTTTCAAGGTCTCGACTGAATCAAGTGAGGATATGTGTAAACCTATAGCTATGAAACTACTCAATCTGTATCGGACAGGAAGGCTTGGCCATTATACCTTAGAACATGTCCCAGATGTTAGGCAGGAAGTTGTTGCATAATTACGTACTGCCTAAAACATGTCCTATTTTTTACCTTAAAACAAGGATTATGCATGATTTGACCAGGATGCAACCCCTCCTAGCTCTAGGTTGCCCAGGGTGGATGAGGCGCGGGCACTAGTGTTCCAGTAAAGGCTAAAAAATGAATCAAGTATAGTGTATTATATATTAATAGTCTTGTACTTTGATTTGACTACTCTTCTGCATTAGTTTGACTAAATAGTCTTATAATTGAGAAGCACTCACATACATCAATGGTGGATTACAGTTGACTCCTGGGGAGAATACTGCTTCACTTCTTCAGGCAAATATTCACCTCACCTGTATCTACTGTCTTTCCTACAATATCCACACAAACATAAGATTACGATGCAAAAGGGGAAAATGCCAGTGATTTGTGAGTGTTGACCAGAGGTGCCACAACACATAGTCTCATCACGTCCGACGGACAAATTGCACTTAGCTACTTAAGCATGATTGGGGATGAGAGATGTCTGGAAGTCTGGTATTGTGTCAAGAAGACCTCGGCAATCACTTCCTGGGACCTAGCAATGGCTCCAGTCCTCATGATCTGTCCCCACGTGGGTGACGGGCTTAGGGCACTCACAATGCAGATTCTATCATAGAGTCTAAAGTTATTTATTACCTCGAACAATGTGGACTTGGAGTCTAAATAAGACTTGGAGTCTTATTTTTTCTACCTCTTTCTTCAATAAATATGCTGCCACATCAGCAAAATATCATAAATAATATGTAATTAAGTGTCTTGAACTCGGTGATAGAGTCTTGCATTGTGAGTGCCCTTAGGCCTTGTTTAGTTCCAAAAAATTTTAGAAAATTGACACTGTAACACTTTCGTTTGTATTTGACAAATATTGTCCAATTATAGACTAACTAAGCTCAAAAGATTTGTCTCGTCAATTTCGATTAAACTGTGCAATTAGTTTTTATTTTCGTCTATATTTAATACTCTATCTATATGTTTAAAGATTCGATGTGACGGGGAATCTGAAAAATTTTGTAAAATTTTTTGGGAACTAAACAAGGCCTTAATTTGGAGTTGAAAAGGCTACGGTGGCGACAGCCTTTTCAACTCGGGAAGAACCAAGCGCTCAAACAATGTGGATCTTGCTTGCAAGTTTCACTCCCTCCGTTTCAAATTATAAGTCATTTCAAAAATATTGGAGAGTCAAAGTATTTTCAAGTTTGACTAAAAATATAGAGAGAAAGATAAAGATTTATGTCATAAAATAGGTACTCTATGAAAATATAACTAACAAAGAATCTAATGATATTTGGTTGGTACCAAAAATATTATTATTTTGCTATATAAATTTGGTCAAACTTGAAAAACTTTGACTTTTCAAAATTCTTGGAATGACTTATAATTTGGGACGGATGGAGTAGTTGTGGAGCCTACATTGCAAGGGAGAGAGCTGCTCGAGTTTGGTCTCAAGGAAAGCGGTAGGGTAGCTAACCGTTGGAGGAGATAGGAGAAGAGTACTCATACCCAACCCAGCAAAAGAGACACTATACTCTGAATGTCTGAATGTTCCGCAGAAATTGTGGAAGTTCAGCAGATGACCGGACACGGACAGGTTAGCCTCGAACCAAATAATATCATCAAATCAAGATCTGGTAGACAGGTCAATTTCAAACTCAATCACAATGAACTCACAGGCATGTCAAATGGTCAGGCAACTCATCCATGGTTGCATAAAAAAAAAGGGCCAGTAATCTTGCATCGGCGAGACAACCTGTTTGTTTCTACTTACCTGGTCAATCTGCTTGGATCAGGCAACCACATTTAGACCTCCAAAATCCAAAGTCTATGACTGTTGTATGTCTAGACTGGTTTGCTAGGTCAGCAACAAATAGATCCGTGGGAAATTTTTTATTCTTGATTTTACTAGATCAAGATTCTGAAACGGTGGTGAGAAGAAATAAAAATGATCTAGGATTAGTTCTTTCCAACGGTAATCTAATCTAATTATATAAGTGGAAAGAACAATGACCGGCTAGGTACACCATGGAGAGCGTTGCGTCCCGTTTTCTTCTGACAGTTTTGATCAAATGAGGAATCATTCAAGCATTAGCGCTTTGTTTGGTCTACAATCTAGCGGGCTGCTACCTTCTGTTCCCAAAACAATATACTATTTTTAGATAACAAGGGGATGTAGCTCAAATGGTAGAGCGCTCGCTTTGCATGCGAGAGGCACGGGGTTCGATCCCCCGCATCTCCATTTTTTATTATGTTTTGTCAATGTCAAATTATTTCCCGTTTCTGCTGGTCAGTCATCGATACGTGCGTGCGTGTCCTTTCACAACCTTAAAAAGTCATGCACGTTGAGCTGAAGTAAACAACCTGTAATTAGCTGAGAGCAAACAATTCACACCCTTAAAAGTCATGCACGTTGAACCGAAGTAAACAAACTGTAATTAGATGACAGTCACGCATTAGGCCGCGTTTGGTTTGTCTAGTTAAACTTTTAACTCACGTTACATTGAATGTTTGGACACACGTATGGAGTACTAAATATAAACTATTTACGAAACTAAAAACACAAATAGAGCATAATTTGCGAGACGAATTTTTTAAGCCTAATTAGTCTATGATTAAATGTTAAATAAGACAAAAATACTACCTTATCTTTTAAACTTTAACACTCTCAACTAAACACTCTCTTAGCAAACAATTTGCAACGGAGCATTAGCAATAAGTTTAGAGTGAGCATCACGCATTGAATCCGATAAGCATGCAGTGCAGGCAGCCGTTGACGAAGGAAAAACGGGGTTGTTTATTCCAAGACGACCAACATTGGCGTTCATCTCGAGCCCAAGATGAAACCCTGGAGGTCTGGAGCCGAGTCATGACCGCAGCACTGCAGATTTTTTTTTACATCCGTCCAATTTTCTCCTCCTCGGATAGGGCTATTGGCAGGTTCTCCCCTGCTGCAAGCCCGAGTAGTACTTAGAGCGTCTTCAAAAGTTTTTCTAAATTTTACTTTTTAAATTATTATTCGAAAAATTATTTACATAAAAGACGCTTGTTATATCTTTCTACTCTTCAATAGTCCTTCCATATTTTGTATGTACCATAGAAAATCATTCTCGTATTGTTCCTAAAAAAGAATCATTCTCGTATTCTATATTTGGCTATTAAAAAATCCAGAAAATAACTATATTTGATAACCATTTAGAAAGACTATTGGAGTCTAGTTTTTTTTTTACTAAAATATCTATTCTTAGCATTTAGGAAGGATATAGAGAGTCTTTTGGAGTTGCTCTTAGATATGTCGCATAGGATAGTAATGGATATCGACACTATAAATAAATAATTTGAGTATTCAGATAAGGATATAGTATAAAATATCAGACAGATCTAAACTTATCTAAACAAATCCGGTCTCAAATACGCCTACTACTCCCTCTCCCATTGATGTAATTTTAGATTGACACCATAAACAAATGATTTAAGTATTCGGATGGATATATGGACAAGTCTAAACCCATCTAAATATATTTGGTCTTGGATACACATTGAAAACATCCATACCATTTGCACCCCTACCGCTCCCTCTCCCATTGATGTAATTTTAGACTAGTGTTAAATGAAACAAAATAAACACAAATTTATAATAATAGTGTTAAGTCGAATCATATAAAATTTGATTAAGGTATATAAAAAAAATAATATTTATCATACTAAATAAGTATCATCAAATCTGTTATCAAATATATTTTCATTATCATAGTATACTTGATTTGGTAATAAAGTCATAGATTGATACTATTTATATAAATTTAAGATAGTTTGATTTGAACTGGAGATGGAATTGTATAGACGGAGATAGTATCCGTGGCTCTGCTATTAGGGTACGTCCAAAACCGGGGCGGCTCCCTCCCGCGTTTTGTCCGTTGAAAATTGTTGTTATCTTCTGTCATCAACTACACCCATCGATGGGAACGAAATAGTCTATGTTTAGTTTCAAAAAATTTTAGAAAATGTGATATTTTTGTTTGTATTTTGATAAATATTATCTATTTATGGACTAACTAAACTCAAAAAATTCATCTCGTCAATTCCAATCAAACTATGTAATTAGTTTTTATTTTCGTTTATATTTAATATTCTATACATACGTCTAAAAATTCGATGTAATGAAAAATCTAAAAAAAAATCTGTAAAATTTTTTGGAACTAAACAAGGCCTAGCCTTACCTGTCGCTCATCGTACATAGCCTAAGCTAGCTGTAGGTCTGGTTGCCCCCTTAAGGCCTTGTTTAGTTCCCAAAAAAATTTTACAAAATTTTTCAGATTCTCTGTCACATCGAATCTTTAGACACATGCATGAAGTGTTAAATATAGATAAAAATAAAAACTAATTGTACAGTTTGGTCGAAATTGACGAGATGAATCTTTTGAGTCTAGTTAGTCCATGATTGGACAATATTTGTCAAATACAAACGAAAAAGCTACAGTGTCAATTTTGCAAAATATTTTGGAACTAAACAAGCCCCAAAACAAGTGCAAAAACATGCAGCAGGTTTGCGAACACAAGATGCTCGCCTCTAATCCAGTTGTCAAGTCAATCAAGTATAATAAAGTGGCGATAATCGTCAAATCGACAGTAACGAAGCAGAACAATCACACACAAATGGTAGTTGCGCCGGCGAGCGATCGCACAGCGCAAATCCGCGGTCACCTCGTTCCAGATCCTACTGGACACGCCCGGTCCTCTGACAGCTAAGCGCTGGGCCCCATGTACCCCGCCGGCCGGAGCCGCCACTCCCCGGTTTCGCGTTGAGCCCCCTCGAATTAATTTTAATTAGTCCCGACCCCGCCCTCCTCCGTCGCGTTTTTTTCTAGACATCTGGCTTCGCAATTACGCCCTCAAATTTCCACCTTTTTATAGGAGACGCGCACCCATCGCTGCCGAGCCATTATTACCACTCTTTCGCTCTCCATCTGGAGTAGTAGTACAACGTATCTCTCGCTCTCCCCCTCGTGCCGCGACTAGAGGCGAAGCTTGCGGGGTACGGACGGAGATGGCGGCGGCCGGGGGGATGACCCCGGCCACGGTGGACGCGGTGGAGGAGCTCACGCGGCTGTACCGGGAGCTGCCGCCGCGCCCGGCCGTGGAGGAGGTGGAGGCGGCGGCGGCGGTGCTGGCCTCGGCGGACGCGGAGGAGGAGGCGCGCCTCGCCGAGATCGCCAGGGAGGAGGAGGCGGCGCGGGCGCGGGCGCCGGCGCAGGGCGTGGCCGCCGAGCTCTTCGATGTGCTGTTGGAGGCCAGGCGCAACTCCGTGCGCCTCCGCGCGCTGCAGCAGCGGAAGGAGGCCGCGCACGTCGTCGAGCTCGAGAGGCGGTTCAAGCTCTTCGACGAACTCATCCAGAGGGCGTCGCGGGTGGTGTCCCCAGGTGGTGGTGGTGGTGCCAGGGGCGGCGGGGGTGTTGCCGTGGTCGACCACGAGGTGGTCGAGGTCGAGGCGAGGCGGAATCCGGCGCTGGTGGCCGCCGCGGCAACAGAGATAGACCGTGGAAGCAGGGGTGGATTGGGATTGGAACCCACGTCCGTCTCGTCGCTGCGTCGTGCTGCTTCAGCAGGTATTATTACGCCTTCTTAATTCATCCCAGTATTTCTAATTCCCCCGCAAATTTAGGTCAACTTTCGCTCCAAAATTTCCTCTTGAGAAAAAAAAAGTTTAATAGCTGTTAGAAACCAAGTTTAATCGTTTGATTAGTGCAGTTTCTGTTGACTTGTCCTTGTTTTGTAATTTTTTCTTGTCACCCAAATTTATTTTTTCTAAAATATCTTCACTCCGTAGTTCCATTACACTAAGACTGTTTTTTAAGAAACACTTGACTACGACTTGTTAGTTGAGTCAATGTAAGATTTTTTTTTTCTACAACTATGGTAAGATGTTATTTTGCCCCATGATAGATGTTTATAATTGACTTGTTCATAGGATGCCATCATAATGGTAGTTCAGTTATAATAATAATAATAATGGACACATTTCTTATCACTACTACTTCACTAGTACTGGTAGTTGGACATGTAGAGATTGGCTGTGGCTTTGTGATGTTTCTGTGTTTTAATTGTGGACTGTTCCGTTATGGAACATTGTACCAGAATCAGACACTAGCCAATTTGATTTTGTGTGTAGTGTGTTAGCTACACGCATTCTGCAATTCAAATTTTCTGGACATAAATGACAGCGCACCTACTAATTACTTGTAAGGAACCTGGAACTATCTCTTGTTGGTCGCAACTGGACCCCACTATTAGGAAGTGTATTTTCTCTACTTGCATCAATATTCTGTTGCATGTCTTACTTAATTTAGTGGTTTCAACTTACTTAATTTTAATAGACTTTTAGTCGCTTTCTAGTTTAGTTCTATACTCCTACTTTTTTTCCTGTGTTATTTTGCTAGCTACGTGCATTTATTTATAGCCTGCGTATGTGGTGGTGATGGTTCTGCTACACTAATGTTTTTTCGGGAAACTCAATTATAACCTAAAACTTTCATTGATGTAAGGCCTTGTTTCGTTCACCTCAAAAACCAAAAACTTTTCAAGATTCTCCGTCACATCGAATCTTGCGGCATATGCATGGAGCATTAAATATAGATGAAAATAAAAACTAATTACACCGTTTGCCTGTAAATAGCGAGACGAATCTTTTAAGTCTAGTTACTCTATGATTGGATAATGTTTGTCAAATAAAAACAAAAGTGCTACAGTGTCGATTTCCTAAAAAATTTTGAAACTAAACAAGGCCTTAATTCAAAGTCATCTAATTTTGTTGCTGTTTATTTTGTTTTACTCTATGTCTGTGGTAACATAAGATTTTGTCTGACGATAGTTTTGTATAGATGATCTGTCCATAGGCTGTCATGGTATTAGTAACTTGGTTGTTACAGCTACACTTCTCATTAGTTCACTATGAGTAGTAATAGGAGTAGAGGACATGGGGTGATTTGTGATGATTCTGTGAGGTAGTTTTATACATTCCAGGATTCTCTGCTTCATACATGTGAGGGATATCTCAACTGAACTTTCACTATTTGGATATCGGCCAAGTACTTCCTTCGAATAGTCTACAGTATGTTGTGAAAACTGTAAATAACTTACACTTTACTGATTGGAGTAGATAAGAGATGGTAATGAACAATGAACAGTTAGCCATATTTTCTCTAGGCCTAGCATGAGATCATCTTCTTCTATGGTAACATAAAAAAATCAGTGTTATTCTCCTAATACAGTCTAATATGTCAATTTTTGCAGGTACTGACACAGAAAAGCTGGGCCTTATCCAAGTGGCAAGCCTTATAGAGTCATCAGCAAGGAAGGGGACTACAGAGCTCAATCTCCGGGGTAAGCTGGTGGACCAAGTTGAGTGGCTCCCTGTCTCACTTGGAAAGTTACAGGATGTCACTGAGCTTGATCTATCTGAGAATAGGATCATGGCACTCCCATCGACAATTGGTAGCCTTAGATACTTGACAAAGCTTGACCTCCACTCAAACCAGTTGATCAATCTGCCTGATACCTTTGGGGAACTTTCCTGCCTGATTGATCTTGACTTGCGTGCAAACCAGCTAAAGTCTCTTCCTACATCATTTGGAAATCTCACGAGCCTTGCCAATCTTGACCTGAGCTCGAATCTGTTGAAGGTCCTTCCTGATTGTTTAGGAAAGTTGAAAAACTTGAGAAGGTTAATTGCTGAGACGAATGAGCTTGAGGAGCTACCCTATACTATTGGATCGTGTACCTCTCTTGTGGAGCTTAGATTAGATTTTAATCAGCTCAAAGCCCTTCCAGAAGCCATTGGGAAGTTGGAAAACCTGGAAATCCTGACGTTACACTACAACAGAATCAAAGGCCTGCCTACAACAATTGGCCATCTTACCAGGTTGAGGGAGCTGGATGTCAGTTTCAATGAAGTTGAGACTATACCTGAGAACATCTGCTTTGCAGCCAGCCTTGTGAAGTTGAATGTCAGCAGAAACTTTGCCGACTTAAGAGCCCTGCCAAAATCAATAGGCGAACTTGAGATGCTAGAGGAGTTGGACATCAGTAGTAACCAGATACGAGTACTTCCAGACTCTTTTGGGCATCTCTCAAAGCTACGTGTGTTTCATGCTGATGAAACTCCACTGGAAGTACCGCCTAAAGAAGTTGTAAAATTAGGGGCTCAGGTATGCATTGAGGTGTTATTCTCCCATGTTCACTGACTTGTTTCTTTGCCTTCACTGACTGAAATGATGTTTCTGCATGTCAGGAGCTGGTTAATTATATGAAGAATATGGTTGCTGCAAGGGAAGTGAGCCAGAACCAAACAAATAAGAGGAGCTTCTGGACCTGGTTCGTCTCACTGTTTGGTTGTTGCAAAAAGAATGAAGGATTGGGACCAGTTCCTGTTTAGCTGAACCATTTCATCTGCTTGAATTGTCATGAAATTCTTCAGGTTTGGTCCATCTCTCAAGTCAGCGATGAAATGAGGCATGGCTATTATTATTATTTTCCATTTTATGTTTGTGTATACAATGGATATATGTATCGTTTTCTTGTACATAAGGTTCATTTATGTGTAATTCATCTGTATGAAACACTATCATGTTAGTCCATGAAACTCGAGCTGCCCAACATTTCTATTAAGGGGGTGTTTTGTTCCCATAAAATACAAAATACAAAATGCCGACTACTTTGGAATGATAAAATGTAAAATACCAAAATTTTTAGGGTTATGTTTAGTTTCATCCAAAATGCAGAATTTATTGTCCTCTTGAGGCTCTTTTGGATTTTTTTTGTCTCTTGAGGCCAAAATCTAAAATGGAGAATAAACTTTTTTTTAAAAAAAATTACATGGTATTTAGTTGTATTATGCAAAATGATGAACCAAAACTTAAAATTTTTTAGAATAGAAGAGAAACTAAACACCCCCTAAATACTACCTGCAGAAAAGAATGTGATTCTAGCGTGTACCAAATTAAAGTATAAGTTTAACTTACTATATATAGAAAAAGAATTAAAAATATTAAATAAATATCATTAGATTTGTCATGACTCCTGAGATATATTTTCATAATATATCAAAATAAATTGCACTCAGAGTTCATTCTTTTTGGACGGAAGGTAGTATGTCAAATTTAAGCTGAGACAAGCCGTTGACTTCCATGTAGGAATTGCTTCTTCCACTGCCCAATTGAAGGGTCATTTCGGCTGTCGTATACATGTAGCTGTTGGTTGATCGCTGTCTTCGAATTGACAGATGACGATGCACATGTACCTGATTCTAATCCTTATCATCACAAATACCTGTTGTGCCAAACGTGAAGCTCCATTTGTCTCTATCGGACTAGTATACTCTGCCGTACCCTGGCCCGATCCACCATTATAAAGGATGTTTATGATTGCTCTACAAACTCTGCTCTACACTGCTCTACAAATTTCATTATAGAGCAACTTTATAAAAAAACTGAAGTTTATTTTATTATGAAGCGACTCCATAAAAAAACTGAAAGTTTGTAGAGTACTTACTGAGTACTTACTTTACTTTTTTAGGTGCTCTAACAACACCATCTTTTTTTCTCGAACTTAGTGCGTGAAGCTAAAACCGTTTAGCTAAAAAAATATAAAACAGAGCTAAAAAAAACGTAGAGCAGAGTATTGCCAAATATGCCTATGCACTTTACAGTCTCCAACCAGTCAGCGAGAAAGGGCGCAGGGCCCGTGCGGCAGAGAGAGAGAGAGCTGCTGGGCCACTTGCCCTTGGGCCTGCGCGTGCGAGAAGGGAGGGCGTGACCGGCTGGGGCCTGCAGAGCGATCTGGGCTCCGGCGCAAGCTGCTGGGAGACAAGCGGGCCAGCTGGGCTGTTTCTCAGGTCGGTCTAGAAAGAGAAAGAGAGGAAGAGGGTTTAAAAGAAGAGGTTTTCCCTTTTTATTCAAAAGACAACACAAACCAATTCAAAGCAAACTTTTGATTTTCAAAAGAAACATAGGAATCACAAAATTTTATGCAACAGCATGAATACATAACCATGTTTATAGTTCCTTATATTTTATTTTGTTTTCTAAAAAATGTTTCCCCTATATTTAGCGCACACAAAATTGCATGATTAGATCAAATTTCAACTATTTTTTAGAAATTGAGATTTTAGGGTGTTACAAATGAGCTTGTTTTTGGAGTGAGCCTTGCCAAATGATCATCTAAAAATGGCTCCAATAAGAAAATTTAGAGGAGCCAGAGCTGTTTTTCTATTGAGAAGTCGACTCGTGAAAAACATGACTTTTCTTGGATCCTCCTCACAAACATAGCACAAATTATAACAAAATTGCCACATAAACCATTTTTGTCAAATATTTTATAAATTAGGGTCCTATTTGACAAAGCTTCACCACTAAAAAAGTAAATCTGGATATGAGATTTCTGATATCCACTACGGATCTATAGGAACTGTTTGGCTACACAACAACTCTAAATACATAAAACTGAGGTTTTGGTGACATTGGCCTATTCTGCCCTTGGGCAAGACCATGGCGAAGCTCCGGTCTTATCCCCTAGCAGCGCTGGCCCTAGCCGATCCCCTAGTAGCACGTCGGCTCCTTGAGCACAGTGAGGGCAGTCATGCTCCTCCCACGGTACCCGCAACATCTCCATGAACCTAGAGGGCCCTTGAAAGCCCTAGTTTGGTTTTAGATAATTGATGAAACCCTAGTACTAACCTCTATACTAAGTGTGTGTAGACTTAAGGAGGTTGGTACATGCCAAGTGATGGAGCAAGTGATGATCATGGTGATGATGGTGATGACCACAAGATGATCAAGTGCTCAACTTGGAAAAGAAGAAAGAGAAAAACAAAACCCTATGGAGATCAAAGCAAAGGTATTGCTTAGGGTTTTGGTTTTGGTGATCAAGACACCATAGAGGGTGTGATCACATTTAGGATAGATAGCCGTACTATAAAGAGGGGAATTCTTTGGCTAAGCGGTTATCAAGTGTCACTAGGTGTCATTGTTCATGTGCATGCATTTAGAACCTAGTGAGCTAACTTAACTCCTTCGAAGAAAATGATTGTGAAAATGCTAACACACGTGCACACTTGTTGGTACACACTTTGCGGTGTTGGCACACTTTGAGAAGGAGGTGGAGTTTCAAAGGTAGAGAGAGGATGGGTTCCTCTCTCCCTCCCGCCGAGCTTGCGAGGCGGGATTCGGCGCTTTTCGAGAAAATGAAGTGCATATTTTCTATTGCGCCGGTGGGAAATTTGGAGAAGTCGCGGGCTGAGAAAACACTCACCGGACGCTGGCTTCTGGAGCACCGGACGCTGCGTCTAAGCGTCCGGTGCAGACAGTGCCTGGCCCAGCTAGGGTAAGGCACCGGACGACAGGCATCGGACGCAGGCCTGTGCGTCCGGTGGTTAGCGTCCGGTGTGCGGGCGTTGTGCGACACTCTCTGCGCATGAGTCCGGTGTGCACCGGACGCGTCCGGTGCCATCTTGCTCAGCGTCCGGTGCACTGCAGGTGACCGTTAGACTCTGACTCGAGAATTTCAAAAGGCGACACGTGGCTGACTTTGGAGCACCGGATGCAGGTGTTGAGCGTCAGGTGCCTCTTTAAGAGCGTCCGGTGACCCCGCAGTTTGCCCAGTGAAAGAGCCAACGGCTCTATTTGCTTGAGGGGCTATAAATACGTGTTTGGCCGGCTTGGGGCTGACTCTCTTGGCATTCTAACATACTTGACATCCTTGTGAGCCTAAGCAAACACCTCCCACTCATCTCCTTCTTAGATTAAACATCTTTGTGAGATTGGGAGTGTTTCCAAGTGCATTTGCTTGAGTGATTGCATCTAGTGGCACTTGGGGATCGTTCTAGCTGCGATTTTCTTGTTACTCTTGGTGGTTGCCGCCACCTAGACGGCTTGGAGCAGCGGAGAAGGATTAGCACGAGTTGGTGATTGTTCGTGGCCATCTCCCGGTGATTGTGAGGGGTCTTGTACCTTCCCCGGCAGAGAGCCGAAAGGTAACTCTAGTGGATTGCTCGTGTCATTGAGTTACCTCACTTGTGGGTAGGTTCTTGTGGTGTCCTAGTGAGGACGAGGTTCGTGCTACACCTCTTAGCCACTGAACCACCAAGTGTTGGTCGACACAACGGGGACGTAGCGTGCCGGCAAGCACGTGAACCTCGGGAGAAAATCATGTGTCTCCATTGTGATTGTACTTTGGATTTCTCCCGGTGATTGGACTTCATATTATTGATTGGTTCATCCCCTCTACGCGGTGGTATAAAGATCAAACCTTCTCTCTTACTTTCTTGCAAACTAGAGTAGCTTACATACATGTATAGAAACTTTAGGTAGCTCTCTAGTGTAAGTAGAGACATAGCTCTTGTGTGCCTAGTGATAATATCAACTAAAATTGTTGGATAGGTGGCTTGCAAACACCCCTTAGAGCTAGAGCAAAAAGCTTCGCTTTGTTATTTACAAACCTCTTGCTCTAGTGAATTTGTAGAACTTTTTAATAGGCTATTCACCCCCTCCTCTAGCCATATTAGGACCTTTCAGCCCTGTCTTCTCTTGATGATGAGGACAAAGACAAGGTGGACCTACACCGTTGCGGGCACTAGGGTGAAGCAAGGCGGGCTATGGCCAGGGCAGAGCCATGGCAACGACAGGGTGTGGCCATCAGCGGCGACGCATGGCTTGCCTCCCGCTGCAATGCACGGATTTTTTTACCTATATCTGTTTAGACGAGTGGGGAAGAATGGAATAGAAATGAACAGGCACAAGAGGGACACGTGTGTAATCAGTAGCAATGGTGGGTAATTTTCACCCAACTCTACAAGGAGATATGAATCAACCTTTCATAGAGCACTTCTTAAGGTGCTTCACCAAAAAAGTAAATCTAATAATAAAAAATGATGAATGTGGCCCCTGGATAACTTTGTATGGAGTTGAACTATTTTTGTTGAATCTAGAGCTCATGGAGCTCTACCAAACCTGCCATAGATTTAAGTCATTTGAGAAACTGATTCACAAACTTTTAAAATGGACCAAAACCCTAACAAACTGGCCCTTACCATATGACATGTCTTGATCAGCCAATCTGCTGCTTGATTTTTTTAGTAATCAATGTAGGTCTGCCATACCATTTCATATGGAATTATTATTTTTTCGTGTCTTCCATATGGATCAACTATGCTATGCGTCTGATTCACTATTATTTTGTTCTAGCAAAAGGTGGAAGATTGAAAGAAACACTAAACAATAGCTGCGAGTAGTGCAATTAATAAAGATTCTGAGATTACCATCAGGTTTGTTGCTGTTGGAAATAATAGCAATTTAGTGATGAATAAATTAATTCCAGTACTAAGAAAAGAATAGCAACAACATGTATCATAGGTGTGTGATTCAACAAAATCAAATCTATCTCTGAGACATATTCTATTGGATTATACACCAAATACACTAGCACTATGAAATAAGGCAAACTCAAACTCACTAATGCTAGTAACAAAAGAAACACAAAAATGAATAATAGAGAAAGTAGATACATTCTTGCAGTGGGGTTATCGGAACTAGAGATAGTGCAAAAGTATACGAATCAAGCCATCGATGGAGCATTGTTGCACCTAGATGCCAGTAGAAGATGATATCGAAGGCCTTCTCCTAGCACCATTGCGGACGCTAGAGAACGAGGGATGGCATGATGGTGAAGATGGATGATTGGCTGATTTTTCTAGATCTATGGACTTCAAGGAGGAAGATCGAAGATGTGGAGAGAGGCCACCCACACCTCGGTTTAAATAGGCCACCCACACCATGGTTTAAATGCCCCCCCTGAAGATGCTGAAAAGGAAGCTAACAATGTCAAGATCTGTGACTTGTGTGGGTCATGGGAGTAACAAATGAGGCGAGATGAGGCGCTTTGGATTCCCTGACTCATTCATCCTTATCTATAACAGGATTTTAATGACACGCAATACCCGGAAGACCAAAGGGTGCATGCATGCACAGGCGCATAGAGGACCAAGCTCTTGAGCGAAACCATCCGAAAGCCCTTGGCACCAGTGCACCCAAGGGATGCATCTGTCTGAAGATGCCATCTTTTATCCATCATAAACTTCCCTTAAGTGTGCCATTGAGATGATTAATTCCCAGATGGCTCACTTCCTTCAGAATAATAATGAAAATACTCATAGATACCATTTGGCCAATAAGCAGTTGATAGCACAGAGGAAGAGTTAGGGGTCTTGGAATCACAGACTTAAGGAATCTAAATCTTTCATTGTAAAGCTCCTGGATATTTGGGTATCATCTGAACTTGAGCTCTATCTAGAGGAAGATAGATTCCAAGTATAGAACTCAAAATCGAAATTTATTTTGCTGCTTGACACTCATGCTTCCCCTTTCTGGAAAGAGGTTCTATGGGCTGCCAAGGCTACTCAGATGAGTATCATGTGGAAAATTGGTAATGGAAAAAGGTTTGCCTCTAGGAGGATCACTAGTTTTGGAATTCAAGTCTCGCTATTCAATATTGGCCTCTGTATATTATTAATGAGCAACATGGAAAAACTATAGCGAAGGTAGGGCCAAAGGGCCTCTAGTCCAGTTGGTTAGAGGAACCCGGCGACAGTCCTCAGGTCCTGTGTTTGACTCCCCATGGGAGCAAATTTTAGGCTAGGGTTAAAGAAATCCCCTCGTCTGTCTCATGCCAAATCACAGGTCTAAGGCTCGGTTCCAGTCATGGTAATTCTCACAGGGGCTATGGGGCCACTATATATATAGGTGGGGCAGGGGTTCAAGGGTTTTCTTAATACAGTGCTTGGGGGCTGTATTACTCCCCGCAGGTCGAGTTTTTTATAGCGAAGGCAGGATGGAGAAGTGTAGAAACTCTCCTTTAGAAGGTGTGTGTCTGAAAGGTTAAGGACCATATTATTTGGAGCTATAGCTCTAGTGGTAAGTTTTCGTCCAGTCACTTGATGTGGTTATCAATCACATACAGGGGAGTTATTTCTACTTGATCATGTTGTTTGGAAGCTACATATCCCACCTAGAGTGTAAATCTTTTTGTGGTTACTGTCTAAAAACAAATTGCTAACTAGAGATAACCTTGCAAAGCGTAGGGAGGTTTTGGACTAGTCCTATTTGTTTTGCACTAAAAAGAGTCGATTATTCACCTATTTTTTTCAGTGTGTTGTTGCTAAGAGAATTTGGTGTATTATGCTTGAGTTGCTGATTTTGGATGGTGTTTGTGATCTTGAATTTGTTACTTCCATTGGATCGCTAATAAGTGCCATGATGTTAACAATATAATCTGTTCGGCTATGTTGTGGTGTTTGTGAAAGTTGCATAATAGATTGTGTTTTTAGGGGACATGATGGTTAGGCAAGAAGATGGTGTTGCGAGTGGTTAGGATGCTGTGGTGGACACATATGTTCAAGAAAGAGATAGGGGAATGCATCGAAGAGGTGGCTCTAAGGCTAGAAGTTCGAGCGTTGCAACTACTAAGATCTGCTAGGAGAATTCTAGGATGATGCATGTTTTAGGTGTAAACGACCTTCTTAGCCTTTAGGGCAGGCCTGCACCATTGTGATTCAATCAATTTCCATGGCGCTGGCTTAGTATGGTGTAAACGACCTTTAGGTCTTTATTTTGACGCACGCACCAACACACTTTGGACTTGGATGTTTTTATCAATTTATGCCTTTCTGCGTAATAAAGCAGGGAAAACCTGTTGTTCTAAAAAAAATGTGTAATAAAGCATGGGAGACCTGTTCTCTAAGGGCATATTTGGATGCACCAACTAAACTTTAGTTGTCTAAATTTAGCTGCTAGGCATCCAAACGACCCAGCTAAAGTTTAATTAGGTTTAACTATTTCAACTAAGCCAACTAAAATTTAGCTGAGTCTATTAGCTCGAGCATCAAAACACCCTAGTTAAACTTTAGCGGGGAAACTTTTAGCAGTTAAAGTTTTACTTTTAAATTTTAACTAGCTAAACTTTAGTTGGGTGCATCAAACAAGCTCTAAAAAAATCATCCTCCTCCGACGAAATAAAGTTGCCAACGCCTCCTCTCCCTCTACCACAACAACGCGGCGAAATAGCAACAGGATAAGTATCAACAAATATTTCTCTGGCAACAATTGCTAGGTGACCTTGCCATGGAGACTGTTTCACTGAGGAATGAGCAGACGAATTTGCTACCACCTTTTTTTTATCGACATCACCATTAAAAACATAGACTAATTAAAACAGATTAGTCTTCAGCCAGTAAGATCAACAGGCGCAATGGCACATTGTCCAGGCCCTGACTCAAAGCCGTTGTGACAAGAATACAAGATTGCAGGATTGAAATGATAAAAACCAATCAATTAAGAATTTTAGGATAACGTGCATATTTGTTTGATTGATCAAGAATGGCCGTAAGAAAATAACATTAGCCACAAAAAGGTACCACATATGAGTGAATATGTGCAGGAAGGATATCATTTCATTGCCTAGGCAGATGTAAGTAATCCAAACCAATGAAATCAACCACAAGTTGGTCTCTACATGTAGAACAATATGATCCTATGATGTTAAAACTTAAAAGCTCCATTCTAAACAGTGCACCCACCTAATCTGATGAAAAGAATGAAAGGTGGCCTGATTCAAGTAATTTGAATCGGTGCAATGTGTAAAATGGAAAGGTAGAAAGGGTAAGGGAAAGGGAAAGGGAAAGAAAACCACGGTTATTCGAGCGTGCTTTAACTTCGGCTGAGCCGAAAACACTGCCCTGTGAAGTGTCAGATTCCTAAGCACACTGTACAAGGTACTGCAAGCCAGAATACTTTTTGAGCACACCCAAATTGTAATGATGACGGGGCTAAACTTTAGCCCGATTGAATATTATACTGTTGAACTTCTAGTAGGAACTATACTGAACATAACTGGATCAAAACAGCACAAGCATAGGGAGCACCACAGGTTTGCTATGAAGTTGCCACATAATTCAAGATAAATTGATATCTGGAGGAATAGCTTCTGGTGCACCATGTTCAAATTTGATTGAGCGATCGATACAAAAATTGAACCAAATGATTGGAACCTCAATTAATACCAATATTGTGTTGGTAATATGCCCTAGAGGTAATCATAGAGATGATTGTATTACATTATATCCATGACATATTATGAGTATATTGAATATCCATTGAAAGGCAACTTGTATCGATTGACAATTATGTGAATTGTTTTGTGAAACTCTTTTACTTGTATGGTTATTCTAAAGTTGTCCCTGATCAATGTGTGTGAGACATACAAGTATATTAGATCAGCACAATATTAGTTGATGACCATGTTTCACAGGTCATGGACATAGAGATGTCAAACTAATATTGTGGGCACATGTATGACATAGGGCTGGATAGACCCAACGTGAGATGTTATAGTCTCTATTCACATCATATATGTTATGTCCTTAGACCTGAGATTGTCGTATGCATTCGAGATGTGAAACGACCTACTTAGAGACTATCAAACGCTACTCCGTAACTGGGTAGCTATAAAGGTAGTCTTCAGGTTTGTCAGGAAACATGCTGCGAGGCATAGTCAATCAAGATGGAATTTGCCCCTCTTGATTGAGAGAGATATCACTGGATCACTCAAGTGATTGGATCAACAAATGCATGGCCGTGCTTGGGTTAAGTGTTAACCCACGAGTTGAACCAAATATCATGAGGCAAGGGAGCAACATGTATGTGGTGTAGTGGTTCGTCTGATATGATCATTTGCGTGCATATAGGAGTTGTCACGCCTTGCTAGAGGCCGCTGTCAACTATTGAGCGAGTAGGAGTACTCGGCCCATGTCTATGTGTACGTGAACCCATAGGGTCGCACGCTTAAGGGGCTGGAAGCCTAATTCGGGTTGGACCCGAATTAGACAAGGCTTAGGGTTACTAATGGGCCTCCAACTCGGGAGCACATTAGGGACGCCTATATAAGTAGAGGGAGGGGCGCGGCCAGACTTGATCCACGCCTTTTGGCAGCCGCCGTCGCCCTCCACGCTCGCGCCTTCGCTTCTCGCGGACCTAGCAGTCCGGAGGCGCATCGCTTCTTCCCCGTACGTGTGGGACACCTCGGAGGTGCTGCATCTGGAGCACGAGGACGAACCGCAAGTGGTGGGAGGACTTGCTGGACGACCACGCAACTGCACGGCACTGCTACGACGTGTTCGACTACATCGAGTCGTCTTCCGCTGCATCTACACGTCGAGTGGTATATCCGTAACCTATCTCTAGCAGTAGATCCTGGATTATGGGGCGAAAATTTTGATTTTCTGGCTAGCGTAGCGTCCTCGTAACTCTACATATTGTGCTGGGAGGAAGAATTTTAGCGTTTTAAGACATTAAAAGGATGAAGCTTGAAGAGACAAAGCTGCAAATCACCAATGGTAGCAACTGACCGAAGAGATGCAGACTTGCGGAGCAATTTGATAATGGTAGCAACTGACCGAAACCATCAACATAAAAAAAGCATATGAAGCATTAGTTAAGCTGGAAGACAACATAAGCTTTCAATTTAAGGATTACATGGAGTGCAAGCTACCTCGTTGCATTATAGTTAAGCTATGAACACGACTAGTTGGGCTCTTAGATCAAACAACAAAGAGCAATATGCGTTACTGGACCTGTTAGAGAGACAAATTTGTCCATGTTCTAGTTCTCCACAACTAACAATGTGTTTAGAGCCTGTCAGAACCACTTCGTCGTCCTATACATTAAAATGGTTCTCACAGGTCCTATATACATTGCTATAGTTCTGAACTAGAAAATAGAGAAATTTGTATATCTCACAGGTCCTACTTGTGCATGGACGGTATCCTAAGAAAGCAAAGAACCTGCCAAAACTGGAAAAAGCATGGTAAATTGCCTTCCAGAAAGGAACATGCAGCTTGCCATACCCATCAAATAAAACCATACCCATTAGCCTCAACAATTTTTTTTTTTAAAAAAACGTGAAAGATAAAGATCCTTCGGTACCTTATCCAAATGCTCTGTTCCTCTGTTAATAACTTTCAAATATAGAAATAGTGAATAAGGTTAATAAATTGCCAACCTCAAACAAACATTCCATACGAGGTGAAAAATACGTACCATACAGTAGCGTGAAAATAATCTTCAGCCCTGATAGGAAAGTTAGTAACTGATACTTCCCACATAGCAAAACAAAATACAGAATACACAAAATAATAAAAGCTGTCATTGTAATAATTGGCTAAGGCGACTTGCACATAACTACACTTGTCATCATGACAGACGACACATGCAAATTGGGATGCACCTAAGAATTGCCTCGGGGTAGAAAATGTAAGTTAAGCCATGGCAAATTGAATTCATAAACATTCACATTTTGATCTATCCTTTTATGTCACACCAAAAGTGTCTCGAGAAACTAACACCATATATCACATAAATACGGCAGACAATAACATCATCAGACCAGTATCACTAACAACAGCAGCAGATGCATATAACAGTGAGTGAAAAGAAAGGAAAAATACTCATAATTTAACAGCTATACCATACTTCTACCCTGTCTAAACTCCATACAGCTAAATATAGCACAAAACTGTACACTCGCAAATCTAAAGGGGCATTAAGTGTTTATGCCCGGCTTCTCCGGCAGAAATTGCTTCATCTCCTGATCCGCACTCCCGTCAACAATACTGGGGAGCCCAAGAGATAGAGACAGTGGTTCATCATCTACAATATCTGAACCAGAAAGATTACGCTTCGTTGCCACCATGGATAGGGAAAGTGACAATAAAGCGGAGGAGCCCTCATCTGCCTTCAGTGATGCCTTATTTAAGCTAGTACTAGGTTCTGGTGAATCTTCATCATCAGATGAAAGAACATGGATGATATGATCAGGTACAGGTTTTTGAAGAGGGACAGGATCTGAAGGACCCCTGTGACAATGCTGTAAAACATCAAATGGATCATCCTGTCCAGTCGGTAAGGGATGTATCTTGGACAAGCATTTAATAGGTGGCATTTCATCTCCAAAAATGCAAGTAGAGTGTTTGCCATAAGAAGTCTTCTGCCTTTTGTTGGTGAGGTTAGAATCCAAAGAACCCATATCTGAACTTGGAGCTGATTTGGTTTGATCATCACATATCCTTGATCCACTATGACAATGTGAGGGCAGAAGACTGTGTTTCTTAAGTTTTATCTCATGTGAGATTGATCTAATTGCACCTGGTTGCTGTGAAAAACAGAAGAGAGCTTCATTCTGATCTGCTTTCTCCATTTTGTTTCCACCTACTGTTCCTGTGCTACCTGAAATGAATAATATAGGATTTTTTTTTTGTGAACAGAATAATATAGGATTAAACAACAAGCAAGGATAAATCCAGAATTGATCTGTAGCTTTATCACATGAAAAGATGCCACCACCTTTTGCAGCAGCGGGATAATCCCGAACCATGTCATGACCTTCTCCTGTTGATATTGTGGGAAGATTAGTTCCATAGGGATCTGCAGAAGGATGCCCCAGTATAATTTGTCTTTTGCCTGCAGTTTCTTCATGATGTATTTCACTTGCATTCAGATTTATATCCTCGTGTTTGGACTCTAATAACATATTATGATCTATAGATGCACCAGACTTCTCACTCTCTGATCCAAGTGAAAGAGCTGGATCAGATATATCATCATCAGGGCACTCATTCAAATCTATACCCAAAGGCTGAACTGCCTTAGGGGAAACCATATCATGCTCGGTAACAGGTCCATTGATCTGTTCTAATGGACAACTATTTGTAGGAAGCTCTAGTGGACTACTTTCTTTCCGGGCATAAAAAATGCCCCAAAAGAAAAGTAAACCATTCCAACCTGTAAAATATCATAAAGAATCCATTAAAAGGAGACAACGAGCAATCCTGCCAAGAGACCGCAACGTTAGCAAAGATAAACTCACGTTGAATCCTCTCTGGCAATTTATCAGATGGAAAAATGAGAAGTTCAATGCCACCAATATTTGCTTTGAGGGACAAATCACCAAGAAGCATGTTATCCAAGAGTTTACCATATGCCCTTTCATAACTGTTCAAGGAGACAGGAGACTCAGCTAGTATACAGAGGATTGAAACTCATGAAACAATGAAATGGTGAGGAAAGTGATACCTTTCAACATCTTTAGCAAAGAAAAAAAGAGCAATATTATCTTCAGTTGCATTTACTTCATTAAATTGCAGCGGCCATGAGGAATGCCGTGGGACTTCTGCTAGCTGAATTTTGTCAGGTAATTGTTCACCTACTTCACGTACTTTGGACGAGGCACAAGTAGACAAGTAAGCTTGAAATCCATCAAACATTTCAGGGGAGTTTCCATGTCCTGAAACCTCAAAGCTACCCCTGAAATAAAAGGAATTCACTGTTAAAACTCTTAACTAGTAAAAGGAAGTAAAGGGAGAAGAGGAGGGTCATACTGCCAGATGTAAGACTGCTCTGGAATAACAAAATCTTTTAAAGGATTCCCAAGAGCTGAAGATTGATCAGCTAAAGCTTCCTTCTTCAAATCCAGTTTATCCAATTTATTATCAGGGGGGTATAGATTGTGTGCCATCTGAAGACCACGTGGAGTCACAGACAATATATCTCCTGAATCTTGAACCACCTCTACAATTTTACAGGAATCATCTCCTGTGTTTTCCAAAAGCTTTTGTTGGCAACATACCACTTTCGGAGCTGAATCATCAGAGGTGCTTTCTCTTGGAACATCTTGCAAATCTGATTCACAAGTCATGGCAGTAAATGTTGTGGGAACCACCTCGGCATGCTCATTTGGTGCTATGTTAACATTATTCACTGAAATGAGTAAATCACCATCTTCAACATCATTTGATCTATCCTTTTTGGCACATTGGGATTGAACTGGTGGATCAGATATCTTTACTCCATAAGCATCTTTACCAGAAACTTCCACTGGTTTCGGATGCACGGTAACATCTTGCTTGCCATTGTCACTTCTGGACAAATCATAGCTCTGCTTCTTTTCAGCATATCCTGATTCAAGAAAACCATAAAGAAAGCACATCAGGGGAAGGGGGGGGGGGGGGGGGGGGGGGGGCAACTAAGATTTCCCATTTCTCTCTCTTGAGAAATAATTAAGTAAATGAAGAGCTTACCAGGTCTTTTGCTACTTTTAAGTATGCTTGTTCCAGACCTTGAAATATCCTGATCAATTTTTCTTTCCCCTGACTTCATACAGCCGTCAGGAGGCCTTGGAGATGAAGGAATGTTTGGTTTTTTCAAACTAAAGGAAGCCCTTCTTTCTGTTAAATTCTTTTCCTTTATTGGCTTCAGTACTCCTGGTTTTTCATCTTGAGACAAATGAAATGTTTGCTTTTGTTTTGATGATCCAGCATCTTTGGAATCTGAACCCTCGCGTTTGAAAGATCCTGATTGTGCAATCTTTTTTATGGGTTCCTTATCTCTAGGATCTCTTGGAGAATGTTCTGCAGGTCTTAACTTGCTAGACATCCCATCAGCCAACTGCTTGACCTTTGGTCCGTTGTTGGTGCTGTTGAAGGATAGCTGCTTGGATAAAAGGCCTGTTGAAGAAAAGCTAGAAGGTTAGCATATGAATATAAAAGTAACAATAAATAAAATAAAGATTACTTGTGAATAGAATACCAAAAGAATTTAGCCAAACCTCTTGGTGAAGGAACTGGAGCTTTAGCATTCACCATGTTCCCCAAGGAATATGACCGTGATAAGGTCTGAGAACTTTTGACCACCTGGGTAGTTCTCACCGGAACATTATCAACTGAAGTTAAACCTCCCTTGTTAGATTTCTTAAATGAGTTCTCACGAGAGGTGACATCTTGCTTTCCAAGGCTACCCGTTTTGAAGAGCCTAGGCTTAGGGGACGACGTACTCTCTGCATGTCTCTTACATGATATCGGTGGGCTCCGTAGGCCTTCATTTGAGAGTGGCGACTCCATATCAGTAGAAACTCGCAACTTTTTGCGGTTTAACAAAAATTCTGAACTTTGACTCTTCTTGTTATAGACTCCAGATGTTGGTGTTCCATAACTGTGTGGTCGTGTGTCCAAATCAGATGTAAGAACTTGCAGTTTGTTACGGTTTGCAATGCCTAATGATTTTTTGTTCTTCACATCCAATCTTTCAGCAGCTGGGGCGGTATCCTTTACTTGCCTTGTTTGTGTATCAGCTGAAGCTAAATGCAACCTTTTACTCTTACCATCACATCGATCAGCTGTCAGTGGGCTGTGTGTGACTTGTGGAGCATCCAAATCAGGCACAACAATTTGCAATGCCTTAGGCTTGCTTTGACTTTCTGTCCTTTGGTACTTTCCTTCTGCCACATTAACCGCCGCGATACCATAGTTACTTCTTGTATTGTTCTGATCTTCCTTAAGCTGGCATTCTTCACATAACCATTCACCAACTGGAACTTTTTCCAACTTCACTCGCATGCAGTAACTAGTAAAAATAAATTAACAGTTAACACTAACATGTCCATGTGAAATATATAGATGTTGTGTATGCATTTTACCTTACAAATATTGCACCTAAAAAGTTATACAAGTCCTAGACTAATCTGAATACCCAACAATGTTTTTGTTTCCTTCGACACATAAACCCTGATGGACCTAAAAATATTATGTAACACCACCATGGAAGGAAATTAACTTCTGCACAAGATCAATGGTTTGCCACAATGGTAGGTTACTGCCTGAGCAGATTATTAGTGTAGGTAAAAGTCCAGATTAAATTATTTAAAGTTCCTTGTCTGTACTCCCTCCAATCCCAAATAGAAGTCCATTTGGAGTATTGGACTCGGGCACAAAAATTAAGGTGAGGGGTACAATTAAGATATTTTCCATTAATGGTGTACATTTAAGTAGGGGCATACATGGAAGAATGAACCAAAAATGTGCGTTGGAGTTATCATGAATTTGGTGCACTTGGTAGAAGGCTAGCGGACTCATATTTGGGATCAGAGGAAGTATGAACTATAAAATGTGCCAGTAGGTATAGTCAATATCATTTCCACTGCTAAATGAATGACGTCTTAGTCAAACAAAATACTGGACACAACCTATGATAGTTCCTACATCCGACAAATACTTAGAAAAAAAACTATCACAGAATGTAACTTACGTATGCTCTGCTCCCTCAAGGCATCTGGTGCATGTAGCTAGAAGATACTCCCTGCCAACATCTCCACATATATCACAAACATTAACCTGGGATTGATGCAAACCAGACATAAATGTAAAAAACAAATCTAGCATACAAGTATGTAAATAAAATATGATGATTACAAATAGTAAAAATAAAGTGCTTAAATATGCAAACAAGATAGAGACATTGACAACATAAGTGTCATAAAGGAAGATAGAACAGAAAGAAAGAAAAAAATTCATGTATATTCAGATACCACTAGTTGCATATAAAGTTTTTTTGGTTAGGAGCAGGATGGACCTTGATTAAAGAAAACAAGCAAATAATGATTATGACCACACAAAGAATAAGAAAATGCTTTGATCATATACTCGGAGTCATCAAGTTGAAGTTTTCCATGTATTTTTCATACATGAGCAAAAATGCCATGTAGCACATTTCATGGAGAACTCCTTAAGAACATAACTGCACCAAATGCAGCAGAACCATGCAAAATAGAGTTGTGTTCTTAACTTATTATATCTACAGGAAACAGGAACAATTAAGGAGATTGTTCAATTGGTATGGTTTGCTTGATAGTTGCAACATTATAAAGTTGATGAAAGAACTCTCACTGTTTGATGTTGAGAACTTTGAACTGGTAAGAGAGAAGTAGACATTAATTCATTAAAATTACCTCATCCTAAAGAAATAATCTGAAAACCATACACCCAAAAAATATATTGAACTAGTTTATACCAGTCAAATGCCACAATACAGTTTTTTTTAATGTGTGACCGGTAACTGACAGTAATCAACTGGTTACCACTCAGCTGAACAACACTAAGGTAAACAAAAAATGATTGTACACATGTTTCCAGGATAAAAATACAGTGAAGTGCAGCAAACTCCAATATTTGGGTGCCAAGAAGGATGTTAGAATCCCACAGTTATCTAAAACAAGAACAGTCTATGCACCAAATTGTTTGCATTGGTCTTACCAAGGTTATCAAGTCACCCGACTAATCACGATTAGTCAGGCTTATAGGTGCCATGGCGATCAGTTATGCACTACAATTATTTATGATTAGTCAGGTTGATCGGTGCCATGGTGACTAAGGTTGATTAGACAACTTAAAGACACTCTTCTAACTATTGGTATTGGTAATGACTTAATGGCACGTGCAATTAAAAGCATGATAGTGGAAATTTGTTATTCTCAAAGTTTAACATAGGCAGATTCCATGCAAAAAATCAGCACTAACAGGTAGTGCCAGATGGTATTTCAGAATTGCAGATATCATGCAGAAGACTTTGAGTTCAAACTTTGGTATAAATCTTTTTTTTGTTCAAATACGCAGGAGAGCTGCGCACCACTATAGAAGAAGAAAAAATGGAGGACCAGTCCAAACCATCAGCATAAAACTTAACCGGTGCAAGCTACCTTCCACACAAAAAAAGGGAGCAGCGCACTGCTATAATTCCAACTTCTACATAAATACCACATGGCCAATAAAGAGGCAATGAAACGAAGGTTGATTTCACATTCTAACTGAATACTACATAGAATGACATTAACAATAATAGATTCCCTTTTTTGTATTCAGACATCAAGCCCAGTGTCAATTAAGGCCAGTTTCAATACCAACCACTGAAACAGTTGCAAGCATTGTGTTCAAAGGGGAAGCAGTAAGAAGGGATAAAGGAGTTACTTACATCTATCAAACCTTCTGAATTCCCACAGTCTGTCATCACATCATGTTGTATATTCAACTTTCTGTCACTGGATATATCCATTGAACAATCTTGATCCGAATCTTGTTTGCCACCCACATTCTTCTTAACATCATCATTAGAATGGATGTCACCATGTTCTTGGATTTCATCTTTTGAGCACCAGGTACCATTGTCTACATCCTTCAATGAGCAACCATCTTTGTCCGCATGCCTATTACTGTAGCCTGCCAGTGTGCCATTGTTGTTATCACCAGCTATACAAGGGTTCAATTGCGCACCTCGTGGTTGTTCACTATTCTTCAAAAGAGAAGTCTTCTCACAAGGTTGATGAGATAAATTATCCAGTGCTTTCCCAAATTCATGAGCTTGCCTTTTAGGAGATAATCTGCTCAATGCACTGACAGAAGACTGGGTTCGTAGCAACTTTTTTGTCATAACAGAGGAATCTACAGGGGAAAATCTACCAGATGAGCTAGGATGCATATCACGACCATCAGATCCTTTCTTTGATTCATCAACAGATTGATTTCTTAGTTTGCTGTGGTTAGCCATGGCTTTATAATCTTTAGCAGTCAAATCTCGACTAGATGCAGAAGTTGATAGTTTTTTCTTATCCACATGAAGTTTGCCATCTCCTGATATACCAGTAACACATGAGTTGCTGTCATCTAGGTATTCTGCTCTAGATAGTCTTTTGTCTTGATTTAACAGCCTTCTGCGTTTTGATGGCATGTCAACCTCTGATGAATCATCTGCAATGGATGATCTTGCAACCACTTTGTTTCCACCAGTTACAGAGTAGGAAACATGACCCGAGGTTGCACTAAACTCATCATCGTTTTCTCCTTTACTACAGAGCCCTTTCTCACTACGAACGAGTGAATTGTTTTTTACTTCTGACCTTGTGGAGCATGTCTGGGAGGATGCACATTCAACATGCGAATCCTCAACTCGAATACGTGGGTGTAAACAAGAGGAGCAAGGAGCATAGCAGACATTACAGGTGCCAGACTCTGCATTGACACGAGTGTTGTTGCCTGATACCAATCTTTTCCTTACCACAGTCTTGTCCTACAAATATAAAACAATATATATCAGTCTTAAAATCATAATTCATGCACAACAAAAATAAGCATGAAGGCTGAAAGGCACAACCGTACAAGTAGCACTCTTAGCTAACATTACATGTTTGTCAAGAACTCAAGATATGGATACAACAGGAACAAAGCATGGTTTAACTGCATAGATGATAGATCGACACTTAAACCAACAAAACACATTATATGAGATATATTACACATGAGTTCAGATTTAGATAATGGTATACTGTTCCAACAAAACTCTACACATGATGACAAGAATGGTCTCGTGAACAATTTAAAACGTATTAGATTTACTTGAAAAACATCAATGTGTCATATTATCAAAACAAATAAACATACAATGAATGACCATCAAAGCAGCTTCCATTTCCAAAGTGCCAATAGCTCATACAAAAAGGAAGAGATGCAGAAATCGTGGTAACATATTCTTTTTCTACAGCATTATGGGATCGGAATCACACTGCACCATTTAAACTGGAGGCATCTGAGTACACAAGCGAAGAGGAACAAGCTATAAGGAACTCGCTTCTGAGCATCAGATGATCAAAGAGCAGCAAGTATTCTAATCTATTGAAATTCAAGGACCAAAATATTTCCATGCATATGCAGAGAAATACTCATATGCCTCCAATGCTCACCTCCATCTTAGAGGCCAGTTCTCGTTGCTCTGATTCTGATCCCTCTGTGCGCCCTCCGCCGCACCCTTCCGCTGATTCCTACAGAGCAGAAACAATACGCATCAATCACCAAACCAAACTGCAGCATCGGCTGTAAAATCACATAAAAAACACATGAAATCTTTTCGATTGAAGACAGAAATTCGATTCAGCGGAATTGATATATTCAAAAGAGAGACCTAAATCAAACTAAAACTGATGCACATATTCGATCAAATTCGATTCGTCTCCTTGAAAATCGTATCACCTTAGAAAGCATGAGCAATAAGGAAGCAATAAGAAAACCTGAATCATAAGCACGCGCACGCATGCGCCGTTTGCAAAACTTCGAATCCACCAACTCCCAACACATCGAGAGTAGAATCGAAAACAATCACATCGTCTCATCTCATCCTATTGGGGAAACTAACAACCACCCCAACAGCAACGCGTACGCCACAGCATCGTGCTGGATGCGGCACTACCCACCTCTGGAACCGGGAGATCTTTGTGGCGCGTGCGATCGTATAGATCCCTCATACTACGCTCCTGCTGCCCCCTCATTACCCTCCCTCCGCCCCCCCGCCGATCGGCCGCGCCTCCGCCTCTACCCCCCGGCGCGGGCAGCGTGCAGCCTCGGCTCCTCTTCCATGCTAGGGGCGAGAGACAGAGTCCGGCGAAGAGAAGGAAACCAAGACGAGGGCCCGGATTGGATTGGGTGGGGTTCGCTCAGCTCTGGCGTGGCGAGGAAGCAGCAGCGCCGCGGAGGAGCAGGGCAGGGGAGGACAGAGGAGAGGGGCGAGGAGAAGAGAGAGACCAGTACTGGTAGTAGTGCTTTAGAAATTTGGACTCGGGGGGCGTGACGGTGACGCGACGGGAGACGAGCGAGATGGGAACGGAACGGAAGCGCGCGACCCTCTAAATCGCTGACTGTCGGGGCCCACTCGTTTCCAGGAGTGGGGGCCGTAGCCACAGGTCAGTCCTGGTTGTGCTTTACCCCGGGTTCTCGTACTTAAAAGGCTGGCCGGTGGTAATTGTGGACAGCTGGTACAGGGGTTAACTAGTGGTCATGCTTGGAGATACGTACTCTGTACTCCGTATACATGCATGTATAAATACTAGTAGTGGCATGCTAGTACTACGTACTAATGTATCTGTAAGATTTTTTTACTGTATTTAATTAATTTGCACCTGTAAGAATAAAAACCTACATATAGTATGCGTGTAATAAATAGCGTTAATCTTATTCCTGGTTTCATTCTTTGGCATCGATTTA
Organism: Sorghum bicolor; assembly: GCF_000003195.3. Classification (NCBI taxonomy): domain Eukaryota; kingdom Viridiplantae; phylum Streptophyta; class Magnoliopsida; order Poales; family Poaceae; genus Sorghum; species Sorghum bicolor. The sequence goes on along the minus strand of NC_012870.2, from coordinate 56,700,815 downwards.
TGTCATACAAATGTAAAAGCCTATTTGGTACTAATAAATAAATACATCCCTTGTGATGATCAGCTTCGTTTTCTTTGGCACCTCTTTATACTCCCCCATCCCACGAAAAAAGAACCCTATTTATTATAGTTTATTGATATTATTAACCTGAGAAATGAAATTGGTTTTTATTGATTTTGTTTTCTTGTAACGGCCATCTTCGTTTTGTACGTTACATGGCTATCTCGATAAGCCTCCGCCTCTTGCGCTTCAACGACAATCCAAGCACACCGACATCGGGAAATTTTTGACTGCAAATAATAACACCATTTGTATGTGTCTTTTTTCTCTAATATGGAATTGTGTTTTATTTTTGAAACAAAATAAGGAAATGTGTTTTAGGGTCGCACATAGAATGACTCGTACACATATTTTTCATTTTTCATGTGCTTGCAAGAATCAATAGCTATAGCACAGCAGCAACTAGACCCCATTGGCCCATTTGGTTGCAAAAATCGGCTAAAGCGTTTTTTTAAGTTTTTTGTGTGTAAGTGGTTCTTCGTGGAATGCTATAAACGTTTTTTATGTTTTGAACTAGAAAGGAGAATAACCTAGATAGGTGTTTTGCACCAATTCTAGCTAAGAAATTTTGTTGACACAAATAAACATCTCTAAGGAGAATCTGGACTTGAAACATTAATTTATGAGATAATCTAGATCAACATGTGCCCTAGTTCTCCTATTGATTCTAAATATTATTTCTCATGGGTGTTCCTAGGGCTACATATACAGTGTATGTGTTGTTAGGCCTTGTTTAGTTCACCTCAAAAACCAAAAACTTTTCAAGATTACCCATCACATCAAATCTTGTGGCACATGCATGGAGCACTAAATATAGATGAAAATAAAAACTAATGCACAGTTTACCTGTAAATCGTGAGATGAATCTTTTAAGCCTAGTTACTCCATGATTGGACAATGTTTGTCAAATAAAAACGAAAGTGCTACAGTCTCAAAAACTAAAAAAAAATCGGAACTAAACAAGGCCTTAGTTTCCTACCGAGTTCATAGGTGGACACCTAGTAGTATACCTATAAGAAATGGTTTCATTAATAACAAAACTTGGTTGGTTTGCAAAGATATATATATGCCAATGGAGATTAGTGGTCAAACTAACTAAGCATAACCCAATTAGCAAGGCGAGTTAAATCAAAAAACCTTTTGAAGGACATTTCAACTTTAAAACCATGTTTGTGTCGAGAAAGTCACAATTAGCGAGGTGAGTTAATTTGAACAATATAATGGAAATAATATGCAATTGAGTTACATATAAATCCAAGATGGATGTACATTATATTCATGATTACTCATTGGATATTCATTATGTATACACAATATATATACTACGTACATGTACTAGAAGCAGAAAATAACACAAAATGATAGGTTATTGAAGCTAGCATTCAATCCAAAATAAAAACTACCTCATCACAACCTACCTCATCCTAGCTATTCTCTCCCTCCCAACATCAAATACTAGGCCTTGTTTAGTTCTTTTTTTTTTTGCAAAACGGACACTATAGCATTTTCGTTTGTATTTAAAAAATATTGTTCAATCATGGACTAACTAGGCTCAAAAGATTCGTCTCATAAATTACAGCGAAACAGTGTAATTAGTTATTATTTTTATCTGTATTTAATGCTCAATGCATGCGCCATAAGCTAGATTCAATGTGACGGAGAATCTGAATTTTTTTGCAAAAAAATTTAGAACTAAACAAGGCCCTAGTGTGTGTTATATATATGTGATGCTGCAATCAGTTATACATGCAAATGGCTAGAATTTTAGGCTAACAAAATGTTTTTTTGTCCACCCCTTTGACATTTTGAATACACCGTACGTCTACGCAGATCCTGAGCCCGCGCCCCAATGTGTGACTTCTTCTGTGTGCGAAAATGCGCACACGTACGCACCGTGGCATGTAAAGCATCAAATGCAATCAGTTGACACTTTGCATACATCAGCTAGAGTTCTTACTGGTTATTGAGACGTGGAGTGTACAATATTTCCAAAACATGATGTATTCTCGTGATGTAGCGCGGTTTGAAAGTTGACGAGAGGGAACATTATTGCAGTTGCAGTAGTGCAGCAAATCAAAAGGCAAACGCATCATCGAGAAAAGGCTTCCTGCTGCATTGTACACAAAGGAAACATGCATATGCTGATATGCATTATCGTTCATGCAATGGACACGGCTCATTAAATATAATATGTTATTATATATTGGTCGGTCTCGGTCATCGATGGATCGTAGTCTTTGCATCATGAGCATTAACGCATGCACCAAGGAAACATTCCAACAACAACTATATACGATCGAAACCATGAAATGATTAAGCTGCTGCCTCTAATTCCATTTTACGTACGCTATATATCGTACGTACGTATAAAATATATGTCCATCGAAATAATGTACATACAATATATTATATATCAACCTTTTGCGTTTCGATTAGCAAATACCAGTTTTTTTAAAAAAAATTAAAATAAATATGGAGTACTAAACACAAGTAAAAAAAGTAGACCCACCTAGGCAAATTAAAGGACGATAGATGCACGTAGCTATATATAGGCATCGTCTCAGCATGGTCGATCGATCTTATCATCATATGGCCAACGAGCTAGCTAGAAGAGGCGTGTGAAAGTGATTCCATGTCACATGCAAGGTTACACGTGACACGAAGTTACAAGTCGGTGAGTCATTTTCCCCTGCGCGATGCAAGCTGTGGGGCATCTTTCATCGCCATCCTATCGATCCATGTAAAAAGAAAAAGCAGAAACATCACCGTACCTCTTTTTTCTTCGTAGATACGAGAAGAAATTTGCGTCGAAAAAGGGCCAAAATTATTCGATGCTTTCTGGCTCGGGCACGACATTCCCGATTTAGCAAGTTGTGGTCTTTTGTCCGAGCATTAATTAGTGTCTGACATGTTGGCTCCACGTGCTGCAGGGGCCTACCTGCCAGTGACTGGTACCCCCCGGCGGACCTGGTCTGGTGGTCTCCTTGTCAGCGGGCTTTTGTAGCGCCAGGAAATTAGTATATTTTAGGGGACAACAAGGTGAGGGCTCAGACGTGTTTCACAAGGTATTCCGTGGCAGATCACATATATATATACATACGTAGGCGGCTAGCTGATGCCGTGTGACACGGGAGTCGGTTGAGAATTGAGATGCACAGCCTTTGCTAGAGATATTTGCGGGCCGGGGGCGGTGTGGGACTGTGGGGTAGACGTACTGGAGCAAGTCCGGGTGGGTTAAAAGCTTGGTGCACGCGGGACTGTGCACAACGAACGGGCATCATATGTAGTCTAGTATGTATATGCATAGTAACGTGGGAAAACTATGTGGCGGAGCCCTCATTCGACCACCCGAGCGTCATCGAAGTTTTCAAAACAAAATTTTCATTGTATCAAAGAAAAACTCTGTAAATTTCTAGCTAAATATTTGTGAATAGTGAGATTGTCCGGGCTTCTAAATGTTTCACTACTACTGAAAGAAGTTGTTAACAGAGACGGTCAAAATGGTTGATGGATGCAGTCTGCCTCCACAACCATGCCTCTATAAATCCATTTGGGGACACAGACAACTTTGGCCATCTTCGTAAATAAAACTATAGCCTCAAAAAATAATTAGATATTTTAAGAGACAAAAAAAATTTGTGGCTATCTCGCAAAATTATTTGTTTAGTAGTGTTTCTGGCTCCGCTATTGGGTATACTATTCATGTGACTTTGATTTACCACCTATTTGTAATTACGGTTTGTGCTAATGAGTACTCTCTCCATCCTATAATAGATGACGTTATGGGATACGTGCTGGTCAAACTTTCTTAACTTTGATTAGTAGATTTTTAGAAAATACATGTAATATTTATATCTTTAAATAAATTTATTATAATAGTGCATTCAACGATATATCTAATATTACTAATTATTTATTAATATTCTTTTATATATAATCAGTTAAATTTTAACTAAAATGATTTTTATTTTGAGGCTGAGGGAGTAGTTACTGTATGTCCATAGAGTACTTTACGGGCAGACATTTTGCTTGCTGGCTGTTAAACTATCTATGAGTACTTTTTTTTTTTTTGTTCACGACTACTTGCTACTATTCTCTACTCTAATTAATAATACTAGTAGGTACCAATGCAATAGATGTTTTACCCTAGCGCATATATAGTTTTTTACCAAGAAAGCTACGTATCTAATAGTATGCCGACGAAGTAGCTGATGGTCTGGGTTCGATTCGAAGGCGTGAAGCATTATTCACCAACTCCAGGTTCGTCGGTCACTCGGTGCACCATCCACTTTATTTTTGAGGAGTGCACGTAGCAGTTGCTAGCTATTAATAATATTGGTGTCGCACGTCACGGCCGGGCCCCACTATAAGCTACGAGGTTCCCGGAATGACACGTGTGCGCTGGGACAGTACGTACGGCGTGCCACTTGGGAGGGTCGCCCACCACGCACCACGCCGTCACGGCGCACCGCCCAGGGGCCAGGGCCAGGCCCGGACACGAGCCGCGACCGGACCGGACGGGGACGCGGTCATCTGATCTCCCTACTCCCGAGACGAGGCCGGCTCAGGCTCACCCTGCCGGCCGCCCGCCCGATGCGTGGCCCGCCTGCCAATCTGCCTTGTTCTCGAAGCTTCCGTCCACCCCACGCAACGCGCAGGAGGCAGCGGCGCGGCCGTGCCGGGCACGCCTCCTGGAGTCCTGGGCCTGGCGCGCGCGGAACAGCGGCCGGCGCTGCCTCTGCCTGGGGTTGCTGCGTGCGCGGGAAGGCAGGATGCATGCACGGACGCACCCACGCGCGCCAACGTACGGGTGCGGGTGGGAACTGGAAATGGCGCGCGCATGCAGGGGCGTCCTAGCCGAGCCGACGACGCATCGCATGCAGCCATGTCCATGTCCAAGGCTACCTACCAGCCTACCGTTCCATCATTTCGGCAGCCGACGACGACGACACTGTACTGTATGCATGTAGTACGTATGTATAATTGCATCCAGCGTGTACTACATACAGTCTGCGATGACCTTATCGACCAGGACACTGCTTGACCTAGACGAATGGCACGTAGCTAGCTGGAAGGCTGGCTAGGGGACTTGCCATCAGCGATGATCGATCGATGCATATATATAAGATGGAGTGACGTGCCTGCTTAATTCGCTGTGGGAGTTCAGATCTGCTGCGGATCCAGAGGTTTTAGCTGTGACAGTTCAGATCTACGGAGCACTATCAATAAGCTACTGTAAGCCATTATATAGTACGTACTCATACTATTATATTGATATAGTATTACCTTCAAAACAGTACCTATTACCAAACAAACGTCCATCTGTATTATCATGTCAGCATTGCAACGATGCCGACCGAAGTCGTTGCCGTTTACTACATGTGATAGGCTTTTTCTGCGATTCGATCAATGCTTCATCGCTTTCTCGTGCTACTTTTTCTATGGTTACATTACACATTACACTAGTAGTGCTGGCTCTTTATCTCTTACACAAATCTTATCAACATGTGCGTCGCGTGCATTTAGCTTAGGTGTTTTAATTTCTGCGTAACAATGAAAGTTCACAATTTCACATCACACATACATGTACACAGGAGGAGTAAGTGGTATGTCTTCCTTTTCTTTCTGGATTGTCCATATCATTATCACCCACACCGCTTTTAATTATACGCCAGCTGAGGTTCTGGATCTGACAAATACTCTTGGCGCAAATAAAGCTGTAGAGAATTGTACTCGTTATCGTCTAAAATGTACTCACTCATTTCACACAAAAGAATACAACTATATATGATATTTGTGCCAAGAAAATTAGTTAAAGTTTGATCAAGTTTATAATAAACACTAATAATATTTATGTCTCTGATTATTTACTATGATAATATATTCTTACAATGAATCTTCAACTTGACATAATTTGATTTTCAATTATTGTTAAAATATATACCATTTTAAAGTCCTTTCGACTACATGAAATTATTTTATTTCATATGTTTTTCTTATGAAAATAAACTGATTAATGTGAAATTTATGTATGATTCTGCCGTTCATGTAAAACTCATGTGTTTCAAATGAGCCCTAAATATTGAAAGTAGATCCTTTCTTGTTTGTTTGGTGATAAGCCATGACAGAAAGTACTGTTGGCTGATTTGTTGTGAGAGAAAAACACTACTGAATATGACTGACAGATTCGGCTGATAAACTCAAGCGAGCGGGAATATAGTACAAATGCAAACACTATTCATCCATATGAACACTTGAACAAACTATACCTCTATAAGTACTTCTTAAATATTCGAATAAATCTAGAAAAATATAATTAAGTACCCTCATCAAGTCTAGGATTAAAATCTGATGAATGGATTCCACCGTAAAGAATCTCAACAAATTGAGTTATATGTTCACTTCGCAATGTTTGTGAATCTATATATGTAGCTTTTCATATGTGACAGTTCAAGTTAATTTTCTTGATTGGATAGAATCCCAAAATCTGTACATTTTGGCAAATCAGTGGTAATATATATCTACATATATATTAAGGCCTTGTTTAGTTTACCCAAAAACCAAAAACTTTTCAAAATTTCCCATCACATCGAATTTTGTGGCACATGTATAGAACATTAAATATATATGAAAACAAAAACTAATTGTACAATTTGTCTATAAATTACGAGATAAATTTTTTGAGCTTAGTTAGTCTATAATTAATTGGATAATATTTATCAAATAAAAACGAAAGTGCTAAAAACTAAAAAAATTTGGAACTGACGGCTACCACGTTGGTAATTGTGTGGCCGATAGGTGTCCTATCGGCAGCTATTGGAAGGCCGACAGGATACTATTTGCAATTATTCTAGATTCACAATTAATCATTAAAAAATTGTTTTAAAAAATTTCATCTATCACTCAATATTTTTCATCTTGGATGTCGCATACGGAGTACAATCTCTTTGCAAAAAATTGACCATAAATAATTATTTCTACTAGGAATATTCTATCTATATAGAAACATGATATAGTTGCTAGTATTTGTTATTGAGATTTAATAATCCAAGGTTAAAAGTTTTTTCCCACATGCGACCCGACCCGATTTATATTTAGAAGATAGATCAAAAGCTACTACTGGTAGAGAATAGATTATTAATTAGCAAATGGGAAATAAACCACAACGAGGTAGCCAATCCATGTCAATGATGGTATTGTTTAACTTAAGGAAATCGATCAAGTGTTAATTTACTATAAACAAAAGGCTGTGAAAGGGACAGCTAGGTCTTCTAATAATTATTAAGACCGGCACTGATCGACAAAGAACATAAACTGAGACAGGTCAGCGAAAGCAGTGGCTGCTATAGAATACTCTGCATGTGGATATGTAAGACTTTCGCTGATTTCTGCAGCTTTGGATGAGTGCCTGGACTTGACATGTTATTACTACACCTTTTCCGTGCTAAGATGCAGAGACGAAAGTTAGAAAATTAGGATGTGTTTGGCAAGGTTTTAGATATTGGTAGAAACGTTTTGGATCCAGAGATTTCCTTCAGAAATTTTTCTCTAGTGATTCAGAATTATTTTGCAAAAGTGTTTGGTGCTAGATTCTTAAAGCTATGAGCCTGTTTGGATCACACCTAAATTATTATAGTCTGATATGCGTAGAGTTAATAATCAGTACTATGGAATTATAGTAATCAAAGTATTTGGGTCAATGGATTATGGTGATTGATTATGTTGGTTAAGTGAGAAATTTCTATTTTATCCTTTATAGTTTGCAAGTTGGACAATTGGATGGGGGTAAGTTGGACTTTCAGTCTTTTAGCAACTATAATCTCCTGTAACCTGGTCTAACCTGGACTATGGGATTATGGTAATCAAAAGTTTTAGTTATAATAATTTGTCATATAATCACTCATGTTTAGATCAAAATCTGATGATATAGTTTGATAATTATAATCGGAGGGGTATCAAAATAGCTAGCTAGAATCAGGAGAAACCAAAATTTTGGCATTCGATTAGTCCAAATGATTCTACCTAAAATAGTTCTCTCTTTGTAGCGTTGGGCGATGATTCTAGTATTCTTATGTTTCTAAGTACCAAATGCACTCTCGGCTTGTTTGGTTGGGGGTTAATTGAAAGCAGGGAATGGGAGGGAATGGGAGTTTAGAGATAAGAGCTTAGAAATCTTTTGTTTGTGTTTGTGGGATTAAGAGTTTTGATGGGAAGGGGGATGAGAGTTTTGTATATAATATCGAATTTGGAGTTGGGACGAGGAAATTATACTACCACTATCATTCAACCCTTGGAAACTAGCTAAATCAGTTTTGGCAGCCAAACCAAGTTGGAATTGTATTTTGCATGGAATGCAAGGGATTTTGCCCCATATGGGATAAGACCACCCCCTCTCTCTATATAAGAGGATCATAGTCAATTGAGGTATCTAATTGATCAAAAACCAAATCAATATATGCTATTTACCTTCTCTAAAAACCCTATTTATTTCAACCCTAGTATCTATTATTCTACAACTTCTTGATGAAGTTTACACGATAAAATCCTAGTTGTGCCTTCAACCCCAATGGGCTCATTCCTAGGAGGTGTTCCGAGTTTTTTCTCCAAGGAAGATCGCCTAAGCCGGTTTTTCTTGCCTCGCCTAAACGATTCAGATTTTGAGTGGTCCGAGTAATTCTCTTGCAATTTGGGTGTGCTATTTTTACGTGCGAACAATCTTTGCACAAACAATTTGTAATGGACAGAGTACATATGTGAACTCTACACATGTACTTGTCTGATCACGCATTCAACCATCGCCAAAAATGTCTCGCAAAAAAAAAACATCGCCAAAAAGAAAACCAGAAGTGATGATCGCAGGTATAAATAAATAAGATATAGCACCTACTCATTCGATAAAAAAATCCAATATCTTTGGCCTGAAAAGTCTTTCTTTTTTCCGTCCGTAAAATAAATAAAATAATTGTGTTTCATACTGCAGCTTCCTAGCTAGCCCTGTGAGCTGAACAAAGGGCTTGTTCAGATGCAAAAACTTTTTGGATTTTGACACTGTAGCACTTTTGTTTTTATTTAATAAATATTGTCCAATCATAGAGTAACTAGGCTTAAAAGATTCGTCTCGCGATTTACAGATAAACTGTGTAATTAGCTTTTATTTTTATCTATATTTAATACTCCATGCATGTGCCGCAAGATTCGATGTGACGGAGAATCTGGTAAAGTTTTGGGTTTTGGGTGCTACTGTTCACTCACAAAAGTCACACACACGTACGGAGCAAATTTGCGGCACGTAATTTTCACATGTCGAACACGAACAAGAACACAAGAAAAATACGGAGCTCTCCAACCGTGCAGGGACAGTGGCGATAAATGCAGTGGAATAATAAGGATCTGACGCTGAAATGAAAGGGAAGAGATATATATATCTGACAGGGCTGGGTGGTCCAGCTAGGCCTTGTTTAGTTCCCAAAAAATTTTGTAAAATTTTCCAGATTCCCCGTCACATTGAATCTTTAGGCACATGCATGAAGTACTAAATATAGATAAAAATAAAAACTAATTACACAGTTTGATCGGAATTGACGAGACAAATCTTTTGAGCCTAGTTAGTCCATGATTGGACAATATTTGTCAAATACAAACGAAAGAGCTACAGTGTCCATTTTACAAAATATTTTAGAACTAAACAAGACCTGGCTGGGACCGCCGGCCGATCGTTGAGATGTACTGTATTATCCAGAGTATTGTTCACGATTAATAGATTGGTGGGGTCAATAATTTATAACTTATATATATTACGTGTTACTTGGCTGGTTCCAAAGTAACGTAAACGTTAATGAAACTAGTTCAAACTTGCATCCCGTCGGTAACCTACACACATGCAAAGTAGCCTTCATAAAAAACTCGAGTTTATGGAGTACTTCTTTAATGCTCTCACAACTTCATTTTTTTTTCTTGAACTGAGGCTTTGTTTAGTTGGGAGATGAAAATTTTTTAGAGTGTCACATCAAATGTTTCGCAGGATGTAGAAAGGGGGTATTTGGATACTAATAAAAAAACTAATTAAATAACTCGGCTGGAAACTGCGAAACGATTTTGTTGAGCCTAATTAATCCATCATTAGCACATATAGGTTACAGTAGCACTTAAGGCTAATCATAAATTAATTAGTCTTAAAAGATTCGTCTCGTGATTTCTAACCAAACTGTCTAATTAGTTTATTTTTTTATCTACATTTAATACTCCATGCATGTGTCTAAATATTCGACGTGATGAGTAAAAATTTTTTGGGTAGGAAACTAAACAAGGCCTGAGTGCACAGAGCTGAAACTATTTGGCTAAAAAACATGGAGCGGAGCTGCAAAACATGGAGTAGAGAAAAGTCCCAAACATCCTCTAATATTTAGCTTTGCGTTACATTCCTCCGCACAAAACAGCTGGTTGGAAGCATACTCAGCACGTTGTCGCAGGAGACATCACGAATGAATTTTAGGGAATGACGTGATTTGCTTAGGTGGATTTTTCAATAATGGAAAGTGTATCCGACTTTATATCCATTGAAGATGAATCAGATCAACTTATTACAACTTAACAACTCTGGGTAAATAAAGTTTTGAAGAAAATCAACTAAAAACTCAATTCTAAACATATAGAAGGCCATACATAGGACACAAATAGTCTTATTTTGTGGTCTCCAGAACCTATCTCCGTTTCAATTCCTTTTTGCCAAGTTTTTTTAGTGAGAATAACCCCTCTTAGAAACAACAATCAAAAGCTGCCCAGTTACTTGTGATACTTTTAAGCTATTAGTGATTAGGTAGTTGTGCATCGAGTTAATTGTGAATAAACCTGTTTTATGTAAACTCCAAACAACACTATCATTATCCTGTTGCAGGTTAATGAAAGCATCTAGGCCCCTAGTAAGTTTCAGTGATTAATAACAATGTTGATTACTATGACTAATGTGTGTTTTGCAGCAGTAAATCATTTGAGTTAAGTCATGGTAATGGTGATCGATGGACTTCTGAGTTCATGCCCACTTGATGGTGGAAATCGTTTCGATTTTCAAAGGATCGTGGACATTGTCAAGATTAGACTAGGTCTAAGTGTCATTTGGAGTTGAAGCGTGCTTAGAGTAGTTTAGGACTTTGTTTTTCCTTTAACCGTACTATTAAGAGGGGCAACGAACGGTAGCTTGACCTAGGCAAGACTTTAGGTTTAAGTGTGGTGCACACTTGTCAAATCTAGCACTAGGCAGCTCAGAGAGAATCCTTAGATCGAGAGGATCAAATTTTGTTTTGGAAAGTTCGTGATTCGACGAAGCGTTGATCAGGTTTAGGCATCGGACGCTGGCACTGGACACAACAATAGGACTGTTTGTGCGTCCGTTATATGCAGGAGTTGAGCCAGCGTGCCATGTGTCTAGGGTATGGCACCGAACGTAGCACCGGATGCTTCTGGGTGCGTCCGTTCCCTTACCCAGGGAGCATGTAAAATGAGTTTCCTCACCGGACGCGTCCAGAGTGAGGGCATCGGATGCTCCTGCGCGTCAGGTGTTGTCAGGGTTTTCAAACCACAACTAGCCATTGGGGAGGCACCGGACTCTCTGCGCGAGCGTCCGGTGTAACATCAAGAGCGTCCAGTGCACACGAAATCTGCTGATTTTGTGTGGCCAGCTCTTGGACTTGATGGGGTATATATACTTCACCACCATGCCCAAGAAAGTACTCTAGCCCATTTGTTCAGCTGAGAAACACCTTGTGGTGCAAGGGAGAAGCAAGAGCCTAGAGAGGACTGAGATTTGAGTGATTTCCTTCTCTAGCGCGATCAAGAGTTAAAGTGTGCATCCACCACTCTCTTTAGCCTTGTTTGGGTCAAATGAGAGTTCTTTGCTTGTTACTCTTGGTGATCGCCATCACCTAGACGGTTCGGTAGTGATTGGAGGCACGAAGATCACCCGATGTTCTTGTGGGTGGCTCGTGCTAAGCTTGTGAGCGGTTGTGGGCGATTCACCGCGACGGAGTGTCAAAGAATCAGCTCGTAGAGAGCACCTGGTCCTTGCGCGGATCAAGGGGGAGCAAGACCCTTGCGCGGGTGCTCCAACGAGGACTAGTGGGGAGTGGCGACTCTCCGATACCTCAGTAAAACATTACGACGTTCCTCTTCCTCTCATCCTTTACATTCTAGCATTTAAATTCAGCACTTTACATTCCTAGAATTGACATGCTAGAATAGGATTGGAACTAGGTTGCAAAACTTTTATCTGGTAGCTCTTTAGGACACAATTAGACACAAGGGTTGATTGAGGCTTATAGGTTGCTTAAATCTTTAGAAAAGCCCAATTCACCCTCCCTCCCCCTCTTGGGCATCTCGACCCTTTCACTTAATATTAGCCACCCTCGCTACAAAGGTGGTTCCATTCTAGTAGCTTGTTTCACACTAGTGCCCTTCTAACATTAACATTAAGTGGAACTGATTTAATAAATCTTCAACCTTTGTTGTTTTTTTCGAACAATTTTGAATAGAGTTGGGTATTGGGATTTGAGCGGTCGGTTCTTTAACCTAGTATCTTTCTAAAACCTGATCTAGTTACCATCCTTTAACCTCAAAGTTCCTAAACTCATGAAGGTTTCTTTTACACTCATGAGACTCGTCCAAAAATGAGAGTCTTCTGTTTTTTCTCTTCTGTTACACTCATGGCATCTTCCTAGAGCCTGATCTAGTTACCACCCCTTAATATATTTGTTCCTCAATAAGTTCTACCAAATACCATATTTCATGACTTAATTTAAAAAATCACTAGCTCAAGAGACACTTATTTTGTAAAGCTAGATTCATACTAATACCTAAACTCCCTTGTTCTTTTGGTTGGCGTAGTAGAGGCCACTAAAGTAGTCTATATTTGTTTTTGTGATTGACATTTTGCTCTAAAAAATCTTAATTTGTAATACTCTCTATCTTCTTTAAAACATCTCTAGGGATCTCAAAGAAAGAAAGCATAAACATCGGAAGGCTCGACAACAATGAATTAATCAATACCAGTCTACGTCCAATTGATAAATGCTTTGTCTTTCCAGCTATGGAGTCTTCCGTTCTTCTACTTTCTTCGGATCTTTGTTATTTAGGTTTCAGTATATTATTGGGAGAACAAGGTATCGAAAACAAACAGTGTTTAACTTGTACTTAATCCATCCCAAATTATAAGACATTTGACATTTTTAACACCAACTTTAACTATTCATCTTATTCAAAAATTTGTGCAAAATATCACTTCTTTTATCGTGGCTTAGTTTATTAAGTTATTCAAGAATGACTTAAATTTAACTATATGTGTACGAATTTTTTGAATAAGATGTGTGGTCAAATTTGAGGTAAAAAGGTCAAATATAACTTAGGATGGAGGGAGTAGCTAACATAACTATATGTGCTAGTGGGCTTATGATGTGGTGACATAGAATTCTAATGGGGTTTATGATTAATAAGAGATATAGATATAGATATAGATATAATTGCTTTTGAAATGTCTAAGCAGCAATGCTTAGTCAAGTTCAATTCCATGGGAGGGACAACGCAAAGTATCAAAACAAAATTAGCAAAATAGGAATAGAAAAAAAATCTACCAGGGATGACGACGTGAAGAGAAAAGCTTGGCCTTGTTTAGTTCCAAAATATTTTACAAAATGGACATTGTAGCACTTTCGTTTGTATTTGACAAATATTATCTAATCATGGACTAAGTAGGCTTCAAAGATTCGTCTTGCAAATTACAGGTAAAGTGTACAATTAATTATTTCTTTTATCTATATTTAATGTTCATGCATGTGCTGCAAGATTCGATGTAACGGAGAATCGAAAAAAATTTATAAAATTTTCAAGGAACTAAACAAGGCCTAGTTGTGAGGTGGGCTACACGCCAAGAAGAAAGCAAGAGGAGACTTTTGGTGCTCGTGACCTTGACTGTCGTTGTATAAACCACAAAAAAAAAACAAAAAAAACGGCGTACTAGTCTATTGGATGCAGATTTGATACGCCATGACGACTTGGAATTGCTACCTATAAGTAGAAGTACTTGGTACCCCTACTTAGGCTTTGTTTAGTTTGTAAAAATTTTGGTTTTTGGCTACCGTAGCACTTTCGTTTTTATTTAACAAACATTGTCCGATCACGGAGTAACTAGACTTAAAAGATTCATCTCACAAATTACAGGTAAACTGTACAATTAGTTTTTATTTTCATTTATATTTAATGTTCCATGCATGCGACCAAAGATTCGATATGACAACTAAACAAGGCCTTATAATGCTACTATACACTAGTGCTGGCTGGACCGCTGGAGTGCCGTGAAAAAGGAGCGGTCGCTATGGCGCGGTTAAAAGCAACCGAGAAAGTGACGGCCCTGTTCCGGATAGAGATTAGCTATTGGGATTTCTCAACCTGTCTTTGCCTTGTCAAAAAAAAAAAAAAAAACCCTGTCTTTGCCAGGACTAGGCTTGGACTGTACATGGGCCAGCTCCGGCTCCACAGCCCTACGCGTTTATCTGACAATGGGCCGTGTAGAAAGCTAATCGATTATCACCACACATTTCGCAGCAATAGGACTGCTTATCAGGCAAGATACTATGAGAGAAGTCTTTCCACCAATTACTTTTTTTTGCAAATGCTATATTATTTAAAAATGAATACAATTCCACGTATAAACAGAAATGAGTTTCTACTGTGATAAAAGTTGATCTATATGGCACATTCAGGTTTATTTTATCTGCAGACTCTCCAAACTTGAGATGATGTGTAATAATGTGTTATTCTGACCACTACCGATGCCCCGTTCCAGTGTTCCACCCTTCTCCCGTAACCTTCAATCAAAGCTTGGACTCGATGTTTCTTCCATGGGAACGTCTGGGTGGTAGGTTCAAATCTTCCCACTGTGGATCATCAATTCTGGAGAAATATTGTTCAACAGCCTCGTCATGCACTTGTTCCAACCTTGGAGGCATCCACTGCAAGTACTCCAAAAAGGACCACCAGAATACAAAGGTAATGTAAGACGATTAAGATGTCAGCACCAGATTCAGGTCAATGTACTAAATACGAAACTATCCAAACCTTTGGGTTTCGATCTTTATCTATCAATATTGCCCTGCATCCCTGCAACAGGAATCGGATGTTAGGCATGCCACGATGAGGTATAGAGATCTTGAATGAAAATAAACAGTGTCGAAGGTGTTGCTATTTACCTCAAAGAAGTCTCTGCTGAAGTCACCACGCATGACATGGCAAACCATTCTATATTCCCGCTGCAAGCACTCCCCAACAGTTTGTGTCCTCCCTTCTCTTATCTGAAAACCGAGTTAAAGAACAAAAAATCAAACAACTATATTCCCGTGGACACAACTGAGGCCCAGGCCGTAGACTAATAGTATAAATATGATGTGGTTTCTGAGGGGTACCGATCTCAGAGAGA
Organism: Sorghum bicolor; assembly: GCF_000003195.3. Lineage (NCBI taxonomy): Eukaryota > Viridiplantae > Streptophyta > Magnoliopsida > Poales > Poaceae > Sorghum > Sorghum bicolor. The sequence continues at coordinate 56,685,295 of NC_012870.2, read as the reverse complement.
TTTTCAGACTGGTAGGTGAAGCCTTTTTCAAGGACTGGATTGTCGTGGCAACCCATTCATCTGCCAAATTTGTGGCCTCTAGTTCCTGACATAATATATATATTAGCTTTGCAGGATAGAACAGGTGAAACCATAAACACTGCATTGAACTGTAACAAACTCACAAGAGCGGATATAATTTCTTCAACTGTCCTTTTGGAAAAGCATTTGTTGATGATTTCCAACCTGGGGAGTGCCAGAGAATGAATTAGCGAAAATATGAATCAAGGCATGTTTCAGTCATCCAATCAGAAACACTCTTACCTATTCAATGAGCTGCTTTCTTTCAGTGATGGCTGTTGAGCAAATTGATCGATGATACCACACACAGCAAAGGTGTTGGAAGTATCCACCTTTTTAAGTGATTCTTCCAACAATAGCAGCCTCTGTGAAACAGAGTACTTACTAGGAGTTATTAGACTGATATAGCACATATGCAACCTTAACAATGCAGGCCAGCAAAAACTGAAAGCATGCAAATGAAATATCAATATGGTCAGGATTTGTGTAGCATGTTCCAAACAATAATAACCAAAGATGTGAAAGAAAACATCATAACTGAAAGCAAAAGCTGACAGCTATGTTGATTGGTTTTTGTTCCAAGAATGTATAGCAAAGGTTGTTTGGCGATGCACTTGGTCAAAAACAAAAAGTTATATAAGTGAACCTACATTTGAATGGACAAAATGAGTTGCCAGACCACATGCAAGCATTTCCACACCATCCAATCTGGCGCCAGCGAGAGCAACATACTCTCCTGGAGAAAAGAACATGAAAACAGTTTAGTGAACAATATCTCCTAAGATTCCTTTGCCATCAACTAAAAGGCTGCCCTCATGCAGTAAACTAATATAAGTTATAAGTGAACCTACATTTGGTCACTCTTCATTTCTTTATATGATAATATCTCCACAACCTATATGATTATATCTCCACAATCACTATTGCACATGAAGGACAATTGCTAAAAATAATAGATCATTTGCACATGAAGCACTATTGCTAAAAAACAATTACGTACACGGTATTTCGAAAACTTCAAAGGAAAAATTGAGGGTGCATAATATTCAGGACTGAAAAATATCCAATGATACTGTATAGATGGAAATGACATTGCAACATGCCAACATGTACTTCAACTGGATATAAAGAAAAAGAAGAGACATAAGATAACCATAGAATCCAGGAAGCCGGGACAGAAAATATGAGGCCCCTATATCTGGAAAGAGACCGAGAGCTGTTTCTGGCATTGCAAAAACCTGCATGAATAGTCGAAATGTAAATGATATAGATTTTGGCACTTGAAACTATCCTGAATTTCCAATAAAAACAATAAAGATTCTCCATATTACAAATGAGTTGAACTACTAGCACCAATCAAGCTCACAAAAAGGGTAGTTTGTACATAAGTCCACTATTCTCAAAAACATTCAGGCCTAATATCCATCATAAATGGTAGTCAAAAGTTGTGCTAGGTAATGACACAAATCCAGCATGTGGATACAATATTCTTCAACCCTAAAGCAGCAATATGGGTATGTTTTGTTCAAAAGTTGTTACTTCTAGCTTTTCAAGTTTTATTTATGACTTGTCTGATAAATATATTGAAAGGCAGTGCACCTGGCATGTTTACCCAACAAGAAAGCTACTGTAGCGTCTAGAACTATGTAACATTGTTGCACTGTGAAGCAATACTAGCACATATTAAAAAAAAGTGCACCTAGAATTCAATTGTAAATTATATAAGAGGGTGAGCTCAAATAATATATCTCGCTATCTCAGTCACAACACAATTACAGTATCTCACTTGGAAAGAACCACACTTGACACCCGAATTCTAGATTGTTACAGCATGGGACAACATTCAGAAGTACTTAAAAAAGCAGATCTCAAGCTGCATCATGACATGCAAACTTTTTTGTGCTTCCCAACTACAGTCCATCTTCAATAGATAAGTAAAAAATAACAGCTTTAGTAAATTGCACTCTAACTACAGTCCATCTTCAAGGAGTTTGGTTGTAGCATATACCGTGTTATCAGTGGCAACTCGAAACCTTCCATGTAAAGAAACACCAGCACCTCCACCCATGACGATTCCAGTAAGAAGAGAAACCTACAGTTAAATTGTTTAGCCTTTAGGGGCAAGGAACACAGAAGTGCATAATCACAATTAACCACTATGAAGGAATGAAGCACACCTGAGGTTTGGTATAAGTTGCAATTATGTAATTCAACAAAAATTCATTTCGGAAGAAATCAGCACCATATTTCCAGCTGTCTGATTTAAGAATTAAACACATAGCAGAGTCAGCAAACAATGAGGAACAAAGTGAGGCCACATATGCTATATGTAACATGGGTATTAAGTCAGGTAACAGAAGATGACGCAAAATATGTAAGAAATCAGCTTTAGATATTAGATATCGCAGAGACAAGGTAAAGCTGTAAGTACCTTTATGTATAGATCGGACAACTCCAGCAACATCACCTCCAGCACAAAATGCTCTTCCTTTACCCTGAAAACAAGTGATGATTGAATACAATGACAAACAATAAGATCAATAGAAGGCATCAAGGTTCAAGGCAATGACGCAATAGTGATTATCATATCAATCAAATAGAGCTAACAGAAGGAAATTAGAAACAAACTAAACTGAAGGCAAAACAACAACAGGTTGAAGTAAGCTCTGTAGCATGTTTTTTTAGATAATGGAATAGTAACATCCCAGCCTCCACAACAAGTGATGTTTTAGCAAGTGTGAAGGCATTCTATGAAGTGAACAGACTTAGATCAAACACAATAGCAGTTACATTGACAAATGATGTTCCCTTCCTTTGTAAGCCTTCTGATGGCAACAAACATCATTGGCACCTGATACATGCATCGAATTGGAATAAAGTGCTTCAGAACAGAATAACCACCTCAAACTCTCTATATTATTGATTTTGAGAATAATTCTTGTAACTCATGTTCCAAATCACTGCCTTGCTACTTGGTAATTTCTACTGGAACAAATGCACACTAATAGATGGCACCCAGGGATGACCTCAATGTGATGTGCATGATCAGAAAACAATACAGAGAAATCTAAAATCCAAGTTAGATCACATCAACGACAATAGAAACACCGTGGTATCAGATACCTTCATAATCAACAATTTAACTCCATCATCTTTCTCGTAAGCAGTGAAACACCTCAAGAGTCCCATAATCTGCCACATGAAAGAACAAATACAATCATCCTGCAACCACTATTCTAAAAGTAATTCTAGGTACTGTAATACTAGTGAACTTTTATATGACGTACCATGGTTGAGGAGAGCGCATTTAGCTGCTTTGGCCTATTCAAAATCAGTGTCCTTGTAAAGCCATTCACTTCTACCAAAATCTGAAAAACAGCGGACATGAAAAAAAGGCTTTCAGTTCTGGTTTAAACAACCATATGCTATAGCAAGTTGAGCTGAGCACAATTGTGCAATACAGAAAGCAGAAATGATACAGATCACAAGAGCATATGCTCAACACTCTGAAATGACTGTGAACTGTTATTTGAACAAAATCCTGGATCATCATCACAATCGCAAGTAACAGCTTCCAGAAACCCCATGACCTTGATTGGATCTCAGAATTGTATGCGCAGGACCCCCAAAAAGAATCAATTAGCGCCAGCATTACACTATCGACCTATCCTAGCCTAAGACGATCGAAGCAACGCATGGGTAAAGTTAGCCAAGGAGCATGCATCCTCAGACCAACACAACACTCGTGTGGTAAACGTAAAGCAAGCAATCTAAATCAGTCTTGCTGGAACCGGCGAGAGAGCGAGCTAGAGCAGCAGGGAGCAGATGGAGTAGATGGTGGTTCCTCCTCCGATCGAATGGTATAATCCGACAACACACCCACCCATCCACCTCCCGGATATGAGGGTGCAGCCCAATAACCCAGAACGCGAACTGTGATGCGCGCACGGCGAGAAGCAGCCGAGTGAACTAATTGGGGGAAGCAACCAAGTTAACGAATTGGGAACTCGCGTGTAGGAAAGGGACCTGATCAGAGTCGGCGCCCGCAGCGCTTGGGGGAGGCATCGAGGCCATCCGCTTCCGCAGACGGGCAAGCTGCTCGAGGACGGCAATGGAGGGGGCTCTCGAATGGGAAGGGTGCGAACTGCGAAGAGGAGGAAGACGTGAAAAGTGTGAAGACTGGTGGGAGTATATGGGAAGAAGGGGATCAGAGAGGTTTTTTTTTTTTTTTTTTGTGCGTGGATTATGGTGCCCAGATGAATGGTTGGGCCGCTGTTTCAGGCCTTTGGCCCAATTACCAAAGCAACAAAGCTGCTGTCAGTTGAGGGAGGGGAAGCACAAGCAAATAAATTTAGGAAATCAATAAAGAAAAAAAAAATAGAGGGGCATTCTGGACATTTAATGTATTCTACGAGATGCTGTCTTGCCTAATATTTTTCAACAACTGAAACTGCTCCACTAATGAAACTATAGCTGGAGTTGTTTTAGCCCAAGCTAGAAATGTACCGAAAGAAATACTCCGATTCTAAGTCCAAGTGGTGGCATTCTCAAAAAGGAATGCAATAATTAAAAAATGGATTCAATTCAAAACTTCCAATTTTATAATGGGGGCCTCATCCTTAGAACTAACTCATCTCTCTACCTAAATCATTTTTATTGTTGACAATAATTCATATAAAAACCATATTGATTCGTGAGCTTTACGTGATTTGTCAGAAAAAGAAAGTATTTCTCCTTTTTTTTCCCTTTTTAGTTTCTCGTTAGGTTTCTTCACGACATTTTTTATTAAGTAATTTATATGAGTCATTGGAAACAAAGGCCTTGTTTAGTTTGTAAAATTTTCAAGATTCTCCATTACATCGAATCTTTGTACACATACATGAAACATTAAATATAGACGAAAATAAAAACTAATTACATAGTTTGTCTGTAATTTGCGAGACGAATCTTTTGAGCCTAGTTACTCTATAATTGGATAATAATTGTCACGTACAAACGAAAGTGCTACAGTAGCAAAAACTAAAAATTTTCGCGAACTAAACAAGGCCTTTGTATGTTCTTCATATCATTCCTAATGTACAGGTTTCGAAATGATTTAAGTATAGTAGCTATGATCCTTTTTGTTTTTTACTCGGAATCGGATCCTCGGTTTAAAAAAAAGATGTATATATCACTAAGAACTTTGAAGTTTGAACTAACACAATAGAGTATTAAGAATCGAAAAAAAAAACCCTAAGGTACAGACAAAATTAACGTTAACAAGTTTGTTGTAAATTTTTTAGATAAAAACTGTTCGTTGAAATGTCTTGCATTTGGACAAATATCTATAAAACAATCTAAGTTTTGAGCCACAAAGAATACTAGTAGCTTCTCTACACGATACAAGCTATCTTGTGGAACAAATAGAGACCTGGCAGTAGCTTCCAAAAGGATAAAATGATAGAAACCAATCTGCGAACTGCAAGTCGAGCAAGCTCTTTTAGCTGAAGTGCTATCTGCTGCCCACTTTAGGCAAACTTCTAGCTCAAACAAATCCACGTAGCAGCAGCGCAATTTGCCTCGTGGCAATCACTCGCACCACTTAAATACTTCCAGCTAGAATGCATGTTTGATCAGCAGCAGAACAAAAGAGAACAGAACAAAACAGAATACGATCAAATTCCTGAATTAAACCCGAAGTATCCAAGTAAATTCATGATTCATAATAGTACTAGAGAAATGGTATTTTTAACTAGCCTAGAAGGTGAAGATCTCATCAGGCAACCATCACAACTCGCGTTAGGGACTGACTGATAAGTGACTTTAGGACACCGGCTACAGCATTACAACAGCGGCTAATTCAAATTAAATTAATCTTACTCAGGGGAACAACAGCAGGTGAGACCATGAACCCTAATTCTCCTAGCTAGCTTAGCTATAGCAGACACGCCATCACTGATCAGAGCAACATGCCGCCACAGATCAGAGCAGATGACGCAAAAAGACCATTTCATAGCAGCAGTACCAACCATCAGCAGCTTCCTTCCTCTCCAGCCCAACCAACAAATGGGGAGCCTAGGTTGAGCACTGTTAGTTCGACATCATCTTCATGTCAGAATCATGCCTATTCTGCTGGTGCACTGAGAGGGACCAACCCCCCGATGCATAGGCAGGCGGCATGTGCTGGTGCTGGTGAGGGTGCTGATGCTGGCTGGAGTGGTTGAACGGCATTGCACTGTGGTTGATTGGGCTGCCAGAGTCATCAGATGATGCACTGGATGTTCCCTCCGATGGAGGGCTGGTGGCCACCGGAGCTGGCACAAAGGTAGCCATCTGTGGTGGAGGAGCAGCCATTGGTTCAACCTTCCGTGCTTCAGCTGGCTTTGATTTCTTTCCCTCTGCGATAAAACTAGCCACCACAACCTGATGACCAATCAGACACAGAAATAAATACCAAGTGATCAGTGATATAAAGCAATTGAACAGATGTCAGCTGGGGTGAGGAAGAAAATCTATATGTATCAGACCTGAACAGGTGTTGCAGCCATAAGCATTCCAGCAACACACCCTCCAAGAACTCGGCCATCAGATCCTGCAAGTGCGACACTCAAGCCACCAGTCCTGCTGCGAGTATCACCATCCTCCGCAAGCAGGAAAGAACCAGATAGCGAGATGATCTCAAAGCGCCCCTGCCAGAAGAAAATGTACATAGCATTGTCAGATGGAGGAATGAACAACAGACATAACTTGTAAAGTTAATTGCTCAAGGCATCTATGTTAGGCCTTTTTTAGTTCTAATTTTTTTTTACAAAATGGACACTGTAGCACTCTCGTTTGTATTTGACAAATATTATCCAATAATGAACTAATTAGGCTCAAAAGATTTGTCTCGCAAATTACAGGCAAACTATGCAATTAGTTTTTTTATCTACATTTAATGCTCCATGCATGTGCCGCAAGATTGGATGTGACGGAGGATCCGGAAAAATTTGCAAAATTTTTTGGGAACTAAACAAGGCCTTAGTTTCAGACGTTGTTGTTCGTAAGGTGGTATGTTACATGTGCCAACGAGACCAAACACTTTGCCAGATGGCATCCAAGTATTCAACCTTCGCATCAAAGTTGCAACCCAATTAAAATCCAAACACTAGGCTAAAAAGAATTAGTGGGTGAACTGAAAGTCAATTGATGTGCTTGTGAATCCATTTCAGATGACCTAAATCAGGAAAAAGAACTAATAACAACATACTCCTTTCTCAACTGAAAGCCAGTGTTTCCCACCAACCAGGTGGCATTCTCATCAACCCAAAGTCCAAGATGATCAATGACTTATTCTATGGAAGATTGGAGAAAATCTCATGAAATTCAAATACCATAAAAAATGATACATATACATCCACTTGCTCGAAAGTAGTAGAATACCATACCTCATAAGTAACTAGTCCACCAGATGTGGCTGGCTGCCGAAGGGTAACATTACTAATTGCACCATTCGCAGAAAGGATGCAGACTGTGCGAGGGCCTTGCTGTGAGAATGTCATTATTTTTGAAGCAACATCCTGTCAGGCAAGAAGCAGACATTAGAACAGAAATGCAAGTTTTTGACCCACTGGCAATAAATGAAGAAATAACTTCATAGCCATAAAGAAAAAGAAAAAGGCACGACCAAACGCATGGCTTGGCCTTGCACCATCCTAGCTAACAGCTTCCGTAGAAGAATTCTATGCAGCTCGGTGAAAGCAAATGTTGAAGCAGAGAGATGAAAACATCCAATTCAGTTACAGATTGGTCGATCGAGATGCACAAGCCACACAGTCAATCCAATTCAAACAACTGTTAAAAGTAAATTTAGGTTACCACTCGAGATCCATCAATTTAAGTAATAAATAGGGTTAACAAACACCAGTAAAGTATGTTACATCCATGCTACCAAATTCGATCAGCCATCATGATTCACCAAAACAACGATATTAGGAGGCAATTAATATACAATGTTTGCTACCATGGAGTAAATTTGATCAGCATAAGCAATCCTTTGTCCCAGCTACCCTGCACAGTCCATGCACCATCACTCCATGCCAAGAGTCAAGAGCGAGGACTGCACAACCAAAAGGTGCCAGCTGCCTGGAGCCCCTCATCGTACACCGCAGTCTGGTACTGGCAGCAGCACCAGACTATCAATCAGAATCCGGAATGACACCGAGTGCATCACCCACCAGTACCAGCTTGCCACCACTGACAGTGGGGCCCGGTCAACTGGTAGCCGTGCCGGGAATCTGACGAACACCCACGCCACGCGAGCTCACAACCTGCCGGGCTTCCCAACGGCATGGCAGAACAGAGCACAAAGGTCACCGGTGACTTGCTCACATGACATGGACTACATGCGCACTCACAGAGGAGATGCGCGGACTCGCAGATCTACGCCATTTACGACCGCAGGCATGCAGCAAAACGTTTGAAAATTGACCAAGATCTGTGAATCTTACCTCGCCGGCCTTGACGCTGAGGATGTGAGGGGTGAAGGCGATGCCCCAAGAACCTGCACGAGCACAGCACTGGTGAGATAGGACGCGCGCAAGAAAGCATGTACGCAGGGCTTTGGTACGGGAGAAAAAAACATGTACCCAGGGCTTCGAACTGCTTCTTCTTGCCGGAGCCGGGGGGCCGGCCGCGGCGCTTGGCGTTGGGGTCGGACGGGGGGCTGCTGATGGAGAACCCGCCGTGCTGCTGCTGCTGCCCGGGGGCCGCGGCGCCGCCGGCTGAGGCGGAGGAGATGGGGGCCAGCGCCAGAGCCATGCTCCCGTCGGGCGCGTACTTGCGCGGCCGCCCGCGCTTCTTGCGCATCAGTTCGCCCATGCCCAGCACATTGGCCCCCGGTGCGCCTGGCGCGCCGGCGCCCGGTGCGGACTGCGGTGACGCCGCGTACAGCATGGGCGCGGAGTGGTGGTGCTGCTCCCCGGCCGCCTTCCCGGACATCTGGTCGAAGGAGAGCCGCATGCCGCCAGGCATGGACCCGGCAGGCGACGAAGCCGGGGCCGCCTGCTGCGCGAACGGCGGCGGCGGCTGGTGCTGGTGCTGGTGCTGATGCTGGTGCTGCTGCGGCGGCGGCGCCATAGAAGGAGGGGCCGGCGGCGGCTGAGAGGCCGGTGCAGGCACAGGCGCCGCGGCGGCGGCGGCGGCGGTGGCGGGGAGCGGCGACACGTCTTTGGTCTCCATTTGCGTAGATCTATCCGCTTGGCAGCTTCCGCCTCCTCGTCTCTTGTCGCCGCTGCCGCTGTGTGCTTTCACAGTGGCAGTGGCAGTGGTCCTGTCGAGCTTGGACTCGCAGCACAACCGGGCTCCTCAGCTTTGACCAGACAAGCTCAGCTGATCAGAGACCTTGTCCTTCTCCTCCCAGTCCCAGCACTGCAAAGGGGGCTCAAGCAAGGCTGGCTAAGACTAGAGCACTAGCGGTAACATGGAGATTAAGCGAGAAAGCACACCCTTAGTAGTAGTAGTTAGCTATAAGTTGCTCACACACAAGAGATAATTTTTAAAATCTGGAGCTAGGAGACGGATAAAAAATCAAGAAAGCAGCTAGGAGAGAGAGAGAGAGAGAGAGAGAGAGAGAGAGAGGAGATTTGGTGGGAGTTAGGAGGGGGAGGTGACTGATGCCGGCGCGCACGCCTGTACGGTACCTAAGGGCAAAGTGATTAGATCGGCAGGGAGGGGGAGCAGCTAGGTCCATCACCATGCCATGACCCGGCGCTTCGTCGTCGTCCTCCTTCCTCCTCCAAGTCCTCACTTCACACCAAACGCCACTCACTCACACACTGCTCCTCTTGACCTCTTGCTTGCTTGTTTCGCATGCAATGGGATTGGGATGAGAGATGAGATGGGAGCCTCGAGCCTAGCCCTGCCTAGGTGCATGTGAGAGAGAGAGAGAGAGCAAAGCGAGGAGAGGAAGCAAGGTGGGAAAAGGAGGAGGAAATTACGGGAAATGGAAATTAATAAAGGCGAAGCAAATAAAGAAAGGGAGAGAGCAAGCAAGAAAGAGATTTGCTACGCGCACAAGCACGGGTCAGTTTTGTGCACTGCATCACCACCCTACTGCTAGTAGTATCACAGCTTAGGGTAGCAATAAAGACGGGGTTGAGGGGTGTGGGGACGCTTTTTGGCTCGGAGTTCGTGAGAAAGAGAGACAAGTCATAACTACGCTTTCCCACCTTTTTACTCCTCCATCCACCACCGGTACCATTCCATTTTCCACCGCAAAACACTCGAACAAAAAGACGCTACCAGCTCCTACCCCAAATTCAAAACAGCAATTAAAAAAAAAAGAGAGGGGATTGAAAACACCAAGTTGATTAGTAGCAAGATGCTCCTGCCAAACAACAACGCGCTTACCATGTGTGAACAGCTCTCGTCAAACGCCAGATTCATCAAATCAAATCAAAGGTTAGTAGTACGCCAGAATTCAAAAGGCACCGTTGAAGGCTCTGAAACACCGAACATTTTCAAGGATATATGCGAACACTCGAAAGTTGAAATTGCAACCGAGAACAAAAGAAAAAGATACGCTTATCTACGTTGGCAAAGCCTGCTGATTCATGATGAACGATGGCGTGACTGGATTACTATAGGTTGAGATCGTCAGCTGCTTGATCAATTTTGTGCTATATGTATAACTTTCGTCGATTAGGACGTACATATATGACATTTGACTGCTGTTAAGAGCTTTCTTAACCAACTACGTCATTGTCGAGAGCAATCGACAAATGGGCCCAATTGCCAAAAGAATTAAATACTCTTTGCCAAGTAACAACCAAAGTATCCTTTCTAGCACGAAGTTCTTCTATGGAACCATAGCCTCACTCATCCCTCCTTTGTCTGGATCAGTCTACCTCCACCCCAAATCGAGCTTCTTAGCCTTGGATAGGCTTGCCTCCACATAGATTGAAGAGGACCATGAAACATGGGCCTATAGTCCATGCTCACTAGTGTCCTAATGGCGGCCATCGTTATCGGCTCTAGTGCCCTAAGACTCTGACACTCCATCTAGTGCCGCTTGTAGGATCTAAGGAACTAGCTAGAGGGGGTGAATATACAGTAGAAACAAAGACATTAGGCAAATTAGATACACAAGAGAGCCCTGTTATACCACTTCCTAGATAATGAGGCTTACAACCTAGAGTGACAGGTAAGCAATTCAAATTTAGAAAAGTAAGCAACACTAAAAGGATCTAGAAACCAACTAGAGGGGGTGAAGAGACGGTCACCAAAAACCAAGGACACTAGTGGAAATTTAATTAGTAACACAAGAGACCCTAATGATACTACTTCTAACTAGAGGTTTGCTACCTAGCATGACAAGTGCAAGTAATTCAATTCTAAGAGTGTAAGTAAGTCAAAGTGAGTATAAGAATTGAAATGAGGACAATAGATACCACACAAAGATGTATTCTCGGTAGTGGTGGCTTGTTAGTCACCCCTAGTCCACGTTAAGGTGAGCCCTTGGTGCACACACTGTTATAGCAATTTTAACATACGAGAACGTTTTTGGCTTTACCAAGGCGGATGAAAGTCCAAATTTGGTTTTAATAATTAATGACACCAAGTTGCTAATGTCTTTATGTTTAAGTGGTTTGAGTTAGGCATAGCAACACATGTGATGAAGGAGCAATGTGACATGGAGTAGTGGCCACAACATCACAAAAAGATGAAGCATGAAGTGGAGATCATGGTGATCAAGCACTTGGTGATGGACAAGAAGTAAAGCGATCAAGGCAAAGGTATAACCATAGGGTTTTACTTTGCCGGTCTAAGATGAGTAAAGAAGTGATTGGCCGGATTTAGGATAGATAGCCGACTATTAAGAGGGGAAGTCATGATTATCTCTTGGTTCAAGTGCTACTAGGTCAATATCTTGAGCATATGCATTAGGATCTAGTAAAGTGCTAACCTAACTTTTTTGAAGAAAATATTTGAGAAAAGCTAACACACATGCACAATGGTGGTGTATATTTGGTGGTGTTGGTACTTTTACAAAGGAGGTAAAGTTTCAGGGGTAGAGAGGGTTTTGGGTTTCTCAGCACTTTTGAGAAAATGTAATGCATATTTTGTATTGTGCCAAGGGAAAGTTCCAAAAAAAGTCACACGAGTGTTTTTTGCTAAGAAACACTCGTTGGACGCTGAGTCCGCGTCCGATGAGTACAACGCAGTAAGGCGCAAATAGTTGTGTGTGTCATAGCATCCAACATGTTGGTTGAAAGGTCCAAATGGCTAGAGGGGGGGTGAATAGCCTATTTAAAATTTCTACAAGCTTCAACTAGACAAGTTGATTAGTAAAACAAAAGGCGAAGCTATTCTAGCACTAGCACTACTAAGCTATGCAAGCCACCTACACAAGTCTAGCAAGAAAGCTAAACACTAGTTACAACAAGAAAGCACAACTAGAAGCTTGCTACACTTCTAAACAAGATAGCTAAGCTAAACAAGCTACACATCTAGCAAGGTATGCACAAAAGTAAAGGAGAGGGGAGTGATTATTATACCAACGTTATAGAGTAGAAATATATCCAATCAATCACGTACACAATCACAAGAGAGACCTCGGCAAGAGATGACACAAGATTTTTTATTGAGGTTCACTTGCTTCCCGGCAAGCTACTCCTCGTTGTGGCGATACACCCACTTGATGGATCACGAGCTAATTGGCAATCCAAAGCCAAACCCTCAGCGGGTGCCGCACATCAACTCACAAGATGGGGATCCTCCAAGCCACGAGCAATCCACTAGAGTAGCCAATTGCGATCTCCCGCGGGGAAGGCTCAAGAACCCCTCACAAATCACTTGGTGAGGCTCGAAACAATCTCCAATCATGAGCTCAACACCACCGCTGCTTCAAGCCGTCTAGGGCGTCGGGAAACACCCAAGAGTAACAAGAAATCCGCAGCAAACTCAAGAATCAAGTGCCACTAAATGCAATTCTCAAAGCAATGCACTTGAATCTCACTCAATCTCACTAGGATTAGCAATCAAGCAAGGAGATGAGTGGAGGGAGTATTCTCTAGCTCAAAGTAAGCCTCAAGTATTCAAAATGTGCAAGAGATGACCTCCCAAAGCTGGCCACCCTCAATTTATAAGCCCCTTAGAGAAACTAGCCGTTGGCCACTTTTAGTGGCCTGAAATCGGGGGCACCGGACGCTACTAAGTGATCACCGGACGCTCGACCCCCAGCGTCCGGTGCTCAGGGATAGGCCACGTGTCCTCTTTGAATCCCGCATGTCAGATCCTAACGGTCACCTGCGGATCACCAGACGCTCTGCAGGTCCACACCGGACGCGTCCGGTGCCCACCGGACTCATGCGCAGAGAGTTCCGCAAACCGCAGGGTCACCGGACGCTAAGCACCAGTAGCGTCCGGTGCTCACCGGACCCATGCGCAGAGAGGGTCTCAAAACGCCCGCACACCGGACGCTGAGCACCGGACTCTCTCCAGTGCGTCCGGTGCACTCTGCTACACCTAACAGCACACCGGACGCTAAAGGCCAGCGTCCGGTGAGTGTTTCCAACTGAGAAACACTCCCGCGACTTCTCCAAGTTTCCCACCGGCGCAATAGAAAATATACACTTATTTTTCTCAAATATACCCAAACCCCTCTCAACCCTAGGAACTCCACCTCCTTCGTAAAAGTGCTAACACCAACAAGTGTCCACCACTAAAGTGCATGTGTGTTAGCTTTTCACAAACATTTTCCCAAAGGAGTTAAGTCAACACTTTACTGGATCCTAATGCATATGCTCAAGATGTAGACCTAGTAGCACTTGATTCGAGAGATGACCGTGATTTCCCCTCTTGATAGTCGGCTATCTATCCTAAACCCGGTCAATCACTTCTCTACTCAACATGATCTCCACATCATGCTTCATTTCTTTGTAATCATGTGGCCACCTTTCCATGCCACCATGCACCTTCATCACATGTGTTGCTATGCCTAACTCAAATCACTTAAACACAAGGCATTAGCAACTTGGTGTCATTAATTACCAAAACCAAACTTGGGCTTTCATTGGTATCAGACGCAGGTCGGACACTATTTGACATTCGTTGCAGTGTGCTGTCAGCTTCCGTCACATGTGAGTTTTTGACTGTGTGCGTTGGACACTAGCACGCGTCCGACGTCACACCGTCGAGCGCTTCTGGTGTGAGCTCAACAGTTTCTAGAACTCTCTAAGTAGCATCTAGTGTGAGGTAGCGTGTCCGATGCCTAGCGTTTGTGGCGTCTGATGCTTGCTCTAGAAGTTCGTTAACGTTCATGTGACTATCTGCTATTAATGGGTCATATTTAAAGAGGGACATGTGGCAGTGATCGAACACGTGTGGCAAGGAGTGTCGGACACTGGACCGCGTCCGACGCCCTGATTTTGCCTCTAACGGCTAGCTGTTGAGTGAAATGTTATAAATAGAAGGTGGTCGGTTTTGGGAGGCTCTATCTTGCATTTCTAAATACTTGAGGCATATTTTGAGCAGAGAACATCCCCTCCACTTATCTCCTAGGTTATTTGCTCATCCTAGTGAGATTGAGTTAGATTTAAGTGCATTGCTTTGAGAGTTGCATCTAGTGGTACTTGATTTTTGAGTTTGCTGTGGATTTCTTGTTACTCTTTGGTGTTTCCTGACACCCTAGATGGCTTGGAACACTGGAGGTGTTGATTGGAGATTGTTTTGAGCCTCACCAAGTGATTTATGAGGGGTTCTTGAGCCTTCGTCGCGTGAGAACGCAATTGGCTACTCTAGTGGATTGCTCGTGGCTTAGAGGATCCTCATCTTGTGAGTGGATGTGCAGCACCCGCTGAGTGCTTAGCTTCAGATTGCCAATTAGCTCATGATCCATCAAGTGGGTGTATTGCCATAATAAGGACTAGCTTGCCGGGAAGCAAGTGAACCTCGATAAAAAATCTTGTGTCATCTCTTGCCGAGGATTTCATAATGCTATTGTGATTGATTCTTGCATATATCTCTACTCTTCAATGTCGGTATAAGAATCATCACTTACTCTTTTACTTACTTGCTTATCTTGTTAGTTGTGTAGCTTGTGTAGCCTTGTTTCCTAGTTTTGGAGTAGAGCTTAGTGTTGCCTTCTCTTGTTGGTGTGGTTTAGTGTTTAGCCTTGTACTAGACCATTATAGGTGGTTTGCATAGCTTAGAGCATCTCCAACAGTTATGCAATTGGAATTTGCCATTTGTTAGAATTTGCCAAGTCTCTAAACATTTTGCTAAAGGAAAAAATAAGTCCATCTCCAAGTGTTTGGCATTTTTGACTTGGCATTTCCCAAAAATAGTGGACCCAACTATTTTTGTCCAAGATCTTTTTTGTTTGGCGCGCTTTGCGTGAGATTTTTCCTCTGCGTGGGAGTATTCGTCGTCCATTGCCGCCAGTCCACGAAGTCACAAGTCACCGCCGTTTCTGTGTATCGCGGCCTCTCGGTCCGCCAGTCCACGAATTTCATCTCCCAACCGGCCATCTTCTACTCTAAGCCGGCCAAAGATTGTAATACAAACCACATACAAAATACTAGATCGTAGGGAGTATCTCAACCGTAGCTGCGTCGCGTCGCGTGAAGGAAGGAGAGGAGGCGGCGATGGATCTCTCCTAACCTCGCGTCGCGTGAAGGAAGGAGAGGACATGACGATGGATCGTATCTCCTAGTTGCGCGCGGGGAAAGAAAAGAGGTGGCGTGAAGAAAGGAGGGCTCTGTGTGGGGGAAAGAAGAGTTCATGTGGGGAGGAGTCCTTGCGGGAAACTACCTGTAACATCCCTGATGTTACGAACACTAAAACTGGATCATGTCATCATAAGCATTGCAAAGCATATTTGTTAAGCACATCATTATGCATCAACTTAAAATAAGTTTATTTTGGTTGAATGTGCTTAGGGAATTAAAGTGTGCTTATGTTGTGAAGTGATGCTTGTGTTGGTTGTATAATTCCTAGGGTGGAAGATTTATGAGAAAATGGGGGGGGGGAAACCCTGATTTTAAAAGCCTTGTTTTGCCCCCTTTTGTGCAATTTAAAAACTAAACAAAATTTGAAGTTGAGTTCAAAAGCAAAGTTGTAGATCTTGTCAAGATGTACAACTTTGGTGTTTTGAGTTTTTGAAGTTTCAATGCAAAATTCAAAGTAATTTTGAAAATACAGTTTTCAAAAAAGTATCCCCTTTTCCAATTTGAATCCCCAATTTAAAATCTATTTGGAATCTTGGAAAGTGACCAACATGAAAGTTGTAGAGCTCAAAAAGTTAAACAACTTTCATGTTGGGAATTTTTCAAGTTGTTATGGAAAATCAAAAGTAATTTTGGAAATTCTGATCTGCCCCAATTCAAAAATTTGAATTTCCCCAATTTGAGATTTGAAGTTCAAACTGTTTTGTCAAATTCACCCTTTTCCACTCTGAATTAGCTTTGGTCACCAAAACATGTTTTGTAGTTTGTAAATTTTTGCACAACTTTCATTTTGGTGAAAATTTGGCTCCAGTTCAACTTTTGGTCGAATTTCGCAAAAGACAGAAAGGGGGAGGGATATGGACGGCTACAGTGACCCGATAGGGATCACGGCGCCCTGTCCAGCGCGACCGCCGCGCGTGCAGCGCCGCGTGCGCGCGTGCGAGCACGTAGCTGCTTGCCTACCTGCGTCACTGGGCTACGTGGACGCCCCGGGCTCGCTTCCCCCTCACCTTGAGCACCAGCGCGGACGGTGCCGCACGATTTCTCTATCCAAGACCGAAGAACCCCGACGGCTCTCTCTCTCAAATTCACCGCACTCGGTCCATCTCAAGTCAAATTGAGCAGTCCACAACGTTTGCCACACCCTTGCGAACTCAGAGCACCCCCTAGCTCACCCTCTAACCCGCCCAATCGCCGGAGCTTCTTCTTCTCCCCCAACTCCGGCCGGGACCACCGCCGTGGAGCTCTTCCCGTGGTCACGTTGTTCCAGTCGGTATCACGCCTTGCTAGCGGCCGTTTCAAGTTCTTTTCGTTCCCCAGATGCTCATGCGCTTGCTCTTTCTCCCTGGACGTGAACAGGTCCACCGGAACGACCTCGCCAAAGCTAGAGCGCCCGCCCGACGACACCGCCACCATCGCCAAAGCATTCCATTGCTTCTCCCACCATGGTGATGTGAGCACCATGCTCCCCGCTTCTTCTCGAACCTCCCTGACTTGCTCGTTTGCGCTCTACCGAGCCCTAGTGGCCGGTCTATGGTCGGCTATGGCGGCCGCCCGCCACTTGCGTGGCCGAGGTGGAAGGGAGAGAGTAGAACGCGTTTGGGTGATAGCAATAGGATCGCGAGGCTGAGGCGGAGCCGTTGCGCGCGCGCGCGTGGGCCGAGACCCTCGCCAATGGCGGCCGGAGCCGTGGCCGAGCCGCCGTGCGTGGTGGAGACGAAGCTGACGTGTGGGACCTCCCCGTCAGCGTCTTGCAGAGAGAGGGGAGAAGGCGGGTTCAGCGCGTGGGCCGAGCAAAAACGGGCCGGCCAGCGGCCGATTTCTAAGCCGCTCGCTGCACAGTGGCTTTTCCCTTTTCTTTTTGTGCAAGTTTTGCTTTATGTTTGATTTTGTATAATAAATCATGTGCTAATCCAAAATTGATGAAACTTTTTGTGTAGGTTCTACAAAATGAGTAGAACACAGGAAAAATATTGGATTCTATTTTCTGGTAGTTTGCATGTATATAAAAATTGCCTCTTTTAATTAGTAAATAAAACTTCTAAGAATTTTAATAATTTAATTGTATGTCCAAAAATCACCAAAATTTATGGGATGCCTCTGAATATTATTCCCTGGCTTCACCCAAAATTTGGTGGCATTTGGATAATGTTTGGATAAAATATCATTAAACCCTTAATTAGTAATTAAATAATAATTCTAGAATAATTAGATGATAATTAGTTTAAATTCTCAAAATTAGGGTTTGAGTGATTTTGGTTGTGTGATGACCTGAGGTCATTAACCTTAATGACCTTTGGCACTTAATTATTGTTTGGCATTAATGTTTAATTACTGTCATTAATACTTAATTAAGAATTAGTTAAGATAAAAAGGATTAATAATTAGTTAATTAAGGATAATTATGAATTAAGAGAAATCTTGATTTACTGATGCAACCTCTTGGGTAAAAACACTAAAATGATAAACAACTTTAATTACTGTTTAACCCATCCTTGCATCAAGAAGGAAAGTGTACTCAACTCGGTCCTTCTCAAATAATTGTCATACGCATATCATGAGCATCCCTCATTTTGCGTATAGTGCACGTGACCGAAGGAGCGACCGTTGAACCGAACCCCGAGGTCGGTGCTCCGTTCGAGGAAGTAGGATCCGAGACTTGGAAAGTCTCCGAGGGTCCCTATCAGCTCTGCAACCAAGGCAAGCCCCGGATGCATTAACCCCTCCTTGAATGTTTTAAATCTTTTATCACTTATGAATTGAAAATGCTGGATTAGGTAGTTGAGAATTGGGTTAACCTACTTGCTGCATTTACTACCTTGATATTTGTTATCTTGTCCTTGGCACCTGTTTTATTTTAAAATCGCGTAGTGATGCTTAGCCGTGCTACTAGAGAGGTTTTCAAACAAAGTTTGAAGGGTTGTTGTGGAATACACTTATGATCAATGATGTTTCAACTTGAGACCGGTCGGTGGACTTGCTTTAAGAATGGAGTCTTAAAGTAGTGTCTCCAACTGTGTCGGTTAAGGACCGGTCCGTTGATGGCCTGCTGGGTTGAGAATTTATAGTACTAGCCACTTGCCCTCGGTAAGCCCGGTCTTGTGATCCCTCGACGCGAACAGCTACTCACGCACCGGGCGTGGAGCGATGGCGAGAGTAGCGTGTACCCACCTTACGGATCTGAGATGACCGGGAAACATCTAGATCGGCTGTAGGATGGTGGAGTACTGTGCTCTCGGGTGCCGCGAACCTAGTCAAATTTGGGGAGAGCTCGATTTGGGTTGACATATGCAAGATTTGGTTCTACATATGTCGGGTGGTTAGGAACTCCAGCTGGATTGCTAAGCGATTCGAATCGTCGTTGCTCCCCGATTGGGAGACTCAATTCCTTCGACCCTCATCGTAGTTAAATATGCAACTAAGTGATAAAATCAGAAAGGGAGAAATGTCTCATGAGGTTCGGATCCCAATTCCCGGACTCAGAGTGACATGAAGCTATGGCCGTTGGATAGATAATACTTTGGTTAAGGACTAGGAACTTATAGACTTGTCTGTGAGAGGCAACTAGATAGACTGTCTTCGAACTCCTCGACCTCTTAAGGAGAGGAATTCGCGGGTAAAACTTGAAAGTAAGGATGCACTATTAGTAAGCTTTTTAGCAAAACACTTTGGCTCCTTGCTCAGCCACTCCTTGTCTACCCCAAGCCTACATTCCTACTTTCTTCTCTTTTTCCGCCGGGTAAGTCTTGTTGAGTACTCCAGTACTCAGGGTTTTATAACCCCTGTTGCAGGTGCTGACTTATGCTGCTAATGGAGGTCATGTCGGTGGGCGCGACATGATTTATCCACATCTTCTACCTTAGAAGCTTCACCTAAGTTGCTTCCGCTACTCTACACATCTTTTGGAAATTTAGTTGTTTATATTCCATCATATGTTGTAAGTTGAGTTATAAATCTTCCGCACTCCGATGTAAGTTCTTTTGTAACAAATGTTATAATGTTGTGGTAACTCCATGTTGATCCTGTATGAGTAAAAAAAATGTGGATGATTCGGGGTCCTCCGAGGGCACCCGACAGACTATCCAAGTTATATGACTCTCATGTGCAGTAGTCAGAGGTCTTAAGGACAATGTCAAGTGCATGTGGGCCATATAATTTGGGTGGTTCTGCCACACTACCGCTACGCGTGGGGAGGTCGCGCACGACAAGGAGTCTAGGAAACTCGGGATATCAAAATTGCCAAGCCATTGTGCTTATGCAAAAATGCCAAGTTTGGTCCATCAAATGCGAAGTTTGCCAAAATACATAAGTCAAATGCATAACTGTTGGAGAGCAATTTTTAAGGTTTTTTTGCAAATTTCTAGAATGCATAGTCGAATTGCATAACTGTTGGAGATGCTCTTAGTTGTGCTAGTGCTAGAATTGCTTTGCTGTTTTTTTACTAACAAACTTGTCTAGTTGAGTTTGTAGAAAATTTATTCACCCCTCTCTAGCCATTTAAACGTTACAGCGGGCAAAGCAACCACCTCGGTGCTAAGGTCACAGTTAATCGGACCTTAACTGAGGCAGTTTCTTTACCTGCCTCAGTTAACAATGTAAAAAAATAATTAAAAAAGCCCATGCCCACCGACAAGCCCATTTTGAAGCTCGCCGGTGAGCGCGCATCCTCCACATGACCCTACTGCCGCCTACATCCCCGTGGACCACTGAGCCACAGAAGGGAGGAGGGAGGTAGCTCCCTGCTTGTGCCGCCATTGGATCTAGTGGGGGAGGAGGGAGGTGGCTCGCCACCAACTAGATCCTCCACCGCTGGTGTTGTTGTTGTTGGAGGAGGAGTACCACCATGGCCCACGCCTACTCGGATCCACCTGGCCTCCATCGCTCACACCACCAAGAGGTCACCCCATGCTGCAGGGAGGCCAAATCCAGCCTCTGCATGACCAGATCTAGCCTTTATTGCCCACGCCCGCCCAAATCCACCCAGCCCCATCACCTGCACCACCGAGAGCTCGCCCATGTTGCTACCCCTATCATGGTGGAAAAGGAGGAGAGGGGACACGCCCATGCCTGAGAGGATGATGGAGATGGCCACTAGGAGAGAAGGGGAGAGAAGGAGGCACCAGAGTAGGGGAGATGATGGGAGGGGGCGCCGACATGAGGGAGGGAAGGGGAGGGGATGGGGTGCTGAGTGGAGTGAATGAGAGAAAGCGGTTAGGGTGCAGCTGGAGAGAGGGAGCGGCTAGGTCCATACCCTAGCTTTTGTATATATATAGGACAAGTAGTTAAAGGGCTGAGATGGGCTTCAAATAAATTTGGCCTTATTAATCGAAGTAGGCCTTATAAGTGGTCCACCTCTGAAAATGGCCCTATTTTTTGAGGCGGACTATTTATTAGACCCGCCTCATTTAATAGATTTTAGTAGGCTGTTATTTTTTAACCATCTCCATAAATTGATTTTTCGAGATGGTTACATGTAACGACCTCGGTTAATAAAAAACACTCACCTCGATTAATCCGAAGTATAAACCAAGATAGTTGTAACTACTATCCACCTCAAAAAAAAGGAAACACCTCGCGAAAGATTTTTTTGTAGAAGTGACATCTCCTTTATTAAGCTTCCAACGCCATAAGGTTGTCTCAACACCTTAAGCATTTGATCTTGAGCTAGATAGAACAACAAAGGCACTCTCAATACCTTAGCTCCACTAGAAATGTTCTTTGCCTCTTTTGAAGGGGATGAGCTTCATATCCCCTCACAAGTATTCTCTCGAGCACGATCATAATCTTTGTTGTTGCATTTTGACGAAGTCCCCAAGCTTGAATACCATCTAAGCGAGGACAGCCACCAAGAGTAATAATCAAACTTGTTTGCAATTTGATCTTCCACTGCCACTCAAAAAGATCTCAATACAATGCATTATGATCTTGATCTCAGAGTCCAAAGATGCAATCCATGTAAGTGTATGAGTGGAGAGGCTATAAGTATGCACAAGTATGTGTATGAGAATAATGAAGTGTTCATGGTAATGCCCATGGCTAGGTAACCCAAGTATATATAGCCCGAAACACACAACTAGCTATTATACCCTTACTAGGGACTTCTCATGTGCGTCAAATAGCTCCAGTATGCACCACTGTTGGTATTTCTTATGCTCAAATAGAATCTCCCACAAGCACAAATAATATAGTTGTAGCAATTCATAAGGTGTATTCTAAGGTATCATTATTTATGTAACCTATAGGAAAGGCGGTGGCTAGAAATAATAATAAATGAGAGATCTTAGTTATACCACAACTAAGAATATGAACATGACACCAATTGAGCAGAAGTCAAAGAGCACAAAAACTCCAAAGTAAGAAGCCTACAACCTATTCCATGCACATGCCAAAATTCTTTCTATCCTACAGCTTTAAACAATTTTTTGAAATAATCACCGTTCCTGTTTTCAGAAGAAGGGTCAGGTCACATACCTTGATGTGTTCATACGCCAGTCCTGGATGGACATGTATGTCATTTGCTCACAGTTGTCATGAAAATTCAATTTGTGCTTTTGAGTCTAACACACTAGTGATGGCACATGAGCAGAACCTTCACTTGCGAGATCTTGGCACTACTACAATAATCTTAACACATACAGGTGTTTTTTTATTTTAGGAGACGGGCAAAAGAAACATATTTGATGGAAGGTCGTAGTAAATCAACCATTAACTAAGGCAGTTTCATGCCTATCTCAGTTAATAAAATAAAATTTTTAAAAAAGAAAACCCTAGATAAGCCCATTGAGCCCATATATGGGCCCGTTGAGCCTATTCATGGGCAATTGCCGCCACTCAAGGATCCACCTGTTGTCCGCATCATGGAGGAGGAGGGTTCACTGCTTGCTACGCCACTAGAGGATCCATGTGGGGAGGGGCGCCACTGCCGGATCCGTGTGAGGGAGGGTGCCACCGGAGGATCTATGTGGGGAGGGGCCACAACCGTCGGATCCACGTGCAGAGGGGTCGCAGCCACTAGATCCATATGGGGAGGGGCGCCCACGACCGGATCCACATTGTTGACGGTCCTTAAGTATCAAATTTAATTATCAAATAAATAAAGAAAAGGATCCAAATGAAATCAACATCTAGACTTAGGGTTTTATCTGATAGAATTCCACGAGTTTTGGGTTTGTCTATTTCTGCAGGGGGTTATCAGGAAATACGGAAGAAAGGCCCACATGTCGGGATTACATAGAGATATTAACGTGCCGCGCAATTATCTTACATCTAGAAGACTCCAGAAGCCACGAGACCGAAGCAGAGGCGAAACGGGGCCAGAGGCAGGGCGCCCGCCCTCCTGCCCTGGGCGCCCGCCCCCTCTGGGAGTCCAATCAGGACTCTGATTCGTGGGAGATCTCCACCGACCTAAAGGATGAATCTAAACCATACAATCTATGTCGGTTTGATCCAACGGCCCATATTCACTTGAAGGGACTATAAAACCAGACCCCCTGGCCCCTAGAGGAGAGAGCCTCTCAACCCTAATTCATTCTTCTTCAAGGGAGAAGAAGCCTCTGATCAAGATTAGAGCCACCACATCAATTAGATATCTAGATTAGCATAGCTACATAGGATTAGAACTAGAAGGAGTCAATCTTCGATTGGTTTCCGGATCTGTCAAAAGGATTCTTGGTAATTCTCTAATTGTGCTTCTAATTGCTTTCTAATTATCTTTGTTCTTCAATATTATGAATATGACGTTGTTCTACTTCAATATATTGCTTATGACTTTGCTCTACTTGCTTATATTCAAGATTATATTGTTCTTAGTTTATCATAGTTATGTACTTGGCTTAGTTAGATTGGATCTATATACATGCTTAGGATCGTATAGCGTTTATCCATCGGATCCATGGGTAAATGATAGATATTGTGTAGGTGTGGTGCTTATACCGTATTTATCTGCGATTGTACCCAATATGCCACATCATGGGGTGGTTCGTGATAGTGACAGCTTCATTGATTCTTATATAGTCCCCCTCTCGTGTATTGGGCTGGCAGAGCAATATTATTACAGGGGAGTGATTGCTATGTTTCTCATATTCCTTGCTAATATCACTATGCATGGGCGTAGTCTTATCTCACAATGATTGCTAAGTATGCTTGCACTAACTATGATATGCTAGACTATATAGTTGAGAATAACTTAGAGAATATTCTTATAGTTCATTCTAATACCATGCTAATGACTTTCTAGAGTATCTAATTGAGGTGCTTATCATATTTATTATGTGGCTAGATCAGATTAGTTATCCTTGTCACTATTATTATTTCATATATCTTTTATGTGACACTTATCCCTGTATGAAGAGTTAGATATAATGTTCTCAATTATACATGCAATGATAGATGCTCAATCTCATATTCTATTCTGTAATCAATATTGATGATTGCTAATCCCTTCCCAGTGGTAAAAATATAAATAACGATACCTGGAATACTTCCCGGTTAAAATGCTGCATCGGTATTAATCTGTGCGTTTGCAGATCCCATTCATTATTTATTTAGAAGAGCAATTGCATATTTCAATACCGCGTCTCTCATGTCATGCTGGGGATGACAACTTGGCTTAAGTGGTGTGAGGGATAGGTTTGGCATTTTTGGCACCGTTACTAGATTTAGAGAACTTAGTCTACTTTTGGTAATGATGTTAAGAATACCCAACAAGCATTTTTGGCGCCGTTGCCGGGGAAGGTTGATTACTAATCAGGAATGGAATAAAAGATTTTGAGTTATCATTCGCATCACTAATATGATTGAGCTTATCTATTCTCTCATACAGTTTTACCCCGATATTTTTCTATTTTATCTTATGCAGGGGAATGTATGAATAGAAGATATCTTCCAGGAAATTTTATTGACAATCCTGAAGCATTATTCAAGAAGACGAGAGCCAAGCTCAAGAAGAGATCATCAACACTTCAGCAAGAAGCTTCATCCAATCAAGAAGATCACCGGAACTTGTCTTCAGAGTTCGAAGCCATGGCGAACAAATCAATCCGCGAGTTTCAGCTCCCACTACGGACAACATCCGCACTGGACCTGCCGCAGAGATCGACGGCAACTTTGAGCTCAAGCCTGGACTTATCAACATGGTGCAATCCAACCAGTTCTGTGGGAAGGCACACGAAGATGCTAGTGCTCATTTACAACACTTCCTGGAGATTTGCAACACATTCACCATATCAGGAGTTCCCAAAGATGCTATACTACTTCGCCTTTTCCCATTCTCACTGTTAGGAAGAGCGAAGCAGTGGTTCTACGCTACAAAGGAGAAGAATACTACGTGGGCACTCTGCTCAACAAACTTCCTGGCAAAGTTCTTTCCCATGGGCAAGACCAATGCTCTCCGTGGGAAGATTACAAGTTTTCAGCAACAAAACGATGAATCTGTTCCAGAAGCATGGGAGCGCTTTCAAGACTACATCCTAGAATGTCCCCATCATGGAATGGAGAGTTGGCTACTGATGCAGACGTTTTATCATGGACTTGGCAACAGTGCCCGAGAAACTATGGATGCTGCAGCTGGAGGAGCATTCTTATCACTTACTATACCACAAGCCACAGCTCTTGTGGAGAAGATGGCGTCCAATCAAAGTTGGAATGAAGAGAGGACCCAGACACGCAAGAGAGGTGGAGGTATGCATCAGCTCAAGGAGGTAGACATGCTATCTGCAAAGCTAGACCTGCTCATGAAGAAGCTCGACGATAGAGCTGGAGACAAGAAAGAAGTTATGCACATCTATGACTCTCACATGACTTGTGAGGAATGTGGAGACACTGGATACTCAGGCAACCACTGCCCTGAGATACTTGAGGATGTGAACTACATCAACAACAACAACAACAACTACAACCGTCCTCAACAAAATCAAGGTTGGAATCAACAGAGGCCTAACTACTCAGGTAATTATCAAGGTAACAATTCTTACAACAATAATAATAATTTTCCACCTCTGAGAGAGTTAGTGTCTAATCAAGGAAAGCTAATGGATAACCTATCTAAGAAATTGGCATCTAATGATAAAATGCTAGAAAATATAAATAATAGAATAAATAATTTCTCTACTGCCATCAAGAATCAAATTAGCTTTAATAAAATGATTGAATCTCAGTTAAATCAAATTGTTGCTGCTGTTCTTATTACTAACCCCGGTATACCATCACAACCGGAAGGATTAGAATCTGCAAATCTTGTAGACATGTTTGATGCAGGTAATAATTGGAGTAACCCCGTCACTGAATTCTCTACTGACCTTCTGCCGGTCAAGAGAGGCGATCCAGGACGCCCCGTCATCCCGATCTCCATCGGCATGGTGGATGTCCCAGAAGCACTCTGTGACTTTGGCTCCAGTGTCAACATTATACCCAGGGTACTCTGTGAAAAATTCTTTACATATCCTTTATTAGAAACAACCATGTGTTTGCAGTTTGCAGATCAGAGGATAACTTTTCCAAAAGGAATATTGAAGAACCTTTGTGTCCGAGTTGGTACCTTATATGCTCTAGCAGACTTCGTAGTGGTAGAGACCGGAAATGATGAGAGAGCACCTATCATCTTAGGGAGGCCATTCTTGAATACCACGGGAGCTATCATCTACGCTAGTGCTGCTAAGATCAGTTTCTACGTCAAAGGGAAGGAGACATTTTTCTTCAAGAACAAGACTACACAAATTCCAGATCAATCCAGACGTGAGTCAAGAAAGAGGACCAACAGGAGGAATAGGAACAAGCAAGTGTGGACCGAGTCAGCTAAGATGGTCACTGTAGTTCATGGAGGCCAAGATCACCAACTTAAGTCACCGCTTTTGACCAAGAAGGACGACCCAGGAATGCCAAGCATCTACTGCTCCATCAATGGATACAACTTCTACAAGGAAACTTGTGACACCGGATCGGGCGTCAACATAATGGCCGCAGTCACCTATCGGCTCTTGTTCGGAATCATGCCCCTAAGACCAACATACATTCAGCTCCAGATGGCAGATCAGACATTTCGAGAAGTTAAAGGAATAGTAACTGATGTCACAGTCAAAATAGACGATCACTTTGTCTACACAGACTTTCAAGTTATTGACATGGGAGAAGACGAATACGATCCACCCATCATCCTTGGAAGACCGTTCCTCGGCACCGTTAAAGCAATTATCTACATTGGAACCGGAGAAGTCCATATGCACTTCCCCTCAGAGAAGGTACGCCGTTATTTTACTGACCCTAACTATATCGTTGAAGAATCTAAGCAGGTAAGGAAAAGACGCAACCGTAACCAGAGGAGGCAGATCATCAAGGACGGATGGGCAGACTATGAAGGAGAAGTGATAAGGTCAGAAGACGTAGAGTTTAAACAGAATTATCCAGAGGAGACTGAAGCACCAAGTCAGGTGTGGAAAATGAAGATAACTATACATGAAGAGGAGGCGCCGCCGGAAGTACCGACTACGTCACCCAACGAACCTCAGGACGATTGAAAAAATGGAGAGTCCCGTTCGGAGGACTTAAAAACACCGAACGCCTTGCCATGAGGTAAACTTGGTAGTTATCCTTTCCCTTTCAATTATTTCAACTAGTTTACTTAGTTAATCATATTCATACTATCCTAAAAATAAAAGAAAATAAAAATGCGAAAAACAGTAAGCCCCATGTGAGTATACGAGTGGCATAAAACCCGTAAATACATTCACTGTGGTGGCATAAAAAATAAAATAAATATTTCTTTTCTGCTTTATAAAATAAAAAAATATAAAAACAGGGAGTAACAATTATTAAGGAGTCTCAACATGATAAAGGCTAGATATTTATGCTAACACTTAATCAGTTCTACAAGCTTTGTTGTCTATTTGAGCTCCATAGAATCTAAGAATCAAGAAGACTAGCAGACGGAGGACATTCTAATCGCTGTCAGAATGCTGCTGACTTTCAAATACACCTCTGCCACCTGCTAGCTACATCAAAAGAAATTACGTCAAAATTCAGCTTGGGGGAGAGCACCCCCATTTATCCCGATAAGTATTTCTATCTATCTGTCTTTATACTTATATTATTTTAGAATATAAATATACATAACAATGAAAAACCAAATAAAGATTTCGTACTTATATATTTGCCTTTTGCTTAGTGTGTTTAATAAATAAATAAAGTGGCAATGCTAATCTGTATCTAAATAAAACTTAAGCATGGATATGATGAATAGTTGCTCTGCCTAATTTGCACATTTTAAGTTCTCTCTCAAGTCTAGATATAACTGTTATAATTTAAGGCTTGCTCTAGACCTAAACTTGTGGGATGAAAACTTGATCTGAAGTCTAAGTTGTTAACGGTTACGATACAGGAAGGTTGAGCTGCTGTTTATCTGTTCCTAGAGATGCTAGAATTCTAGAGAATTTTATCTTTGAAAATCTTTTAAAATGTTGCATGATGAGTTCCTGTATGATGAGAGTTTAAATTCCTACCACAGCCATATATACATGCTTGCTAGACTTTGAGCCAGACATTTAATATTTACTGCTTATGAGCATTGAGTGTGGTCAAGCTGTGTAGACCCTTAGGAGCTTGTCATGTGGTTAAATCAAGATTTCACTTGCACGTTCACTCATATATGCTACTTCTACTCCGGAAGTACCATCCACATATATCCATCCATTTCCATCTCCAGAATTACCCAAAAATATTCTACTCCTAATCCGGGAGAGAATAACCAAAAATATTTCTGTTTTTCCTTGTGAAATAAATGCTCAAGTTATCTTGTTACTACCACTTGCTATATTATCTCAAGAGATGAGTGCTCTAAAAAAACGAGGAAATAAAAATGAGCAAGTGCTCGGAACCTCGAAAGAAAAGAAAAAGTGAGACGAGAGGTAAAAATGGACAAGTGTTCGACAGTAGAATTAGGGGTACAAGATACCCACCTGAGAGAAAAGAAAAATATAGAGCATCTCATTCTCCTCATAAAATTTCAAAAAGCAAGAAAGGTATGTATCCCCTCAAAAGAGCAAAAGTAGAATTAGACCACCACCATTGTTTTCACCATTGCTATCACCACACATCATTCATTCGCCACACATGCACATCTTGATTTGACCTATTGATTTGTTTCTTTGGATCCATGGTTTGACTATGCAATAAATGTCTTGTAAGTATGTATACTTTATCTCCCACCTATGAGCTCCAGATATTAAAGCCTTATTAGAGTAGGGTGAGAGAGAAGGCAATGTCACTATGCTTTATACCACAAATACTACATATCTTGAGAGAAGGCATATACCATTACTGCCTTGGTAAGGATCCAGAAATACCACAAAAGAGAGATCTGAGAGAATCATACAAGGAATTCTGAGTTTTATTTGAAAATCTGCAAAAACCCCAGAGCTATAGCTGATCAAGAATAAGAGACATGGCACTTGACTAGACTGTTCTATCTTTTAACTACTCAAGATAGAAGTGACGGTTACAAGTCCCATGGTGGAAGGTAAAGTAAGTAAGTTTTAAGTCTTGACAGTTTACTCTAACTCAGAGATGAGATCTTATTTAAAAAGCATGTGTACCGACAAATTTTAAAAATATTGCAACAACTTATGATCCATAGCTGAGTTTATCCTTGCTCAGGGACGAGCAAGAGGTAAGCTTGGGAGAGCTTGTTGACGGTCCTTAAGTATCAAATTTAATTATCAAATAAATAAAGAAAAGGATTCAAATGAAATCAACATCTAGACTTAGGGTTTTATCTGATAGAATTTCACGAGTTTTGGTGTTTGTCTATTTCTGCAGGGGGTTATCAGGAAATACGGAAGAAAGGCCCACACGTCGGGATTACATAGAGATATTAACGTGCCGCACAATTATCTTACATCTAGAAGACTCCAGAAGCCACGAGACCGAAGCGGAGGCGAAACGGAGCCAGAGGCAGGGCGCCCGCCCTCCTGCCCTGGGCGCCCGCCCCCTCTGGGAGTCCAATCAGGACTCTGCTTCGTGGGAGATCTCCACCGACCTAAAGGATGAATCTAAACCATACAATCTATGTCGGTTTGATCCAACGGCCCATATTCACTTGAAGGGACTATAAAACCAGACCCCCTGGCCCCTGGAGGAGAGAGCCTCTCAACCCTAATTCATTGTTCTTCAAGGGAGAAGAAGCCTCTGATCAAGATTAGAGCCACCACTGTTGATATTTGGGAACACAATAAGGAAATGATCCGCAAGCGCACGGATATCGGTGAGCATTTCACCCGGGAAATTATCCAGAGTATCGTATTTATTTTTTTACCACTAGGAGAAAGAGTGCATCTGACTAACCGGTCTATTACTACTAACCTTTAGGCACAAAGAATGTCTTTCGATGTGAGTGATAAATATAGAAGACTGCAACCGTAGTCTCCTTCTAACCTTGGTAAGGATGATCTACTGTTCTAATGGGGAGGCTAACGGAATCTAGACACCACAAAGGATGTTCGACCCGCACCTATAAACCCTATCCTTCCTGCTAACGAGATGTGATCTACAAAGGTAGATCGGAAATGTCACGTTCCTCACTACTACCACGGTCCAGCTAGTCAGGGAATATCTATGAGTACCCCAGCCTAAACACCACGTTTACGCCAGCAATGATTACTCTAAACTCTACGCGAAGAGATTAAAGTAAACTCATAAACCATAAGAACAATAAAACAAGAACTTACTAGAATTTAGAAGTCGAATTACTGAAGAATCCTAGGAGCAAGCTTCGGGTTAGGAGAACTTGATCCCGCAGGTACAAGCTTGGAGTAGACACCGACAGGCCGGGCTTCCTCCACTCTACACCTCCACTCTATATCTCTCAATCTAGTAGAAACTAGAAGATCTATTTCTACCTTACATTGATTGCTAAGCCTAAAAAGAAATATTAATTAGAGAAGAGGTTTTCCTTCGAGGGCACCCCTCAGTCTCTATGATAATTTCTTCATGTCCTCCAGGGGCCAGGGGGCCTCGCTTATATAGTCCTCCCCTTCTATGCGTTTTTGGGTCGATAGCCGAGGTGGTACTATGTTTTTCTTGATCCAATAGGTCGGTGGAATATCCCGAGCGAAGGAGTCCTGAATTGGCTCTAGAAGGGGGGCGGGCGCCCAGGCTTCCAGGGCGGGCGCCCTGGGCCTGACCCAGTTTCGCCTCCGCTTCGGTCTCGTGGCTTCTGGAGTCTTCTAGATGATGTAAAATTGCGCGGTGCGTTGATATCTCTATGTAATCCCGACATGTGGGCCTTTCTTCCTTATTTCCTGGTAACCCCCTGCAGAAACAGATAAACAACAAAACTTGTGGAATTCTGTCAGATCAAACCCTAATTCTAGGTGATGGTTGCATATTGGTCCTTTCTCTTGTTTATTTGATAATTAAAATTGATACTTAAGAACCGTCAACAAATACCCCCATACTTAGGCTTTTACTCGTCCTCGAGAAAAGGATGGTTAAGAACAATATCTGGGGTAAACATTTAAAACATTCTCTTTATAATTGCAGGGTGTTAAAATTCCACTGTGTACCATAGTCAGGGATGTATATGATTAAGAGTAAAGATCCTTTCTTCTCAATCCTGTCACTTGGAGTTTTTGTATATTTTTGAAAGAAAGTTAGCATACCTTTTGATCCTCATAGGTTCTCTCAGATCACTCATTATCTTTTGTATATATATCTCACTGAGGTTGTTTTATTTTGCAAAAATTCTTAAGCATACTCACTTTGCATTTATTGCCTGATCAAAACGGGATCCGAGGAGGGGAATGTCATACTCTTAGATCAAAGACTTTGGAAATTAAAATCTTTGTCAACTCTTACTGGCATATTGCTTATTAGAGGGACCATGGGCTATCATTTTTTTTCTCTTTTTCTTCTCTTCTTTTTTTTAAGTGGATACCGAGGTACCCCTAATTCTACTGCCGGACACTTGTCCATTTTTTTCTGCGAGGTTGTCGAGCACTTGCTCCTTTTTATTTTCTCGAAATATCTTCTATTTTTGCATAGCCCATGCCTCTAATGCAATAATACTTTGGAAGAGTGAATCTTACTGAAATAGTGTCTTGCTCTTGGGAGCATGATAAATCTCTCAACAAGGGTCTAACTCATCTTGAACAAACTCAATACAGAGCAGATAGCTTTTATAATCATAATTAATATTTTTATTTTTATCAGGCATATAAAACACTGAGGATGGTAGCTAGAATTTTGAATATTTTGAAATAAATTCTCCAAGCAACAATGATATCAAGAATAAGAAACTCATACTCTACCATCACATATTCCATATT
The DNA here is from genome assembly GCF_000003195.3 of Sorghum bicolor. Classification (NCBI taxonomy): domain Eukaryota; kingdom Viridiplantae; phylum Streptophyta; class Magnoliopsida; order Poales; family Poaceae; genus Sorghum; species Sorghum bicolor. The sequence goes on along the minus strand of NC_012870.2, from coordinate 56,653,236 downwards.
GACTTAAGTAACACAGGGTTTTAAAATGATTTTATAATAATTGCAAGTTAGTAACACAGGGTTTTAAAATGATTTTATAATAATTGCAAGTTTTCAGGAAATATCACAGATTGAGATTAATCATGATTAGAAATATTTTAATCTTTTTATTTTATCATGTCGGAAACAGTAATCTGCATAATCCAAAATAAATGTATGTATGAAGTAAAGTGTGCAGAGTGTGTACCTGAATCGTGGAGTGGTGTAGTCGGAGTGTGTTTGGCATGTTGAGGGATCTCCCCCATACTTGTTTTCTGCTTTCTTGCACAAAAATAAAGTAGAGACACACAAGACATAATAATAGTAATACTCTTTATTGATCTTGAGGCATTTATTACAAAAGACTAGTAGCAAACTGATAACAAACTGATGATAATAGCAAACTGATGATAATAGCAAACTTAAACAGAATTTAAAGATAGATAACTAAGATGCATTGCCTCAAGGTCTAATCTAGATAACTTAGCGGCGCTCTAATTCTTTGATCTTCTTGTTGGCACTGGCAAGATCCTGCCTAAGGCCTAGTATAACGGTGTTGTGGTTAGAGAGCTGCCTAGTGAGGGAATTAATCGAGGACTGGAGGTCTATGATAACTCTATCTAGCCTGCGAACTTCCTCATCAATATCCATTATAGTCTTGCGACGCTTGGGAGGTGTCTCAAAAGCATTGAGAGCGTGCTTCGGGGCTGCCTTTGGAGGGATGAAACGAACTTTGGCTGCTCTAATCCCTTCGAAGTAAGGCCTTTCCTCCTCCGTAGTGTAGCGTACGCTGCTGATCTCGCCGCTCCGGTTGGTCTTGACTCCAACGACCCTCTCATTGGGTCTAGGTGGAAGGACTCTTGTGCCGATTGGCACCTTGATAGTGGTGTTCGTCTTGGATGATGATCCTTTGAGGAGTAGGGGTTGTGGTGGTGCGGTGAGAACTGGTTGAGCATGATAAGATTGGGCGGAGCTGCGTTGACGTAATGGCATGGCTTCTAGCTGACGCTCTGTGTTGGCCGGGACGAGAGCACGGGCATCGGGGTCTTCCACTGGCTCCATGTTGAGGTTGAAGGGGACGACTTCCCAATCATCGTGGTATTTCTCGGCCATTGGAGTAGCAAGGAACTAATAAAATTTTAATTGAAAGAGAGCTAATCAAGCTCTAATTGAAGGAGAAAAAGCTTGGTGGCTTGGTGTTTGAAAACTGAGGTCAGGGGTCTGTTTATATAGGGGTCAAAAGGATGCCTCTATGGGTTGTTCGGGTTGCTCCCGTCGACTTGCGTGGGAAACTTTCCGTCCGAGGGATTATTCGAATTACCATAAGTGCATTTTCCATAACAGAGAAAGTCGGGACCGAGGGGGAACAGGGGCAGGGCGCCCGCCCACTTGACCTGGGCGCCCGCCCTCTCTCTGGCCCCTCTGTGGGCCCACTTCTCCGAGCGTGTTTCTAGATGCGAAATTATTTAGAAAAATATATATATGACCCAAAACCATCAGACCAAAAGTGTCGGGCTCTAATTCTCCATGGGAAGGTAAAAATGGACTACATCTATTTCTTCAAATTCCTCATTGGGCTCTAAAAATAATTTAAGACGTTGACCATTTACCTTGAATAACGTACCTTCGCTATTTTGAAGTGTGATAGCTCTGTGGGATGATGAATTGATTACCTTGAATGGTCCTTCCCATTTGCTCCGGAGTTTCCCATGCCCGAAAAGCTTCACCCTGGAATTAAAAAGTAATACCTTATCTCCGGGTGTGAACTCCTTCTTCTTGATTCTCTTGTCATGCCACCTCTTGACTCTTTCTTTGTAGATCTTTGAATTGTGATATGCCTTCTCTCGCCATTCTTCCAATTCTGATAGTTGCATTCTTCTATAATCTCCAGCAACATCTAGGTCCATATTCCATCTTTTTATGGCCCAGTGTGCTTTGAACTCTAGTTCAACAGGTAGATGACAAGTCTTCCCGTACACCAATTGGTATGGAGACATCCCAATTGGGGTCTTGTATGCTGTCCGGTATGCCCAGAGTGCATCGGGTAACTTGTCTTTCCACGCCGTTCCCATTTCATTTACTGTCTTCTGAAGAATATTCTTGATTTGTTTGTTGAAAGTCTCTGCTTGGCCACTTGTGTGAGGATGATAGGGGGTAGCGACGTTGTGACGGATTCCATGTCTTGATAGGTATTGCTTGAAGCGTTTGTCGATGAAGTGTGCTCCTCCATCACTTATCACTACTCTGGGAACTCCAAATCTTGGAAATATAATTTCTTCAAACATCCTCTTTGAACTGACGTTGTCGGCATGCTTGCAAGGTAATGCTTCTACCCACTTGGAGACATAGTCAACTGCCACCAAAATGTACTCGCACTTCTTTGATGGAGGAAATGGACCCATGTAGTCTATTCCCCAGACATCAAAGAGCTCAATCTGAAGGTTGTTGGTGAGTGGCATTGCATCCCTTGTATTTATGTTTCCATGCCTTTGACATGGCCCACATCTTCTGATATATTGCTTCGTGTCTTCATACATTGTAGGCCAATAGAATCCACACTGCCAGATCTTTGAATGTGTACGGAATGCTCCATAGTGACCTCCATATGGTGATGAATGACATCTGTCTATGATCTTCCATCCTTCCTCAGTGGTCACACATCTCCTGATTAAGCCATCAGAGCATACTCGGAAGAGGTATGGCTCATCCCATATATGTGAACGACTTTCTTGAATAAGCTTCTTCTTGTTTGCTCCTGGTGGTACATACCCTGAAACCATAAAATTAACAATATCTGCATACCAGGGGTCAGACCTGTTAATCCCGTAGAGCATGTCGTCCCGGAGTGAATCATTGATTGGGGTTTCCTGTGGACTCTTAAAATACATTCTAGACAGGTGATCAGCAACAGAATTTTCTACTCCCTTTTTATCTTTTATTTCTAAATCAAATTCTTGGAGTAATAAAATCCATCTAATCAGGCGAGGTTTAGCATCTTTTTTAGTGAGCAAATATTTTAGTGCAGCATGATCAGTGTAAACAATTATTTTAGCTCCAACTAAATAAGATCTAAGTTTATCAATGGCAAAGACAATAGCCAGAAGCTCTTTTTCAGTAGTTGCATAGTTAAGTTGAGCTCCTGTCAAAGTTTTACTGGCATAGGCAATTGCATGATGCTTCTTATCTTTAGTTTGTCCCAATACTGCCCCCACAGCATAATCACTAGCATCACACATAATTTCAAAAGGCAACGACCAATCAGGGGGTTGAATGATTGGTGCAGAGATGAGTGCTTTCTTTAATAAATTGAAAGATGTTAGACATGCATCATCAAATTCGAAAGGAGCATCCTTGGCTAGCAAAAGAGTAAGTGGTCTAGCAATAAATGAAAAATCTTTTATGAATCTACGATAAAAACCAGCATGGCCAAGAAAGCTTCGAATTCCTTTTATATTCACAGGTGGAGGTAGCTGTTCAATTACTTCAATTTTAGCTTTGTCTACCTCAATACCTCTTTCAGACACTAAGTGTCCTAGCACTATTCCTTCCCTAACCATAAAATGACATTTTTCCCAATTAAGGATTAAGTGCTTTTCTTCACATCTTTGCAAAACCTTGTCTAAGTTTTCAAGACAACTATCAAAAGTTTTTCCATAAACAGAGAAATCATCCATGAAAACTTCCATAATCTCTTCAATCATATCAGAAAATATAGACATCATGCATCTTTGAAAAGAAGCTGGTGCATTACATAACCCGAAAGACATTCTACGGTAAGCATAAGTTCCATATGGGCATGTAAATGTGGTTTTGCTTTGATCATCAGGATGGATCGGGATTTGGTGATACCCTGAATATCCATCTAAGAAACAGAAAAACGAATGGTTTGCTAACCGCTCTAGCATCTCATCTATGAAAGGTAAAGGAAAGTGATCCTTTCTCGTGGCTTTGTTTAATTTTCTATAGTCTATGCACATCCGCCATCCTGTGACGGTGCGTTGCGGAATTAGCTCATTCTTTTCATTCATAATAACTGTCATGCCTCCCTTTTTAGGCACAACTTGCACTGGGCTTACCCACTCACTGTGCGGCACAGGATATATAATCCCTGCATGCAGCAACTTTATAACTTCCTTTTTAACTACCTCTCTCATAGTGTTGTTAAGTCTACGTTGGGGTTCTCGAGAGGGTGTAACAGAAGGATCTGTTGGAATACGATGGGTACAAATCATAGGACTGATTCCTGTAAGATCTTGAAGTGAGTAGCCAAAAACTGAGTGATGTTTCTCAAGAATGGTCATTAATCGCAGAGTTTGATCCTGAGTGAGTTTATCGCTAATGATCACAGGGAACTCCGGATTATTGTTTAGGAAAGCATAGGTAAGACCAGGTGGTAAAGTTTTAAGCTCTATAGGGGGTCTAGGTGTTTCTGCAAACTCATCTAAGGGTTCAGGCTCGGAAGGTTCGTCTTCTTCTTCTGTGAAGAAAGGAGTTTCATCTTCTAAGTCTGGTTCATCTAAAAGCTCTAGAGATGCAGCCTTTACCTCCTCCATAGGATCAGGCAAAAGATATGACTCGGCCTTATTATTTAAGGAGTGTGAAATTATCATTGGGAATTGAAAAGTTTTTCCAAAAGAAATGTGTAGCTTTCCAGTATGACCTTCATAAAGGAGTCTTCTAAAAGGTTGTCCTATCAATAAGTCGAAGTCCCATGTATCAAAGATATAGAAGTTCAAATGAACCATGGAGCCTTCTACTGTAAGAGGTAGGACATTAATAATTCCAAGACTGGGGACTAATCGTCCCGAAGATTCCTTTATGACCTTTGTTGTGGGGGTTAAGACAAGATTTTTAAATAGTTTAAGTGCAAAAGATTCAGACATGATGTTGATCCCCACAACAGGATTATAGAGAGCATTAAATCGATCAGAATTATAAGCACAGCGTATAGTTATAGAGGGTGTGTCCAAACGGATCACATCAGAGGAAAGCTCTGATTCCTCCAACCATTCGCTACTCATTACTGAGATAAGCTCTCTCAATTGATATTCACTTGGTAAATAAATGCTAAACTGGCCGTTTTGGGGTTTGTCAATAGAATGGTAGTTTGAAATATTTCCAAAATCGGCAAAAAGATCGGATTCTATATCCAGCATGAAGTCCGGTAGTGGAATTTCTTCCTCTTGAGGCTCAGAACTTGGGATAGCTAAAGTAGAAGAATTTGGCAGAGTGTCTACTTCGGCTTCGTAGGTTTCATCATGAAGGGTAGTATCCATCTCAGCTTCTAGGATTCTATCTAGGATGACTCTAGCTTCATCAGCAGGGATGCGAAAGAAAGAACCTCTAGACATTGTGTGAAGCATTTGTTTGTGATTTTTATGAAGACCTCGAAAAAAGTGAAATAAAAGAACAGGGTCTTCAAGATTAAGGTTTGGACCAGATTCTAAAAGATCAGAAAAACGTTTCCAGGATTTTCCCAAAGTTTCATTATCTTTTTGTTTAAAAGATAGGACTTCGAGTCTAAGGTCGGCTATACGGTCAAGGGAATAGAAATCTAGACAAAAGTTGGCTCGTAAGACTCCCCATTCACCTTGTTGTTGACTTACCTTCTGACTGTACCATTGTCTAGCTTCTCCCCTTAGAGAAAAAGGAAAAAACTTTCAACGTAAAGTCTTATCAGAAATGCCTTCAATGCGAAGACAATCACATGTTTGCTCAAAATCTCTAATATGAAGGTAAGGGTTTTCGTCTTCCTTTCCTGAAAAAGATAGGTTTTGAATCATGGCAATCAACCTAGAACTTAACTTATACTGGGGTGTTTGGATAGGCTGTGATGATTCCCATGGTAAAAGGTCAGTTGCTAAAGGGATTGCAGACTCATGGATCGATTTAGAATTTTGGTTTTCCATAAGGTAAGAATAAAGAAAAATAAATAAAGAATATAAAAGATAAGAAAAGATAAAAGTATAGATACAAGCTAATAGCAAGACACAGGTTATCTCAGCAACCGTCTTTCTCCCCGGCAACGGCGCCAGAAATGCTTGTTGATATTTGGGAACGCAATAAGGAAATGATCCGCAAGCGCACGGATATCGGTGAGCATTTCACCCGGAAAATTATCCAGAGTATCGTATTTATTTTTTTACCACTAGGAGAAAGAGTGCATCTGACTAACCGGTCTATTACTACTAACCTTTAGGCACAAAGAATGTCTTTCGATGTGAGTGATAAATATAGAAGACTGCAACCGTAGTCTCCTTCTAACCTTGGTAAGGATGATCTACTGTTCTAATGGGGAGGCTAACGGAATCTAGACACCACAAAGGATGTTCGACCCGCACCTATAAACCCTATCCTTCCTGCTAACGAGATGTGATCTACAAAGGTAGCTTGGAAATGTCACGTTCCTCACTACTACCACGGTCCAGCTAGTCAGGGAATATCTATGAGTACCCCAGCCTAAACACCACGTTTACGCCAGCAATGATTACTCTAAACTCTACGCGAAGAGATTAAAGTAAACTCATAAACCATAAGAACAATAAAACAAGAACTTACTAGAATTTAGAAGTCGAATTACTGAAGAATCCTAGGAGCAAGCTTCGGGTTAGGAGAACTTGATCCCGCAGGTACAAGCTTGGAGTAGACACCGACAGGCCGGGCTTCCTCCACTCTACACCTCCACTCTATATCTCTCAATCTAGTAGAAACTAAAAAATCTATTTCTACCTTACATTGATTGCTAAGCCTAAAAAGAAATATTAATTAGAGAAGAGGTTTTCCTTCGAGGGCACCCCTCAGTCTCTATGATAATTTCTTCATGTCCTCCAGGGGCCAGGGGGGCCTCGCTTATATAGTCCTCCCCTTCTATGCGTTTTTGGGTCGATAGCCGAGGTGGTACTATGTTTTTCTTGATCCAATAGGTCGGTGGAATATCCCGAGCGAAGGAGTCCTGAATTGGCTCCAGAAGGGGGGCGGGCGCCCAGGCTTCTAGGGCGGGCGCCCTGGGCCTGGCCCAGTTTCGCCTCCGCTTCGGTCTCGTGGCTTCTGGAGTCTTCTAGATGATGTAAAATTGCGCGGTGCGTTGATATCTCTATGTAATCCCGACATGTGGGCCTTTCTTCCTTATTTCCTGATAACCCCCTGCAGAAACAGATAAACAACAAAACTCGTGGAATTCTGTCAGATCAAACCCTAATTCTAGGTGATGGTTGCATATTGGTCCTTTCTCTTGTTTATTTGATAATTAAAATTGATACTTAAGAACCGTCAACAACCACATCAATTAGATATCTAGATTAGCATAGCTACATAGGATTAGAACTAGAAGGAGTCAATCTTCGATTGGTTTCCGGATCTGTCAAGAGGATTCTTGGTAATTCTCTAATTGTGCTTCTAATTGCTTTCTAATTATATTTGTTCTTCAATATTATGAATATGACTTTGTTCTACTTCAATATATTGCTTATGACTTTGCTCTACTTGCTTATATTCAAGATTATATTGTTCTTAGTTTATCATAGTTATGTACTTGGCTTAGTTAGATTGGATCTATATACATGCTTAGGATCGTATAGCGTTTATCCATCGGATCCATGGGTAAATGATAGATATTGTGTAGGCGTGGTGCTTATACCGTATTTATCTGCGATTGTACCCAATATGCCAGATCGTGGGGTGGTTCGTGATAGTGACAGCTTCATTGATTCTTATATAGTCCCCCTCTCGTGTATTGGGCTGGCAGAGCAATATTATTACAGGGGAGTGATTGCTATGTTTCTCATATTCCTTGCTAATATCACTATGCATGGGCGTAGTCTTATCTCACAATGATTGCTAAGTATGCTTGCACTAACTATGATATGCTAGACTATATAGTTGAGAATAACTTAGGGAATATTCTTATAGTTCGTTCTAATACCATGCTAATGACTTTCTAGAGTATCTAATTGAGGTGCTTATCATATTTATTATGTGGCTAGATCAGATTAGTTATCCTTGTCACTATTATTATTTCATATATCTTTTATGTGACACTTATCCCTGTATGAAGAGTTAGATATAATATTCTCAATTATACATGCAATGATAGATGCTCAATCTCATATTCTATTCTGTAATCAATATTGATGATTGCTAATCCCTTCCCAGTGGTAAAAATATAAATAACGATACCTGGAATACTTCCCGGTTAAAATGCTGCATCGGTATTAATCTGTGCGCTTGCAGATCCCATTCATTATTTATTTAGAAGAGCAATTGCATATTTCAATACCGCATCTCTCATGTCATGCTGGGGATGACAACTTGGCTTAAGTGGTGTGAGGGATAGGTTTGGCATTTTTGGCACCGTTACTAGATTTAGAGAACTTAGTCTACTTTTGGTAATGATGTTAAGAATACCCAACACACATGAGGAAGGGGCACCTCCGCTCGATCCACGTGAAAGGGGGGACGCCGCCGCTGGATCCACGTGGGGAAGGGCCACCGCTATCGGATCCATGGGGGAGAAGTGTCTCTGACTGGATCTACATGGGAATGTGTGCCACCATCAGATCCCTATCAGGAGGTCGCACCTTCCTCGAGGTGCTCACTAGCATAGGGATGGGCTCTCGATCGGGATGGGATGGAAGAGAGGGAAGGGAAGAGGAGGTGGAGCGATGGGACAGTTGCTCGTTTGGTTGGAGTTGTGAGCATAAGGGGCGCCGCTCAGTGGAGGAAGCGAGAGGAAGAGGAGAGAGGATGAGTGAAACCCTAAGGGTGACCATATATATACTCAGCTTATGTTAGTGGGCTCCTTTGGGCCGTCTGGGCTTCGCCTCTTTTATCTGAGGTGGGCCTTTTAACAAACCCACCTCCAAAAAATGAGGCAATTTCGGAGGTGGGCCACTTATAAGGCCCACCTCGATTAATAGGTTTTAGGAGGCGGGCCATTTTTAACTGTCACCATAAATTGGTTTTGTGAGACACTCTTTTGTAACCGCCTTGGTTAAAAAAGGCACCCGCCTCGGTTAATCTGAGGCATTAATCAAGATGGTTGAAAGCGTTGACTGCCTTAAAAAATTCTGAAATGCCTCACAAAAGTTTTTTTGTAGTAGTGTGGTTGAACTCGAGGGTTGTATCTCGATGTAGTATGAAAATTTGATTGTGTCTTCTTCTCTTGCCTTATTTGGTATAAGCTCTACAATTGTATTTCATTCATTCTATTGCTTGTGTAGTGCTTGTTGCTTGTGTAATTGAGTATTGGTAGCTCTCTTATTTAGTAGTAGCATTGGAGTAGTTAGTTCTCGTTTCTCTTTAGTGTTTCCTATTTGTAGCTAGTAACTTGTGTGGTGAAGCGATCTAATTAGAAAACAACTGCTATTAGGCTTGTGTATGGGGTTTTGCTTAAAGTGAACTAGAGCTAATGCTTGTAGTTGCTATTAGGGTCACCTATTGTACTAACTACTTTGCTCTAGCAAGCTGTGAATCCTTTTCATCCCCCTCTAGCCATCTAGATCCTTTCAACATCCATGCTCGATCCATCTATTAGCCAAAATAGGTATGACATTGGATTTAGCTATAGTTTCAAATTTATGCATGCATGCATAAATCTTGTTGCAAAAATACCTACAAACATGTCATATGTTTTGAGTTGAATGAATATAATGTGCAATAATAATCAATTTCAAATGCCAATGAAATTAAAAAAACAACTATAATTTAAATAGGTTGATAACCTCCAATAAAATAAGTAACCATATGTACTAGAGAATTAAACTAACAAACTATCTCAAAACTAAATGATTGCTAGATATTAGCCTCGGATTAAAGTACATGTGTCACATGGGTTCATCAAGAATTGGTGGCCCTCATGAACAAATGTATTCTACACTAATTAAAATATGCTCATATAATTAAATGGAGAAAGTAAATGGACCAACTAAATTGTCAGAAGAATCAAAAGCAATCTAATGAAGAAAACTAGCTAGCTACAAATTAAATGAGTACACAAGGGTACCAACCTTAAGTTACTAGTAGCGAATGGATTCACCAAAATTCATAGACCTCTATGAAGAATATGATCTCTAAATTTGTAAATAACAAACATGAGAATCAAAGACAGTATAACCAACAAAACCAGCTATAAATTCAAAGGATTACTAGTTACCCACCTTAAAGCAAATAGATCAACACACTTGCTTGCCAATTCAAGAACTTTTAAACCCAAAATTTAACCTGGTAGGATATGACCAACTTCATGGCGAGAGACAGAAGAATATACGTCAAAGCATGTCTCTTTTGTTATATCCTTCACAAGTATGTCATTCATACATTTGATCAATAAATTTAGACTCTTTTATCAAATGACATTTGCTTCACAATATAAGCCCAATCAAATACCATTTATACATGTGACTAAATACCCATTGGCAGACCTAGCACTAGAGCCGTGGCCCTATTCAAGACCCTAGCAAAGGAGCAATTCTTCAATTTTTTAGCCCATCACACATCAGCCCAACCAAGAAGTCCAAGCCAAGCTTGGAATAGGGCAACGATCGCTCGCGTTTGGATGTTGGAGTCTTGCCGCCTCATTCGCGTGATGGTGTGAGTCTCGCCTAGAGTCGCATTGCTCCGCACCGTCAGCTGCGGCTAGGTGCATCACCTTGTCGCCACTCGCCCCCTCTACTTTGTGCTACGCCCTTGGCCGGCTCGCCCCCTCCACTTCACACTCTGCGGCTCCGACATTAGTAGGCCGCCAGCGCAGCGCCTCAGTGGTGGCTTCCCTAGCCCCGCTTGTTTGCTCGTCGCTCACTGCCTAGTGCCCTAGGGGTGTTCTCCTCGGCCCTACTCTGCTGCCCGTTGCCCGCCAGGCAGCAAGGGGTGCTGGCCGTTGGGCACTAGCCAAACCAAGCAGTAGCAGACGAACAAGAAGACAGAAGCATAACCCTGGTTTGCATCTGGTTTTCCAATTTCAAATTTTCAACCTTTGTTGCAGTTTTTATTTCGAAAAGTTTCTATTTTAGTTACATTCTAAAATTATAGTTTAGAAGATGAAGAGAACCGGACTTCAGCATTATATTTCTATCGAGTACCTGAACAATAGGGGCCATTGAACACCAGAGTTTCTTTGAGACTCCTCTTGATTTGCATATTTTCTTTGCAATTAATTGTTTTTCTATATGACATATAGATTATAGTGTAGCTTTAGGTTTTGGCAATAAAAAATGGCTCTAGTCTTGGTTAAAATCTAGGTCCACCACTGTAAATACGTGTAAATCTCATAAAATACATTGGTTATTTAATTGTGTTGCTATTTAATCCTTCAAACTCCACTTAAGGTCTAGATGCACTTTCAATGTTTTTAATATAAGGCCCTGTTTGGCACGGCTTCTTTAGCGGCTTCAGAAGCCGTTTGGAGCCGTTTTGTGCCAAACGGGGTAAAATAGAATAGCTCCACCAATGAAGCCCCTAAAAACATGCTCTCAGAGAGCTTTGGAGTATGAAGGAGCCAAAAATAGTGGCTTCTTTCGGCTTCACCTCATCCTATGTGGCATTATGTGAGAGCACATTTTAAGAAAAGAGCTATTTTACCAAACGGTTTACCAAAATGGCTTCAGCTCCACCGATAGAGCTGTTCATGGAGCTAAAGCCCTAAAAACAGCTTCACTAATGAAGTGGGCCTAAGTATTCTATGTATCTTTTATTTTCTTCAAATAGGTAAACTAAAAATAAGTTGCATTTTGGAAGGAAGCGAACAGTACGTGGCTAGAGTTTACATGCAATGCAAGTTTCTTCTGTAGGCATAGCATCGCTCGAATTAAAGAAATGGTTCCTGAGAGGCCATTTCCTCGGTTGTTTGTTTTTTCTCTTTTCTTTTGTCAGTACTCCTATATTGCTACAGATACAGCGGCACCGAAAGCAGTCGCGCGGTAGGCGCGAATTAGCGAAGCCAGTTGTTTACCGCTAATACAGCTGTTAGTAACGTAGTAGTATTATCAACAGGGCGATTAAAAAAAAGGGCTTGTCTTTTTTGGCGTGCAACGGGGGGAGGAATCAATCGGAGGGAGGGCCAAATTGTTTTTTGCGTTTTCTTTTTGCTTTCCTTTGGCTCTCAGCTTTTTCTCTTCTTCTTTCCCACTCCCGCCAATTTTTTTCTTTCTCGTCGTCGCCAGTTTTTTTTTTTTTTATTTCGCGCACGCAGAGAGGGAGAGGGGCAAAAAAAGGGTGGCCTACTTTGGAGGGACACGTACCAGCGCGGCCATTCGGCGGGCGGCCCAGGTTGGCCCCACCTGGGCCCACATGGCAGGGAGGCCGGGATGCGCGGGTATGGCCTGCGAGAGGTGCGCGCGGCGACGAGTGCCGCCGCTGGATGGATTGGAGACTGGCTGGAGCGCACGCACCGGTGGTGGTGGCTGGTCAGCAGCGCGAGCCTGGTCAGAGGGAGCAGGAGCACACGCAGGGAGGGAGGGAGGGAGGGAGAGGGTGGCTGGCTGGCATGTGGGACCGCGATGCCGCAGTCCAGGATGCCACGATTCCAGGGGCTGTCACGTGACCGGGGAGCCCGCCGAGGAACATGTGTGGGCCCCGCTGCCGGCTCGGTTTCCGAGGATGTAGGGCGGACTGGCCGGGCGGGCGGGCGATGATAAGGGCACTCACAATGCAAGACTCTATCACAGAGTCCAAGACAATTAATTACACATTATTTATGGTATTTTGCTGATGTGGCAGCATATTTATTGAAGAAAAAGGTAGAAAAAATAAGACTCCAAGTCTTATTTAGACTCTAAGTCCACATTATTCGAGATAATAAATAACTTTAGACTCTATGATAGAGTCTGCATTGTAAGTGCCCTAATGCCTTTACCGCTGCGAGTGGGTCCCGCCACATCCCACCAGGCCAGGGCCGGGGGAAATCGATTGTGGCCTTGTTCAGTTCGCAAAAAGTTGTGAAAAACGGCACTGTAGCACTTTCGTTTTTATTTGACAAACATTGTCCAATTATAAAGTAACTAGGCTCAAAAGATTCATCTCGCTGTTTACAGATGAACTGTGCAAATAGTTTTTGTTTTTATGTATATTTAATGCTCCATGCATGTACCGCAAGATTCGATGTGACGGGAAATCTTGAAAAATTTTGCGAACTAAACAAGGCCTGTATCGGATCCGTCCATCGAGAGGTGGGGTTTCAAAAGATGGTGCAGGTGCAGTCGTGCTCCGGGCAGCCTCCCGCTCCAGCCTCCAGCAGGGCCAGGGCCAGGAGCCCAGGAGAGGACTTTCCGCTCATCATTACTCCCTTTTTCTACAAACAAATATATATCTTATTTTTCGATAAATCAAATTTTATTAAATATATCAAATCCTTTAAATAGTATATTCTATCCGTCTCAAATTATAAGTCATTACAAGAATCTTGGAGAGGCAAAGTTTTTCAAATTTGACCAAATTTATATAATAAAATAATAACATTTTTGGTATCATTAGATTCTTTGTTAGTTATATTTTCATAGTGTACCTATTTTATGACATAAATCTTTATATTTTTCTCTATATTTTTTATCAAATTTAAAAATATTTTAACTTTCCAAAATTTTTGAAATGATTTATAATTTAGAACGGAGAGAGCTACACGGAGAGGTCGAGAACTTGGGTGCAAGGCATGCATGAGCATGATCGTAAAAGTGTCTTGGACGGTTAATAAGAATTTGTGATTACCGCTGTCGTTGTCGACAGGCATGCAACGTGTGTCGTATCTTGTTGATGCGGATGGAATTTGTTTATGTACTGGTAGTCTGGTACTGCTACATACTCCCTCCGTCCCAAAATAAGTGTCGTTTTCGCTTTCCGAGAAATAATTTTAACTAAATATATAGTAAAAAATATTAATATTTATAGTACATAATTAGTATCATTGGAAAGATCTTTAAGTCTAGTTTTTTAACAAATTTATTTAGAGATAAAAATATTGCATGTATTTTCTACAAATTGAGTCAAAATTGTGGCACAAAAACCTAAAACGACATTCTTTTTGGGACGGAGGGAGTAGGTCGTATTTTGGTTGGGACTTGGGACATGTGGATAACACGGCACGTCAAGCGGAAAAGCGCTACACGACGGGAGCCTGCAACTGCAAGGCCGTCCCGTCCAAACGGTCCGGGGGCAGGTGCAGCCGCGCAGACACCGGTGCGTGTCAACAAGAAGAGCTCGACAAACTAGGGCCTTGTTTAATTCCTAGAAAATTTTGTAAAATTTTTCAGATTTTTCGTCACATCGAATCTTTAGACGTATGCATGGAGTATTAAATATAGACGAAAATAAAAACTAATTGCACAGTTTGGTCGGAATTGACGAGACGAATCTTTTGAGCCTAGTTAGTCTATAATTAGATAATATTTGTCAAATACAAACGAAAGTGCTACAGTGCTCATTTTGCAAAAAATTTTGAAACTAAACAAGGCCTAGCAGTACCCTCTGCACGTGGGCCCCGGCGCGTTGACGTTGACCTGAAGTCGGGTCTGCGGGATCATCAGTCCGACACGGGACGGGACAGGCAGGCCAGGACAACTCTTCCTGCGGCCGGTGCACTGTGGTGTTCTGCCCGCGCGGCGGCTACGAGCCTGCGACCGGATCAAACTTTTTACTCTCAAGGCGCGTGCAAATTTTTGTTTCGTTTTGAGCTTTCAAGCTGCGTGCATGGTATCCGTACTACTACTACTACTACAATGTTGAACGGAGTACGTACTTTGAGCCGCTGATGCGGTTTTTATGTGCAAGATTTGGATGGGTAAAATCCCATTGATCCTCCGCCGTACTACTTGATCCTACAGTTTTTGATGGACTCTTACGGACCGACGGCCAGCACGATTGCACAAAAAAGATTCAAGTTCAGCCAGGGCCAGGCAGCGTAAATGTGCGTGCCCCTCCATCACGCCACATGCATGCATGCTGACCCGTCTGCCCGCGGCGTAAATGCCTTGCCTTTTGTGCCGGTACAGATGTGCTGCTGCTACTGCTACGGATCAACCGCATGACATCTGGATCGATGCACCTACGTACTACGTACTGTATGCACGCACTACATACTGCTGGCCACGCACGCACGTACGTCCGTCCGCCGTAGACGTAGGATGAGTGGATGACCTGCCTGCCTGGTGCAGGCTGCTGCTGCATCCGGAGTTATGGCCTTGTTCAGTTTTTATTTGACAAACATTGTCCAATTATAGAGTAACTAGGCTCAAAAGATTCATCTCGCGGTTTACAGATGAACTGTGCAAATAGTTTTTGTTTTTATGTATATTTAATGCTCCATGCATGTGCCGCAAGATTCGATGTGACGGGGAATCTTGAAAAATTTTGCGAACTAAACAAGGCCATAAGAGCAAGGTCAATCAACAAGGTCAGTTTGAATGCAGGTTTTACTAAGATATCATGTACTCCATCCGTTCCTAAATACTGCTATTTCTAGAAGAAAATTTTGTCCATAAATATTGTTATTTCTACCAGCATACTCAGTCCACCAGCCCATTTAATTTCTCCTCGGAACTTCCGTGGTCCACCAGCCCATTTAATTTCTTCTAGGGAGTAGTACTTTAGCGCATATTAATTGTTTGAGTCTGTTTAGTTGACATTAAATGCAGCTCGTTGGAACCAGAGAACCATGGCTTAATGTGCATGATTAAATGGTGGAACCCAAATTAATTGAGGGCAGAATGGTCTTTTGTTTGCCACATTAATCTGTCTGAAATCTGCTAGAAATAGCAGTATTTGGGGACGGAGAGAGTATATTTATTAGAACGTCATGTCACTAAAACCACACTTTTTGCATGAAATAAAGAGGAGATAAAGTAAGTCTCAATGCATGTTTCATGAGAGTGTCATGCACATTAAATAGGGTGCCACATAAGCAAAATTGCTAACTTGGCAGAGTCATTAAATGAAGGAGTTTCATTATACGAGAGAGGAGTTTCATCCCCATGAAACTCTTATGGTTCGGTTACCTAGTTTATAGTCTTGGTAACTGTGACATAAAACTATGCATTGAGACTGGTAAAAGGAAGTAGTTTCACCATGGTGAAACCCGCGGACGTTGTTTCCCACGCGGTGAAACGGGATGAAATCCCCACTGAGGGCTAAATCGTTTCACTATCTTGCATGTGATCCAATTATTTTGTAGTAATTAAATACTTTGCTTAGCCTTGGAAACAACAAAGTGAAATGCTTCATAGATGGTTTCATTTCAATCTTGATGACGTGTTGGTATGTGAAACCATACAGTGACATTGTCCATTAAGACTGTCCTAATAGAGTCAAGTGCTTGTCTATAAACCAAATGATTAAAGCCAAGTTATATAATAAATTGTCTCATACTTGTCTCTAAAACATCTTCTATTTTTTATTCTTTCTCACAACACTTGTTATTTTGGCCCACCACTACCTATGCATTCGTGCCCAGCTTGGTGTTTACATAAGAGCCTAGCTATCATCTCTCCCCTCTCTTCTCTCCTCCGCATCAGCATTAGTTTGGCTATAAGCCCATTATTGTACTTGGTCTAAGGAGTGAAACAATCTAAAAAATAACTAGATTTATTGAAAATATTATTAGTATTTATATCTCTAAAAAATCTATATAAAAATATATGATGTAATTAATCTAATGATGATGATCTAACATTATAAATATTATTCGATTCATCTCAAATTATAAAACGTTTGACTTTTTAACATCAAATTTGACTATTTATCTTTTACAAAAATTTATGTAAAATATCACTTCTTTTGTTGTTACTTAGTTTATTATTAATAAAAGTTCTTCAAAAATGACTTAAGGCCTTGTTTAGTTCACCCCAAAATCTAAAAAAAAATCAAGATTTTCATCACATCAAATCTTCCAGCACATGCATAGAGCACTAAATATAGATAAAAAAATAACTAAATGCATAATTTGTCTGTAATTTACGAGATGAATTTTGGAGCCTAGTTAGTCTACGGTTGAACAATAATTACCAAATACAAACGAAAGTACTGCAGTGTCAAAATCTAAAAAGTTTTTGGATCTAAACAAGGCCTAAATTTGACTATGTTTGCACATATTTTTTGAGTAAGATGAGTGGTCAAACTTAGAAAGTCAAACGTCTTATAATTTTAGATGGATTGAGTAGTATTTTATCATATATAGATTTTATCAAACTTAAATTTATTTGACTCCTCAAAGTACATACGTACTTATTTTGGAACAATGGGAGTATAGACTACCACTATCTCTATCAAAAAATGGATACCTTTTCTAGTTAATAAAATACCTAAAGTTTTATTAAATATATAGGTAAAACTGTTATTGTTTATAACACCAAATTAATATATATTATAAAATTATGTTTGATGATGAATCTGGTGATATATATTTAGTATATTAAATATTAATAAGTTTTTACATAAATTTAATTAAGGCCTTGTTTAGTTCACCTCAAAAACAAAAAGAAATTCAAGATTGTCCGTCACATCAAATCTTACAGCACATGTACGGAGCATTAAATATAAACAAAAACTAAAACTAATTGCACAATTTGCTTGTAAATCGCAAGATGAATCTTTTAAGCCTAGTTAGTTTATGTTGGACAATATTTGCCAAATAAAAACGAAAATACTACGAAGTCCAAAGCAAAAAAATTGAGAACTAAACCATGCCTAAAATGGGGTAGGATTAAGTGAGTAGCATGTAGTTAAAAACGTCGTGTACGGTTAAATGCATGGGCGCCTGGGTCTGGCCGTGCTTCGTCGTCAACTTGTCATGATACCTACAGTAAAGCACGCATCTGTTATCTGTCGGTGCGCGCGCGCTCTTCTTCTGCGTCGCTGCGTCTCTACCACCAGGGCTTGTTTAGATGCGAAAACATTTTAGATTTCGCTACTGTAGCATTTTCGTTTGTTTGTGGTAAATATTGTCTAATTATAGACTAACTAGGATCAAAAGATTCGTCTCGCGATTTACATGTAAACTATACAATTAGTTTTTATTTTCGTCTATATTTAATGCTTCATGCATGTGTCGAAAAATTCAATGTGACGGAAAATCTTGAAATTTTTTTTGTTTTCGGTGTGAACTACACAGGCCTCCATCGGGCGAACGACTCAACCACGCAGCTTAATGCTTACTATCTTCATTTCAAATTATAAGTTATCTCAACAATTTTAAAAAATCAAACCATTTTAAATTTAATCAAATGATAGAGAGAATTATAAAAAAATTTACATCAAATTAGTAATGCTATAAAAATATATAGTAGTTAATGAAGAATTTAATAATATTTAGTTGGCATTATAAATGAAAAGTCATGGCTAAAAGTATTGTTCGCTGATTTATTATGAGATAAATATTTGTTGAATGACTGATAGATTGAACAGATAAGTTTAAGTGAACAGATTACTCTCTTCAAGATTCTTAAAATAAATTATAATTTAGGATAAACTGAGTACTTACTATTCATGTAACTAATAACTAGGTTGATGTAGCTTCTTATTGAAGTTTTCCATCAATATGTAGTGGGCAAAAGCAAAACCAAGCAAAAGGAGTGAAGGACTACAGCTCTGCTGCTCTATTACCTTCTAGCGGTGCCGGTGCGTGTACGTATGGATCTCGTGGGGAGCAGTCAGTTTAGCAGGTTATACGTGAGCTAGCTCCGCCGGCCCGTCAACCAAGCTCCAGATCAGCCCAAAGACATCTTGCAAGCGCCAGCCCATCTATGACAAGACTCGAGAGTGAGATAAATGCAGAAAAAATTCACGTTACCTCTCTCAAATTTTATGAAAGTCCGTTTTTCTCTTCAGACTACAAATTCAGGCAAAACATTTTCCTCAATTTTTAAAACCGTTCATCTTCCTTTCCTGATCCTGTTATAAGTAGCTTTAAAGACAATTTTGTCCTTTTCTTTTTATTTATCTTGGCTGAATCTTTAAAAAATTATAGTAAATCACAGAAAATCATAAAATAAAAAATCTAATTTTGTTGAACTCAACGTGAGTAGATCTACACAGTGAATATATAATATGGTGTAGTTTAGTACAAACTTTTTGTTGTGGCTATAGATCTATGCTTTTTTGTAATTAATTGAAATAATTCATAGTTACAGTTTTTGTGGTCTAATTGTGATTAATTTTTTTTATGATGGGGTAATTATTGTATGGTTAAATTATAGTAAAATTTTCATACTCATTGGATTATGTATACCTTACTTATAGATTTATTTATATTTAATTAGCATAATCTTAAATAAAACCTATAACTAAGTTATACATGATCTAATGGGTATGAAATTTTACTACAGTTTACGCATACAATAATTAGCCCATCATAAAAATTTCATCATAATTGGACCATAAAAACTGTAGCTATGAATTATTCCATTTAATTACAGAAAAGGATAGATCCGAAGCTACATCAAAAACTTTGTACTAAAGCATACTATATTATATGCTAGATCTATTCATGTGGAGTAACAAAATTAGATTTTTCATTTTATGATTTTTCCTATGATTTACTATGATTTTTCAAAGATTTAGCTGAAATAAATAAAAAGGGAAAAAGATAAATCCGCCTTCAAACCCGTTTAAAACAGGGCCAAGGAGGTAAGATGAATGATTTTAAAAATCAAGGGAAGTGTTCTGTCTGACTTTAGAGTTCAGGGAGAAAAAATAGATTTTCATGACAGTTGAGGAAGATAAAACAGACTTTTTTTTTTGATAAATGCCCAGCAAAATTCACCATATCAATACACCCTCGGATCTAGCAGCCCATTGTGTCCATTTTGTTCTCTCCAAGTTTGCATCTTAGTCATCGTAGACGAGTCAGAACTTAAAAGTAGGGACACGAAAAGAGTGCAGTTTAGGACTTAATGCATGTCTATATACTTCAATCCATGTGTTGGAGTGGATTTGGATGAAACTTAGTTTAATTCTAATCTAATTCACTTTAACACATGTAGGTTGAGATGAATAGATGTGCATTCAAACAAGGTCTTAGCAAGACATATAACGTTATGTTTTCGACCCACTTCACGTAAAAGAGTTAGCCTAAATATAGTGATATGTACTCTAAAAACAATAGATATTGGTCTAGTCCACCCAAAATCTCATATCAACGTACTTATGAACCACTAGGAGCCACATCCAATTTGGACCGAATGTGATAATAAGGTGTTTTAGACATACATGAGGAAGCTCTTCAGATGCTATCGAATGTACGACGCCTCACCCATCTGTTCACTTCCCAAACCAAGCTACACTGGCCTGGCTACCCAATGTAGATTCAAGTTTCAACAGCACTTCAACTTTATTGTGGACATCACAGGCACCTGGATCTTCACCTGCATATAATTCATTGGTCTTCATGACATTAGCTGACGGGAACAGATTGGATTTGTAATCATGTTCAACTTTCGAAATAAAATTAAGTGAAGCAGGTTGAGAGGAACATAGTTTGCGCAAAGTGAAGAAGCAGGTTGAGAGGGTCATTTGTTTGCTCATAATTTTTTGTAGCTGGCTTAAGAACCTTCTATCGCTATTTAACCGTGTGTTTGGTTGGTGGTTGGGTGGATTGGGTTGGATCCAACCCAGTTTTTGGGGACGGAGCCAACGGAGCCAACCCGTTCAGTGTTTGGTTACACTTCTACTTTTGGGAACGGAGCCAACCATTTTAGTGTTTGGTTGAAGAATTAAGGACAGAGCGGCTCCGGCTCCGTTCAGTGTTTGGTGGGAGCCAACCCGACTGGAGCGGCTCCGTCCGCTAGATTTTGACGGACAAATCCAACCCGCATCTGAGAGAAATATTCTACCCTGAAGCCAACCCAACCCTCTCATCCTCCAACCAAACAGCTACAGGAACGAGTTCACTCCGACCCGGCTCGCCCACTCCGACCCGGCTCGCCCAGCTCTCCAACCAAGCACAGGTGACTGAGTCACCTGAACCCACTATTGCACATTATTTGTAGCAGGCTAGCAGCAGCCATCACCTCCCTCAAATAACAATAAGATTAAAAAAAATAGAATCATGATGAAAACCAGAATGTATTCTGTGTCAAATAAACAGCAAAAAATTACACCTTGCTTATCTGCTGGAATTCTTATACATACAGCTGCCCGACATCACAAGATTGATGGCGTAGCAACTGGACTATCCGTTGCACCAGCGTTTATATGGTCAGCTGACGTAACGCTTCCCCCAGCTAAATACAAGGTCACATCTAAATTCTTATGTAAATTTGCAGCATATGCATAACAGTTTATCACCAACAAACAGAGCGGCCGGTCTAATTACAGTAGCTCCAGAGCTCAGGATCACAAATATTCCTCCGAAGCCATACCCTGCTGAGTAAATTAGAACAAAAAAGCCTAACAGCTACGAAAAATCTACAGAAATTACAGAAACTTTTCATTTCCTCTCAACCCACATCATCTTCATTGAGATGAATCCCCCTATGACTATGAGTATAGTCCAGTGACAGACACCGTCCAAGTTCTACATGCTGGTACCTCTGTAAATATAAGCACAGTTCCACAAATTTCACAGGATAAGCAACTGATAATAACAAATTGAACAGACCTCAAAAGTTTGAATCAACTACGTACATGCTCATCACAAACCAGTCGGGTGCAAAATGATCTCCTTCAGAGCCCTCATTGCCATGACAATTGCTTGTATGTAGACCTTTCTGTGTCCCAACTGCCATCAGGTTCCTTTCTCTTTGTTCCTACAACTGGCATTTGGTAAATTCTTCCTTGATCTTCTGCAAAGCCATGTGGGGGTGTGATCAAATTTTGTCTGAATGGTAAAGGTGCCCGTGCATCCTTTCCTTCTAAATCTATACTTCCAGGGCCTGAGTTAAGATCAAGGCCCTGACTTTCCCATTTACGACTACTGTCACGTCCACTGCTGCTACCCTCAGCAAGATTTATAGCATACTGCCTTGAATGCTGGGCAGGTAATGATCCTGCTGGGCCAACAAGAGTGGGAGAGAGTGTTTGAAAATATGGAACTGCAGATGCAGAATTTGCAAATGTTGCTGATCCAACTGAAAATGCAGGTGCTTGAAGGTGGACAGTTGGAGGAAAAGAAGGGAATCCTGCGTATTGATATGCAGGCGGATGAAAAACCATCGCTGGGGACGTTGATATAACTGGAGGCCTGCAGGGATCACCTCCAAATTGGCCACTGTCAGTGGTAGACGCGATAATCCTCTGGGCTCCGGATGCAGCCTCAATTTGGTACAGCTGTTCTCCTCTAGAAGGCAAAAACGATTGTATAGCTACTGGACCACAAGGGTTAGCAGGGGCAAGCCATGGTGACAAATTACTCATGGCAACATTATTCATCCTTAAACCAGGAACTTGTAGGAATTGAATACTGCTTGAATTCTTAGCAGGTAGGTTCTTTGGCACAGGTTCAGTGACAGCATCATCAAGGTCTGGTCCACTATTAAGATCAAAGTCCCTCAAGATATTCATACCAGCATTAGAGACCATTCCAGGTAATGACCTTGTTGATGCCAATGGGAGTTCAACTGTGTGTGAAGCATTTGACATAAATTGGCCATTATCTGCAACTTCATCAGCTCTGTTCAGATCAAGCTCAATGCCAGCACTACGTGATGAGCCATCTCGACTTTTCGTATTTCCAGATTCAGAGCAGGTAGTCTGTGCAGAACTCTCTGGGATATCTTCCTGTAGAGCTTGGTCACCTGCAACATTCAAATCAAAACCAAGCATGGGGCGAGACTGCTTCCCAGCAGTATGAGATACTGGAATGTCATGTGTGGTGGCAGGCATATCCAAAATCTTCCTCGGTTCGGCTGGGCGGAATGCACTCGTAGCTGCTGAACCTTTCCACCCGATCTCAGGCTTTGCTCTTAGTAGGTTCTCAGGAGGAACAAAGGGTCCTTTGGCTGGAGCAGCTACTGTTATTGGAGCTGACTGAAGCCCACATGTAACAGGTGAAGTAAATGGCGAAAGCCCAGTTAAATGGACCGTTGAGGAACATATAGCAGGTGAGATAGTTGGCTCAGATTGATGCCCATCATCCCCAGGTATTCCTTCATTCAAGTCGAAGTCAAGCTTTGCTGTAGCATTTGACATGGTGTGGGCAGCTAGAGAAGAACCTTCATCTGATGAGACAAGGTCATCTTTTCCGTCATCCTTTCCACTCACACCATCACTGGATTTTTTTGAACTCTGCTTTGCACTATGCTCACTTTGCTGAGAATTGACACCTTCAGATTTTACATGACTGTTGGATTCACTTGAAGTGTCTTTTGATTCTTTCATCGCCTTATTAATCCCACTTTCTGGGGACGCTGCAGCTACAACTAGTTTTGGAACATCAGCCGAAGGGAAAGAAGCATTTTCATACTTTTCCTCCTCATTCCGCAGTATGCTACTATCACCCACAACATCAGCTTTTTTCACCTCTGCAGCCATCAAATCTAATTTGCCAGCCATACTGTCACGGCTATTAAAGGCTCCTGAGTGGCCTGATACACCCAGAAGCTTCTTATGATTAGTTGATGACTTCAACAAACCCTGGGCTTGTTTATCAGCAGCAGACAATGAAGATTCTCCAGCAAGAACGAATCTTGAATTTCTACTGGAAACAACCAGCCTACACTGACTACCCAATGTAGAATCCACAGCACCATCCTTGTCTGTACAGCCATCTTCAACTTTCCCTTGTCTACACGCATCCCGATTTTCACCTGCAGATGAATCCATATTAGGCACGTTGACAATTTTAGCATTAGCTGAGTGGCACAAATTGGAGTTCTGATCATGTTCACCTTTGGAATCAACTGAATCAGGTTGAGAGTAGCATTTTTTTGCACGGCCTTCATGGATTTCAATTTTGACTGAAGATCCAACTGCTTTTGAATCTGCTAGCTCAGGAGATGGCACAGTTTGGCGTTGTTCCTCATTTGCAGCCAAACAAGAATCGATTTTCACTTCCTTCCCACCAACAACTTTCTTAGCATCTGCTGGCCCTGGATCCTGTGATGGGCCCACATCACTTTCTACTTTAACCTTCCCAGCATTGTCACCCTCACAGCCCAATTTCTTTGCAGATGAATTTCTGGGTGAAGATGGGGAAACCAATTCAGATTTAGATATTTCTCCTGCCACACTAGCAAGAAGATCCATTGCTGTGTCGTCTCCAGCATGCAAGGAATGATTAGCTTCAGAGTACTTGATTTCAATCAGAGCATTCATTGGGCTGAATGAGTTTCCTACCTTGGTTTCACTTGAACAAATGCCTTTTTCATTCATATATGATGAGGCTGAGCATACAACTCGTGATGCATGTGCATCCTTAACAGAATCATCAGGTGTCCTGCTGTTGTCATCTAACATAGCACATGGTGATTTTTCACCTTCCTCCGAACCAGCAGTTCCTTTAATTTCATTGCTGTGCCAAGACTCTGCATTAACATCAGAGGTTAAATGAGGCCGAGAATTTTCAGTTTTCATTTTCACTCTGCGGTCACTCTGTTCATGTCTCTCTGCAACCACAGGAGACAATGCTCTACCACCAGTAACAGATGTGTCCTCAAAAGATCCTCCACTTGCACTTCTAGCAGGACTACGGCCAGGATTTGGAAACCGAACAATCAATCTATGATTATTTCCATGATCAGATGGCATGTCAACTCCTTTTTCAGAAGCTGATCCAGTTGGAGATGATTTATCTGGCAGCAAAGATCGATCAAGGGAGACACATCTTCCCACAGAAGTTTCCTTCAGGTTCCCTGAAACAAGTCCATTGGTTGCCTTTTGATGGCCCCGTGAAGAACTTCCAGAAGTTTTACTAGCACCACCAGAAGCAGCAGTTGAACTTCTCGCATCCTTTGATGGCTCACTAGAGCATGAATGGCTATTGTTCAGTGACTGGCTCGAGTTGCTACTTTTCTCCTCTTTCACAGTAGGCAGCTCAGAACCACCAGTTGATCTGCAGGGCTGGTCCTTCAAGTTGGCGGCAACATTTCCGGGTTGTATATGTTGTCCTTTTGAAGAGACATAAGCTACATGATTCAACTTTGCAACAGCATCTGTGCCCCCAGGTTTATCAGTCAAAACCTTTAGTGATGAAACAGTGGATGCTGCATTCTTTGGGCTGTGCTCACTTGAGCCACCTCGTTTGCTTCCAGTATTTGAAATTTCTTGGAAACCTGCTTTTCCAGGCCAGGAAGCAGATTGGCCAGTTAAAGGTTTCGAATCATTCGACTTCATTTCAGCATCAACGCGTTTCTTCCAGTTCTCAACAAGACACTTAGCTTTCTTCTGTATCTCCAAATTTTTGTGGCTGCGGAGATGATTGACAGATTTTCCAATGCTACAACTTTGCAGTGCACTGAGATCAATAGGCAATTTAGCTAGCGCACGAAGTAGCGCCAAGAGAAGGTCATCAATAGGCTTATCTGCTTCTTTAGAACTACCGTCGCCAGACTTCCCTTTGTGAGCCTCTTGAAGCCAACTATCCAACACGGGAAGGCCCCTTGATTGCACAAATCTGCCAAGACAATCAGGGCTCTCTGTAGCTGCAATAACATCAGCAAGCATAACCCGACCAGCAAGGTCTACCCTCTGCTCAGTCTGATCAAGTTGCATAAGATGCACAAGCTTTTCAACCGCTTCTGTGTTTGGAAGTCCACCTTTTTCAACCTTTGCTATTTCAGACTTTATATCGTCCAACTTGCTTCCAGGCTCACTATCATCAACATGCAGACGATCTCGATCCCGCTTAGCTGGATCAATTCCTTGCTCAACTCTCTCCTTCTTCTTTCCCTTGGATAAACCACAATTCTGTGTACCATCTGTAGAAGTCTTCAGTTGCTGGGATGCTGATGAACCATTTAGCCGCTTTGGAGAGCGTCCATCGGACTGCACTGCAGCATGCATTTCTAGCCTTGTTCTGTACAGAAGCCGATTTACTTCTTCCTGCCGTTCCTGGTAAAAAGTTTCACGCAAGGAACAGCATTATAAATACATACAAGGGACAGAGAAAAACATGAAATAAATAATGAACCTACATTAATATAGTCTCGGTCGGTAAGCCACCATAAACACTTGTTGTCAATATCGTATACACGCCAACATACAAATGAAGAAATTCCAACCGGGAGCTCAACACCTTTACGTAAAAAGGCAACTTTGCAAGGGTGCAGCAGGGAAACAGCAGATGCCTCGTCCTGGTGGAAAGAGTAGAAGATCTCGTTTGGTGCAGCGTTCAGTTGAATGCCCTTGTTAAGCTTAATGTCGGCAGGTCTATAAAGCCAACTAACGCGTAGTCTGGGATAGCCTTCTTCCTTTTTCTCAATCCAACGTATCAATCCAATGAATGGAGGAACATCAACAGCCCGGAAAAGAGCACAATCGCCAACTTGAATCTCACGCCCGTCCTGAAAATTAAACAGTACTTATTGTTTGTTCAAGGAGCACAAAACATCCTTCATGTTAGTATGTTACAATGTGGTCTTGTTATTTTGGTGTAGGAATTGAACAATTACAACCTCCCTGTGTGAATTATATTTGTAATCAAACAAGGAATGAAAAAACAATAGTAAAACATGTAATTACTAATTACAATGAAGACCAGCACAAGCATTATATGAGTTTGGCAGAGCTCCACTTCACTAGTGAAGTCATTATTGTTTTGCTTGAGCTCTACAAACAGCTCTACCAGAGGCAATGAAGCTGTTTTGGTGAACCGTTTGGCAAAACAGCTCTACATGTGGAGCTCCTTAAAACCTGCTCTCATGGAATCCCATGCAAGGCCCACCAGAGCGAGTAGGAGCTGGGAGAAGCTACTATTTTCAGCTCCATCCACCCTTTATGAGAACACATTTTAAGGAGATCCTCATCTGGCGGAGTTGTTCTATTTTATCGCGTTTGGCACAAAACAGCTCTCAACAGCTTCTGAAGCTAGTGGAGGAGCTGTGCAAATGGGGCCTAAGTAATCTGTTACAATAGTACAATACACATATTGATTGGACGGTACCTGCCCATGATCCTTAGCAAAATTCCATAAAGAAGCTTTAACACTCCTTAAAAACTAATAAAAGGTGAAATTTTCAAGCTGAGGGTGATAAGACCATAGAATTCAATCCAGTGATACAAAATATAGTCTGTTTACATATTAGCACGCTAGCAACTGCTATTGGAATAACCAACTCAACACACATTTCATGACACTTCTCATGCTAGTCTTTAAATTGCCAACTAGGCAGTGAAATCTAGTATAGTCATACTTAACATCATAATCATCATCATCATCAGATCGACAGAATCTCATAACGGTGAGCAAGTTCAATGGCAATAACCAATGAAGACGCACCTTTATAAAGGAGCCTGGGGACACTGGGCGGGGAGAATCGACGCACTCCTTCTCCTGCGCCGCCACCGCCGCTAGCTGATAAGAAGTCGTCCGAGGCGAGAGAACAGAAAAACGGGAAGGAGTAGTAGCTGTTGACGGTGATGGTGGAGCTTCTGCCTCTACGCGTGCCGCTGGCCACATGAGCCGAACAAGACGCCGCCTCTTGCCGTCGCACCCCTCAGTGTCGCGCCACCCATGCATATCCGGCTCGTTGCATCTTCTCCAACGTCGCCGCCGAAACCTCCACCTCGCCGAGCTCCGGCACCGCGCCGCAACACCATCACCAGAACGCCGGCAGACCCTAGGCCCTCCGAAACCCTAGATCCGTCTCTGCCCGCATCCGGAACACCCGAATTCGAGTCCAATCGACCGATCAAGACGAACCGTCTCACCGGTGGGAGCTCGAATCCGGCGGAACCGACGGGCTCCGGTCGGGCTCGATTGGGGATTTCAGGGCTAGGTCAGCGGAGTGGGCTGGGCGCGCGGTGGCTTGGACTCGATCCGAGGTGGGACGGAGGAGGAAAGGGAATTTCGGCGATTCGGAGGCAGAGAGAGATCGCGTCTGGGGGGCAGGCAGGGCAGAGCAGGGGCAGACACGGCGAGCGAGGTCGGGTCGAGAGATGGGGAGAGAGAGGAGATGATGTCTCGTCTCGTCCTTTGCGGTTCCACACAGGAGGAAAGCAGGACAGGCAAATTCGACCATGCGAACTGGGTGTGAATTCATTACTCATCATGACTAAAGCCCTGTTCAATTCTAAAAATTTCTCAAAATTTTTCAAGATTTCTCGTCACATCGAATTTTTAGACATATACATAAAATATTAAATATAGATAAAAATTAACTAATTGTCTAGTTTACCTATAATTTTTTAGACGAATCCTTTAAATCTAGTTAGTCCATAATTAAATAATAATTATCAAATACAAACGAAAGTGTTACGTTAGTCAAACTCAAAATCATTCACCAACTAAATAAGGCCTAAGAGTGTTTAGGGGCTGTTTGGTTGGCTGCATATGGGCGAACCATACAGTCTGCCTCTGTTTGGTTGCTTGGTCTTGCTTCCGAGCCTCGCTGAGTACGTGCAAAAACTCCTCCCGGGCCTGGTTCTCGAAGAACGCTCAAATAGGCCATTTTTTCAGCCTGGCTCGCTCTGTGCTCCCGCGAGCTCACGGGCGTGGCGATTCCATGCGTGGGGAGATGGTGCGAAGTTCCTAGGGTTACCTCCCCCATTCCCGCCATTCACCGCCTATGTTATAACACTCCAAATTTTTGAATTTCAAATCTAGTTTAAATTTGATTTAATTTTGGCTCAGTTTGAATTTTTGGGAATTATTAAATAATTTACAAAATTAAATAAAATTAAATATAAGGTAGAAAACATGTTTGTGTGCATTCATGCTGCTGCACTTATTTTTGTTTGATTTGTTTGCTGGTGCTTGCATTTATTTTGTTGGGAGAAAGAATTAAATAGGAGAAGCAATTTGTTTCTAAAAAAAAAGAAAAAGGGGCAGCGCCTCTCCCCCCGGCCCAAGCCGCTGCCGCGGCCCAGCTCACCCGCCCAGCCGCAGCGCACCCGGCTCCCCTCTCGCCCACTCGCTGACCGGTGGGCCCCGCAGGTGGGACCCGCCTGTCATCCCCGAGCTCCGTCCGAATCGGACGGGAGCAACAGCCGTGCCGCCTCCTCCTCGGCTTCCGCGCAAAACCCGCGCCCCGAGGTTCGCCCGCGCTATAAATAGCGTCCCTCGTCCGCCCGCACGCCCCCCCAAAAACCCTAGCTCGCGCCGCCACCGTTTTCGCCGAAACCGAGCCGCCGCCGTTTTTCGTCGAAATCCGCGCCGCCGCCGTCGAGCTTCTCTTTGCCGTCATCGTTTCTCGGAGGTGAGCCCTCCAACGCGCTCGTCTCGCCGAGCCGCACCCGTTGGTGCCCTTGGCTCGCCTCCCCGCGCCACGAACCGCCGCCGCGGCGAGCTCCGAGCGGCGCCAATGGCGCCACCGCCGCCCGCCGGCCGCCCCTGCGCGCGCACCCGCCCCGCAACGGCGCGCGGTCCACCGTGGACCGCGGCCCAGCGCCCCCGTGCGGCCGGTCCACGTGGACCGGGTCCACGCAGCCGCCGACGCCTCTCCCGCAGGCGCGGTCCACCATGGACCGCGGCCGCCCTGCCCCGCGCCCCGGTTCACCGCACTGTGCCGTGGACCGGCCAGCCCGCGCGCCCCTGCTGTTTTGCAAAAAGGCCCCTGCCTTTCTTTGAAATTAACC
Source organism: Sorghum bicolor (assembly GCF_000003195.3). Taxonomy (NCBI): domain Eukaryota; kingdom Viridiplantae; phylum Streptophyta; class Magnoliopsida; order Poales; family Poaceae; genus Sorghum; species Sorghum bicolor. Next base: position 56,623,572 of record NC_012870.2, on the reverse strand, counting down.
CGCGGCCCAGCTGAGTTCAAAAATAATTAGAAATGTGCCCCTGGTTTTGCTTAATAGCCCCTGCAGCCGTCGGATTTTGCAGATTTAATCCAAAATGAGTTTTAATTCAGTTTTTAATTAGTTTTTATTACGAAAAATAGTTCAGTTTATCTACATAAATGCCATTCAACTTGTTTTAGCCATAACTTTTGCATTGTAACTCCGATTTAGGTGATTCTGGTCGCTATGGTTTCGTTTCGTCGAGTAGAATACAGTAGTGCAGTTGCTTTCTGTTTTCGCATGCTTTGGTGTACTGTTTCTGATTAAGTTTGTTTGCTTGCATGTATTGTTCCTATGATTGATGATTGTCGCGTATAGCCAACGAGACGTTCGTGAAGGAAGAGGTTCAGGATCCCGCTGAGTTCGAGCAACCCGACATCGATCAAGGCAAGTGCAGACACCGTTTGATCATTTTGAACCTATTCATTAATGTCATTTACTTTACATGCATGTGTCCAATTAATGCAAACCCTAAGGACATGACTAGCATTACTTACCATTCCTTGTTCACCTGGGGTTATGTGTATGGGTAGTCTAGGTTATACTAGGTTTGCTTAGCTGCTCTACTCATCTCATACACATGCCTAAACAAGTAATAATCTCTACTCAACTTGATGCTTAAACTGTGCTGAACCTTTGGTCACTGCGGTGATGGCGATGTTGGATGCTTGCGAGCATCGTGATGATGGTGGTGACAGGGGAGCGGCTACCGTTGGTGGTCCGGTTTGCCGGGCGTACCCGTCTCTGCTCTTCGTAAGGACTTAGTCAGGGAGCGGCCCCCTGGGACTTACAGTGCAGCTCCAAGCTATATGGCTCTGGCTTGACTAATTAGCAGAACCTCCACTAGTAGGGTGTTATTTTTCGGGTAGGCGTGAGGAAGTAACTTGGGTAATGAATATTAAGTTGTCGGTTGATCGGTACGCCATGGCTATGGGTATCGACTGTCGAGCGCCCCGGCGAAAACTTGCGAGTGGCATCCTATTAGTTGGACCCTGTGAAAGGTCTCGTAGTGAAACCCTGCCTGCTCACCTTGGAAGTGTTTTGGGGAGTCGCGACCCCGGGCAAATGGGAATCACGACTTGGAGTGAAAGTGCACACCTCTGCAGAGTGTAAAACTGATATATCAGCCGTGCTCACGGTCACGAGCGGCCCAGACCCTCACTTGATGAGCAAATTGGATTCACTGGATACTTGGAGATGGAACTTGGCGAGGTTGCTACCTCGTGTTTTGGCGGAATGGCTATTCCGTGTTGGCAGGATTGCTATCCTGTGTTAATAATTGGGGTTAATCCCTGGATTACTATAATATTTAGGATAGTACTTAAAAGATGCTAATTACTACTTACACTAATTAAGGGTTGGGTTTATGCTACTCATAAGTAGTAATAGGTTGTCCTGTTAATAGTCATAATTAAAGTGATCAACTAAAATGCTACCGCAGTCAAACCAAGTCAGCTTTACCTTGTTTTAAGCCTTGCATGTCATTACTTTTCGTCTGTGCTTGCTGAGTTCGACATGAGCTCACCCTTGCTATAATCATTAAAGGTTGCTCGGACGATCAGGAGTACAATTGCGATTTTCCTGAGGACTACCCTGAGTCTCCCGGTTGTTAGGCTCGTGTGGTTCTGCCGTCGACCTTCCTGTGGCAAGGTGGACCTGCTGCGTCGGCGTTTAGTTTTCCTTTTATTTATGGAACAGTTTAGCTTATGTTTCCCCTTCGCACTTTGATAAAATTTTGGCTTGTAATAATGGTACATTTACTCTCATTTATGTAATTCGTTTGAACACTGTGTTTTGTACCATTGATGATGTCGGTCCATGTGTGTGAATTTGAGATCCTAGCGCACATGTGATTTGGCACCCGAATGCTCTTTTACATCCGGGTGTGACAGAAGTGGTACCAAAGCCGTGTTGACCGTAGGATCACGCAGCCTAGCTAGAAACAGCCGTTTAGATTGTCCCTTTTGGGTGGAATACACCATTGGATCTACTAACTGCCTTACTAACCTGTCTCATTAGACTTTATCTATTAGCCTTATCTACTTACTTTTACTAACAGTTCAGTTTATTCACTTACTTCCTGCATTTATTACCTTGTTATCATTTATTGCTTTCTATTTCTCATATTGCATTTATATTCTTGATTCAACTTTTACTACTTGTTATTTGAACCTTTCTTTTATACCTTGTCATTTATTATCATTCTACTCATATTACCTTTTTGTTCCTTGTTTTTTTTCATTTATTACTTGAGTTATGTTTTATTTCTGCCTTGACAATAAATTTCATTACCTTGTTTTTACTTTATACCTTCATTACTTGTTTTCATATCTTACCATAAATACCACCAAAGTTCATATTGTCCATCCATTGTATAATCTTGGTTCATCTTCTTTACACATACACTTTTACCTTCATTTATGTTATTCATTTATCTATCATTGTCATGATCTTTTAACCGTTTCCTGCATGTCTATGATCTTATGCATAAGTAGATGACTCGCCATCTGATCTGCCGCAAGAGCGTTATTCGTTTCCGCCCCGTTCAAGCTGTGGAGTTCTCGTTGACTGGTCGCGTGGATAACATCGTGTTCCAGCCTAACCAGCACCTTGATGACGGTGCTAACCTCCAAGACGCGGAACCTTATGAAGGACAACAACCACCTCAAGCTCTAGTGGTGCATGGAAGGGGGCCTTGCTGGGCAGCTGGAGAAGATGATCCCTTCGGTGATGATGACATGGATGATGATGATGAGGATGCACCTGGAGGACCTGGAGGACCTGGAGGACCCGGTGGACCTGGAGGACCTGGAGGTCAAGATGGACTTTTTGCTGCTGATGATGGGTGGATTGTGACAGTCTGCACAAGGGATGGTGGAGAGTGTTTCTTCCACAGCGAGCTGAAGCGTCTCCTTGACCAGCAACTAGGACATGGCATGTTCTCAGTGGAGTACCGCAGTGAGCACTGGAGTCACCCAGACTACCCGGCGTACTGGAAGGTCTGGGCACACGTCAGCAGGCCTAACCCGACGCTGAGGGCACTAAGGATCATGTCCATACATGAAGCTGTGGCAGAGAGGTCTACCCAGATGACGGGCATTAATGATGCTGCTCGTCAGGCTTTCTACGCATACCGTGATCACTTCTTCGAGGAGATCAGCCAGGATGAGCGCCGCTACTACCCTCGCCGTCGCCGTGGAGAGTTGGCGATGACTATTGCTTCCACCACTGATGAGCAAGACCCCGCGTGCACAGGACTGTCAAGCTGGTGGCGGTCACTAACACCGAGCTCAACAGTTCACTAGTGGAGCTGAAGCAAGTCAGGAAGGAGCTGGACGACGCCAGGAAGAGGATAGCGCAGCTGGAGGCTCAGATCACTGGAGTGCCACCGCCTTCACCTCAGTGGCCTGCTTTCTCTCCGCCTCGTGAAGATCCAGCCTATGGAGATGCCAGCGCTCGTACTACTATTGAATAGGAGCTATTCCCAGCTTAGTAATAAATAGTGCCACGCTTAGAACGTTAGCACGATCTTAGTTATTCGAGTCTAGTGTTTAGTCGTTTGCTTAGTGTGCTTTTCTTGGTGTGTGTGAGAACTTGATTTATCATTGTGTTAATGGTGTGATTTGGTTCTTTGTAATGAGTGCGATGAGTTGTGGGTCATGTCCACAACGCATCAAGAACAAGATTAAGTATTAAGTTTATATGAGTTAGCTAGTTTGGGTTATCCTCGGTCTCCTTTATTTGTGCCTTATCATATTTCATATCGCTTTATCTTATCAGTCTTACTTTATCATGATCAGTTCAGTATCTATATATTACATCTGTTATGAGTACTGTGTTTATCAACTGAGAAAGGAAAGTGACTATCAGCTGGTTCATACTTTGAGGAAAGATTATTATATTGCAGTTTACATTACAGCTCAGGTTTACACATATGAACTACATCTGATTTTATTATATTATTTCTATACATCAGATGCGTGTCAACACCAGGAGCAACACCAACGGAGGAAACAACGGGCAGTCCAACAACAACAACAATGATCACAGCGGGACTAATGCCAACCCTCCTCCTCCGGGGAATCAGCCCATGACCATAGAGCAGTTGATGACTATGCAGACTCAGCTGATGCAAGGGATGGCCCATATTATGAACCACATGCAGCAAAACTAAAATCAGAATCAGAACCAACATCAAGGAGGTAACAACGCGTTTGCCCCACCTAGGGACAAGCGTGGAGAGTTCATGAAGGGACGTCCACCGTTCTTCTCTCACTCAGTTGATCCTATGCAAGCTGAGGATTGGCTTAAAGCTGTGGAGAAGCAGCTGGTCATTGCTCAGTGCAATGACAGGGAGAAGGTTCTGTATGGCTCTGGGCAGCTTCAGGGAGCCGCACAGGACTGGTGGGATTCGTACTGCTTTGCACACCAGGACCCGGATACTATCACTTGGGATGACTTCAAGGTCGCCTTCAAGACTCATCATGTGCCTGCTGGATTGGTGAAGCTGAAGAAGAAGTAGTTTCTGTCTCTGAAGCAGGGCTCCATGACAGTTTGTGAGTACCGTGACAAGTTCACTCAGTTGTCGCGGTATTGCCCCAATGAAGTGGAGAATGATGAAGACAAGCAAGACCACTTCCTGGAAGGTTTGAATGATGGTCTGTCCTACATGATGTCAAATGTCAAGTATGCTAGTTTCCAGGAGATGGTGGACAGGGCATTGGTGCTTGAGAGCAAGCGCCGTAAGATGGAGGACAAGAAGAGGAAGTATAACTCCTCTCAGCAGCAGGCTGGTGCCAGCCGTCCCCGCTACAACAACCAGCAGGGCCCTCAGTCTCGCCCTGCATATCAGTCAGGCAACCATGGACAGCAGCAGAATGTCAGGTACAGCAATCAGAGTCAGCAGACGAGCCAGCGCTACAACAACAACCAAGTGCAGCGCCCCGCTAGTCAGGCGTCTCGTCAGAATGCCCCAGCACCATCAGGCTCTCGCCAGAACTCCAACGCTGTCCCAGCAAATCCCAACGCCAACCCCACCCCCACTTGAAATACCTGCTTCAAGTGTGGTCAGCTTGGACACTACGCGAATGCGTGCCCCCAGAGGCAGAAGAATAACAACAACAATGGAAGGGTGAATCATGTGAAGCTGGAAACTGCTGAGGAGGCTCCAGATGTGGTAGTTGGTACGTTCCTTGTCAACTCTTGCCCAGCTACTGTTTTGTTCGATACTGGAGCATCACATACTTTTATAAGTGCACAGTTTGTTGAGAAACATAGTATAGCCACCTGTACCATGCAAAACACCATGATAGTTAAATCACCTGGGGGAAAGATGCATACTAATACTTTGTGTCCGGAATGAGCATTAAAATAAGGGGGGTAGATTTTCCTGTCAATCCTATTGTGTTGGGCTCAGAAGGTTTAGATATGATATTGGGAATGAGATGGTTGTCCAAGTTTAAGGGTACTATTCAGTGTGCTGAGAAGACAGTGGCTCTAACAGCACCTAGTGGGAACAGAATTGAGGTCAGAGTTTCTATGTCACCTAGCAGTGAAGGAACAGTTTACCATGTGAGCAGTGGGTCAGTAGAAGATATTCGAGTTGTGAAAGAGTTCCCTGATGTGTTCCCAGAGGATTTGCCAGGTATGCCACCTGAACGTGAGATTGAATTTGTTATTGATTTATTACCTGGTACTGCACCCATATCTAAGAGACCTTATAGAATGGCTGTTAATGAGTTAGAAGAACTTAAGAAACAACTAAAGGAGTTACAGTCGAAGGGGTATATCCGTCCTAGTTCCTCACCTTGGGGAGCTCCAGTTATTTTTGTAGAGAAGAAGGATGGGACACAGAGGATGTGTGTAGACTATAGATCTTTGAATGAGGTCACAATTAAGAATAAATACCCTTTGCCTAGAATAGAGGACTTGTTTGACCAGTTGAAAGGAGCTTGTGTGTTTTCCAAAATAGATCTGAGGTCAGGTTATCACCAGTTGAGGATTAAACCTAGTGATATTCCAAAGACTGCTTTCACCACCAGATATGGACTTTATGAATATACAGTTATGTCTTTTGGATTGACTAATGCTCCAGCTTACTTTATGTATCTGATGAATAAAGTTTTTATGGAGTATTTGGATAAGTTTGTGGTAGTCTTTATTGATGATATCTTGATCTACTCCAAGACTGAGGAAGAACATGAGGAACACCTGAGACTTGTGTTGCAGAAATTGAGGGAACATCAGCTCTATGCCAAGTTGAGTAAGTGTGACTTCTAGTTGAAGGAAGTGTCTTTTCTTGGTCATGTCATTTCAAATGGTGGAGTTGCTGTGAGTCCGAAGAATGTGGCAGATGTTCTTAAGTGGAGTCCACCTCAGACTGTTGGAGAGATCAGAAGTTTTCTTGGAATGGCTGGTTACTATCGGAGGTTCATTGAAGGGTTTTCCAGTATTGCCTAGCCCATGACCGCTTTGTTAGAGAAGGGTAAGCCATTCAAGTGGAATGAACAGTGTCAGGCTAGTTTTGAGGAGTTGAAGAAGAGGTTGACTACTGCACCAATTCTGACTTTGCCTGATGTGACTAAAAGTTTTTCTATCTATTGTGATGCTTCCAAGCAAGGTTTGGGATGTGTACTGATGCAAGAGGGAAAGGTGATTGCCTATGCATCTAGGCAGTTGAAGAAACATGAGGTGAATTATCCAACTCATGATCTTGAGTTAGCAGCTGTGGTCCATTCACTGAAAATCTGGAGACACTATATTCTGGGTCATAAGTGTGATATCTACACGGATCACAAGAGTCTGAAATACATCTTCACTCAGAATGACTTGAACCTGAGACAGAGAAGATGGTTAGAATTGATCAAGGACTATGAACTGGAAATTCATTACCACCCTGGCAAGGCTAATGTAGTTGCTGATGCTCTGAGTAGAAAGAGTCAAGTGAATATGTTGGAAGCCACAGAGTTACCGATGGAACTACTGGCAGAATTTGAGTATCTCAATTTGGGGTTTGTTGCTAATACCCAAGGTACTTCCATGGACATAGAACCAACTCTTGAGCAAGAGATCAGAAAAGGTCAGAAAGAGGATGAAGAGATCAAAAAGATACTTAAGCTGATAGAGGAAGGTAGAGCACCAGGATTCAAAGTTGATCAAGAAGGAATTGTTTGGCACAAGGACCGATTGTGTGTGCCTGATATTCAGAGAATCAAGGATGTGATACTGAAGGAGTGTCATGAATCTGCTTACTCTATTCATCCAGGAGGTACCAAGATGTACCAGGACTTGAAACAAAACTTTTGGTGGCCTGGTATGAAGAAAGATATTGGTGAATATGTGGCATTGTGTGACACCTGTCAGAGAGTGAAAGCGGAACATCAGAGGCCAGCAGGATTGTTGCAACCATTGAAGATACCTGAGTGGAAGTGGGATGAGATCAACATGGACTTCATAGTGGGATTGCCGAAAACTCAACGAGGTTATGACTCAATATGGGTTGTAGTAGATCGATTGACCAAGGTAGCTCATTTCATACCGGTCAGAACTAACTACCGTGGAGATCAGTTAGCAGAAAAGTATATGGAACGGATTGTGTGTCTGCATGGAGTTCCTAAGAGGATTGTGTCTGATAGAGGTACATAGTTTACATCAAAGTTTTGGGAGAAGTTACATGATGCTTTGGGAACCGAGCTCAGATTCAGTACTGCTTATCACCCTCAGTCCGATGGTCAGACAGAGAGAGTCAACCAGATAGTAGAGGATATGCTCAGGTCTTGCGCTTTACAGTATGGAGATAGTTGGGATACTAGTTTGCCCTACGCCGAGTTCTCCTATAACAATAGTTATCAGACTAGTCTTAAGATGACTCTTTTTGAAGCTTTGTATGGAAGGAAGTGTAGGACTCCATTGTTCTGGAACCAGACTGGTGAAAGGCAAGTGTTCGGCCCGGATTTATTGAGAATAGCCGAAGAAAGAGTTCAGTTCATCCGACAGACTCTGAAAGCAGCTCAGTCTAGACAGAAGAGTTATGCTGATGTGAGACGAAGGGAACTTGTGTTTCAGGCAGGTGATTATATATACCTGAAAGTGTCTCCGATGAGGGGTCTAAAGAGGTTCAATGTCAAGGGAAAGCTAGCTCCAAGATATGTTGGTCCTTTCAAGATCTTGGAAAGAAAAGGAGAGGTGGCTTATGAGCTTGAGCTGCCCGTTAGTTTATCCAATGTGCACAATGTCTTCCATGTCTCCCAATTCAAGAAATGCTTGAGAGTGCCTGAGGAAGAGTTGCCACTAGAGGAACTGGATTTACAGGATGATCTAACTTATGAAGAGAGTCCTATCAAAGTTCTGGACACAGCAGAGAGAATTACCAGGAGTAAAACTATCAGGATGTGTAAAGTACAATGGAAACATCACTCTGAGGAAGAAGCAACCTGGAAAGAGAAGATGATCTAATATCCAAATACCCTCAGTTATTCTCTGGTTCATCCTAATCTCGAGGACGAGATTCTTTTAAGGGGGTAGGTTTATAACACTCCAAATTTTTGAATTTCAAATTTAGTTTAAATTTGATTTAATTTTGGCTCAGTTTGAATTTTTGGAATTATTAAATAATTTACAAAATTAAATAAAATTAAATATAAGGTAGAAAACATGTTTGTGTGCATTCATGCTGCTGCACTTATTTTTGTTTGATTTGTTTGCTGGTGCTTGCATTTATTTTGGTGGGAGAAAGAATTAAATAGGAGAAGCAATTTGTTTCTAAAAAAAAGAAAAAGGGGCAGCGCCTCTCCCCCCGGCCCAAGCCGCTGCCGCGGCCCAGCTCACCCGCCCAGCCGCAGCGCACCCTGCTCCCCTCTCGCCCACTCGCTGACCGGTGGGCCCCGCAGGTGGGACCCACCTGTCATCCCCGAGCTCCGTCCGAATCGGACGGGAGCAACAGCCGCGCGGCCTCCTCCTCGGCTTCCGCGCAAAACCCGCGCCCCGAGGTTCGCCCGCGCTATAAATAGCGTCCCTCGGCCGCCCGCACGCCCCCCAAAAACCCTAGCTCACGCCGCCACCGTTTTCGCCGAAACCGAGCCGTCGCCGTTTTTCGTCGAAATCCGCGCCGCCGCCGTCGAGCTTCTCTTTGCCGTCATCGTTTCTCGGAGGTGAGCCCTCCAACGCGCTTGTCTCGCCGAGCCGCACCCGCTGGTGCCCTTGGCTCGCCTCCCCGCGCCACGAACCGCCGCCGCGGCGAGCTCCGAGCGGCGCCAATGGCGCCACCGCCGCCCGCCGGCCGCCCTGCGCGCGCACCCGCCCCGCACCAGCGCGCGGTCCACCGTGGACCGCGGCCCAGCGCCCCTGTGTGGCCGGTCCACGTGGACCGGGTCCACGCAGCCGCCGACGCCTCTCCCGCAGGCGCGGTCCACCATGGACCGCGGCCGCCCTGCCCCGCGCCCCGGTCCACCGCACTGTGCCGTGGACCGGCCAGCCCGCGCGCCCCTGCCGTTTTACAAAAAGGCCCCTGCCTTTCTTTGAAATTAACCCGCGGCCCAGCTGAGTTCAAAAATAATTAGAAATGTGCCCCTGGTTTTGCTTAATAGCCCCTGTAGCCATCGGATTTTGCAGATTTAATCCAAAATGAGTTTTAATTCAGTTTTTAATTAGTTTTTATTACGAAAAATAGTTCAGTTTATCTACATAAATGCCATTCAACTTGTTTTAGCCATAACTTTTGCATTGTAACTCCGATTTAGGTGATTCTGGTCGCCATGGTTTCGTTTCGTCGAGTAGAATACAGTAGTGCAGTTGCTTTCTGTTTTCGCATGCTTTGGTGTACTGTTTCTTATTAAGTTTGTTTGCCTGCATGTATTGTTCCTATGATTGATGATTGTCGCGTATAGCCAACGAGACGTTCGTGAAGGAAGAGGTTCAGGATCCCGCTGAGTTCGAGCAACCCGACATCGATCAAGGCAAGTGCAGACACCGTTTGATCATTTTGAACCTATTCACTAATGTCATTTACTTTACATGCATGTGTCCAATGAATGCAAACCCTAAGGACATGACTAGCATTACTTACCATTCCTTGTTCACCTGGGGTTATGTGTATGGGTAGTCTAGGTTATACTAGGTTTGCTTAGCTGCTCTACTCATCTTATACACATGCCTAAACAAGTAATAATCTCTACTCAACTTGATGCTTAAACTGTGCTGAACCTTTGGTCACTGCGGTGATGGCGATGTTGGATGCTTGCGAGCATCGTGATGATGGTGGGGACAGGGGGAGCGGGTACCGTTGGTGGTCCGGTTTGCCGGGCGTACCCGTCTCTGCTCTTCGTAAGGACTTAGTCAGGGAGCGGCCCCCTGGGACTTACAGTGCAGCTCCAAGCTATACGGCTCTGGCTTGACTAATTAGCGGGACCTCCACTAGTAGGGTGTTATTTTTCGGGTAGGCGTGAGGAAGTAACTTGGGTAATGAATATTAAGTTGTCGGTTGATCGGTACGCCATGGCTATGGGTATCGACTATCGAGCGCCCCGGCAAAAACTTGCGAGTGGCATCCTATTAGTTGGACCCTGTGAAAGGTCTCGTAGTGAAACCCTGCCTGCTCACCTTGGAAGTGTTTTGGGGAGTCGCGACCCCGGGCAAATGGGAATCACGACTTGGAGTGAAAGTGCACACCTCTGCAGAGTGTAAAACTGATATATCAGCCGTGCTCACGGTCACGAGCGGCCCAGACCCTCACTTGATGAGCAAATTGGATTCACTGGATACTTGGAGATGGAACTTGGCGAGGTTGCTACCTCGTGTTTTGGCGGAATGGCTATTCCGTGTTGGCAGGATTGCTATCCTGTGTTAATAATTGGGGTTAATCCCTGGATTACTATAATATTTAGGATAGTACTTAAAAGATGCTAATTACTACTTACACTAATTAAGGGTTGGGTTTATGCTACTCATAAGTAGTAATAGGTTGTTCTGTTAATAGTCATAATTAAAGTGATCAACTAAAATGCTACCGCAGTCAAACCAAGTCAGCTTTACCTTGTTTTAAGCCTTGCATGTCATTACTTTCCGTCTGTGCTTGCTGAGTTCGACATGAGCTCACCCTTGCTATAATCATTAAAGGTTGCTCGGACGATCAGGAGTACAATTGTGATTTTCCTGAGGACTACCCTGAGTCTCCCGGTTGTTAGGCTCGTGTGGTTCTGCCGTCGACCTTCCTGTGGCAAGGTGGACCTGCTGCGTCGGCGTTTAGTTTCCCTTTTATTTATGGAACAGTTTAGCTTATGTTTCCCCTTCGCACTTTGATAAACTTTTGGCTTGTAATAATGGTACATTTACTCTCATTTATGTAATTCGTTTGAACACTGTGTTTTGTACCATTGATGATGTCGGTCCATGTGTGTGAATTTGAGATCCTGGCGCACATGTGATTTGGCACCCGAATGCTCTTTTACATCTGGGTGTGACATATGTTCTCGCTTCCTCCTTCTCTTCCTGTCGGTTCTCGTATGCACTCCGGTTTCTAGGGTTCATGTTCTTCCCCTTCGTCCTCTATTCTGAACCTTTGCTCTTGATCGATTCGTGGCATGCTAATGCTTTCCTTCTATTTGGATTTGTTACCGGTCTCGTGGATCTATGTCTCTCGAAGCAAGAGAGTTTTCGCCTCTTTTTTCTCTATTTTTGTTATCGATTTGGAAACCCTAGGTGTCATTTGTTGTTGATGTGGCTGTAGGCACGTCAGATCTGATTTCTTAGTTAATTTTAAGGTATGGATCCGTCCCCATGTGTGTTTTTTTATTTTTTATTTTTGTTTTGGTTATAACTTATAAAATCCTAACTTGTGTATGCAAATCATGTTTGTTTTGGATTTGCGCTTGCAGATTTACCTCCTTAACTGTTGTTGTGCTTTGCTGGGTCTCCACCTTGTTGACGTGGGTACTTTGTTCATCTAATCCCCCTCTCGCCTCTCCCTTTAATATGCAATGTGCGATGATGATGCATATGGTACTTAGTGGTGCTATGCTCTGTTAATTGATCTTTTTTGGCCAATGATGATGCATATGGTACTTAGTTGAGGTGGTTGTATGTTGTGTATATTTCATGTTGCTGTTGTTTTTGTCATGGGATTCATCAAATGTTCTAGCATCATCGACTCGAATGCAACTCTTGGATACACCTCAAGTTGATGGCACTCAATGATGAGTTTGGGTTGCTCGAAATAACTTGTGCTGGTTTGTGTTCTTCTCATTTATTAGACAGCCAACATTGACATGTTCTTATGCTATAGCACTTGATAAAAAAGCTGAGACCAACACGTGAACTACTTTTTTTCTATTTTTGCTTGTCTTTCCTTCTATTTGACCAATGAAGATGCATAACATTGTGGGGTGTTTTCTATTATTCATGTTGAGTTCTTCGATCCCTATATGGAATGCTAGTTGAGTCCTTGATTTTATTTTGCAAATCATTCTTATATTAAACCCAATGATGTTAACCTGCTATCAGTTTCATGCTAATTTGTGTATTCTCGTGATAAGCATACCATAGGTGTAAACTGGTGACCATATCAACCTTGGTGTAGACAACCAAACACAGTTTCTGTTGGCCAGTTTTTGAATAAAAAGCAAATGCAGGCAACCAAACACCAGCTGGAGCTAGCCTGGTTGTTCTCGTGCATGCAGTCAGACAAAAGGGTGTTGCATGCATTGAGCCTGGTCAAAGATGGCCTGGCTGGCTGGTGCGGGCCTGGCTGGCCTAAGAAGAGAACCTCGTGGAATGCAAAATATAAAATACGTACTTTGGAATAATAAAATGTAAAATGTCAAAAAATTATGGGTATGTTTAGTTCAATCTAGAATACAAAAAATTTTAGGGTCTAAAATACATGAAGCTACTCTTTTAGGGGTTTTTTGGATCTTGAGGCAAAAAATTAGAATATAAAATGGCAACCATTTTACCAAAAAATTTAGATGGTATTTAGTTCCATTCTACAGAATAGTGCGTCGAAGCCTAAAATTTTTTTGATTCAAATGAGGAACTAAACAGGTCCTAACATTGTTATATTATTTTCTATAGTGAAAAACAAAATGGTATGGTTTTTTTCTTTTTGAATAGGGTGTGAATTCATTACTCATGTGTAACAGATCGTTAGCAACAATTACGTAACACTATCAAGAGCGAAAGGCGTGTACTACTTGTTCAATGCAACAAGAACCCAACACAGCTAGTTTGCGGATTGCTTTGTTACATTCTCTATATTAGAAGACAATCAAAATTTAGTTGAGTCCTTGTCAGCCATACTTTTTCTCTGATTTTTTTATGTTTAGATGTTTTTTCATATCTTTCTTTCAATTTCTTTTTTTTGTTTTCTCTGGTTTCAGTTAAGTTCAATTATGTTTTCTTTTTTTATTCTGCTTTTTTTATTTTTTATGTCCAAGTGTTCAACTAAACGTGTTTTCATCTAATAATTTTATTGTTCATGTTCAACTAAATGAGCTGGATAAATATATCAAACATCATAGAGTGATGGAGATGAATTAAATGAGATAGATAAATATATAGCAAATCTAAATGTGAGATGTAGTGGTTAGTTTGATATCTTGGCGTAGTGAAAGAACCAGATTCAAGAATTTCCTACTCTCTCACAAATAATGTGTGATCTATATCTCCTATAAAGATAAATCTCACTAGCTATTTCTCTTGGCATGCAAACTATTCACATTAGTATCTACTAAAACATCCCACTAGCACATAACACATTCAACTATCCCACAATGCAAAATATACACATCAGCATCCACTAACATATAAAACTAACATATGCCATTACATCTTCATTCAAGCTATTCACATTAACAAACCAATTTACTTACTAACATATATTGTTGCATTATCAATACCATACACATACATCTTCTTCATACTTGTGGCAACGTATGGGAATCTTTCTAGTTTGCTAGATGTTCAAGTCTCAACTCTGCATTTAGTGTTGGTGGCCGTGTAATTGACCCTTTTTTATTTGTCTTGACCTTGAGATAGTTGAAGCCTTTATCTGCTCGAGGATTAGGTTTATGCATCAAGATGAGCTAATAAAGCATCCTATTTTTTGTTTAACCTCCGCAAAACTCCTTATTTGCTGGTTTATACTCCTTCTTTTATTAGATAAGAAAAGTTGGTTCCATAGTTGATGATCTTGAAGTTATTGATACCATTGCATCAAAGTTCATGCTTGAGGTGTAGCTTTTCATGGTGCATGTTCAACACATTTGCCATTATCTATTTCTCCCACAACTTATTCTAATGTTTAACCAATATAAATGAAAGACGAGCTTATTTAAACCTCTATTTTCTTTGTTGTGTACTACTACAACATTTACCATTGCCATTTGCCTTGTTGTAGGATGATTAAGTCGCTGACAATGATAAAGAGGTGAAGAGACGCAATGCAGGAGACCTGGACTATGGCTTTGACTAAGTTGAGTTGTCTTATGATGTTGTTTTATAGCTTCAGCGAGGGAAGTGCATGCTAAGTACCCCTAGGGTGTTAGAGTTCGAGTCATAAAAGACCCACTCTTTATCTGTGGCTTCGACCCACAACAACTAGGAGGAAAAAAACTTATTTATCTATCCAACATCCAAAGTACAGGCTTGTGGGCAACTTATCTCATGAAGCTACGGTACCGCTGTGTATGGGTGGGGCTGGGTTTAGAGATTTGCTCGATTTGTATGAGAAGATCTTCTTCTTAAGGCGTCTGTCTAGGCACTGTGAATCGAGTTTTCTTTATAATTCTTTTGCTTATTAGCACTTGCTATCTCCAAATTGAATTGGACTTTGGTTGTTTACTTGTTTGCCTGTGCGGCTGGAACTAGAACTTGTTAGTTATTTAGACTATAATGGACCTTTTTTTCTATTGTTGTGATTTATTAAATTTGTTATGATTTATTAAATTTATTGTGTTGAGCTAATTTGAAGTGGTTACATGTGTCGGTGTTCCTCATTCAATTTATCATTCCTCACTGTTATCAGTGTGAATCTGACTGCACTAATTTTCGACGTCCCGAATATTTCGTTTTTGTTTTTTCGATCGAGTAATCCTAATTCTAATTTTGTTTCCGTGTATAAAGATATAAAATAAAAAGTAGCTAGAGGATTTCTTCAACAGTTTCCATCCCTAAAACTCTCCCCATAAAAGGCGCAATCCTCCTTTTTTAAGTAATCAAACAATTCTAGATTTAACTAAATCTATAAAAACTAACTTTTATAATACTAAATATATATTATTAGATTAATCATATAATAATATTCTAATAGTAATAAAACATATAAAGATATAAATATTAATACTATTTTATATAAATTTAGTTAAATTTAAAAGTATTAATTAGGTTTAAATATAGAAATATATTTTAAATAAATTCAGACGGAGGGGACGGAGGTGCAAATTCGACGCGGGCCCATCCCACTCGGGGTTGGCCGGTTGGGACGAGGCGTGTCCATTCGCACGTGTGCTCCCCTCCATCCGTGCCTGTGCCTCCACCGTGGAGGCCTCGACATAGCAAGCGTCGGCGCACCGGAGGCGACCGTGAAGCCAGCGCTGCGCCAGCGACTCTTCTCTCTCCTCCCTCCGCTGTGCAGTGCAGGAGCACCACACACGTTCCGGCCCGTTCCTGCAGCAGGCCCGGCAGTGTAGTTGAACTGCCGTGACGGAAGGGAGAGAAGCCGGCGTCGGCCAGCAAAGTCGCCCCCGCGTCCTCTTCTGTCGTCGGCTACTGCTCATACCCAATCCTCGTCATCGTCGGCGTCCAGATCTGGGCGTCCTTTGCCAAGGTAGACCCTAGCGCCTAGCAATTCTAGTATTTGATTTCCCATTATCCGATATGTATGCTGTTGTTTGCATGAGATGATATTGCTTGTCAATTGGGTCACAATAGACAAATTTTTGTCAAGTTAGGATACCAACAGACTCAAATTGTTAATGTTCGTTCCTATAAAGGTAGGAATGGGATATATTTCACTTGGGATCGGTCACTGCAATAATGCCATTCTCACTGACAATAATGTTTATTTTGAGGTAGCGTTTAAATGTTGGAATTTCTAATGTTTGGATCCATCTAAATGATCAGTAAATGAAATTTAAGCCTCAGTGCGAAACTACAGCGTGTCATTATCTTACTGCTGCACACTTCTGGAACTGAGAGAATTTGGTTGGGTTGAGACGCATGGCTGGTTGACAGGAGGGGGAGGAGAGCCGTGGAAGATGATACTGCTCCAGTCCCCGTCGAGGTTCCTGCTCCAGATCCTGCAAGACCGTGTTCTCAGGTATGTCGCTCGCTGCCACCTTGCTTTCGCTTAGAGAGAACAGAATCACATCTTGCTTCTGGTGGCATGGTTGTTTGCATTAATCTCATTTAATTTCATTTCATGCGATGTCGGTGCGATGCAGCGGCGAGAAGGGCATAGACATCGACTGTCACACTGTAGAGTTCGATGATGTCCGGTATCATATCCAGGTGAGCTCTATATTGTCGCATAGATTTGTGTCCAAAGCAGTGGCCACTGTGCCAAGTCTCGGCAATAAATAGATGATATACTTAGGGCCTGTTTAGATCCCAAATCTTTACATCCCAAAACTTTTGGGGTGTTTAGATGCTTCCCAATTTTTTTGGTCTGCAACACACAAGACACGCAAGACACGGGCCCCTAAGCAAGTTTACACAGTTTTGGGGCTCTAAGGTCCCAAATTCCAAATCTTTACAGCCCAAGTTTTACAGGCCCCTGTTTAGATTCATTCTCCCAAAAAGTGCTCATTTCTCCAAAAGTTTTGGCTGTTTGGCTGTATCTAAATAGGGCCTTATACCACCATGGTGGCAATGGCTTGACAGATTTTGGCATCAATCCTAATCAGTGTCAAATTCTTAGGGTAGCTAACTTTTGGCGAGGTTGGTTTTGGTACAAATTAAACAGTTAATCCTAAGGTGGCTGACTTGACTCCTAAGAAATATCCTAACCGAATCAATCTAACTTATCTCTTTCCTAACAAACCAAACCAATCTAATCCCATGCGGTACTGTTCACGCGCTACAGTACCGCATGGGCCCTGGGCAGGCTCCACTTGCCATAACAATAACAACAATTCAGTAGTTAATTGGTCTATTCTTCCCAGTTTGGTATGTGCCATTTGATAGCATTTCCCTTTTAACCTCGAATTACCTATTTGCTCACAACAACAGTAACAACAAGAGCAATGAATAAAATGCTGTCACCTTCTCACTTCTTGAGTTTTTCCATATACTGAATGGTTGCCATAACACTGCATACCAACCATATAATTAGTCACAAGCACTTAGTGGTGCAAGTAAAGGTTTTGTCTGTCTTTCGTAATATAACATGTATGGACTTGCTAGTGTTTGAGCATTACTATTTCAGCTGAAAGTGTGTTCAAATTTATAGGTTGATATTGTTCTACTTTAAGCAGGTTTTTGTCTATTTTTCAAGTTCTTGGGTGTGGAAGCTGCATTTTCTTATTTTCTGAAATGAATATGGACATCACTCTTCATGTACACACTAGACATTAGGACTATCACCTGTCTGATGCTCAATATCACAATTCTAATGAATCTGAGCTTTGATTTCAGTTTTCTATGAGGAATCCAAAGGTAATGGTGTTGTCAGTTGCTTTGCCTCTGCCACCTCCTGAAGCGATTTTGTATGATGGGCTTCCACTTGGTGCCATTGAAGCTATAAAAGCAGCTTATGGGCCAGTTGTGCAGATTCTTGATCCTCCAAAGGATGGGTTTGATCTCACAATGAAGATAAATTTGACAAAACTTCCACTTGATGAAGGTTCTAGAGTTCCCTTCTCAAGGTTATTAATTGTCTTGTTGTGCTGCATGATCAAATTGATTGATGCTTTCTTGTATCTTTAAGTTTCTCTGATAGTAGATTTCAATGTAGTGTAACATTTCCAAGGTTATAGCTGTCTTGCCGAACAGCATGTTCAAACTTGTTGATGGTTTGTGTATCTTTAGATGCTACTAGAAAGTGCTGCGCGACCTTGCCGCGCAGGCCCAGCATTTGACCTTGAGCGCATCTTTGTCATTCTTGGTGTCTGGTGTCTCTCTGTCCGTCGTCTTGCTAAAGCCCTCCTCAAGTGTCAATAACTTTATATAATCTAGGCAAAAGTGGCTTTGGATTAGGCCAAAGCTTCCATTTGTTGCAACGAAGGAGCTGTGAATCAAGAATACAGTGATAATCATAATGAACGAAGGAGAAAAAATTAGAATGGGAGCTTGTATTATGAACTTTTCATAGCCAAATGGGAGGTTGTGGGCTGTCTTTTTTTTTTCATCGTATTGCTTAATTAGAAGTACTACGTAGCTATTTTACTTAAAAGTATTCGTTTGAAGAACCATAGCATTCTGAAAGGGTGCATGGCGTGCGTTGAACCTGCAAACAGGAAGCAGATATTTAATTAAAATAATGGACTTCAAATCTGATGTAGTTTGGAGGATGTGGGAAAATAGCTGCTCTAGACTATAATTGACGGAAATGTTGCTTATGAAACATTCGTATTGAAATGCAAAAATAGGAAGATAGAAAAAGAACATTCCAAGCTCCTAGTACCTGTAGAAACATATGCAGGTGAAACTGTGAAAGTCAATGAAAATTTTGTGATTTACTTTTGTCGCCGATTCTAGCAGGGTAGTGTAGGAAGTCAATAACTCTTAATTCATTGTAAATACTACCTTTGCTTTCAACTTAATGAAACGACAGAACACCTGTCATATTCGCTAAAAAATGGATAGAAGTAATGCCGTTCTCAGATAAGTAGTGCTGCATAGAAGTCAAAAGAGCATAGTACAAGTGTTTTGAGCACTATATTTTGTAAGATATAATCTGCTGTCCCTCTTGCATTTCTGTCCTGCAGTCGGCAGGTTCAAGTGGTCAGCTCTCGGCTGCCACTGTAGAAGTATGGCAATAGGCCATTTAGTCTTCCATAGTTGGTAGAAGTACACCAGCTAGAGTAGTGGGCTGGTTTAGGCTGGTACAAGAGTAGGTATTGGCTGAGATAAGCCATGTAGAGTAGTTGTTGGACTGGTGTAGTCACCATCCAAGTAGTGTACCAGCAGGTACATAGTTTGTGTATATATACCCTACCTATTGCAATGGAAAACTCAGTTCATTGCCACTCATTCAGTTCTCCAGCTTTCAGTTCAAGTCTGAAAGCTGTGTGTGTGTGTGCTGCGTGAGTGAGTGAGGGAGCTCAGGGCTCTTCCTCTTCCTTGGTGCAGGGGAGTGGGAGAGGGAAGGTGAGCAGGGTCTGCTTACCTGGTGCTTGTGTGCAGGTGCCAACAATTGGTATTAGAGCCGTACAGGCCGTAGCTAGGTCCACTGACCAGCAATGGCGGAGGATGCGGGCCGGAATGGTGGCCGGGAGGGTGGCGAGCGACAGCTCCAGCCGGCGCCACCGCAGGTGGAGGTGCACGTGGTGAAGGAGTTCGGTGGCAGCGGCTCCTGGCCCATGCTCACCCGCACCAACTACGGTGAGTGGGCGACGCAGATGAAGTGGAAGCAATTGAGCCCCGGCCGCTTGTGCTCAAGGTGGACAATCAGCCAGCAATAGCGCTGGCGAAGAACCCTGTTCTCCACGACCGAAGCAAACACATCGATGTGAAGTTCCACTTCCTGCGTGATTGCGTCGAGGAGAAGCAGATTGTCATCGAGTTTGTTGAGACCGGTCGACAACTCGCTGACATCTTCACTAAGCCAGTAGGGCGACTTCGGTTCTTGGAGCTAAGGAGCAAGATTGGCATGGTGGACGTCAAGAGTACACAGCAGGATTAGGGGAAGATTGTAAGATATAATCTGCTGTCCCTCTTGCATTTCTGTCCTGCAGTCGGCAGGTTCAAGTGGTCAGCTCTCGGCTGCCACTGTAGAAGTATGGCAATAGGCCATTTAGTCTTCCATAGTTGGTAGAAGTACACCAGCTAGAGTAGTGGGCTGGTTTAGGCTGGTACAAGAGTAGGTATTGGCTGAGATAAGCCATGTAGAGTAGTTGTTGGACTGGTGTAGTCACCATCCAAGTAGTGTACCAGCAGGTACATAGTTTGTGTATATATACCCTACCTATTGCAATGGAAAACTCAGTTCATTGCCACTCATTCAGTTCTCCAGCTTTCAGTTCAAGTCTGAAAGCTGTGTGTGTGTGTGTGCTGCGTGAGTGAGTGAGGGAGCTCAGGGCTCTTCCTCTTCCTTGGTGCAGGGGAGTGGGAGAGGGAAGGTGAGCAGGGTCTGCTTACCTGGTGCTTGTGTGCAGGTGCCAACATATTTTACCCATACACAGGTTTGTTCAGTTTGGATAGTACCTGCGACACCTTCTTGGAGCTAACCTTTTATCTTATGTAAACCATGGCCTTTGCAGGTTTCTGAACCTCTATGAGATCTCCTGAGTTCGGATCACTAACCAATCTGATTGTTGGGTCTGCATGAAACATTTATTTATCAAAGTTTACTTATCCAAGCAACTAAAATGACAATGGTAGAGAACGTTTACATCAATATTTGGTCTGTTTCTAGAAATGAACAACCCAATATGCAGATTAAAAAATAACAAAAAAATGGTAGAAGTTGAAATGCAATCAAAATATATATTTTTTTAAAAAAATTATAAATGAGATACAACAGGTTAGGGGGTAATTATACATACAAAGAACTGATTTGTTTAATATACAACAAGTAGGTGCATAATGAATTGCCTGATGCATACATTTCAGTTTGAATAGTAGGGTCCTAAGAACTTACTGCATATATGAAATTATGAATAGTATAGTAACCAACAAAGAATTTTTTTTTATTTTGCATATGGAAACTAATCTGCACCTGGTTTCTAGCCATTTGTACAACAAACTGAACTGATGAAGGGATATTTAGCTCACTGATATAACTAAATAGCTAAGATGTTTACTTATCTGTTAATGGAAATGCAGACCAAGGAACTATAAAAGGTTTGGGAAATGCTGTTTCGTGTATTGTTTCAAAGATCAGTAAGATGAAATCTTATTTTATAACATTGATCAGACCACTAACAGTAGGAACCACAAAATGTAAACACATTTGAGTTTGCAAAGGCCTAAGGGATGAATACAGATCTCTGATGCCATCCTGCTTTACTGTACCCCAAATTACCATAATTTTTTTATTTAGATTTGCACTAACCTAATAAATTTGCAAAATGAGTGAGCTGCCAAGTTTTGGCCAATGCACAATATGATAGAAGACAAACATCTAAACTCACAGATTGATAACAAAAGGAGACAGAAGCATGGCAATGACTGAACCTCGAAGGCTATATATGCAAAAAGGATATTAAGAACAACTCATGCTTATGCCCAATCTGAGTACCTGAGGCTTTGTCAGTATCACTAAACATGAATAGTTCTATGCAAGAGGAACCTTCCACGGGAAGGCAAGAATAGAAATCATATATGTCCTGAACTATCGACAAAGGATTCATTCTTTGTTTAAATTTTTTTGAAGCTTTAACTCTGGATTATCAGGAATCCTAGTTTAATTACAGATATATGGACTTTTCAATATTTAACCCATTACCTTGCGACGCAGGAAGCTCCACAGGCGGCGCAGTGCTCCGTTGGCTTGCTGAGCTACGCCAGTGGCCATCCGATTTTCCTGTGCCATTCTTTCACAGCGGCCCTGCTCTGTTTTTTTCTATGGGCTGCAGTGGAGGTTCAGGTCCCATTGGATGGGTGCTGCGGCCACTTCTGTCGCTGGAGCCGCAAGGCCGACGCACCAGCGCTTGCTGCAATTGACGGCGCGCACAGCGAGGCCGGACCTGCGCAGCCAGGCGGCGAGTGGCCAGTGCGGCAAACGGGACGAGGTGGAGCTGAAGCAACGCAGGCCTAGCGTGGTGGTCAGCATGGACGGGGCTCTAGCTGCCCCTGCTACCCTTGCGCGGTCGCCGCCGAGGCTCGCGCAGGCACGCCGCGTCGCCTAAGGGTGGCCACCGCCGGCGCGGCAGGCGGCAGCTACGGCGGCTCCACCCAGGGCCACTATCGGGAGCTAGGCGTGCCGGGGAGATGCGTCCGCGCCCACGGCAGAGGCTGGCCACCACGGGGGCCCACGTCGGGAGAGGGAGGGGGCATGGCCAGTTTGGCCACGCCGCCGCGCAAGGGCCGGGGGCATCCACCGGTGGGGCCCTCTCGTGCCGGCGCAGCCCCGTGCGTACCGTGGATGCGCGAGAGACGAAGCCGGCGGAGGCGTCAGTACTGCGAAGGCCATGATTTGCGAGCGCCCGGTTCTCTAGCTTAACGGGCAATGGACGGGTCAGCGCCCGAACCGACCTGCAATTGAACGGTCCAGATCGCCTGATTGCTCGATCCAGCGGCTCTCGGCTTAACGGGCGACGTGGCACGATGGTTAGCCCGCTTTTGGTGCAGGAATCGTATTTAGAAGATTTGTTGGGCAAAATTTCAATAGTAGTTAGGCCTTGTTTGGATACTCTCGTATTCATCTCAGTCGACATGTGTTGAGGTGGATTGGGGTGCAAATTAGTTTAAGTTCCACCCCAATACAGCCCAACACATGTGGATGGAGGTAAATACAAGCATATCCAAACAAGGCCTTAGTTGGAAGCATCTTCCTCTGTATATGAGTAGATGCTTCTGATGTCACACGAATGTACGATGCGGTTAGTTGTCTAAGATTTGCATTGATTTAAGTATCCTTTACTAGATTATTAGTAACTGTTACCTCAAAGAAAAAAAGGGTAACAAAGAGCTCTAGGTCTATTCAGTTTGTTCTTTACATTTTTTTTACAGATGCTTGTTTTATTTAATGTTGATTGCATCTTTCAATTTGTTGCACAATGCCATCCCAATTATCTTAACATTTTTTGTTCATCAATTGTTATTCTTAATTTATTAGTGCAGTTAAACTAAAATGTCTTCCTGTTTATTGGGATAAAACTGGCTTTGCACTGCTGAAGTGTTGTGGTGTTTTTCCAGGCCATCATAATATGTTTAGCCTGCTCGGTCGTTGTTTACTCAAAAACAGGTGCTTAAGCCTTAGAAAACAGGGAAGGTGTGGAGGGGTGTGTGAGTGTGTTTGGGTCTATGTATGACTCCTTTTTCTTCTATTAATACAATGAGACACAGCTCTCCTGCGTGTTCGAGAAAAAAAAAATCTATTTTTCATCCATCACCTTTACATTTAGGCGCTTGTATTTCTCTTTAGAATGTAGAATTCGGTCAGTGAGTACTTGATCTGTGGTGTTTCATTTATGATAAGCCTGCCAAAGCCATAGACATCTCCTGAAATGTGGTCATTTTTTCTATTTAAGTCATGTTCTCCTCTGTATTTGTAGCCTCTAACCATTTGTTTATTTACTATATTCCAGAGCAAAGGAATGCTATCTTGACACAAATTGCATCTATTAGAGAGGTTGTGCTGGGTGCACCACTGAAGCTCCTGCTGAAACATTTAGCCTCGAAGGCAGTTGCGCCTAATGTTGACAAGCTTGTTGCTCTTGTTCATCGGCCTAATGAATCTTTTTTCCTTGCTCCCCAGGTATAACTTTAGTAACAACAATACCACATTATCACTTAAGTGTGCTGTACTAATTTTATCATGTGCAACAAATGGGATTCACTGTTGTTTTTTCAGGCAGATAAAGTTACTATTGTGTACCCAATGAGATTCCAGGACTCCATTGATATTGTTTTAGCAACTTCCTTCCTGCAGGTATTTTGGATGCTTCCTTTTGTTTCTTTCATCAGCTTCCTGGCCTAGTGTTCTTCATGGTCTTTTGTCGTTTATGGTTATCGTATCAACTACATTTGACACTAAAAGACCAATTTAACCTATCATAGTGCTACAATTCATACTGCATGTATATATGCAGCAACCCATCAATTAAGGAGTTTTCCAAGCCCAAATATAACTCTTACTTTCTGTTGGGCACTTCTGTAGTTCTGTATCTGTTGGCTGTAGCTCCAAAAGACCAGTCCTACTCAGCCTCGGGCAGGACTCAATTGATGGGAGCATTGCTTACTCTTTTTCTTCTTCTTGTTTAAATTTAGGAATTTGTGGAGGCAAGACGAACAGCTGCACTTAATAATGTTCCTTCTTGTATGTGGTCTCCAGCACCACCTCTTGAGTTAAAAGGAGTATCTGCTGATGCACTGAATGCAAATGCTGGCTTTGTTACTTTCGGTAATTTACACTTTTCCTAGTATATATACCTTGTTCCTCCATAAAACTATTTTGCCTCACAGACTTTTGACTTGTGCAGTTGTTTACCCTCGGCATGTTGAGGGTAAAAAGCTAGATAGAACAGTTTGGAATTTGTTGACATTTCATGCTTATGTAAGCTATCATGTAAAGGTAAGACCCTTTAATCTGGTGTCATTTGGTTATATAGAATTACTGAGTTACTACCAGCAGCTTCCCTTGAATATCTGGGAATTTACTAGTCATGGTGAATCGCAACATTTCATATGAATGACTGGATTTGACTGACTGGAACTGAAAATTGATTTGTTTGCTTCAAATGACATTATTGTGGCCTATTCCAAGTAATATGTGACACTCTTCTTTCCATGCCTAAATTTCCCCAAAGAAGCACACGACACTGTCTCTTGATAATGATTGTGCCATATATGAAAATACAATTTTTCAAAATAAGTCCTGGGATTTGAGCAAATAATCTGGAAAAAAGTTTCAGTTTCAGATGGGGGCAGAGAAACGATTTTTTGGGGAGCACTGTATTTTCACAGCGTACACTTCAGCTTCCAAGTCAGAACAATAGAACCAAAGGACTCTTCTTTGATCCCGTATTACCAGCGGGCTTGAGTGGTAATACAACCTACTTCTGGATAAATCTGTAATTGCAGATGGCTATCTTGGGAGAAATTGGGAATAGTTTCCTTAACCATACCTAGCAGTCTCAATTTTGAACAACACTCTATTTGGGAACATTTGATATTTGTGTAGCCTGTGCATTGTGTTGGTACTTGGCTGCTTGCCAGTAAGCATTCAATACTGTGCATCTCGACTACCATTGGCTCATATTAAGTGTTCCATGTGGAAACCCAAGTCCCAACATACACAACCCCATATATGTAAATCAAGCAGTCAATCTTTGTTCTAGCAACTCCGTCTTGCACTACTACTGAGATACAGAGGAGCATACATTATCATGTCAAACTATAGTTATATTATTGATATAAACAAACCCACACCTTCGTTGTTGTTGTTCTCTCTTAATTTTATTTTCTTTTGGAAGCAATTTCTGCTCACAGTAACTATTAGTCTTCTATGAACTTTTGTTATTAGATTAACACTAAACCGTTACTTATAGTTTTACAAGTTCTCAATTGCTATGGTTTCCTGTATCAGTGTTCTGAAGGATTCATGCATACCAGGATGAGGCGCAGGGTTGAGTCACTGATCCAGGTAGACTTAAAACATTCTTTTGTTGGATCAGGTTATTCTAGAGATCTTGTACTTCCTATGGTCGTAAATATAAGTGCATCTATGCTTGTATTTTAGCTTTGACCATCAATATCTAAATTCAATAAAGAGTGATAACACAAAATTGAACATAATAGATTCATTGTGGTTGTCATAGTATATAACTCTTTTCATTTAAGATACTCCCTTGAAATATAAGTATCCTAGGAATTCTAGGACAAATTGTGAGATAAAGTATAAAGTAAATGGCACATGTAACCCTCCTTTAATTGTACAGGGATATTGTGATTACCATATTTGAGTTGGTTATGGACACTATTGCTGCCTCTTAAAACTAAATTGTGTGCGTGTGTTGGCCACAAGGAGAGGGGGTTTGGAAAAAATTATGAATGCTTGATACTTTATATTTCAGGACAGAGGGAAAAATATTTTTATAAACATTCCTAGTCAAAGTTAAAAAAAAATTGACCTACGACAAACTTAGATAGACTTATATTTGTGATTGGAGGAAGTAAATACTTCAATATCTCCACTAACCTGACATTGTTCTTTCATAAATCATAAGTCTTTGTATCCTTTCAGGATGAGTTGTTTTAGCAACAGGTGCTGCTTGCTAGTTTAATGTAAGCATATGACAGTGGTCTGATGGAAGCTACTCATCGGGCAGGAGTCAGAAGGGATAGCATAAATTCAGTATCGTCCAATGGATGGATACAATGATCTGAACCAAAATTTCTAGGAAATAACATATATGAAAGAAACTAATTGAAATCCTGATTGCTATAGCACCATGCAATGTTTTCCTGACCTGCTTTGTACTGCAGGCGTTGGACCAAGCGAAGTCTGATGCAGAGAAGCTGAAGAAGTTGGTACACGGTGGATCTTTCAAAAGACTGGTTTGTACTTCATGCAAATAGCTATCGTCTACGCATATGTTATCTTATCAATCATTGATTCATACCATCTTCGCAGAGCCTGAAGAATGAGGTTGACTCACGTTTCTGAAGGGAATTGACAAATGATGTTGTTTGATTGTACCCGATGGATACACTTTGTACCATTTGGTTAATGACTTATGTCGTGGGAAGCTTACTTCCGTCAGTTTTGGGAGCAAAGGCTCGGAACCGGTTAAATCCATGGCATTGAATTTTAGTGTAAATTTGCATTGCTTTTACATATTTATTTACTAGGCTGAAATCTGTCTTCTTATCAGTTCCATGATCCCATCTCCTTCACGAACTGTCCGGACAAGTCTTTCGCAGGCTTTGCAACCAAAGAGCCTGCTGCCTGCATCTCGGTGCAAGTAGCAGGTATCGGCATGCTTGGGAAGTCTTTGCCTTATCTTTGCATGCGTTAGACTATCTCTAACAATCGTCACCCAAAATACAAGACCTGGGTAGCGCTACAGGGTTCCATACCTATTTTTAGTCTTCTCCAACAACAAGACCTAAAAGACAACACTCTCTGCAAATGGGTCTCGAGGAGAGAGGATACCCAAATTTGGGTTATGCCTCTCCTGATACCCAAAATGGGTTTTCTGTATGGGTATTCTGTTGGAGGCTATAGGCTATAGGTATTGTGTTGGAAACCTATTTTGGGTTTGGGTTCGCAAATGCATGTCCTGTTGGAGACAGCCTTAGGTTTTTACACGATGTGTACACATTGTAATCAAGTTTTTGTTCATTAGAAGCCTATAAGTTTTTGTTCATCTTATAAATATGGACACATTATAAATTGATATGGACACATTGTAATCATTAGAAGCCTAAGTTTCTGTTCATCTTATAAAATATTTTTTCATATATACTAGTATTCTTTATTTAGTTAAATTATAATTTTCTCAATTAATCAAGTAATATATGAGTTTGTTATAGCGTCATTGTCGTTATTGTACCGATTTATCATTTGTCAACATATTGTTGTCATCATTAGAACCCCAAGATTTTGTTCATCTTATTTCAAAAATCTATTCCATATAATCATTTTGTTCGTTTGGCTGATGTCATGGCCGAAAGTATTGTTAGTTGATTTATTGTAAAAGAAAAAAAATAGTTGAATGACTCACAGATCCGGTTGAATCTGTCAACTAACATGTAGAAACTGTTTTTTTCTAACTAGCGTGATGAACGTGTATGTTGTCTTTTGAGACTCGCAAGGGGTAAACCAACTGTCAGTTGTCGTTAACATGTCTGGCAAAGCTCCAGCTCTGCCAAATAGGCTCTTAAGGACGTGTTTGATATGGGGCTTTAGGGTGGCCCTGCGCCCTCTAGCTACAACCCATCTTGTTTGATACATCTGTCCTAGCTTCTGGCTCGGTCCTCCAGCTACAAATCCTCCTCTCCTGCACCAGGGAAAACACATTCAGGGTTCGTTTCTCCCAGGTTAGTCTTGCTTCGTCCTTGCGCGAGCGATTTTGGGGCGGAGATGGCGGCTCACGCGAGCTTGCGTGGGAACCATGAAACTTTCGTGCACGCTCATTCCTCGTGAAAACCGCCATATTTATAAGCTGTCGCCCTCTCTTGCTGGCTCCTTCTTCCTCTTGCTCCGTCATCCCCATCTTTCCCCACTGTGTTCGCGTTGAGTGACTGGCGGCGTTGGTGTGGTGGTGGTGTGGCACGACGGTTTTCTTCCTCTCTAGGCTTCATTTCCGTTCCCCAAGTTAGGATCCATTTGGCCATGGTGCTGTTGTGTCTCCTGCTGGGCTCCATGGATGCAGTTGTCTTCCTCCTTCGTCTTCATCGTGTTGTGATGGTGCTGCTGGTGTTGGTTCAGGTGGATCTTCTTCCCATACCAGATCAGCTACTTCTTCACTGCCGGCTCTTCTTCTTCTCGGTCTAGCGCCACATGAACTCACTGTCATCTCCCTCGAGGTGAAATCGACCCATATCCCCCATTGCTTTGATTCTAGGGTTTCCTCTTGCCGTTGTTGGTTTCAACTTTTGTCTATGGAACATTAACTTTGGTCGATGATGTTGGTCTTGTCACTAAGAATTGGTTTTTATAGCACCTTCACATGTATGTTGAATTGTAAGTAGTTTGATATGGTCGATGATGAATATGCCCAATGCATAGGAGGCATTTTTTCCTTATGCAACCATGCTATTTTATCTTGTTGTGAATGCTTACACTTTCATGTTGAGGCCACCTAGGGTCTACTACAACTGAGTTATACATTTGAATGTTGAATGCATGTAGATGGATCCAACTGAACATCATGAGATGATAGCTAGACAAGCAGCTGCCATGTTGTGGTGATGCTATCTTTTTTGGTCACTAGACTTAGAAGAATTAGGGCCCCACTTGAGCTTGTAACTTATGGTCCTAGGTCATTAGGTCGGTAGCATAGGCTAGGAACCCTCCAAATGATCCTTAACAACACTGATGATGAGTGTTTGGCTATGTTGTGTGTGACCAGGCTCCTTTTTTAGTTCTATGCAACCTTTTTAGAGGTAGAGGCCTTGTTCCAGAAAGTAGTGGGGTGTTCTATTAAGGAGCAGGTTGCAATGTTCCTCCATGTGGTTGGTCACAACCAGAGGTTCAGGGTAGTTCACAAGTCCTTTAGGAGGTCTATTCAGACAATTAGTCACCAAGTTCTTGTTGTTGGTGAGCTTAGGACTGATTGATCACACCACCTACCACTGCCACACATCCCAAAATCATGGGTACCCAAAGATAGTAGCATTTTATGCAGGTACTATTTAATCTTGCTTATTTGCCTTAAGTTGGACCCCATTGTAACTCTATGGACTTATGTGCTGCTTAAAACACTTATAAGACTGTATTGGTGCCATTGATGGCACACATGTGTTGGCAAGGGTGCCTAGACACATGTGACATGCTTTTAGGGGTAGGAAGCACAATCCCACACAAAATATGATGGATGTTGTGGACTTTGATCTAAAATTGACTTATGTCCTAGCTGACTGGGAGGGCTCCACCCATAATGCACTTATACTTGCTGATGCAATTGAGAAGAATGATGGGTTCATAGTTCCTGAAGGTAACTAAATTCATTAGTCCATACACTGTTGTCCATAAACTATCACACACATTCGTTGTAGTATATGTTTCGGTGCACTTGCAGGGAAGTTTTACCTTATAGATGCTAGCTATGCTTGCCACACTAGTTTCCTCCCTCCCTATAGGGGTTTTGAAGTACCACTTGTCTGAATATAGGAGCGGCAATTATCTTACCAATGCTAAGAAGTTGTCCAACCTAAGGCACTCATCCCTTAGGGTGACAATGAGAGAGCTTTTGGTGCACTCAAGAATAGATTTCGTAACCTAGACAACAAACCATTCCACACATACAAGACACAAGTGAAGCTTGTACTAGTGAAAGCCCAAGTTTGGTTTTGGTAATTAATGACACCAAGTTGCTAATGCCTTGTGTTTAAGTGATTTGAGTTAGGCATAGCAACACATGTGATGAAGATGCAAGGTGGCATGGAAAAGTGGTCACATGATCACAAAGAGATGAAGCATGAAGTGGAGATCATGATGATAGATAATGAGGAAAGTGATCAAGGCAAAGGTATAAACATAGGGTTTTACTTTTGCCGGTCTAAGTTGAGTAGAGAAATGATTGACCGGATTTAGGATAGATAGCCGACTATCAAGAGGGGAAATCATGGTCATATCTCGAATCAAGTGCTACTAGGTCCATATCTTGAGCATATGCATTAGGATCTAGTAAAGTGCTAACTTATCTCCTTTGATGAAAATGTTTGTGAAAAGCTAACACACATGCACTTTGGTGGAATGGGACATGCGACTAGCCCCGAAGAAGGAAGAGAAGATAAGGTGGACAAAAAGCATATAAGTTCATTTTTTTTTCAATTTATCTTTTGATGATACATCAATTTCATAATCTAATGATTGGAACATGAATTTATTTTATAAACAAGGCACTAATTATTGCTTGCCATTGATTTATATTATTATTTTCATTTCATATTACTCAAATATAAACCCATCTACAAACATACACTTCAATCAATTTTAGAACAATTCATGTAGTCAGGGATATTGAAAGCCCTATATTTGGTTTTAGATAATTGAGACAACTAAATGGACTAAATTTTGCTCTAGTATTGTTCATGAGATAGGTTGATACACATCCAAGGCTGAGCAAAGATGGCACATGTGATGTTGGTGATGGCCAAATGGTGACAAGTGCTCAATTATTAGAAAAGAAGAAAGAGAAAACAAAATATAAAAAGGCTTTAGGCAAAGGTATGAGCTAGGCTATTTTGTTTTGTAGGTCAAGACGTAATAAAATGCATGATTGTGTTTTGGATAGATAGCTGTACTATTAAGAGAAGAACTCAAAGTTCAATACAGTTATTCATGTGCCACTAGGTGAACTAACTCCTTACATGTGCATTAGGATCTAGTGAGTGCACTAAAAAACCTTTAAAAATGCTAACTCATGAACACAAGTGATGGAACACTTTAGAGTTAGAACATTTAAAAAAAGGTGAAAGAAATAGAGAAGAGGAGCTCTCTGTAGAGCACCGGACAAAGACAACGCTTGCATGAGACCAACGGTTAAACTTGTCCCATGGTTAAAAGCTAGCGGGGATACCTTTAGTGTTGCATCAGTGAAAGCCCAAGTTTGGTTTTGGTAATTAATGACACCAAGTTGCTAATGCCTTCTATTTAAGTGATTTGAGTTAGGCATAACAACACATATGATGAAGGAGCAAGGTGGTATGGATAGGTGGCCACATGATCACAAAGAGATGTAGCATGATGTAGAGATCATGGTGATAGACGAAGAGCAAAGTTATCAAGGCAAAGGTATAAACATAGGGTTTTACTTTTGTCGGTCTAAGATGAGTAGAGAAGTGATTGACCGGGTTTAGGATAGATAGCCGACTATCAAGAGGGGAAATCACATTCATCTCTCGAATCAAGTGCTACTAGGTCCATATCTTGAGCATATGCATTAGGATCTAGTAAAGTGCTAACTTAACTCCTTTGGTGAAAATGTTTGTGAAAAGCTAACACAATTGCACTTTGGTGGTGAACACTTGTTGGTGTTAGCACATTTGCAAAGGAGGTGGAGTTCCTAGGGTTGAGAGGGGTTTGGGTTCCTTTCTCCCTCCCGCCAAGCTTGCAAGGCGGGATTCAGCGCTTTTGAGAAAATTAAGTGTATATTTTCTATTGCACCGGTGAGAATTTTGGGGAAGTCGCGGGAGTGTTACCGGACACAGTGCACAGAGGCATCGGACGCTGGCCTTTAGCGTCCGGTGTACTTTTGAGTTTGACCAGAGGAAGCAGAGCGCACCGGACGCTCTACACCGGATGCAGGGGTTCTCCTGTTCACGCGTCCGGTGCTTGCTGGGATGTGAGAGCGATTCTGCGAGGTTGTTTGACAGGGCACCGGACGCACCGGAGTGAATCTGGTGCTCAGCGTCCAGTGTTAGTGCGGTTTGCTGGCCTCTCTGCGCATGAGTTCGGTGAGCACCGGACGTGTCCGGTGCTCCGAGTCTGGTGAGGTCGTGTGTTCGCAGAACTCTCTACGCACGTGACCGGTGAGTACCGAACACGTCCGATGCTCACTTGGTCGCGTCCGGTGGTCTACAAGTGACCGTTAGAGTTTGACGCGCGAGATTCAAAGGTGGATACGTGGCCAACTCTAGAGCACCGGACGCGGGGGGTCGAGCGTTCGGTGGTACCTTTCTGCGCGTCCGGTGCCCCCGATTTTTGCCCAGTAACAGAGCCAACGGCTCTATCTCTTTGAGGGGCTTATAAATATGAGGTGGCCGGCTTTGAGAGGTTCTGTCTTGCACATTTTGATTACTTGAGACATAAAATGAGCTAGAGAACACTCCCTCGACTCATCTCCTTGCTTGATTGCTAATCTTAGTGAGATTGAGTGAGATTCAAGTACATTGTATTGAGAGGTTCATCTAGTGGCACTTGATCTTTGAGTTTGCTGCGGATTTCTTGTTACTCTTGGGTGTTTCCCGATGCCCTAGACGGCTTGGAGCAGAGGTGGTGTTGAGCTCATGATTAGAGATTGTTTGGAGGCTCACCAAGTGATTTGTGAGGGGTTCTTGAGCCTTCCTCGCGGGAGATCGCAATTGGCTACTCTAGTGGATTGCTCGTGGCTTGGAGGATCCCCATCTTGTGAGTGGATGTGTGGCACCCGCTGAGGGTTTGGCTTTGGATTGCCAATTAGCTCGTGATCCATCAAGTGGGTGTATCGCCACAACGAGGACTAGCTTGCCTGGAAGCAAGTGAACCTCGGTAAAAAATCTTGTGTCATCTCTTACCGAGGTCTCTCTTGTGATTGTGTATATGATTGATTGGATACATCTCAACTCTACAACGTCGGTATAACAATCACTCTCCACTCATTTACTTACTTGTATACCTTGCTAGTTGTTTAGCTTGTTTAGTATAGTCTTCTTGTTTAGGAGTGTAGCTAGCCTTCTCTTGTTGTTGTGCTTTAGTGTTTAGCCTTGTACTAGTTTTGTATAGGTGGCTTGCATAGCTTAGTTGAGCTAGTGCTAGAATTGCTTCACCATTTGTATTACTAACTCACTGGCTTAGTGAAGTTTGTAGAAATTTTAAATAGGCTATTCACCCCCCTCTAGCCATTTGGACCTTTCAACTAGCCTGTTGCATTCTCCATAATTGAATCCTTAGGTTTGGCAATGATGAAGTTGTCCTAGAAGAAGAGGGCTTTCTAGACATCCAGCCTGAGGCACATGAAACCTGAGCCTATAGGAGACATGTTGTCCCCAAACTTCACTAGCATGTCTAATATGAGGGATGATATTTGCAATGCCATGTGGGATGCTAGGGGTACTACTAGGATTTGATTCATGCTTTTAGTGTTCTTGTATGATTTTACTTTGTAGACCCTAGATATGGAATTCATGTGGTGTACTTATGTTGTATAATAACTAATGGACATGACTAGGACCAAACTACTATAACTTTTATGATGATTCTGTTATCATGGACATGATTGAGACTAACCTGCTGTAATTCTTCTATTTGTTGTATATTTTCTATATGTTGTTCATCTTCTATCTCTTGTTCATCTGCTATGTGTGGTTGATACTTGGCTTCATGTCATGGATGATGACCTTCTTGATGGCTAGATTTGTGTTAGCTAATGACATGGCTAATGTGGGTGGTGTTGGGTTAGCTAAGGATATTACTGTTCTGGTGGGCTAGGCCACCCATGAGGTGGAATAACAACATGTCTAGGTTTGTGCCTTAGGAGGATGTCCCACATAGTGTCTGATGGTAGTAGGATTAACAAGTGCTTCAAGGGTTAGGATATCAATTATGTGGCAAATGCTCTTAGGGAGTACAATGGTGAAATTGTAAGCCCTACTCAAGTGTAAAATCACTTGAGGAAGTGAACTAGGGTGTGCAAGTTGAAGGACCTTAGTGATGCACTGTTTAATCATGAGACCAATGCCATAATGCTGGAACCTAAGCACTACCTAGGCCACTGCAAGGTAGAAGCTAATGAAAGGTCCTAGTATGGCTAGAGGGGGGTGAATAGCCTATTAAAAAATTTTACAAAACACTAGAACAAAAGATTAGTACAATAAATAGCGTAAAACAATTTTGCTCTAGCTTTAGAAGGGTTGCAAGCCACCTATCCAATAATTCTAGTTTCTAAGATCACTAGGCACAGAAAAGCTATGTCACTACAAGCTACACCAGTGAACTAAGCTACACAAGGCAAAACTAATAACTAAAGCTAATTACACTACTTTGTAGGAATTTAATCAGAGAGGATGTGATGTGTAAGAACCTTGATGTCGCCTAGAGGGGGGGGTGAATAGGCATATCTAAAAAAATTCTACACAACTCAAAGTCACTTGTCAGCAACTGTCGAAAGTTATGACAGTTCAGGTCCGAACTTCCGACGTCGTAAGAAGTTTCAACACAAACTGTCAGAAATTCTGACGCCTATGGGAAATAAACTATAAGTGCTCAAATAAACTTTGTGAAACCAATAACTTACAACCCAACTTCCTAGTGGTGAGATGAAGTTAACCAAGTGCTTCCTTGACCCTAGAGAGCCACCAATTTGTAGATCAAACCAAACCCTAGAATCACAAATAAACAAGTAGCGAGCAACACAAATAGTAAGATAAAGTGTTTATCCCATGGTTCAGCTCACCACCAAGGCTTGCCTATGTCCACATTGTTGAGGAAGCCACATAGATTTTTCGGGTCTCTTTCAACCCTATCCTCATTCTCAAGTGAAGAGAGCAATCTCTTGAGATGAGGGGTGATTTCACTAGATGATTTGAGTGATTACAAACCTCTTAGGGCTACCACACAAGTTGGAAGTTCCACGGAGATGCCTAGCCGACTAGGAGCTTTGCTCCAAGAGTAACAAACACAAATCCAACCGGCTTGACGAAGAAATTAAGTGCTCAAGCTTTGCTTTGATGTTTCTCTCACCAAGAATCCTTCTCTCACTCAATCCCTTGCAATATTTGAAGTTAGGAGCAAAGGGGATAGAAGAGAGGGGTCTTTTGGAGCTAGAGAGATGCTCTTCTGAGGTTTGGGGTGTGAGTGAATGAGTGGGTAAGAGTTAAAAGTGAGGAGAGAGCCATTTATATGAAGCTAAAAACTAACCGTTTAGATCTACGTCGAAAGTTCTAGCGTGGATCTCGAGACTTCTAGCATATACTAAAAACATTGTTCACCTCAGTCAGAAGTCTACATAAAACCAGTCAACGTCATCAGTTCTGACACATCATCAGTTCCAACGCACGTCAACACTTCCTACACATCATCAGTTCTAACGCATGTCATCACTTCTGACGCACGCATGAGCAGAGGTAGCAAGAGGGCCAGGTGTCGGAACTTTCGATAAATATCATCAGTTTCAACACGTCATCAGTTTTAACGCACATCATCACTTCTGACACATGTCATCAGTTCCGACGCACGTCGGGACTTCTAACACCCCAAGTCTCAAAAACTATTCTATGTGCTCGTAAAGTGCTAGAGTGTCTCTCTTTTGATTTAGTTTTAATATTTGAGCACTCTATCTTTCTCAAACCAACTAAATTTGTATCCCTCTTTATAGTGCGATAAATCCTAAACTCAAGATCAAAAGTATATAACTATTTTAACCACTTGAGTCTTTAATGTCTTCATATACCACTTCTTAATATTACTTTATCGGGGATGCAGTTAACTTTGTCTCCTCTCTTTGAGTAAATATAGCTTGAGCATGTGACTTGAATTATTTTAACACATATGAGTTCAATCCATGGTTTCAAGTCACTTCCACTAATGATTTGATCCTCAAAACAATGTGACTCCTCATAGTTCGATTAGTACCTCGACTCAATGCAAATACTCTCTTCTTCAACTTAGCCATGGTATCTCGGTCTACAAGCCATTGCTTGCCCTTCACTTTCGCTTGGTCCCTCAAAGCTCTTTCCTTGCTATCTTTACCCTATCGAGCCATACTCAAGTCACATCATATTAAGCATCCATTAAAGAACCCTTTCTTGAATGTTGTGATCCTTGCTTGAATATCTCCTTGATATGAGTGTTGATATCAATCAAGCTTTAGTTTATAACAAAACACAACTTTGGCCTTCATTTGAACATTATGTGAAATATCATCAAGTTTGTTTTCTTATTGAACCTTTGATAAACTTAGCAAACTTGTTAGACCTTTAATTGTGTTGTCACTCAATTCACCAAAACCCACTAAAGGGCTAGATGCACTTACATGATCTTTATACCTCTGTGTAGAGGGGATGAACCAATCACAATGATACAAAATCCAATCACCGAAAGAAATCCAATGAGACACTCACAATGGAGACACATGATTTCTCTCGAGGTTCATGTGCTTGCTGGCACGCTAGTCCACATTATGTCGACTAACACTTAGGACACCGCAAGAACCTACCTACAAGTGAGGTAGCTCAATGAGACGAGCAATCTAATAGAGTTGCCTCTGGTGCTCCACCGGGGAAGGCACAAGAACCCCTCACAATCATCTCGAGATGGCCACAAATAATCACCAACTCGTGCCAATCCTCCTCCGTTGCTCCAAGTTATCTAGGTGGCGACAACCACCAAGAGTAATAAGAACTTCGTGGCCATCTAGTGGCGCTTGAGAATCGTTGTGGCCGTTCTTGTTACTCTTGGTGCTTGCCGCCACCTAGATGACTTGGAGCAGCAGTGGAGGTCCGACACGTGTTGATGATTATTCGTGGCCGGCTCCGGTGATCTTGTGAGGGGCTCTTATGCCTTCTCCAGCAGAGCACCAAAGGAAACTCTAGTGTATTGTGCATGTCATTGAGCTACCTCGCTTGTGGGTAGGTTCTTGCGGTGTCCAATTCTGTGGACAAGGTTCGTGCT
This sequence comes from Sorghum bicolor, assembly GCF_000003195.3. Taxonomy (NCBI): domain Eukaryota; kingdom Viridiplantae; phylum Streptophyta; class Magnoliopsida; order Poales; family Poaceae; genus Sorghum; species Sorghum bicolor. The sequence goes on along the minus strand of NC_012870.2, from coordinate 56,586,680 downwards.
ACACCTCTTAGCCGCCGAACCACCAAGTGTTGGTCGGCACAACAGAGACTAGCGTGTCGGCAAGCACGTAAACCTTGGGAGAAAAGTTATGTGTCTTAATTGTGTTTGATTGACATTCTTGTGGTGATTGATTTGTTTACATCTTGGTGATTGGTTCATCCCTACACGACGATATAAAGATCATATTCTTTCTATTTATATTCCCGCAAAGTAGTGTAATTAGCTTTACTTGCTAGCTATGCCTTATGTAGCTTAGTTGACTAGTGTAGATTGTAGTGACATAACTCTTGTGTGCCTTGTGATCTTACCAACTAGAATTATTGGGATTGGTGGCTTGCAAATCCTCAATTAGAGCTAGAGTAAAAAGCTTCGCTTCATTATTTATTAACTCTTTGCTCTAGTGAGTTTGTGTAATAAATATGTGATACATAAATGTTATAAACTTCACTTATTTTCTACTTTCTGTAAGTATTGTTGATACTACGTTCAAAAAAATATTGTCGATACGATTATAATGATATAATATTCCTGACTGGATAAATATCCGTATCTTACACGGATAAAATATAATACCATGATAATGCTAGTATGAATTTGTTATAGAAAAAAAAACTATTTTTGAATGTAATATCAATATTACAAATTTAGTTTCTACATGGCTAGAACTAATAATATCAATTATGTTCCAATTATATGCTCCGATATACTTAAGTTCCACATCTTCCTAGCAGCATCGGCAAGCAAGGCCTTGTTTATTTCCAAAAAAATTGCAAATTTTTTCAGATTTCTCATCACATCGAATCTTACGGCACATGTATGAAGTATTAAATGTAGATAAAAATAATAACTACTTACATAATTTACCTGTAATTTACGAGACGAATCTTTTGAGCCTAATTAGTACATGATTAAACAATATTTGTCAAATACAAACGAAAGTGCTACCGTGCTTATTTTACTAAAAGTTTTAGAACTAAACAAGTAGTCCTTCCAGTTCCTGTAGTTGTGTCGGTAGCATCCTGTATTTTTTTTAGTTGATATATATAAAGCTAGAGTATGGTTGACCCTCGGCGTGCCTGCCCAGTTATCTCCTGCGCGAAGGTCGCACGTCTGATTTGTTCCGTTTTGTTATACCGAGTATAGTTATGCACTGCACGTACACGTTGAAGGATGAAGTTTTGGGAGATAAGTGTTCTGTGTTTTTGTTAGGGAACAGAGAAAGGTGAGGCCCGCGGTTTCTGGCTGCATTCAGAATTGGAATTTTTTTTATGACGCGCGCACACCTATTTTTTAGGTGGTACTAGACTAGATAGGATTAATACACCCGACTGGTGCCTAAAACCAATAGATAACCCACGAGAGCAGATAAACACACCTGACAAGATACGGATGCGAAATTGCACCCTGTATGGCCAGTGTGAGAATATTTTGCATGTGTTCTCGCCGAGCGGATATTTGTTCCACTCGCACCACACTTGACATTCCCAAGGCTTTGTTTAGTTAATACAAAAACTTTTCAAAATTTTTCTTCATATTGAATCTTGCAGCTCACGTATGGAGCATTAAATATAGAACATTTTCGCGAGAAAACTAAACAAGGCCTAAGGCAATGGTTCTACATGTATTTATACCCAATATAAATCAAATGAAAATCACACACAGCCTATCAGCTTGCTCTGAATTATAAGAGAAAAACACTGAGCCAGACCTCGTTGTATCTGCCGATGATCACTTCTCCATTTTCTTTTTTAAAAAAAGAGCATCAAGAGTAAACGAGATGCAGATGGATTTTATGTCAAAGAAACAGCAAAAAATTATAGTTTGCTGATCTGCTAGAATTCTTATACATACAGCTGCACTGCAACCCAAGATACATGGCGTAGCAACTCGAGCTGTTCGTTGCACCAGTGTGTATATGGTCAGCTGACGTAACGCTTTCCCAACAAGGAACAAGGTCACATCTAAATTCTTATGTAAAGCTGCAGCATGTGCTCAACAGTTTATCACCAACAAACAGAGCGGACGGTCTAATTACAGTAGCCCCAGAGCTCAGGATCACAAAGATTCCTCCTCCGCAGCCATACCCTCCTGAGTAAATTAGAACCAAAAGCCTAACAGCTAAGAAAAATCTACAACAATTACAGCAACTTTTCGTTTCCTCAATCCCACATCATCGTCACGGGGCTGAATCCCGAGTATAGTCCAGTGACTGAAGAACACACCGCCCAAGTTCTACATGCAGGTACCTCTGTAAATAAAAGGCACAATTCCACAAATTTCACAAGATTAGCAACTGATAGTAAGAAATCGAACAGACCTCAAAAGTTTGAATCAACTACATACATGCTCATCGCAGACCAGTCGGTGCAAAATGATCTCCTTCAGAGCCCTCATTGCCATGATAATTGCTTGTATGTAGACCTTTCTGAGTCCCAACTGCCATCAGGCTCCTTTCTCTTTGTTCCTACAACTGGCATTTGGTAAATTCTTCCTTGATCCTCTGCAAAGCCATGTGGGGGTGGGATCAAATTTTGTCTGACTGGTAAAGGCATCCGTTCATCCTTTCCTTCTAAATCTATACTTCCAGGGCCTGAGTTAAGATCAAGGCCCTGACTTTCCCATTTACGATTACTATCACGTCCACTGCTGCTGCTACCCTCAGCAAGATTTATAGCATACTGCCTTGAATGTTGGGAAGGTAACGCTCCTGCTGGCCCAACAAGAGGAGGGGAGAGAGTTGGAAAATACGGACCTCCTGCAGATGCAGGATTATTGAATGTTGCTGATCCAATTGAAAATGCCGGTGTTTGAAGGTGAACACTCGGAGGAAAAGGGAATCCTGCATACTGATATGCAGGCGGATGAAAAACCATCGCTGGAGATGTTGAAATAACTGGAGGCCTGCAGGGATCACCTCCAAATTGGACACCATCAGCTGTAGGCGCAATAATCCTCTGGGCTCCAGGTGCTGCCTCAATTGGGTACGGCTGTTCTCTAGATGGTAAAAAAGATTGTATAGCTACTGGACCACAAGGGCTGGCAGCGGCAAGCCAAGGTGATATATTACTAATGGCAGCACTATTCATCCTAACAGGAAGTTGTTGTAGGAATTGAATACTGCTTGTATTTTTAGAAGGTTTTGGTGCAGGTTCGGTGCCAACATCATCAAGGCCTGGTCCACTGTTAAGATCAAAGTCCCTCGAGCTATTTGTGCCAGCATTAGAGAAAACTCCAGGTAACGATCTCGTCGACAACAATGGGACTTCAACTCTGTGCGAAGCATTTGGTACAAATTGACCATTATCTGCAACTTCATCAACTCTGTTCAGATCAAGTTCAATACCAGCGCTTCGTGAAGAGCCATCTCGACTTCTCGTATTTCCAGATTCAGAACAGGTAGTCTGTGCAGAACTCTGTGGGATATCTTCCTCGAGAGCTTGGTCATCTGCAACATTCAAATCAAAACCAAGTGTGGGGCGAGACTGCTTCCCAGCAGCATGAGATACTGGAATGTCACGTGTGGCAGTAGGCATCTCCAAAATCTTCCTTGGTTCAGCAGGGCGAAATGCACTCGTAGCTGCTGAACCTTTCCACCCAATCTCCGGCTTTGCTCTTAGTAGGTTTTCCGGAGGAACAAAGGGCCCTTTAGCTGGAGCAGCTACTGTTATTGGAGCTGGCTGCAACCCACTTGTAATAGGCGAAGTGAATGGCAAATGCCCAGTTAAATGGATTGCTGAGGAACATACAACAGGTGAGATAGTTGGCTCAGACTGATGCCCATCATCCCCAGGTATTCCTTCATTCAAGTCGAAATCAAGCTTGGCTGTAGCATTTGACTTGGTGTGAGCGGCTAGAGAAGAACCTTCGTCTGATAAGACATGGTCTTCTTTTCCGTCCTCTTTTCCGCACACACCATCACTGGATTTCTTTGAACTCTGCTTTGCACTTTGCTCGCTTTGCTGAGAATTGACACCTTCAGATTTTACATGGCTATTGGATTCACTTGAACTGTCTTTTGATTCTTTCATCTCCTTATTCACATTTGCCACACCAACTGGGGATGCTGCTGCTACAACTAGTTTTGGAACATCAGCCAAAGAGGAAGAAGCATGTTCCTTCTTTTCAGCCTCGTTCTGCACTATGCTACTACTGCCTACGGCATCAGCTTTTTTCACCTCTGTAGCCATCAAATCTAATTTGCCAGCCATACTGTCACGTCTATCAAAGGCTCCTGGGTTGTCTGATACACTCAGAAGCTGCTTATGATTAGTTGATTTTAACAAACCCTGTGCTTGTTTATCAGCAGCAGACAATGAAGATTCCCCAGCAAGAACCAATCTTGAATTTCTACTGGAAACAATCAAGCTACACTGGCTGCCCAATGCAGATTCCACAGCACCATCCTTGGCTGTACTGCCATCTTCAACTTTCCCATGGGCAGTACAGGCATCCCGACTTTCACCTGCAAATGAATACATATTAGACATATTGACAACTTTAGTATTAGTTGAATGGCACAAATTGAAGTTCTGATCATGTTCACCTTTAGAATCAATTGAAGCATGCTGAGAGTTGCATTTGTTTGCACGCCCTTCATGGATTTCAATCTTGGCTGAAGATACAACTGCTTTTGAATCTGCTAGCTCAGGAGATGGCGTAGTTTGGCGTTGTTCCTCCTTTGCAACCAAACAAGCATCATCTTTCACTCCCTTCCCCATGGCAATTTTCTTAGCATCTACTTGCCCTGGATGTGATGGGCCCATGTCACTTTCTACTTTAACCTTTCCAGTGTTGTCACTCTCACGGACCAATTTCTTTACAGAAGAACTTCTGGGTGAAGAAGCTGGGGAAACCAATTCAGATTTAGATATTTCCCCTGCCACACTAGCAAGAAGATTCATAGCCGCGTCATCTCCAGCTTGCAATGAATGACTAGCTTCAGAGTACTTGATTTCAATAAGAGCATTCATTGGGCTGAATGAAGTTCCCACCTTAGTTTCACTGACACCTTTTTCATTCACATATGACGAGCATGCAACTCGTGATGCATGTGCATCCTTAACAGAATCATCAGGTGTCCTGCTGTTGTCATCATCTAATATAGCACACGGTGATTTATCACCTTCCTCCGAACCAGTAGCTCCTTTAATGTCATTGCTGTGCCAAGACTCTGCATTAGCATCAGATGCTAAATGAGGCCGAGAACTTTCAGTCTTCACTTTCACCCTGCGCTCAGTCTGATCATGCCTATCTGCAACCACAGGAGATGAAGCTCTACCCCCAGTAACAGATGGGTCATCGAAAGATCCAGCACTTGCACTTCTAGCAGGACTACGACCAGGATTTGGGAAGCGAACAATCAATCTATGATTATTTCCATGATCAGATGGCATATCAACTCCTTTTTCAGAAGCTGTTCCAGTTTGAGATGACTTATCCTGCAGCAATGATCGATCAAGGGAGACAGATCGTCCTACAGAAGCTTCCTTCAGGTTCCCTGAAACAAGACCATTGTTTGCCCTTCGATGGCTCCGTGAAGAACTTCCAGAAGTTTTACTAGCACCACCAGAAGCAGCAGTTGAACTTCTTGCATCCTTCGATGGCTCACTAGATATAGACTGGCTGTTGTTCGGCGATTGGCTTGAACTGCTGCTTTTCTCCTCTTTAACAGTAGGCAGATCAGGACAACCAGTCCCACCAGTTGATTTGCAAGGCTGGTCCTTCACGTTGGTAGTAACATTTGTTGGTTGCACGTGTTGTAAATTTGACGAGGCGGATACCCCAGGGTTCAACTTCACTGCAGCATCTGTGCCCCCAGGCTTATCAGTCGAAACTTTTGATGATGAAATAGTGGGCACTGGATTTTTTGGACTGTTCTCACTTGAGCCACCTCGTTTGGTTCCAGCATTTGAAATTTCCTGGAAACCCGTTTTTCCTGACCAGGAAACAGATTGACCTGCAACTAAAGGTTTCACATCATTTGACTTCATCTCAGCATCAACACGCTTCTTCCAGTTCTCAACAAGACACTTAGCTTTCTTTTGAATCTCCAGATTTTTATGGCTGCGCAGATGATTGACAGATTTCCCAATGCTACAACTTTGCAATGCACTGAGATTAATAGGCAATTTAGCTAGCGCACGAAGCAGGGCCAGGAGAAGTTCGTCAATAGGCTTATCTGCTTCTTTAGGACTACTCCCATCACCAGACTTCCCTTTGTGAGCCTCTTGAAGCCAGCTGTCCAACACGGGAAGGCCCCTTGATTGCACAAATCTGCCGAGGCAATCGGGACTCTCTGTAGCAGCAATAACATCAGCAAGTATAACCCGACCACTAAGGTCTATCTTCTGCTCAGTTCGATCAAGTTGCATAAGATGTACAAGCTTTTCAACTGCTTCTGCATTTGGAAGTCCACCTTTTTCGGTTATCTTTGCTATTTCAGACTTGATATCATCCAGGTTAAAGCTTCCAGGCTCACTGTCGTCAACCTTAAGTAGACGATCACGATCCCGCTTAGCTGGATCAACTCCCTGCTCACTTCTGTCTCTCTTCTTTCCTTTAGATAAACCACCATTCTGCGTACCATCTGAAGCAGTCTTCAGTTGCTGGGAAGCTGATGGACCATTTAAACGCTTTGGAGAGCGTCCACCTGATTGCAATGCAGCACGCATTTCTAGCCTTGTTCTGTATAGAAGACGATTTACTTCGTCCTGCCGTTCCTGGTTATCAATTTCATATGTGAATAAGTATATATAGATATATAATATATAATGGACAACACAAGAAAGAAAAAGTATATATATATATAGATATATAATATATAATGGACAACACAAGAAAGAAATGATGAACTTACATTAATATAGTCCTGGTCAGTTAGCCACCATAAGCACTTGTTGTCAATATCGTAGACACGCCAACATACAAATGAAGAAATTCCAGCTGGTAGTTCAACACCTTTACGTAAAAAGGCAACTTTGCAAGGATGCAGCAGAGAAACAGCAGATGCTTCGTCCTGGTGGAAAGAGTAGAAGATTTCGTTTGGTGCAGCGTTGAGTTGTATACCCTTGTTAAGCCTCACGTCAGTAGGTCGATAAAGCCAACTAACACGTAATTTGGGATAGCCTTCTTCCTTTTTCTCAATCCAACGTATCAATCCAATGAATGGAGGAACATCAACAGCCCGAAAAAGAGCACAGTCGCCAACTCTAATCTCACGCCCGTCCTGAAAATTAAACAGCCTGTTACAAGTCATCCAATGACCAGCATGTTGTTCCATTCTCTTGTTAGTTTGGTAGACAAGTTCAACAACTACAACCTCACAGCGCTTGGTTATCAATCAAACAAGAAATGGACAAACGATGGTAAACTTTATTGAAATGAACACCGGCACAAGCAAGGTCTGCCTTGCAACACTTGCAGAAAGTAAGAATATGGCTGCAATACGAAACTAAGTAATTTGTTAACCCTTGCACACTTATTCACGGGACGGCACTTTTCAACGTTGTTTGCGAAAAAAAAATGTAGGAGATCCTTTCATATGGTGTGAAAAAATTGCCAATTTTGATACTGAGCCCATTCGCAGAATTCAATACAAATGATGCAAAAGAAACTCCATGCCAATATTTCCATATTAGCATGATTGCAGTCGGTAGTAGTACATCCAAACTCAACAGTTTACTCAACCCAAAACCTCCACCTGAGGAATCTAGTTATCTAGAGCAGTTGCTTCGTATAGCAGGTATTATCCATGTCCAAAAAGCGAAAAAAAAGGGTTAGCAACCTCAGTCTAAACCAATCAAGTTTAGCAAGCAAGTGATACCGAACAAAAACGCACCTTTACAAAGGAATCGGGAGACCCTGGACGGGGGAGATCGATGCACTCCTGCTTCTGCGCCGCCGAGTCCGGCGGATAAAATGTCGTCCGAGAAGGGGGAACAGATGAAGAAGAAGGAGAAGTAGCTGGTCCTTGTGCCGGTGGTGGTGGAGCTTCTGCCTCTACGCGTGCCGCTGGCCACATGAGCCGAACGAGACGCGGCCTCCTGACGTCGCACCCCTCAGCGCCGCGCCACCCATGCATATCCGGCTCGCTGCATCTTCTCCAACGTCGCCGCCGAACCCTCCTCCTCGCCGAGCTCCGGCACCGCGCCGCACCACCATCACCAGATCGCCGGCAGCAACCCTAGGCCCTCCGAAACCCTAGATCCGCAAGCCTCCGCTCCGCGCGCATCCGGAACACCCGAATTCGAGTCCAATCGGCCGATTCAGGCGAACCGCCTCACCGACGGGAGCTCGAATCCGGCGGAATCGACGGACCCCGGCCGGGGTCGATTGGGGATTTCGGGGCTGGGGTCAGCGGGGTGGGATGGGCGCGGTGGCTTTGGACTCGATCCGAGGTGGGGCGGGGCAGGAGAGAGAGAAAATTCAGCGATTCGGGGGGAGGGAGGGAGAGAGATCGCGGCTGGGGAGCAGGGACAGCCGGACAGGGGCAGGGCAGGGACGGCGGGCGAGCGAGCGAGGGAGGTCGGGTCGAGGGATGGGGAGAGAGAGAAAGAAGGGATGATGTCTCGTCCTTGCAGGGGAGGCAGGAGAGGAAAGCAGGAGGGGCAAATTCGACCATGCACAGTGGTCGGGTAGCTTCTGTGCCTGTGCGGCGACGCCGTTCCTTAACATGTGAAGTCAGTGCACATTTACATCACACGATGCGAAAGTCAAGGCATATCAAACACGTCTTGTGATATGACACTAGTTGGACTTTTTTAATTATGTTTTTAGATTAGATCCTTCATTTAGGTATTTTAGCATAATATGTTCCCTCCGGGTTTTTTTAACTATATGCTCCCTCCGTCTATTATGAGAAGTCAAACTTTTCGATCTTTGATAAAAAAACAGAAAGTGGTAGTATCTCCAAATAAGTATATTATGAAATTATATTTCATAATGCTCAATTTAATAATATTGATTATACATCATAAATACTGGTATGGTTTTATGTATATTTATTCAAACTTTAAAAAATTTGATTTCTAAAGAAACGATATGCGCATTTATTTTGAGAAGGATGGAATATTTTGTTATGTGATGTTTTTTTAAAGGAAAATAGGGGTCCTTAGTTGTAATGGTTACTCAGAAAATAAAATAGGAATCATGTGCAATTAGTTATGTTACTTGTAAGCCATGACAGAATGACTAATTTATTGTAAGAGAAAAATACTGTTGAATGGCTGGCAAATTCGGTTGATAAGATCAAACGAACAAGACTATTATTTTCAGCTATGAATGGATGTAATAATGTGTTCGTATATGGGCATCAATTGAGAAAATGATATACGAACAATGTTAGCTCCATTTTTTGTTATTAAAAACTTGACAATGTTAGCTCCATTCTTGGACAAAATGTTCATATCTCATTTTTCTGAATTGCTACCCATCTACTAACTCATTACTACATCCACAATGATACTGGTGTTCGTATTATTATAGAAAAAAATTTGTTATCGTCTATTCGGTTTTCAAGATCCGACATCTTAGTAACTCGAATGCTTCTGATATAGATAGGGTGTGTGTTTACATAGATCGTATATCATAGATGAGTGTATAGTGTATACAGTATACGCGCGATGTGATGATGCACGTTTGTGTTTTGGCAAAAAGAAAGAAAAAAAAAACGAGAAGTTTTAGAGGATAGCACGTGATGGCCCATCGTTAGAGATGAAGTCGGCCCAACGAAAAGGATACAAGTTCTGGCCCATAGCTGATGAAGTGACGGAAATCACCCGTTCTCTCCTAACCACCCGTTCCAGAATGCAGACACTGTTGGATGAGCCCCACGTTTATTTATTTATTTTCAGTTATAAAGATTTCCCCACTCTTCTTTTTTAGTGACAGGGAGCGAGGCAGCGCGGCAGCAGCTGCAGCCGGCCGGGCGCCCCCATCTCATTTCGGGGAGTCGGGGACCTGACCACCCCAATCCGTTTCCTCATCAAATACGCCCACGCCACGCCACGGCGCGCGGCGCGGCGCGGCGCGCTACTACCCACAATGGCGCTCACCTCCGCCACCACCGCCGCCGCCACGGTCTCCTCTCCCTCCCGAATCATCCGCCGCTTCGCTTCTTCTCCAGACTCTCGCGCCCCTTCCTCGCTCCTCCGTCTCGCCCCGCGCCGAGGAGCCGAGAATTCCCCGCGCGCCTGTAGCTGGCACCGGCTCGTGGTGGTGCGCCGGATGGACGGCAGGGCGCGAGCGCTCCTCGGCGGACTCTCGGACGCCGGAGGCAGTGAGAGCGACGAGGAAGAGGAGGAGGAGGAGCACGCCCTGCGAGGGGGCCAGCGGGAGGGCGAGGTCGACGACGCCGTGGCGCTCTCCGCGGCGGCCGTCGGGCCAGAGAGATGGGACGTGCTGGGCCTCGGCCAGGCGATGGTGCGTGCAACCCTTGTCTTCTCCCCCCTTTCACCCCTCCGTGAGTCCTCCTGTAAAATTGTTTACAGAGTGGATTCCCTGCGATGTTCTTCTTCTCCGGCTGACCGCACGTCCGCACCCAAAGAAATTGAATGCTGACGCAGTACATACCTACTGATCCCTCTGTCCCAAAAAGAATGCAACCATGGATTACTTGTCTGTTTAAGTGGTTCATGTTTGACCAATTTTTAGTAAATGATATTCACATTTATGGCTCCAAATCAATTTATAATGAAAATACATTTCATAATTAATCTAATGGTATTTCTTTGATGATACCATAAATATTGATACTTTTTTATCTATAATTGGTCAAACTTAAGATACTAGAACATGACTGTGTGCTAGAATTGCATTCTTTTTGGTGCGGAGGGAGTACCTCCTAGTCTTGACAAGAATGGCTAGAATGATAATTAGATGCACTGAATAAACTGTTGGGGCTGTTACTCTACTTGCCTCTCAAGTATTTAACAGGAAGATGCTTGATGACAGTAGGGACTTGTGCAACATAATAACATGACTATTGACTAACGATAGTGGTTCTTGATCTGTGCTTTTATCTGCCAAATATCCAAGATACAAATTGTGAAAAGTAGTTCAAACATCTGTCTGTATGTTGAGAGCTTGAGATCAATTCTGACTTGTGATTGTTTTGTGGAGCAAATAGGTTGACTTCTCAGGGATGGTGGATGACGAGTTCCTTCAGAGATTGAGCATAGAGAAGGGCACGAGAAAGGTCATAAACCATGAGGAGAGGGGACGGGTCTTGCGTGCCATGGATGGGTGCAGCTACAAGGCTGCAGCTGGAGGCTCCCTGTCCAACTCGCTCGTGGCGCTGGCAAGGCTTGGTAGTAGCCAGTCTGCTGGCTACCCTGAGCTTAAAATTGCTATGGCCGGTAGTGTGGGCAGTGACCCACTAGGTAGTTTCTACAGGTAATTCTCTAATTTGTAATTTGTCACTCTTTCTGTTGCAGGCTTGCAGTTGATCCTGATGTCTTATTTCTGCACAAAGCCTTTAGAGTATTGGCTGACATCATGCTTTTTGTTCAACCATGCTTTTAGGGCGAAGTTGCGCCGTGCTAATGTGCACTTCTTGTCTAAGCCGGTCAAAGATGGAACAACTGGAACTGTAATTGTTCTAACAACGCCGGACGCACAGCGAACTATGCTTGCGTATCAGGTCAGTTCCTTTACTTCCTTTGCTGACAACTCTTCTATATCTGAACTTGTTAGATATTATTCCAGTTACACTTGCTTGCTATGCTTTCCCAGCCCTCTTTACACTCTTTAGACACCTCAGGATACCAACTTGTGTCTGTACATGAAGCAGTTCACTATGGTACTATCTGGCCTCTTAAGAGTTTATATCATATCTAAACCATATGAATATCAATGTGCAAAGGATGAAGTGCAATTTTCCAGGTTTTTTTTTGTCCATGGTATTGTTTGTAAATATGGACAAGAACTATCATGCGATCTTACTGATACATCCTTGATTCATTGCCTGTATTTTGAACAAGTACAATTCATTGGCCAATCATCTAGATTGTGCTGCACCTGCAACAAATATATGCTCAAACAGTGGCATGCACTTTCTGTCTTTGCAGGGTACTTCGTCAACTCTGAGTTACGATTCAGACTTGGCCAGTTTAGTGTCTAAATCAAATGTACTAATTGTGGAAGGTTATCTGTTTGAGCTACCTCATACAATTGAAGCTATCAGGCAAGCGTGTGAAGATGCTCACAAGAATGGTGCACTCATTGCTGTTACTGCATCAGATGTATCTTGCATCAAGCGTTGCTACAATGACTTCCGGTAAGACTAGCCTTCTTTCAAAGATTTTCTGTCAGATTCACAGCTCGGGACCATCTGGACCCAGCTACACACATTCCCAGACCTAAATGACCAATCTTTTACTTGCTTCCATTGATAGTGCATATTGACTCTAAAAAGAGGAGGGCTAAGCATCTAAAGTCTCTTTTATACGCTACACAAAGGCCACCTTATTCTATATCTGGTTTTATCACTGAAACTAGCAAAAGAATCTTAGGGCATAATTGTTCATCGATTAGTACCATTAAAGTGTTTTTTATGTTTCCAGAACCCATCATTTTTTAGTTAACGCAGCTGTATTGTGTCCTCATCTTATGACACTAATGACCACAGAACAAACATTTTCAGGGATATTGTAGGAAACTATGCAGATATACTGTTCGCCAACGCCAATGAAGCAAGGGCCTTCTGCGAGCTACCCTCAACAGAGAGCCCCATGTCAGCCACAAGATACTTAAGCCACTCAGTTCCCCTAGTATCCGTGACTGACGGCATGCATGGCTCCTACATTGGGGTGAAAGGTGAAGCAATATACATCCCTCCACCATCCTGCATACCCGTGGACACTTGTGGCGCTGGCGACGCATATGCTTCTGGGATTCTGTACGGCATCCTCCGGGGTGCTTCTGACCTGAAAGGCATAGGACTACTGGCCTCGCGGGTAGCTGCTGTTGTCGTCGGGCAGCAAGGCACGCGCCTGCGGGTTCAGGATGCCGACAGACTGGCTGAATCGTTTGCGCATCACCTGGATAGCTTGGAGTTCTGCTCAGATGTTTGAATAGATCACTTTGCAAACACGTCTGATTGTATCTGGTTTAGTCCAAGCCCTAGAAATCTGTATATGTACATACATCTCTTCCCTTCTCAGTAGGTCTAGTACATTTGTTGAGGGCATTCAGCCGAGCTGGATAAAGCTTGTTCGCCCATTTGATATCCCTTTCCATCCTTAGTTATTGCCATAATTGGAATTACATATATTATATTTCATTGGGCATGGAAAATACAATGGTATAGCTCATTGTTTCCTGTTCTCATTGGGAATGGATGAATGCTATGTTGGTCATGTGAAGTAAGCAAAAACAACTTTATTTGCGGTCCACTGAAACTGCAGTGAGACTGAAATTTGCTGGAATGCAATCTGGCTTTGTTGGATTGTATTCGATCTGGTTGGGTCAAACATCACTATCACACGGGAAAGGTTGCTATATATAATATCTTTGACACTGGTTGGTTCACCTAAAGCAGCAAATCCTGTTGACATTCCGTGGCTGTCTTTAGTTGATGAACTTTGTTTCTATCAAGCCTTTCATTCATAATATACTGATGAGTACTATATAATTAAAAAAAAATTGAGATGCTGCTTGCAACATACGCACTCTGAAGAGTCAGGGTGGAGACTAAATCAAGAGAGGCAACAGGCTACGCAACATGTTATTGATCAACAATTATCCTGGAGGAAAAATGAAAAGTTAGACGTACTGCCAGAATCGTTGACGTGTCGGAGTCATGTATCTTTGGCGATGAATCGGAATCAGATCAGATGCTGTTGCCTACTATCTCAAAAAAGAAGTCATTTTTTCCACGAAAGAAACCATTCCACCTTTTCTGTTTATCAAGTGAACCTAGATTATTAGAGTACTGATTTATTTCAAATCAATAATGAGGGGTTGTGCTATCCTGCAATTGAAAGTTTGTAACTCCCAAGTTTCATTCAGTATAAAAACAGCTACGGTGAATAAGACGAAGGAACAATGTTTTTCCATCTTAAACTTATCAGTAATATTTTTTTGTTAATATTTTCCTCACATAACAATTGAAAGTTTATAACTCCCAAGTTTCGTTCAGTAAAAACAGCACTGGTTGTACACTCCGTTCCGCTTGAGCTTATTAAACGAATCTATCGACCATTTGACGGCAATAGATCAGTCAATCGTGATTTATTAGCTAAAGAAACAAACTTCACCCGCTGCGGAAGACGAGTTGGAGAAGAACCCTGCAGAGGGCAAAACCGTCCATTGAAAAGGACAACCCCGCAGAGGCAAAAGCCCCACGCCGAGGGAGACTTGTGAGAGAGAAAAGAAACAGACGCGCTCGCTTCCTTGTCCCTCCAACCTCCTCTCCCCCAACCGCCCGAGGCGGTCGCCGCCCCCCGCCGTGCCCTCGCCCGCGCGGGAGACGGCGCAGCAACCTCGCGTGAGATCCCCCGTCGATCGGCAGGATGGTGGTGGCCACGGAGGAAATGGCGGTCTACTGCTTTGACACCCTCGTCGCCCACTACACCGGCGAGCAGCCGCCGCCTCCCGCCTTCGAGGATGGAAACCAGTAAGCCTCCCCCCGCAGCGATCGAACACGGGCCGCGTTGCCCCCATCCCGAGGAGTTGGTTTTGCAGCGATTTCGATATGGGGTTCGGCCATATTCATGTTAGGTTTGGGCAAAAGGCGGCGCGCCTTGGTAGATTTGGTTTCGGCTCGGCTCCTGTTGCAACTGATTCGCTATCCGATTTGATTGACTGCTTGTTGGTCCTCGCGATTGCGGTATCTGATCATATCGCGTGCCCTTAGTTTCGGTTGCAAGGTAGAGGAGAAGCAAAGTAGCCACACTTCGATGCCACGTACCTCGCCTTTCGGTAGATTGCAAGCTTCCTTCCTCTTGCGATTGTCTGACGGAAAGTAGGGGGAGGACTAGGAATCTCACTGCCGCACAGCTGAGATTATAATTTAATTAGGACAGCCAGTTTAATCATGAGGCATTCATATTACTTGTGGAGTTGGGAGCTTAAACACGATGAGTTTGCGTGTTCTCACTAATGTTTCTTATTCATACTCCAGGATTCAGATTGTTAATTGAGTTCTTTTTGCAACCATGTAGCGCACATTAAGCTGTATGGCTTTTGATATCTTTGTCTTATAAGGCATCCTTGTTCTAGCATACATGTTAGAACTCATTGGGTCATTTTTTTTTAACTTCAGCCCATTGTTTGTGACCTGGAAGAAGGTTGCCAATGGTTCAGAACCACGCCTCAGGGGATGCATAGGAACCCTGGAGCCCCGTCAGATTGTCAGTGGCTTTAAGGACTACTCCCTAACTAGGTGACTATTGTTTCAGTATTGAAATTCTGTCTGATTTAATGCTGAAATCTGCTCGGCACTCAAAACATTGATGGATTTATGCTGTAATAAGTAGAAAAGCAATTCTGCACTTTGCATTGGATAATGTTTAGATATACGGTAAGCTCGATATCCTCTCACAGTGCCCTGAGGGACCGACGCTTTCCCCCAATACAATCAAAGGAACTCCCAACCTTGGAATGCACAGTATCTATACTCACTGATTATGAAATTGCAGAGGGCTACCTTGATTGGGAGGTATATTGCACACCCTTTGAAGCTACATGTTCAGATGCTCTTCTTACTCACCTGTTATGTTTATTGTTTCAGCAATTTTTACATCAAAACCTTTTCTTTCTTGTGAATCAGGTTGGAAAGCATGGTTTAATTATCGAATTTACAGATCCAGAATACAACATAAGACGCAGTGCAACCTATTTGCCTGAAGTTGCAGGCCATGAAGGTGAACACTTTCCTTTTGATGCACACTTTTTCATTTTTACAGAGTTCTTTAGTTTCTAGAATTTTTACAAGGGATGATAAGTAGGAATCAGTTAAGCAAATATGCAATCTCATCATTTTTCAAGTCCTCATTGACCAAATACATTATGATGAGCAAAGTTTTAAATAGCGGGCTATTGAAAATAGCGGCAACTTTTTTTTCAGAAGCTACGCAGCTATAGCGGCGCTATGCCAGATAGCGGTTTTATAAAAAAAATCATAAAAACACCAGTAATTGATGCCAAAAATATGGCAAATATGAAATTTGATGAACATAAATATGTTTCTAAGGTTTCACAAGTCTAGATAACATTACAATATGACATTACAACATGGCTCATGAAAGTTTAATTGCCCAAAATACCAAATTAGTAGCAAATGATAACTTATAAGTAGAAAATACTAATTAAATTGTCACTGTTGTAGTGCAATTTCAAGGACACAAGTGCAATCTAGTCTGAGATTGAGTTCTCAGAGTTGGACTGAGAAGATTGATCACTTGCAGTTGTAGACTGACGATGCACATTGACATCATGGTCATCATCATTTCCAGTATCATAAGACGAAGCAGCTACAATCTCAGGCACAGATTGTTTGCCATCATTAATATCAGTGATCTTCTTCACCCTCTTCTTAATCCTAGGGCGGACAACTCTCTTCCTTTTATTACCATGTTCTGGTTCTCCTGGTGCAACCTCTTGTTCATGTTCTTTCTCACCTTCAGCTTGGGGATCTTTTGGTTCTTCTTGTTCATCATCTGCAGCAAGTGCAACTCCAGTGATAAATTCATTGTCATCATCTTCTAGAATATCTACAATTTGCTTCTCAATGGGGTCCTTTGCCTTATTCTCTCTTTTATGCTTCAGCCTGGAGTTAAATTTTACATACACGAGGTCACTCATTCTGCCATGAAGCAATCTGCTCCTTTTTTTTGAGTGAACCTATGCAGGCAATTGGAATTGCAATAAGTCCAAAATAAATATCCATGTTAGGAACTACACTAGCAGTAAAATGCTAGACACTAAATGATTCTTACACTAGAGTGAACCTATGTTAGGCTTTCACATTTATGGGCTGTTGGAATAGCGCCGCTATTTAAAACGCTAAGCTATGCAATTTAGCGGCGCTATAGCGGCAAATAGCGGTGAAAATTGCCATAGCGGAAAAAATACGAATAGCTTAGCGCCGAGCTTCTTCCGCAGCTATAGCGGCGCTATAGCCCGCTATTTTTTTCTTTGGGATGAGCAATAACTGTAAAATAGAGAGTCAACTGATCAGTACATTCCACATCTGGATTGAATAATTTGTAACTTAGGCTTCATCTTTGGCAGGATGGACACATGCAGAAACCATTGATTCGCTCATGAGGAAGGCAGGTTACCAAGGTACCATCACTGAGTCCTTGAGGAAGAAAATCAAAGTCACCCGCTACCAGAGCACCCTGTGCACCATGCACTATGGTGAATATGTTGCATACCTCAAGAAGAATAGAGGTGCAGCCCCGTCAATTAGTGGGGTGCCTGCAGTTAATGGCTTCAAGCCAGGTCATTGATTTATCCGTATTGAAAAAAGCTCAAAGAACATATTATTATAATTCATCTGGGAGCAATTTGGGGTGTGCAAGTGTAACCACCCCTCACAATTGATTGATCTAGCGTCATTTCTTTCCAAGGAAGGCCAAATAGGGGCGTCATGACAAGCACCTAGAATAATGTCTTCCTGGGATGTATGATGCTTATGTATCTTGAAAACACATGTGCTTCAAGAAGTTCAAATTATGTGGTGGAATTAATTGATTCGAGATGTCATTCCTAGTTCCAGTGATTTGTCTCAATTCATAAATTTATCTGATATATTGCATGTATACCAAAGAGATATAATATAACTGAGACTAAAATACGTTTGCAACTTACATGGTCATTTATTTTTGTGTAGCATGGCAATGCCCTCCTGTTCCTTCCCAATTCATACAATTGGAAGCAGGCTCATCGCACAAGGAACAGTAGCACTACATCCATGCAGGGCAATTGTTTGTTCGCATGAATATCATAGATGCCCGCCAAGACCAAAGACATGAACAAAGGTATTGACTGTTGAAATTACCTTGCTGCAATGGCTCTCGTGACGTGTCGTGTCGAAGGGAAAATTACCACACAAGTGCCTTGGGTGAGGGAAGTCTCTCAGTGCCACCTATTTAATCCAGCCAGATGTTAGAGATTCATGTATGCCGTATGTATATATGTATTCAGCCACGATCATCGAAGATGAGACTATTCAATTCACAAGAAACTAAATTGGTCTCTTTCATCGGATATTAATTCGAAGAACATAGTAAGATACTTTTTAATAAAACATAAAAAAAAATTCACATTGGGAGCATCATGCTTAGTTCTGAAATACACAGTAGTGCTGATCTGGTATTGTTTCGCAAGACATCAGGGACCATCTCAGGCGCCGACGACCTCAGACTACAACGACGTCCTCGTCATCGTCCTCGTCAAATATCCGCCTCTCATGGCAGTGGTCAAATGAAGCGTCTTCGGCAGCTTCAACGCCATTGTCACCAACACAACAGGTTCGCACTTCACTACAGGCACCAGCACGCCAGGAATTACGTTGGCAGCGTTGCAGCTGCGCCCATTCTTGTCGCCGCCACCAGAAGGCTTCCCAATCACAAACATGTCCTCAACCTTAACCTTAAGGAGACCCATCTCATCTTCATCGATCTTATATGGGTTGTCCACGCAATCACCAGCAGCACCTTGTTGCCCTCTACAACCGGAGCTCTCGGCCTTAGTGTCATAGTCACCATATGCTTTTGTCGAGTCCTCCAGTTGATCTGCTTCCACTTTAACGATCTACAGATAATGACAGGAAAGATATTGTGGTAGTTTGTTTAAGGGTTGTTGGATCACAGATGAATTTCAGAGTGCGAAAATCCTTGGGTACGGGTTCTGAATTTTCCCCCAAGTGCCATTAGTTGATAATATGCAGCAAGAAAGCTAACGAAATAATAAAGCTATAAAAATCACAAAGAGATGACAACGATTTGCACAATTTGTAAAACAGAGTTGTACAGATTTCTTTATCTAAAAAAAATAGTTGTACAGATTTAACCTACCGTGAAGTTCTTATTAGAAATGGAAAGGAACAAAGGATTAGACAAGACTAACCTTTCCTTTCGCTGCGATGAGAATCACATCACCATCTTCCTTCAGGCTCACTTTCTTAGCGAATTCCTCAAGACTTATCTCGCAGCAATCATCGTCTGAGCCTGCATCACGCTGTTCTTCAACCTCCGCGATCTTGACCATTTTCCCTGGCAGACCCTTCCTCTCCACTATTTGGATGGAAAATCACCACAGAGCATGCCCGTTTATATAAGCAGACGGCCGCACAAAACCTATTCATTTCTCCACTATAAGACTTGTTGCGGAATTCGAAATAGCATAGTACAAGGTAACGAGGAGACTCACGTGAGGTGAGAACCGAAGGGGCACACGGATTTTCATAAATGCAAGCCATTTAATATGATTATTAGGACCTATTAAGATCTCAAATCTTTACATCACAAAACTTCTGATTGTAAACTTTACATTCAAATAGTTGTTTAGATGCTTCCTAAAATTTTTTGGTCTACAACACACAAGACACGAGTCCTTAAGCAAGTTTACACAGTTTTAGGGCTCCAAAGTCCCAAATTCCAAATCTTTACAGCCAAGTTTTACAAGCCTCTATTTAGATCTATTCTTTCAACAAGTGTTCATTTCTCTAAAAGTTTTGGTTGTTTGGCTGCATCTAAACAGAGCCTTAGTGGCCTTGCAAAACCTAAATGAACTTGCAGGTCCCAATGGGTAAGCGAATTTGGAATTGGAGAGGACCATTAAGATTTCAGAGACCACGAGACGAGTTGCATACATGTGCTAGAATTATGGAACGCAAGAGTACAAGACTGATGCTAGTGCTCCATAGAAGGTTATATTATATAGGACTATAGGAGCATCATTCAGTTTGTGATAGGAAGTACACAGATGCATGCATCAAATCCTGGGATGAGATCTATCACCAGCACTAACCATATTTACGAGCTACTCCACAATAACCTTCCCATCAGAACAGGCTGAGATTGCAAAAATGTCGATTGCCCGATCTAGCATAGGGGGCAAAATCAACTAGGCTTTGCATTCATTGCCTTTCGCGTCAAGAACCTCAAAGAATTCCACTTGTTGTCCCTGTCCGAAGCGTGGCAGTGCCCTCCATGCCCCTTCCAGGACACACATGGGGCAGCAACGTCGCAAACATAGCAGAAACACTGCAAACAAGATGAACAAAGTTCAGCAGCCAAATCTGATAGGTGATATCAGCAATGCAACTCTAACATTGTACAGATTCAAATAGTAACCAACAACCTTATTGCGCTTTTGAGTTCTGAAAGTAGTATATTATGTTCTTTCCTTTTTTTTGTTTCTTTTAAAGACATGGAAACACAGCCAATTTTCTTTGACACAATTGTGCATCAAGTTGAGTGTTAACAAAACACTAATTCACTTATATTTTCATCCATATAGCTAACCAAAATAAACAAGATCATACTGAGCTAAGGCAACATGGTAATCGAGCCCATTCAAGCATGCCACTCTAAGAACCAAAATTCTAGAAGACAATATTGGCATGGCAACCAACAGGTATGAGCTACAGTGTTACACATTGCAACTTCGGAAAGTAATTTACTGCTCACCATATTACTGAATAGCTGGTTATGATATGATATTTACAAAAGCTTCCATTCCATTCCTTCAGCTTAAATGAATCTCATTAATTCAACTAGGAAAGAACTGGGCTGAAATTTCAGAACACGGTGCTTGCTACTGTTAACATGATCCATTTACCTTGTG
This sequence comes from Sorghum bicolor, assembly GCF_000003195.3. NCBI lineage: Eukaryota > Viridiplantae > Streptophyta > Magnoliopsida > Poales > Poaceae > Sorghum > Sorghum bicolor. The sequence goes on along the minus strand of NC_012870.2, from coordinate 56,565,884 downwards.
ATAAGCAAGGATTTGCAAATGGCTTTGTTTTTATCCTCCAACTTAAAATGAACAATTCAATCATGCACAGTTGCTATGCTGTCAGAAGTTTCTGTAAGTTTGAGCATAATGCTGTAATAATAATGAGACCCTTCATGACCTCGTCGTTATTCCACATTTCCATCTCTCCTCGAAGCACAGCAGTGCCCACTAAGGCCTACCAAGGCATACATGGGACAAAGATGTTGCATATAAAGTAGAAACACTGCCACACAAGGTAAAAACTATTTGGTCGAAATCTGATAAACTTTAGGCCCCTTTTGGATCCTTGGAATTGAATTAATAATTATAATTTAGGCACAGATTAATTAAGCTAATATGGTTGTATATGGAATATATTTGTATATTATTGGTAGCCACACAAGGGAGATACTTATACAGTTCTTGCAACCAACTGTTATTGACATGATGATCAACAAATGGCTGTTATACTTTGCAACTTTAGCAACAAATTTTCAAGTCATAATATACAGAGAAATCGTTGATAATATAATATTTACAAAAAGCTTCATTTCTATCCTCTCCGGACTCAATGAATAATACACACAGTAAGCTTATTCAGTTAACCACAGCTACTGTTAAGTTTGAGGATAATGCAGTACTAACTCCATGTAAAATATCACGAGCAAGGAGTGTGAGGCTTGGCACGACATTACCTTGTCACAATAGCGTTCATGAGGGGTTCTACTAAATGGGTGCTTTGCACAAGCAGACCTCGGATGTGGGAAATCTCTGCACGCAATCTGCAATACAACATTACAAAGATCGAAATTAAAGATTGACGGCTCGCTCTTTGAACACCACTTCAGAAAGATCCCACATTTCAGACTGACGGTTAGGCACTTCATCGGCGCCCTCACAGGAGCCGAAAAAACAAAGCCCATCCTCCGGAGTCTCGTCGCAATCGCAAGCGTACCTTTCCTCGCTCTGCAACGACCGAGATTTCGTCGCTGGCGGCGGTGGGGGAGGGGGCCACCTCGGTGGTGGAGGAGAAGGGGTTTCCGGCGAGGATCTGGCAGTCCTCGTCGTGGCCCTGCTTCTGCCGCGGGGTCCACATCTCGATCTCGTCGTCGAGGTCGAGCGTCCGCGGCGCGGGCCTCTTCCGCGCCTTCTTCGTCGAGCGGCTGCAGCCCGTGGAACGGTCAGGTGACGACGAGATTTCGATCACAATCAGAGGCGCCGCCGCCGCGGGGCTCTTTGCGTCGGCGTACACCGACTTCTTGGCCTTGGCGGCTGTAACCCCCGGCTCCAAGGGCGCGGGCGCGGGCGCGGTCACTGGAGTCGACCGCTTGACCTTGGCCATTGGGAGGGAGGGCTCGGAGCCTCGAACCGAAACCCTAGACGGCGGGGGAATGTTGCAATCGATCGGGTTGGGGGTTCGGCGGTGAATGAAGACGAGGAAAAGGGAGGGGTTTGAGTTTTTCGATTCGAAATGCGGCGCAAACCACCGCCCAGCAGTGGTTTCTGACATGTAGACCCATGTTGTCGTTGGGCCTTTCCGAAAGGGTGTTGGGAAGATGGGCCTGCAGGCCCAGCTGTCTCTTCTCAATAGCTTTGATGAGACAATTCAGACACGGAAAAGTCTACTGTACCTTCCTCGAGTCTAATTTTTTTCTTGAATTTTAAAATCAAATATGTTAATCCTTAACTCTAAAATCAAATATGTTACCCTTCTAAATTCTCTAACCATTTAGATGTCGGTAACCACCGAGAGTAACAAGAATCATACACCAAACATGATTTTTAGTGCCACTAGATGTCTCAACTCAATGCAAATGCAGTAGGATCACTCCTAATCTCACTTTGGATGATGCAATCTTAAAAGAGATGAGTGGGAGGCGAAATCTTATACTCACAAGGTGTTTCAATACATTGGAGAGCCAAGAGAGCTGACCACTATCTATTTATAGCCTCAAATGGAGCCATCCAAACGCTACACCCATTGAGCAAAAATCGGGCCCATCGGACAAGGGCAGTGCCTAACATCAAACAAATGTAGCCCCGCTCCGATGCTCCTGCGAACACCGTGTGTCACTAGCCGTTGGCACACAAGAGCTCTTTATGCGATGTCTGATGTTGTATTGTTTGACGCTCATAAGACAAATGTCCACGCGTTGTCTGATATAGTCCAAAGAGGTTCAAGAGAGCACTTTTTGGCCATCAAACAAGTCTGAGCCCTGCACTGGATAAAGCAACAAAGTTTGATGTTCTCTACCGTGCCTGCGCTCATTCTGACATGTGGGGTTCCGCGTGATGAATAGTGCGTCTATTTTGTCCGATACGTCTCCACACACTTGTCTGATGCTACACTAAAGGTATCCCCGCTAGGTTAACCATGGGACAAGTTTAACACATGCAAGCGTTCTCTTTGTCCAGTGCTCTACAGAGAGCTCCTCTTCTCTATTTCTTTCACCCTTTTTTAAATGTGCTAACTCTAAAGTATTTCATCACTTGTGTTCACGAGTTAGCATTTTTTAAAGGTTTTTTAGCGCACTCACTAGATCCTAATGCACATGTAAGGAGTTAGTTCACCTAGTGGCACATGGATAACCGTATTGAACTTTGAATTCTTCTCTTAATAGTATAACTATCTATCCAAAACACAATCATGCACTTTATTATGTCTTGACCTACAAAACAAAATAGCCTAGCTTATACCTTTTCCTAAAGCCTTTTTGTATTTTGTTTTTTCTCTTTCTTCTTTTCTAATAATTGAGCACTTGTCACCATTTTGCCATCACCAACATCGCATGTGCCATCTTTGCTCAGCCTTGGATGTGGATCAACCTATCTCATGAACAATACTAGAGCAAAATTTAGTCCACTTAGTTGTCTCAATTATCTAAAACCAAACATAGGGCTTTCAGTATCCCTGACTACATGACTTGTTCTAAAATTGATTGAAGTGTATGTTTGTAGATGGGTTTATATTTGAGTAATATGAAATGAAAATAATAATATAAATCAATGGCAAGCAATAATTAGTGCCTTGTTTATAAAACAAATTCATGTTCCAATCATTAGATTATGAAATTGATGTATCATCAAAAGATAAATTGAAAAAATGAACTTATATGCTCTTTGACCACCTTATCTTCTCTTCCTTCTTTGGGGCTAGTCGCATGTCCCATTCCTTCGAGCAGCACATTGGTGTCTCCTTCCTCGTGCATGCAAAAGTTATTCAATCTGACTCCCTCTAACTGACATTAAGATCCTTTCACCTCCATATGATTTGACGTGGTAAGTTAGGGATCGGCGAACCATCCAATATGAAAAAAGCCCGAGGATGCAACTTAAAAGGAAAGCGAAAATTTATAACTTAAAATGCAAAATTTGTTAGAATAAAAAAAATGATTTCTCAAAAATCCTAAATTAGAGAATAAAACCTCTCTAAGGCACATATACGTAATGTAAACAGATACGAAACAAGCCTAAGAACTAAACCTATGTATAACAAAAGATGTAACGTAGAACTGCAAATTTCTGTATCTATAGGGGTGCCTAATCGGTGTCTGGTATAAGGGGGTGCACCCATAAAACTAAAATCTCCTCCTTTTCAGTTCTAGCTTCGATCCCTTGCTACAATGGCTTTTCCAAAGACCATGATATGAAGTTTTCCTGCACAAAAATGAGCACAAACCCTTGGAACAACCAAAATTAATGAAATGAAAATGCATGAAGCCATATTTATACTTCGTCCATCTAGAAATATATTGTAATGTGAATTCTAAAATCTGTATTAAAATATAATATATTCTATGTAATGACTATGGCCTTGTTTAGTTGCTAGGGTAAAAAGTTTTTGGGTAATGTAGCACTTTTATTTGTATTTGGCAATTATTGTTCAATCATAAACTAATTAGGCTCAAAAGATTCGTCTCTCAAATTATAGACAAGCTGTGTAATTATATAAAAGGGGTGTTTAGTTCATCTTTTTTTCTAAAAAAATGGTTTTGGTCCATCATTTTGCAATGCAAAAAAAATTGGCAAAAAAGTTGTTATTCTCCATTTTGGATTTTGGCATCAAGAGGCCAAAAAAACCCAAAAAGAGCCTCAAGAGGCTATCACGAGGGCAATAAATTATGTATTTTGGATGGAACTAAACATGACCCTGAAAATTTTGGCATTTTGAATTTCACCATTCTAAAATAGTTGGCATTTTACTTTTTGCATTTTTTTTTTGGAACTAAACACTCATTTAATGACAAGATTCAATGTGATAGAAAATCTTGAAAAGTTTTTAGATTTTGGGTGAAACCAAACAACACCTATATCTAGATTTGGTAAAGTTTATTAAAGAGAAAACCATAATCTATGGTACTACAACCTAATAAAGCTCCAACGAGTGAACTCTGAAGGCACGCGGGGGCAAAGGTGGCTAGACAGGGAGCGAGGGATGGTAGAAAGCCCAAATCCCAATTCCCCATCTCGCCCGCTGTGTATTAAATATACTCGCGCTCCAGCTCGCCATTTCTCCCCTCCCCTCCCCTTCTCTTCCCTAATCATCTCAGCGAATCCAATCGAGCCCAAGGCGATGGACAAGCAGGGTGCGGGCGGGGACGTGGAGGTGCCGGCGGGGCTGGGGCTGACGGCGGCGGAGTACGAGCAGCTGCGGTCGACGGTGGACGCGCACCACCGCTACGCCGTGGGGGAGGGCCAATGCTCCTCGCTGCTGGCGCAGCGCATCCAGGCACCGCCTGCCGCCGTCTGGGCCATCGTCCGCCGCTTCGACTGCCCGCAGGTGTACAAGCACTTCATCCGCAGCTGCGCGCTCCGCCCGGACCCCGAAGCCGGCGACGCGCTCCGCCCCGGCCGCCTCCGCGAGGTCAGCGTCATCTCGGGCCTCCCCGCCAGCACCAGCACCGAGCGCCTCGACCTCCTCGACGACGCCGCCAGGGTCTTCGGCTTCTCCATCACCGGAGGCGAGCACCGCCTTCGGAACTACCGCTCTGTCACCACCGTCTCCGAGCTCGCGGACCCCGGGATCTGCACCGTCGTGCTCGAGTCCTATGTCGTCGACGTCCCCGACGGCAACACCGAGGACGACACCCGCCTCTTCGCTGACACCGTCATCAGGCTCAACCTCCAGAAGCTCAAGTCCGTCGCCGAGGCCAACGCCGCCGCGGCAGCCAGCTTCGTTTCCGTCGTCCCTCCGCCGGAGCCGGAGGAGTAGCGGCGGCCGAAATCGGGGAAGAAAGCAACAGCAAGTTTTGGGCGTTTTCTGTTATTTCACTTCTTTGGGAAAGGGTTTCTGTGAATTACAAATCTGATCATGGATGGATTTGGACTGGACAAGGAGGGGTCCGGTCAGCTTGAATTAGGTGTCATTGCAAGGGTGCAACCTGTAATAATCTCTCTTTCATCTCCTAGATTCCTTCCTTTCATCTTTACTTCTTCCAGAATTTGGTTAATTTCAGCTTTATGTGATTGGAATGATTCCTTAGGAATTGCTGCTTCTCGTATATCTTTGCATTGCATATTCCCATTGTATGTTCTATCGCATTGCATATCTTCATGCATGTGATCCATGCCTAGTTTGATCCTCCTAGATTGTTTGGAGTACAAATGCAAGGGAAGCCTACTGTTGCTATTGTTACTGAATCACTGATCAATTGCCCTTCATTTAATTAGTTCCATTCATGTCTTACCAGTTGGTTGACTGGTGATGATTATGCATGGTTAATGTTGTGGTTGCAACCGAATTTGTTTAAGAATGCAAGAAACATTGTAGTGGTCCATTCTTTGTTTGCCTCCACATCAAGATTTTAGATGAACCGCTTGTGTTCTGTTTCTGTGTATTTGCAGGTGTACATCATATATTTGAGTAGTAATAGTAATTAATAAATCTCAGGTAGCTCAAGGCCTTGTTTAGTTCCAAAAAAATTTGCAAAACAGGTACTGTAGCACTTTCGTTTGTTTGTGACAAATATTGTCTAATCATGGACTAACTAGGTTCAAAAGATTCATCTCATCAATTCCGACCAAACTATATAATTAGTTTTTATTTTCGTCTATATTTAATACTTCATGCATGCATCTAAAGATTCGATGTGATGGGGAATCTGAAAAATTTTGCAAAATTTTTTGGGAACTAAACAAGGCCCAAGCATAGCAGTACACGAGGAAATAGCAAACCTCGTCGATTCCTTAAATCGTACTGGTACTATATTTGATGGTTGTCTTGAGAGAGATGCTTAGGCCTTGTTTAGTTCACCCCGAAAATTAAAAAGTTTTCAAGATTTTCCGTCACATTAAATCTTTTGACACATGCATGAAGCATTAAATATAGATGAAAATAAAAAACTAATTGTACAGTTTACATGTAAATCGCGAGACGAATCTTTTGATTCTAGTTAGTCCATAATTGGATAATATTTGCCACAAACAAACGAACGTGTTACAGTAGCGAAATTCAAAATCTTTTCGCATCTAAGGCCCTGGTCCTGTTTAGTTCCCCACTCAAAATTTTTTCATCCATCCCATCGAATCTTTGCACACATGCATGGAACATTAAATGTACATAAAAAATAAACTAATTACACAGTTTGGTTGAAAATCGCGAGACGAATCTTTTAAGCCTAGTTACTCCATGATTAGTCTTAAGTGCTACAGTAACCAACATATTTGATGGTTGTCTTGAGATGCTTAGCCTGGCAGGGTGTTTTTGTCTCTTGCCATATTTTCCTGCTACGTGTACAGTGTTTAGACTATCTCCAATAATCGTCACCCAAAATACAAAACTCATTTGTCCACAAAACTCATTTGTCCTTTGGATAGCGCTACAGGTAAAAGGTTTCATGCCTATTTTTAGTCTTCTCCAACAACAAGACAACACTCTGTGCAAATGGGTCTCGTGAAAAAAGATACCCAAATTTGGGTTATGCCTCTCTTGATACCAAATTTGGGTTATGTCTCTCCTGATACTCAAAATAGGTCTTTTGTATGGATACTCTGTTGGAGGCTATAGGTATTGTGTTGGAGATCCATTTTAGGTTTGGGTTCCAAAAGAGTCTCCTATTGGAGACAGCCTTAGGAACAAGCGTCAGATAAAGTAGGGCGACGCTTGTTTTGTTTTGTTTTCATGCAATACAATAGATATGGATGTCACCATCTTTTGATTGCAGCTCCCAAGCAATTCTTATTTGTACCAGATCAGTGTGACGTGGCGAGTGTATTTGCACTCATCTTGTACACATTTTTCTTGTACTTTGCTTCAGCTTGGCATGCTCATAGACTTGCTGCCGATAGGACTTTAATCGTACTGAAAAGAGGATTAATTACGCTTCAAAGTTTCTATTTATATATAACCCATGTTCGATGGCATTATCTTTTTTTTCTTCAGTTCGTGGGAAAATAAAATGGTTTCCTCTAAAATAAATTCTTGTGTTCCGAAGGCCGCCGCACCTTCTTCCCCTCCTGAAAAGCTAAGGAAGATTCAGACAGTGAAGGCGCGGGAAATGAATGACTGAGTGAGATGCTCACGAAACAAATGACTATTTCCACAGAACACCACAAATATCAGGGGCAATTTGCCACAGTTGAAAATTCAAGAGATTCTGGCAGAACTGTCATTGCCTTGTGTGACTTGCAAATAAAGCCGAGGTGCTCCACTTCCATTTCCATCTCACCAATCCCCTTTGCTTCGTCAGCAACTCGGAATCACCAAAAGGCTGAGACGAGCAATCAGCGGTGTCGTAGCAGAGCATGTAGCATGGTCAATAATAGAGCCAGTACCAAGTTATAAGAGTCAATCTATACAATAACTAATTTTCTATTTGTCTATAAAATTTCTTTATTGTTATATATTTTCAATTTATTTCCTATTTTTCCTCATATACATATCTATTGGGACCCACTAATGCATATGTTTGCGTGTCCACCTTGTTGCTTGCACAATAGCTAAGCCAATTATTATACTTGCTCTCATGAACTTTACTTCCCCCATATTTCTTCCTATTCTTCAATGCTCGCCAACTGGTTTAGATTCTTTCCACTTTGCCTTGCACCCACAACTGAAATGAAATAAAAAAAGGGGGGGGTCTGTCTACCGAGTGCTCTCGAATGTTGGAGCACTCAATTTTTTTCTTTCATTGTTCTTCCTCCTCTTGACGCGTCGCCAGCCGCCGCTCACCACCCAACACCCATCACCCTACCGTGCCTGCGGTGGCCTCATCCTCGCCGTCGCTATGGTCATGGGCGCCCCCGCCCTGACCTAACATGAGCGCCTCCACCACCACCAGAACCCTAATGCCACCCTCCAACGTCCCCATCGTCTAGCCACCCTGTCTTCTTCTAGCCCCTTCTAAGTCCGCTATACTTGGAGAAGAAGAGGGGTTGGAGAAGAGATGGAATCGAGTATTGAGAGCTTGAGAAACACTCAGTGCTGTAGAGCACTCCCCCCCCCCCCCCCCCCCAAAAAAAAAAAAAAGAGACGGCATTCCATTCATGGCATGGATCACCAGGAGTGTATGTGATCACCAAAAGAGAAGAGAAAAAGAAAAGAAAAGGCAGTGGTCCCCAGATCGGCAACAACAACAAACCCTAAAATTCGTGCGCTCAAATTGGCTACCAACTGTACTCTCATCGTAAGGGAGATCTAGTGCCGCATTCTTATGGGTCCCTTCTTTTCCTATCACATAATGCATCTCGTATCACAAACAGTGCAGTTGCGCAATCTCTGCAAGCAGCGAAATCTGCAAATGTCGTCCCGCGTGACAGAAGCAGAGGCGTACTGGTGGAAATTAAAAGCCTGGGAGGCAGTTGCACTCTCACATGGTGCTGTCTGTCTTCCGGACAATGACCGCCCCTCATCAACTTGCCCAACTTGCACTAATAATAATAATAATCAAAGCAAGAAAAGAGTGTCCTCTGCTATTCGCCGCTCAAGCCCATAGTTCAGCTGTGGCCAGGATGCAATCATGTCATGCACAACTAATGAGAATAATTTTTTCGCAAAGTCCAACAGATAGTGATCACCAAATCACATCAAGTCAGGGGTGAAAAACATAAAAGGAAAAACTTCAAGGTCAAAAGTTGCCTGACGGAGAACATCCAACAGATACTAGTGATCATCAAATCACATCAAGTAGGGGCAAATAACATAGAACTTCAGGGTCAAAAAGTTGCCTGACGGAGGACAAAAATCACATCAAGTCGGGGGCAAAAAAACATAAAACTTCAGGATGAAAAAGTTGCCTGACAGAGGACAAAAAATTGGGGTGAGAGAGGCTCGAACTCTCGACCTCAGGATAACTCAACATTAGCTATGAGACCTACGCGCTAGCCAACTGCGCCACCACCCCATTTGTTCTACGACGAACCGAGGACTTCAAAAGTTTGATAAAACATGACGACGGCAATTGGCCCTGGAATTCACTGAAACTAAACTGTTATTTACTGATTTGTTGTGAGAAAAAGATACTACTAAATGAGTAGCAGATTCGGTAAATAATCTCAAACAAACAAGTTAATATAACAATGAAGTCAGCGTTACAAATTTAACAACAATTGACGTTGCAGGACAGACTGCACGCTGTGCACTGTCACCCCAAACTCTCGATGGCGCGGCATGCAAGCATCAGCCACGTCCTAAAGCAAGGTTAATAATTTAGTAGTTCGCTACTAATTATATGTACACTTATCTATAAGCCCACTTATATAGTAATTAGGTCATCTGTACTACTTATTTCTCTCACAACACTTATTGGTTTGTATAGGTAAGCTGGAGAGAGCCGAAGATTATATGAGGATGTCGTGTGAAGTTATTTATGTTATCCAATTGGAAAGAGGGGAAGGCAAGATGCTTTCAGAAGCACAACAACAAGCGTCGGCCAGCTGCTCGCCTCAATCCGGCACTCGGCAAGCCAATGGATGCTAGTTCAATTCCTGAGTGATAGTTATGGTGAATTCTCGGCTAGGGCAAGGACGCTTGATTCATATACTTTACCTCACCCCCTAGTGCGCAGCACCGGCGGTGCGTAGTTATAATCAAAACTATTTTTCACGATCTTAATACAAAGATTCGTTCAGGCTGTTGGGATCTTTGTACCCAAAGTTAATGTTATTAAAACATTGTCTTAGTATGAGCGTGGTTATTATACTTGCTCTTAGCTCCATCGAGGCCTTGTTTACTTTCATAATTTTTTGCAAAATATAAACAGTAGTATTTTTGTCTGTATTTGACAAATATTGTCCAATCATGAACTAACTAAACTCAAAAGATCCGTCTCGCAAATTACAGATAAATTGTGTAATTAATTATTTTTTTATCTATATTTAATACCTCATACATGTGCCGCAATATTCAATGTGATATAGAATGTGAAAAATTTTACAAAATATTTTAGAAACTAAACAAGACCTGAATTCAAGGCAAAGCTTTATTGTCAGCCTCAGGAATCTCATGTCCATGTCGCTAAAAGAGAGCGAGCGAACGCAAAGCCCAAAGGCCATGTCCATGGAGCCGAAAAGAGAGCCTGCGACCGCAAAGCCCAAAGGCTATCCATGAAGAAATTTTATTTTACACTGTCGACATAAGACGATGGTCATGGTTGTTTTCTTAACACACGAAAGGGTCTTATAATCTAGTGTTTACAAGAGCCTTAACAGCATTCCGGTGCGTTTGTGCTTCCAATGTTAGGTTGTTGTCTTGACACACAAAAGGGCCTTATAATCTTGCTTACAAGAGCTTTAACAGCATTTTAAGTGCGTTTGTGTTTCCAATGTTAGGTGTTGTCTCATCGATAGTGAAGAGCATATGATATTTTAATTTCGTCAATCTTGAGAATCTGTCGATTCAGTATTGGAAAAATACTCAGAGGGGTAAGGTGATTGTGCGGATATTATGCTTACTGTATAATCGAAAAAAATAGCTGTCGACCTATCGTTGTGACCATTATTGTCATCATGACATGAATGAAAAATCAGAACGGCACGTACACGGAAAGACGCAAAGCGAGCACGGCACGCGGACCTGGTCAACTCGTACGCCAAGAAGCAGGCGCCGTTGGCTGGCCGGCACACGCTGCGCGCCATGGCGGGGCCGAATCCCTGTACAGGCCCTTGACGCCGTCGGCGGCGAGGATCTTCCGGAAGGCGTCCATGGAGCCCGAGTACTTGGGGCGGCGGCGTGGGCTGGCTCTGCAGCTTCACCTTGATGGCATCGAACGGGTGGCCCACCAGTAGCTGCGCCGCGCCGCCCACCGTGCCCGACCGGACGTCAGGTCCTTGCCCACGTCACCCATACACGCACGCTTACAAAATTCACTTGGGCACCGGTCACTCTACATCAACAGTTCAACACGCCTTGTTTAGTTTAAAAAAAAAATTTGCAAAATTTTTCAGATTTCCCATCACATCGAATCTTTAGACGCATGCATGAAATATTAAATATATATGAAAATAAAAACTAATTGCACAGTTTGATCGAAATTGACGAGACGAATCTTTTGACCCTAGTTAGTTCATGATTGAACAATATTTATCAAATACAAACGAAAGTGTCACAATTCATATTTTGCAAAAAAATTTTGGAAGTAAACAAGACCCTTGTTTCGTGCACTTTTTTATAAGGTGAAGGTCACATTCACAGCTGCTTCTAGAATCACATAAACATTTTTTTTTTGTGATCAGGAGAGACGCTATCTGTTCCTCTGTCTTCTTTTGCATGAACCTAGTGCTAACAAACTGAGGTCTTGTTTAGTTCATCCAATAATTAATTTTTTTTTAAGATTCCCTGTCACATCAAATCTTGTGGCACATGCATGAAGTATTAAATATGGTCAAAAACAAAAACTAATTACACAGTTTACCTGAAAAACAAAAACTAATTACACAGTTTACCTGTAAATCGTGAGATGAATCTTTTGAACCTAGTTAGTCCATAATCGGCTAATATTTGCCCCAAACAAAAAAAAGTGCTACAGTAGACATATTTTTTTCACTCCGGCAAACAAGGCCTGATGCTGAACTTTATACGGAGGGGAATGCAGAGAGATATTCGCCGTTTGCAGTGACCTGGTGAGAATTGATTTATAGATAAATGAAACTATTTTTGCCCTTTTTGCATCATCCAGTGCATACAGCCTCTTGTTGCATCGAATCCAAAAACCAAAATCTTTTCAAGATTCCCCGTCACATCGAATCTTACGGCACATACATGGAGTATTAAATATAGACGAAAATAAAAACTAATTGTACAGTTTACCTGTAAATCACGAGATGAATCTTTTAAGCCTAGTTACTTTATGATTGAATAATATTTATCAAATAAAAACGAAAGTGCTACAGTTCCGAAAATTATTCAATTTTCGGAACTAGACAAGGCCTAGCTTATGAAGGTATGAACCTACGGCTTCGCAGCAGAACATACTATTTTCTAGTTGTACAAGGGTGGGGAGACAAGTTCTCTTTTTTGGGGGGTATATATAACAGGAGAAGACACAAAGGGAACACGTAGACATTGAAGCATTGCACAGTATGCCCTGCTACCCGGCGAGTCCTTTCGGCGACGAGCAGTGTCTCATAGATTAGGCGCATCAGGTTCTAGTCTAGCAGGCCTGAGGTGAACGAGGACAGATTGCTTTCCGAGATAAATACAGTGTGAATGAAACAAAGAAAAACCACACGGGCTGATTAAGCTACCATCGGACAAATCTGGACTACCGGCGAACCAGCAATGCCATGCACAACGGAATACAAACACTGGTCTGGCAACGAACAAGGTAATCTGCAAGGGACCAAATCCATACTCCCTGTGCAAGGAGAGGAACGGCAGCAGAGCTTGGCAATGGAGGTGGAGCCGACTAGCCGAGGGATGGGTGCCTCGTCCTCCTCACCCAACGAGACGACTCGACTCCTGAGCTGGCTTCTCCGCAACCAGAGCGGCAACTTGGCTACTGCTGGCATTGTGGTGCCGCTACAAGTGATATTTACAGCGGAATCGCTGCCAGAAAGGCTGCCGAACAGGAATTACTAATGATATATATGGGGGGGGGGGGGGGGGGGGGGGGGAAAGAGGGAACAAAATTCAGGCCAAGAAAAGGTGGCAAGGCCAATGTGGGATTGTGGGGGCAAAAGAGAATGCCGAATGCGAGATGACGAGGGTCAACAACCAACAAAACCACGGCCACAGGCCACCACTATCACCATCAACTCCCACGCCATCGGATCACCGTCGGATGCCCAATCCGCTCCATGCCAACCATTACGACCAACCACTCACTCCACATGAGGAACAGACTTTCAATTAAGCTTTGCTTCATTAAAGCATCTCATCACTGACGTGAAAGTTTTCTCATTTCCCCCCTAAAAAAATGTCTGGCATTGTTCGTGTTGCTCCAGCCGCGCAAGGAGAATGAATAAACGGGCAAAGCGCCATGGCAAAGGCCAGCAGCACCAATCAACCTAGCGCCGATCTCGTGATCTCGTAGGCCACGAACGTCGCGGCATTGGCCGGAACGCTGCGCGCCATGGCGGGTCCGAACCCCTTGTACAGGCCCTTCACCCCATCGGCCGCCACGATCTTCCTCAGCGCGTCGAGGGACCCAGAGTACCTGGGCTTCTTGTAATCGTCCACCTGGATCACACTCTTCACCACGTCCGTCGGGTACACGGACAGCCAGAAGGCGGCACCGGCGAGGCCACCCGCCAGGATCTGGGAGCCCCTGCCGAGGTTCGACGTGTCTGGGCCGCCCGCTAGGTACTGCTTCGTGGCTTCGTACACGCCGAACATCATCGCATTGCCAGGGACCTCTCGTCCCATCGTTGGGACCAGGCCCTTGAAGAGACCTTTCGCGCCGGCGTCCCGGACAACATGCTTCGCCACATCGATCGGCCCTTTGGGAAGAGCCACACCGGAAGCGGCGGCTGCCTCGGCTAAGGAACTCTGGGCTTGCAACCTGTAAAGAAAGGAGGGGATAGATTAGAAGCAGTAAAGCGGGGGAAGACAACTTAGTGGAATGCACAAAAGATGGCTACAAGACTGTTTTACATGAGTACGGCTTGTTGGAAATCCTTTGCAAACAGACACTGTTTTCATTGACACATAACTTTTCAGCAGCCCAATTTTATGGCATTTGGTAAATACTACGCTAACAGACTTGCTCACATGAAGGATACTAACATTAATCTAGTGCAGTTAGCCATGATATTGTTGCAAGTGACATGAACTGCAAAAGCACATGGAATGCATAGCAAATATTATCTTACATGTATGATTTCTAGCATCTTCAGGACTTTACCACATTGATTCCAATTGGACACTCAAATAAAGAGTAGAAATGAGAAAAATGCCAAAAAATGATAACAGGTAGGATGGACCGAGAAAACACAGTCCTTTTTTTAAAAGATTTCTCAAAGAACGTAAGATGCAAAAAAAGTGATAGCATAACCCCAGCATGTAATTCAGATCATAAACAATTCTACATGGCTATTTCTAGCACTGCATTCTTTTGAAAAGATTTCAGGAGGGAACACACAACAGATGACAGCACAACGCTCTGAATATAATTTGAATCACAATGCATTTTACATGAGTCTGATTAGCAGGAACTTTACTTGCAAACTGAAATAAAGAGCAGAAATCATTTTAGTTTGCGTTGACACTTGACACTAGACACAATTGTTTTCCGTTGTTCAATCTTATGGCATTTGGATTAGAGCATTACTGACAGCAGATGTTTATGCTAAATTGCTAATGCAAATAACCATAATTTGATGCAAGTGGGCTAAGTTGAGAAACACTGAAAGGCATAGCAATTTAGTACCATACACGCACATTGTGTAACATATGGACTCTGAAAAAATGTGTAACATATGAAGGAAAGTGCATTTTGCATAGGACAAATATCATCATGTATTGTACATGAATTTATTTTGCAGGAACTTCATTTCTGAGCTAAATACATAAGCAATGCAGGAATTTCATGTTCACAAAAACATAAGGAAATTTTCAGTTGTTCAATCTTAAGCCACATAGAAAATTCGTAGCATAAATCTAATGTCATATGATGCAAGTGAGATAACTCAGTATGCAGGAAAGTGCATTTCATTGAAGGACAACCATGTTTACCACATGAATTCCATGTTATTACTTATTAGCATGTAAAAGCCACCTACTGAACATCCAACATTCAAGTGAAAAATGTAATGATGAAAAATTGGCCTGACTCCACTGACCTGCACTTGATCAGTTCTGTTGGACAAGCCAAGAAGGAGACTGCGATTCCAGCACCAGCGCCAGCAACAACCTGCTGCTTCACAGTCAGTGGCACACCAGGCTCTGACCTCAGAAGGGCCTCCATCTGCCCCCTCACACTGAACAAGAGAGCATTGAAGGCCGCAACGGTGGCCAGAGGTGCCCCCATCCCCTTGTACAAGCCCCTTGGGCCTTCAGCCGCAATCGTCTGCTTCACAGCATCGATAGCGCCAGCGTACTTGGGGAGCTGTCCGGGAGCAGGGGTAGGCTGGCTCTGGAGCTTGACCTTGATGGTGTCGAACGGGTGCCCGACGACGAGGTTGGCAACCCCTCCCACGGTCCCAGCCGTCAAGTCCCTGGCAACGTCCCCCATCTGTTAAATGCAGCAAAATTCAGTTCAATTTGCAATGAACTATGAGAAAAGTACAAGCGACTTATTTTTCTCAATGTAAAGATTCACAGCAAAATTTTGCATCAGACGCCGGGTTGTCTGGTCTGGATGAAAATTCACAATGAACCGAGAAAGCAAATACCAATCAATTTGACCCAAAAAAAAAAACACACACTGCATTTTACAACAAGACAGGTAAGCTGGGTTGAGGACACCCGCTGTCGTTAGACAGAAGGCAAAGCCGCGGAGTCGAAAAACCACACTAATCACAGCAAATCCAAATTAGAGGCACCTACGACACGGCACAGTGAATCGCAGGCGGCCCCTGTTGCCTGTTGGCGCAGCAAACAGAAGCCGTGGCAGGGCACCGCACGCCCACGCAATCAGTAAAAATCGCTGAAGATGAGGTAAATCGCGCAGCAGACTCAGCGCCGGCCCAGATATGACGCACGAGCGCGCGCAGGGGCGGGGAACGATACGAGAGGGAGACCCTAACCAAGCAACCCGATGAGCAATGCGGCGAGACGAGGAGGAGCGGCTCACCTTGGGCTTGGGGCCGGTGCCGGGATCGGGGTGGAGGTGGAGTTGGAGGTGGAGGTGGGGCGCCGCCGCCTCCGCTGCCTGCGACTCTGGCTTGATTTTCCGATTCGAATCGCGGATGGCCGGGGCGCTGATTGATCGATCGATTTGTCGGTTGCCAATCTCCCAAGGGAAGGCCCCAAGCGTTCAAGGAGGGGGAGTTGGTCGCGGGTGGGAGTGGCCGAGTGGGGCTGGACGGCTGGGCTGGTTCACGGGGGCCGTTCCGCGGGGCAGGCGGGTGGGCGAGCCGCCGAGCCGGAGTATATTATAGGCTGTGCGGCCTGCGGACAGGAGGAGGAGGATGGGCATGGCCCATGGGCAGCTACTGCTGCGACAGTCGACAGGCACTTCACCTTCACCAACCAGCTGCAGCGATGCGACCAATCCAACACGTTCCTTTCGTGTTTAACGCTCCGAATGGCACGATGCAAAGCAACACGCAGCATCAGCAGCAGCAAGCCAACCTCTGATCTGAGCCCCGGGGGTTGGTGGGTGGATGGATGGATGGATGGATGCGGACAGGAACACGGGCTATGTCCATCCCAAGAACCACATGCACTCACGTCTCAGCTTGTTGATCAACAAACAAAACTCTTTGCTTCCTCCTGCACCGGTGACGGAGAGCCGCCGGGTAGGTAGGCTGCCCACGAGTGAACGAAACAAACTCGTGTTCTGTACGTACACCAGCAGCAGCAGCAGCGGCGCCTGCAATGCATCGCCGAGCACGTGATTTTGTACACGCGATGAGATCGCACATGGAGAAACCGACGAAAGACAGCATGCGCGGCAGGAATCAGTGCCCGATTTGGTTTGCCAATCCAGCCGGGGAGAACCGGCCGCACCAGACCAGGCCATTAAGGCCTCGTTTAGTTCCACCAATAGCTAATTTTTTTTAAAAAAAATTTTCTGTCATATAAAAAATAATAATTAATTACATAGTTTACTTATAATTTGCGAGACAAATTTTTTGACATAGTTAACCTATAGTTTGACATTCTTTTTCGTAGTGATATGATGATCCTTCATCCATTCCCCAAAATGGGTGGCGTTTGGTGTGTGGCCTGGAGGCTGGAGCATGCCTTTCCCCTACTTTGTTGGTTCACACAAGTGCACGCCGCGCGCCACACACTCCACTACGCATGTCCCCGACCAATTGCTACCAGGCAGTACTTCTATGCAGGATATAAAGGTTTTAAAAAGCTTGGCATTCAAAAGAATAAGAGAAAGGGAGAGATAGGGGTGGAAATAGATGTCTAGAAGTCCGAATTATCTGAATCCGTGTATGTTAAAACTCATAATATGGATATACGTTTTTAATGCGGATACTAAATGGATGTATCCTAATTCGTTTTTAGTATTTTTCTCTATCCAAATAATTTTTGAAAGCGTATTATGGTCTTATTAAGCTAATAGTACTTATTATATATCAGAAATGTCAGTACATATATTTGATAAAAGTTTAAAAGTTTGACTTCTCGAGAAACTAGATGTATGTTTATTGGGGTGGAGAGAGTATTTTATCCATTATAATTTAGTTCACTTTGATATTGGAGATTATTACATGTGTACTTTGATTTTATTTCACTTTGGTTATCAATGAATCTAGTAGTAAAATTCACGTACATTGAATTATGTGCACTTTGAGTTAATTGAATAAATATCCGAATATGAGCCAATCATCAGTTTTGTATTCGCATTCAAAAAATATTTTTATCCGTATTCGAATTCAGATTAAAATGTGGTAGAAGGTAATATCCGGATACGATTCTGATCTAGAGAGAGAGAGAGAGAGGGGTGTATAAACTCCCTACACGGACGAGACGCAATTTGATCTCCGGCTTTTTCAGTGTTATCATTATGCAGCTACTCAACACAAGAAATCTGCAGGCAAGGAACGGTTCAAGGCTCATGAAGGGGAAACTAGCCTTAGTGATCAACATGCACCAAAGCACTGGCAAGATATCTCCGACCACAGAAAGGTTCAATCTATTATTCGATTAATTACAAAGTGTGGCAACACGCCAGCAAACCACAAACCAAAAACAATAAACCCCATATCACATCAGCTTTAGTTTACGAAAGTATCAGCTGGAACCTAATGCTGACGCACACTTTAGATACATGGCAAATCATTGTATCAGACGGTGCAAACCAAGTCACTTACCACCGCAAGTCCGCCACACAAAGCCACCAAATGCAGTGCAATACGGAGCCAAGTTCCACTAATTTGCAATACGAGAGGGAAAGCGAAGGAAAACACAGTAAAAAAGTAAATCAAATATTCACCATTGCAAAAAATCTCAAATACTGAAATGAAGTTCACTAGTACAAAGGGTATTTTTTTTTATGCCTCGATATTTTTTTTTATTTACGTACTTTCTTCATCCATGAAAGAATACTATTCTCATATCCTAAGAGCATCTCTAACAGTTTGTCAAAATTCACTTGGCAAATGTTGTGTTTTAGCAAGTTGCTAAAAGAATATGCCAAGTTAAAAAGAGGCTCTTTCCAATAGTTCTCTATTTTTAACTTGCTAAAACAAAAAAAAAGAAATTTATATTTGGTTTGTGATAGACACATTTGTATTAGCAAAACATGAGCTCATATATTATCTGGATTATATTTCGTTCATTTTGAAGTAGAACACATGTCCACGATGTTTATTTTGAAACGTGAAAAATTTTGTGCCATTCAGTTTCACGTGAAAATTTTGGTTCCATTTAGTTTCGTGTGAAAATTTTGGTTCCATTCAAAAATGTGAAAACAAGGAGCATCTACGTTTATTCAGAAATGTGAAAACAAGGAACATCATCATTTTTATTCCAACACCTGGCATCCACGGCGGCAGGAAATGTGCAGGTGAGAGGTGACAGGATATGCAGATCACGGCAATTTTTGCTAATCGGATTGAACTGGACCTGTACTCCAGTGGCCTGACACCTGACCGCGGTGGCACCAGAAGCGCGATGGCAACTACAATACGCGCGCGCATATATACGCGCTGAGGGAAAAAAATGCTAAGTTGGAAAAAATGCCAAGTTGAGATGCCAAATTGTTGGAGGACTATTTTTCTTATTTTGCCAAAAAAATATGGATACCAAGTTAATTTGGCAAACTCTTGGAGATGTCAAATAATTTAAACTTTAACTAAAGTTATAAAAAAGTATTAACACTCATGAAATAAAATAAATATCATTATATTAGTTATAGAATGTATTTTTCATAATAAATTGATTTAAAGATATAAAGTTAATAGTTTCTTCTATAAACTTGATCAAACTTGAATTAGTTATATGTTTCTCATAATTGTATTTTTTTTCCTTGGATAGGGAGAGTATTATGTTTGGAGTTCGCGCGAAAAAAAAAAACATAACAAGTTCGCAAATAAAAAAGCGCTGAGGTGAGAAGTCAGAACCCCACCACAGGTCATCAACGGCAAATGTTACGGCGGCGGCACCGCAGCCGCACCACGCGCGCGCTCACATCCGCGCGGGAGGAGCTCGGCCCAGAACAGTTGTCGCCCAGGGAAAGGCTCAGGCCCAGCTCCGATCATCAACGCCAGCAGACTGACCAGCGTCTCTCTATCTAGGCTTTGTTTAGTTCTAATTTTTTTAAATAGACACCGTAATATTTTTGTTTATATTTAACAAATATTAACAAATCATAGTTTAACTAGACTTTAAATATTCATTTTATAAATTACAGACAAATTGTATAATTAATTATTATTTTTATCTATATTTAATACTCTATATTTATGCCACAAGATTCAATGCTACGAAGAATCTGAATTTTTTTGCAAATGTTTTTAGAAACTAAACAAGACCCTAAGCTGGCGTCAGAGTTTCTCAGCTACATACTTGATTGGCGTTTCCTGGTTTCACCAAAGCCGGATTCAGATTGTTGTAAAAAAAAACACGGGATTCAGATAAGGTGGTGACTGAGGCCTTGTTTAGTTCACTCACAATACAAAAAATTTTCAAGAATTCGGCACATGCATGTGAAACATTAAATATAGATAAAAAATAACTAATTGCACAATTTATATGTAATTTGCGAGACGAATCTTTTGAGTCTAATTAATCCATAGTTGGACAATAATTGCCAAATAAAAATGAAAGTGTTACAATACCCAAAATTTTTTACCTCCTCAACTAAACAAGGCCTGAGATTCACAGGAACCGACTGCAGAGCCACGTGAGCATGGGGAAGTCCGCTGAAAACAAGCGCAGAAAGGGCCTTGCTTGAAAAGCCATGACTAGAAGTACAGTTCGCTGATTTATTGTGAGAGAAAAATACTGCTTAATGATTGACAGATTTGGCAGATAAGCTCAAGCGAAAATGCTCAAGTGAACAGGACTAGAGATAGCCTAAACCCATGCCCATAAACATAAATTTTACCTATAAAAAACCCATGACCCATGACGAGTTTAATTTGGTACCTAGACTCATGCCCATCGGATCATGGGTACCCATCAGGTTACCCACGGGCATAGCCATATAGTAACAAAGGAAAAAACAGAACATGAAAATCATGTCTCAGAATATAAAATTATACTCATTCTTCTCTTTTTTCTCTTGAATGGACATATCATCTTATATATATATATATCCCTGAACCCAGTAGTTTAGTAGAAAAATTTAGAATATTATGGATTGATATAATTCCTTTACTGGATCGGGTTTTAAAAACCCATGAGTTTACGGGTTTGGGTACTACATCACCAGATCCATACCCACAAACCCATTGGGTCTCCATAGGTGAAGAAATTAATCCATACCCTTACCCTAATAGAGTAAAAACCCATCGGGTCAGATACCTATTGCCATCTCGACAATTGCGGGATAGGCAGATAGCCTCGGCAAAATGGAGGTTGCAAGGCTCTTGGAGTCAAATTTTGCCGATATCTTGGCTGTAGGGTTGGTGCAATATCAAATGATTTTGGGCTTTTGGCCGGTACCAAAGACGAAGGGAACCTAGTTTGGTACAATATCAAATGATTAGTGGAATGACAAGGTATAGTTGGACGAGAACCTAGTTTGGGTGCCCGTACCTGGGCCTTGTTTAGTTCCCGAAAGAAAAATTTCGCGACACTGTAGTACTTTCGTTTGTTTGTTGTAATTATTATCTAACTATAAACTAATTAGGCTCAAAAGATTCGTCTCGTCAATTTCGACTAAACTGTGCAATAAATTTTTATTTTCATCTATATTTAATACTCCATGCATACGTCTAAAGATTCGATGTGACGGGGAATCTTAAAAAATTTTGTGTGGAAGTAAACAAGGCCCTAATATATACGGCTATTTTGGGAGGTACAGAATATTGAGAAGTTGGGGAAACAGGTACTAAGCAGCTAATTGGTGTTCTGAAAATAAACAGCTTAATTAGTACTACATGTCACTTAAATTTGATCAACTAGAGAATAACCAATAAATGTAATTGATAGAATTACTTGAACGAAAACAATCATCATGCCTATCACAAGAAACTTTGAAACTGAAAATTTAAGTACCAATGGAGACAAAAACATGGTTGTTAACAGTTTAACACCCCACCACCAATACAGTGCTGCGGACCAGCAATGCAGAGCGGTCTATCCCAGTTGAATCTATCCCAGTTGAAACATAGCTTAGTTTACAACCAAAATAAATTGAAACTAGAGGCCAAACAACGCATTGAGCCTTTTCTAGCCATGTTTCTCCCTTTAGCTCTCATTTTATATACTAAAACACAGAAACTAGATCAGACCAACTTATTATGACCGTAATGTTTCTCCATTTGTGCAGCTTATCATGGAAGTGTTTATTAGGAAAACTCTAACAATCAGGGCCAGAAAGAGAAGGTACATATATGGTAGTTGCAAATTGTAATGAGCCAGTTCAGACCTTCTCCTGCCCCGTAATCAGAATGATCAACGAGTAAAGGAGTAACAAACATCATCAACAGAAATTAAATTGAAAGTTTAGAACTTATGAAGTGCTGTGATGGGCAACCAGGTGACAATAAACAACAGATCACACGCTGCATAGACATTTTAATGTAAAGTTTTTTTAATAAAAATTTAATGTAAAGCTGGCTCCAAGAAACACCTCCAATACACAGTATAAGGGTTGAAATAAAGTTGATTCCAACAAACAGCAGAATTCAAAACTTAAGCAGTACCACCAAAATTCTAACTTATAGCAGTAATAACGACAAAAAATAACATATATGATAACTAACAGGCGCATCTCAGACCTATGACCTGAAGGGGCAGGCAGGCCAACCCATCTCAGTCAGAAATAAATAGTAGATAGTATTGCTCATTCCACCATTCCAGCACTAGTGTTGCCTTCCACAGCTTCTTCCCCTTCATCCTCCTCATCCTCACCAAGGGTCAAGTCCTCAAGCAACTCATCAATTGGCACCGTAGGGATATCATCACCAACTGTTGATGCCATCTCAGACCTATAGTCCTCATTCTTGTACAGATCCATCTTGAACCTCATCTCTGGGTCCAGCTCCAAATCCCTGAGGAAAGCCTCATACTCATCTAGCCTCCTCTCTTCCTCACCCTTGGCCTTGTTAGCAGCATCTTCCTCCACCGGCAACCTCTTAAGCTTCCATCTCCGTGTGCGAGGCCTCTTCTCATAGCTCTTCTTGACAAGAACCACCTCAGGTAAGCTGTACCGGGCCATAGCCGTGTCCATGTCATCATCATTCAGGTTGGCACCATAGAGATCATACCCAAGGGCATGATCCCCAGGGTTCAGCAGGTGCCCAAGATGCGTCCTCACAGTAAAGATGGTGTCATTTTTTCCGAAATCTGACACCCGGGCAACCTGTGCATAAGCCAATTGGTAACGAGACCCATCAATGGAAATTTCAGGCGATTCTTGTTCGATGTCGAGCACAATGTACTCCACGAGCTGCTTGCTGGTGAGAGCCGCCTTGAAATTATACACCCTGTACTTTTTCTCCTCCAGGTGGTGCACTCGCAACGTGAGGGGATCAAGAAGAGCAATGGCATTTGTGACCTTTACACAGAGCACGAGCGGGCCAAGGCCACCCATGTCCCGGGACGCCTGGGGGCTGAGCGCGATGAGGTCCTCGCGGCAGATGGGGCAGATCTCGACCGAAAAGGTGTACTTGTAGTTGTAGACGCTGCTCTTGGTGTCGTGCGAGACGAGCTGCTTCGCTGTAGAAGTTTGGATAGGAGCGACGGTGGCGAGGAAGTCGACCAGGCGGGCGGCATGGGAACGCGAACCGAAGAAGAAGTCGAGGCCGCCGGGGGCCGCCGCGACTCGGATCGCGAGGGAAGCCTGACCGTGCTTGAGGAGGAGCTGCTCGAGGTAGAGGAAGGTGCGGCGGTGGGGCACGTGCTGGCGGAGCTGGACGACGGCAACCCACTGGTCGGGGTTGGCCTGCGCGCGGGAGCAGGAGTCGCAGAGTCGGTCGTGGACGACGAACTCGACGGGGTGCGTCTGCTCGAGGACGATGCCGTGGAGCACCTCGCGGCGGAGGCGGAGCTTGAGGCGGAGGCGCTTGGAGTGGGGCTCGGAGAAGACGAACTCGGCGCCGGAGAGGGAGACGCGGAGCCGCGCGAGCGGGCGGTTGATTCGGCGGAGCAGGATCTGCATGAGCTCGGGCGACTCGGGCGTGGCGCGGAGCCAGGACCGCGGCGGCTGGAGGTAGGAGGAGCAGTCGGGGCAGTAGACCACGGCGGCGTGGCGCGGGACGCCCTCGGTGATGTCGACGCGCGAGCGCAGGCAGCGCGCGCACATGTTGGCCGGGTTGGGCTGCATGGACACGCCGCACATGCAGCAGAGCACCGTGCCCGCCGTCGCCGCCGGCACGAACATACCGGCGCCGCCGGCCGCCGGTGCCGATCCGGGCATCATCCTGATTGCGATTGAATCAACGGGGGGTCGGGATGGAGGCGCAGGAACTACCTAGCGACGAGGGATTACGGTGGAGAATCGTCCTAGGGTTTTGTAATCGCAGGGGAAGGAGGCGGAGGCGGCGGCGGCGGGGAGGCGGCAGAGGTCGTGACGAATGCGGTGACGGAGTCCACGGCCGCGTGGGCTTCATGAACTGATGGTATATGGGCTTTTAGACCATGTCTGCTCATGGGCCGTGAAGTCTATGCTGCCTCCTCTTTGCCGTCGCCCCCAGCGGTGGAAGTGGAATGGAACGGAGTTGCGAACGAACAAACCATTTCTCCTACAACTATAAAAAGAAAACAACAAAAGTAAGACCACCAAATGGTGCGACATTTTTGGGTCGCTTCCTCTCCCCTCTCCATACGAAACCAACTATGCCAAAGCAGGTGGAAGGATGAAAATTGAAATAAAAAATAAGAAAGGATTTCTTATGTAAATTTACAATAGAGAATAATATATAATCAGAGATGTGGAAGGGTGCAAAATAAAATAAAAAAAAAGAAAGTATTCCTGATATAAAATTTCAGGGCCGCTCCCCCTCTCTCGCTCGCTCAGTAGCCACCCAGAAGGAAAGGGCAGATATCATGGCGCGACGATCCCGCTACACTAATCCTACGCCTCCGTCTGATTTTTCTTTCCTGCATCAGAAATTACCGCTGATAGCCTGATACCTTTCCTTTCCTTCGCGACGATTTCCTTTACCTGCCCTTTCCAATTACTCTCTCTTTTCTTCCATCGGTCACAGGAGTACGGGACAGTTCTTGACCTCGCCCATCGTACTCTCTCTCTCTCTCTCTCTCTCTCTCTCGTGTCGTGGTCGCCCATCGATCTCTGCTCCGCCCTGAGTCAGGCAGAAGAAAAGGAGGACGCTGCGACAACACCTGACCCAACGTAGCCTCACCGGGTCGAATTGTGCGACACCGGCGCGAGCGCGACTTTGCCGTCTGCGACTAAGAGCGGAGCTTGAAGACGGGCGGTAGCAAGGGGCGATGTGCGCTTCTGTGTCCTGGCAGCTTTGCCCTTAGGGAAACAGAGTAGGGGCAGTGGGCACAAGCATCGACACACGCTGCATGGGTGTTTGGTGCCGTGTTGCTCTACCGCTCTTGGCTCTTCAATCCAAAACGGGCAAACAACCAGGAGGGCGCGACCGTGCGGGTCGCCGATCATCGGCGCAGCATCGCGACGGTTCCCCTCCCTCGTGCTCCCAGCAGCCATAGGGCTGGTGGTGAGTCATGGGGGGCGGTGGGAGTCGCTGGACAACTGGACCAGCGATGGAGGGTCCACCGACGTCAAGCAAAGCCATATGCGGGTGGCTTTCACCTGCAACGAGTCCGGGCAATGGCCGTCACCATTAATCCCCAAGTCTATACTGATGTTTGTTCAGGTATGAACTATGTGATTAGTGTCACCAGTGTCTTAATAAGAGTCAAGTTAAGCTGGTCCTTGATGATTTGGCTACAGTAGGAACAAGGTCATTGGCCGCTGCCAACTAGCAGCTATCAGTAGATGATTTGGTTAATTTTAGTTTCAGGGCTTCTAATTTTTTTTTTTCGAAAGCTTTGTTTCTCAATTTAGATTCAGGTGTAACTTTTCATGCATCCGTCTGACATATCGTCAGGAGACCTCGTCACGTCAACTTTAAGTGGAAAGATCTTTTCAAAAGTAAGAAGACACATACGCCAGTGAGTCAACAATCCGGGGACTGCACCGACCACCGAGCACTTGACGCTCGGGGACTGGTCGCCCAGTCTATCAGCCCGGAACTTTACGGACTGCACCGACCACCGAGCACTCGATGCTCGGGGACTGGTCGCCCAGTCTATCAGCCCGGAACTTTACGGACTGCACCGACCACCGAGCACTCGATGCTCGGGGACTGGTCGCCCAGTCTATCAGCCCGGAACTTTACGGACTGCACCGACCACCGAGCACTCGACGCTCGGGGACTGGTCGCCCAGTCTATCGGCTCAAAGCTTTAAAGCATGCACCGACCACTGAGCACTCGACGCTCGGGGACTGGTCGTACAGTATAACAACATATAATTCCAAGAAGCACACTAGGTGTCTGGGGACTGATCGATTGGTCTTTTCAATTGCAGGCGAGCATGACATGCTCGGGGACTGGTAAATTCAATTTTTTAGACCTTGCTACAAGGCTCATACTTCGCCTTCCAGCAAGCTCGGGGACTACATCGGTACGATGCATCTAGCGATGCATCTCAGTCTCAAAACTACTTTGGGGAATTTTCTGTTGACCCTGGCACCACGTGCCTATGTCACCTACTACCAGGCTCGGGGACTAAGTGGGCACACTTCACCTAGCGGTGAATTTGCTTGCTTTTTTGATGCTTTTACCTTTCAAAAAGGTAAAGTGGGCACACTTCACAAGGAAAGAAATTTTTTTTAAGAGCACCATGCATTCTTCGAACAACCTGCTCCTTCGATGTCAATGTTGATCAACTGTCTTTTGAGTTGGTCAAAATACCGTTGCAATTGTTTGGGCGACTTTCCTATTTATTGAAGACGTCCTCACTGATCGAAGAAACTCAAGACGGCGTGTCACATCACAATACATGGTGCTCGGGGACTAGCTGTGGGGGTATAAACCCCTATACCCTTACGGCTAGACTTCAGCCAGGAAGCTTGGTCCACTACGAGACGAGTTCAAGGCTTGATCCGACAGCTCGGAGTTTCGCGCAAGGAAACAAGACGTGGAGATCAAGCAGGATTCTAGTCGGTTATAATAGGAATTGATATCGAATTATCTATGGCAATTGTAACCGACTAGGATTAGTTTCCAGATCTGTAACCCTGCCCTCCAGACTATATAAGGAGGGGCAAGGGACCCCCCTAACACATCATATTCTCTCAGCACAAATCAATACAACCAGACGCAGGACGTAGGTATTACGCCAACTCGGCGGCCGAACCTGGATAAAAAGCTTGTCCGTGTCTTGCGTCACCATCGAGTTCGTAGTTTGCGCACCGTCTACCGATAAACTACTACCGTGGGTATACCCCAAGGTAGACTGCCGACTAGCTTTCGTCGACACATGGGGGGCGGTGGGAGTCGCTGGACAACTGGACCAGCGATGGAGGGTCCACCGACGTCAAGCAAAGCCATATGCGGGTGGCTTTCACCTGCAACGAGTCCGGGCAATGGCCGTCACCATTAATCCCCAAGTCTATACTGATGTTTGTTCAGGTATGAACTATGTGATTAGTGTCACCAGTGTCTTAATAAGAGTCAAGTTAAGCTGGTCCTTGATGATTTGGCTACAGTAGGAACAAGGTCATTGGCCGCTGCCAACTAGCAGCTATCAGTAGATGATTTGGTTAATTTTAGTTTCAGGGCTTCTAATTTTTTTTTTCGAAAGCTTTGTTTCTCAATTTAGATTCAGGGCTCCCAATTTCTTTGTGTGTCGAATGATTTCATTCCTTCTCCAAGTTCTTATTGTCTATGTTTTGTCGGTGTGGAAATGAGTAGTCGTGTTCTGATTTTAATTTGTGTTTTGTGCAGGTTCTCATCTTCTTTGTCTCATGCTGCATCTCATGCACAATATTTGGCATCAGGTGACTAGCAGTCACGGTGATTTTTGAAGTGCTCAGATTGATTCCGGTGACCACGACGTGTTAGAGAATGCGGTGGGCAAGGTCGAGGAGTGACATCATCAGGTGATTAGCAGTCTCGGTGATTTTTGAAGCACTCAGAATGATTATGGTGATTAGGTAATTCGTCATGCACTGTTTCATTTTCAAACTCAATTTGATTTTAGGCTAGAAGGTTTTAGTTTCATTTTGGCTTAGCTGTATTAAATTTTCTTTCTCAATACTTTTAGGCTTTCAAGTTAGGAATAAATAAAATGTTCACATCTTTATGTGCCCTTGTGATTGACACTGAGAAACCATCATCTAGAATTTTCATGAAATTCGAAAATAGTGGATGATCTCTTTGTTTTTTAAAGTACAGATTTGTTTTTTAAAGTACAGATAGAATGTTCATGAAATTCGAAAATAGAACTGATGGAAGGAAGATGATAAGGGATGAATGAGCATCTTCTAGACATAAACACGTTGCACCAAGTCCACTGCAGCGCATAATTTTGGAGGTGAAGAAGGAACTAGGCCTGGAGATTGAGAGATTCCAACAACCACTGAATGGAATAGCTACCCAAAGTTTTCTTTCAGCATTTTTCTTTTGCTATATGGATTGCTCTGAATTAAATTAATTTGTGAGCTACCATAAAGGAAAAAGGATGAGATGCCTGCTGCGTGCCCAACACTAACGTCAGTGTTTTGGTGTCTCGACTGAATCAAGGTATTGAAATTCTATACAAATTGCTGCTGAAATTATATATGAATTGCTATTGAAATTTTGTATAGTGTGTTGTTTTTTGAAAATTCGGGTAAATTGGGAATACCCGAACCTGAATTATCGGGTACCCGAAATTGCGGGTAGTGCTTTTTCGAGACTAATATCGGGTAACAATTTTCATTACCCGAATTTTAAATTACCCGATCCAAAAAAACAGGTAACCCGAATGCCTAGGCTTAGTCCATTCTATTCTACAAAAACAAAACTTAATGATTTGATGAATGCTCCACGAAGGAGACCAGGTACAACAGCGCCTGCAACGAGGACATTGTCCGATCGCTTGGTGCACGTGCACCCTGAGCTTTTCTTTTTACCTCCCGCGATGGGTTGGAGCACTGATTTGGGGTATGGACGTACGAGCCCTCCAATTTTATCATAAGATGAGATCATGTTGTGTTGTCTTTCTCTGAAGAATTCACCATTCCAGGCATTGGAAAGCACTATGATTCTCAAAGCGATCTGTGCTGGGTTCAGGACACAACATTATACTTGAGCAATTCCTTCCTTCAGTACTCGTCTCCGATCGCTAAGCTGGCCTCTGCGCTTTTTTCAGACATGGAAACTGAGAGTGCCTTAACAACAACGATGGCTGCTGGCAAGGAACTGCGGAGGAGTGCAAAAGCATGGGGCCATCAAGCTTAAGCACACGGCTGGAAAGAGGGAAGGGAATGAGGAAGAAGATGAAACAATTTGATCCAGAAATTGTGATAGATACATCCAAAGGGCAAGTCGTAGTATATTTTAGAACATAAATGATATATTTTCCCACTGCAACACACATGTTGGCCACTTTTATAAAATTGTACACATATTCCACATATTTTTGAGAATACAGAGGGATATATTCTCAAAGCAAAATAGCAATGCTCTGTGTTGCTTAGGACCTCTTACTAGGTAGACACTATTTCTTCTTGACAATCTAACCTTAATGTGCCGAAGATATATATGTTCTTACATGTTTAAAACTGTTTCGTCAATAAGTTAATTATAGACACAGTACTAGCTTGCTGTTCTTACATCAGGACATGGAAGTGTCATTGGATTTTTTTTTGTTATCTGTTCTATTTTCTGGCTACATATTGTCAGCACTACATTTAAAAGAGTGTATATATATATATATATATATATATATATATATATATATATATATATATATATATATATATTGAAATTTATCTGGGAAAATTTATTTTATCTAAATTTTAGAGTTCTTAATACAGTTGGTGTAAATTTTCGATGATTTGCTTTTCGCCAATTTATATTTATACTCGAACATATCCCATGGATGCTATAGAGATGCGGTGAAACGTGTTCAAGGATTTATTGGTGCGTCAAGGAAATGAATATTAGTCATTTTTTTAACTGATATAAAATATTATCTTAGCCACATCACAAAAGACTCAATACAATAGAGTTTGTGAACTTGCGACGCTGCGTTCTCTGTAAAGTCATTTTACAAACTTTTTAAATTAAATATTATTTTAACATCGATATTTAATTTCACAATATTGTTATCTTATCGTGCGATCCTGATGTTTTTAGTATAAAATGTTAGCTATCCCGTAGCAACGCACGGGCATACTACCTAGTACCATTGTATATAGGAAGAAGTCCACTTTAGGTCCCTCAACTTTTGCAAAAATCTGTTTTTCATCCCTGAACTTCAAAACCGGATAAAATACATCCCTCAATTTTTGAAACCATGCATATTATGTCCCTGACATGGTTATGAACGGTTTTGAAGGCAGTTTTGTCTTTTTCATTTTTATTTATTCTGGCTAAATATTTGTAAAATTATAGTAAATCACATAAAATTCATAAAATAGTAATTCTAACTTTGTTGAACTTCAGATAAGTAGATCTACATAGTGAACATATAATATAGTATGCTTTAGTACAAATTTTTTATTGTAGCGTTAGATCTGTGTTTTTCTATAATTAATTAGAATAATTCATAGCTATAGTTTGTATGGTGCAATTGTGGTGAATTTTTTATGTTAGACTAATTATTATATATTTAAACTATGGTAAAAATTTCATACTCATTAGATCATGTATAACTTAGTTATAGATTTATTATAATTTAACAAGCATAAACGTAAATAAATCTATAACTAAGTAATACGTGATTCAATGAGTATAAAATTTTTACTGAATAATTAGCTCACCATATAAATTTCATCACGATTAGACCATAGAAAATGTAGCTATAATTAATCTAATTAATTAGAGAAAAACATAGATCTAAAGATACATCAAAAAAATTTATACTAGAACATACTATATTATATATTCAATGTGTAGATCTACTGATCTAAAGTCCAACAAAATTGAGTTTTCTATTTTATGATTTTTATGTGATTTACTGTGATTTTTCAAAAAATTTAGCCAAAATAAATAAAAAGAAAAAGGTAAAACCGCTTTCAAAACCAGGTCAAGGATGTAATGTGCATGGTTTTAAAAGTTGAGGGATGTATTTTATCCGATTTTAGAGTTCAGGGATGAAAATTAGACTTTCGCGAAAGTTGAGGGACCTAAAGTAGACTTTTTCCTTGTATATATATACTGATGATTTGTTAAATAACTGGACACCAACACATGAACAAGGTCCTGGTACTCTACCAGACTTTTTTCATGACCATTGTATACTGATTTGCAGAATGCCATTTGTTCAAAAAGTTTTTGCCTTAAGAAAAGTGTTTTCCTCCCTTTTCGAAAAAGAGTGTTTTCCTTTGGGCAAGGTAGAACATGAAGATGCTGCCGCCTACAGGCTTCGCGCTAGTTCAGTTCTTGAAATGTTCTCATCACACCGGAATTATCACAATAAACAAGCGAAATTTGCATGGGTCGTACCTAAGCATGCGCTTATTTATCAACGAGAGCATACTCCCTCCGTTTTAACTTATTTTATATGTTTCTTTAGTTTTTTTTAGAACGCAGACACTCATAATACATGCACATTTATAAACACTCGTAAGCAAATCCTATCTCTATGAGGACACTCACAACATATGCACAATAACCCCTATAAACATTCTTATGCAAATCCTATCCCTACGAATACCTTCGAAGGACTATGCCAGAGTCAGCATATCACAAGATTCACGAAGTCACCACAGACGCCTCGTTGTCGATGGAAACATC
This sequence comes from Sorghum bicolor, assembly GCF_000003195.3. Classification (NCBI taxonomy): domain Eukaryota; kingdom Viridiplantae; phylum Streptophyta; class Magnoliopsida; order Poales; family Poaceae; genus Sorghum; species Sorghum bicolor. The sequence goes on along the minus strand of NC_012870.2, from coordinate 56,534,234 downwards.
GCCTACTACTAAAAGCATAGTTAGAATAAATCCAGGAAAATACGAGCACTCTGGTGAGCAAGTTCCATCACAGGAACCCAACCAGCTAGAATCGAGCATTCTCTATCCTTTCTTTTAGTTTTTTTTTATTTTGAATGGAAGAAAAGTAATGAAACCTGCAATGACTACCGAATAACCTCTTATTTTATTTTATTTTATTTTATTTTATAATTTGAAACCTTTTTACCTTTTTCTTCGTTCGCCGCCAGATCTTCTTCAGTTCTATCAAGCTTTGGTTTTGTCAAAATCTTTGTGGAAAAAGAAGCGGTTCACCAGCCACTACATCCATGGATTGGATCTCATAAATTCATCAAACCTAGCGGCCACTAGCTCTTTGATCAGTGATTCACTGGCCACTAGATCGATGAAGAATCTCTCAGAAAAGTCCTCTTTTTGATCAGTGATTCACTCGCCACTACATTTTTTGATCCTTTTTATTATATATATCTAGGCATATCATACATCTAGGTGCATAATAAAAGCTGTCACTAGAAAAACCAAAATAATCTATAATTTGAGACAAAACTTGATAGTTGATATGTAAAATTGTGAGGAAAATCACCATCACCATGTCCCATCTTAGGTAGTCTTGCAGCCGCGCTGGCTAGACATTGAAAAGAGAACAAATAACTCACGATGCTACAAGCCTACACTGCAGCTTCAGTGAATATTCACTCATGCATTCACAAGCAATTGACAAGATGACAATCCAAGAACAGGAGAAGCAAGATATCTACTAACCTTCAGATCATTCAACAGATAACTGGAGAAAAAACTCAACTACGAGAAATTAGCTTCCGAACTGAACATGTGCATAGCTCTCAATCTAGTAACAAGCTACATGCTCTAGTAACATCTGATGGATGCATAGCAAGTTCTGCGTTTTTCCTGTCAAACTCCTGTGTTCCAAAGGATCCTTGCTCAGTTCCCGTATACAATATTATGATAACTTTGCAAAGCATTGTACCCAATAACAATGAAATCAGATAGTTCTGAGCTCTAGTTTCTTTAGTTCATATCCAGAATATGAAAATAGGGCAAGTACATGAAATGCGTAAGCTTTACTCTACCCTTTGAAACTCTCAGAGAATATCATGGATCAACATGTTTCTCCAGGAAAGCATTTGCCAGATTGCTGAAGCTGGTGTTGACAGCTCCAGCTGAGGCATACTCTCTTATAGTTCTAACTACATCTGGTTTCAAGATCTCCTTCTTTGTCAAAGAGTTGCAAAGATAATACAAAGCCCCAAGTGCGTAAGTCACCTGTCATACAATCATCAAAGGGAAATTGTTCGCCTGAGAACTACATGTACAGAATCTGGAGGCACTAATGTTAGCGTCATTAGCTTCAGAAATACTTACAGTATTCCGCACTGGGCTTGATAAGCATTGTATAACCAACGGGATTCCACCACACTGAGTAATGATTGAAGCATTTGCAGGATCTGCATGTACAAAGGTGAACACAGAAGGTGTTGAGTGCTTCCTTGAATTCACATCGAATAATAAATCATAAAATTCAAGGTATTGTGTTGCTCACCAACACAGGAGTTGCATATTCCACCAATGCCAAACTCAACAAGCCTTTCATTTGGCTCTGTAATGCAGTCCAAGAATAACTCAAGAACATTCAGCTGAAAAAAATAAAAGCAGAGTTATTGAACAGTTGTAAAGTAATAAAGCCAATTCAGGATTGTCTTTACAGTAGATCTGCAACAAGTGTTCCAAAAGAAAAGTTTAGTGGAATCAACAACCTGGCGCATGAAGGCATAATTAAAAGGGTCATAAGCAAAATTTGCCAAGTTAGCAACTATCTTCTCCTTAGATTCTGAAACAAGACAGATAAAGTGAGTGTACAATTTATAATAGCATGGAACTTATAGAGTTCAACATAAAGAATACATCAGCTCCATGAGCTTCTCCTTTATAAATTGACCACACAGGATAAATTTTCAATGCTCATCTATCTGAAATCAAATCAGAGCATCCAGAAAGCATACATGTAGCAAGTATCGCTGACACACTGACCAGATGTTCTTGTTTTGGTTGAATTAATCTGTGCTGCGTATTCTCATTTTTCCCTCTAGATGTTTACACCAATTTAGTTTATGCTGCATATCTTTGTTTTGCCTTCTAGATCTCCAGTGCAGGCGTACTATACTGCTCTAATTGTCTATACAGTGGGCCAATAGTGAAGTATAACACAATACTAAAATGTCTTTCCACTTGAACTAATCCATGTAATAGATCCCATCCCAATGAAACAATCAACCAAGAGCAACAAAGCATCACCACTAATCACACAAATTACTAGTACAATTTTCAGACTAAAGCACATTGCTGCTGAGACTGCTTCCTAAACTGACACTCAAGAAGCTAGAGAATTACACACAGACTGGGCTAGCTGTAGGGTAAGTGTAAGGTAGACACCAACCTTCATCTGTGGCGCTCTGGAACTGGGTCACAAGATCCTGGGCACAAGCAATCAAGCAGAACAGGTGAACAAGTGAGAAACGAATTTGCAAGGTGAATTTCCAGCGCCAGCACCAATCAATGGGGAATGAAAAAAAAGGAGGGACCAGGAATGGGACCGACCTGAAGGTACTGATCTCGCGGAGTGCCGGAACGGCCGGTGCGCTCGACCTGGCGCTGCGCATTCGTGAACATGAATCTCCTCCACACAGAATCCGGCGATTTACCTTTAGGTGCCGCTGCAACTTATTTCTCTTGGCTGGCCCAGCAGAGCTGAGGTAGTGAGAAGGTCAGGCTCAGGATTTTTTTTTGATTGACTGAAAAAGAAACCAGAGAAAGGGACTAGTGGACCACCGTTGCCAATGCCACGGTGCCTCTTGTGTGAGCTTTGCTTTGGTTTAGCAGATGCCGTTGCATACAGGACCCTAAAATTTTTTAATATAGAACATCTAAAACCTACAATAACGAATAGTCTCTGATCATGAACCTTGTTTTAATTAGAGCTTTATGTTTAATATAGAAGCATGCATTCTTAAATTACAAAACTGATATCACTTCTGTTCTGTTTGGCAAGCCTGATGCAGTTAGTTTATATTTATCTTCCTTTCATTGTATGTGCGAGCACTGTATTGAACCCAATATGTTATAATCTGTTTTTTTTCCCTTCATATATTGCAGGATGAGTTTAACGACTTCCGCGAAGAAACACAGGTAATTTTGAAATCAGTATTTTCTCACACATGTTGACATATTTTCATCACAATTTGTGGATTTTCAACAAAGTATGTTCCATTAATTAACAGTACAACTGAGTGAGACATATTAGCATTTAGGTCTTGTTTTATATTCATACTTATAGTTGTAGCAGCACTATAAATATAAAAGGAGCTCTTACCCACGAAATACTATGGGAATTCCTTTAAATCAACGGGTTGGACTGGTGGCAATTCGGTTGTACTTCACTACAGAGTATATGAGAGTATCATTCATGAAGGGGTTGAAACTGTACTATATGTTGCCTCTGCGTCTACTGCTATAACGACAAATATTACCATTTAGAAGTTCAGGCTTCAGCATCTGGTTTTATCAATCAAGTAATCAGCAAGTAATGGCTGCACATCACTTAATAGCTTAGCCTGTGCCCCTCCATGCCTTTGTATTTTCTTGTCTTTCTAAGAGAAGACTCTGACCGGGGGGAGCCATTCCCCAGATTTTGCCCTTAAGAAGTTTGTAATGACCTTTGAACCTAGACAGGTAACGGGGGTTTCATCAACCCTTGAACTTTGACACTCTTACCAGTGCCACCCTCTCTTTTTTTTGTATCTTTTTGTCTTCCTGTCTCTTAATTTCTTTCATATGTTCGTAGGTGCTGTTTAGAAGACCTGCTCCATCTTTAATCTGGAGTTTTTGTGCTTAAATCATGAACCTTAAAACAATTTTCATCTATAATAGAAGGAAAACAGCTCAAACAAACAACTCAGGAGATTTTTGGACTTGGAGCTCTGCCAAACCCTTACACCTTTTTTCATGATTCTTGCTCTTAATAGCCTTAGCAGGCTAGCACATAACAACCATTCTTCTGATTTAACAGAGAAACACATCTAGTAGAATGATTTCTCATCAATATAAAGCAGTATGGATGTGCACTTTGTGTTTTCTTGTTTCCGACAGACCGGACATGAAATTGAATGGGTTATTGTATTTTGAATTGTGTCTGCGACGATGTAAAAATGAACAGGACATGGAGAAAATGTGGCAGACAATTTTAGCGTGACTTTGACCATGGGCTGCTAGTTAATAGCCATCAATTCACAATGATGTAGTTTCAGGAAAACTTGACCATTAGGGACACCTTGAATTAGAACAAACTTCTTATTATCTCTAGAAAACAAGTAATTAAGTTTTAACAGTTTAATGGTATATTAAGGGCCACTTTATGTGATACTCCTTTGCACTTTTGTAGTGCTTAGTAGAAGTTACTACATTTTCTCCTGTGTAACATCATTTCATTATTTTAGGTGGCTGCTGCCCTTGACAAGATAGATGACTTTGTTGAAGAGCAAAACTTGGATGCATTAGCATCAGAGAAGTAAGTGATGTATGCTTTACCTTGGAGTCCTTTTTTTAAAAAAAATCAGGGTTTTGAATACTAGGCTGGGATGGTTATGATGCATCCAATGCCCTTGTTTTTATGTTTGCGAACTAATATATAAGTACATGGATATATTCCTTTGTGAAATTTAGCATACCTTTTTCTTCACTTGTTTCTGTTTAAAGTTACCCAATATAGTTCATCTGATTGCAGAACTACTGTTGAAGAAATCCAAGAAAAGGTATCAAGAGCAAAGAAGGATGAAGTTGAACATTTGACTGGTTTACTAAAGAAGGTATTGAATCGATTTTGCAGACTATGGGTGTGGCAAACTTAGGCTTAGGCGACCTTGATTCACGGCCAGTTGAACCATGTGTACAGCCCCCAATGTGCATGTGTTAGAATGTAACATAGCAGCCCATATTGGGCGTATGGCCCATTGGCCCATGTACATTGTGTATATTGTAACCCTAGCCTATCAGGCTATATAATGAAGGCAACCCCCCTGATTAGGGTGTGCGGTGTTTCTACATGGTATCAGCCTAATTACGATCTTTCTTTCCTTCCCTACGCTCGCGCCCCCTTCCTTCCGCTCGCGCCCCCCCTCTGCCCGTGCGTCCTCTGTAAGGACGCAAGCCACCGCCACCGCCACCGCACCAGGCCGCGCCGCCTCTAGGCCGCGCTGCCAGGCCGCACCGCCGCCGATCCAGGTCGCGCCGCCAAGCCAGGCCGCGTCGTCCTGCGTCGTCATGACGACTCCAGCACGTCCAGCTCCACCTCCTCGGCGACCTCCGGTGGCGCCATGGCGGACGCCCTCGCTCCTCCGTTCTTCACCGCCTACGCTGCCCTCAACGTCAAGCAGCACGTGCCGATCGTCCTCAGCCTCGAGCGCCCCAACTACAATAAGTGGAAGGCGGTCTTCACCGCCCTCTGCGCCAAGTACGGGCTCCTTGGCCACATCGACTGCACGCTGCCCGCGCGTCCGGCTGACCCTACATGGTCTCAGCCCGATGCCTGCATTCGCGGCTGGATGTACGGCTCCGTCGATGATTCTGTCCTCGACCTCGCGATGGAAGACGCCGTCCACGACGCCAGCGCCCTCTACGTCTCCATCGAGGCCTTGTTCCAAGCTAACAAGGAACCGCGCGTCGTCTTCCTCGGCCAAGAATTCCACAACATGTTCCAGGGCGACCTCTCCGTTGACGCCTAAGCCCAGAAGATGAAGCACACTGCGGACGCCCTACGGGAGGTCGGGCATCCCGTCTCCAATCCGCAGCTTGTGCTCAACCTCCTGCGTGGTCTCAACCCTCGCTTCGCCAACACCGCCGACATCATCACCAACACGTCGCCGCTTCCCGACTTCCGGTCCGTCACCAACATGCTTCGTGTCAAGGAGCTGCGCCTTGGCAACGAGGGCAAGGAGGCTTCTGCCTCAGCCCTTGCAGCCAGCACCATCTCCTCCTGCACGTCGCCCTCCAGCCAATCCACCTCTACTGCCTCCAATCATGGCGGCGGTGGCACGGGCAAGGGCGGAAAAGGCAAAGGAGGGCGCGGCGGTAACAACAGCGGTGATAACAGTAGCGGCGGGGGACGGAACCAACAGGGAGGAGGCGGCCGGCATCACCAGCAGCAGCAGGTCCAGCCGGCCGGTCCCTGGGTTTGCTACAACCCTTGGGCCGACGCCTGGGCTCCCCCTCCGCAGCAGCAGTGGGCTGCGCGCCTGCGCCCCCTGCCCAGCAGTGGCGCGCGCCACCTGCGCCTCCTCCACAGGCGCACACGGCCCTTGCGCCACCCCAGTACTCCTCCGGGCCCCCAGCGTATGGGCCTCCTGGCGTCTGGGATCCAACCGCCCTCATCGCAGCCCTCAACCAGATGGCGGTTCAGGGGTCTGCTTCCTGGGTGATGGATAGTGGAGCGACATCCCACATGTCCTCCAACGACGGTATACTTCTCTCCCGTCTCCCATCACCACCGTCTTCTATCACGGTCGGGAATGGACAATCCATTCCAGTTCTTAGTCGTGGCACATCTCTTTTACAATTAGCTGATTGTTCATTTCATCTTGATAATGTTCTTGTCGCTCCACACCTCACTGTAATCTGTTATCTGTTCGACAGCTCACTCGCGACAATAATGTTTCCATTGAGTTTGACGCCTCTGGTTTGTTAAGGATCTCCAGACCAAGACGGTCCTTCGGTGCAATAGCCATGGGGATCTCTACACCATTCCACACATGCCTCCTCGCTGCCATGTTGCTGTTGTCTCCCCGGAGCTATGGCACTCTCGTCTTGGTCATCCTGCACCTGCTGCTGTCAACACTCTGCATAAACTTTCAGCTATTCAATGTAATAAAGACGCCCGTCGTCTTTGCCATGCTTGCCAGCTCGGCAAACACGCTAGGCTGCCTTTTGCTAGTTCACTTTCTAGTACATCAGCACCTTTTGAACTCGTTCATTGTGATGTTTGGACCTCTCCAATTTTGAGTATTTCCGGCTATAAATTTTATCTTGTGATAGTTGATGATTATACACATTATTGTTGGACATTTCCTCTTCGTCATAAATCTGAAGTTCATGCTCATATTGTTCAATTTGTCGCTTATGCTCACACACAGTTCAGTCTTCCTGTACGCTGTTTTCAGGCAGATAATGGGACCGAGTTCATCAACAATGCCACCACTGCCTTCTTGGCCAGCCGTGGCATTCTTCTCCGTATCTCGTGCCCCTCACATCTGCTCAGAATGGCAAAGCTGAGTGCTTCGCACCTTGAACAACACCGTTCGCACACTTCTGATTCATGCAGCCATGCCCCCATCCTATTGGGTGGAGGCTCTCTCCGCCGCTGTGTTTTTGCTCAACCGACGGCCATCTTCGTCCATGAAAAACGGTATACCCTATCATCTTCTCCATCACAAGATGCCCGACTACTCCATCCTTCGAGTTTTTGGTTGCTTGTGCTACCCAAACCTTAGTGCCACGACACCACATAAATTGTCTCCTCGCTCTACAACATGTGTCTTTCTCGGTTACCCTCCTTCCCAGAAGGGCTATCGGTGTCTTGACCTTTCCACTCGCAAGATCATAATCTCACGACGCGTCGTTTTTTATGAGACTCACTTTCCGTTTGCGGCCTCCAAGCCCCACTCGGATTCTTTTGACTTTTTGTTATAGGACATACTGCGCCTCCTCTGTCCACCTCGGACACTGAGGCAATGACGCCCCTGGAGGATGCCACTGATGCCGGTGACCCTGTTGGGCTGGACCCGGCCATTCTGTGGCATGGCGCTGCCCGCCGGGTGCCCTTGGGCGCATCGCCCCCACCGCCAGCCCCCTCCACAGGCAGCGTGGCTGCTCAGCCTGGGCGTTCGGTTAACCGAAACCGATCGGTTCGGTACTTCGGTTATCTAATAAATTCGGTTCCAACAGCAACAGGCACCGATCGGTTCCTTAGAAAATACAGAACCGAGGAATTTCGGTTTCGGGTAATTCGGTTCGGTTTCGGTTCTAACCGAAGGAACCGAAAAAATTCAAAATGAAATAAACATCCCATTCAATTGCAAATTTTGGCAGCATTTTGCCTGATTTTCATGCAGTCAATAGGGCAATTTTAAGAGCAATGCAGCATAAAACAACAGCACACCACATATATGTTATTGTTCTCTCAAATTCAAAGGAAAATTTTTAGCTGCTGCCTGCTGGATGCCGGTCGGACGAGGACGACGAGGAGCGACGCACGGTGTAGTCGCGTGGTTGGCGGTCGCGGCTGCCGGCTGGCGCGGACGCGCGGTGGCGCCTGGCGGTCTGGCACTCTGGCGCGCGGAACGCGGACGTCCGCCTGGGCCTGGTCGTGCGCCCGTGCTCAACTGCTCAAAGCGAGGCCGCGCGGGGACCTTGCCTCTTGATTGACGAGTGCTTGCCTTGCCTCTTGCCTAGTGCTTGCCTGCTTGGTGCGGTGGATGGGTGGAGTACTGGAGTGGATGAGTGGTCGTGTGTGCGGTGCCGTGGTGGTGGCCTGGAGTCCTGGACGGGTAGGCGGCGGCGGCGGCTGGTGCCTGACTGCGTGGTGGAGACTGGGAGTGAGAGGTAAGTGAGTAAAGTGACTAGGGTTTTATGTTTTTGGGCTGGGCTATTTTCTATGTGGGCTATCAAAGTGTTATGGGCTAACATCTTCGGTTCCCTCGGTTAACCGAGCCCAGGAACCGAATTAATCTGCTAAATTCGGTTCCTTAGAACCAGGAACCGAACAGGAACCGATTTTTTCGGTTTCGGTTATTTCGGTTTCGGTTCCGGTTATTTCGGTTCGGTTTTCGGTTTTGTGTGCCCAGGCTGAGTGGCTGCCCCTGCAGCCGCAGCGTCACGGACAGCAGCACCACCGCCTCTCCGCGTCTACACTCGCGTCCTCGTCCGCCACCAGCAGCAGCCGCTTCTCCAGCTGCAGCAGCAGCACCTGTGGCGGCACCGCCGGTCCCAGCTCCTCCCTCCCAGGAGACTCGATCCCAGACGGGGTCGTTACCACCGCCCATCCGGCGGTACGGCTTCATTGCAGCTTCCTCGACGCTGGCTTCCCCGCTACCCGCCAACTCTCGTACCGCTATGGCGGATCCTAATTGGCGGGCGGCCATGACCGACGAGTACAAGGCACTCATCGACAATGGCACCTGACGTCTTGTACCTCGACCACCGCGTGCTAATGTGATCACTGGCAAGTGGGTCTTCAAGCACAAGTATCATGCTGATGGCTCTCTCGCCCGTCACAAAGCACGGTGGGTCGTTTGTGGTTTTTTGCAGCAGTACGACATCGACTACGACGAGACGTTCAGCCCGGTTGTCAAACCGGCCACCATCCGCGTCGTCCTCAGCATCGCTGCTTCTTCATCCTGGCCGATTCATCAGCTAGATGTGAAGAACACGTTTCTCCACGATCATCTGGATGAGACTGTCTACTGCCAGCAGCCGCCTGGTTTCGTCGACCCGGCCGCCCCCGACCACGTCTGCCTCCTGCAAAAGTCCCTGTATGGACTTAAGCAGGCGCCCAGGGCTTGGTACCAGCGGTTTGCCAGTTTTGTCCAGTGCTCCGGCTTCACTGCTTCGGTCTCCGACACGTCCCTCTTTGTTTACAAGGAGGGCGCCGACGTCGCCTACCTGCTGCTCTACGTCGACGACATCATTTTGACTGCCTCATCACCTGCTCTACTCCAGCGTATCACCCGGCTTCTTCACTCTGAGTTCACCATGACAGATCTCGGGGAGCTCCATCACTTCCTCGGGATCTCTCGGACTTCCAGCGGCCTCTTCCTCTCCCAGCGACAGTATGCTGTGGATCTGCTCCAGCGTGCCACGCGGACTTCCAGCGGCCTCTTCCTCTCCCAGCGACAGTATGCTGTGGATCTGCTCCAGCGTGCCGGCATGGCCGAGTGACACTCTACAACGACTCCTGTGGACACTCAGGCCAAGCTCTCAGCTACGGATAGTGCTCCGGTGGCGGATGCTACCCAGTACCGCAGCCTGGCTGGCGCTCTGCAGTACCTCACGCTGACTCGTCCGGATCTCGCCTATGCCGTCCAGCTAAGCCTGGATGAAAAACTCGAAACTCACTAGCTCGCTCAACTCGCTCGTTAATGGCTCGGCTCGAGCTCGACTCGTTTTATAACAAGCCAGCTCAATTTGAAACAAGCCAGCTCGTTAGCTCGAACGAGCCAGCGAATTCACAAGCTAAACAACTAAAATTAGCTCGGCCCACTTCTCTCGACGACTCGTTTTGAGCCTTGGCCCAGCCCAAACATGAAACCCTAGGCATATACACCACCAGCGTACACACGGAGTCGACTCCAAGTCCTCCACAGCACAGCCGTCTTTCCCCGTTCGGTTCTCCTCTCCCATCTCGCAACATAGGAGCCGCCGCGACGCCTGCCCGCCGCCCGCCGCGGTTCCTCGCCACTCACGCGCACGCCCGCATGTCGCTGACCGCTGGCCCTCGACCCTCGCCACAAGTAGGCACGCCACTCCTCTTCGCTGGCCGCTGGCCCTCGCAACCTCGCCACAGGTAGGCTGCACGCAACTCTTCGGCCGTGGCACACAACTCACCTAGCCCCATTCCATCTCGAGCAGGTGATGGAAGATGAGGAAGAACCCCTAGGATGCTTCCTCCGGTGGCGTCAAGTGTTGAATCGAGGATAAACGGTCTAAGTTGAGCACCACGAGACCACCAAGGTCCAGTGGGCGTTGCACCTTGTGCCAAGCCGCTAAGCAATTACCACCGTTCACTTGCTCACGATCTTTCCAAAGGAAACCACGACGAATTTTGTCTACAGTCCAGATGAACCATAGGGACATTGACAGCAATGAGGGCGTAGATGGGAATAGCAGATAGAACGAACCTCACCCAAGCAGTGCGGCCAGCAGGGTTCATGAGAGAAGCTTGCCAACCCGGTAATTTATTACCAATTTTCTCAATCCATGGCAAAAGATAAGTCTTCCTTAAATTTGTAGTGGAGATCGGCAAACCGAGATATGTGCAAGGAAAGACAGCTGTTGTGCACGGCAGTGTTGTCTCCACCAGCTCCAAATCAGACTGCTCACATCCCATTGGAAGTGTGCAACTCTTTTGCAAATTAGTCTGTAGACCAGCCGCCTCCCCAAAGCTAGCAAGAATTTCCATAGTCAACTTCATGTCTGCTGCCACTGGCCGAATGAATAGCGCTACATCGTCAGCGTAAAGGGAAATCCTTTGTGTCGGGGTCCGTCGAGACAAAGGTTGGAGCAGCTCCAAATCACCCGCCTAAACAAAGAGTATAAATAGCATCAGAGAGAGCGGGTCTCCTTGGCAGAGACCACGTTGATAGCGAATCTCATCTCCCGGCTCACCATTAAGAAGTACCCGCGTAGAGGCTGTCCGAAGCAGGTTAGATACGAGGTTGCACCAGCCATGACCAGAACCAAGGTGTGCAAGTATCTCAAGGAGAAAAGACCAGCTCACCGAATCAAAAGCTTTTGAGATGTCCAACTTCAAAAATAGGCTTGGAACCTAGTGTTTATGGAGGGATTTGATTGTTTACTGTACTAGCATGTAATTATCATGGATGCATCTGCACGCACAAAGGCACTTTGATTTGTGGCAACCAAAGAGCTCAGGAGAGGAGCCAACCGGTTTGCTAAGATCTTGGCAATTAGTTTGGCAAAACTGTGAATCAAACTAATCGTCCTGAAATCTTTAACAAGAATTGCATCAGCTTTCTGCGTGATCAGGGTGAGATAAGCCGAGTTTAGGAGCCATAGCTTGCGCGAATCACCCTGCTGTAACATGATGATTGCAAAGTAGACTGAGTTTAAGTGGCTCAATATTTATAGCAACAAGAGTTTAGAAGCATGAACAAGGAGGTAGCTAAAATAGGATTTATAACATTTGCAGAACCAGTTTTTTGAGATGGAGGGAGTATATACTTTGTAGAAGATCGCCATTAAAAAAACTTTGTAGAAGATAGAATGCTCACTAGAGATAAAAGAATGCAGGGTTTACCATGACATTCCAAATTAAATAATTAATGCAAATACAGTGGTGATAGTGCTACATAAGAAATGATGTTATGAGCCATGAGTGCATAGAAAGGACAATCTGTTTATTCTGTTCCAATTTAGGAAATCAAAAGGAAGCATTTTAATTTCCAGAGAACGCAAAGTGCAAAGTGGAGAAACTGCCACATGCACTGAAGCATATAGCATTGAAGTCGCATCTTTTAGTGACCATGACCCAGCTAAAAGATAAACAGAAAGTCATGTTCACCAAAGAGACAAAGAAAGAGCCATTAGAGACCCCGCCCCACCCAAAAAACATGCACAATAGCACTCTCAGATTCAACAGTTGTGAGTGAATATAGTCATGGATTAAGTAACACAAATGACTGATACAACTAATGTAAGAGACACAAATGCCATTTTGAGATTTGTTGTTGGCTTGTTGCCTTAAACTATAGTGTGTACCACAAATGATTAATGGAACTAATGTAAGGCCTTGTATAGTTCCCTGGGTGAAAAGTTTTTGGGTACTGTAGCACTTTTGTTTGTATTTGACAATTATTGCCCAAAACATGGATTAACAAGGCTTAAAATATTCGTCTCGCAAATTACATACAAATTGTGCAATTAGTTATTTTTTATCTATATTTAATGCTCTATGCATGTGCCGCAAGATTCGATGTGACGGGAATCTTGAAAAGTTTTTGGATTTTGGGTAACTAAACAAGGCCGGTACATAATCTGTACGAGCAATCACCACATATTCCTAAAACAAATTCAAGTAATCCATATGTTGTATGGAAACTTGATCTCATCCCTTAACCTATCAATCACATATTAGAGCTGCACCTTCCATTTCGTTACACGGAGAACTAAGTAAACAATTACAATAACCTAACAGGAAAAGAAGCAGCAGAAAAACTGAACCAGTGTCTCTGATACAAAGCACTCAACACAAAAATGCAGTACAAATTAAACACAACCGCAAACTCTTCATTTGTTTCTTAATTATAAGGAACTAAGTCATTTTATCGTGTTAGAATGTTGGATCAGAAACAAGCATCTGAATTTGGTATATTCAGCCGCTCAGCACGCACTGAATTGAGGCATTGCATCAAACGCTTCAAGGGCAAACAAGCAAAAGGGAAACTCAGACCGCACCAGGACAATCGGGACTCGAGGAGCTTACCAGAGGCTGCTGCGAAGTGGCAGCGGCACTCCTCGCGTGACAGGAGGAGGCGGAGAGGCGGGCGCCGGTCCGTCGTCGCTCGTCGCGTCCGCAGCGGCGGCGGGGGCCAACGGGAGAGCGATGGAGCAAGGGGCAAGAGAGCAGGCGAGGAAGAGGAGGAGGGCGCGTCCTCTGCTGCTCCTCCCGTGCAGGTGCGGCCGCGCGCTCGTGCGGGGGTGCGGCGAGCAGGCAGATGGACGGACAGGCAAGCAGAGAGACGGACACGCCTGTTCTAGTTTGCTGTAGGGCCTTCGTTATTGGACCGAAAATTTAAGGGGTATGTAATTTAACTGGGCCGACGAGTAACGCCTGGGTCACGAGAGCATCACCATTCACCCGGCTACATAAATTCACTTTCTTATATTTTGGTACGTAGTAGATATTAAAAAATCAACTCTAGCAGACTTACCTATTTGACTATCTATTTTTAGTCTATTTAACTATCTATTTTTAGTCTATTTAACTATCTATTTTTATTGACTTAATAAATTCTGCATTCGACTACCTACATCTATTGGACTAATAAATATGTGTACCGTTTTTTCCCTCAAAAAATAAACCTATTTTTTTCTCTTCCTCTCTCTCCTCCCACACACTCACAAATCGCTTGACATAGCCTGCAGCTTTCGTCCGTGTCGTCCGGCCCTCCCAACGATGATCTTCCGCGACGGCGGTCCTCCCTAGTGGTGGCCTTCCTCAGTAACGAACTGCTTCGGCCACCAGCGCACCCATGGTGTGGCGGGCTGCTTCCGCTACTGGCGCGGCAGTCGGCCTGCCATGCCCCCGTGCATAGCAGCCAGCCCCAAACACCGACTTGATCTCCCCCCGCCGGCCTTGCTCCAGCCTAGCGAACTGCAGGGGAGCCACCATGGCGGCTTGCCCTGCCCTGCCCTCAATGCTCTATTTGCTCCGGCAAGAAAACATAAGAGAGAATGACACAGGAGACCCACCTATCATTGTCTATTAACGTGAGTTTGAGTAGCCAATTTTAGGTAGTAGTGCTGTAATTAGGAGTAAAATTTAGATAGTACAAAAGTTGGTGGCTACATAAACCGTACTATTGGAGATTATCTAAGGGGCCTGGGTTGTAGATCGGCCTCTATTTAGATGAACTATGACATCTTTTCCCAAAAAAGTAGTGCTAGTCATTGTGTAAAACTCAGCATTGTTGATCTAATATTTGGTTTCTACTATCATGGATGACGTGGTCATGACGATCATGCTTTAGAATAAGGTCTCTCTGACTTGTCCGTATCTTAACGATGTTTGATCTAATGTCAATACAGAGAGATTAAGAGTTTGATTTGTTGATCTGTTGGTCCTCTTTACGACTTGTCATTTTCGTGTCCTTGTCAGAAGCAGTTGCTTGGCTTTTGATGTGACAATCTAGACCTCTTCTTTTGATCTGCTTTATAGCAAGGTATGCCATCTTCAAAACTCTCTTCTAATGATGAAGAATTGTAACCTGTGTTTTTTTTTGGAGGGTTTCTTCAGCCGATATTCTTCACTTCTTCTAGTGAGTACTAGATCTTATTGTGAGCAGCGAGTGGCTATTGTAATCATCAAAGCTTGTTTGGCGAAGGTGTTTGCAGCTATTCTTTTTCTTTATTTGTCTCTTCAATGCGATTTTTAGTTTCGACAGGCAGCGGATGATCGAAGAAAGAAGACAACCCTTTTGATTTAGGCCTTATTTGGCATAACTCCACTTCATCAGTGAAGCTGTTTTTTGAGGCTTCAGCTCTCTGAACAGCTATATCGGTGGAGCTGAAGCCATTTTGGTAAATCGTTTGGCAAAACAGCTCCTTCTTTAAAATATGCCCTCACAGAACGCCACGTAGGAATTAGGATAAGGTGAAGCTTAGAGAAGCCACTATTTTTTGCCTCCTTCACACCTAAAGCTCTGTGAGAGCACGTTTTTGGGACTTCATTGGTGGAGCCATTCCATTTTACTCTGTTTCGCAGAAAACGACTCCGAATGGCTCCTCAAGCTCTGAAGAAACCCTACTAAATGGCGCCTTAACGTACTCTTATTTTTTTAGAGGATGTCGTTTAATATATTTTTGTCCATATATTTGTAGTGACCTTTATTTTTCCTTATGATATATGAGTTGGAGGCACTCTTTTGAGTGTCCTTTTATTTATCTAGAGAGAGAGAGAGCGCGCGCGCGGGGAAGCTAGCCGATTACCATAACTTCCAAAAGGGCAAAAAAGACCGTATGAAACACGACCACAAAAGAGAAATTTCTTTATCACAACATTTTGTGACGGTGCAAATGTCCACTTCTCTCTATCTCATCGGTTCAGCGCAGAGAGGACCGTCCGTACCATTGGAAACGCTCGTGTTCGTGAAAGTCTCTGACGTTTCCATAGAGCCATATACTAGAGAGAGGGGGGGGGGGGGGGGGAACCGGCATGGCGCCCACACTGCGCTGTTTGATCTCGCTACTCGTCGTTGTCAGACGTGGGCGCGGCAACTGTGAGCGACCAGCGACAGGCGAAAAGGAGAAGGAGAACAAGAAAGAGAACGCAGCTCAAATATAGCAGCGCGCGCCCACCAAACAAGTGATACCAGCCACGACGCGCGGCTACGTCGCCCGCCTTGCCTTCCCCTTCCCCTTCCCCCTACACGTCGCATCACGTCTCCACCGGCCGGCGGGGGCCATGCGGCGCGCGGTGCCCGTGCACGCGCGGTACATGTCGGTGTCGTGCCGTCCCGGCGTCGCCTTCGCCTCACCGTAAAGCCCACGGCTCCTCCACCCGCTGCTGCACACCGACGACGCCGCCCCAACCAACGCCCGCTCGCGAGCAGAGCACCACGAGCCACTAAAAGCATCGGCCCCCGACGATCGTCCCCGCCCCATGCGCCCATGGACACGGTCGTGCTCGTGGCCACGGCCGCGCGCCGCCTCCTCGGCGATGGCACCCACGACCATCGCGCCCACCACGGCGGAGGCGCGTCCGCGTCGCCCCCAAGGCCAGGTGCGGCGAGTGTCCCGCTCCCGGCGAGGCCACCGCCGCGGGAGTCGTTCCCTATGCTGCTGCCCGTGTTCATCCTCTTCGTGCTCCTCCTCTGCTTCCTCTCCATCTTCCTCCTGCGCGACCTCCTCCACTTCTTCTCCCTCTGGCTGCGCCGCCGGCGCCGCCTCCGCGCCGCCGGTGGTTCCGACGCCGCGTCCGGCGCCGGCGCCAGCGCCAGCGCCGACGCCACGCCGGACGCGCATGCGCCGCACAAGCCGGCCGGTCTCGACCCCGCGGTCCTCGCCACGTTCCCCACGGTGCGGTGGTTCGAGGAGACGCACCAGCCGGCCGCGTCGGGGCACGCCGAGTGCGCGGTCTGCCTGTCGGAGTTCGCCGCGGGCGACGCGGTGCGCCTGCTCACCGTCTGCCGCCACGCGTTCCACACGGCGTGCATCGACTCGTGGCTCGGCGACCACACCACGTGCCCCGTGTGCCGCTCCGAACTGGACGCGCCGCCTGCCACACGCCGCTGCGGCGACGGCGGACGCATCGCGATCGTGGTAGACGACCACGGAGCCAGCACGGCGGCGGTGGCGGACACCGACCATGCGACATCACCCCCGGCGAGCGGTGGCGTGCAATCGCGCCCTGACCGGTGACATACATCTTGGCTGATCGCCCAGTGCCGGCGGCTTCTTGTTTAGATATCCTTTTCTCTTTTTTCTTTTTCATTTTTTTAGTGTTGTGTACGTGTTAGGTTTGAGAAGATAGCTAGCTCACACGGACGGGGTCTTGCAGGAAATTAGAAATGTGAATTTTTTTGGTATGTGAATTTTCTATATATGCTGAATGAATGAACAAAGCAGACGTTCATACCCAATTACAGATATGTACACGCATGCTAAATCATGCATTGATGGGAGGTAAATATTTTACGAAAATGTATATATTTTCATTAGTCAGAAGATCGGAGTTGTCAATTATATTGTTCATTAGCTGCAGCGTTTTGAGTTTTCAGCTATGGACAGGAGACGCTCGAACCAGCCAACTAGGACTCGGATGATTGATGATAGCCATACATAAACAAGGCTATTCTAAAGTTAGGACAATACTAATTTTAAACTCCATTATGGATGCAGGTGCATTCTTAACTCTAAATAATTAATTAAATGCTGTAGACGAAGGAGCAATAGTATCCAAAAGTGTTTCAGACAAAAAGAAATTTGACATGCCAAAAAGGGAAATGTTATTCATACGGCAAGATATTTGACTAACGGTTCAACGATGAGTATAGTTTTTCTCCATTAGCAACTGGAAAACATAGGCCATCTTTTTTTTATATTACAATTTTATTTTACATATGATAGTAACATATGTATGTGAAACTGTATGGCTTAAGTGCATACAAACCGCATCCTCATATACTGGTAAAATTTTACAAGACGAAGACATTAGACACACCGCATCTTATTTAGTTACCAAAGGTACAAGAGCCCCAACAAGGGGATCTGTAGACCCAAGCGATGAGTCGTTCTTCATCGAGGACTGCCTCTATTCGAGTTCTTTGCCACTATAGATCTGTAGAAGCTCAGGAACCTCACGGTGAATTCTGCCCGGATTGCAGGGTTTAGTTGCTTCATCACTAGGCTGAAGTTCAGAATAAAAAAATGAAATGGAAAGAATTGCTAGTACCTTCAATCTTTATGAAGCATTGGATGGTTTCACCATGGTCACGAACCTCCGTGGCGAAATCTTCTATGTTCATATTTTTCGTTTTCAAATCTGCCTCCGGTGATTTGTTTCCTTTGCGCTGCCCTTTTAGAAACTTGCAGTCTTTAAACTAGCCAGATGGAACCAAACAAAGCAATGTGTGTCAGTCGACACAACAAACAACATGGCGTTCTATTTGCAGGCTTGTAGCTGAAAAATGAAAAAAAAAGAGGAGACGATCATTGCAGATGCTAACACTGGTTACATGGTTCAAGTCCAAGGCCAGTTCATCAACACTGTGCTGGAAGTCTTCATCCTTGTCCCGTTTCAGTTCAGCGACCAGGTGCTACATGTCAAGGGTAAAGGATAACAATTGAATAGTTATACAATCTGGCAATAACAAGCTACTGAAAGAAAGAAATTACAGACTCATAATGAAGCAAAGCTTACAGAGAAAATGAAATGAGGTGACATATCATGTTCAATCAATTTTCTGATCTTTCCCCGGATAACAAACAGTCTGTACGTATAGCAAAACAAAACATCTCTTCACACGTTTAAACATTTTCCCGGAATCACATTTGCTAAACTATGAGACATCAGGGCGCAAGGGATAGCTTACTGCTTTGAACTTGGCTCCTCCATGATATTTTTGGCCACATTAGAGATTTCTTCTTCCCATCCTGTCAAAATAACTTGACCGTCTATGAACGGGTAGCTGCGATTATAAGTGGGGTTATTGATAAATGCAGTTCAGCCACTTCATTTCAGCATTATGCAAAAAGTAATCATGTCAACTAAGGATGAAAACGGAACGGAAATATCCCCAACCGAACCGAACCACTTTCTATATTTGATCCGATCGAATTCGTATTTTCTTGTCCGACTTTATCGTTTTCGTTTTCGTTTTCGTATTTTAGATGTTTCGTATTTCAAATGTAAAAGTAGAAAACAGTTTTGATATTTTTCGACCGTTTTCTACTTTTCTACTTTTAATTTGAAATATTTCGAATTCAAAATTTGGTTTAAACCGAATTTAGTCAACTGTAGGGTCACACAGCCCAATTACAGACTACTCACCATGCATCTGCGTTTTTTCTACTGGTGGCTAGTGCGTTCCTGCTAGCTATTAATTGCTTATTCAATACTTGTATTTATGTGTGGGCTATTATATTAAATACCTAAGACCAAGGATCATGCACTTTTTAATTATTATATGCACTTAAACTTGATCGTGTATATACTTAGTCATGCACTTGGTACTGCATATTGGTATTTCGTATTAGGTTTTCGTATATCGACCGTGTTCGACATAAATCCGATCGAATTGGTTTGTTTTCGAAAGTCTCGATATTTCCTAAGTTCGTATTCGTTTTCGTGTCCGACTTTACCGTTTTCGTTTTCGTTTTCGTATTTCAAATGTAAAAGTAGAAAACAATTTAGGAGTTTTTCGACCGTTTCCGACCGTTTTCATCCTTAATGTCAACAAGGGCCAAAATATACATGCACCTTTGAGATGAATGATCAGTAGCTTCCATAAGAAAGAATGTCATGCAAACACAGTTTGAAACTTAATCATCTCAACAATGACAAAATATACATACACCTTAACTGATGAATGATCAATAACTGTTACGGGAAAAAGGAATGCCATACAAACACAGTTTCAAAACGTAATCATCTGTTAGCCACCTAGGGTGCCAAGTGTACATAAAACTCTTTTCCTAACTTAATTGAGCGGCAGAGCTCCTGCCATTTGCTTTGAAAACGTAATCATCTCAACAATGACAAAATATACATACACCTTAATTGATGAATGATCAGTAGATTTTACGGGAAATGTTCAGAAATCAAGGGGGAGTAAAGTCACATTGTAAAACTATAATACACAATTGTTTTTTTATTCACATGGCAATATCAGCACACATATTCAGATGTTTGAAAGTTTAATGGCTGTGCATCCGAGTTGGTACAGAGGCCGGAATTTATACTTCATCTAAAAAAAATGCAAACCAATATTATGAAAATTCCAAATTCCTACTATCCGAATTTAAAATTTTAGATTCTTATGTATAAAATGGAAGATGAAATATCTACTTAAGGTGCTTACTATGCCTTCCAAGTAGCTTCAAAAGAGCGTATTGCCTGTCGGAGATTATTGCTTGCGCCAACTGTAATTCTCCTAGCAAGATCACGAGGCAGATCAATGCTCTCTTGCATTGCAATGTACTCTAGAACCTTTATTATCTAAGAACAAACCATCTTTCAGCAAACAGTCTAGTGAAATAAGTGAAAAAAAAATCGTAGACATAACACTGGTCAACAAGTTGTGTAGTGAAGTACCTCGTCAAAGGAAGGTGGTTGAAGAGTCACGACCTTACAGAGATGTTTGATGGCTTCAAGATTAGAAGCATCAGAACAGCAGAAAATGATTTTGTTGCACCCGGCATACCTCCCCAAAAACCAACCGATATAATGTTGAAGATCGAACGAGAGCTTATCAGCGTCATGGATAACAATCACTGCATGTATGTAAACAACTGATGCTTGAACACACCATGTAAAAATGCTGCCAAATCAATGCTAAGCATGCAATTGTTTGAAATTCCTAGCTTTATTATCAAAATATTGCATGTTACCTCTGCAGCTCGTATGGTCACAAGCAGAGTTTGGTGATCGGATGGATTCACTCAACAAAGTAGTTATGACGTACTTCTCATAGCCATGTAAATCAGCCAAGCTCACCTCCACATGATGCTCGGAGGTCTTCACTCTTACATCGATGTGCTTTCTAACTTCTCCCTGTATTGTCAAACAGGTAATAGGTTAGTGATGATTCTAGAATTGGTTTCACTTTATGAATTCACAACAATAGCAACAACTTTGTCACTTCAATGAAGGGAACAAGGAACTTGATCACTTTAGTGAAAGTGACAAGGGATTTATAAAATGGGAAACCCGCGTTCTTGCATATAAAATACCTTCAGCTCAAATCTCTTTGTCTGTTCCTCTATCTGCGTCATGTCAGAATGAACCAAACATAAGCAATTGTACGTGAAAACCAAGGTTTAGCCGTTTAGCTTGTTAGATTAGAATAAGGATTAGTAACTTAAGCCAAGTTTGTAATAGTGACCTTGAGATCATTAGGGCCAAAAGCATCCCTTATTAGTGCCAGTACCATACTTCTCTTCCCAACCGCCGGCGGACCTTCAAAGATGAAATGGCTGCACTGGTGTGCAACAAACTGCATGCAACAAACCAACCTGTCCATGTATCAAATTGAAATGAACTTTACCACAATCCTAAAACATGCTCTGAGACGAAACTGCAAACCAACTCAAACTGAAACTGACGAGGTAATGATCTTATGAGTGATTGATTGGTAATTAGGAGTAATAATTTGACTCGGTCCAAAGTAAGAATGTTACGAAAAGCAGCATTTGCAATGTGGTCGTGTGATCACCAGCTGGTAGAGCTCGGCGGCGACGGTCTTGTTGCAGATGAACTCGTTGAGGACATTGGGCCGGTACTTGTCCGCCCACACGTACTTGTCATCGCCCACCACGGCCAATGCGAGGGAGTCGACGAGAGACCGAGGGGACTCGTTGCTCGTGTCCGTCTTCACTGACGGTGACCTCGCTGTCGTCTTGGGCGAAACTCTGAGCCAGGTTCCTCCACCGACGGTAGCCACCGGCGTCGCCCCGTCGCTGCCCCCCGCGCCCTCGCCGGCGGGCATGTCAGCTTCGGCAATGGCTTTGGGCCCCGCCGCCGGCTCCTCTCTCTCCCTCAAAGGCCTCCTCGCGGGGACACTCACGGCGGGCGCCTCGTGGCGCGGCACCACCTCCGCCTCCGCCGCAGCCGCTGCAGCCGGTGCGATCGACGGTCTAGGCCGTGGCGGCGGGCTTGGCGCGCGGCGCCGCGCCTCGAGGTCGCGCGCGACGGCGCCGCCGCCACCGCCCTTGGGCAGGAAGGTGGCGCCCCAACGGTGCAGTTTTATCATGAGCTCAGAGTGCAGCGGCCTGCCGCCCATCTGGCCGGCCGGACGTCCGCAAGCCGGGACGAGGTACGGGAGGAGACCGCCCTGTCCGAAGCCCCCCGGGCGGCGGCGGGCCTCCCGGCGGCGGTCCTCGGCGATCACGGCGGAGAGCGTGGCGCCCGGCGATGGGGCGAGTGAAGGCGACGAGGTTTCCATGCCCGTGGTGATCTGAGCGGGAGGTGGACGCGGCGGTGTGTGCACTGTGTCAGTGTGTGGGCACTGGCACCGGGGTGGCGTGGCGCGGCGCGGTGCGAATAAGAGGTGACGAAACCTATGCACGGCGAGAAGCGCGAGGACGTCGACGGTGTTACCAACGCTACCCAGGCTTCTTGTTTACGTGCAAAAACTTTTTAGATTTTGACACTGTAGCATTTTTGTTTTTATTTGACAAACATTATCTAATCACGAAACAACTAGGCTTAAAAGATTCATCTCGTGATTTACAGGTAAACTATACAATTAGTTATCTTTTTTTATCTATATTTAATGTTTCATGCATGTGCCGTAAGATTCGATGTGATGGAGAATCTTGTAAAGTTTTGAGTTTTTGGGTGTATCTAAACAAGGCCAGTTCACCCAAAAAATCAAAAACTTTTCAAGATTCACCGTCACATCAAATCTTAAAGCACATACATGAATCATCAGATATAGACGAAAATAAAAACTAATTGCACAGTTTACCTGTAAATCACGAGATAAATCTTTTAAGACAGTTAGTCTATGATTAGATAATATTTATCAAATAAAAACGAAAATACTACAGTGTCGAAATCCGAAATCTTTTCGGAACTAAAAAAAGAGCCCTAGTGATGTGCTACGCTGACCGGGACTGGAGCCCCACTCAGATTTCTACGGGACGCTGGAATCATTCCAGGATTGTTCTCTTGTCTTGGTTCTTACACCTATGGTCCCGGTCTCCCGGGCTCCTGGTCTAGCTGCTGGCCGAAATACTCTACACTGGTTGGCCGTAAAAACAGCTGATACTAATGCTGATGTTGATTTATTGTGAGAAAAAATACCACTGTCTAATTATAAAATTAGGTTTTATAAATCATGATCAATGGGTTCGATGATGCAAAATACTATAGCCTTCTTTGATACAGCTCAACTTCATTAGTAAAGTTGTTTTGTTAGAAAATAGCTTCATGAGTAATTTTTTAGATGAAGCTAAGCTACTTTAGAAAAAATGTTTGGTAAAATAGCTTCATCAACTACTTCTTGCGTAGATGGGAGAGAGAAACGAATGAGAGAGCTGTAATAAGCTACTTTTTTTTTAGCTTCATCCTACTCATATTTTTATGAAAAAGAAGAAATTTTTTATGAAAGAAGAAGAAAAACAGCTTCACTCATAAAACTGTTTTTAAAATAAGTATTTAGTAAAAAATAACAGTGAGCTATACCAAACATGGCCTATGATTTGCGGTGGCACAAAGCTTTATGCACGCTTTAGGCATCGTTTGGTTATCCACAAACCGTGCCAGCAACAATTCCTATGATGAAGGCTATTTATATACCATTTGATGACATAGAATAATTGTTGGGTAGATTTTTAACTAATCGAAAAAGCTCTTAGGAGTTGCAGGCAAAACGAAAGCGAGGAATCAACTCTCAAGGCTCGGCCCAAGTGTCTCCTAACATCCAACCCAATACGCCGGGGGTACATAATTGGCAAAGTAAGGATTTATCTGGCCGGCCTTCTCTTAACTCCGACTCTAGCTCCGTGCTACAGTGGTCGAGGAGCTGGAGCTGGAAGAGCCAAAAATAGTGCCTTATTTACTAATTCATTTGGATAAGAGAGAAGACTTCAATGAACAATTTCATCAACAACACATGATTTGAAGGAGCCGGAGTCTTGAGGAGCTCTCCCAAAGGGCCCTTAAGTTGGCCAACACGAGTGTAAGCAGGCAGGCGGTACCGCCGTAGGTGTGTTTTATGGGTTGTGATCTGGTTATTCCTAGTAATAGTTTACATTTTTGGGTAGAGGGATGCTAGAGGGATGGAATCAAACTATGAAAATTCTAATATCTAACAAACAAGAGAAAATGCCATCGCGGTGGAGCTCCGGTGAGACCCTACCACACCCGCGTCGGTCTCCCACTCTCCCACTTTTCCTCCCCCTCCCACTGCTGCTTTCTTCTCCAACTCCAGCAAGAACAGCCACAATGCCCCTGCCTGACATGGCCCGGCCACCTCCACTATCGCCAGGACCCAAAGACGTCCGCCCCCATCCCCACCGCCTAGGCGGCCTACCTTCCCTCAGAACCTCTTCTATGCTCACTGAATTTGGAGAATAAAGAGGGGAGAGGTCGGAGAGGGAGGCCGCTGTTGATATTTGGTAACGCAATAAGGAATTGATCCGCAAGCGCACGGATATCGGTGAGCACTTCACCCGGGAGGTTATCCAGAGTATCGTATTTATATTTTTACCACTGGGAGAAAGCGTGCATCTGACTAACCAAATCTATTGCTACTACCCTTTAGGCTACAAAGAATGTTTCTCGATGTGAGTGATGTATAGAGAAGACTGCAACCGTAGTCTCGTTCTAACCTTGGTAAGGATGATCTACTGTTCTATTGGGAAAGCTTACGGAATCTAGACACCACAAAGGATGTTCGACCCGCACCTATAAACCCTACCCGTCCTGCTAACAAGATGTGGGATGCAAAGGTAACTCGGAAATGTCACGTTCCTCGCTACTACTACGGTCCAGCTAGTTAGGGGATATCTATGAGTACCCTAGCCCAAACACCACATTTACGCTAGCAATGATTACTCTAAACTCAACCGGAAGAGATTAAAGTAAACTCATAAACCAAAGAACAATAAAACAAGAACTTACTAGAATTAGAAGTCAAATTACTGAAGAATCCTAGGAGCAAGCTTTGGGTTAGGAGAACTTGATCCCGTAGGTACAACCTCGGAGCAGACACCGACAGGCCGGGCTTCCTCTGATCTACACCTCCACTCTATCTCTCTCAATCTAGTAAAAACTAGAAGATCTAATTCTACTCACATTGGATGCTAAGCCTAAAAGAAATTTTATTTAGAGGAGAGGTATTCCTTCGAGGGCTCCTCTCAACTCTATGATGAACTTGTCTCCTCCAGGGGCCAGAGGGTCTGGTTTTATAGTCCCCTCAAGTGAATATGGGCCGTTGGATCAAACCGACATTGATTGAACGGTTATCCTTGATCCTTTAGGTCGGTGGAGCTTGGTCCCCGAAAAGAGTTCTGATTGGAGTCCACGTCAGGGCGGGCGCCTAAGGGGGTGGGCGGGCGCCCTGCCCCCGAGCCCGTTCGCCTTCCCGTTTGTTCCCGTGGCTTCTGGAGTCTTCTAGATGACAGAAAATTGCGCGACACGTTAATATCTCTATGTAAACCTGACGTGTGGGCCTTTCTTCCATATTTCCTGATAACCCCCTGCAGAAATAGACAAACACCAAAACTCGTGGAATTCTGTCAGATAAAACCCTAAGTCTAGGTGTTGGTTGCATTTGGATCCTTTTCTTTATTTATTTGATGATTATATTTGGTACTTAAGGACCGTCAACAGCCGCCACTGCCGCCATTGTTGTTGTGTCTTCGTCTTTAGTGGGGTGCCAACACGTGCACGAGGGCGAAAAGCATCGCCTGAATAGAAGTTATGTTTTAGACGTATGCTCTATAGGAAATGTTGGTAAAAAAATATTATGTATGTATAGCGTACTAGATTAACCTGAATGGTGAACTAACTGAGGAAATTATCCCATCAAGGGATTGAGACAAGTGACACTGTCTCAACATATAGGCCCGGCAGTGTGACAGATGCGCCCATACCATCTGAAAGGTTCTAATATGGCTAGAGGAAGGGTGAATAGTCTAATAAAATTTCTACAAACTCACTTGAGCAAAGAGTTAGTAAATAACAAAGTAAAGTTTTTTGCTCTAGATCTACTTGAGAGTTTGCAAGCCATCTATCTCAATAATTATAGTTAGTTAGATCATTAGGCACAAAAGAACTATGTCACTACAAGTTAAACAAGTGAACTAAGCTGCACAAGGCAAAGCTAGCAACTAAAGCTAATTATACTACTTTACAGGAATATAAATAGAAAAGATATGATCTTTATACCGACGTGTAGAGGATAAACTAATCACCAAGATATGAACTAATCAATTATTGGGAGAAAGCCAATTAATTACAATTGAGACACACGATTTTTTCCTAAGGTTCACGTGTTTGCCGATATGCTAGTCTCCATTGTGTCAACCAACATTTGGTGGTTCAATGGCTAAGAGATGTTGCACGAACCTCATCCTCACGTAGGACATCAAGAAGCGGCCCCCCAAGCGAGGTAGTTCATTGACACGAATAATCCATTAGAGTTTCATTGGACGCTTCGCTAGGGAAGGCACAACACCCCACACAAGTTCACCGGAGGTGGCCAAAAACAATCACCAACTCCTGCCACAACTTCACCACCGCTCCAAGCCGTCTAGATGGTGGCAACCACCAAAAGTAACAAGAACTCTGCAGCCACAACAATCACCAAGTGCTACTAGATGCAAGCACTCATGCAAATGCACTTGGAATCACTTCTATCTCACTATGACGACGAATCAATGAAGGAGTGGAAGATGTTTGCTTAGGCTCACAAGGATGTCAAGTATGTCAAAGTACCAAGAGAAACACTCTTGAGTCGGTCACCACGTATTTATAAATGCTCCAAATAAATAGAGTTGTTGGTTCTGTCACTGCACAGAAATCGAGGGCGTCGGACACTCCGATGGTTAGCCATCAGATGTTGCGTCCGATGCACAATTGACGGCCACATGTCGCTCTTCTGAATTTCGCGTGTCGATTTCTAACAGTCACAAAGTCAGTCTGCGCTGCAGTTAAAGGGGGCGTTGGACGCTCCGATGAAAACCATCGGACGCCAACACCTCATGTCGGACATAACTCAGAGAGGTACCAAAACCGGTTTCTCGCCAACGGATGCGTTCAATGGGTTCCATCGGACGCAGCCATCGTTCGACGCACACACCGCTCGAAAACCTCGCTCGCGACTCTGCTGATGTCATTGCTTACCGGACACTAAACAATGTTCCATCCGCGTTCAAAGTCAGAGTGTTGGACGCGCCGGTGCAACACTATGTGTTGCGTCCAAACGCCAACACGCTTCAGACGATGACCCAACATCCAAATGCTACCGCGGCTAGCGTCTGCTGAGTCTCGTGACTTCTCCGAATAGTGCCTACGGTGCAATAAAAA
This sequence comes from Sorghum bicolor, assembly GCF_000003195.3. NCBI lineage: Eukaryota > Viridiplantae > Streptophyta > Magnoliopsida > Poales > Poaceae > Sorghum > Sorghum bicolor. Next base: position 56,506,939 of record NC_012870.2, on the reverse strand, counting down.
ATATGTATTTTATTTTCACAAAAACGCTGAAGGGAGCAGCCCACTAGGGCTTTATTTTAAGCTAGTCGAACACAGTGGTGAGTTTTGGGCATCTCAACGATATAGTTGAGGGCCTAAGGTACCATCCATACTAGTGGTATTTGTATGAGGGGTAGGTTTAAAGGTACTATAAGTAAAAATATGTTTGTAGTAGCGTTTTTTAAACTAATGTCTATGAAAAGTGGATTAAGTCCAGTTATAAGAATCTTTCTCAGCTACCCTTACTTATATATGAACCTGATCACTTGTCTGAAGTTATGACTGAAAATATTATTCACTGATTTATTGTGAGAGATAAACACTGCTGAATATCTATTAGATTATGTAGATAAGCTCAAATAAATAGGCTCTAAGACAAAAGTATGTTCCTCTTGGGCTGACCGTGACAATTCAACACACCGCTAACGCTAAACCAGCAACACCACTTCAAATTTCTATTTTTGGGCATTCTCATTCCACCGATGAGCACGTCCCGCTTTTGTAGCCAGCTAACTGGTGGACCGTTAAATTCATCAGACCATTCCGGCCGATAATAAATCGACGTGTGGTGGGTCGACGACGTACTTCTTTGCCCCCATTCAAGTTAGAACAATGGCGTCAGCAGCAGCCGCCTTCCTCCTGATCATCGCTGGAGCCGCATGGCCTTCGTTAATCGACGCCGCTCCGTCTCCGTCGTCGTCGTCGTTCGTCCCGCCGCCGCCATGCGCACCACCGCGATCGGCGGTGGAGTTTCTCCGCGCGCGCTGTGCCAGCACGCTGTACGGCGTGGCCTGCTACGAGTCCCTCCTCCCGTACGCGTGCATATTCCGTACCAGCCACGTCAAGCTCGCCCGCGCCGCCGGCGACGTCAACGCCGCCTGGATCAGCTCGATCTCCAAGCGCGTCAAGGAGCTCGTCGCCCGCGGCGCTGCTGGTGGCACCGCCGTGGCCGAGTCGGCTGCGCTCCGCGACTGCGCCAGCACAGTGTCATCGGCCGCCGGCTTGGCCAAGCAGGCGGCGGCCGAGCTGGCCAAGCTCGACGCCGCCGGAGGCGCCGTCGGGAGCAGCAATGTCCGGTGGGCGATTTCCAACGCCCAAACGTGGCTCAGCGCGTCCATGACGAACGAGGCGACATGCGCCGACGGGGTCGCGGCTACAGGCGCTGCAGCGTCGTCGCCGGTGGCCAGGGAGGTAGTGATGGCAGTTGTGAGAGCCAGGGAGCTCACGAGCATCGCTCTCGCACTCGTTTATGGGATACCAGTTCCTCCGTGATCGCCAGAGAATCCACAAACTGCTTGTAGTTCCGTTAATGTTTCCTCTCTAGACGCTCGAAGATAGATTTCCAATTATATTTGTGGAATGTTTATTACATGCAAGGTTGCAATAAAATAGGAACACTTCGTAGCGATGAGGCAAAGCCATATGATTAAATGTCACCGGGTCAGTCTAAACATACTAGGACTAGCTATTTTACACCCTAGGTGTAGAAGCTACACCGAACTGTTATACTGAGCAAAATTCAGTATCGTTCAGTATTTCTATTTTAGTATTGTTCAGTATTTTGTGATCTAGGGTGTTAGACAAGATGATACTGAACACTCTACGTACTGCTCTCTACAGTACTGCTCAGTATTTTTTCTACCTAGGGTGTAGAATAGCTTGTATATATGCGTCATCGGTTTACCACAGTCCACATGTACAAACATTCCAAGGATATTTTATATCTAGGGGAGAATGAGTATTAATTTACTACTCCAGCTGTTCTAAATTATAAGTCTTTATGATTTTCTAGCTACATAAGTTTTACTATATCATATCTAATCTAAAATAAATAGAATAACTTATAATTTGAAATAAAGTAAGAACATCATAATATATTAATTTATACATCATGTTATTAATATCTATACGAAGACAATGTTGTAACTTGTAATGAGCGACTTCTATTGTGTGCTTAGATGTGAGTCTATCATAAGAGCAGCAAGTGTGTGTCAATATCGAACCGTCGAGGCAGTATGGTTTGATTATACACTGGAGCACTCAAACCATACAGAATGTCAGAATCTTTGTTCGGTTCACATGCTGCGTTCAAACCATATACTGAAGTAAAAAATGGAAAAGCAAGTGGAATCCATGCATGGAGGCTTGAGGCCGGTAGTTTGCTCTGGCAACATATAAGAGACTGCTTGCAACAGATAGGAGTGTGGTTTTGGAGAAAAAGAAAAACAAGAGCTTGAAATAGCTGCCAGCTTTGCTAATCATGAATAAGAAAATCAAACAAATGAGAGCCTTTGGGACAGCCATCCTATCAGCATGTATGGTGGCAACTCTTAGGGAATATCTTTAGATCCGATCCCCTTATGTATCCCTTGTCTTTGCTTTGTCAGGTTTAGCCCTCTTTAGTAGTAATGTGTTCTCGCTTGGATCAATGTTTAAAGAGTAAAATACACCGGCGGCTCTTTAAGTTGTCGCCATGTGCCACTTTGGTCCATAAACTTGCAAACGCGAAAAAGAGGCCCCTAAACTTGTCAGCATGTGCCACTTTGGTTCATTAACTTGCAAACGCGAAAAAGTGCCCCCTGAACTTGTCGACGTGTGCCACTTTGGTCCATGAACATGCAAATACGAAAATAACACCGGCTGCACGGCACTGTTCTGCCACGTGGCCGCCTCTGGTAGACCATGCATGGCACCGTTTATGGTGCTGACGTCAGCACTTCTTTTTAAATTTACGAAATTGATATATTTTTATTCGTAGCGTCAAATATATCAAATAATATATCAATTCGTTGCATTTATTAATTAAAAGAGATAATTTTAAAACAAGCAAAAATTATTCGTTTTCTAGGTTTCATATTTTTCCTAGTCAGAGTACACATGAAGAAGCTACACAAAACATTTCATGAATTTAGCATTTCATTAATAATTAGTTATGAAATAAATAAATATTTGTTGACGCGTTGAAAGATCCTTTACACGTTTATGGACCAAAGTGGCACAGGCCGACAAGTTCAGAGGCCACTGTTTTGCGTTTGCAAGTTCATGGACCAAAGTGGCACAGACGGACAAGTTCAGAGGTCACTTTTTCGGGTTTGCAAGTTCATGGACCAAAGTGGTACAGGCTGACAAGTTAAAGGGCCGCTAGTGTATTTTACTCATGTTTAAATGTTTCTACCCTGTCAGGGAGCTTATTGCCCCTATCTTTATTTCCTTCCTTGCATTTCTATTGCATCCAGTCCATGAGAGGTGTAATATGGTACATTGGGGTTCTTCGAACCAGCATTCTGTGATGGCAGTATCTTTGGTTTATCATGAATAACTCTAATTTGCTTTTATTCGTGGTTTGTTGGAATGTTAGATGCCTATGAGAAAAAACTAAATGTGACATTGTTAAGGATCTCTTCCAATCCAATCAAAGAGATCTCATTCTCCTCCAAGAAACTAAACTTGCAAATTCTTCCTCTCATCAAATCTTATCTTTCCTACCCTCTAGCCTTAGTTCTATTAAATCTGTCAACTCTATTGGGGCTTCAGGTGGAATCATCTCTGCCTGGAACTCCAATAAACTCTCACTCATTTCAGCCACTTCAAATAGTTTCAGTCTCACTACCAAATTCGAGTCAACTATCACATCCCTCTCCTTCATAGTTACAAATGTTTATGGGCCCAATACGGATCCAGAGAGAGGTCTTCTTTGAAAAATTATCTCAGCTAAGCCAGATTTTAATGCTGTTTGAACAAACAGTGACAGATCATCTGGACAGGCCACATCATAAGAAATGGATCTCTTCAATAATTTTATTTGGAACAGTGAATTGCAAAATCTACCGCTGCTGGACTGCTTCTTCACTTGGTCCAACATGCAGCCTATCCCGGTGTTGAGCAAACTCGATAGGTTCCTGATAAATCTAGACTTTCACTATATCTTTCCAAACTCCAATCTCACATCTTTGCCTAAAACTGCATTAGATCACTGTCCTTTAAGATTGGAACTATAGACAAACATCCCCAAGCCATCTATCTTCAAATACGAAAATAATTGGTGCTTCAAGGACGAGTTTAGAAACTTAGTAAGCAACTGTTGGACACCGAACAGGCTCAATTCAAATGCAGCAGCCTGTCTGGTCACTTATCTTAAGAATGTAAGGAAAAAAGCTTCTCAATGGAAGAAACATTTAAAACCAGAAATACTCCACCTGAGTTGTGCTAAAAGATGCCTTACTGTGATACATTGGATTGAAGATCAGAGGCATTTGTCTCTGCTGGAGTCAACTTTCAGGAGTCTCCTCAAGAAAAAATAGAGGATTTAATCCATTTAGTAGCGATTGTGGCTAGGTAGAGGGGAAAAGTAACCTGGTGTGTCCTAGGAGATGAGGATACACATTTCTATCATGCAAGAGCATCCATTAGATTAAGAAGTAACCAAATCAAAGTGGTTGAACAAGATGCACAAAGATTCTTCAACCACAAAGATAAGGAACAAATTCTTTCAAACTTTTAGAAAAATCTGCTGGGAATACCAACAACAACCTCAATTGCTATAGACCTCCACTCTCTATACCCCTCTCCAAGGGATCTATCTTCCCTCACCATTCCTTTTTCTCAAGAAGAAATTTACAATGCCATCAAATCTGTCCTAAGAGACAAGAGCCCTGGACCTGATGGTTTCGGCTCTGGTTTTTATCAGGCTTTTTGGAGACAGGTGAAACAAGATATTTTTTCTGTCTTCTAGGAATTCTATCATGGAACTCTTGAGTTAGATAGATTGAATAGATCCTATATGGTTCTAATTAAGAAGAAAAGAGAGAGCGCACTCTAGACTCATATAGACCAATCTCCCTCCTAAATTGTCCTGTGAAATTTATCACCAAAGTGTTAGCCACTAGGCTACAAAATGGGATTAAATACTTAGTGGATTAGGATCAATCAGGTTTTGTTAGGAAGAGATGTATAGCAGACAATTTTATGTATGCAACAGACATCATTCAATGTTGCAGGCAAAGAAAGAGAAAGACTATCATTCTAAAATTGGATTTTACTAATTGACACCATTTCTTGGCCCTGTATTTGTTTGGACACCAAAAAATCCACCTACAGCGGCTTTGAAAGGTCCAAATGGCTAGAGGAGGGGTGAATAGCCTATTTAAAAATTCTACAAACTTCACTAAGCAAGTGAGTTAGTAAAACAAATGGCGAAGCGATTCTAGCACTAGCTCAACTAAGCTATGCAAGCCACCTATACAAACTAGTTCAAAGCTAAACACTAAAGCACAACAACAAGAGAAGGCTAGTTACACTCCTAAACAAGAAGACTAAACAACTAGCAAGGTAAACAAGTAAGTAAGGAGCGGAGAGTGATTGTTATACAAACGTTGTAGAGTAGAGATATATCCAATCAATCACTCACAATCACAAGAGAATCCTCGGCAAGAGATGACACAAGATTTTTTACCGAGGTTCACTTGCTTCCCGACAAGCTAGTTCTCGTTGTGGCGATACACCCACTTGATGGATCACGAGCTAATTGGCAATCCAAAGCCAAACCCTCAGCGGGTGCCGCACATCCACTCACAAGATGGGGATCCTCCAAGCCACGAGCAATCCACTAGAGTAGCCAATTGCGATCTCCCGCGGGGAAGGATCAAGAACCCCTCACAAATCACTTGGTGAGGCTCGAAACAATCTCCAATCACGAGCTCAACACCACCGCTGCTCCAAGCCGTCTAGGGCGTCGGGAAACACCCAAGAGTAACAAGAAATCCGTAGCAAACTCAAGAATCAAATGCCACTAAATGCAACTCTCAAAGCAATGCACTTGAATCTCACTCAATCTCACTAGAATTAGCAATCAAGCAAGGAGATGAGTGGAGGAAGTGTTCTCTAGCTCAATGTATACCTCAAGTATTCAAAAGTGCAAGAGTGAACCCCTAAAGCCGACCACCAACTATTTATAAGCTCCCTCAAAGAACTAGCCGTTGGCCACTTTCACTGGGCTCAAATCGGTGGCACCGGACGCTGCCAAGTGAGCACCGGACGCTCGACTCCCTGCGTCCGGTGCACTGGGGTTGGCCACGTGTCCTTCCTCGATTTTGCGTGTCAGTTTCTAACGGCTACCTGCAACACACCGGACGCTCTACAAGTCCACACCAGACGCGTCCGGTGCACACCGGACTCATGCGCAGAGAGTTCCGCAAACCGCAGGGTCACCGGACGCTAAGCTTGTCCACACCGGACGCGTCCGGTGCTCACTGGACTCATGCGCAGAGAGGGTTGCAAAACCTCCTCACACCGGACGCAACCCACCGGACTCTCTCCGGTGCGTCCGGTGCACTCTGCTACACCTGACAGCACACCGGACGCTAAAGGCCAACGTCCGGTGCCTCCGTGCTGAGCGTCCGGTGAGTGTTTTCTCACTGAGAAACACTCCCGCGACTTCTCTAAATTTCCCACCGGTGCAATAGGAAATATACACTTATTTTTCTCAAAAGCGCCGAATTCCGCCGAGCTTGAGGAACCCACACCCCTCTCAACCCTAGGAACTCCACCTCCTTTGTAAATGTGCTAACACCAACAAGTGTCCACCACCAAAGTGCATGTGTGTTAGCTTTTCACAAATATTTTCACCAAAAGAGTTAAGTTAGCACTTTACTAGATCCTAATGCATATGCTCAAGATATGGACCTAGTAGCACTTGATTCGAGAGATGACCGTGATTTCCCCTCTTGATAGTCGGCTATCTATCCTAAACCCGGTCAATCACTTCTCTACTCATCTTAGACCGGCAAAAGTAAAACCCTATGTTTATACCTTTGCCTCGATAACTTTGCTCCTCGTCTATCACCATGATCTTCACTTCATGCTTCATCCCTTTGTGATCATGTGGCCACCTTTCCATGCCACCATGCACCTTCATCACATGTGTTGCTATGGCTAACTCAAATCACTTAAACACAAGACATTAGCAACTTGGTGTCATTAATTACCAAAACCAAACTTGGGCTTTCAGGCTTCTCGTGTGGAAAAAGTGCGGACGTGCCAGTATACTAAAGTACACAAAATAAAAAAACAGGAATATGTACTTTTATTAACTATCAAGTTTAATAAATACAAATTCCTAAGGCGCGGTACATAGCTTGCTAGCAGCAATCTGACAAAGGCGATGTGGCCTTCATGATTCCTGGGGCCTTGGAAGGCTCCCAGTTAATTACCTTCGCGAGCTGACTCACAGAGTATCTCCGATTAAGCTGCTGTGGTCGTCGTCTTCGATCTTGGCTTCACGTCTCCATGCATGGTGTTGGTGTAGATGTAGGTGGCGTTGGCGTAAGGGTCTCGTCGGTCCATGAGCCGATACAACATGTCTGAAATATCAGCCATGCCCGCTTGCGTCGTTCGCCTTGTTGGTGTCGAACTCTGCGTGGTGTCATCATAATCGCACTTACATGGTTGGTGTCGCTTGAATCGCCTCGGACTTCCTAGGCAGCGTTGTCGTGGTATGTCATGAGCTTGATCGTGTGGAGTAGTTGAAGTAGTGGATGAAGACTTGTACGTCGCCTTACTTGAATCTTTATTATACGTGGATGCATAGCTTGTATATGTGCGCATATACATGTACACAACCACATCACGACGCCGAGGTCCTGGCAGCCTATACCTGTTCTTTGCTTGCATGTACATGTGTAGATGCATGCATGGCCAGCACGTATATATCTACACATACACCCGCTCGAGCCTGTTTGTTTCTTGCACTTGCATGTCTTCTGTCTCCTGCATAAATCGTTGCACATATACACATGCTAATGGTGCACGTATGGCATGTGCCTCGCCGCCGGCGTCGTAATTTGACCGACAGCTATACGCACGCACAACAGGTGGTCGTGTCACGCTCATCTTCTAGGCTTTAACGTTAACGTCCGCTAGTGTACACTCGGCAGCCGCGTCATCCATTCTTCAGCCAGCCTTGGCACCGACCGATATAGATACTGGTATGCAAAGATTGAAAGAAACAATACTATATTGACTAGATTAATTTCTTACCCATGGATGTCGTGGACAATGACATCTCCCGTTGTTTGCTAGTCCTCTCAGATGGAGATGAAGATGTACATATACTCTCCTTGCCGATGGCCGAGCATGCAAAAATCCTAGCAGCACTACGTGAACTATGGATGAGAGATTGTGATTAGCCCCACGGAAGACCTCAAGTTGATCTCTTTATATAGGCAAGCAGTTAGGGTAGCAGTTGGCCCTCTCGGCCACACGCGCGCCGTCTAAAATCTGTTGGCCGGCGCCGAGATATCCGGGGCTGCCCTCCTTGCTTCGCATGCAAGATGAAGCGCGTGATGCTTATCCACACGCTGCTAACAAACTAGCCAAAAATCTCTCTGGCCGCGCGTACCGAGAATAGCTCATCCAGAACTCAACCTGATTAAGCCCGGTTAACCCTCTTCTCGTAGAGGTAGAGTCCATGACGTGTGGAGTCCTGGCAAGGTGTAGTTAGCCTAGTATACGTACGTATACTTAGCTAATTCAAAGGCCTACGGCTGGTAGACATGCGTGTACGTTAACTGGCGATAAACACACATATCAACCGATCGTACATATCGAGTGTCCCGGAATACTCCGTACTATATACCGAACCGAACCACACAGTGTCGACTCGCGCGCAGCCGGTTGGTATACAACTATACGTGGTATACATGTCTAGATCGACCGGCGTACACACATGTGATGAACTCTACAACCAGCTCTGGACATATACAGGTGCACATACACGACTGCACCTGTTAGTTTTTCACCCGTACACGTTAACTTTTTTTCACCGGCTTGCACGAAGAAACGTGCTAGCTTCTTTGGTTGCACGTCGAGGTGCATACATGCATGCATGGCACTATAGTGTATTAGCTTCCCTCCTCATAACGTGAAGAAGTCTGTTTGCCACTTTGTCTCTATATACATGACAAAAGCATATGTATGTCCGTATATATATTTTATTTTCTTCAGGCACAAAATCATTCTTGACAACACATAAATTCTCACGTATGTGAGAAAAATAATTTTGTACAAAATCTTGTCAAACAAATGCCCCCCACCAAGATGAGTTTGGATGGCGCGTAGCAAGTACGGACTCGTCTTGGTGAAGAAGCCGATCAAGATATTTGGGTGCAACAAGGTTTGCTGCCGTATCCATCATGGACTTCGATATTCCAGAGTCTGGATTACAACAGGATAAGGGTAGTATATATATATACGGGACACATCACCTTCCATAACTTGCAATTTTTTTGCTGCACGTCGTTCTCCGTCCAAGTCGCACCCAAGGCAGGTCATCGTCTACGGCAACCTTTGGAGCTCAGCCATCGCAACACAGCAAGTATAAACTTGTTGCCTCGACGACGTTAGTTTCTTCCTTGCTTTTTTTTTTCAATTAGCTTCTTTCCTGTTGTATGTCGACACACATATACACGTGCATGCATGGAACTTTTAGCTTTTTCTTTCCTATCTTCAATTGACTGCTTGTTCTTGATACAGATGGCTCGTGATGGTGACGCACGCATTGGAGATTGGTCCAGTCGGTAGCGCCGTACCCAGCGGGCTCGTGGCGAGTGCGGTGGAGGTTCACCCCGTAAAGATGAACCCAAGGCTCGTGAAGAACGCCCGAGTCGGAACGCCTCACCATCTCGCAATGACTACAACGGCCAGCATGCTCCACGCCAGGATAGCACGAAGACCCGCGGCAACCAGGAAGGCCGAGCTCTTCAACGCAGGGAGCATCATAATGTAGAAGCTCCACGCCAGAACGACTCTAGGACCCGAGTCAATCGTAATGGTCAAGACATCTCACGGAAGAGTGAGCCTAAACCTCATGACAATACGGATCAATACAAGATCGAGCCCCGTGTACCTCGTCGCTGGGTGTTCATGGACAATAGTGACTCCGACTCAGAGCCTCACCCGAAGAGGAAGTTACGCCCAAGTGAGAGTGACTATACGAAGGTAACAGCAAATGCACAATCAGATCAACCTCCTCCCAAGGTAACTCAAGACAAGAGATCGTACTCAGCGACGGACAGTGGCGGCGCACGTGAGGACATGTCATCCAAGCAAAGGAGTCCAAAGAAAATGCGCCAAGACGACAAGCTCGTGGAGAGCAAGACGTCATCTGACCCATCAAGCCATACTCCAGCAGCGATCAGTCAAGCTCTCCTTGAAGGCACTGAACCTACGCAGCAATACAAGACCACACAGGTGTGCCTATTCTCTGAGCTTATATATACGTATATTTCTTGTGCATGCGAACATACTAAATTTATTTAATATTTATAAGGCAAAGCTAAATTGCACCCGTTGATCAACATGGACGAGCAAGAAGGCTTTGATGAGAACATCTCTCTCGCCGATTACGGCAAAGATAGTGTAAGCATGCTCCGTTAAACTTCCCTTTTCATTTCCCTTGATATTGTGGTAATTTTCTTTAAATAATTTTGTCAAGTCATTCATGAATGTAGATCTAAATCTCATTCCATGGGAGGGAGTCTCATTAGAAGAAGTACTTAGCCTTTTCACGGACTGCGTACAAGACTTCCCTCCTACTGAAATTGCGGATGGCGCGCCCCCGGCTACCGAACAGCTTCCTCGTGCGCCAGTTCCTATGCAGGAGCCAGCTTCAACACCACCTTCAGCCGATTCTAACTCGGAGCTGCTAGTCAGCGGTAAAGTGTACGTACGTCATGCCGGGTAATGGACATCAAGCATCACTCCAGGACATTGTCATGGCCGAGCAAGCAAACAGACCTACACACATCCAGATGACAACGAAGCCCCAGAAGGTAATCTCGCATTTTTTACACATGCATGCTACAACACATATAAGTGGCGTAGGCTTTGATCTCATTATCACCTCTTTTGGCAGCCGATGATGACACTGGGGACAACACACCCCTCTCTAAGCTGGGCGCCTTAAAGATGGAAGACAATGCACATCTCCAACTAGTGAACCAAGCCAAAGGGTTTGCTGCCAAGCTAGACTCGCTTCGCCTCCCTTACTTTCTGGATGATGACGCCTCCTTCATCCTTGAGCTCCCTCATGATAGACACGGTGTATGCGAGGAGTCGAGGGACCACCGAACCCTACTGGAGCTCAACCCTTTCGACAAGAACAAGGTTCTTCGCCGCATTAAATTACTTTTAACTTACTGGCGGCGATGTACTGTCACACTCGGTTTTAAAGAACAAAACCAGGCTAGCCATATGTGTGTCCAGGAAGTCCACACATACAACAACAGAAGCAATAGTATCAAAAATAGTGTTATATAGCGGAAACATACTTATAATTAACACTTACATCAGAGTATCGTGGAACGGTAACTATTCTTTAGGCTCAATCTTCACAGGGACGGTTGACTGGGGGTAACATATGCCTAGCACTTCTTGTATCCTGAGAACATCGTTCATGACTCCATCCTTCCAATCAACTCTTTCTAGTGGACTGGAGTGGTGGGAAATAGCAAGAGTGAGCACATATCGTACTCAACAAGTATAACCAGGGGTTCATGAGGCTCAAAAAGCTGACACTGGTTTGACTGCATTTAGCTTTTATATTTACATAGCATATTTATCATTGGATAGCAAATATCAAGGTAGCATAATTAATCCCATAACCACATGATCAATGTATACAAGAATTAAGAATAACACATATAAACAACATAATAAACCATCATTTATCATTATTAATCATATTCATCAGTGTCCATCTATTCCGTCAGTTTTCCGGGCCGCCCGTATCCGTGGGCACGGCTAGTATACCAGATTTAACACTCTGCAGAGGTTGTACATCTTTACCCATGAGTCATGATTTACCCTTTCGCCTGAGGTAGCTAATCTCTTAACCCCCTTCCTAGGGAGGTCGGCAGGGATCACTATGAAGCCTTTCAAAAGTTCGTCTAACATGTTAGGGCCGCAAGGTTTCCTTTGCGCGCAGATATAGATACCCTCCTTCCGAATGGCACAATGACGCGCAGCCTATACACATAGGGACAGGGGCTCGCACTATACCCAAAACGGTTCAGCCCCTCCGCCCTTTCGGGTAACCTCTAACAAGCTAGAAAAGTTCTTCATACTGAGCTAAAGCCAGAGCCATATAGCCCTCATGGTTGTACGAGTTGTCCCAGCTTTTGCCAAGGGATAAGTCCTTATGGAGGGTCGAGATCAATCCAGCAAAAGCCAGAGTTCTTTCCACCCTTTATATTCAAGTTGCTAGAAAGCTTATTTTATTGTTTATTGTATATTCAAATATTCAAGTTACAAGATCATGGATTAATAATCAAGCACTAGCAAGAACTACCCAAATACATATCCAAATAGGTAACAAGGAATTCAGGATAACAATCATCTATGATTTTGCTAAGGTCATCAAGGTGGACACATGCATACATGATCAATATTGTATTAATTGTGTATAGGTAACAAGGATAGTCCCAAGTTATACTTGCCTTAAATATTTGCTCAATTCTCACACCTTCAGCTTTCGGTCATCACCTTCTGATCTTCAACGCCCACAAACGGTTCTCGTCTACTCGTATCAAACACCACATATAGACAAACATACAAGCAACAAATAAAAGCAACTAAGAACAATACACCACACAAGAGAAAAGAGCGTACTAAAAGAGAATCAATGCTACAAGATCGCAAGAAGCACTGGAACCGAACCTATCGTTAAAAGAAATTATTAATGGTAGTTTTATATTATAGAAGAGAAGCCTATATATTTGATTTATTTAAGTAAACAAAATAATTAAAAGTTATTAATTCAGATTAAGGTTAGCATATTTATTTTCAAAGGTCAAGTTAAAACTAATCATATTTTATTTATAAATACTTAGATATCATTTATGCCAATTCAACACTAACATGTAAATACAAATTGACATATGAGAGCATTTAATCGAGTATAATATGCATGTATAGACTGGGCAAATTATAATTTAGGAATATAATTGTGTTGGAAACTAATCATGTTAATCATTTATATATAAAATACATAAGCATAAAATCTATTTTGATTTTTAATTATAAAACTAGATACAAGTATAATAATCAATTTAATGTTTAGCTTTGCGTATAAAACCATATGACAGCTAAATTAAAGCACTTATATTTTAAGGTTGAACTAAGCATATTATAATTCAAAGGATATAAAGATTAATATTAGTTAAATCAACATTAATTTATGAAGGACCAAAATATAAACCTATTATGCTTTTAATTAGAAATACAATTACGTAAGCATAAAGTAAATTAATATTTAACTTATGAAATTCAATGATGTGAGACATGTTAAACATCGTCGCTAACGCGTAGCTTAAACTCGACACAGTCATAATGCAACAAAACGTAATTATAACCCTAGGTCGAATTTAATTAGAAAGCTATTAAACGAATTACATTTGATATCAATAAACTTAGAATTGAGTTACATAATAAAAGTTCATACTACTATGTAGAGCACGTCGATACGAATCTAACGTAACTTGAATTACTCGAAATGAACGTAAAACGAATAAACGGCGGGGATTGAAGAAGCAGTGGCAAAGCCGTAAATATAATCATCTTCTACCTTGCTCCACGTTGTGCATCTGGACGTGACCTCCATGGCCACTGCAGGCTGCTGCTGCACCACGCACAGGACGGAGGGATCTCGGCCGTAGAGCTTGCTGGCCGGCCGGCGCCGCAGCACGCCATGTGGAGGTGGCTAGCAGGACCAGCAGCTAGGGCTGCTCCCCTTGCTTATCACGAGTAGCATCTCGGCCTGCTGCTCTGCACAAACAAGCAGGGGCGCGAGCTTCTAGGACTAGCGCGGCATGAGGCCACGGGGGGACAGGATCAGGACGCGCAAGGAGTGGCCGGAGATATCCTGCACAATCGGAAAACGAAGAACTTCACGAGCGTCAATGGAGGTTCGCCGGAAAAGAAGAAGATGAGTTAGGGAATCGATCAAACGGGATGGGTTCGCAAAATAAATGGCGTGCCGGTGTAGAGGGCAACGAAACGAACCTCGTGGTGGAAGCGGAATTCACCGGAGATGAGAAACGTGACCGGAAAAGCTGGCCGAACCGGAAGTTCGTCGGAGCTCTAGGTGTCGAAACTTCGGCTTTAGATCTAGGACGATGGAAGTGGCGGCTTGGAAAAACGATTGTACTTTCAGAATCAGCGCGTTTAGGGCTACGCCGGCATATATATATTGTTAGGGTTTGATGTCATGGAAAAATTGGATATTTATTATTTTCAGATTTAATTAATTTCGTGAATAAAAATAATTCCAGAAAGTCCAGAATTGATATTTAGGGTCTGAAAAATACTTCGAAGGCTCCAAAAATTTGGAGAAAATTCTTAGAGACATTTTAGAACATGAGGAACCCAAATAAAGTATTCAGACCTCATGATAATTTAATATAGAGCATCTAAAAATTAGATTATGCTGGTAGAAAATGAGAAAAATTCTAGAAAAGATGGAAAATTTCCAAAGAAGGTTCAATAGGTCGGTTGATGGAAGATGAACTCAAAGGAATGATTTAGAGTAGAAGAATAGGATCCGGAGCAACTCCATATAAAAAGATTAAGACTGGGAACGTAGGGATTTTATTTTTTGACAGACACGTCGCAAAAAGATAAACGACTTACTAAACGCACTCTAAAACTTTACCCACTTAAAACACAGAGTCAAGTAACAAGCAAGCATCACATCACATCACAAAAACCTATCAAATTAAATTAGAAAAATTTATAGATTCACATATTTCCTATAACTAATTGATGCTATTTTCAACTAACTTTGGAAATTTTATCCAATTATCAAAACATTTATTTTAATTAGTGTTTTCTATGCACAACCCAAAATTTAAAAATTTTGGGGTGTGACAATCTACCCCACTTAACATGAATCTCGTCCCGAGATTCGAAGAGACTAGGAAGAAGGATAAAGCAGATCATCAAGGTTGCTTTGAGACTTTTGATGACATATGATTTAGGGGTTAAGTATTAATAAAAGTAGATGAAAATATCAAGGATTGGTTCTCAAGACTAATTCGAGATTTATGACATGGGATCAAAGGATTGAAGATCAGCACAGGTGGAAGAGAAAGATCAAGGAAGGTTAAGAAAATAGATAAAGGTTGATCACGGGTTTTCACATTATCATGCTTAAAGTCAAAGAGTGAAGAACAACAAGAGATAATATAAAAGATAAAGATACATCTTATAGTGCTCAGAATACCTTGATTCAAGATTTATGAGATTTATGATAAAAGATTATAAATTAGCAAGGATTGATGAGGAGAATGAAGATTGGTTCTTCAATGTTATTTCAAGTTCTATGATGAGAGTTGATAAAATAATTGTAGACTAACAAGGGTTAACCAGAAAAACAATGATCGATCACAAGAAACACAAAGATCGATGACAAGAAAAGTAGACTTGAAAGGATGAAGTTTACCTTTAGATCATTATATTATAAGGTAAACGATCAAGGGGCAAAGACTAACAAAAGAGCATAAGAAGATGAAGATTGGTGATAGAAAGGATAAAGTTTGATATACAATAAAGAGATATACAAGAAGGATAAGATTGATCATTATATCTTCTTGTCTTCAAACTTGAGATAGATGATGGTAGCGGACGCTACCCCACTTAACAAAGGCCTTTCTTGACTCTAAAAAAACTTCTATATTATCCTTTGTTTGGAGTAATCTTGAGTACTTTCTTCCAGAGGTTACAAACTTAAACAATACACCAAGCAACACAACAAGCAAGATAAACATGCACCACATCATCGAAACTATGTGTCCTTCTGTTCAACTGGTAGGCATCCTAAAGAGTGGATTATAGAGATGAATGGCCATCGTGAATTTGAATAAGGTGAGACCAGAAAATTTTAGTAAATCAAAGACAAAAAGAATCAAGGAGATAAGAAGTAATAGCTCAAAGGAAGCTATCAAAGAGGAGAAACAACGGGACAAGGATTGAGAAATAATCAAAATCAAGGAATCAAGAGATAATAAAACATTTTTATAGCAAATTAGACTTTTCTAATCGACCAGTTCTACCTAGGCATACGTCCTACAGTCAACACTGCTCTGATACCACTCTGTCACACCCGGTTTTAAAGAACAAAACCCGGCTAGCCATATGTGTGTCCAGGAAGTCCACACATACAACAACAGAAGCAATAGTATCAAAAATAGTGTTATATAGCGGAAACATACTTATAATTAACACTTACATCAGAGTATCGTGGAACGGTAACTATTCTTCAGGCTCAATCTTCACAGGGACGGTTGACTGGGGGTAACATATGCCTAGCACTTCTTGTATCCTGAGAACATCGTTCATGACTCCATCCTTCCAATCAACTCTTTCTAGTGGACTGGAGTGGTGGGAAATAGCAAGAGTGAGCACATATCGTACTCAACAAGTATAACCAGGGGTTCATGAGGCTCAAAAAGCTGACACTGGTTTGACTGCATTTAGCTTTTATATTTACATAGCATATTTATCATTGGATAGCAAATATCAAGGTAGCATAATTAATCCCATAACCACATGATCAATGTATACAAGAATTAAGAATAACACATATAAACAACATAATAAACCATCATTTATCATTATTAATCATATTCATCAGTGTCCATCTATTCCGTCAGTTTTCCGGGCCGCCCGTATCCGTGGGCACGGCTAGTATACCAGATTTAACACTCTGCAGAGGTTGTACATCTTTACCCATGAGTCATGATTTACCCTTTCGCCCGAGGTAGCTAATCTCTTAACCCCCTTCCTAGGGAGGTCGGCAGGGATCACTATGAAGCCTTTCAAAAGTTCGTCTAACATGTTAGGGCCGCAAGGTTTCCTTTGCGCGCAGATATAGATACCCCCTTCCGAATGGCACAATGACGCGCAGCCTATACACATAGGGACAGGGGCTCGCACTATACCCAAAACGGTTCAGCCCCTCCGCCCTTTCGGGTAACCTCTAACAAGCTAGAAAAGTTCTTCATACTGAGCTAAAGCCAGAGCCATATAGCCCTCATGGTTGTACGAGTTGTCCCAGCTTTTGCCAAGGGATAAGTCCTTATGGAGGGTCGAGATCAATCCAGCAAAAGCCAGAGTTCTTTCCACACTTTATATTCAAGTTGCTAGAAAGCTTATTTTATTGTTTATTGTATATTCAAATATTCAAGTTACAAGATCATGGATTAATAATCAAGCACTAGCAAGAACTACCCAAATGCATATCCAAATAGGTAACAAGGAATTCAGGATAACAATCATCTATGATTTTGTTAAGGTCATCAAGGTGGACACATGCATACATGATCAATATTGTATTAATTGTGTATAGGTAACAAGGATAGTCCCAAGTTATACTTGCCTTAAATATTTGCTCAATTCTCACACCTTCAGCTTTCGGTCATCACCTTCTGATCTTCAACGCCCACAAACGGTTCTCGTCTACTCGTATCAAACACCACACATAGACAAACATACAAGCAACAAATATAAGCAACTAAGAACAATACACCACACAAGAGAAAAGAGCGTACTAAAAGAGAATCAATGCTACAAGATCGCAAGAAGCACTGGAACCGAACCTATCGTTAAAAGAAATTATTAATGGTAGTTTTATATTATAGAAGAGAAGCCTATATATTTGATTTATTTAAGTAAACAAAATAATTAAAAGTTATTAATTCAGATTAAGGTTAGCATATTTATTTTCAAAGGTCAAGTTAAAACTAATCATATTTTATTTATAAATACTTAGATATCATTTATGCCAATTCAACACTAACATGTAAATACAAATTGACATATGAGAGCATTTAATCGAGTATAATATGCATGTATAGACTGGGCAAATTATAATTTAGGAATATAATTGTGTTGGAAACTAATCATGTTAATCATTTATATATAAAATACATAAGCATAAAATCTATTTTGATTTTTAATTATAAAACTAGATACAAGTATAATAATCAATTTAGTGTTTAGCTTTGCGTATAAAACCATATGACAGCTAAATTAAAGCACTTATATTTTAAGGTTGAACTAAGCATATTATAATTCAAAGGATATAAAGATTAATATTTGTTAAATCAACATTAATTTATGAAGGACCAAAATATAAACCTATTATGCTTTTAATTAGAAATACAATTGCGTAAGCATAAAGTAAATTAATATTTAACTTATGAAATTCAATGATGTGAGACATGTTAAACATCGTCGCTAACGCGTAGCTTAAACTCGACACAGTCATAATGCAACAAAACGTAATTATAACCCTAGGTCGAATTTAATTAGAAAGCTATTAAACGAATTACATTTGATATCAATAAATTTAGAATTGAGTTACATAATAAAAGTTCATACTACTATGTAGAGCACGTCGATACGAATCTAACGTAACTTGAATTACTCGAAATGAACATAAATAGAATAAACGGCGGGGGTTGAAGAAGCAGTGGCAAAGCCGTAAATATAATCATCTTCTACCTTGCTCCACGTTGTGCATCTGGACGTGACCTCCATGGCCACTGCAGGCTGCTGCTGCACCACGCACAGGAGGGAGGGATCTCGGCCGTAGAGCTTGCTGGCCGGCCGGCGCCGCAGCACGCCATGTGGAGGTGGCTAGCAGGACCAGCAGCTAGGGCTGCTCCCCTTGCTTATCACGAGTAGCATCTCGGCCTGCTGCTCTGCACAAACAAGCAGGGGCGCGAGCTTCTAGGACTAGCGCGGCATGAGGCCACGGGGGAACAGGATCAGGACGCGCAAGGAGTGGCCGGAGATATCCTGCACAATCGGAAAACGAAGAACTTCACGAGCGTCAATGGAGGTTCGCCGGAAAAGAAGAAGATGGGTTAGGGAATCGATCAAACGGGATGGGTTCGCAAAATAAATGGCGTGCCGGTGTAGAGGGCAACGAAACGAACCTCGTGGTGGAAGCGGAATTCACCGGAGATGAGAAACGTGACCGGAAAAGCTGACCGAACCTCGCCGGAAGTTCGTCGGAGCTCTAGGTGTCGAAACTTCGGCTTTAGATCTAGGACGATGAAAGTGGCGGCTTGAAAAAACGATTGTACTTTCAGAATCAGCGCGTTTAGGGCTACGCCGGCATATATATATTGTTAGGGTTTGATGTCATGGAAGAATTGGATATTTATTATTTTCAGATTTAATTAATTTCGTGAATAAAAATAATTCCAGAAAGTCCAGAATTGATATTTAGGGTCTGAAAAATACTTCGAAGGCTCCAAAAATTTGGAGAAAATTCTTAGAGACATTTTAGAACATGAGGAACCCAAATAAAGTATTCAGACCTCATGATAATTTAATATAGAGCATCTAAAAATTAGATTATGCTGGTAGAAAATGAGAAGAATTCTAGAAAAGATGGAAAATTTCCAAAGAAGGTTCAATAGGTCGGTTGATGGAAGATGAACTCAAAGGAATGATTTAGAGTAGAAGAATAGGATCCGGAGCAACTCCATATGAAAAGATTAAGACTGGGAACGTAGGGATTTTATTTTTTGACAGACACGTCGCAAAAAGATAAACGACTTACTAAACGCACTCTAAAACTTTACCCACTTAAAACTCAGAGTCAAGTAACAAGCAAGCATCACATCACATCACAAAAACCTATCAAATTAAATTAGAAAAATTTATAGATTCACATATTTCCTATAACTAATTGATGCTATTTTCAACTAACTTTGGAAATTTTATCCAATTATCAAAACATTTATTTTAATTAGTGTTTTCTATGCACAACCCAAAATTTAAAAATTTTGGGGTGTGACATGTACGAAGAACCACGACCCGTGGCCTTGGCGCAACTCATGGACCACCTAAAAAGTCTAGAGGAGCATCTGAAGAAGCGTTTGGACGGCGAAACTCCTTCCCCTATCGCAGCTGATTCTGTCATGGGAGAAGGGCATCAACGCCTTCATGAGCTGGATGCTGCCTACCCTAAGACTGTGGTCGATCTAAAGCATCACATTGAAGAGGGTGACGGGGCGCAGGCAGACCACTCATCTCTCAGGATGGAGCAGCAGGGTGCTGAAAGGTCCTAATATGGCTAGAGGGTGGGGTGAATAGCCTATTTAAAAATTCTACAAAATCACTAGAGCAAGAGGTTAGTAAATAACAAAGCAAAGCTTTTTGCTCTAGCTCTAAAGGCGTGTTTGTAAGCCACCTATCCAATAATTCTAGTTGATATGATCACTAGGCACACAAGAGCTATGTCTCTACTTACACTAGAGAGCTACCTAAAGTTTCTATACAAGTATGTAAGCTACTCTAGTTTGCAAGAAAGTAAGAGAGATGGTTTGAACTTTATACCACCGCGTCGAGGGGATGAACCAAACAATAATATGAAGTTCAATAACCGGGAGAAATCCAAAGTACAATCACAATGGAGACACACGATTATCTCCCGAGGTTCACGTGCTTGCCGGCACGCTACGTCTCCGTTGTGTCGACCAACACTTGGTGGTTCGGAGGCTAAGAGGTGTAGCACGAACCTCGTCCATACAAGGACACCACAAGAACCTACCCACAAGTGAGGTAACTCAATGACACGAGCAATCCACTATAGTTACCTTTCGGCTCTCCGTTGGGGAAGGTACAAGACCCCTCACAATCACCGGGAGATGGCCACGAACAATCACCAACTCATGCCAATGCTCCTCCGCTGCTCCAAGCCATCTAGGTGGCGGCAACCACCAAGAGTAACAAGAAAACCACAGCCAAATCGATCCCCAAGTGCCACTATATGCAATCACTCAAGCAAATGCACTTGGGATCACTCCCAATCTCACAAAGATGTTTAATATATGAAGGAGATGAGTGGGAGGTGTTTGCTTAGGCTCACAAGGATGTCTAGTAGTCAAGAATGCCAAGAGGGTGAGCCCTAAGCCGGCCAACACGTATTTATAAGCCCCTCAAACAAATAGAGCCGTTGGCTCTTTCACTGGGCAAAACACGGGGTCACCGGACGCTCTTAAAGGGACACCAGACGCTCAACACCTGCGTCCGGTGCTCTAAAGTTAGCCACGTGTCAGGGTCCAATGGTAACCTGCAGAGCACCGGAAGCTAAGCATGTTACCACCGGACGCGTCCGGTGCACACCGGTCCTAAACTCAGGGAGGTATGCAAACGCGCAGGGTCACTGTGGGGGGATAGACCCCTATACCCTTACGGCTAGACTTGGGCCAGGAGGCTTGGCCCATTACGAGACGAGTTCAAGGCTTGATCCGACAACCTGGAGTTCCGCGCAAGGAAACAAGATGTGGAGATCAAGCAGGATTCTGGTCGGTTAGAATAGGAATTGATATCGAATTATTCATGGCAATTGTAACCGACTAGGATTAGTTTCCAGATCTGTAACCCTGCCCTCCAGACTATATAAGGAGGGGCAAGGGACCCCCCTAGGACACATCATATTCTCTCAACACAAATCAATACACCAGACGCAGGACGTAGGTATTACGCCAACTCGGCGGCCGAACCTGGATAAAAAGCTTGTCCGTGTCTTGCGTCACCATCGAGTTCGTAGTTTGCGCACCGTCTACCGATAAACTACTACCGTGGGTATACCCCAAGGTAGACTGCCGACTAGCTTTCGTCGACAGTGGCGCGCCAGGTAGGGGGTGTGCGTGCAACTTTTCCGGCGAACAAGATGGTTACGATCCCAGCTTCCGCGACCGTGCCCGAAGGCCTCACGTTCACCGTCGGCCAGATCACGTGGACGACGTGCAGCGGCGGCTTCGCGACCACGGTTCCGAAAGAGATCCAGATCCAATCTGAGATCACGCCGTCTCCGACCACACGCATGACGGCACCAACCGCCCGACCACCGTTCCCACTCTACAAGGGAAAGGAGATCGACTGCTCGGACCTCCTCCAAGCGCTCGATCGCGCTGACACCAAACTACTCGAAGTCTCCCAACTAATAGATGGAGTTCTGCGCCGGCCCGACCAAGCTGCTCGATCGGATTTTTCGAAATCCCGCCGGCCAACTCGTGTCGCCACACACGAACGGCTGGGAACGTCCCTGACGATAACCTCAACCCCCTCAGGACGATCCGTCGAGCTCAAAAATGAAGACTATCCTCGCGGCCTGAACAACTCGGCCTCTGTTTACTCACAGCATGTCCAATCCGTTTTCAGCAAGGCGGGTTGGTCGCCGACAAGGAACAATCGTCACCATGTCAACATGGTGACAATCCGAGAGCTACGGGACGGCCAGGTTTCCAGCACCAACTCAAGCACCGGCTCCGTCCCCACCGAGGTCATAAACACCGAAGACGAGGGCTACGACCTGGATTTTCCTTCACACCCTCCGGGTTTCGACCGATTCCCGATATTCCCCCCCCCCCCCGGCGAGGGGATATTGTGTTCAATGTCAGCGCCGACGAACCGGCTGTTGACGGAGAAACAGATGACCAGAGGCAACTCCGCGAACAGCGTAACGCCGATCGCGCCCGACGGCGTGCGGACGAGCAACAACAGATGCCACCAAGTAACCTCAACGATGCCTTTGACATGGTCGGGGACCAGCCAGTCTACAAAACGCCAAGCGCCAACGTGGCTGTCGCCATGGCCAACCTGGATCGGCTTCCTGACACCCCCGAATGCCAGGGAGTCCGGACCAGCATCCGAGCACACCTGATCGCCGCAATGGGACAGACAGCCACTCTGCTCAAGAGAGTCCAGGACGTCTCTTATACGGAAGCCGCCTCCGACCAGACTAATCGTAGCCAGGTCTCACCCAGCAGGCGTCACCGCAGCCGCTCCCCCGACAACCGTCGAGGGGACTCGCGGCGCGACGATGGTGGTCGGGACGCCGATGGCCGCCGCAAGCAAATTCTTCTTCATGGCATACGCGGCCAAGAAGAAGATCAACACAGGGATCTCCGCCACAACATCCCTCCCAAAGATGCCCGGGACCGCATCAACAGGCGCGCCGCAGAGAGAGCAGTCCACGAAAACCTGCGCCGCATCGAGTACGATGCGACCCACGGTCCTCCGGGCCTAAGACAGTTCTCCTCACACCTCCGCCAGGTCGTGTGGCCCCGCAATTTCAAGCTCGAAAAACTTAAAAAATACGACGGCAAGGAAAATCCAGAGAACTGGATCACTCTCTATGAAATCGCCGTCCGATCAGCGGCAGGAGATGAGCACGTCATGGCTAACTACTTCCCCGTAGTCCTCGACCAGGCTGGTCATCAGTGGCTTCTCGGCTTGCCCGAGGACTCCTTCGACTCTTGGGAAGAGCTACGCCAGGCTTTCATCGACAACTTCATCGCCACATGCGAGCAGCCCGGAAACAAGTACGACCTTGAAAGGATAAGAGACAGGAAGAATGAACCTCTGCGCGATTACATCCGACGGTTCTCGGATATGCGCCTCAAAATCCCGAAGATTTCTCATGACGAGGCCATATCAGCCTTTATCAAGGGCTTGCGTTTCCATGAAGCGCTGAGGAACAAGCTGTTGCGTAAGCGCCCATCAACGGTAGCAGAGCTCCTCGCCACGGCTAAAAATTACGCCGATGCTGATGACGCAGAAAAACTAATCCGAGACGATGCGAGAGGCCCCGACCAGCCTTCCCGGCGAGATGACGGTCGTGGTCGCTACGACAACAGAAATCACCGCCGCTCTGACAACCGCGATCACCGAGAGGGTTGGGATCGGCGGCGCGACAGCCGCGACGACTTCAGAGGAAAGCGCCCTCGCGAATACGACCACGAAGTAAATACGGTCAAACGTCCCAATGGACGACGGGACTACCAAGACGACTACAACAAAACGTTGAAGGGACCGTGCCAGCTACACCCAAAGTCTAACCATACCATGGAAGAGTGCCGCGTCCTCAAAAGTATCTATACACGGCGGGCCGCCCAAGAGGACTCCGCCAAGAAAAATAACAAGCGCGACGGGCACGACCACGAAGATGAGGATGAGGACCAAGACAGGGACCCCCGACACCAATACGTCAGCCCCACCGACGTGGTCCACTCCATTTTCGGGGGCAAGGTCTCCACTGAGTCCAAGCGAGAAAGAAAGCTGTTAAAGAGAGCCTGCCTCAACATAGACAGCACGGACGGGCTGATCGCAGATCCGAAATTTCCCGCGTGGTCCCACAGGGAGATCTCGTTCAGCAGGAAGGACCAGTGGGCCGCTATCCCAGAGCCGGGTCGTTTCCCACTGATTCTTGATCCCTGCATCAATAGCATTAGATTCGAGCGCGTGCTCGTGGACGGGGGAAGCTCCATCGACATCCTCTTCCGCAACAGCCTGCCCGCCCTCAAGATATCACCGGCACAACTAAAACCTTACGACGCCCAATTCTGGGGGGTTTTGCCAGGTCAAAGTTCGGTGCCCCTCAGACAGATAACATTGCCTGTCCAATTCGGCACACCCGATCACTTCCGGACGGAGTTCATCAACTTCGTAGTCGCGGATTTCGACGGGACCTATCACGCCATACTGGGCCGCCCATCGCTGACAAAGTTCATGGCAGTCCCGCACTACTCATACCTAGTCCTTAAGATGCCCACGGAGAAGGGTGTCCTAACCGTCAGAGGCAACGTCTACACCGCGTACACCTGCGAAGAAGAAAGCTTCAAGATCACCGAGGCAATCGACCTCTCAATCCGCATGGCGGAAACAGCAAACCAAGCCGCACAGCTGCCTCCCGACCAGCTCCGATTACCTGAGCAGGAGACAGCCAGAAAGAACTCAAAATCCAAGGAATACAAAGAAGTGCAGCTGGTCGAAGGCAACCCCAAGAAGACAGCCCTCATCGGGGCTAACCTGGATCCAAAATAGGAAGACGCGCTCGTCAGGTTTCTAAGGGACAACGTGAGCGTTTTCGCATGGAAACCCGCAGACATGCCCGGTGTCCCACGAAACCTGATCGAGCACTCCTTAAATGTCTCGAAGACCGCAAGACCAATCAAGCAAAAACTGCGACGGTTCGCTCGTGACAAAAAGGAGGCTATTAGGACAGAAATAACACGGCTTCTAGCAGCCGGATTCATAAAAGAAGTGTATCACCCCGATTGGCTCGCCAATCCGGTTCTTGTACGCAAAAAGAATAATGAATGGAGAATGTGCGTTGATTACACCGATCTCAACAAACACTGTCCTAAAGATCCTTTTGGTCTTCCTCGCATCGACGAGGTGGTCGACTCAACGGCCGGATGCGAACTACTCTCCTTTCTAGATTGCTACTCTGGTTATCACCAGATCTCGCTAAAGGAAGAAGATCAGATCAAAACATCCTTCATCACACCCTTCGGCGCATACTGCTACACTACCATGTCTTTCGGACTTAAAAACGCCGGGGCCACTTATCAAAGGGCCATCCAGCAATGCCTCCACGACGAGATTCGCGATGACCTCGTCGAGGCCTATGTGGACGACGTGGTCGTAAAAACAAGGGACGCGAGCACCCTAATCGACAACTTAGACCGAACCTTCAAGGCACTCAATAAGTACAAGTGGAAGCTCAACCCCAAGAAATGCATTTTCGGCGTTCCTTCCGGTCTACTGCTCGGCAACGTCGTCAGTCGCGACGGCATACGACCAAACCCTTCAAAAGTCAAAGCCGTACTCGACATGCGACCACCGAAGAACGTCAAGGATATTCAGAAGCTAACCGGATGCATGGCCGCCCTCAGTCGTTTCATCTCAAGGCTGGGAGAAAAAGGCCTCCCCTTCTTCAAACTGTTGAAAGCGTCAGAAAAATTTTCTTGGACAGAGGAAGCCGACGCTGCGTTCACTCAGCTTAAGACCTTCCTCACTTCACCACCTGTCCTCACAGCGCCTCAGCCCAATGAAGACCTACTCCTTTACATTGCTGCAACCGACAGGGTTGTTTCCACGGCAATAGTGGTCGAGCGAGATGAACCAGGTCACGTCTTCAAGGTCCAGAGACCCGTTTACTTCATAAGCGAAGTCTTAAACGAGTCCAAGGCCAGGTACCCACAAATACAGAAGCTTATATACGCCATCCTGATAACGTCAAGAAAGCTGAAGCACTACTTCGATGGCCATCGAGTCCTGGTGACAACCAGTTTCCCTCTCGGGGACATCCTGCGCAATAAAGACGCCAATGGCAGAATCGTGAAATGGGCAATGGAATTATGTCCATTTTCCCTGGAGTTCCAGAGTCGCACCACTGTCAAGTCTCAAGCCCTGGTCGATTTCATTGCCGAATGGACGGATCTCAACGAGCCTTCCGTTCCCGATGTCTCAGACCACTGGTCAATGTTCTTTCACGGGTCCTTGAACATCAACGGTGCAGGCGCTGGGATATTGTTCGTATCACCCAACAAGGACAAACTCCGTTACGTCCTTCGGATCCTTTTTCCGGCGTCAAACAACGTCGCCGAATACGAAGCATGCTTGCATGGCATACGACTAGCCGTTGAACTGGGGGTCAAGCGCCTCTATGTCTATGGCGACTCCGCTTTGGTCATCAACCAGCTCAACAAGGAGTGGGACGCAACCTTCGAGAAGATGGATCTCTACTGCAAAGAAATTCGCAAATGGGAAACCAACTTCTATGGCATAGAGTACATCCACGTGGTCCGGGATAAGAACCAAGCAGCAGATGCGTTGTCAAAGTTAGGCTCATCTCGGGCCCAAATCCCGCGGGGTATTTTCGTCCAGGACATCCATGAGCCGAGCGTAAGCTCCCCCCTGGTCGACAAGCAACCCACCGAGGCAATGCTCATAGATGACGCCACTCCGACAACCGGCGGGCGTGACTGGCGTACCCCGTTCATCAAATACATATCAGACGGGACAGGCTTTCAGGACAAAACAGAGAACGAGCGCCTCATCCGACGATCAAAGAACTACATCCTGGTCGACGGAAAACTCATGCGGAAAAACGCAAGCTCCGAAGTACTGCTCAAGTGCATACCCCAAGATGATGGTATCAAGCTCTTGGAGGACATACACGCTGGATCCTGCGGCAATCACGCCGCATCTAGAACGCTGGTCGGAAAGGCTTTCCGAGCAGGTTTTTATTGGCCAACCGCGGTCGGCGACGCAGAAAAACTGGTTCGGCATTGCGAAGGATGTCAGTTTTTCGCTAAGAGGACCCACGTACCTGCCCATGAAATTCAAACCATCCCGTCGTCTTGGCCCTTTGCTTGCTGGGGGCTTGACATGATCGGACCATTTAAACCAGCCCCGGGCAATTTCAAGTTTGTCTTCGTGTTAATTGACAAGTTCTCCAAGTGGATTGAATACATGCCCCTGGTCAAGGCAACCTCCGAGAAGGCTGTGGAGTTCCTCAATCAAATCATACACAGATTCGGCATCCCGAACAGCATAATCACCGACTTGGGCACTCAGTTTACTGGCACCACTTTTTGGGATTTCTGCGATGACAGAGGCATAGTCATAAAATATGTGTCAGTGGCACATCCACGTGCCAACGGTCAAGTCGAACGTGCTAACGGAATGATCGTTGACGCCCTAAAGAAAAGGCTGTACACCGAAAACGACAGAGCACCCGGTCGATGGATGAAAGAATTGCCGGCAGTGGTCTGGGGCCTCCGAACTCCGACCAGTCGAAACACAGGGGTGTCTCCCTACTTCATGGTATACGGTGCAGAGGCGGTCCTGCCGTCTGACATATACTTCGGATCCCCTAGAATCGAGCACTTCGACCAGGCGACCGCCGACAACGCCAGAGAACTCGAAATCAATTGCATGGAGGAAAAGCGTTTAGTTTCATGTCTCCGAACAGCAAAATATCTCGCGGCAGTCAGGCGATACTACAACAGGAACGTCAAGGACCGTTCCTTCGTGGTCGGCGATCTGGTGCTTCGATGGAAAACAAGCCAGGAGGGAATGCACAAGCTATCCACTCCCTGGAAAGGACCCTTCGTGGTGACCGAGGTCACACGACCTACGTCCTACAGATTGGCATACCCAGACGGAACACGAGTGCCTAACTCTTGGCACATCGACAAACTGCGACGTTTCTATCCATAAAGTTTTAATGACTTTCTTTTGTAAGTATCTTATAATTTTTGATAATGAAATTCTCTATTTTTTGCCTATACCTTGTCACACACAGCACTCGGCAAAACTCCTGCAATGGATGCTCTTAGCGACAACCAAGACAAATACGGTGACACGTCACTCAGATATTTTTACAGCGCTCAGAACAACAGTCATGACAAAAAGTAAACTTTATTACAAACTTTACATACAAAGTTTACAATAAATACCCTGACGGGCAGACACTAGTCTATTCCTACAGACTACTTTATTGGCCTAGCTGCTCGGGCTGATCACCCGCCTGGCCCTGCTGCCCGGACGAAGGGGTCGGGGCCACCGGCGCCTGGCTGGTCGAGACCGCAGGCGTCGACCGCCCATCTCCCGCAACGGACGCGCTCGACAACTCCCTGGCCGACCTATCTGAACTCGGCTGGTCTGGAGGAGTGGCCGTTCCGCACAGATTGATGTCGCCGATCACTGTCGACGACAAGTCCAGCAGACTACCCCGAAGCTCGTCCGCGTCCTGCGGGCCGACTTCCTTCGGGTACCCCTTCTCCAGCCTGCTCAAGTCGACCAGGGGGTAGTGGGCGCGCACCATGCTGAGGACGTGCGCGCCGGCAAACTCCCCGGCGTCCTTCACAAACTGCTGGAGCCAGTCCCACGCCCGTTGCGCCTTCTCGACCGGGGTCAACTGCGGCGCGCGGGGCTGGCTCTCCGGGAGCTCGGGACTGATCAGGTCTAGGACCGGGGACACTCCTTTCCAGATCCTGCAACAGTTGACCTTCCAGGAGTCCCGGTCCTTGGTCAGATCGTCCAGGTGCTTTTTGGCGTTCACCTTGAGCACTGCAAACGAAACGAAGCGTTATTTTCGGCATAAAAAAGGGGCAGGCAGTAACCAACAAGGCGGCAACCATTACCAGATAGCTCCCGGTCTTTTCGACCCAATTCCTCTCCTGCTCGCCGCCCGGACTCCAGCGCACCGGCGAGCTGTTGGCTGAGCTGCTCCTTCTCTTGTCGGAGGCTCGCCACCTCCTCCTCCAAGTCTGCGTGAATCCTAAACTGGTCAGCAAAGCAAACTATACAAGTACGCGAAGCTGCTCGGAGCGTGTGACTAACCTTCTTGCAGCCGGTACTGGTCGGCCAAACGACGAGCGAGGTCGAGACGACGCTCCTTTTCGGCACTCATCTCGACCACCTTCTCCCCGACCTCCGCCCGCAACCGGTCCACCTCCGCGGCAAGGGCCTTGTTCTCGGCCATGACGCCTTCTATCTGGTCAAAGCACCATTTCCGGTACTTCGCCGTTTTCATTGCGTCCTACAAAGCAAGCATATAACGACCATGCAAGACAAGGCAAAAGAATGTGCAGCAGTACAAAAAGCCGCTTACCTTGACTTCGTCGACGAGGCGCTTGGCCGCGCGCTCCACCCTGGCGGCCTCTTCGGTCTCGGCGAGCTCCTCATGCCCGATAAAGTGATCCCCGCGTTAGCGCCACACATACACGTGTTGGCGGCCATCACGGGGACGGCCCTCGATCTCTTCCACCTCATCATCGGAGGCCGCCCGGGTTTCCTCCTCCTGTGCTGCGTCACCCCCGGTGGTGGTCCCAGGTATTACTGGCCCTTGGACCAGACCTGGGGAGCCCGCAGCCGAAGAGGCTCCTGCTCGGGGCGGCGTGGGGACTTCACTCCCCCGGCAGGAGGAGCGGTCGGAGATCTTCCCTTCTCTGAGGAGTCAGTTGGGGGAGCCTCTCCAGCCCTGGTCGGGCTGCTTGTCGTAGTTGGTGCCGCGCTCGGGAGCCCCTCGGTGCTCCCAGGCGCGACTGCAGCTGTTGGCTGCTCTGTGGTCTGGGGGGCCGCATCCCCAGAACCGCGGGCAGGCTCGCCCGTTCCCTGGCTGACAGTTTGGCCGGGGTCGACATCCGATGCCGCACTACAGGAACAAAAGTCAAATTTCAAAAAAAAAATCAAAGAGGAGTCCAAAAATACGTAAGTCGAACACTTACAGGTCTGATCGACGGTGGGTGGCGGTGAACCTCCTCCTCGCCCGGCCAGTCGGCACCTGCGCCCCCGTCTCGACAACTTGCGGTGCAGGGGCGTCGCTGGCCACTCGATCAGTAGCGGCCGGCGCATTATCTGGGCGACCCCGGGGCCGTCGGACCAACGACGGCGCAGCCTCCTCGTCGTCGTCGTCGTCGTCAACGATCCACACGAGCCGACGACGCTTCGGTGCTTGGTTGCTCTCCGCCGGAAGATCCGTCGGCAGCTCCGGTGTCGGCAAAGGATCTGCTGGCAATGGCCTCTTCCCCGCTACCCTCTCCTCGGAGGTCGGGATGGGGCGGGCTTGGTCCTCTTCACTGCTGGTGTAATGAGTACACCGAGCAGCGTCCTCCTCTGGCGGGTCTTCTCCCGCAGGATTTTCCATCCCCGGTGCCAGTGATACATACACTGTGCACCGGTCGACATCGCCGATCTGCAAAAGCAACAGAGATGAGTCAACTGCAGACGATATACGAATGCTAAAACAGAATCTGCTACATACCTTTGGTGCTGGTCGTCCTAACTTGAAGGCTTGCACCCGATCACTGCCACGGATGAAGCCCCCATCCGCGAAGTTAAACAGCTCGTTCAACAGCTGTTGTACCTCCGCTTTCTCCAAGATCTCCGACCGCATCCTGGTCGGGTCTGCGCTTCCGGCATACTCGTACGCCGAGTGCACCCTCTTCTGGCAGGGCATCACCCGGCGGCAAATGAAGTTGCCGACCACGCCAAGCCCGTCCAGGCGCGACCAGTCGATCAGCTTCATGAGATCCGCCACTGGACCGTCGAACTCCGGGCGGTCGGTCCAGCTCGTCCTCTTCTCAGGAATGTATCCCACGTCGCAGAACGTGGAGCTGCCCGGTTCCTCCCTGATGTAGAACCACTTCCTGTACCATTCGGTCAAGGAAGTGTTCCATGGGCAGTGCAGGTAGCGATTCTTCATTCCATCACGAAGGTTGAGGTATACTCCACCTGCAACCTTGGAGCCTCCAACTGCTCCCTTCTTCCTCAAGCAGAAAAGATACCGGAAAAGATCGAAGTGCGGCTCTATGCCAACATAGGCCTCGCACAGGTGGATAAAGGTGGAAATGAGGAGAATTGAGTTCGGGTGCAGATTGCAAATCCCGATCTCATAATACAAAAGAAGACCTTGAAGAAAAGGATGAACAGGAACACCAAAACCCCTCTTAATGAAATCTTCAAATACGACGATCTCACCGGCACGAGGGTCGGGGTAGCTCTCCCCCTCCGGTGCCCTCCAGCCGCCGAGCTCCGGGCCGTGCAGAAGCCCCATATCGACGAGGTCACCAAGAGATTTTGTGGTGCTGCGAGACTTCTTCCACTCCTTGGCCATCAGTTCGGCCCTCTTCCTGGAGTCGCTCTTCGCCATTAGAGGTGCGAATGTGGGCTTGAGTTAGGAAGATGCAGGAGATTGGAGAAGATGAGAGCGGAAGGTTTGAAGGCAATGGCAGGGTAAGCGGTACAGGCGGACCTATTAGGCTCTTATAAGCCCGCAACTCCACCTCTCCCACTTCCTGTATTCTCGGGAAGTGGGCAGGCCATGCGGCGGACGCGGCGTTTCGGTTTACAATGATTTTAGACAATTAATGCGGCGGATTTTTCGTACAAATTGATGGTTTCCTTTTCTCAAACCATGCAAAGGCGGTTGCACAAGTTGCCAGGCGCAACTTTTCATGCATCCGTCTGACACCCCGTCAGGAGGCCTCGTCACGTCAATTTTAACTGGGAAGATCTTTTCAAAAAAACAAGAAGACACATACGCCAGAAAGTCAACAATCCGGGGACTGCACCGACCATCGGGCATTCGACGCTCGGGGACTGGTCGCCCAGTCTATCAGCTCGGAACTTCAAGGACTGCGCCGACCACCGAGCACTCGACGCTCGGGGACTGGTCGTCCAGTCTATCAGCTCGGAACTTCAAGGACTGCGCCGACCACCGAGCACTCGACGCTCGGGGACTGGTCGTCCAGTCTATCAGCTCGGAACTTCAAGGACTGCGCCGACCACCGAGCACTCGACGCTCGGGGACTGGTCGTCCAGTCTATCAGCTGGAAGCTTTAAAGGACTGCACCGACCACCGAGCACTCGACGCCCGGGGACTGGTCGCCCAGTCTATCAGCTAGACGCTTTAAAAAACTGCACCGACCACCGAGCACTCGATGCTCGGGGACTGGTCGTACAGTACAGCGACACAGAATTCTAAAAAGCACTTGGTGCTTGGTGACTGGTCGATTAATCTATTCAATTGCAGTCAGACTGGTAAATTCCACTGTTTAGACCTTGCTACAAGGTTCATACTTTCGCCTTCCAGCAAGCTCGGGGACTACATCGGTACGATGCATCTGGCGATGCATCTCAGTTACAGAATTTCTTTGAGGACTTTTGTTTTGACCCTGGCACCACGTGCCTGCGTCACCTACTACCAGGCTCGGGGACTAAGTGGGCACACTTCACCTTGCGGTGAATATGCTTGCTTTTTGAAAGACTATACTTTTCAGAAAAGTAAAGTGGGCACACTTCACCAAGAAAGAAATCTTTTTTAATTTAGAGCACCATGCATTCTTCAAACAACCTGCTTCTTCGATGTCAATGTTGATCAACTGTTTTTTGAGTTGGTCAAAATACTGTTGCAACTGTTTGGACGACTTTCCTGCTTATTGAAGACGTCAAGCCTCACTGATCGAAGAAGCTCAAGACGGCGTGCTACATCACAATACATGGTGCTCGGGGACTAGCTGTGGGGGGATAGACCCCTATACCCTTACGGCTAGACTTGGGCCAGGAGGCTTGGCCCATTACGAGACGAGTTCAAGGCTTGATCCGACAACCTGGAGTTCCGCGCAAGGAAACAAGATGTGGAGATCAAGCAGGATTCTGGTCGGTTAGAATAGGAATTGATATCGAATTATTCATGGCAATTGTAACCGACTAGGATTAGTTTCCAGATCTGTAACCCTGCCCTCCAGACTATATAAGGAGGGGCAAGGGACCCCCCTAGGACACATCATATTCTCTCAACACAAATCAATACACCAGACGCAGGACGTAGGTATTACGCCAACTCGGCGGCCGAACCTGGATAAAAAGCTTGTCCGTGTCTTGCGTCACCATCGAGTTCGTAGTTTGCGCACCGTCTACCGATAAACTACTACCGTGGGTATACCCCAAGGTAGACTGCCGACTAGCTTTCGTCGACAGTCACCGGACGCTCCAGCCTACGTCCGGTGCTCATCGGACTAAAACCCAGGGAGCACTGCAAAACGCGCGGACACCAGACTCAGAACACCGGACGCTCCAGCCTGCGTCCGGGGCCTGGCGTCTAGTGCCTTACCCTAGCTGAGCCAGGCACTGACTACACCGGACGCTCGGACTCAGCGTCCGGTGCTCCAGAAGCCAGCGTCTGGTGAGAAACACTCCCGCGACTTGTCCAAAGATCCCACCGGCGCAATAGAAAATATGCACTTCATTTTCTCGAAAAGCGTCGAATCGAGGAACCCATCATCTCTCTACCCTTCAAACTCCACCTCCTTCTCAAAGTGTGCCAACACCACAAAGTGTGTACCAACAAGTGCACGTGTGTTAGCATTTTCACAATCATTTTCTTCGAAGGAGTTAAGTTAGCTCACTAGGTTCTAAATGCATGCACATGAACAATGACACCTAGTGGCACTTGATAACCGCTTAGCTAAAGAATTCCCCTCTTTATAGTACGGCTATCTATCCTAAATGTGATCACACCTTCTATGGTGTCTTGATCACCAAAACCAAAACCCTAAGCAATACCTTTGCCTTGATCTCCATAGGGTTTTGTTTTTCTCTTTCTTCTTTTCCAAGTTGAGCACTTGATCATCTTGTGGTCATCACCATGATCATCTCCTGCTCCATCACTTGGCATGTACCAACCTTATTAAGTCTACACACACTTAGTATAGATGTTAGTACTAGGGTTTCATCAATTATCCAAAACCAAACTATGGCTTTCAGGTGCTACCGAAGAGGCTCGTGCTTTTCAAGAGAAGGCCCGTGCTGCCTGGGCACATCAAAAAGGGCTCCTTAACAAAGAGACCAACCTCTTGAAGCACATGCAGTTTTGTCAGGGACATGCCAAGACACTGGGGGCCAGACTCGAGCAACTAGAAGAGTGCCGAGAAGACTTGAGAGCTCGGATAGAGAAAGTCAAACAACTGGAGGACCCTGTGTGTGAAGGCATCAAAGTCATCCTGGAGCATTCCTTCCCTGGGGAAACCTGACATCACCCCATAGCTAGGCCACGTTTGTAGTGGCTCTATAGGAGCTTTATTTCATAGTATTACTCATTCGCTTTAGACTCCAATGTTTGGGTCCTTTTTTTAGCAGTTTGTTTCCACTGGTTGAACCTTAGTTAAATAAATTGGGCAATGCTTGATGCATGCCCCTATTATAATTAATACAGTCTTGAGTGAACAGGTTATACCCGCCAAATAAATCAGTACGTGGATGCACGTACATGTTCTCTTTCCGCCGGATCGATCAGCGTACGAGTTTTTTTATTCGTTGCCCACATAGGTTACAATATGCCGATGATACCTTGATCATAGTACAAGGAGGCGATTCACAAGCAAAATGGCTAAAAGAAATTCTTACAGTCTTTGAGTTTACTATAGGTTTAAGTATTAACTTCTCAAAATCAACTTTTGTTCCTATAGCCATGAACGATTTTGAGAGTCAAAGAATTGCAAGCATTTTGAATTGTTAGCCTATTTTCCACAGACTTATTTGGGTCTTCCTCTATCTGTCAGTTCCATTCCATGATCAATTCAGTCCAAAATCCTTAATGTAATTGACTCAAGAATTGACACTTTATGCATGGGACTACAAGCGGGGGAGACTAACCTTAACTAATTCAGTACTCTCTGCTCTACGAGTACACATGATGTCATGCTTCAAACTATCAAAATGGCTTATTCAAGAGATAGACAAAAGACGAAGAGCTTTCTTCTCGAAGGGACAGAAAAACACTTCAGGGGCAAATTGTATGATTGCTTGGGAAAACGTTTGTACTCCAAAGCATGAAGGAGGGTTAGGTGTCAAAAATTTAGAACAACAAAACACCAGCCTCCTTCTAAAATTTATCCCGACCAAAAAAAGGATAGGAGATAAAATCAATAAGACTATTTTGGTGTGGAGACAACTGATGCATTTGATTGACCCCTATAGAGCAATGACAATAGTTACAGTAGGAAAGGGGAACAACACTGCTTTTTGGCTTGATAGTTGGTTTAACAAAAAGCCCTTATCTTGCCAATACCCTCACTTATTCTCACATGTTGTAAACAAAAATGTCACTGTTCTAGACTGCAGAACAGATTTGGGATGGAAAATCTGTACAAGACCCTTAACTTCTCAAAGAGCGTAACATGAACTTTTTCAGCTACTAAATCAACTAAACGGCTTTCAGCTAATAGATCTTGAAGATGCAAGAGAGTTGAGATTTGGACCAACTAAGAAATTCATGGTCAGACCAACTTACTTTATGCTAACCTTTGGAGGAGTCATTTGCCCAGTAGCACAAGATATTTGGTTGTCCTTAGCTCCTAAGAAATGTAATATCTTTGCTTGGCAAGCAGCAAAAGGAAGATTGAAGACAAGAAATATCCTAGCAAAGAAAAATATTATAGAAAATTCCTTATGCCCTTATGGTTGTAATGAAGAGGAGAATATAGAACATTTGCTTTGCAGATGTCCATATGCAACTCAAGTATGGACAGCCTTAGGCTTCGCACTAAATTAGCAAACAAACATGGCACAAGCTCTATTGGCTGCAGAACATAATCATTTGGGACAAGCTGATACTGAAGTTGTAATTGTTTTAATTGCAATAGCCTGGAATATTTGGTTGGCAAGAAACATAAAAATATTTGACAATGTTATAATACCTTGCTCAGCAATCAAAGAGAATATTGTGCAAACTTTACATCTATGGAAACACAGAACAAGAAAGGAACCAAGGAGTTTGGCTATCGAAGCATGGACACATATTTGGGAACAACCCACTGCAAGAACAAGAGGGCCATCAATTTGAGATTTCAAAGTTACTCTAGACATTGTCAACTCAATTCAAGTTTTTAGTTCTGCATGTTCTTTCTCTTGTACTTTGTAGCTCTTTCTTCTGCTTTTGTTCTTCTCTCCTTTTGTATTTTCTCTTTTTTCTCTCCGACATGTGGCTTTGCACCATTTGTACAGTTTGCATTGCTTTTAATACAAATTAGGTAGGGGCCTCCCCTCCCGACTACTTCCTTAAAAAAAAGAGAATGCTGACGCCTTTTTTTTTCTAATCTACTATGGATGCCCACCAATTGAACCAAACACTACAGCTATTGAACCATCTTTCATAACTGATAATTTATCAGAGCAAAATCACTGAGACACTGGAGGTTCCCTAGTCATAGACACATGAGTAAAAAAATATATAGTTTGTTAATTTATATAAGAAACACAAGTTCACACATATGTATTCATGTGTATCAATTTTTCTTTTATAACATTCACGTGTTTTAGTTGACTTGCATTGCAAGAGTGCAACCAGTGCTGGTGCCATGATCCTTTCACAAGAAACTTATCCACCAGTTCTAGTAATAATAAACAACAAAAAAACCAGCGCTGGTGCCGTGCTCCATCCTCAAGAAATTAATCCAGTTCTAATAAACGACAAAGAGCAGGATTGTCAACCCAGTGGCGTATACATACAAGAGAATGAGCGGCCCTATGACTACAAGAATTAATCACAGTAGTACCCACAACAACCGGCTATATTATATTTCACTTAGATTCCAAGTCAAAATTTTAAAATTTGGATCAAGCTTATAGAAATGTGCAAACATTTAGAATATTTTTAAATTAATTCATTGAATTTCTTCTGCAATAATTTTCATATGAAATTTATTTGAATGTGCATTTCTTCCGTACGTCATCCCTTTCTTCCAAATTCATTTGAACTCATGAATGTCAAATTAGCTCGCTCGTGGCAGTAAGGTAAAGAGTCTGAAATCCTTGTTGCCACGTCACCGCGAATGATCATGTTTTCACATAATCATCAAAATCAGAGGTTGCCTAGCTAGGAACGCGCCATTATTTCCTTACACGCACATGGACATGTTAATGGGTAAAAACCCTTACCCATTTGATTTGTGCATTCGGGTATGGTTTTGTGCCACCAGAACCCATAAACCTGTAGAATTGCTTAAATCCTAAGGTCTTGTTTGAATATAGTCAGATTCACATCCATCCAAATATGTTAGAGTGAATTGGAGTCGAACTTGAATTAAATTTTGTCACAGCACATATGGTTTGAGGTGAATTCAGTAACATCCAAACAAGGCTTAAATGTGGCTATAATCAAAGCCATCCCTTAACCTAATATACTTGAAAACATGGTCCAATTACCACACATATATAGTGTCATATAAGAACGAGCGACATATAAATATATTTTGTTACATGAGTTACATATTTGTAGTTCTATTATTTGCTCATATCTTCATAGTTTAATGCACGTGTTATATTTTTTCTCGGGTACTGAGATACTGTGGGCACCCACGGATCATGGGTATGACTACGAGCACAAAATTGCATCCGCATATGGGTATGGGTTTCTTCGTACAAAATTTTCTGATATGTATAGACGGTTGGGTGGTACCTATCATGAACCAATCCGTTGACATCCCTACCCACTAGCCATGGGATCATTTCAGTTTTTTTTTTTGCATATTTGTATTATTTTTCTAATTAAAATAGTCGTCAAATATGTGTCCAGAAATAGGCAGTGACAAATGGCTATAGAGTGCTCTTGAGGTCTCGGTCATCTGAATGAGCGCGCCCTTCCTCTGTTCTAGGTGGAAATGCGGATCACTGATGATGATATATATGAAACACAGATTCACTTGCATTCGCGTGTATGAGCTGCCTTCCTAAAGTCTATATAGCTGCTAGTATATTATGCAAAGATTGCAACCACTGCTCATGCATGCCGTGCTCCGTTGACAAGAGATTAATATATCCAAAGTCCTAAGCAACTCGCTATGAGCATGATTTGTCAACCCAATGGCCGTCTATGACTATGAGAATCCGCTAATGTACTGTAGCATGTCGAAAGGCAGAAGCAGTAGCTAGCAAATTCAGTGGACCCAAATGGAGGCGCAGCAGCAGCGCCTGACGACGACCCTCGTTCTCCTGCTTGCCGCCGTGCTCTTCGTCTCCGCCAGCGCGCCGTCGTCGTCGTCGGAGGCGCACGAGGCCACGCCCGGCGGCCTCCACCCGGTCATACTGCTCCCGGGCTACTTCTGCGGCCAGCTGGACGCGCGGCTCACCGACGAGTACAAGCCTCCGACGCCCGGCTGCGGCGTGCCCAAACAGGGGCGCCGCTGGTTCCGGCTGTGGGAGAACTTCACGGCGCTGCAGGAGGACCCCGCGCTCCTGCCGTGCTACGAGGACCAGCTCCGGCTCGTGTATGACCACGCCGCCGGTGACTACCGCAATTTGCCCGGCGTCGAGACCCGTGTCGTGTCCTTCGGCACCACCCGCAGCTTCTTCTTCGACGATCCCGCCAAAAAGTAACCAACTAAGCATATATATATGCGTGTATCAGCGCGTTGTATATATGTATATATATGTATATACGTATCATGTCGAATTTTACACGAGATACGTTGGTGAAATAATGTTTTGTCTCGTACGCCATATCCTTACTTTGTTATTATATTATTACTAGGTAGCGTGCCCGTGCGTTGCTACGGGTTAGTAAACAATATATACTAAAAATACACAGATCGCACAATAAGTATATATTTCTGTAAAATTTAAGTATCAATATTAAAATAACATTAAATACAAACCACAAAGTTTTATGAAATTAACATCGTCATGGAGAGCAGCCATCGCAGACTCACAAACTCTACTTAATAGATTAGGTGATGCATCAGTAATGTCAATCATGCCACTTTGATCTATACATATACTGAAGTAATCATCTACATATATATAATAAAATGGTATGAACCTTGTCATCGACATCATACAAGCATAAGAAAATAAAATTAGTAGAAGGAAAAAAAACTGAATCGATACATGTGTTATCATTATCGATCATCATGTGTGAGCTGTCTCGATGTAGCAAATCACTATCTTCACAGGCATCAATGTTTTCCATGGTTGATTCAACTCCAACTGGTCTATATATACATCACTATATATTAAATAAACTTAAAAATGGAAATATTGTATTCATAAAAAAGGATTACATGATGATATCGTTCACGACATTTTAAATTTTTTCCAATCTGTTCTTGATGATACTTTTCTCTAAGTTTTTTTTCATCCCTTTCCTCTTCGAGTCATCAATGCATGCCGTGTTTTTTTCTCTTTCCTTTTTATGATGTACACGTTCATCAAGTTATGCTCATGAATTTGATGTTGATTGGCCATCTCTTTGAAAATAAGTTGAAAATAACTTATTGACCACAAATAAGTTGGAAGCATCTATGGACATCAGTATAAACAATTACCACCATTGATGGTGTTTGTCAAGTCTTCAAATGGTGTACGACATTCACTATCTTGCATAGGTTCCATTATAATCAAACTGAACACATAATTAAAATTTAAGTATGAATATTAAAGAACATGATAATTATTTATACACACAATTAAACTGAACACACAATTAATATTAAAGATACATGTGGTTCCTCTCTATTACCGGTCGCATTTGAAGTCACAAATGAGAGGACATTTAAGTATCAATATCAATATTAATTGTGGTTCCCCTCTATCACTGGTCGTATTTGTTCACACATAAATAGATCAAAATATAAAATGTCTAATGCAATGGTGTCAAAAGAAAACTCGGCTAACTGATAAATAAAGGAACACATGTATCTTTCATCTATTAATGAATACAAGCTAATTTATCATGATAGAACTTGGGATGCATCAAGGTAACAAATCTTTTACTCAGAAAATGATGGACTGTGAATATCAAACTAAGGACACTGTGCACTATCAGTTTAGAAACAAACTAATTTCGCCTGCGAGCTTGCAGTAGTAGCATTCAGGCTCAGTATTTGCAGGTGTTGTCCTAAAATAACATTGAAAGCAACTTGACTGTCCTAAATACGCTGAAAATATCATGAATAAACCAGGAAGCATCATATGGTGAAAATAACATGAATAGCAACTTGACTGTCCTAAAATACAAACCATCGTGTTGCTCACTGCAGACAGGAAAATTCAGGTTCAGATCAATAAGAAATTGCAGGTGTTGTCACAACACTTTCTATCCAGCATTCAGAAGCGCATGATTCACACACAAAATAGGAGCAATAATCTAGTAGTAACAAGTCAATACCAATTTTAAACTGCTGCATCCTCTCCGGCATGAGAACCAAGTAACAAAGCATAGATTTTTCCGAACAAATATGCAGAGACACAGAAAAGGAGAGGGGAGCAAGGGAAGGACATTGACCAGTTCCAAAGGCCGGTGTAAGAGACTATGGCGTTGTGTGCAGCTTGGCGAGGTCGTCCAGAGGCGGTTCCTTAGCCTACATGAATTGACAAACATAGGCCATCACAAATTAGAAAAAGACCAATAACTGAACCTGAAATGTGCGGCGGTTCCTTAGCAATCTCCCAATGAAAAACCTTTTACTCAGAAATATGGAGTTATGGACACACAGAAATTGTGAAGCAACAGTGACGCAACCTCCAGAAAAAAGAACAATCGTTTGAAGCAAGACATGTGTACCGAAGAATTTCTGAAAATATCATGAACAAAACAAGAAGCAGCATATGTTGAAAATAACATGAATATGACTGTCCTAAAATACAAGCCATCGTGTTGCTCACTGCAGACAGAAAAATTCAGGTTCAGATCAATAAGAAATTGCAGGTGCTATCACAACACTTTCTATCCAGCATTCAGAAGCGCATGATTCACACACAAAACAGGAGCAATAATCTAGTAGTAACAAGTCAATACCAATTTTAAACTACTGCATCCTCTCCGGCATGAGAACCAAGTAACAAAGCATAGATTTTTCTGAACAAATATGCAGAGACACGGGAAAGGAGAGGGGAGCAAAGGAAGGACATTGACCAGTTCCAAAGGCCGGTGTAAGAGACTATGGCTTGCCTGCAGCTCAGCGAGGTCGTCCAGAGGCGGTTCCTTAGCCTACATGAATTGAGAAACATATGCCATCACAAATTAGAAAAAGACCAATCACTGAACCTGAAATGTGCGGCGGTTCCTTAGCAGTCTCCCATGAAAAACCTTTTACTCAGAAATATAGAGTTATGGACACACAGAAATTGTGAAGCAATAGTGACGCAACCTCCGGACAGAAGAACAATCGTTTGAAGCAAGACATGTGTACCGAAGAATTTCTGAAAATATCATGAATAAACCACGAAGCACCATATGGTGAAAATAACATGAATATGACTGTCCTAAAATACAAGTCATCGTGTTGCTCACTGTAGACAGAAAAATTCAGGTTCAGATCAATAAGAAATTGCAGGTGCTGTCACAACACTTTCTATCCAGCATTCAGAAGCACATGATTCACACATAAAACAGGAGCAATAATCTAGTAGTAACAAGTCAATACCAATTTAAAACTACTGCATCCTCTCCGGCATGAGAACCAAGTAACAAAGCATAGATTTTCTGAACAAATATGCAGTGACAAAGGAAAGGAGAGGGAGCAAGGGAAGGACATTGACCAGCATAGATTTTCTTTTGAGCCTAGTTAATCCATGATTGGACAATAATTACCAAATACAAACAAAAGTTCTATAGTAGCCAAATCCAAAAAAAAATTTGGATCTAAACAAAGCCTAAGTCTATGCTTGGATTCTCATCCGGAACAAAATTCTGACGGCTTATAACCTAGCGCCAAGAGGTTGGCATCATCAAAGTTGCTGCACACTCTGCAGCGGTCAGATGAAACTGGATCCCACATGTGCTTACATTGCCCCTTTGCTCATGCTGTGTGGAACCAGGTCCTCACCTGGGAGCATTTCGACAGCCAACAGCTAATGAACTCCTCAAGTATAAATTAATTCCGTAACAATTGCTGGAGACTGGTGCTGCGCACAACTTACGTTTTGCCTTTCCTTTCCCACCCTGTGTGATGCATCCACGCTCAACTGCTAGGCAGCATCTGGGGCTGTGTGTTTGAGATTGTTGTTGCTTAACTCTTGTACATAACTAAACTCCCTTTTTCATTTGTGCTAAAGAAAAAAATCAACAACCGCCGATTCATATACCAAACATGAATGAATTCAACCTCAGGGACTACCGAGAAAAAACTTATACAGCAAGCCACGAT
The DNA here is from genome assembly GCF_000003195.3 of Sorghum bicolor. NCBI lineage: Eukaryota > Viridiplantae > Streptophyta > Magnoliopsida > Poales > Poaceae > Sorghum > Sorghum bicolor. Next base: position 56,464,409 of record NC_012870.2, on the reverse strand, counting down.
TCAGATACCAAACGTGAAGTCAGCCAGAGGTCCCCTCCGGCCAGCCCAGGTTAACCCCCCACCTACCCCACGCCATCGCCCCGCCCCCAACTCCCTGCTCTCCGGGGAGTGGGTAACAAACCCAAGTCGGCTCCATCAGCGCGGAAGATCACGGCATATCCCTCTCTTCGTCCCGCGGTAAAGGTGTAAGGCTCCGATCTAGGGTTCCCTTCGTCGTTCTAGGTACTCGATTATTTCCTCCTGGCGTGTGGTTGGGATTGAGAGGAAGATGGCGACGGCGGGAGAGACTTACTGATAGTGGAAACTTGCGACTTGACTGGGGTAGAAGAACGCCCTTGCTGTCGCTTCCTGCCTTTTTGCGGACGGAGCTGTCGCGGACGCGCGGACGTCGCTCCAGGACAGAGCTGTCGCGGACGGTGCGTACGACGCTCGAGGACGGCGCTCACGAGGAGGTCGCGGGCGGCGCTCGACGACGGCGCTCAACGGAGCTGTCGCGGATGGTGCGGACGGCGCTCGCGCGGACGGCAGCGAACGCGGGCGGCGTTCGAGGACGGGGCTCGCGCGGACGGATGAGCGGGGCCTCTGCGCCGAGGAGCCGGATCCGGGAGTGGGCGATGCGGAGGATACGGGACCGGGGCGCCGCGGAGGATGAGGGGGGGCTCTGCGTCGAGGATCTGAGCGGGGCGCCGAGGAGCCGGAAGTGGGAGGGGGCGCCGCGAAGGATGGAAGGGGAGCGGGGCGCGAGGATTGAGCGATTTTGTTTCCTTTTTCGGGCGGAAGAGAGAGCCGGGCGGGATGACATCGCCGGAGGCAGGACGAAAGCGAGAGGGGAGAATGTCGCACTAAAAGTTTGTCCATCTTTTAGTCTTTTTAGTTGTATATAGGATTAGGAACACCTGCATGGAGAGGCTCGTGGAGGCACTGGAAGGCGTGGGCTACAGAGAGGGAGCCAACCTGTTCGGCGCCCCGTACGACTTCCGATACGCGCCGGCGGCGCCCGGCGTGGCGTCCATGGCGTTCGCCGACTTCAGCTCGAACCTGAGGCTGCTGGTGGAGCGCGCGAGCGTGAGGAACGGGGACAAGCCGGTCATCCTCGTGACCCACAGCTTCGGCGGCCTCTTCGCCACGGAGTTCCTCAACCGGAGCCCGCTGCCATGGCGCAGGAGGTACGTCAAGCACTTGGTCATGCTCTGCCATGGCGTCGGCGGCTCCGCGTTGACCCTGCAGGTCCTCGCCTCCGCCTCCAGCACGGCCGGCACCAGCCCGGCACCGACGACGACGCTGCTGGGCACCGTGCTGTCGTTCGGGAACAGGAGCTTCGGCAGCACGCTCTCCCGGCTGCCGTCCCCGGAGGTGTACGGCGACACGCCCCTGGTGATCACGCGAGGCAAGAACTACTCTGCACAGAACATGCCGGAGTTCCTTGCCGCGATAGGCTTCGCCGGCGACGAGGTCGAGAGGTACCGAACGAGGACGCTGCCGGTGACGCTGAATTTCAGGGCGCCACTCGTGCCGGTGACGTCTATCAATGGCGTTGGTGTGCCGACGGTCCACAGGTTGATCTACTGGGATGGCAACTTCAGTGCCAAGCCTCAGGTGGTGAACGGTGATGGGGATGGGATTGTCAGCTTGGACACCGTGCTGGCTCTGCAAACTTTCGTCGGGGATGACCCGGATCAACGTTACTTCAAGTCCGTTTTGATCCCCAACATGACGCACACCGGTATGATCTCAGATGATGTTGCGCTCAGCCGCGTGGTTAAAGAAATTCTGGAAGCAAACCAAGCCACTTCTTCATAGGCCACATCATGTGCTCCAATTTGCTTCAAGTTAACATACAGCTTGTTTTTTTTTCCATTGTGAAAACTTGCAAATATGTATGTGTGTTGCAACGAAATCTAATATATTTTGGAAATATACTTACTATTGTCGGATGTGATTTGCTTTAACTCATATGAGTATGGATATGAATCCAAGTCACATATAGGATACGGATGATGTAATGACACATTTGATCGTATCGGATTTGGATTAGGCTTGTTGAAATGTTGAGGAGGGACCTCATATGAGCTTTAAAAATAATGGAAGAGGAAATGTTCACTCTTTAATAATGGTAACGAATGTGTTTTGTGCATTCCATGGCTTAGAGGTTTATACACAATAATTGCATCTTATATTCTAATATGTCATGAAATCAGACATCATACTGTGAAATCGGATTTAGGTTAGAAATGTGTGGAGAATAAGTGTGAATGGAGAGAGAAGTGTGGTGAGATTGACTTAAAGAAAACTATGAATCATCTTTCATGTTTCTTTATCTCGGACAAGTGCTAATTTGTTTAGATTAGAAATAAAAAGAGACATCATTCATAAAACCAACGATTCATATTATATTTATTTTATCTATCCTCATAGAATTATAAAAAGGAGCTATAACTTGAGGAAAACATAATAAGGCGGAGATGTGTTTTGTTTTTATTAAACTTTTCTTACCTTAGTTGAGAAGTTTTTTATCTCTATAATCTCTACAATTAGTAGTATTAATGGGAAGTGTCGAGGGTATCGGTAAGGGGTACCCTCAGCGATGTGCGTTGTGAGATTGCCTATACGAAGGTTGGGACCCCCAATTCGACGCCTTAATCTTACTTACGCACCGCCAACGACGGTCGCAGCCTCGAATACGGAAATAGCGTCGAGCGAATCGGTCAGGGCTCGAGCAACGACTACCGTCGAAGACGGAAGCGGGCTCGAGCGAACCGAGAGACATCGAGCGACAGGACACTGTCCGCCGCCTGACGCGCGCACGCGGGCGGGAGCATTAAATGCATCTGACGTTTCCCACCTAACACCCGGGTCACGGAAGGCGTGATAGGGAACAAGCTTCCGTCCCATCGTTCTTTTTGCAGCCTTCCCGCCGAACGACCCAGGGCGTGTCAGGACGCAGGAAACGAGGATGGAACGTCTAATCGGGACCCCCTCGAGACACCCAAGGTCAGCGCTCCGGATATCGGCATATTACGCGGCGCCCGACCCTCGACCAAACAAGGTCCCCTCCCAGGGACAAGTCGGGCGTCGACTGACAACACCATCCCTGCTCCGCCGGATCCGCCACCATACCGTACAAGCGTGCGACCTCAGAACCAGCACGAGGCGGCTGGCAGGGCAGAACACAGGAGCACGCGCAATCATCACCAAGCTAACAAGATGGGACGGCTCGAGGCCATGCCGTACGGAAGCCTCGAGTAGGTCAGCGCTCCATGCAGCTATCGATCCCTATTATAACATCTATACATGTACCCTGTGTTCCTCCTTGGAGCTATAAAAGGAGGGACTCAGGAATAGAAGGGAGACAGAACACCAGACCATACTCATAGATAGTAGAGCTCCTCACATCGTACCACGCTTGTATTCGCCCCTGTACAAGCACTTAGGTGCAAGATAATACAAACTCTCTCCCCCCGCTGGACGTAGGGCCTTCTCTTGCCCGAACCAGGATAAATCTTTGTGTCTTCTTGCATCACCATCCGGAAAGGGGAGCACGCATACAAATTTACTCGTTGGTGTGACCCCCCGGGGGAAAAACACCGACAGTTGGCGCGCCAGGTAGGGGTCCTGCGTGTTTTTCATCGATTTCCCGCTACTTTCCGGATGGCAACTCTTGCCTCACCGCTTCCGCGCTCCACGGTGATTTGGTTTGGGAGTCTCGAGTTCATGTCTACGGGCTTCGGCTACGACATGATCTTGCTCTCAGTCAAAAGACCAGGAGGAGTCCGCGTGACGCCAGCACGATTGAAGGGCCCGAGACGCCCTCACCACCACGCCTCCCCGCCTAAGAAAAGGCGCGGGCAACACCACCACGGCCCCGCCGCTTCAGCACGACCAACAACTCGTGCGAGGCAGGATGTGGGCCACAATTCGGCAGCACCGTGTGACGGAGCAACAAGCACGACGACTCAGCACCGCGCGACGACGGGAGGGAACGCATCTCGCGCCGTCTCCCCCACAGCTAGGCTACTTCCACACGGGTTGTTCTCTCCTAGGGCGGCACTGCCGTTCGGAATGAACAACGCCGCGACGTCGCTCGCCAGGACGATATGCCCAAACGCCCAGACGTACGTGGAAAGATCGATGGTCCCCCCACATGGCTCTGAAACACGGCGGCCGGCGTCCGAGCTGCCGGACCTCTCCCGAGTACGAGGCCTCCGTCGTCTCGGTCCTGGACGGTACTCGATCACGTCCCTCAGGCAACGATTGCTGGAGGAAGGACGTGGGTGTTTCTACGTCGCCGAACCGGACTCCAACTCCGAGACAGACAGCTATGACCCTACGAGGGAATGTTGTCACATCGACGGGGCGGAAGAAACTACCGACGAGACACGGGATGCTGCTGCGGGTGGTCGAGCACCCCCGGCGCGAGAAGACCCCAGGACGCCTGGGAACGACGGACAGGTCGACCCCCCTCCTCAGGAAGACACAGCCGCGCAGCTCGCGCAGCTGCGGGAGCTCAAGATGAAGCTCGATGAAGACCGCGAGCGCCTCGTCCTGCTCGAGCAAATCCTCGAGCGAGACCTACCCTACCCGCCGGGCAGAAGTGTCCGCAGACGCGCTCGAGAGGTACATCGACAGATCGTCGGCGACTCAGAGCCAGAGCAACCTGTCAGCCGTTTCCCACGAGCAGGCCAGAATATAGTGGCAGCAACGATGCTGCTACGTGATATGCCAGAACCGTCAAATTCCCGGGCCCGACGCATTCGAGATGAGGTACAGACGTTACTCCAAGTGGCGGCGGTTCAACAAGCCGAAAGTTCGGCATCCCGACGACGAGGAGCTGCCACAGAGAAGCGCGACGAACAGCCTCTAAACGAAGAGGAGGTGTCAGTCCATCAACGACCTCCCTCTCGAGGTAGAAAGACCGCTCTCATCCTCCCTGTCGACAATCAACGTCGACACGACGCGCAGCACGACATCAAAGAAAATCGACGCCGCCGGCATGGAGACGCGGAAGAGCGCGGTTATAGCACGCATCGCGGTGGGAGATACGACAGCGACGAGGACCGGGTGGCCCCCGAGCCACCGGGCCCACGTGTGTTCAGCAGGGCGATCCGCAGCACGCCCTTGCCCAATCCGTTTCGACCCCCGACCAGCATCGCGAAGTACAACGGAGAGACCAAGCCGGAGCTATGGCTGGCCGATTTCAAGCTGGCCTGTCAGCTAGGTGGCGCTCGAGGTGATGATCGGGCCATCATCAGACAGCTACCCCTTTTCCTCTCCGACACCGCCCGTCGATGGCTCGAGGAACTCCCTGCGAATCAGATCCACAATTGGGTTGATCTGGTTAGAGTCTTCGAGGGTAACTTCAAAGGGACTTACATACGGCCAGGGAACTCGTGGGACCTCAGCAAGTGCAAGCAGAAGCCGGGAGAAACTCTTCGGGAGTATGCTCGACGCTTCTCGAAGCAGCGCACTGAGCTGCCGCACATCCCTGACCACGACATCATCTTGGCGTTTGTCTCAGGCACCACCAGTCGAGACTTGGTGCGGGAGTTAGGTCGCAACCGACCTCAAACCGTCGACGAGCTGATGGACGTAGTAGCCAACTATGCGTCGGGGGAGGAGGCAGTCGGCGCCTTTTTTAGCTCAGAAGGAAGAAAAGGCAAGCAGGGCCACAAAATACACCCCGTCCTTCATGGTCTACGGCTCTGAGGCTATCCTCCCCACAGACCTCGAGTATGGGTCATCTCGACTCAAGGCCTACAACGAGCAATCGAACAAAGAGACTCGAGAAAGCGCGGTCGACCAACTCGAGGAGGCTCGAGACATGGCCCTCCTCAACTCTGCCAGATATCAGCAGAAACTCCGACGCTACCACGACAAGCACGTGCGCAAGAGGGACCTCAACGTAGGCGACCTTGTCCTACGACGCCGGCAAAGCAATCAAGGACGCCACAAGCTGACTCCACCGTGGGAAGGCCCGTATGTGGTGGCCGAGGTCCTTAAGCCAGGAACGTACAAATTGGCGGACGAAAAGGGGGCAATCTTCACCAACGCATGGAACATCGAACAGCTACGTCGATTCTACCCCTAGAAGTCCTAAACTTACGTTCCTACATTTTGTACAAAGACTTTATAAATGAACGCATAAATAAATAAAGCCTTTCCCTCGAGCGACTTCTCTCTGAACCAAAAATAGTTACGAGTCGTAGTCTCGACGATAGAAGGGGATGCCGACCATGACCTATCATAGTCCGCACCCCCTCGGGGGCTACCAGGGGGACGACCCCTCCCCAAGCGTCGAAAAAGCCAAGAAATTTTCTTTTCTTACTTAGTAAACCTTGCACGGTTCGAGTAGCTAAGGCGCCTCGAGCCCCTCAAAGGCCGAGGGATAACGAGCCGGAGAACTCCCACGCCCCCGGGCTACGGAAACTCTACTCACTTCTTCACCCTTGAGGTAATCGAGGTTGTTTTTGACGAAAGATCGAGCAAGGGATACAAACGTAGGAACAAAGAGAAACAAAGGAACCTCGAGCGGAAAGACAAATAAGCAGTTAACAATTACAAAAAGATACTATATCACGTAACAGCAGAATTAATAAAGTATCATGCAAGAGGCCTCAGGCGCCCTGAGCAGGCTCGCAGGCCTCAGTCCGCGGCACAACCCTCACCGCCCTCGCCTCCGCCCGAGCTAGCCTCAGGAGGGAGCACCTCAGGCTCGAAGAGCTTGGCCAACCTTTCCCCAGGAGCCTCCGCGATCAAGGCATGGAGCCTCTCCTCGTTCTCCGCGTCGGTCTTGGAGACGTCGGTGACGAAGCCATGGAACACCACCTCCATGTCGTAGGAGAAGCCCGAGCAGACAACCGCCATCGCCCGCTTCACCCCGATGTGGAGGGCGTCCCGCACCCGGTCTCGCAGCGTCGCGCCTATGTAGCACAGCTGGTCGACCAGGGCGTCGCCTCGAGCGTCCTCCCTCGACTCATCCATAGGTTCGACCTCCCAAGAGGTCGAGAGATCGCTTATCGCCGTCCGCACTCGACGGTTCAAAGTAACCTCGGCCTCGAGCTGAGCCTTGGCGAATGACACCACATAGCCCTCGGGTGGCTGGGGCTCCCTGTGACTCGCCGGCGGCGCGATCCACTCCAGCGAAGACTGCGAAGTGCGGCGGCGCAAGAGCCCTCCATTCTCAAGCTCTAGCAGACGGCGGTCCGTCATCAACGACGGACGCCAGTCGTCGGCGGCAACAAGCCTCACAGGCATCTTGGTTGGAAGAATGGTGGATTCACTACCGCTCGAGGGGGTGCACGCGCGCGTGGAGGAAGCAAGAGAGCAAAGGCAGCGAGAAGACGAAGGCGGGAGGACGGAAGGGGAAAGAAAGAATGGAGCAACGCCACGGCGTATTTATACATAGCGGCCAACCGACGGATAGATCCGATAAATGAGGTAACTCCCCCCATAAATGCGCCGTCTAACGGCCCTTTCTCTCCTCACAGGCCGGACGCTCCGAATTCCCCGTCGATACAGTGTCGCAACGTCACTTACCTCAAAAGGTGCGCCCAACGGGCAGAAAGACGAACCGGCACGGCAGCTTCCTTACTTCGTAAGCCAAGGTATGCGCCCACGATAGTCTCGAGAGGTCGATGGCTGGCCCGTCGAAAGGGTTCGACAGCCGATCTCGAGCACCAGGAGTCAGGGATCCCCAGCGAGTGGTCGAAAATCGAGGCCCGCCTCGAAGACTCGCTGGCGATATCCAAGGTAGGGTCGAGACAGTCGAGAGGAATCCCCCCGAAGGGAGGCATCGAGCCGCTGGACTCTATCGAACGAGACCGGTATCCCCGACCACGTCGACCCTGCTTTATGAGGACGCCTCCGGGCTACAGCTGACCCCCTCGAAAGGGGCACAGGTTCTCACTTGGACTACCCGCTAGGAACTCAATCTGGGGTGGAAGACGCTCGCTCTATCGAGAGTACGTCGAAACCTCCACGCAAGGCAAAGCCGAACAGAACCTTCCACCACGGGTGTTGACAGCGTTTCTGCACGTTTGGCGAGATAAGCCCCCGAAGGAGTTAAATACTCCCTCGAAGGCTCGGGGGCTACCCCCGCGGGGTCGCTCGCGCGCCCCCGTGGAAGCTCAACCATAAAAAACGAAAGTCTTCACTCGAGCGCCAGCGCTCGACCGAAGACTCGGGGGCTATCCCTCGTAAGCCAAGAGACGGAACCACAAAAGACTCGAGAGGTCGATGGCTGGCCCGTCGAAAGGGTTCGACAGCCGATCTCGAGCGCCAGAGTCAGGGATCCCCAGCAAGCGGTCGAAAATCGAGGCCCGCCTCGAGGACTTGCTGGCGATGTTCAAGGTAGGATCGAGACAGTCGAGAGGAATCCCCCCGAAGGGAGGCATCGAGCCACTGGACTCTATCGAATGAGACCGGTATCCCCGATCACGTCGACCCTGCTTTATGAGGACGCCTCCGGGCTACAGCTGACCCCTCTCGAAAGGGGCACAGGTTCTCACTTGGACTGCCCGCTAGGAACTCAATTCGGGATGAAAGACGCTCGCTCTATCGAGAGTACGTCGAAACCCACGAGCAAAAACGAGCCAGCCAGAATCTTCACCACTGGTGTCGAAAGCGTTTCTGCGAATTAGATAACATAACCCTCGAAGGAGTCAAAAACTCCTCCGAGGTCTCGGGGGCTACCCCGTGGGGTCGCTCGCGCGCCCCCACGAAAATTCGACCGTAAATCAAAACCTCCATTCGAGCGCTAGCGCTCGAATGAAGGCTCGGGGGCTACTGTCGAGGGTATCGGTAAGGGGTACCCTCAGCGATGTGCGTTGTGAGATTGCCTATACGAAGGTTGGGACCCCCAATTCGACGCCTTAATCTTACTTACGCACCGCCAACGACGGTCGCAGCCTCGAATACGGAAATAGCGTCGAGCGAATCGGTCAGGGCTCGAGCAACGACTACCGTCGAAGACGGAAGCGGGCTCGAGCGAACCGAGAGACATCGAGCGACAGGACACTGTCCGCCGCCTGACGCGCGCACGCGGGCGGGAGCATTAAATGCATCTGACGTTTCCCACCTAACACCCGGGTCACGGAAGGCGTGATAGGGAACAAGCTTCCGTCCCATCGTTCTTTTTGCAGCCTTCCCGCCGAACGACCCAGGGCGTGTCAGGACGCAGGAAACGAGGATGGAACGTCTAATCGGGACCCCCTCGAGACACCCAAGGTCAGCGCTCCGGATATCGGCATATTACGCGGCGCCCGACCCTCGACCAAACAAGGTCCCCTCCCAGGGACAAGTCGGGCGTCGACTGACAACACCATCCCTGCTCCGCCGGATCCGCCACCATACCGTACAAGCGTGCGACCTCAGAACCAGCACGAGGCGGCTGGCAGGGCAGAACACAGGAGCACGCGCAATCATCACCAAGCTAACAAGATGGGACGGCTCGAGGCCATGCCGTACGGAAGCCTCGAGTAGGTCAGCGCTCCATGCAGCTATCGATCCCTATTATAACATCTATACATGTACCCTGTGTTCCTCCTTGGAGCTATAAAAGGAGGGACTCAGGAATAGAAGGGAGACAGAACACCAGACCATACTCATAGATAGTAGAGCTCCTCACATCGTACCACGCTTGTATTCGCCCCTGTACAAGCACTTAGGTGCAAGATAATACAAACTCTCTCCCCCCGCTGGACGTAGGGCCTTCTCTTGCCCGAACCAGGATAAATCTTTGTGTCTTCTTGCATCACCATCCGGAAAGGGGAGCACGCATACAAATTTACTCGTTGGTGTGACCCCCCGGGGGAAAAACACCGACAGGAAGTATTAGTATGTATAGCCCCTTCCCCCTACTCCTGCCCATCTTTGCCTGTGGACTAGCTCACCAAATATTATTTACTTATTTCTTGGCATACACATACCTTTTTGTGTGCGTGTTGTTAATGACTATAAAAACATATTTGTCTGCAGTATTTTCGTATTTGTATTGTGTACTTATGTATGTATATGCCACGATGATGATGAAGGATAAACTTAAGAAAAATGTAAGATTCCAATTCCTAAAGATCTGTCCTCTCTCACTAAAAGGAGGCCCTGGTGGGTAGACCCAGTAGGTTTGGGCCTGACTATCTTGGCACAAGCTAAAAGTCAGCCCACCGCTAGGAATGAATCCAGGGAAGCCGATGACCATTGACGGATGGGGTCGCTTCGCGGCAGGCCGTACTTGGATTTACATAGGCCCACCAAAGTTCGTACCCGTACGTATCTCTCACTCACTCCTGCCTGACAAGTAACAACAATGCTGGAGGTAGTCTATAATTAAACGATATTTATTAAATAAAAACAAAAATATTATCATATCTGTTTTATAAAAAAAAATTAGAACTAAACAATGCCAAGTCCAACTGTTCTAGTCCAAGTCGTCCGGTCCGGCGCTATGTCTGACCATTGACTGACCGACCGATCGCGATTGACTTGGCTCATGGCTGCACGATAGTTGTGGCAGCAATAGCAGCAAGCTTCCAGTCAGGTGCAGCTAGAGCGTGGTACAGTACAGTGCTCTCCTCCCTTTGCACATTGCTGCTAGAACCGAGCACGAGCACATGGATTTGAATTTGATGATTAATTGGGTTCGATCGAGTAGCTTACTTATCATCTCGCCTGATGATGACCTACCTAGCTAGGAGCAGACACCATGCATGCATAGTGATTGGGGTGCTAATATATAACAAACGATTCATGCATATGATTAAGCTGAACCACTACATAATCAAATCCATCATGCATGCCTAATTGTGCTGTTATCCATTCCATAATCCCAACATTGATCGCCGTTCCAACCACACCAATCGATGTCTCTCTGTCTTGCAGAATGCGGTATGCCTGCCTGTGCCGCACCCATCATCACAGGCAGCAGCAGCCTTCGTTTTTCTTTTCCTCTTCCAGTCTTTCTAGAACAAACCTACTATGCCATGCCACCCCATCACCTTCTCGTCTCCGGCCTTTTCAAAAGCTTGCACTGCCATCAGTTCAGTTGCCATCTCACCTGTTCCAAAAGTGAAGCAGAGACATGCATGGATATAGCAGGATGATTATATAGGGGATGGAAAATTACAAATAAATACATACTCACTCCATCCATAAATAAATATATGTTTCGTTTCTCGGAGAATCAAACATTTTTAAACTTAACCATATATATAAAAATATACTAATATTTATCATATGTAATATGTATCGTTAGATTAAGCATGAAATATACTTTTATAGCAGATATAAATGTTAATATTATTTGCTATTCCCTCCGTCCCTTTTAAACTGTCGTTTGCGTTTACCAAAAAACAACTGCCAACAATTATATATTAAAAATATTAATATTTATAATATATAATTAGTATCATTAGAATGATCTTTGAATCTAGTTTTTTAACAAATTTATTTAGAGATACAAATATTGCACGTATTTTCTACAAATCGAATCAAACTTGTGGCACGCATACCAACGGCAACAATTGAAAAGTAACAGAGGGAGTATGTTTGTAGTTAAACTTTTTTTAGGAAGCGATACGTGTATTTATTTATGATATATTACTGTACTCATCATGATGAATTGATTTGATTAGTCAGTACGAGTCCTAATGCCAGTACGTGATCAATCAAAGCCAAAGCGTACATGCCCTGCTAGCATGATACTAGTAGTACTCTGTACTAGTAGTAGCTAGTGCGCCAGAGTGCCTCTTTCTAGGGCTTTGTTTAGTTTGTCAAATTCAAAAAAATTCAAGATTTTTTATTATATCGAATCTTCGGAACATACATAGAACTATAGATGTACATTTGGCCCGTTAAACTTGGCCCGGTCCGTGGCCCGGCCTTTTGGCCTGGTCCGTGGCACGGCCCGGTCCGGTGTTTGCGGGCCACGGGCGGCCTGGCCCGTTGCCAGACCGGGCCATGGGCCGCACCCTCGTCCAGCAGCACGGTGGTGGCCCCGCCCGGTCGACCCGTGGCCCGACACGGCCCGCTCATTTTGTTCTATATGTTGTGATTTTGTGCTCTTTCTCTTTGATATAACTTGTGAATTGAGATATGTTTTGCTTGAAACAATGAAATTGTATGCTGCTTCTTTCATATGTTGTGATTTGTGAAAAAAATTGACCTTTGTTAAAAAAACTGGTAAATTAAAACATGAGATGCTTGTCGGGCTGTGGGCCGGCCCGGCCCGACTGGGCTGAACGGGCGGCACGGGCCGGACCATGGGCCGCACCCCCGGCCCGCAGCACGGTGGTGGCCCGGCCCGGCCCGATCGGGCTGCGGGCCGTGCCGGCCCGGCCCATTGTACATCTACACATAGAACATTAAATATATATAAAAATAATAACTAATTATACAATTTGTCAATAATTTATAAGATAAATATTTTAAACCTAATTAGTTTATAATTAAATAATAATTATTAAATACAAACGAAAGTGCTACCGCCAAAAAAATTTCCACCCCAACAAAAACAAGGCCAAGTTCTACTACTATACTCATAGTAGACTAGTAGTGGGGCCTTGTTTATTTCCTAAATAAAAATTTCAGATTCTCCGTTATATCAAATCTTGCGGCATTTGTATGAAATGTAGATAAAATAAATAGCTAATTGTAAAATTTATCTGTAATTTGCGAGACGAATCTTTTAAGTTTAGTTAATCCATGATTGAACAATATTTATCAAATACAAATAAAAATACTATTATATTCATTTTGTGAAAAAATTTGGAACTTAAACAAGGCCCCGGAAAAGATTTCTCATTTCCATCCCTACGGAGTAACCCTGGGATCAGCAACGCTTGCGGGCCCAACCACCCAGCACCACGCGCCACGTCATCGTCCCAGGAGACACGTTTCGAGCCAGCAGCACAGACCCCACGGCCGCGGCCGCGACGCCTGTGTACTACGGTGTACTAGGAGTACTACCTCACCTCCACGCACCGGCTGGCGTCACCCTGACCCAGCCGCGCGCGTGGGGAGTACGCTTGCCACGGAGCGCATCGGACGGCCGCGGGGTCCCCTCAAGGCTCACCACGCGGCAGCGGCACCGTCCGTTTCACTAGTACAGCAGTTGCCCTTTTTCCAAACGTGGAGAGAGAAGAGGCGGGATGGCGATGGCGTAGTGGACTGGTGGTGGTGGGTCAAGCGAAGGCGGCGGCGGCGGCGGCGGCTGCTGCTGCTGCGATGATTTTTACAAGGAGGCGGCCCACGGGGGCCCGAGCATCCCCGCCACGGGGCCCGGACCAATGGGCGAGCAACACGTTGACGGCCCAACCGCACGTGTGGACCACGGGAGTGGCTAGCGGTCTGACGAGCCAGCGACGGGATGCCCCGGGGAGGTGGGGCCACCCCACGTGTGGGCCCTCAAGCATGCACAGAAAGTTTTTTTTTGTGCTGCCGCTACGTGCACTCCTGGCTGCGTTGCGTGGCTCCGACTGATTTTCTGTGCTCCGTCCATTTGTTGATGATGATTCATTCACATTCATCAGTGGATAGTGGCAAAGAACGAACCAAAACTGCAATTACAAGGTCACAGGCTCTTTCCTTTTAGGCCTTGTTTAGTTCACCACGAAATCAAAAAAGTTTTAAAGATTCCCTGTCACATTAAATCTTGCGGCCCATACATGAAGCATTAAATATAGACGAAAACAAAAACTAATCACACAGTTTAACTGTAAATCACGAAACAAATCTTTTGACTCTAGTTAATTTATGATTGGACAATATTTACCACAAACAAACGAAAGTGCTACAGTTCCGAAAACTTTTTAGTTTTCGAAACTAAACAAGGCCTTATACATATATAAACTCCATATGTCTGCTCTTTCTTGACGCGACGCGAGGGTAGTCCAACTGCTCTAGTTTCCAATACCAGCATAGTGCAATTGACGTCACCAACGCGATATGTGCAGTTCAAACCTTCAGCTCCCGTTGTCCTTGTAAAAGAGACCCTCATGGCACAACGATACAATATCATCCTTACTTGCTGGCCTTGAATCCATGTGGATAAAAAAAACTGTAAGAAAAATTTATATGGGCCAGTTTCCAAACTTCTATATATAGAAATTCTAACAAATCCCTAAAGCACAGTACGTGTGTCCCCTAATGAATTTTAGTATTTGAGATCACGAATAAAGGTGGGAGATACGATATTAGTATCATATTATTTCTAGTTGATGTAGAGGCAAGAAGTTGTCCTCTCTTTATATATCAACCCTTCTCGAAAAGATATACCATATATATAACTAATATACAGGGAACAACCCATAGGCCTAATATGGTCAAGTTTATTTTTCTCCTTTCTCTATTACATAACCACTCTAATCTAGTCTGCCCCGATCATCGGCGTGCACAGGTAATTGAGAGAGCGGGTCTGCAAAACCTCTTCTTATGATCCTGCCCTGAGATAGAGCGAATAAGGGTTTTGGGAACCACTTTCGCGCGACTACTCACGTTCTTTACCACAGGTCACCACGAGGCAAGATACGGCGTCAACAACATCGTTCCTCCACCAGCGACCATGACAACATCATCTACAGACAATCAGCTTGGTCATCGCCATATGGATTATCGCTTTGTCAAATCGTTGCACTATGTTGAGTTACTACACTACATTACTCCCTCCATTCTAAAATATAAGTTATTTTAATTTTTTTTGGTAGATCTATTTTGCTATGCACCTAGATAAATAATATGTCTAGATATATATAGCAAAATTGATGAAAAAAATTAAAATAACTTATAATTTGGAACGGATGAAGTAGTTGAGTTCAACGACATCAACAACAGACCGAGTAGTAGCATGGTTGATGCTATAGCACCAGTCCCGCTTAAGGGTATAATTTGGAAACCATTGTATTATTTACTATTTTATTTGTTTCAACGAGTATTTACTATCATGTATGCTAGTTTACGAGAGAAAAATTATATTTGGAATATAACTCTGTTATAAATACCTAATATTCCAACATAAACCATCCACAAAAAGCTAAGAGCATCTCCAAGAGTTTGCCAAAAGCACTTGCCATCCTTGTTATTTTGGCAAAACTTGAAAAATACGTGCTCCAACAGTTTGGCAAAGCACTTGGCAAAATTTGACAACTTGCCATCCACCTAGTGTTTTGGCGCATATTTGCGAGCACCGATCGGCTTGCCATCGTGATATTTTCGGCGCGGCTTTCCTCTCCCGCGCACAAAGTGAAAGTTCCCTCCCGGTTCCCGCGCGTCCAGACTCTCCGTGATCGGTTTATATCTCCCCAAGCGTGACTCGAAGCGACTCTGTGCGGCGGCCTCCCTCCTCGTGGACGCGGCTGTCGGAGGGGCGCTGCGACGGTGGCGTCGACAGCAGCCCCACGGCGACCCTGAAGAGCGCCACGATCGCCTTCTCGGCGAACGGGGACGGCGAGAAGAGCGGCAGCTGCGACATGGCGCTGAAGCACTCGAGCAGCGGCGGCCAGAAGGTGGCGAAGCGCTGGAGGTTCGCCGTGGCCAGGAGCGCCAGGAGGTCCCAGCAGAAACCGACGGTGTCCTCTTCCTCGATGAAAGCCCTAGTTTGGTTTTGGATAATTGATGAAACCCTAGTACTAACCTCCATAATAAGTGTGTGTAGACTTAATGAGGTTGGTACATGCCAAGTGATGGAGCAAGTGATGATCATGGTGTTGATGGTGATAACCACAAGATGATCAAGTGCTCAACTTAGAAAAGAAGAAAGAGAAAAACAAAACCCTATGGAGTTCAAGGCAAAGGTATTGCTTAGGGTTTTGGTTTTGGTGATCAAGACACCATAGAGGGTGTGATCACATTAGGATAGATAGCCGTACTATAAAGAGGGGAATTCTTTGGCTAAGCGGTTATCAAGTGCCACTAGGTGTCATTGTTCTTGTGCATGCATTTAGAACCTAGTGAGCTAACTTAACTCCTTCGAAGAAAATGTTTGTGAAAATGCTAACACACGTGCACACTTGTTGGTACACACGTTGTGGTGTTGGCACACTTTGAGAAGGAGGTGGAGTTTGAAGGGTAGAGAGAGGATGGGTTCCTCTCTCCCTCCCGCCTCGCAAGCTCGGGGGGATTCGGCGCTTTTGGAGAAAATGAAGTGCATATTTTCTATTGCGCCGGTGGGAAATTTGGAGAAGTCGCGGGAGTGTTTCTCGCTGAGAAAACACTCACCGGACGCTAGCTTCTGGAGCACCGGACGCTGAGTCTGAGCGTCCGGTGCAAACAGTACCTGTCCCAGCTAGGGTAAGGCACCGGACGATAGGCACCGGACGCTGGCTTGAGTTTCCGGTGGTTAGCGTCCGGTGTGCGGGCGTTTTGCGACCCTCTCTGCGCATGGGTCCGGTGAGCACCGGACGCTGAGGGTGCATCCGGTGGCTTGCGTCCGGTGACCCTGCGAGTTTGCGGAACTCTCTGCGCATGAGTCCGGTGTGCACCGGACGCGTCCGGTGCTCTGCAGGTTACCGTTAGACTCTGACACGCGGCTGACGTTGGAGCACTGGACGCTGGTGTTGAGCGTCCGGTGCCCCTTTAAGAGCGTCCGGTGACCCCGTATTTCGCCCAGTGAAAGAGCCAACGGCTCTATTTGTTTGAGGGGCTATAAATACGAGTTTGGCCGGCTTGGGGCTCACTCTCTTGGCATTCTTGACTACTAGACATCCTTGTGAGCCTAAGCAAACACCTCCCACTCATCTCCTTCATAGATTAAACATCTTTGTGAGATTGGGAGTGATTCCAAGTGCATTTGCTTGAGTGATTGCATCTAGTGGCACTTGGGGATCGATTTGGCTGCGGTTTTCTTGTTACTCTTGGTGGTTGCCGCCACCTAGACGGCTTGGAGCAGCGGAGGAGTATTGGCACGAGTTGGTGATTGTTCGTGGCCATCTCCCGGTGATTGTGAGAGGTTTGTGCCTACCTCGGCGGAGAGCCAAAGGCGACATTAGTGGATTGCTCGTGTCATTGAGTTACCTCACTTGTGGGTGGGTTCTTGTGGTGTCCTAGTGAGGACGAAGTTCGTGCTACACCTCTTAGCCACCGAACCACCAAGTGTTGGTCGACACAACGGGGACGTAGCTGTTGGGTATTCTTAACATCATTACTAAAAGTAGACTAAGTTCTAAATCTAGCAACGGTGCCAAAAATGCCAAACCTATCCCTTACACCACTTAAGCCAAGTTGTCATCCCCAGCATGATATAAGAGACGCGGTATTGAAATATGCAATTGCTCTTCTAAATAAATAATGAATGGGATCTGCAAGCGCACAGATTAATACCGATGTAGCATTTTAACCGGGAAGTATTCCAGGTATCGTTATTTATATTTTTACCACTGGGAAGGGATTAATCAATCATCACTATTGATTACAGAATAGAATATGAGATTGAGCAACTATCATTGCATGTATAATTGAGAACATTATATCTAACTCTTCATACAGGGATAAGTGTCACATAAAAGATATATGAAATGATAATAGTGATAAGGATAACTAATCTGATCTAGCCACATAATAAATATGATAAGCACCTCAATTAGATACTCTAGAAAGTCATTAGCATGGTATTAGAACGAACTACAAGAATATTCCCTAAGTTATTCTCAACTATATAGTCTAGCATTATCATAGTTAGTGCAAGCATACTTAGCAATCATTGCGAGACAAGACTACGCCCATGCATAGTGATATTAGCAAGGAATATGAGAAACATAGCAATCACTCCCCTGTAATAATGTTGCTCTGCCAGCCCAATACACGAGAGGGGGACTATATAAGAATCAATGAAGCTGTCACTATCACGAACTACCCCACGATCTGGCATATTGGGTACAATCGCAGATAAATACGGTATAAGCACCACGCCTACACAATATCTATCATTTACCCATGGATCCGATGGATAAACGCTATACGATCCTAAGCATGTATATAGATCGTATCTAACTAAGCCAAGTACATAACTATGACAAACTAAGAACAATATAATCTTGAATATAAGCAAGTAGAGCAAAGTCATAAGCAATATATTGAAGTAGAACAAAGTCATATTCATAATATTGAAGAACAAAGATAATTAGAAAGCAATTAGAAGCACAATTAGAAGATTACCAAGAATCCTCCTGACAGATCCGGAAACCAATCGAAGATTGACTCCTTCTAGTTCTAATCCTATGTAGCTATGCTAATCTAGATATCTAATTGATGTGGTGGCTCTAATCTTGATCAGAGGCTTCTTCTCCCTTGATGGAACAATGAATTAGGGTTGAGAGGCTCTCTCCTCCAGGGGCCAGGGGGTCTGGTTTTATAGTCCCTTCAAGTGAATATGGGCCCTTGGATCAAACCGACATAGATTGTATGGTTTAGATTCATCCTTTAGGTCGGTGGAGACTTCCCGCAAAGCAGAGTCCTGATTGGACTCTAGAGGTGGGCGGGCGCCCTGACCAACTGGGCGGCCGCCTAGGGTCTGGCCCCGTTTCGCCTCCGCTTCGGTCTCGTGGCTTCTGGAGTCTTCTAGATGTAAGATAATTGCGCAGCACGTTAATATCTTTACGTAATCCTGACATGTGGGCCTTTCTTCCATATTTCCTGATAACTCCCTGCAGAAATAGACAAACACCAAAACTCGTGGAATTCTGTCAGATAAAACCCTAAGTCTAGATCTTTATTTCATTTGGATCCTTTTCTTTATTTATTTGATAATTAAATTTGATACTTAAGGACCGTCAACAGTAGCGTGCCGGCAAGCACGTGAACCTCGGGAGAAAAATCTTGTGTCTCCATTGTGTTTGTTGATTGGATTTCTCCCGGTGATTGAACTTCATAATATTGTGACTGGTTCATCCCCTCTACGTGGTGGTATAAAGATCAAACTCTCTCTCTTACTTTCTTGCAAACTAGAGTAGCTTACTTCTTGTATAGAAACTTTAGGTAGCTCTCTAGTGTAAGTAGAGACTTAGTTCTTGTGTGCATAGTGATCATAGCAACTAGAATTGTTGGGTAGATGGCTTGCAAACACCCAATTAGAGCTAGAGCAAAAAGCTTCGCTTTGTCATTTACTAACCTCTTGCTCTAGTGAATTTGTAGAACTTTTTAAATAGGCTATTCACCCCCCCTCTAGCCATATTAGGACCTTTCACTCGATGGGCGTGCTGAACTTCTGGCCCTTGCCCCCCGCGGCGAAGATGAATGCCCACCCGAGGTTCTGCAGCGCCTCGTCCGGCAGCTTGGCGCTCTCCGTGAAGATGCTCCCGGCCTGGCACTGCTTGATGATCTTGAGGTTGTTCTCGAACTTGCTACCGACGGAGAGCAGCGACTCGCCGCCGTCGAGCGACAGGAACTGCGAGAACCGGCCGATCATGCCGGACACATGCCGGCTCGTCCCCGCACCACGGTGCGTCGCGGGGAAGATGACGCCAGCTTCCGATGCGCACGACCTGTGCCGGTGCCCCGGGCGCTGCTCCGCGCCGCCACGAGCGCCGCCGCTGCCGTCGGTGTCGATCGAAGCGTCCAAGTTAGTTGACGGTGGTTTGGGTGGGCCAACTTTTTAATTTTTTGCCAAGCCCATATGGCAAACCATTGGAGAGACAACAATTTTTCACTTGCCAAATGTTTTATTCACTTGCCAAAATACAAGTTTTGCCAAGTGAGTTTTGGCAAACTCTTGGAGATGCTCTGATGCTACCTACTTGTGGCAAAAGCAAATTTGCAGCACCTTATACATGGTCCATCCACGAATAAATCCCAAGAACAGGAACTCACAAATAAAATAACCCCTCCCCTTGCTTGGAAAGACGCCATTACTCAGATGGAGATGCTACTAATCGGCACTTATGCGAAGATGGTATGGTATGCCAAAGCCAACCAAGAATTCTGGTCCACATCCATGTCGACATCGTCCACCACTTTGAACAACGCCTTCCCTCCCAATTCTTTCCCCTCCTGTCCTTTTGGGAAATGTCACACCCCCACTTTGTATTTGCCCTTTTCCAATGACACCGCCCTCTGCAGCAGCAGCATCCCCTCGAGGAAAGGGAAGCAGCAGGCACCGAAGCTGTTTCGCGTGGAAGCAAATAGTTTTCAAGATTTCCTGTCACATCGAATCTTACGGCACATGCATGAAGCATTAAATATAGACGAAAGCAAAAACTAATTACACAGTTTAGCTGGAAATCGCGAGACGAATCTTTTGATCCTAGTTAGTCCCTAATTGGATAATATTTGTCACAAACAAACGAAAACGCTACAGTACCGAAATCCAAAATATTTTCGGAACTAAACAAGGCCTAGAAAGAATGGAATAGTGTATATGTGAGCCGGCGGCGGCATATGTTTCAGCTGCGGCTCCTCCAGAAGCTGATGCTTCTTCTCCGCCCGCATTAGATGCTTCTGTTCCATGTCGTTTTCATGGCGTTAACCATAAAGCCAACCCATTCGTTTCGTTTCCTCCATCCTGCTTCAATTATGTATCATCATAGTAGGTTAGGTTGCGAATTGGTCCTGTCCCTCTGAATTGGCCTTAAGCTAACTGCTAAAGTGCTATGCTAAAAAAAAAAGCAAGCTGTTCAATGGCCTCATCGATGACGTCGCTGACGGTGCAGGTATCAGCATCACGTCAACACACAAATTGTTCGGTTCAATGATCCAGGATTAGATGAACAAGAACAATGCTAGTCGTATAGTATACTATGCAACAATAATCAGGGCGATTAATCATGTAGATAGCAAGGCAATCGCATTCAGAGTGGCTTTCCATCAACGCAACCTTGCTGGGCAGTAACGTGACGGCATTTCCTTGCTTGCTTCCTCATAGTCACAGTCACAGTACCATCGTCAAGTGGCAACAATGTTCGGTATGTGACCTATCCTCAATCAGATGTCCTCAGTCATCACTTGATTGCAGTTTTCAAATGCGGAGAACCTTCTTTCTTTGATGACAATCTGAATGACTGATGAATATCAGAACCGCATAATCCTTCATAGAAACTTGGCTCAGGATTGTTACCACAGATGAACACACAAGCACTGGTACTTGTGACTAACACAATTTAAGCACCACAGGTCACCACAAAAGCTTGCTAAATGCAAATCACCACCTCCAGTAGCTTATTACTAGTACCTTGTAGTACTAACAAGGTTATCTCCTGAACATGGTTTCTTCAGACAACCTAATAATAATCTAGTAAAAGCATCACAAAAGCTAGCTAGCTATACTGCTCCACTATGATGATTTGAAACATATAACAAGACTAAAAATGTACATATATTTCTATCAGAAAGAAATATATATATATCTTTCTTGTGTCCTAACACAAAAGTGATGAAAAGCTAGTTTTGATTCTTCCTCCACCTTTCTTTCTCCCTTCGTTCCTTTGTGGAAAGCAAAGCCAGCGAGCAAATGGCATCCACCTCGAGAAGCACCACCAACCAAAGTGCGCAAAGGAAGGCGGCCAGGCCAGGCCACCGAAGTGGTGGCCATCCCATTCCATTGCCGTAATGGCGGATTGATTCAGGCATGGCATGGATTTGGATTCACTGACTCCCCACTGTGCGATTCAATTCCGTTGGTTGAAGAGTACTTTTTGCTTTACCGCGCGCGTGTAGTGCCAATGCAGCAGCCGCCGCCGCCGCCGCCGTGCAAGAGGGAGCTAGTACTCGACGATGAGGCTGCCGAACGGCGCGCGGTGCGGGATGCCCTTGCGGCGCTTCGTCGGCAGGGTCGGCTGCGGCGTGGGTGGCGTGAAGCTCTGCTTCTTGTCGGCATTGCGCAGGGCCGAGGAGGAGGATGTGGAGTCGTCGCCGTCGGCTCCGGCCTTGAGGAGCCAGTTCCTGGCCTTGGTGGCGTCGGGGGAGCAGCCGATGACCTTGCATCCGAGGGAGCAGAAGCGGAAGTTGTCGAGGAGGCTGCGTGCGCAGACCTCGCAGAGGTTGGCGGACGCCGACGCGGCCTTGCCGCCGCCGCCGCAGCCTGGCTTCTGCTGCTGCGGCCGCTCGTTGAGGAAGACGACGCGGGCGCTGTTGATGACGTAGGTCTGCACCCCCGCGATGTCCATGAAGCGCTGGATGTCGGAGACCCGGATGACGTCGTGGTAGGAGGAGCGGCGGATCTGGATGGTGTGGTGGTCGCGGTGGCCGTGCGCGAGGCACAGCGAGCACAGCGCGCGCGTGCCCGCGCCCGCGGCGGCGGAGCTGCAGTCGAGGCAGAACATGTTGCACTCGCCGCTGCGGTGGGAGTCGCTGTGCGTCTTGCAATGCGCGAAGAAGCGCGCGGACAGCAGCGGCTGCAGCCAGCGCGGCCACTGCTCCGCGTACGCCGCCGTGGCGGCCTCCTCCTCCTCCTCCTCCGGCTCAGGGTCAGGGCCGCCGCCTCCCTGCACGGAAAACAACCAAGAGGGTCAGTTGACTAGGCTATGCAGCACAGCCACTTTGCGCAATGGCGAAGCATTTGAATTGGCTGTTTGTTTGCCAAGAAAAGCTCAGCGATAGATAGATTGACAAACAAACAAACAAACAAACAAGATGGAATAGTAGTCTGCAAGAAAAAGAGAAATTCTGTTATCTCCTTGGAACCATCGCCAAGAAATTTGGTTGCTTGCGCTCACATTGTTTTTTTTTTTTATAAATATTGCTTGGGGAAGGGCGGCACGGAATTCATTTGATAGCAAGACAATCAGAATGAGACGCCGGCTGCATCGGAGAGGCAATGCGGAGATCCCAAACAAAGGGGCCGGGCGAGGCGGTCAAGAAACAGTCGTTGAATCTATGGCATCGCCGCCATTGCTGCACACAAGTAAAGCATTCATTGCCAACAGTAACGGAAAGAAACCCCGTTCTTTTCGGTTGGCAAGAAGGCAAATCGAGAATGGCAGGGCCCGGGAGGCTACAGAAGACAGAAGGAAGAGGATTGCCGGGTCCGGCCAGGTAAACTCACCATGATCCTGCGGTTCTTGAGGCGGAGCTCCTTGAACGGGGAGTCGTGGTCAATCGCCATCCGATCCTCTTCTTGCTCCCTTCAGAGACAGAGAAAGAAAGACAGACCCTTGCTCTCCAAATCTCCAAGAAGAGCCGAGCCTTGTTCTTGTCGTCCTTGCTCCTCCACGCAAAGGAAGACGGCGGGGCGGAGAGCGCGGCGGTTTTCAGGCGGCGACCGGGAGGAAGGAAAATGTGTGGGCAGGTCAGGGCAGCGGCAGGTGAGGCGAAGCGAAGCAAGCAGCAGAGGGGAAATGAATGGGCTGGCGAATGGGCTTGCTTATATGCACGCGGACGCGGCCTGGGGGCGGACGGGCTTGACGAGTTGCGAGGTGGGAATCGGAATAGCGACGGGTCGCTGTCTGCGATTGCGAGGGAGGAAGCGGCAGCGGCAGCGGCAGCGGCGGCAGAAACAAGGGAGGGGTCGCCGTTCTTATCCCCTCACGGCCTCACGTCCTTGCAGGTCGCTAGGTCTCGTCGTCGTCGCCTACTACCAAGTCCAACACCTCCAAATCAAATCCTCATGTGTTGTTTTTCTTGTGTACAAAAAAAAAATCCTCATGTTTGTTTGTTGATAAAATACTCTAGAACGTACTATATATAGTGGCGGAAACATATATAAGGAAAAAAAGAAAAGGTAATCCATACATCCATCCATCCATTTGAAATTCGAAATCGCAGCATCGGCGGCTGCCGCAGCAGCAGCAGCTAGCAGATGCGTTATTCGCAAGGAGAGGAGGGCCATTAGTTTTAGTTGAGCTTCAGCCAGCCATCCCCTTATTTAATATCTTCCCACCTTGGATCGATTAATATAATCAGTGGTGGATGGGACTATTATTAAATTAAATATAAATGCTCGGTTAAGTACGCCACCAATTAATCAAATCAGATCTGTTGGGGTTCACTTCCATCCCGTTCCCTGGCGACCACCGGCGCGCCAAAGTAGCCCCCCCGGCCACTATCGACGCGGCAGCGGCACACTCCCCGTCCGTTTCCGTTCCAACCCCATCCATTTCTTCCATGCCATTGCGCATTTGCGCTGCGCGTGGAATGCAGAGCAAACGCCAGGCAGGCTCTCCCTGCTCCTGCATTGCTTTCCGTGCCTGCTCAGTGCTGCCGACCAAGGGCAATGCAGGTGGGCAGGACAAGACTTGACCTCGCCGGACGTCCGTTTGAACGGCGAAAAGCCTTGCCATGCCAGCTTTCTTGCTGCTCAAGTTGGTTGGACACTTGGACTAGACCGTCTAGTAGACAACTCCACGCCATCATCCATTTTAGTGTCTTGTTTAAAAATTTGCAAAATTTTTTTATTCCTCGTTACATCGAATCTTATGGCACATACATAGAGTATTAAATATAAATAAAAAATAACTAATTACACAGTTTATCTATAATTTACAAGATGAATCTTTTAAGCCTAATTAGTATAGGATTGAATAATATTTATCAAATACAAACAAAAATGCTACAATGTTTATTTTACAAAAAATTTAGAACTAAACAAGGCTATAGTTGTAGTGGATCTAAACATTTCAAAAAAATAAGCTAAAAGTGCTCCTAGCTAATAGAAATCTTTCTCTTCATTTCATTAACCGTTCTAGCCCAGCTAAAGACAACTAAAAGTGGTGGCCTTGTTTAGTTCCTAAAAAATTTTAAGATTCTCCATCACATCGAATCTTGTGGCACATGCATGGAGTATTAAATTTAGATGAAAACAAAAACTAATTACATAGTTTGCCTGTAAATCGTGAGATGAATCTTTTGACCCTAATTAGTCTATAATTAGATAATATTTGCCACAAACAAACGAAAGTGCTACAGAACTCAAAATCCAAAAATTTTGCAAACTAAACACTTGACTCCCTTCCAACGTCTGTGGTCTTCTCCCACGAGCGGACCACGTCGGTCAGCGGCAAGCTATCTAATTTTATAAAATAATAAAGCTGTTGTAGATCTTTTTCTTTTTAAGAAGTTTTCTATTTTACAAAACGGCTAAATAATAGAATTTGACTATTAATTTTAGTCAAGCTCTTACAGTTGCTCTGGTAAATTACCAACATCTGCATTAATCAAAAATTAACCCTAAACTAATCTTCTATCTAATTCCCTACTACTAACTCATCTTATTATTTAGAATAGCTTCTTTACGTTGGATAAGCGATTGGATCTTTGCTTTAGAATAAAACAAGATTCAAAGTTGCAATGATACATACTTTGTGCGCACAATGACATCTAACTCCTAGGACAAATATTGACAGGTATATCATGTCGTTGATGTCTACCTCTCTTTCTTTCTATACTACTATTGCAAAGAGAAGAGTGCCTTGTTTAGTTGTTTTTTTTGGTATTGTAACACTTTCGTTTGTATTTGACAATTATTGTTCAATCATGGACTAGTAAGCTCAAAAGATTCATTTCGCAAATTACAGACAAACTGTATAATTAGTTATTGTTTTATCTATATTTTAATATTTCATGCATGTGCCACAAAATTCGATGTGACGGAGAATCTTAAAACTTTTTTGGCTTTCGAGAGGAACCCAAATTTAATTGTCTCAAACCCATTACCTCCTGGATCTCTTTCTCTCTCCCCTGGAGAAATTTGAGTGAAACTTTGACCAACTCAAGCACAAGTAACTCTGACCAGTTGTTAACACACCGTGGACAAGCTCACCATACATGCGTGCCATGGACATACACCATGGATACATTATTATCCTGTAGCTCAAAGCGTCTCCAAAATGGGGATCATATGTTTGAGTTGGTCATGGACTGTAAACGACCCAAAATGGTGGATCATATTCATATGTGGTTGTTGATCTTATAGCTTCAAGTGTCCTAAAATAGTGGGTTACATGAGTCGTGTAACCACAAGAGCATCTACACCAGATTGAGGGAAAAAAAAATCTTCTTTCCCTATAGCCACTAATGATACAATGGATTGAAGGGGAAAAAAGGCCCTAGCAAATCTTCTTTACAATCCTCTTTCTCTAATTTTTTTTTTCTCATTTGAAAAAGTATCTCTCTCAAAAAAAAAAAGAGATCAACTCATCACCTTTCCCTTATGGCCCCATGCATCGGGCAACATCACAGTCGCGCTATGCAAGTGCACCACACACTAATGGAGTATCACCTATCGCCGTGCTTGGGGTCGAGCAGGGGCCTTGCCATGCCAAAGCCACTATGGGGTTGAAGGGCGAGCGGTTCTGCTAATTAAGCAGCCACTTCACCACTGCTGGGAGGCGCACCGAGAGAGGGGGAGAGGAAAGGGAGAAAAGAAGATTTCTACCTGTCAATGGTTCCTATAAATAAAGGGATGGATTTTCTCAATCCATGCTCCAACACTTCCCTATAGTAAATTCTAAAAGAAAAATGTATTGGTGGAGATACTCTAAGATTACAAGAAAGATCAACTTATGATAGAGATGTGCTTCTCAGTGGCATAAAAATTGAACGGTGTCCTAGCCGCGCAATTGGACAAATCATCATCTCTCATTCTCTCTAGTTATCAATACAATCAACCAATTAATCCTGACGCATCTACAGCTGTTTTTAAACTAGTGCTGATCCTGATGACCTGATGTCATGCCTCGTATCACTGGATTTGTAATTAGTGCCCTACTCCAACTGTTCCCTCCTATGCTCGAGTCTTTGTTTGTTGTTGCTGTTTGTCAATCATATACTTACTTATATTACACAAACGGTTCGGTTGCGCAGCTGCACCATCATTCATATCGGTTCTGCCACCCACCATTGCTTCGCCGCCTCCTGCTACTGCCTCATTGTTTTTCCTCTCTTATATGACTACTACTAGGCTTCGTTTAGTTCCGAAAAGTGAAAACTTTTCGGTACTGTAGCACTTTCGTTTGTTTGTGACAAATATTATCCAATCATGGACTAACTAGGATCAAAAGATTCGTCTCGTGATTTCTAGCTAAACTGTGTAATTAGTTTTTGTTTTCGTCTATATTTAATGTTTCATGCATGTGCCACAAGATTCGATGTGACGGGGAATCTTGAAAACTTTTTGCTTTTCAGGGTGAACTAAAAAAGGCCCTAGTTTCCTGCCTCCAATAATGCTGCAGCTACTTTCTTTCTTTCCAGAGAAAATAAAATAAAAAAAGGATATCCTGCAGCTAGTCTACTGATAATGCAACCACTGGCAGTACAGCTTTGCTGCCTAATCTTTTCTTCACTTTCTGCCTAAGCTGATGTGCATCCTGATTTTGTTATGAAATTATTAGGAGTGCGACACCTGTCCCCAGCTCCCTAATCTTTCTGTCGATAATCTTTTTTCAGGTTTTCCATGGACCAAAGATGCACGGTAGCAGCAGCGAACACACGGCGAGGCAGAGCAGAAACAAAGTTTGAATTTTTGAAAAAAAAAAGATTCTATCTCCCCTGACCCTGACCCTCAAAGGCGCTTTCCAGGGACCGTCAGATTCCTCATCGCCCTACCACCGTCTGCGGCCCTGCTTTGAGATGCCCTTCTTTCTTCACATGCCTCTGATTCTTCTGCCTGCTGCTTGTTTGTGTCGTAATTAATGAACAGACAGGTGGAGCCCTCTGTTAACTAATCCATTATTGTTACTGGTAGTAGTACCTGAAACATATCTGATAGAGTGATGGTAGACTACTCCTAGTTTAGCAGGGGAGGGGACAGTGGGACACGGACATGAAGAGGAGAGGAGCCCAGGAATGCAGGGTCCGCGCCGGCCGCGCTAGCAGCACAGCACATGTTCTCCATGCTACTTGCAGCTTCAAAAAATGGGCAGTGTGCAGCCAATGCAATGAATGCACGCTTGCCGGCTTGCTTTCAAATCCTTGCTAATCAGCAGGATTTCATCACTGTTCAGCTTGCTGAATTCCGGCTGCTTGTTGCTGATGCTAATTTATTGTTAAAGAAAAAACATTGTCCATTCAGTGAGAAATAGTGCTGATTAGTTTAAGCGAAAATTAGTACTCTTTTTTCTGTACTCTCCTACACCTACTGTGATTTGCAAGCCAGCCAGCCATCCTGTCCTGTCCTTCTCCCCAAAGGAAGATTCACCTGCTTCATCTCAGCAGCTCAATGTGCACTGCACACACTCTTGTCTCCTGATGGATCAGCGATGCAAATGAAATCCTGCCTGCTGCCACTTTGCACAGTGGTTTCGCCTTTGAACGAGTTCAGTAGCCTTTTGGTCAGTTTCATTCACCACAAGGGAAAGAAAGGGATCCTGAATGAATGAACAAAAAAGAAAAAAGTCAGAAGATCTTGTTGTCGATGGGTCGATGCCGATGAAAACAAGCCTGAAAACGACGTGATGAAATTGGAGATATGCGCAGCGTGCATTGACGAGTCCACCGTTTTTGCGCACCAAGGCAAACGAAGCAGTGGCAAGTCGCTGCCGTGCGTGAGTTGCCATGCCCCGGTCCCCGGAATATCAGATATGCTTGCTGCCCAGCGTGGACGGGAATCGGCACGAGAAAATTATGCCTCTAATCGTGTTGGGTGAACTGTGTGTGTGTGTGTGTGTGTGTGTGTGTGGACCAGAGGCAGGCATGTTTCAGTTTCAGACCGTTGTTTCTCCTGAAATTGCATTGTTAGTACAAACCAAAACTCTGAATGAATTGGAGCTCCTGTCAGAAAGGCCCTGCCAGGCTGCCACACATTTTTCAGTGGACCATTTTTTTTTTTTGACAAATCAGTGGACCATTTTAGCTCTGTTGGAAAGGCTAGAGCGCATGAATGATCGAAGTGCAAACGAAAGACTTGGAACAGCTCTCTCTGAAAGTGAAAGCGAGCAAGTTTCAATACGCAATGCGAGCAGGGTTCGTTGACTGACTATGAACAAGTGGTCAAGGATGGATGGATGAAGATTGGTTGATTTCCTTGTCCGACGACTGCCGGCCCGCTACACAAAGTCCAAATGGGGTAGGGAAATACAAGAATAGTCCTCCTAGTAGTTTCCACATGTGTGCTGGTTTCATTTCATCCATCTGAAGACAAATTTTTGGTTTGGGAAGTGGGACTAGTATTTTTTTTTATAAATATAAAAAGAAACCTTGTGCTACATCACTGATGCTTCTTCTGGAATCTCTCTCTACCTGAAAGCAACACGGGAGAGAAAGAAAAACAGCAGTTGAATGAGATATTAGCTAGCCCAGGAAAGGAAAGGGACAGCCAGCCCCCAAGAGGAGGCAGGAGCCCAGTTGCCGTGTGACTCTTTCCGGGGTACGGTGTCGGCTTGCAATTGGAAGGAAATTCAGAATCTTGAGGTCATCGCCAAAGTTGTGGTTGTGTACTACGTGTTCATCGACCAGGAGCAAGTATTTGCTTTGCATTGGTTTGGTTTGATTCTGTTCGAGGAACAGTAAATTCTTTCCTGACGCCGAGGGCACAAGGAAAGGATTTATGCTGCTGGCGAATCTCATAGTATGCACTTGGGCTAGTTGTGCTGTTGACAGTTTGGAGAGCAATGAGAGAGTGAAATAAAAGACGAAGCAGCAGCATTACAGCGAGAAAACAACGGCTAACTGCCCCGGAACCAGAGGGAGCTTAAAAATGGGGCTTCGCCAACATATCGATGGGTGCTATCAGCTTGTTTAATCGCTAACCCAGCTGGTTAGCAGCTCTAACCAGTGATAAATAGTAATACTACAGACAGTATTATGCAAACCGGATGTAATGTGACACGAAGACTGAACAGCGGCCAGTGCCTTGCCGTATGGTCTGGGGAACGTTGAAATGCTCCCCTCCCCTTGTCTTGAATATACGTAATTCTCCTTGTTGACTTTTATGAATGCTCCTTACTACTCAATAGTTTATGCATTGGGAGTGCCCTTTACTACACGCCACGGAGAACACATTTGCCTCTCGATCGCGGCTGAAATCTTCTGGCACCGAGAGAGCAGGTCGAAAGCAAGATTTAGGGTTATGTAATGTAATGTAATGCTATGCAGCTATGGGGAAGAAATAAAGGAATCGGCAGATCATGCATTTCCCTGTCAGTGGCTAGTAGGAGAGGATAAAGATGTGAGCGGCGGCATCTACATGCATGGGCAGAAACCAGAAAGGAGGGAATCATTACTGGCCGTCGGTTGGGCTGTCTGCCGTCGCTGACACTGATGCGGCCCATGGAACATGGATGGATGCTCAACCAATTCTCTCTGATAATAATCTATCTACTTTGCACTACCTGTGACTGTGAGGCTGTGACTGATTATTATTAATTAACTAAACATACATATATGCAACCGCAGAAAAACCCCAGATATGGAGCAATTGGTTGCTCTGACGTGATGACTGATGATGTTGATGGTAAAGCTACTTCGTTGCAAAGAAAACAAAAATCGATGGATTCTCTCAAACCAAACGCTCGGTGGGAATAGAATTCTATTTTTTGAATGGAAAATTCTTTGCGCTAGCATTTTATTACGAGCACGCACCTGTGTAGCTGCGCTCGTCTGCAGGAACTTGTCACTGCTGTCTGCTACTGCCTTTTGTAGCGTATATACACAAAGTTCGAGGCGCATAAAATCTGCTCGGCCCAAGTGCCACGGTCCACGGCAGTACTACCGGGCCTGATCGTCTGAGCGGAGACCAGCGCTCTCCACCAGAATCGCATCAAGACAGCCCAGCAAAGGCCTAGAAGTGCCTGTAGCGTCAGCATCGGCCCAACCCGTTGTATTGTGCTACTCCATCCGACAACGACAAGTAGTATAATGCATTTCTAAAAAAAATTTAAGGCAACTTACCAAATCTGAAAATAGGACCCCACAGAGAATACAATATATATTTCACTATGTAATGAACAATATTATAGAACAGAGGGAGTAGACGGGAGCAAGTAATTGGCAGATGTGTATTAAGGAGAGGATGAACCAATAATAGTAATAGGCTAGGCTAGCCGATGGTAAGCTAGAGATGGTAAGCTCATAAACTGCTATGCATATTATAATCGTAATCGAGTAGAACCCTAACATCTAGTATCAGAGTTGTTTCCCCAAAACTCCACCATCCCATTCGTCATCTGTGCCGTCTTCACGCCACCTAACTACCTCAATCGACATACCTACCTACCTACCAAACTCGAGTATAGAAGCAGGCGATAGAGATGGAGAAGAAGCAATTCACCAACATTGTAAAGGTGCTAATGTCGATGCAAGCCTCCCTATAGATTTCCAAACGGGCGGCCCGGCCCTAACCTGGCCCAGGCACTATTCGGCCCGGCCCTATCGTGCCCTGCTTTGTTGGGCCACCGTGCCAGCCGTGCTGTGCTGAATAGGGCTGTCGTGCCCAACCCTCGGCCCACACACTGCACTATGGAGACTTGGTCGTTCCGTGCCGTCGTGCCGCCACCGCTCGTAGACGCTGATGGAGGCGCGCCGTTGCTGCTCGCCGAGGACGCGCCACCGCCTTAGCCATGGACCCGCATCGCGCGCGCTTGCACGAGGATGCGCGGCCGCCTCAGCCGCGCCTTGTCGTCTCCACGCCGCCGAGCCACTCCTCGCGTCGTCATCGTCGTTGCAGCGATGCTGCAGCTGTTGCTTGCGCGCGCCGCCGTCGTGGCTTCGCCTTGAGAAGAAGATGAGTGGGGGAGGAGAGTGGCCTTGGATTCGAGCCTCTGAGAGGCTTCTGCGGAATGCGTCGACACTCGTGAAGTCAGCATCGGGAGTTCGGGACGGGAGGAGTAGGGAGGAAAAAGAACGACGGTTGGGTGAAAAGAATGAAAGAAATTTGCTTTTATACCTAGGTTAGCAATGTTCTAAGTCAATCTAACGGCCAGGAATAGTAGAAATCAATCTAACGAATAAAAATAATCGGGCCACTATCGTGCCGGCTTATTAACCGTGTCGTGCCCGTGCCGTGCTGTCGGGCCAGACCCTTCGGCCCAGGCACGGCACTACGTCGTGCCCGTGCCGGCACTAGCACTATGAGCTTCGTGTCCGTGCCGTGTTAGTGTCGTGCTTTTTCGGACCGTGCCCGTGCCGACCCATCGTGCCTGGCCCATTTGGAAATCTATAAGCCTCCCTCAACCACAACACTTTTGCGGTCTACAATCTATTTTGGCTAGAAGCCAAAGATTGACACCAAGGTCTTTGATTTGTAATCCACGGTGGAGGATACGTGGAACAAGATCGACTAACTTGTCTTCAGCAAGCTTGACTAGATTCGGAGTACAAGGTGTTCAACTTTGAAGAAATTATCTCATAAGTCGACCAGCACTCACATTGTGGCATCCTATAGTGATTCGACTTTAGGGCCTAATGGCCACTTCATTGACAATTATCATTGGAGCTCACGTCATCGTGTGGATACCACTCTGGACACCACCTTTAGTCACAATTGCATGGTACCAAGGGTGGACCTATGGCTTGTTAGTGGGTCAACTAACCCGACAAATTATTAGAATTTCAATGGAAATTATTATGTATAATGCTAATAGCTTCTCATAACCCATCCATTCTCTCACAAGACTCTAATGGTCATCTAGCCTAGATTCACCCATGCATAGTACACTTATAAGTTATAACCTAACTTTTGGTTCCTTTTGTTGTTGGTAGCTTTGCTTTTGCTTCAATCCCCATAGTTGGGAATCATTATAATTTGTTGATGCTACGGTTAGAGTTTTCATAGTTTGATGGTCATAACTCGAATTGTGGAAAAAAGTGTGAATCCTACTTTTTATCTCAAATATTTAGGAGAGCTGCTTACATCTTGTGTACCTGAGCTTATCTGGCGAATCTGCTATCCATTTAACATTGTTTTTCTCTCACAACAAATCAGCGAACAATACTTTCAGCCATGACTTTTCAGATAAGTGAACAAGCTCACAATTGCATTAATAAAAAGAGAGAGTTCGAGCCAAGTTTAGAAATTTGTTGGAGATATTGGATTCAAGATTGGCTTTGCTCATCTGACACATTGAAGAAAAGTTTGATACAAAGCCAAGATTAGGGTTTTTTGAAACCTTGATCTGGGTTTTCCAAAAAAAATAGGGTTTCAAAGACTTTATATTAGATTTCGAAAGATATGATTTTGATCAAACTCTAGCTACATTTGAAAACGTTGAAACAATGATTTTGCATCCAAGAGAACTATACAACCGTATGTGAAATGCAGCAAAAAATGAATTTAAATTCCAAAAGTTTTAGAAACTCACAATTTCATATCTAAATTGTCAACAACTTAAATAAATCTTGTTTAAAAAAGTTATTTATTTTATTTAGTGTTTTATAGCCACATCCTAAAATTAAAATTTTGGAGTGAGGCATATAAGCATGGGGTCACATGTATAGAAAGAAAACTTGAGATCCCTAGATTGCTTCACCTCTATGGTCACCACAATCATATGTTTTTGATAGGAAGAATCGCAACCCCATGAGGGCACTCACAATGCAGACTCTATCATAGAATTACCTTGAACAATGTGGACTTAGAGTCTAAATAAGACTTAGAGTCTTATTTTTTCTACCTCTTTCTTCAATAAATATGCTGCCACATCAGCAAAATACACTCTCCATATCATGAAGGTATACGTTTTAGACCTTGGTGTTGATTTCACATTAGCTGCCGTTCGAACTGGGGACACCAGCCTCGGGTTGTGCAATGCAAGCCAACTGAGCTAGGATAGTTTGTTGTTTAGATAGCACGCACACTGCTATTTAATAAGGGTAAAGATGAAAAGTTAATCTCTAATTAATCACTTCTTGGTTACCTCAATTATGTCCTAAACGTCTACCTTCATGATATGGAGGGAGTACCATAAATAATATGTAATTGATTATCTTGGACTCGGTGATAGAGTCTTGCATTGTGCGTGCCCTGAGTGATAGGATAAGAAAAGGCAATTACTTAGGACAGTCCCGACGATAGAAACTATTCACGATGTCCAAAAAGACCATGTAAAAAAATCATCTCAATGCAAGACTTTATCACAAAGTCCAACACAATTAATTACATATTATTTATGATATTTTGCTGATGTGACAGCATATTTATTGAAGAAAGAGGTAGAAAAAATAAGACTCTAAGTCTTATTTAGAATCTAAGGACACTTATAATGCAAGACTCTATCACAGAGTCCAAGACAATTAATTACATATAGTATTTTGCTGATGTGACAGCATATTTATTAAAGAAAGAGATAGAAAAAATAAGACTCCAAGTCTTATTTAGACTCTAAGTCTACATTGTTCGAGATAATAAATAACTTTAGACTCTATGACAGAGTCTGCATTGTGAGTGCTCTTAGTCTACATTGTTCGAGGTAATAAATAACTTTAAACTTTATGATAGAGTCTGCATTGTGAGTGCCTTAATACTAGAGTCTTCGCATAATAAATATTAAACTTTTTCTTCTCTCCTTTATCCCTTCCCCTCTCCTCTCGTTCTCTACTCTAAAAGCTTCAAAGATGCAGAACTCGTTCTCTACTCAGGCGAGCATGTGCGGCTAGCAGCGCGGGCTAGCACACACGGCGCTCGAGCGAGCGCACTGCAGGCGAGCACGCGGCCACCGGAGCTAGTGCGGCGAGCAGCAGTGGCGGTCGGCGAGCTCGTGACCAGTAGCCAGCAGAGCAAGCACATGCAGAGCGGCGGCGCCTCCAGCGAGTATGCACAGCGGCAGGCGCGCTAGCGCA
The DNA here is from genome assembly GCF_000003195.3 of Sorghum bicolor. Lineage (NCBI taxonomy): Eukaryota > Viridiplantae > Streptophyta > Magnoliopsida > Poales > Poaceae > Sorghum > Sorghum bicolor. The sequence goes on along the minus strand of NC_012870.2, from coordinate 56,429,789 downwards.
CTGGTGGCCAGCACGTGAGCGTGGACAAGCATGCGTGGCGCGAACGAGCCAGCACAGCCGGCATGGCGAGCGTGGCCTGGGCGTGTACATATATAGGCAACTGCATCCATCCATCCATCCATCCATCCATCCACATTGTATGTGTACGTAGCCAACTGCATCGTTGGCTGTCTTCAAGCACACGAAGGCGCAGTTTGGTCTCAGCAGGTGGCGCGGCCGGCGCGGCAAGCACCGAGCAGGGTGGGCGCGGGCGTGCAGGGCGAGCAAGCGGGGCTGGCGCGGGCACGACAGCGCGACCGACGAGCAGGGCGGGCGCGCCAGGCGAGTGCAGCCTTGGCGGCGGGAACGAGTGAGCGCAAGGAGCTTCCGCGGCCTGCGCGGCGGCCGGCAAGCACAGCCTTGGCGGTGAGACGAGCTTCCACTTCCACGGCAGCGACCGGCGAGCGTAGCCTGGCCCCACCGAAGATAAAGTTAGACATAGCGGTACGAAACAACTTTTCAGTGGCTTCCTGGTTTGGTCGATCTTTCATAATGACATACAGGTAAAAGGCTCTGGAAACTAATCGTTTCCTGCCAACGCCAAATTGACGATTTCTTCGTGTCTCGTTCGATTGAGGACGTTGTTTCCTTCCCAACAAACCGTTTCATCCTACTTTCTTCTCTTTCTTCATTCATTAGAGTGTCATGTCATATTTTGAGTTTGTCTAGTTCACACCCGTGTGTTTTATCAACTTCTAGCACACGGGTGTTTTCAAGAGAAAAACACACGAATCCAATCAAGTAAGAAACCATGTGTTTTTTTAGTTAGCACATTTTTTTAGCTGCCTGGTTAACACCCGAATTCAAACAAAGAAGAAAATCCATGTGTTTTTTCTTTAACTAGCACACAGATTCTGTGGTAATTGTACTCTATTACACTTGTAATCTATTGATGTTGTAAATTGTGTGCAAGTCGGTCCAATAATTATATACACGAGAAAAAGGCCCATTTTAACATGTCCCAAGCCTATGAGAAAAAAGAGATCTGTTGTAGTTCTAATTATAAACCTAACGACAAAAAGACCCATGTTAACAACTTCCAGCCCATTAGCCCAATAACAAAAATCCTATGCAATAAAGCACCTACTTGAAAATGAAAGAAACCCTCACAGAACAGATCGACAGATCTGTTCGTGAGAAAGAGCTCACGCAGAGAAATGGAAAAGGGAGGAAAATCACCTAATTCAGGGAGACATGACTCACCTCAACATCATCAGAGGTTAGTACACCCAACATTTTTAGGATTGCATGTGTTAGATCCCTGAAATATTTCCTCATCAAGATTTTCTCGTCTCAAACAGTCCGTACAAGGAATTTTACCTCATTAGTTTATAAATCAAGAAACAAAGAGTAGAATGTTGATCAGATTTCGTTTTAGCACAATCTCCTCTAGGTATCTCTATTAAATAACTGGTGAAGGATGAATTCTTAGTAACCAGACTAACCAGGTAACAGATTACTTCAAATAATCATTTACCAAGTGCAAGTAGACATATCTCACATGAGTATATATATGTTCAAATATATATAGACTGGATAGTATGCATTTTCCAAATCCTATGTTCACAAATCTATCTTTGATCAATTACAATGACAAAAATGAACAATTACTTGAGGTAAAAAGAACATTTCATAGATACATTCATAAATTAACAAGATCTCATAAAAAGCAACTTAGGTGCTATATCTTTTTTTTGAAGTGGAATAATATGTATATAACAACAAGTAGAGTTGATGATGATCCAATATTAATGAACTCACATGGTATAGAAGCAATGAAGGCAGGGCAGTCAACTCCTTATCAAGTATTTGGAGGAATAAATTGTTCCAGAAATATTTTCACATGATTTCCTTATCAAGTATTTGGATGCTACATACCATAGATCCATCTAACTGCTGAATTATGACACCAACACATCATTTCCTAGGATTTCCTTTACAAGCTTTTGTCTAATTCATGTTTGTCCTTGTACTTTGTTGTGTAGTTTTGTAGTTATTGTTTGATGTTCGCATGTATATTTGTGATGTATACCTTCTCTTTTTTTTGGGAAATTTACCTTTTTGCACTGATGCACTCAATCTTTTACAACTCTATTCTATTCTTGAATTAGACAAAAGCTTGTAAAGATTAGTGCACTATTAATGGAACACTTGAGGGTTGAGTTAAGGCTACCATGCTACTTATGTAAAGGTTGATCTTTATTAAATCATCAGCATGAGAATAGGCTCATAAATCATTTTAAAGGAAAAACATATTGATTATTTTAGGCTTAAACTCTTTCCTCTAAGCTCTAATTGAAAACCAATGACAGAGACCTATTTAGTTATGTTAGAAAAATTAAACTTTTAAACTATATACTAACAGAAGTAACTAAGGTGTAGTTTGCCTAACTTATCCTCTTGTGCACAGTAAACATGAAGAGTACATTTTAATAGAATCATTGGCTATCTTAAAGTCACCACTGTCACTCCACCCAACATACTCCACCCAACATGCTGTAGAAACACCACACACCCTAATCAGGGGGTTGCCTTCATTATATAGCCTGATAGGCTAGGGTTACAATATACACAATGTACATGGGCCAATGGGCCATACGCCCAATACGGGCTGCTATGTTACATTCTAACACCCTCCCTCAGTCTAAGCGGGAGTGTCACGAACACAAAGATTGGACCTAAAATCAGTAAACAACTGTACAGGTAACCCTTTAGTCATGATGTCCGCGAACTGATGAGACGATGGGACATGGAGCACCCGAACCTGTCCCAAGGCCACCTTGTCACGAACAAAGTGAATGTCTATCTCAATGTGCTTCGTGCGACGATGATGTACTGGGTTGGCAGTCATGTAGACGGCGCTGACGTTGTCACAGTAGACGATCGTTGCTGAAGCAATGGGCGCATGAAGCTCCTGAAGCAGCTGTCGGAGCCAACAAGTCTCAGTCACAGCGTGAGCAACGACACGATACTCAGCCTCCACACTCGAACGAGAAACTGTAGTTTGTCGTTTAGAGGACCAAGAGACTAAGTTGTCACCGAGGAAGACACAAGACACAGTAGCCTAAAGTAGAGCGTCGAGAGTCCGGACAGCCAACCCAATCAGCATCAGAGTAAACGGTCAAACTGTCGATGCCGCCAACACCAATGTGAAGCCCGGTGGACAGAGTGCCCTTCACATACCGGAGGACATGCTTGAGCATCGCCAGATGAGGCTCACGCGGGTCATGCATGAAGAGGCACACCTGTTGGACGTAGGCCTGGATAACGAGCCAGCTCGGCTCGTTTGAGCTCGGCCGTTATAGCTCGGCTCGTTACTAATTGAGCTCGGCTCGGCTCGTTACACTAACAAGCTAGAAGAAGAGCTCAGCTCGTCTCGCTACATAGCTCGAGCAGCTCATTTTATCTCGTGAGCCAACCCTTTAAAACACATTACAGGGATGAGCAACAAGGAAACAGACACAAAGTACATATAAATTTAACAATTTAACCATCGATTGATCCACAATTTGTAAAGTTTAAAGGCAGCCTAGGCTTAACCACAAGTCCACAAGTCCACGAGACAATGACCATTAACATCAGTATGATACTACAATAGTACGGTTCAGACTTCAGACATCATCCATATAGAACAGAATTCAGCAAAGCAAAAGAAATTAGCCACAGCTTGACCACAGGTCCACGAGACAACATCAATAGCAAGTCAGATTTCAGAAGCAGCCATGGCACAGGACCAACAGATCCCTAGTTCTCTTCCTCCTTTCTTGTTGAAATCCACATCAAGTGAGAACAAATATAGAAATATGATCTCCACGATACTGCTGGACATTCTAAAACAGACTAACTAGTTACTTGCCACCACACTGCTAGGAAGCTCCACACTCTCAATGTCACCATCGTCACCATATTCTCCCTGTAACTGTAACAAGAAAAGAATTAAGTATTACATATTTATATACACAAACTTTGGGGAAAAATGTTGTTAAAAATTGACTAAACATCACATACCAGAATAATAGGAGGACTTTTAGAACCTCTTATCCAACTAGATGCACAAACTAGTGCTTGAACGGTTGCTGGCTTCAAAGAACTCCTATAGTCATCAAGAATTCTACCTCCACAACTGAATGTGGACTCAGATGATACGCTACTAGCTGGGACAACTAAGAACTTCTTTGCCATACTAGACACAACAGGAAATCTAGGAGCATATACCTTCCAATAGTTAAGTAAGTTAAAAATCTTATCATGTAAAGGATGGTTTGCTTCATCAAGGTAGATAAGTAACTCAGATTTTGAAGTTTCTGAAGCACTTGATTCTAGAAAGGACTGAAATTCACTTGAAACAAGACAAGCCACTGAGCTGGTTGTTTCCTTTGATGATGAGGCTGATTGGGTGGTTGATGAACTGCTACTGCCACCCATTTTCCGGCGTTGCTCCAACTCATGCTTCTCATACAGATTTATGTTTCTATCAAACTAGGAGCAAATTTGTTTGGAGAACTGACAAGTAGATCTTTGTCGCCACCAATGCAATTATGAAATCAACTAAGCTACAGAATTGTACTACGTACAACATATAGATCACTAAATCACATGTTCATGAATAAACATAAATAAATTGATACCTTGCCACAAATTCTAAGATGCATCCTACAGATCAAAGCATCGACAAGAAAAAATACATACCGTGTTCGTGTCTGTAGATATGGAGGCTGTTGGAGTAGTGGACTTCGCGGGTATAGATCCTCGACCTCGGCCGCGGCAATCGCGATTGCCTGTCAAAGCTGACATCTTCTTGCGGTTTATCCTCGATTCAACACTTGACGCCACCAGAGGAAGCATCCTAGGGGATTCTTCCTCATCTTCCATCACCTGCTCGAGATGGAATGGGGCTAGGTGAGTTGTGTGACACGGCCGAAGAGTTGCGTGCAGCCTACCTGTGGCGATGCTGCGAGGGCCAGCGACCAGCGAAGAGGAGTGGCATTCCTACCTGTGGCGAGGGCCGAGGGCCAGCGACTAGCGACATGCGGGCGTGCGCGTGAGTGGCAAGGAACCGCGACGTGCGGCGGGCAGGCGTCGCGGCGGCTCCTGTGTCGTGAGATGGGAGAGGAGAACCGAACGGGGAAAGACGGCTGTGCTGCAGAGGACTTAGAGTCGACTCCGTGTGTACGCTGGTGGTGTATATGCCTAGGGTTTCATGTTTGGGCTGGGCCAAGGCTCAAAACAAGTCGTCAAAAGAAGTGGGCCGAGCTAATTTTAGTTGTTTAGCTTGTGAATTCGCTGGCTCGTTCGAGCTAACGAGCAGCTCGTGAGCTGGCTCGTTATAAATCGAGCTGGCTTGTTCCAAATCGAGTTGGCTTGTTATAAAACGAGTTGAGCTCGAGCCGAGCCATTAACGAGCGAGTCAAGCGAGCTAGCGAGTTTCGAGTTTTTTGTCCAGGCTTAGCTGGACGGCATAGGCAAGATCCGGACGAGTCAGCGTGAGGTACTGCAGAGCGCCAGCCAGGCTGCGGTACTGGGTAGCATCCGCCACCGGAGCACCATCCGTAGCTGAGAGCTTGGCCTGAGTGTCCACAAGAGTTGTTGTAGAGTGAGACTCGGCCATGCCGGCACGCTGGAGCAGATCCACAGCATACTGTCGCTGGGAGAGGAAGAGGCCGCTGGAAGTCCGCGTGACAGAGATCCCGAGGAAGTGATGGAGCTCCCCGAGATCTGTCATGGCGAACTCAGAGTGAAGAAGCTGGGTGATACACTGGAGTAGAGCAGGTGATGAGGCAGTCAAAATGATGTCGTCGATGTAGAGCAGTAGGTAGACGACGTCGGCGCCCTCCTTGTAAACAAAGAGGGACGTGTCGGAGACCGAAGCAGTGAAGCCAGAGCACTGGACGAAACCGGCAAACCGCTGGTACCAAGCCCTGGGCACCTGCTTAAGTCCATACAGGGACTTTTGCAGGAGGCAGACGTGGTCGGCGGCTGGGTCAACGAAACCAGGCGGCTGCTCGCAGTAGACAGTCTCATCCAGATGACCGTGGAGAAACGCGTTCTTCACATCTAGTTGATGAATCGGCCAGGATGAAGAAGCAGCGATGCTGAGGACGATGCGGATGGTGGCCGGTTTGACAATTGGGCTGAACGTCTCGTCGTAGTCGATGTCGTATTGCTGTGAAAAACCACAAACGACCCACCGTGCTTTGTGACGGGCGAGAGAGCCATCAGCATGATACTTGTGCTTGAAGACCCACTTGCTAGTGATCACATTAGCACGCGGTGATCGAGGTACAAGACGCCAGGTGCCATTGTCGATGAGTGCCTTGTACTCGTCGGTCATGGCCGCCCGCCAGTTAGGATCCGCCATAGCGGTACGAGAGTTGGCGGGCAGCGGGGAAGACAGCGTCGAGGAAGCTGCAGTGAAGCCGTACCACCGGATGGGCGGTGGTAACGACCCCGTCTAGGATCGAGTCTCCCGAGAGGGAGGAGCTGGGACCGGCGGTGCCGCCACTGGTGCTGCTGCTGCAGCTGGAGAAGCGGCTGTTGCTGGTGCCAGACGAGGACGTCGAGTGTAGACGCGGAGAGGCGGTGGTGCAACTATCTGTGACGCAGCGGCTGCAAGGGCAGCTGTAGGGGTAGCCATGCTGCCTGTGGAGGGGGCTAGCGGTGGGGGCGATGCGCCCAAGGGCACCCGACGGGCAGCACCATACCATAGAATGGTCGGGTCCAGCCCAACAAGGTCACTAGCATCAGTGGCATCCTCTAGGGGCGTCATTGCCTCAGTGTCCGAGGTGGACAGAGGAGGCGCGGGCACTATGTCCTATAACAAAAAGTCAAAAGAATCTGAGAGGGGCTTGGAGGCCGCAAACGGAAAGTGAGTCTCATCAAAAACGACGTGTCGCGAGATTATGATCTTGCGAGTGGAAAGGTCAAGACACCGATAGCCCTTCTGGGAAGGAGGGTAACCGAGAAAGATACATGCTGTAGAGCGAGGAGACAATTTATGTGGTGTCGTGGCACTATGGTTTGGGTAGCACAAGCAACCAAAAACTCAAAGGATGGAGTAGTCGGGCGTCTTGTGATGGAGAAGATGATAGGGTATACCGTTTTTCATGGACGAAGATGGCCACCGGTTGAGCAGAAACACAGCGGCAGAGAGAGCCTCCACCCAATAGGATGGGGGCATGGCTGCATAAATCAGAAGTGTGCGAACGGTGTTGTTCAAGGTGCGAAGCATGCGCTCAGCTTTGCCGTTTTGAGCAGATGTGTAGGGGCACGGGATACGGAGAAAAATCTCGCGGCTGGCCAAGAAGGCAGTGGTGGCATTGTTGATGAACTCGGTCCCATTATCTGCGTGAAAACAGCGTACAGGAAGACTGAACTGTGTGTGAGGATAAGCAACAAATTGAACAATATGAGCATGAACTTCAGATTTATGACGAAGAGGAATAATGTGTATAATCATCAACTATCACAAGATAAATTTATAGCCAGAAATACTCAAAATTGGAGAGGTCCAAACATCACAATGAACGAGTTCAAAAGGTGCTGATGTACTAGAAAGTGAACTAGCAAAAGGCAGCCTAGCGTGTTTGCCGAGCTAGCAAGCATGGCAAAGGCGGCGGGTGACTTTATTACATTGAATAGCTGAAAGTTTATGCAGAGTGTTGACGGCGGCAGATGCAGGATGACCAAGACGAGAGTGCCACAGCTCCGAGGAGACAACAGCAACATGGCAGCGAGGAGGCATGTGTGGAATGGTGTAGAGATCCCTGTGGCTATTGCACCGAAGAAGGACCATCTTGGTCTAGAGATCCTTAACAGAAAAACCAGAGGCGTCAAACTCAATGGAAACATTATTGCCGCGAGTGAGCTGTCGAACAGATAACAGATTACGAGTGAGGTGTGGAGCGACAAGAACATTATCAAGACGAAATGAACAATCAGCTAATTGTAAAAGAGATGTGCCATGACTAAGAACTGGAATGGATTGTCCATTACCGACCGTGATAGAAGACGGTGGTGATGGGAGACGGGAGAGAAGTACCGACGTTGGAGGACATGTGGGATGTCGCTCCACTATCCATCACCTAGGAATTAGACCCTAAACCGCCATCTGGTTGAGGGCTACGATGAGGGCGGTTGGATCCTAGACGCCAGGAGGCCCGTACGCTGGGGGGCCCGGAGGAGTACTGGGGTGGCGCAAGGGTTGTGTGCGCCTATGGAGGAGGCGTAGGCGGCGCGCGCCACAGCTTGGCAGGGGGCGCAACCCACTGCTGTTGCAGAGGGGGAGCCCAGGCGCTGGCCCAAGGGTTGTAGCAAACCCAGGGACCGGCCGGCTGGACCTGCTGTTGCTGGTGGTGATGCCGGCCGCCTCCTCCCTGCTGGTTCCGTCCCCCGCCGCTGCTGTTACCACCGCTGCTGTTACCGCTGCACCCTCCTTTGCCTTTTCAACCCTTGCCCTTGACACCGCCGCCATGATTGGAGGCAGTAGAGGTGGATTGGCAGGAGGGCGACGTGCAGGAGGAGATGGTGCTGGCTGCAAGGGCTGAGGCAGAAGCCTCCTTGCCCTTGTTGCCAAGGCGCAGCTCTGAAAGGTCCTAATATGGCTAGAGGGGGGGTGAATAGCCTATTCAAAAATTCTACAAACTCACTAGAGCAAGAGGTTAGTAAATAACAAAGCGAAGCTTTTTGCTCTAGCTCTAAAGGGGTGTTTGCAAGCCACCTACCCAACAATTCTAGTTGCTAAGATCACTAACCACACAAGAACTAAGCTACACAAGGCAAAGAAAGCAACTAAACTAATTACACTAGTTTGCGGTAAGTAAGGATAGGATGAGATATTTATACCGCCGTGTAGGGGATGAACCAATCACTAATATAAACAATCAAGCACCGGGAGAATGCCAATCAAACACAATTGAGACACCGATTTTTCTCCCGAGGTTCACGTGCTTGCCGGCACGCTACGTCCCCGTTGTGTCGACCAACACTTGGTGGTTCGGTGGCTAAGAGGTGTTGCACGAACCTCGTCCTCACTAGGACACCACAAGAACCTACCCACAAGTGAGGTAGCTCAATGACACGAGCACTTTACTAGAGTTACCTTTCGGCTCACCGCCGGGGAAGGTACAAGACCCCTCACAATCACCGGGAGATGGCCACGAACAATCACCAACTCGTGCCAAAACTCCTCCGCTGCTCCAAGCCATCTAGGTGGCGGCAACCACCAAGAGTAACAAGAAAACCGCAGCTAGAACGATCTCCAAGTGCCACTAGATGCAATCACTCAAGCAAATGCACTTGGAAACACTCCCAATCTCACAAAGATGTATAATCTATGAAGGAGATGAGTGGGAAGTGTTTGCTTAGGCTCACACGGATGTTATGTCTCTTAGAATGCCAAGAGGGTCAGCCCCAAGCCGGCCAAACACGTATTTATAGCCCCTCAAACAAATAGAGCCGTTGGATCTTTCACTGGGCAAAACGCGGGGTCACCGGACGCTCTTAAAGGGGCACCGGACGCTCAACACCTGCGTCCGGTGCTCCAACGTCAGTCACGTGTCAGAGTCTAACGGTAACCTGCAGAGCACCGGACGCTGAGCAGGTTGGCACCGGACGCGTCCGGTGCACACCGGACTCATGCGCAGAGAGCTCCGCAAACTCGCAGGGTCACCGGACGCAAGCCACCGGACGCACCCTGAGCGTCCGGTGCTCACCGGACTCATGCGCAGAGAGCTCCGCAAACTCGCAGGGTCACCGAACGCAAGCCACCGGACTCACACCCAGAGAGGTTTGCAAAACGCGCGGACACCGGACTCAGACCACCGGACGCTCCAGCTTGCGTCCGGTGCCTAACCCTATCTGAGCCAGGCAGTCTGCACACCGGACGATCAGACACAGCGTCCGGTGCCTCTGAGCCAGTGTCCGGTGAGTGTTCCTCAGCGAGAAACACTTCCGTGACTTCTCCAAAAATTCCACCGGCGCAATAGAAAATATGCACTTCATTTTCTCGAAAAGCGCCGAATCCCGCCTCGCAAGCTCGGCGGGAGGGAGAGAGGAACCCATCCTCTCTCTACCCTTCCAACTCCACCTCCTTCTCAAAGTGTGCCAACACCACAACGTGTGTACCAACAAGTGCACGTGTGTTAGCATTTTCACAATCATTTTCTTTGAAGGAGTTAAGTTAGCTCACTAGGTTCTAAATGCATGCTCATGAACAATGACACCTAGTGGCACTTGATAACCGCTTAGCCAAAGAATTCCCCTCTTTATAGTACGGCTATCTATCCTAAATGTGATCACACCCTCTATGGTGTCTTGATCACCAAAGCCAAAACCCTAAGCAATACCTTTGCCTTGATCTCCATAGGGTTTTGTTTTTCTCTTTCTTCTTTTCCAAGTTGAGCACTTGATCACCTTGTGGTCATCACCATGATCATCACTTGCTCCTTTACTTGGCATGTACCAACCTCATTAAGTCTACACACACTTAGCATAGAGGTTAGTACTAGGGTTTCATCAATTATCCAAAACCAAACTAGGGCTTTCAAGCTCCTTGACACGAAGCATGTTGGTGACGGACCGGAAGTCGGGGAGCGGCGACGTGTTGGTGATGATGTCGGCGGTGTTGGCGAAGCGAGGGTTGAGACCACGCAGGAGGTTGAGCACAACCTGCAGATTAGAGACGGGATGCCCGACCTCTCGTAGGGCGTCCGCAGTGTGCTTCATCTTCTGGGCGTAGGCGTCGACGGAGAGGTCGCCATGGAACATGTTGTGGAATTCTTGGCCGAGGACGACGGCGCGCGGTTCCTTGTTAGCTTGGAACAAGGCCTCGATGGAGACGTAGAGGGCGCGGGCGTCGTGGTCGGCGTCTTCCATGGCGAGGTCGAGGAGAGAATCATCGACGGAGCTGTACATGCAACCGCGAATGCAGGCATCAGGCTAAGACCATGTAGGGTCAGCCGGATGCGTGGGCAGCGTGCAGTCGATGTGGCCAAGGAGCCCGTACTTGGCGCAGAGGGGGGTGAAGAACGCCTTCCACTTATTATAGTTGGGGCGCTCGAGGCTGAGGACGATCGGCACGTGCTGCTTGACGTTGACGGCAGCGTAGGCAGCGAAGAACGGAGGAGCGAGGGCGCCCGCCATGGCGCCGCCGGAGGTCGCCGAGGAGGTGGAGCTGGACGTGCTGGAGTCGGTGGCCAGAGTCGTCATGACAACGCAGGACGGCGTGGCCTAGCTCGGCGACGCGACCTGGATCGGCGGCGCAGCCTGGTGCGGTGGCGGTGGCGCGCGTCCTTACGGAGGACGCATGGGCAGAGGGGAGCGCGAGCGTAGGGAAGGAAAGAAAGATCGTAATTAGGCTGATACCATGTAGAAACACCGCACACCTTAATCGGGGGGGTTGCCTTCATTATATAGCCTGATAGGCTAGGGTTACAATATACACAATGTACATGGGTCAATGGGCCATACTCCCTCCGTATCCTAATTAGATGATGTTTAGGACATGAGTACGATTACCGAGGGATGATTAATTAGGGGTTAGTTTTCCTGTCTTGCCCTTATTAAATAAAGTGTGTGGTGCTATCCCACAACAATCAATTGTAGCTCAGCTGGCTAAGACTCTATTGCTGAGACCAAAGGTTGCCAGTTCAGATCCTGGTGGCTGCTGTCTTTTTTAAATTTTTGTCTCTTCCTTGAGGACGGCGCAATTAATGACGAGAGTATGTAAACGGGCTCACGCAGAGGGGCATCAGTGTCCAAAGTGCCGTTGAAACAAGCTAACGTCTTCCTTTCACGCAGCTACCGTCGAACGCAGGACGTCCTCCTTTTATGATACGGAGGGAGTACGTCCAATATGGGCTGCTATGTTACATTCTAACACCCTCCCTCAATCTAAGCGGGAGTGTCACGAAAGATTGGACCTAAAATCAGTAAACAATTGTACAGGTAACCCTTTAGTCATGATGTCCGTGAACAGTTGTGTAGACTACAGGATTTTAGCATTACAACAGCAGAGACCTGTCTACAAACTTCTTAGACTAGCATTCACATTCACTGAGTGGCATGGTATTTTGCTGCCTTTTAAAAAGACAATAAATGTTAACTTGATAACTTTTTCTAAATGTTCTCTCATAATGTGCACATACACACTTCAATAGTTCCGTTCGTGACTTACTTCTAATTGCCCTACATGAGCTCTATATTGGAAAACGCTTCCATTCTGCTTCAAATAATTTGAAGAGTGTATTTCTACTCACAACGACAGTAGTTTGACACAAATTGGATCTAACCATAACAGCGTGAAATAATCATGCTCATAATACATGATTCATTTGCAATACAGTTCAAGCATTGCTCTCCCTATTGAGTGCCAAAACATGACATGTGTTCTTCAACAGGTGAAAAATTATAGAAGAAACCAAGTTAGCAGTCAATATAATGTTTTCTTCAAAATCATCACAGGTAGAGGCACATAATTACCATATTAAAGAATTTTAATGCCAGGGCATAGTGGAGGAGTCGCGCGGGCTGTACACATGGTTCAACTGGCTGTGAATCAAGGCCGCCTAAGCCTAAGTTTGCCACACCCATAGTCTGCAAAATCGATTCAATACCTTCTTTAGTAAACCAGTCAAATGTTCAACTTCATCCTTCTTTGCTCTTGATACCTTTTCTTGGATTTCTTTAACAGTAGTTCTGCAATCAGATGAACTATATTGGGTAACTTTAAACAGAAACAAGTGAAGAAAAAGGTATGCTAAATTTCACAAAGGAATATATTCATGTACTTATATATTGGTTCGCAAACATAAAAACAAGGGCATTGGATGCATCATAACCATCCCAGCCTAGTATTCAAAACCCTGATTTTTTTTTAAAAAAAGGACTCCAAGGTAAAGCATACATCCAGCAGTTACTTGTCCTTTATGCCGAGACATATCATGTTTGTCTTTGTATTTTGTTGTGTAGTTTTGTAGCTATTGTTTGATGTTCGCATGTATATTTGTGATGTATACCTTCGCTTTTTTCTCATAGGCTTGGGACATGTTAAAATGGGCCTTTTTCTCGTGTATATAATTATTGGGCCGACTTGCACACAATTTACAACATTAATAGATTATAAGTGTAATAGAGTACAATTATCACAGAATCTGTGTGCTAGTTAAAGAAAAAACACATGGATTTTCTTCTCCGTTTGAATTCGGGTGTTAACCAGGCAGCTAAAAACATGTGCTAACTAGAAAAAAAAATACATGGTTTCTTGCTTGATTAGATTCGTGGGTTTTTCCCTTGGCCTTGTTTAGATGCGAAAAGATTTTGGATTTCGCTACTGTAGCACTTTCGTTTGTTTGTGGCAAATATTGTCCAATTATGGACTAAGGGCCTGTTTAGATTTGAAATTTTTTGGCCTAAAGAGAAAATTTTTTGTGGAATTAGGGTCTGAGAACTAAACGGGGTCAAAAAAATTTTAGGGCCAAAATTTTGGGCTGCAACTGTGCACGCACTCCCATGAAAGCCCACCAATGACAACTTGAGCTGCATGCAGTTGCAGTTATCATTAGTGGGCTTCCATCGGAGTGCATGCACAGTTGCAGCCCAAAATTTTAGCCCCAAAATTTAGCCCCGTTTAGTTTTTAGGCCCCAATTCCACAAAAAAATTTCTCTTTGGACCAAAAATTTTCAAATCTAAACAGGCCCTAACTAGGATCAAAAGATTCGTCTCGTGATTTACAGTTAAACAATGCAATTAGTTTTTATTTTCGTCTATATTTAATGCTTCATGCATGTGCCGAAAGATTCGATGTGACAGGGAATCTTGAAAAGTTTTTGGTTTTTAGGGTGAACTAAACAAGGTCTTGAAAACACCCATGTGCTAGAAGTTGATAAAACACACGGGTGTGAACTAGACATACTCCATATTTTTGCTTAGCTGGCAGAGTAGTTCATAGACTGCCCTTATGGTTCTTCGAAACCCCACCATCGAACCTCTAAACATATACATCGAAGTGCAATAAATTAATATTCACATGACACATTTCTTGTCAAAAAAAACCTTCAAGTAACATTGGTCCTTCAATCATCTAATGTTTCCAACTAGCATTTGCCATAATCAAGTGTCTGTTCGCTTGAGTTTATATGTCACTGCTAGTATTTAGCAGTATTTTTCTTTCACAACAAATTAACGAATAGTACTTTCAGCCATGACTTTTTAGACAAGCGAAGTGACTCTTATTATTTGTACATCCACCATCTAGGGAAGATTAACTGCAAGAATTTCCAATATCTATTATTTTTACATGTAAATATAATGAACATGACCTGATTCGCCTCCAACTCTGACTTGCATTTTGACCACATATATCATTTTGTCAAAAAATCTAACCCTAGCTCCAACAAAAATATAACAATTACGTATAGTGAATCATGACGCACAATTAGTATTTTGAAGGTGTAATACGGACCTTAGTTCACGGGAATCTAACCATCTTATTTGATTTAGTATGAACTGGAGAGGGAGGGGTTGAGGTTAAAATCCTTCAAAAGACACAATTAGTATTTTGAAGGTGTAATACCGATCTTAGTTCATGAAACCTAATCATCTTGTTCAATTAAGTATGAACTGGTGGGTGGGGGGGGGGGGGGGCGGGGAGGTGGTATATTACATGGTACAACGTAGAGGTTTATAAAGTCATCATAGATGTCTCATTGTCAACGAGAATGATGCTTATCACTAAAAACATAGCAATGTTAAATCCTAAATCAAAAAAACACAAGCACCCATGCAAGTTGCAAGTCGAAGACTTAAGCCCAAATAGGCAGAACCCAACCAACTAAAAACAAGTTCTACCATCAAAATTTGAGGGCTAATAGATGAGCTCATTTTTATTAAGCCTCTTAACTACTTGTTAGGCAACTTCAACTAATTTAAGTTAGTTTTTAGCCCTAGCTCATCGAAAGTAACCAGCTCTCCAGCTGTATAGTCACTAGTTGAACAGATTTGAAACTGAATTTGCGTACAGGTCCTTCCTACAACAACGAGCGTCACGACTGTTTGGTCTAGCCTGTGCATGCGTCCTGTGTACGAACTTCGGGCACTGACACGGGTACAAGAGAATAACCTGATCTGGTTGGTTCCAAGAGAATAACCTAACGAGTAATAGACAGATCAAAAGGTAAATCAACAACTGAGACGCCAGCACTGTTTGGCGGCTGAAACTTCACAGAAATTTTCCAAATGAGTTGGCGATGAGCGCATTAGAAATTCCTGTTGTTGTGCAGGCTTTTCTCCTGTTCTAGACTAAACTCTTGTCTTCCAAGCTCAAGAAAGAAACGTGCTTCAACTCTCCACAGTTGCACTACCACTTAACTCAAAAGAAAAATTCTCCCGTCCCGTGCCTTACACTCGACAGAACGCTGCTTGCTAAACAGGCTACAAGGTTTGGTCCTTAATCTACTACGCATAATCATTGGGAGGTATCCAGCTGATAGCTTACTCTTCTTTAACCAGCACAGACATTCTTGCCAGACGGCCACAATGCTTCACTGCTAATCTTCATCAGGGGAGACATTCATGGATTCCATAGCCTTGCTACAAAAAACAAATAAATGAAACAAATGTCAATTTCTCAATCGTAGCCATTAACCACAGAACCAAGCTAGAATGGTAGCATGTAGAAATGCTGAAAAAAGAATCATTGCTCATCTGTGTGAACTGTCCATGCAACTGAAAACAAATGCAACAGAATCTTTGGGAAGACAAATACTCAAAGAGAAACTCAGAATAAATTACCTTAGCTCCTTCTCGATCTCATCATTGCCAGGATCCAATTTTTGTGCATCCAGGAGGGCGTCATAAGCTTGCTTGTACTCCTGGAAACAGCAAATTCAGGCATATAGTTAAGACAACCACAAGTCCAAACCTCGCCTGATGTGAAGTATATGAACAGCTATTTAGAGATTGTACATATTCATTCATGCTGTACATGCTGTGTAATTATCTTGTATGGTGTACCAAGCCAACCCCCCAAGGGCGTGTGGCATTTTGGCCATCTCTCTGAGAAGCGAGTCTTACCTTGAGTAGCATGTGAGCAGCTGCCTGCCGATAGCAAGCTTTTGCCCAGTCAGGCCTCATCATCCTGCACTGGTAAGCATCTGATAGAGCGCCTTCACCATCACCCATTCTCAGTTTACAGAGGCTTCTGTTGGAATACAGTGTTGCTTCTGGTGCAATGTCTATCCCCTACCATCAAGCATAACAGGTTATGCATTTATATCTTTCAAGCTCAGATGGTAACAAAATAGTCAAACAAAAACTAGCTGCTAACAGTTGTGTAGTCTACAGGATTTTAGCATTACAACAGCAGAGACCTGTCTACAAACTTCTTAGACTAGCATTCACATTCACTGAGTGGCATGGTATGTTGCTGCCTTTTTAAAAAGACAATAAATGTTAACTTGATAAGTTTTTCTAAATGTTCTCTCATAATGTGCACATACACACTTCAATAGTTCCATTTGTGACTTACTTCTAATTGCCCTACATGAGCTCTATATTGGAAAACGCTTCCATTCTGCTTCAAATAATTTGAAGAGTGTATTTCTACTCACAACGACAGTAGTTTGACACAAATTGGATCTAACCATAACAGCGTGAAATAATCATGCTCATAATACATGATTCATTTGCAATACAGTTCAAGCATTGCTCTCCCTATTGAGTGCCAAAACATGACATGTGTTCTTCAACAGGTGAAAAATTATAGAAGAAACCAAGTTAGCAGTCAATATAATGTTTTCTTCAAAATCATCACAGGTAGAGGCACATAATTACCATATTATAGAATTTTAATGCCAGGGCATAGTCCTTCTGCCTGAATGCCAGATCTGCCTGTGACTTGATCATAGCTCTTCTTCTATTAATGCGCATTTTATCCTAATAAATATGGACAAGAAAAATAATGATATTTAATGAAGTTCAGATTAAGCATTTGAAATTCAAAATAAAAAATATTTATTAAGGATGATTCTAATGATAAATTTAAGTAATCATCATTCACACCAAAATTCTTCATAGATTGGTAGATACATCAAACGCTTATGCAGCAATGCAAGTGCACATGCTCGTAACTTGAGAGCTAAGCCACTAGAAGCTCATACTTTCATTATCCATAGGAACCTAATAATATCTAATACTAGAAAGGTAAAGAACAACTGCAGATAAATTTAACAACTGCAGATGAATTTTCAGCTTGGTCTAAGTTAAACTTTCTAATTGAATCACAGCTAGCCTAACTGACATTTGGTGTAGTGTGTACTCGACACAATTATTAGTTATAGCAGCCTTGGAATATTTGGAAGCAAAAAACATTGATGTGGATACTAGTTGCCATAAACCTGAAAGTCAAGATCTTATGCGGGACCAGACTCGAGCATGGAGGGATTACAAGGGAGATCATACATAATTGATGATTTGAAAAGTAGCCTCACTGAGGAAGGGAAAATATTATTTTCTCTAATCCCAAGTAGTACAGCATCGCGTGGCCCATACAAAGCATCCTAGCAATATATTGTGCAAGAGCATCCTAGCAATACAACAAAAATGGTCCAGAAAAAGATATAATAACATACCAATGGCTTTGTATTTTCAAATTTTGCATGAGAGATTACTCCATCAACACTCCAGTTTCTGACATTTGGGATTGGCGAAGTCAAGGGCAGCAGCATCTCTACTTCTTCCTTGCACTCACGCAGCGCAGCAAGCTCTATTGGCAACCTTCCCAGCTGCAACAAGAGGGAAAATATATCATTCCTTAGAAAATGAACAACATAATTCAGTCACAAAGACCAGAGGCATACATAAAGAGACATGTAAAGAAAATTGAGATACTGTGTGAAAGAACCAGGATCTGGATTATATTAAAACTACAACTTTCAACAAGGACTCAATCCAACGAGCATATAGGGCATGTCTATTGGTTGGATTGATCCCCGTGAGTGCTCGACAAAAACATCAGTTTATTTTAAACAACTTTCAACAAGGACTCAATCCAACTCATGGGGCTGGATGCGCTGCCTGGCCCAGGGTCTGAAGCAAACAACCAGCATGGCTCGACTTGGCATGGTCCCCGAACTAGAACTTTGGACATTAGTTTATTTTATGATATATTGTTAATAATCACAAAACCATAAACAGGTGAAAATAATTTCAATACGAACCTGATGGTGCCACTTTTTATTAGTAAAAGTGCATATTATTCATAAATACAAGGTTTGAATTTTGACATGAATGTCACCTTACAAAAAATAAACAGAGTACAGCTGAGATATTTCAGTGTTAGATCTGTAAGTGCACAACTGCACATGACTAGCATGGCTAGCTTAAATCTTATTATCGAAGAAACTATAATCTGAATATGGACATAATAATACCACTTTCCCAAACGAATAGCATTGATATAGTCAGGAACTTTTGGAAGCCTTGACCATATGGTCAAACATCCACATTCTGCTACTTATCAGACAGTCGGACTAACATATATATAATCTTATTCTTGCACAGAATAACAAAGCACATTCTTTCCAGAAAACTCGATGTCTGAACCAACAGCATGCATACAGTGATATAAGCTACTAGAACTGTAGATCCAAAACACTATCACTATAGTCTAGGCATAAGTGGCCTTGTCAAACCAGCCAACTAAAACAGCTCCCCAACAAAATCAGAGAAGTTAAGGAAAAGTGTAATTAGAGCAAGACGGGATAGCAGATTCAGGAGAACCTCAAGAAATAGGCAAAAACACATACATCATCAGGAATATTAGGGTTTGCTCCAGCCTTCAACAGTAACTGAATGAAGTTGGTATACCCTCCATGACCTGTAGCAAACACTAGAGGAGGCATAACGGAACCTTCGCCATTAACTTCCGCACCAGCCTGCAAAAAGGATTGTGCAACATAAACTTTTAAAATGTTGGCACGGATAATTTCGGTAAACAAAATGACAACAGATGTGCATTAGTTGAATAAAAAGAGTCAAGGAAATACTGGCCTTAATAAGTAGCTTCATGCACTTCAACGAACGGTAGATAAGAGCACTCATTAGTGGTGTGCCCATGCCACCGCCAACAATGGTGTTAGGCTGAAAGCAGAATATGAGCAGTTCACCTCAATAATTTACCATGGAAATCCAAATTCATATTCATACAAATGCCATGTAAGAGGAAGTAGTGAGATAATACAGTTCTACCTTCTACCTAGTGAGAAGATGCGGGGGAGACGGGAGAGAGAGAGAGAGAGAGAGTAAGAAACATACATTTGCGTGGTGGTCCAACAAAATCTTCAAGGTCTTATCCTGTTCATTATTAGCAGCATGGAAAAGTGGTGTCCCACGGCCACAGTCTATGTCAACTGGTATTCCTTTTGAAAGAAGGAATTCTGTTACCTTACAGCTTCCTGTGGTAAGCGAGATACTCCATAAGGCCTTGTTTAGTTCGTGGGTGAAAAGTTTTTGGGTGTCATATCGGATGTTTTATGGAATGTCGGAAGGAGTATTCGGATACTAATTAAAAAATTAATTATATAACTAGTCTGGAAACCGTGAGACGAATTTATGAAGCCTAATTAATCCGTCATTAGCACACGTGTTCTACAGCAATTATGGCTAATCATGGACTAATTAGGCTTAAATGATTCGTCTCGTAGTTTCCATGCAAACTGTGCAATTAGTTATTTTTTTATCTATATTTACGATGGGACAGAGTGAAAAGTTTTTGAGTAGGAACTAAACAGGGCCTAAAGTCATGAGCAATAGAAGTAACCAGAATATATAAAAATTACCAAACATCCAATAATGACCAAATTGCAGCAGTACAAGTAATCAAGGTATAAAAGGGCAGAGTTAATCAACTCTGGACAGTAACATATCAAAAACAAACTAGTAAACTGGATTGATCACATGAAAATGGCACCAGCAGATTTAGTTGAAAGCACTTCCATATAAATACAGAAAAAAAACCATGATGACACTAACCTGCACATACAGCATGGTGTAGAACTGTGCGTCCTTTTGCATCTGCTTTCATTAGATCACCACCATGATCAAGTAGATACTTCACAGTGGATATATCACCTGACTGTGCAGAGGCCATAAATGGTGTTGCACCTGCGAAGAAAAACATAAAACTACAATTTACATATCTCATATTGCCAGGTGCCAAAGGTTTACACATATGAGAGCATACAATTTCCACAAGGACAAAAGAGCTAGAAAGAACCTTCACATGAGCCTTCAGCCATATTTGGATCACACCCTAGTTCCTCAACCAAGTACTTGCAAACCTCCAGATGGCCCTGGCATGCTGCACAGTGCAGCACCCCAAAGCCATCCTTGTGAAAAGACAACACTGCTGCTCGATCACCATTTCCTATGCCAAGGTTCCTTATGATACCTTTCACACAATGACACAAAGCAAACACAAAAAAGTTACCACATTGGGGAAGCAGATACCCAAAACATGAACGCGCAATCACGCCCAAAAAAAAACAATCTCACCACCAGTGTAAAGGGGAAAACAGACGTAACACGGACTTGTATGTGTAGAACAGGATAGTATCACTCTTAACAGTTATTCAATCAAGGAGTAGTTAAAATAAAGGAACTATATAAGGCCTAAGTGTGACCTTGCAATAAATCACTAGGTAACATCACCAACACTAAACCAACACTAAATCAATGCAGGCCCTAAGAATGGTCACATCACCAATGAAAACACCACACTTTAACAGAGGCAGATGAACGCAGCTTTCTAGAAGAAGTGATATGATCGGGAGAAACAAGCACCAAGTCACCATGAACGGGTGAAACAATCAATCAGGGCTACAACGGTTAACAAGAGCAACACAACCCAAACATGGCATGTCTAAGCGTCACTAGCGGCTGGCTAAAACCAAGTTCGGTTTAGAGCAATTAAGGGACAGGGGCATGCTAATGGCAAGGCTTGTACGGAGATCGATCGATGTGTTGAAGACGAGAGAATATTGCTACTCCTGTTTTGTTAGTACTTAGTAGGATGCAGTACTACCTTTGATGCGGCCGAGGTTGCCGTCCAGCGCAGCCTTGAGAAGAGCGTCGGGACCTGCACACACGAACGGAGCGAGAGAGATAGATAGCAGTCAGAAATGCGCAGGCGCATCATGCGCTGTAGATCAGTAGCAGGACCGCAAGAGAGGAGGGAGATATGGAAGGGGAGAGAGCGTGGATCGCGTACTGTTGCCGTTGAAGGTGGAGGGGAGGTACACGAACGGCGCCGCCATGGCTCTCGCCCCGCGCGATCTCCCGTGCTGCCGCGCGCCTCTCTCCTGAATCACCTCGATCGTGTCGTCAGACGGTGAGAGGGAGGAAGAAGAAAAGCTTCGCGAGGAAGGGAGTGGGACTGGGGTTTTCGCTTGTCTTGGGCGCCTGCGTTGCTTGCTTTGGTACGGTGTAGTAGGTGGACCGGGTGCTTGTGGACCGGCCGCGCCCGCTCCAGCCTTTTACCCTTTTGCGCCCTGCCCTCAGGCAGGCTCGGCGCACCAAAGACCCGGTGCGGCAGGAGAGAGAGGCCTCTCGTCCCTCTCGCGGTTCCAACAGAGGGCGAGTGCGTGCAGGTGCATGGCACGGCTGGCCCGCGAAAAGGTGGGGGCCTTCTGCGGTGACATGCGTAGAGCCACGAGAGGTGGATGGCGGGGAGACCAAGTGCTGCAGGCTGCTGCAGCAGAGGTTGCTTGCGCGGTGCGGAAGCCCGGAAGGCGCACCGAGAGTGCCGGCCAGGGCCGACGCGTGTGGTGAACAAAGGCATCGACCCAACGCAAAAAGCTGCTGCGCTGCGCTCCTCTCCCTGGCCTCCACTCCCGGCCGGTCTGGCGGCCTCCTCCCCTCCTCCCTGCCCGTTTGACTAAAATTATAAAAAAAAATACTAAAATTTGTAATGTAAAGTGAATGTACTATAAAAATATAATTAAGGAAGAATCTAATGATACTTAGTTAGTATCATAATAATAATTATTTTATCATATAAATTTGGTCAAAATTACAAAAGTTTGACTCTCCAAGATTCTTGGAATGACTTGGGACCGAGAGAGTAACATGGTGTAGAGACTAGCAGTTGTTCGCTTAAGCCTTGTTTAGTTTTGAAAAGATTTTGGATTTTGGTACTGTAGTATTTTTGTTTTTATTTGACAAATATTATCCAATCATGGTGTAACTAGGCTCAACAAATTCATCTCGTGATTTACAGACAAACTGTGTAATTAAATTTTGTTTTCATCTATATCTAATGCTTCATACATGTGCCCCAAGATTCGATGTGATAGGGAATCTTAAAAAAAATTGTTTTTAGGATGAACTAAACAAGGCCTAAATTTATTAGCCGAATCTACTAGCTATTCAGCACTCATAATAAATCAGCCTGCCATAGCTTATCAGTCCATTGAATAAGGCGGACGGAACCACGTCGACTAAGGCACTCATAATGCAGACTCTATCACAAAGTCCAAAACAATTAATTACATATTATTTATAGTATTTTGCTAATGTCTAAAGCAACTTCATCAGTATCTTTATGCATGAATGAGAGAAAGAACTGAGAGAGAATAAGCTATTTTTTCAGCTTCATACCAATTCATATTTTTATGAGAGAAGAAGAAAAATAACTTCCTCCATGAGACTGTTTTGGAAATAAGTGTTTGATAAAAAAAATAGTTTATAAAAACTCATGAAGCTATTATGAGTTGTGTCAAACAGGCCCTTAGAAAAAGAGTTTCATGAGCAACTTTTTAGGTAAAGCTAAGCTGTTTTAAAAAAATTATTTAGCAAAACATCTTTATCAGCAGCTTTTATGTATGGATGAAAGAAAAAAATAGGGGGAGAGAGAGAGAGCTATAATAAACTATATTTTTTTAGCTTCATCCTAACTCATAAAAAAATAGCTTCACTCATAAAACTATTTTGGAAAAAAATGTTTTAAAACAAACAACTCACAACAGCTTATGTAGTTGTTATAAGCTATGCCAAACAAATTCTAAGATGATACAAGAGAATAACAAAGTTGCAATACATTTCCGTACCGGTGCTAGCAAGGAAACTTTTTACACAGATGCATCATTTGCCCATTCGTAATTAGACTCAAAAGGTTTATCTCGTAAATTACATACAAACTGCGCAATTAGTTTTTATTTTCATCTATATTTAAGGCTCCATGCATGCGTACAAAGATTCGATGTAATGGAGAATCTTGAAATTTTTTTGGGACTGAACAAGGCCTTAATTCTAAATTTTTTTACAAAATGGACACTATAACACTTTTGTTTGTATTCGATAAATACTATATAATCATAGACTAATTAGGTTCAAAAGATACGTATCACAAATTACAAACAAACTGTACAATTAGTTATTATTTTTATCTATATTTAATGTTCAATGTATGTGCCGCAAGATTCAATATGACTGGAAATCTGAAATCTTTTATAAAACTTTTTAGGAACTAAACCAGACGTGAAGATGATCACGCACATCTGCAAGGCCTAGAGCAGCTAAAAGAACCAGACGTTTTGTTTATTTTTATTTATACAAAACGTTGGGTTCTATATAATTTTGCTATATATATTGGACTGAATTTGTTAGGGCACTCACAATGCAAGACTCTATCATATCAAACACTTTTTTCAAAACAGCACACATTCATCTAGAAAGTTATTCATGAAGCTATTTTCTAAAAAATAAAAAAATATTTTTAATAGCGAAGGTGAGTTGTGCCAAACAAAACCTAAAAAGCAACTCCACTAGTGAGGCTGAGGCCTTGTTTAGATCCTAATTTTTTTTGAATTTTGATATTGTAGCACTTTTATTTTTATTTGACAAACATTGTCCAATCATAAAGTAACTAGGCTTAAAAGATTCATCTTGTGATTTACAGTGCAATTTGTTTTTATTTTTATCTATATTTAATGCTCTATAAATGTGTCACAAGATTCGATGTGACGAGAAATCTTAAAAAGTTTTTTATTTTTTAATGAACTAAACAAGACCTAAGCTGTGCCGACCAGTGTCTTAGGCCTTGTTTAGATGTGAATTTTTTTTGATTTCACTACTGTAGCATTTTTGTTTGTTTGTGATAAATATTATCCAATTATAGACTAACTAGGATCAAAAAATTCGTCTCGCGATTTACAGCCAAACTGTGTAATTAGTTTTTGTTTTCGTCTATATTTAATGCTTAATGCATGTGCCGCAAGATTCGATGTGACGGAGAATCTTGAAAACTTTTTGGTTTTCGGAGTGAACTAAACAAGGCCTTAGTAACAACATTTGAGCTGCCCTGGGTGTTACTTGCTCCATCCGTTCCAAATTAATTGTCGATTTTTTGTTTCTGTGACACAAATTTGACTTGATTTATAGAAAATACGTGCAATATTTGTATCATTAAATAAATTTATTTAAAACTATATTTAAAGATCTTTTCAATCTAATTATATATCGTAAATATTAGTTTTTAATATATATTTAATTAAATTTATTTCTCGAAAAACACAAATGATACTTATTTTATTTTGGGACAGATGGAGCATTTGAGACGTGTAGTAGTAACACTACCGTAGACCGGTCTAAGCAATCAAGATCAAGCAAAAAAAAAATGGTGGTAGCATGGACCAAGGAACATACTTTCGGTGTGTTTGAGTTCCTTAATCTCTTCCTTATTCCTTTGCCAGACTAGGAAAATGAAAAGGGTTTTTTTGGTTGGTTTTCATGCTTATATTATATTATATTATATTATATTATATTATATTATATTATATTATATTATATTATATTATATTATATTATATTATATTATATTATATTATATTATATTATATTATATTATATTATATTATATTATATTATATTATATTATATTATATTATATTATATTATATTATATTATATTATATTATATTATATTATATTATATTATATTATATTATATTATATTATATTATATTATATTATATTATATTATATTATATTATATTATATTATATTATATTATATTATATTATATTATATTATATTATATTATATTATATTATACTATATTATACTATATTATACTATATTATACTATATTATATTATATTATATTATATTATATTATTAAGGTTTTTCTTCGCCAAGGCCTTGTTTAGTTTCAAATTGTTTTACAAAATAAACATTGTAGCACTTTCGTTTGTATTTAACAAATATTGTTCAATCATAGATTAACTAGATACAAAAAATTCGTCTCACAAATTACAGATAAACTGTGCAATTAGTTTTATTTTTGTCTATATTTAATGTTTCATGCATATGCCGCAAGATTCAATGTGATGGAGAATATAAAAAATTTTGCAAAAAATATTTTGAAAACTAAACAAGGCCCAATTCGAACGAGTTAGAATCACTCTCTCGTTGGCAAGGCTACTTTCCCATGAGAGGTGAGCAAGACACTTCTCTCGCTTCTCGTTATACTGGTAAAACAATTAGTAAAAATCTATAGGAACGGAGAAGAAATTAGAACTCATGACTCTTGTTTAGTTTCACAAAGAGATATATGGTAGTGCAAAAAAGAGAGAGATATAACAGCTTAGCGGAGCACTAATGGATTCATCTATACAACAGAGTCTAGTGTAGTAATTTGGAGGGAAAAAAAACACCTTCAATCATGTATCATGCGTAAACCGACTACCCATGAGAATCTAGAAGTAGAAACAATATCTCCTTTGGAGCATCTCCAGAGTTTGGTAAAACAAAACTCTATTTTAATAAAGGTTGCTATTTCTTTTGTTAACTTGCTAAATTGATTAATTTAGCAAGTGAATTATACCAAACTCCCGAAGATGCTCTTACATGTATTTCTAGATGAACAATTTTTATTTTATATTTAGATATATCGTATATATTAGATAAATAGCAAAAGCTATGTACCAAGACCTTGTTTAGTTCCTTTTTTTTTAGAAATGAACATTGTAACATTTTCGTTTGTATGTGGCAAATATTGTCCAATTATAGACCAACTAGACTTAAATGATTCATTTCGTAAATTACAGGCAAACTGTGTAATTGCTTTTTGTTTTTATCTATATTCAATGCTCCATGCATGTGTCTAAAGATTCCATGTGACAGAAATCTTAAAAATTTTTGGGTTCAAGGCCCAAGAAAAACCAAAACAACCAATAATTTGAAAGAGAACGATACACACTTTAATACCAGACAAAGAAAAAGAATATTGTACGTACCAGGCAAAAACTCTAGTGGCATGTTTATTGTTTATTATAGATAAATCCGTGCACCTATCGCGTATCCACGGACGCTGCTCCGCCTGACATGTGAGAACATCGGTATGAGCCAGGCAGGCAGCAGGTGCGTCTGCGCGGATCGTGCTGTTGCGACGGCATGTGAACCCTTTGCATGCAACGCAACGCAACGCAACGCACAAGTGGCACAACCCAACCCAAAGCCAAGTAGCCAACCAGCGGTGCGGCGCGACCGCGAGACGCGCCCCTGACCGACCGACGACTTGGAAAAGAAGGAGAAGAGTACCCGACCCAACCCATCCAGCCTCCGGCTGCCGCCGCGTCGGGCTGGGGCTCATACCACACCGCGTCCAGTGTATATAAGCCAGGACGCCCTGCTCCGCCGCCTCGCCTCCTCGCTCTCCTCCTCCTCCGCCGCTAGTCCACCTCCCAGTGCGCGGCGGAATCCCGCGACGCGGTCGCGACGGAGTTGTAGCTGGGCTGCATGATCCACCACGGCAATCTTCTCCCCTTCGTCTAAAGCCTCGCGCCCAAAACCCCTTAGTCCGTCGATGGCGGACGCGGATGCCGCCGAGACCGTCGGCGCCGCGTATATGCCGGTCGCGCCGCCGCTGGTTTTGCCGGACGCCGCAGTGCCTCCGCCGATGCCGGCGGCAGTGACCGTCGTCACCCTGCCGCCTGTAGCCGCTGACGCCATGGAGGCCGCCGTCGCGGCTATGTCGGTCGCTCTGCTTCCTCCACCGCCCGAGCAAATGGTAGCGACTCCTGAACCTCTCTCCTCTAACTCCGTGAGGAGTGCCCTCGGATCAAGTGTTTATGCGAAATTGCTTTGTGCGATCGCTGGGGTTTTGGGCTCTTTCGCCGTGAGTTTTGCGAGCGCCTAGCTTCACCGTTGCAAGTTCGGTTCTATTAATTGCCCTGCACCTTTCCCATTGGGTTCATCACTGGCATTTGATCGAGGGTTGGCTGTGTTCTAGCAAGGAGACAAACCTGGCTAGTTTTTGAAATTGTTTAGAGATTCGCATTGCCTTGCCGCAATTATTCCAAGTGTGTCAATAAGCGAGTCCCGTTTCAATTGCTTTTATTGTTTGTATACTATTTCAGTTTCCCCTGGATATGCCACAACCAAGTTTTGTTCAGGTCTAGTCACAGAAAAAAAAGAAGTTTTGTTCAGGTCTTCTAACCCTCTAATAAAGTGTTCTGTGTCATAATTTGTTCAAAAATCTTGAATATGGTGTTTTCCCTCGATCCTAGCATCCGAACGTGACAACTTGTTAGAGCCAACGATTTTGCACTGCGCAGAAAACTATTCAGACAATTATGCAGGCTGTCCTGTTATTGCTTCACCATGTATTGCCGTCCAGTTATTCGATCTCACCTTACCGTTCATTGTAGAGTCAGTCTGTGATGGGTGGTGGAGAGGACTCAGAGGAAGAGTGTTTGCAAGGTGAATTCCATGAGGTAAAATCTTGAATATGGTGGTTTGCCTCGATCCTAGCATCCCAACGTGACAACTTGTTAGAGCCAACGATTTTGCACTGCACAGAAAACTATTCAGACAACTATGCAGGTTGTCCTGTTATTGCTTCACCATGTATTGCCGTCCAGTTCTTCGATCTCACCTTGCCGTTCATTGTAGAGTCAGTCTGTGATGGGTGGTGGAGAGGACTCAGAGGAAGAGTGTTTGCAAGGTGAATTCCATGAGGTATGACTCAATTACCCAATGTTTGGATGTAATTGATCAATTACACCTCCTCTTGTTCCTCATTCTGTTAGATCATGGATGAGTTTGATTGATTGGTTGATTGAAATAGTCCTTTACTTTTTGTAGGCTGTTGAAAGCATTGAGGTTCTGCTATCTTCTCTTGCTGATAATCAGAAGCCCTATGACATGGTAAATAGTCCTTAATGGTTTCTAACTCTACAATATAGGTGACCGATGGTCTAGTTATGAACGAATTTCTCCAATTTTGTCGTTTAGATGGGCTATATCATCACAGAGAAGAATGAATGTGAGCAGGACAGAGAATCTCTTCCAGAGGTATAGCTATTTCTATGTGCATATTTCAGCGACATCTTTACTTGCTTATTTTTTAGACTTGGTCAAAATCGTATTTTTTAGCTGCTAGACATAGATGGTGGGGAAAACTTGGAAGTTCCATCTATTTCCTCTTCTATTGATTAGGAATCCTATCTTCTATACCGCCCTTTGATTTATATGGTTATATACTCTTGAAGTCCAATGTCATTATGAAAGCCTTATATTCTATAGAAGTTACTATCTTCTCTTTGTACTAACTACCTCTGTCCTAAAAAGGATGCAATTCTACTTCTATCTTTAGTCTAATTATCTAAAGATTTTTCCTTCAAAAAAATTATCTAAAGTTTGACTAAATTTGTAAAAAAAGAATACTGATATTTATGGCACAATATAGTTATAGTATGAAAATATTTTCCATGACAAATCTAATACTAAATCTGTTCCAAATTATGACACATTTTGGCTTTTCTAGATATGTTGCTTTTACGATGTATCTAGACAGTGTATACATATGTGTATAGCAAATGCAATGTATCTAGAAAAGCCAAAACGCCTTATAATTTGGAACAGAGGGAGTAACACCTAATTGGTAATAATAAATATCAATATATTTTTGTATAAACTTGGCCAAACTCAAAATTGCTCAGTATTATGCTAGAATTGCATTGGGATGGAGGGAGTATATCTATATGGTGAGAAATCCCTAGTTGATGATATAGTCAATATAATGGTGAAATGTATAAATTTAATCCTACTTTTTTGTTTGAATGTTGTTGTATTAAAGTTTAGTTTCTTTATGTAGAGGTCCGACCAGCTGTTGCCATTCCTTCCTATGTTTGTTTGTGATAGTTGAAAGGATTATTGTATCTTTGAATTGGAAATGATGATTTTTTTATTGCCATTCCTTTTGATGTGTAAAATAAAATTGATTGTGCTATGGACGATGAGCATTTATATGAGGAAATGTTCTTTTTTGGTGGGCCACGAATTGGGAATTTTGAATTCCATACCTATTTCTGTAGTATTTTGCTTGATTATTAGTTTCTTAATAGGTCAGTGATATCAAGGAAAATGAAACTGACCATGACCATTGTTAGTGGTGCTGCCTTCTAGTGATAGTGAATCCTGTCATACAATAACTTTTCTCAAGCTTATTTCTTGGTATATACAAGTTCTTGTTCCCCAGGTTAATTCTAATTTTGTCACCATTTTCATTATTTACTTTCAGAAGAAGCTTTACTTTCAGAAGAAGCTGCCTGAGGTGACCGTTCAGGCTTTGGGGCATTTACTAGAAGAGGAGCAGCCAGCCATGGTACGACAGACTATCATA
Organism: Sorghum bicolor; assembly: GCF_000003195.3. Lineage (NCBI taxonomy): Eukaryota > Viridiplantae > Streptophyta > Magnoliopsida > Poales > Poaceae > Sorghum > Sorghum bicolor. Next base: position 56,400,072 of record NC_012870.2, on the reverse strand, counting down.
TATTATCCCTTCTATCACGACTGCAACCATCTACTTCTGACTCGTGTTATTTTGTTTTCTTTGACCCCATTACCTAGGCCATTTCTGATAACAGCAAGGAAAGTGACAAACAAATACCACCTCCATCACCATGTCCTTCAGACGAACAGCAAAAACCTAAGGTGACAATTATTTCAACAAGAGTCGTTTCTCAAAATATGATAGTGTCTCCTTCCAATCGAATCACATTTACTCCTATATTTTTGGTTCTCAGTTGGGCTGTGCTAGTAATGTTACCTTGATATGTTTCAGTTCAGTATTTTACGTGTGCTGCCTAAATATCTTTCATGCAAATGAGCAATGCATTGGTCACAACCCTGCAGTGGAGGGAAGGGGTACCTAGAAAAGCCAAAATGTCTTATACTTTGGGATGCAGGGAGTAGTATAATTAGCTAATTAATGATGCTATTTCTGAATTGATTCCTTATCCTTCCTCCCAGTGGCGAAGGTTGACCATAGGAGTAGGGGGGCCAGTCTATATAATTGAATATTAAACACTAATGAACAGTACAAAATCACTGTTTAGACAATAGAGTGAGCAAGAGTGCCCATGGCCCAGCTTGGTCACTAAGCTCTGCCCCTGCTTCCTCCATATTAATCTCTCTAATAGCATCTTATATTAATTAATACTTAGGTCTTTCTATGATTTTCTCCATCACTTTTGTTTTTTTATTATTGCCTACTAAAAATATAGTTTGTTCCCACAGTACACCCTCTAATTAGCTAGTTAATTGTAATTAGTGCTTTGCTTGTTTGCTCTCTCTAAATTGATCTCCAGTGTCATCTACTTCCTCCATGTCAAATTATAAGACCTTTTGGATTTCTGGATACATAACTTTTACTATATTTTTTTTCTTGAAAACGCAGGAGAGCTGCGCATCATTAAATTAATAAGATAATAAAATAGGATAAGAACCCATACAACACAACACACACAAAACCACACACAACTCTACACACACTCAGGCTGCTGCTGCTGATGCTAGGAAATTAATGCGCCCATGACATAAAGATCACGACCAAAGTAGACAGGGTGCTAACCACCCGGAGCAAGGGCATCCAAGAAGGATAATCCTCAAGCCCCCGCCAAAGACCTTGACCTTCTTTCATATTCAGCTACAGCAAGTGCGCCTGCAACACTTACGTCTGCGCCATCAAAAACACATTTGTTGTGGTCTGTCCATAAGGTCCATGCTCTCAGGAAGTCAGGATTATGAGAGTTGGTTCCTTTCCTTAACATGTCACTAGCAGCATTGCTCACTTTCTCCCACCAAAAATGGAAGGATGTTTCTGTGGGTTGTTGGGAAAGGTTTGGAGTCCAATCCGAGAAAAGAAACAGAACCAAAACTCTATTGCAAAGGCACACCGGCCTAAGAGGTGATCAATAGTTTCCGCCTGGTCATACAAAGGACAGTGCTCAGGATGAGGGCGCCCTGCAAGGCGATCCACTGTCCAACATCGGTTGTGAGCTACCAACCAAACAGAAGGGATTTTTGTGGGGTCCACATCTGATGGGCAACACATTGCTCTTTTATAAGTTTGTCTTGAGCCCCATTGCTTCTCCAAAAAAAATGAAGATACCCATGCACTTAGAAAGCCAAAATGTCTTATAATTTGGCACTGAAGGAGTATATTATTTAGGATCTAGTCTTTCTTTTATCTTATCTCCTTTGTTCCTGTTATTACCATGATTCTTTTTCTGGACTAAGAATTAGATTGTCGGGTGAAGGTTAGGGCTAATTAATTTCCTGTTCTCTTTAATATTTAGTGTTCTTTTTTAGTTTTCAGCTTTTTCTTGTATTGTATCATAAAAGTTTATCTGGTCATTACCTATCCTCTTGCCATGTGCGTATTTCATCATGCATGATTGTTGTCGGTTTGAATGCCCTTCCCCTCTCCTCCCCCCCCCCCCACCCCCATATCCAAATCCTGGCTCCGCCCTTACTAGGTGCTTTCATGGTCTGATTTGATGCACTACCTTTGGTACCTTCACTTATGTTTTTTTTTGTTTAAAAGTGTGATGTTGGGTGTTACCGATGGTATTTTAATTACCAAATCAGGATTTTGCTATTTGTTTAATTTCCTTACCAACTGTACTTCCATCATGTCGACCCTGTTATTTGCTCCCGTGTAGTCATTAAAAAAACTGCATGTGATTACTATTGTTAGCTATCCCAAAATGGCTAATGACTTTACAAAAGGGGGTCATGTCAGCCTCATCATTTCATTTTACATATGGAAGAACCATCCACTGAAAGGATCTTTTTCTTGCAAATTGCAATGATCATATTTGCTCTGTAGTGCATACTTGTTCTTCACTTTTCTAGGAGAGTGACATAGACACACTTGCATGGACAAACAAATATCATTTTTATGGTGTTATATTCTGTTCCATTTCTTTACAGGACAATGGTGATCTTTCAGACGATTCCCCTAACTCTAGTGACCATAGTGATCATAGTGATGGTGAACATCATTACGACATTCCAATACATAGTCTGTACAAGTATGACCCGTTTCGATTTATGCATGGAAGAGAGAGAAGAAATTGTGGATATTCATGTAGTTTTAGTGACAGAAGAAACCACTGGAATGATGGCTATCCGTTTATGTATGGCTTTCGAAACCTATGGAATCCCATGGTGAGTTTGTAAGCCATCTACTATTTTAACTATTCTGTGCATATCAGAATAAATTGTAGTTTTGATTTTTCATTTAAACCTTCTTCATGCATATTTGCAGTCTTCCTATTTCAGATTAGACACTGCAAATTTTATTGTTTATAGTTTTGGTATTTTGATATCCTAGTCATTCTTTCCTATTTGGATTGTTTGATTTACACATCTTCATCTCTTCCTTCTGAGATTTTTCCATAGACTTCTCTCCATACTGATGATCATTGTTGTTTCAAAAAAAATACTGATGATCATTGGAGTCGTTGGCCCTCTCCTGAACCTGACCAGAGAAATGAAAGATACAATTCAGTAAGCTGGGCTTGTGTTGCACTTTCATACATTATACTCCCTTCATTCTAAATTATAAGTCATTCCAAGAATCTTGGAGAGTCAAAGCATTTTCAAGTTTGACCAAAATTATAGAAAGAAATACTAAGATTTGTAACATAATGTGAGTATACTATAAAAATATAATTAAGGAAGAATCTAATGATACTTAGTTGGTATCATAATAATAATTATTTTATCATAAAAATTTGGTCAAACTTAGGATAGTTTGACTCTCCAAGATTCTTGGAAAGACTTACAATTTGAGATGGAGGGAGTAGATTTTTTCTGTCCTGATACTGAGCATTGCAAATTTCATTATTTATTTTTGATCCTTTGACATCCTATGATCCTAGTAGTTTCTTTTCATGTAATCATGTTATATATCTGTTGTTGACATCTTCCATTTTTGTTATGTCCTAGAGGAGTTGTTGGTCTTGGCCCTCTCCAGAACCAGACTGTGAGAAGGAAAGCTACACTGTGGTAAGCTAGACTTGTGCTGCTGTTTTATGGCTGAATTTTTTGTAATGCAGCCACTCACTGCAGTTCTATTCCACTTGAAATCAAGGTAAGTTATGAACTGAATTGTGTTTTTGCACAGGGTGCTGGGCTATCCAATCCTCATTTGTGGACATGTTTTCTTAATTGCATACTCCAATGTATGGTTCACACAGTTCCTCTTGTATTGAAGCTTCGGAAAACTGATCATCCAGATCCATGCCCTCGTAAGGATTCTAGTTCAATCATCACGAGATTGTTGAGCATCTTATCTCCATTCTTACGTGTTATGTGATTTGATATCTTTAGGTGCTTCAATTGGATTCTGTTGTTACTGCTCCCTAAAACAGCATGTCAATGAATCTATCAGGCTCTCTGGAAGTTCTTTCTACCCTGAGATTTTCATTAATCGCCTGAAATGTACGCTTTTCGAACCAACCTTTTTAGCCGCTCCAACCAACCTCTTTACCCTTTCCTTTGCAGTATTTTTCCTTGTACTAGTTGTTTAGTCTTGTGGAAATTTGAGACTTTTGGAACTACTTGAAAGTTGAAACACATGATTCAATTGCACTTTAATGGGGTGATGATTGTTTGAGCTGAATATATTTCTTCACGTGTGATTGGCAGCAATTTCGTCAGATTTTAAGAGTGGAGTACAACAAGATGCGCAGGAGTTCCTCCGCTGTTTGCTTGATAAATTGGATGAGGACTCCATTGCTCCCAGGTCCTCTGAAGAATCCTCTACGACTAAAGAAGGTAGTGTGGTAAAAGAAATATTCAGAGGGTGCTTGAAAAGCCAGGTGTGTTCTGTTGATCCTGACGATCTCAAATGCTTTGTTATTTAATGATTATATATTTATATACTTTTCCCTACTTTTACTTAGTTGCGATGTCCAGAGTGCGACCGTTGCTCAGATAAATCTGAGCCTTTTCTTGATCTAAGCTTGGATTTGAACATGGTGGAGACTCTAATGGATGCTTTGCAATCCTTTACAAATACTGAGTTAATCAAAGACTTCATGTGTGATGGATGCAAATCTCGTGTGAGCATGGAAAAACACTTCAAGATAGAGCAGGCGCCTGAAGTGCTTGTAATCCATCTCAAGCGATTCACTAATTCTGAGTCTAAGATTTGGGACAAGGTCAAGTATCCGTTGGAGCTGGATATAAACTCCTTCATGAGTTCTTCGGATGATGTGAGCTGCAGTTTCTTATAATTTTATTTTAGTCCCCAACCATTATTTGGCTCACGTCCAGCTGTGTTGCAGACACTGCAGAAGTATGATTTGTATGGAGTTGTAGAACACCTCGGTGCATATGGCAGTGGTCACTATGTTTGTTATATCCGGTCATCTGAAGCTGATTGGTACAAATTTAACGATGACAAGGCAAGAGAATTTACCTCCTGTCAGTAAAATATTATTTTGTTCTCTAAGCTATCGTTCAGTTGCATGGTTATAACCATTCAGTTGTGCAGGTCTACCAATGTTCCGTGGATAGCGCTTTGGAAAATGCAGCATATCTTCTTTTCTATGTGAAGCAAGGTTCATCCCCGTGGTTCTCTACCTTACTTGAGAAAGAAGACAAGTGTCCACTGGATGGTTCAGTAAGCTTGGAAGAACAAGGCAAAGTTGCTCTCGTCAACAAAGAAGAGGAGGCGACATCTTGTCATGGGCAAAGAAATGGACCTACTCTCATCGACAAAGAAGAGGAGGCGACATCTTCTCATGGGCAAGGAAATGGACCTACTTTGCCAGACCTATCTGAACAGTTACAAAGGAATGGAAATGGCAATACCTTGTCGGATGCATCAGATGAACTGGAAGAAGGTTTCAGGCTGGGTGAAACATCAACAGGAACACAAGGACCTAGCTGTCTTATTGGATCAGACAAGAATGGCCATGCCGATGGGTGTTGGGAGCCGTCAGGTAAGATGAAGGATGTCAGCCCAAGGGGGTCACTGAACAGGAAGGAAATGAAGCCAAGCACATGTGGATCTTTAGAAGTTGATCATGCTGTTACACATGGTGGCTCTCCTCGAAAGAATGAGAATAATTGCCACTTGCTCCAACTTTCACATAAATGCAAAGATAACTGTGACTCTTTAGAAGTTGATCATGCAGTTACACAGGGAGGCTCTCCTCGAAAGAATGAGAACTATTGCCACTTACTCCAACTTCCACACAAACGCAAAGACAACTGTTGTCACAGGAATCTCTCCTTGCAAGGTAAGGATGACCTCATTCCTATGTTAATGGAAATCAATTGGTAGTTATTCTAATACGAAGTGTGCTCAGTGCTAGATTTGATTGCTACTCCTCCATTCCAAATTACAAAACTTTTTATCTTTTCTAGATACATTGCTTTTACTATGCATCTAGACATAGTGTAGAGCTAAGTGCATAGCAAAAATTTGTACTTAAAAGCCAAAACGTTTTATGATTTGGAATTGAGAGAGTAGTTTTCTAAACTTTGTAGAGATAAGTTGTGTTAGTAGACTTAACTCTTCTTATCTTGCTTTTTCTAGTAGATGAAATCGGGGGTTGTTGTGGAGCACCATCTATGGGGATGTGCACTTCAGGCAAAGAGAACGAAAGAGTAGAGTCCATGTTCCACAAATGTTGAGAAACGACAATAAAGGCACTAGGAAGGGCATGCAAACAGCTCTAGTCCAATCGTCCATAGACTAGGAGCATGGACATACCCCAGTGTTTTTTTGTAATGCACCCACTCACTATTTTTTGAGCGCAACTCTATATATTTGTACCCTGCTGTTGCTCACTCTTGAAACCTTGTGCCGTGGATGTTCTAAAAACACAATAGAAAGAAAGCACCATATGCAGCATTGTTGCTATCAATTTGCCATGCACCAAGGCTTGACATGCTTCATGCCTGTGTATTTTATATTCTCTTTTTCGTGCCTTCCAAGTTTAATAACAGATGCACCTTTTTTTTTGTATACACAAAGACATTATTTTTCTCCTGAAACACGTATACCTTTTTTTTTCCACTTGCTTGACAAATGCTATTCATGAACCTTTGCTTCGGGCAGGTGGTGGGGTGTACCTTTTTTCTTCCACTTGCTTGGCAAATGTTATTCATGAACCTTTGCTTCACACAGGTGGTGGGGAAGAAGGCAGAGGAAGAGGAGGGGGCCAGATTAAGAAGCGGAAGTCTGCCGCTGGTGTTGAGAGTAAGAAGCGGAAGTCTGCTGATGGTGGCGAGTCAAAGGCATTAAGGAAGCGCCAGAAGACGAAGCACCGCACCGTAGCAAGGCAGTTCGCTCTCTGTTGGTGGAAGTGGCAGGTACAGTAGGGAAATCGAAGACGAGGCAAGGTGACGACATATGGTGAGTTGGCGACTAACCAGCAACCACGGCGTATATAGGTAGAAGAAACGGCAGGGCTTGTACGATAGGATAACATGTGTGTCTGGCTGAAGGAATGAGTTAGTCCATCACCTACTTATTTGTTATTTCTTGTTTTTTTTGTTTGATTTATGGAATAGACTAGGTTGATGCATTATTATCCCATTCATCACGAGCTAATACTAATATGAGGAATGGAGCCAATCTACCAAATTAACTAGGACTAGTATGAGAAATAGAGCCATTTCACCAAATTGAGGAATTAATTTACAATAGACCTCTTTATCTAGAATGGAGTGATTCTCCAAACAGAACACACCATATAGAACCAATAGGGACCGTGGTAACATGCCGACTCAGATACAGAACTTGTATTTTGGGCACCAATGGAGGCCTGTGTCGTCTAGTCCTTCGCTACCATGGCGTAAGTTGTGTATATCTTAAAAACTTCACACTCCCTCTCGTAATACTTGCCTACTACTCTCTCTATCCCAAATTATAATACATTCTAAAAATCTTGAAGAGTTAAAGGATGTTAAATTTGACCAAATTTATATGATAATATAATAATATTTATGATACCAACTAAGTATCATTAGATTCTTCATTAATTATATTTTTATAGTATACCTATTTGATGTTATAAATCTTTATATTTTTTTTATAATTTTAATCAAACTTAAGATGTTTTGACTTTCCAAAATTCTTGGAATGTCTTATAATTTGGAATTGAGAGAGTAGTTTTCTAAACTTATTATTCCCTGCATTCCAAATTATAAGTCTTCCAAGAATCTTGGAGAGTTAAAGCATTTTTAAGTTTAACCAAAATTATAGAAAGAAATACTAAGATTTGTAACATAAAGTTAGTATACTATGAAAATATAATTAAGGAATAATCTAATTATACTTAGTTGGTATTATAATAGTTATTATTTTATCTTATAAATTTGGTCAAATTTAAAATACTTTGACTCTCTAAAATTCTTAAAATAACTTATAATTTGGGATAAAGGGAGTACATTCCATGCTTGCAAGCACCACTAATGTATACTAGGGCTTATAATCTTGTGAAATCATATCCACCGCATTTGTGGTGTGGAATGAAACCTAGGCGTTTGAGCTGATGAAAGCTTGATAATCAAGACTGCTGGAAGTGGTTTGGGAGAGGTCTAGACATCAACTTGCACGTGGGGAAACTCCAAGGCTATCCAAGGAGTTATCTGACCGAGAGCTTGATCTTAATGAGGGGCTTTAATAAGGACTAAAGGAAAGTGAAGAGCTCCCCAATACCTCAGAAAAACAGTTAACAAGAGTTTGCATTCTCTTAGTTAAGCTTTCACGTTACTTGCATTCTTTTGGTTGTGTGATTTTGCTTCCTAGTCTAGCTTGCTAGGTTAGTTGACAAGATTAGAATCTAGGGTGCAAAACTCTCTTACGGTAGAGATAGTAATAAACACTTGGAAAAACTATAGCAGACATCTAGATAGATACTCCCTCCGTACCCAAATTTGTTGACGTTGTGGGCTCTAGGCCCATTTTCGCAAAGATTGACATTCTACTCATTGTGTATTGTTGACGTATTTACCCCTGGGCAACCCACCCGTTCAGCTCCTAGCCAGGCAATGCAAAGCCATGCAACAACAAAAAAAAGAGACCACATCGGGACTTGAACCTGAACCTCATGACTCAACCCCTCCCTCCGTACCCAAATTTGTTGACGCTCTGGGCTCTAGGCCCATTTTTACAAAGGTTGACGTTCTACTCCCTCATGGTGTTTGTTGACGCATTTATCCTTGGGCAACCCACCCGTTCAGTCAACCCCTCCCTCCGTACCCAAATTTGTTGACGTTCTGGGCTCTAGGCCCATTTTCACAAAGGTTAACGTTCTAGTCTCTCATGGTGTATTGTTAACGCATTTACCCTTGGGCAACCCACCCGTTCAGCTCCTAGCCAGGCAATGCAAAGCCATGCAGCAACAAAAAAGAGGCCACATCGAGACACTTGAATCTAGAACTCATGACTCAACCCCTCACTGTCCTGAGCTAGCCACTTGAGCCTTTGATTGCTTCTTAGAAGAAATGCACCCACAACTATATTTATTAGGAGAAGAGATGAAAAACCAACCTCTAATTAATTACTTCTTGGTAAGCACAATCATGTCCTAAACGTCAATAAATTCAGGTATAGAGGGAGTATCTTTTATAGGTTTTGATGAGTATTTTTTAGTTGCCATGTAGTTTCTAAGTTGCCTAATTCAATCCCTCTCTTATGCGTTATGATCCTTCACTTAGTTACCGGTAAGTTATTTTCGGTGATGCCAAGTTTAAAAGGAATCTCAGTATTTTCTATCAAGATAGAGGAGAAAGAGGGTTGAGGATCTAGAATACCTTATATTTTAGTAAAAAATTTGAACTTTGAATTCCTTATATTTTTGGACGGAGTTAATACTAGTACGACCATTGCTTATCGTTTCAACCTATTCATGCTAACCCAAAATTAATCATTTATCTAATTATAGCATCAATTACCATTTATGGTGGTGACCCAAATGTACTGATGACCTAAAGGCGTTCTTGGAGAGATCTAGGGTAAGTTAATCTACTTAAAGTATAGCATCACTTAGACATACTTTTACATAGGGATATAAGTGGACTAGCCTGTGAGCCCACATATAAGCTTAATTTTATGGGTTCGTAGGCTTGCCCACTTGCATCCCTACTTTCACAGCAGAGGAAAATGCTTGTAGGTGTGAGCTGTTCATGAGTGTTAGATGGATTTTGCATACCGGTGAATGACACACATTATCAAATCGTGACTTCATGGGGATTACCGAAACTGTCTTTAAAGGTGCTCATATGGATATGATTTATATGCGTACGTGCATTTTATTCTGATGAGTCTATGTGCACAGTGAGCATCTGCGTTATACTATGTAATTAAAAAAACAAATCGTTTATGTGCCTCTTCTAAATACAAGTAACTCCAAAAGTGCAATTTACATGTACATATCAGGGTGCAGGTATATATTTCCACACTAGTTGCATTAAAAATTGGTTCAAGCATAACTCAAAATATTAGGTATGCAGGATGCAGGCACGACACACGACTACTTTCAGGCCAGTCCCAATATGAGTTTCATGAGTTTTATTAAAGTTTCAAGACATTAAATAAGTTAACATGATATAGAGTAAATGAAGAGAGAGATGATAAAGTTTTATAGAATAAAATAAGTTTTATAGATATAGACTCATTTTTTATACCGTTTCTAACACATGGATCTTGGAAACTGAGATATATCTGCTATTGAGACTGGCCTTATAGTCTGCTAACTGACTACATGTTTCTGTTAAAATATGCAAGGTCTGCCTGAGGGAGAACACTAGTAGGGATTTAAAATATAGATTTGTACTATGTAATCACGCTTGATTTCCTATCACACTTAAAAAAAGTAGTTCTTAATACTTTGATACAATCCAATATTTTCAAAGTTTTTTCTAATCAATAAAACGTCGCCTATAACAATTCGCAACCATAAATATGTTCGTGTCGCACTTGCACGTATAAACGGAGATAAAACCAACGGCAAAAAAACAATTCTAGGCAAACAGCTTTGCACTCTGGCTTAGGCTTAGAGCATCTCCAAGGAACTATGCAAATGACTTTTGCATTTGGTGTTGTTTGCAAAGTCCCAAACTCATTTGCAAAGTCTAAAAATAGTCTAACTCCAAGGGACTTTGCATTTAGACTTGACAAACCCAAAGTGTGGCACCATTTTGACGTACGTTGTGCGTGCCAGTCGCCGCCCAGGCCAGGTCGCCGCCAGTTGCCGCCCAGCCCAGGTCTTCGCGCCAGTCGCCGTCCAGCCTAGGCCTCGTTCGTCGTTCGTCGCCGTCATCGTTCGTGTCAGTTCGGCTCCGTCCACCTCCGTCCTCCTCCGAGGGAAGGTCCCCGCGAGAAAAGGTCCACCTCCGTTCCCGCGCCGTGGCCGCGTACGTCGTCGTTCGTGGACGCGCGCGAGTCTCCGTACCGTGCGCGTGGTAGGGAGGGCGGGCGCGCACGGCAGGAGGGACGGCGGGCACGCGCGGCAGCTGGAGGGCGGGCGCGCGCGGCAGGGAGGGCGGGCGCTTGCGGCAGGAAGGGCGGACGGGCGTAGAGAAATCGTGCGAGGTAGGGGGGGCCGAGGGGACGGAGTCCGACGTGGAAGGCCAAAATTGTAGATGCAAAGTGGTAGAAAGGTTTGCATATATGCAAAGCCCCAACCTCTATTTGCAAAGTTAATCAAATTGCAAACCTTATTTGCAAAACCATTGGAAGGGTATTTTCTACTCTTTTTTACAAATAGGACAATGCAAAGTTTGTTTGCAAAGCCCTTGGAGTTGCTCTTAAAGCCGACCAAGGATGAAATTACAAACACAGATAATTGGAAAACATGTATGTACTACTCATATAATTATCATTTAAAGCAAAAGTATATATCTCGAACCGAAATAAAACCAACTTCAAAAAGACATTCCCGTTACAGCTCCAGATGCATACATGACTTAGCCAAGTACAGCATTCGCCATAAGTTTTCTTCTTTCCCCCTCTATCCCTCTAACTTACACTTCAGGTTTTCAGATGCTTCCGAACTCCTAGACAGATCTGCCAGGAAGTTCTCAGACGCCTACGAACTCCTACAAAGATCTGCAGGCCAGGCCAGTTTGTCACCCGGGTTGCCGGGAGAAGCCAGCCACTGAAGCAATGTAAAGGTTACTTTACTGTAAGTTAATCTCAGAGGATGCGGTCCTGAAGATCAGTGATGATGTTGGATGCCATCGATGTCAACTTTTTCCCCGTTTCCCCTGCCATGTTCTTGAGAGAAGACAGATCCTGAGTGGCCTGCCAAGAGACAAACACAGCAATGGGGTTAACACAAGTATGCCAAGGAATCAACTAACAGTACTTCAGCCATGACTTTTCTCTCAGCAACCCAACTGTTACCTGGAATGAAATTCTGTTGATCAAATCTGAAGCACTGAGATCCACTCTAGGATTGTTTGCTGGATGGCCAAATAGATCAGCACTTGATATGGCAGAAGAACCCTGCAACGAGTTGAAGTCAGGAGGAGTGTAAGATTCAACACAGTACCAATTATTACGGTTACTATGAAATAGCGACGAAGTAGTACTTAGGCCTTGTTTAGTTCCCAATTGCAAAATTTTTCAGATTCCCCGTCACATCGAATCTTTAGACACATGCATGAAGTACTAAATATAGACAAAAATAAAAACTAATTGCACAGTTTGGTCGGAATTGACGAGACAAATCTTTTGAGCCTAGTTAGTCTATGATTGGACAATATTTATCAAATACAAACGAAAGAGCTACAGTGTCCGTTTTGCAAAATATTTTGGAACTAAACAAGGCCTTACTGAAAACTTTTGGAGAGAGACTTGAGCGTCCTTTTCAAAACTGGCTTGATCACCAAAAAACTGAGAGGATGAAATTGATTTTGCATTCGAGAATTTCTGTCTTGCTTCACTGCTTTCCTCAATCTGAATAACATTGAAACCAATTAATTCACACAAACTTGGAAGTCACTTGGAAATTGGGGGTCAAAAAACAAAAATTTAAATAAGATCACAACATTTTTACTATAACATGTAAAGTACTATGCAACAGAGTCTCTTCTAAAAAAAGGAACAGACACATGATCTGTTATGCATATATTAACTATGCAAAAGCAGCATGGTATCAGTGAAAACGCAGACTTGTCATGGTTAGAACGAGATGAAATATTTTTGGGCTACCTACAAGTTAAAATGCATTGGTAACAAATTTTCTATCAAAATTTCTTTTGTGCACAACAACCATTCCCTAATTAACATAAAGTAACCAACAGTTTGGAGATTTCTTGAGCTAGAGCAGCATCAATGGGATAGGATCACCAATCCACTGGCTGCCAGATAACTATGCGGGAGTCAAAGTTATATATACATCATGAGAAATTAACATCTCAATCAGAGAGAATTCAGAACATTTTATTCATCTTCAAATGCGTACACCCAATCTATACGCAGATATGAAGGGACTTTTTTTTACCACCCAAGCATGAATATAACAGTTCAAATTCTTGTGTTACTCACTCATAAGGGTTCAACATGGACACATCAGTGTTTTTGGGAAAAAAAAAGTAACAAACTAATTATTCATAGCATATAGCCACATATTTTGATGACCTAATAGTGAGAATGCACACTTCCCCTCAGTAGTATAAATTAAGGTGGAATGGTGGAATTAAATGTTCCTCTTTGTAGTTCTGACTTTACATACTTGATCAATGGAGTTCACATATTCATGAGTTACAATATGTCTGAATAAAACAATTACCTGCACTTTGGATGAGCTGGATGTAGATTTTTTGTGATATCCACTGTCCATCCCAAATTCAGCAAAGAAGTTCGACGACTTTGGGGGTGCAACATGTCCACTCATGTGGTTGTCTTCTGAGCTGCTACCAGTCTTAGGAGCGGCAGGTGCATTTTCTACATATTCAAATCGAGAAGTATGGGGTTTGCTCCTAGTTGCAGTACTCTCAGTCACCGATGGCAGGATGGGAGCTGGTTCTTCGGGCTTCTGCTCATAGAGGCTTTCATTTGGCTACAATGCAGAAGATGGGCAGGAAACTCCACTTTATTTAAACAGATAATAAAACAAAAAATGTGTTTTCTGAGATTACTGGGAAGCAATAAAATTAGAGAGTTATAAAGCTAACTTCCATTTGCCACAGTACAAAACAGAACAGATATCATTACTTGACAAATGACAACTATATGAAGAGAAACAGGACCAAATGGCAGTGCGTTCTCAAAGTCAATGAAGTTTACAATGAATAAGGCATACCTTTGATGTAAGCTTCCGCGCACCAAGTCCACCAGTCTTATTTCCAGGCTTTTTAGCACCAATCGGCTTCTTGAAAGAATGGGTTGGAGCTCTAGGCGAACGAACAATCTCAGGCTCTTTCTTTTCACTTACATTTTCTTTTGACACCTCTGTCAGCTTGAGATCTGGAAATGCAGGAGCTTGATTTGGACCCTGGGAAACTGCAACTGGGGAAGACGGCCAACTATTGTTGCCATCTTCTGTGGAGCTTTTAGCAACCTCTTTAGCAAGCAACTGCCGGTACAAGTCAGCTGCTCTTGAAGTATACTTTGCTTCAATCTTTCCACCATCGGTCCAACCATGCTGCTTAAAGAAAGCCTGTGCACGGTTGTTTCCTCCATAGACCATCATTCTCAACTGTTCTGGAGTCCACGAATCCAAATTTGTTGACCTGCATATTGTAGCAGTTTTTTCAGTATTGATTCAGTCATTCGATGTGCAAGAGCATAAAGTAAAAATGTTAGTGAACTATGTTAAACTTCCCAAAGGATAAGATGTTACTGGTCAGGACCAAAAGGGAAAAGCATGTCATGTGCCAAAGGTGTAAGACCTATATGACAAAGAATCACATTCAGAGAAAGTCAACCTGGACCATAACTCATATTTAATATATCTACTCAAAGTCAGATGCCAACAATGTTGAGTCCGTGATACTGATGTCACTCAGGATCATGACACAGGAACTTTACAAATGTACCTTGTATCATACTGTTCTGGTGAATATGCAAAATTAAGAATAAACATGAAAGTAACGCAAAACTTTGGACGTTTCCCTCATGCATAGCATGATGCGTACTAACATGTATATGCCATACCATATCACAACAGACTTTGGTACTACATATCACATAAGTGTGGCAGGCATACCAGAACACACAAAATTTATAAGCAGATAAAACTGAAAAAGAGAGAGAGAAGCAAAAATCACATAGGGTAGAACAAAAACCAGAATTTTCATTTATATAATCGTATTTATTTTTATTGTATACTGCAGTTGTACTGATCAATCAGTGACCCACCGCAGCAGATTAATATTACTAATATGTACACTACTACACGTGATCAATCAGTGACCCACTGCAGCAAAATAGTATTTACTATTATGCATTGAGGCATCGCCACAGGTCCACGTACGTGGACAGGTGTGAGAAGAGTAGGGAAGCAGGTGAGGCGAGGCGACCTGACAAAGGAGACGTGGACGCCGAGGCTGCGGTGCACCGCTGAGCAGTCGATGCAGAGGAAGACGCCGTAGGTGACGGACGCCCACGTCGGGTTCTTGGCGTTGCAATCGAAGCACATCTGCATGCGCGGACCACCATCAGAGCCGGAATTCGCACACACACACACAGACGACAATCACACAGAGCGAGAGAAAGTGCGATCAATCCCGAATCCACAATCGAATCGATCACCCGTACAATCCAATCGAATCCACAGTACCTTGTTGTCCGATTTGGCGCGGAGCTTGCGGAAGACGGCGTTCTTATCTGCCAAGGCCTCCGTCGCCGCCATGGCGCCCACCCACACCAGCAACGAACCCGATCGAATTGGACCCTCTCCGGACTGGAATCTTCTTCCCCGTGCTCGATCGATGGGTGGGCCAATCGATCGGCGCGGGAGAGAGAGAGGGAGAGGAGTGGCCGGGTGGAAGGAGATGGAAGGGAAGGGGTGGAGGCGAGGAGGAAGAGGAAAAAATGGACGAGGTGGACGGTGCTGCCCCTGTCCTGTTCTCCGCCTTTGCCTTTGCGTGCGTCTCCTCTACTCGTCAATGGGAAAAGGAAGCTAGTGGAGCAGTGGACTTCCTATTTCACGAGCCTTTTTTTGGGCCGCTTCGCGTGGATTTGCGGGCTCATTTTCGTTGGGCTGTAAAAGAAAAAAAAAACTGTCTTTGGCATCGCATATCTTTACATAATATATGCTCCCACGGAGTTTTTGATAGAAAGAAGTAAAAAAATAGTGTCTTCTCATGCTACATGGTGTTTTGTGAGAGCATATTTTAAAAAATTATATATGTAAAGTTATTTAGTTAAACGATTTACCAAAACGGCTGCAGCTCTATTGATAAAGTTGTTTATGGAGCTAAAACCCCAAAAAATAATTTCACTTGTGAGATGGAGCTGTACCAAACCGAACCTAACTATTACTAATTGCCATCGAGTTGTTTTTTTTTAAAAAAAAAGTTGTACAAAGTGATACGGTAGTGTTTCCAATCCAGCCATAAACCTTATTTACACGGTTTATTTATTATTTCACCATTGGCCTGTTTGAAAAATATCCAAATGGCCGTGGAAATCCAGATTGGGCACCAAGGAAATCTATCCATTTCACACACTTCGTCTTGTTGAACCTTTTTTCCGGCTATATAACTCCTTTTCTTTATATACTAGCAAAATATGCCCGTGTGTTGCTACGGGAGCAAATAGACGTTTGTAGAAAATGAGCACGTTGTTATATTTATTTGTGTTTTATCCTTTGTATTAAATTTGACAATTTTTAAGCTTTTAAAACTGACTTTGAAGCAGTCTGTCCATATATAATTTATATACATGCTCTTAGACTTTTTAGGATTTTTATTTCACGGGCAATGGCACCTTATACTCTCAGGTTGAAAGGAGTCTAATAAACTTTTGAATTATAATTTCTAAATTTGATTTTATATAAATTATATAAGTTTCTGTCAATTTGTGCATTGTTCGTGAAAAGACAAGAAGCTAACAATACACTTTTTATTGGTAAGCCGAAGTCTATGTAAATCTTGAGATTGATTTTTACTGTGCATTGCAATGAGAGAAAAACATTAAATAACCATAGAAAGTTATGATATAATATTACATATCTATTTATATTTATCTTTTTTTATAAAATTTAAAGTCCATAAGTTATTTCATTGATAACCATAACATCTATGGTATTAGATAGTTAATATTTAAAATAATATGTAGCTTAGAGACATATTTATTTTAATAATAAAATAGAAGTTAGTCAAACCTTATCTTACTTTAATATTACCTCTTAATATACCTTAGTATTATATTAAAACATGAGAAGTTTGTTGCTAGTTTTATTTTTTTATCTAGATTAGGATTTCTATGAAATATGATATATCAGTTAAATGTACGTAGATTATGAACACATGGACTTATAAAGTGTTCATATGAAATAATAACACATCATGCAATAGTGGAAGCATCATCAAGCATAAATTTAGGTAAATTAGTAAATCAGTGAGATATGTAGGAACATGACATCTATGATATTAGATAGTTAATATTTAAAACAATATGTAGCTTAGAGACATATTTATTTAATAATAAAATAGAAGTTAGTCAAACCTTATCTTACTTTAATATTACCTCTTAATATACCTTAGTATTATATTAAAACATGAGAAGTTTGTTGATTCATATGAAATATGATATATCAGTTAAATGTACGTAGATTATGAACACATGGACTTATAAAGTGTTCATATGAAATAACAACACATCATGCAAAAGTAGTGGAAGTATCATCAAGCATAAATTTAGGTAAATTAGTAGATCAGTGAGATATATAGTAATTGTGCTAAAACTTTTACCACAAATCAAGCATCACATCAAATAGGCTATCATAAAATTTTCATAATAATTAGAGCAAGATAACTACAATTTCAATTTTATACTTAAAAAGCATAGACAAGCATCTCCAACAAAAAAATATATTAAAATTTATGATATTTTTTGTTTACGGATCTAAATATATGGAGCTGATTTTTTTTTGTAATTTTTAGATTTTTTATGAATTACTATACATTTATTAATTTTTATATGAGATTTTGCAGGAAAACTTCTATTCTTTTTTCCTCTTCCAAACAGTCTACCTACGGGCCCAAATTGTGGATGAAGTTGGATAGATTGCGCACAGATTTGTACTTAAACCCCTGTACTTTTTTATTTTTAACATGCTCTAATATATAGGAGATTTTATATTGGGAACTCTAGAAAAAGTTTTATTCATTTTTTCCTCCTCCACAACGTACCAGGCGCTGTTCTAGACGGAACCGGATATAGGACATGACCGAAAAATGTTTTAGGGCAGACTGAAATTTTCCCTCTTTATAGATAGGTATAGAAATAAAGATAAAGAAACCTGGGCTAATCCAATGACGATAACAAGTGATATATACAGACACGTTCCTGCCAATATATATTGGCATACTGCTGGTTTAATTTGACTCTAAGTCCTAATGAAGAAGATTGTGAGCTCCGGCCCGGTGGCGCCGCCCTCGGGGTTGTGCATGTAGTACGTCTCGGAGTCCTTGGAACCAACGAGGCGGTCGAAATGCGCGCGCATGTAGGTGAGCTCGCCGTCGAACGGGTGGGACATATCGGCCGGCAACACGCCGGCGCCCATGGACGTGGAGTGGAGCAGCCGCATGACGCACTCGTCCCGCTCCGTCGCCTCCCGCCGCGACGCGTACCCGACGCTCTCGCCGTTCACCTCGGCCGTCCAGACCGGCTCGTCCAGCAGCCGCACCGACGACCCCGCCGCCGCGTGCTGCTGCTGCTGCTGCTGCTGCTTCTCGCACTCGAGCGTGACGCGCACCATCCCCGCCGCGCTCACGTCCTGGATGAACTTGGCCGTGGGCACGCCCATGTCCAGCAGCACGCACGGCGGGGCGCCGGGGCTCTCGTGCAGCGCGATGGTGATGCGCGCCCGCCGGTGGCCGTACAGCGTCCCCGTGGCGTGCGTCGCGCCGTGGAAGTGGCTCCGGACTCCGCCGGCGCCGTGCAGCCCCGGGAGGTGGTTCAGCGACGGCATGCCGCGGCAGGACGGCGCCTGGATGACCGGGAACGACCGGAACGCCGCGCGCACCGACCGCATGAGGCGCCCCGGCCGCGACCGATGCTTGCCGCTGCCGTGCTTCTGCTTCAGCGGCACCGGCACCGGCGCCGGCGGAGGAGGCGGGGGCAGCGTTGACGCGTGCAGGAAGGGGATCTCCGGCAGCGGGGTGGCCGGAGTCGACTGCGGGTGGGGGATGCAGGTGGCGCCGAGGAAGGCGATCTCGACGGTCTCCGTGGAGGTCGTGGGTCGCCGGGCAGGGTGTGTCATGAGGCCGTCGGCGCTGCCGTGGCAGCGCGGCGGTCCGGTGGGGCAGGTGAAGGGAATGCCGCGGCGCCGGCGATGGCATGCGTGGGGAAAATGGGTGTGCGGGTTTGGGGAGGGCGCGCGGAAACAACCGGCGTTGGGCACAAAGAATGGCCCTGCATGAAACAAGGAAAGCACACACAGCCTGTCTACCTTCCTTACCAGTAGTGTTAGTTTATCGTTCAGTTTCAGAGGCGAACAGAAGACGGCAGTACTGTATATTGAAGGTGAGAATAGAAGATGGAATTACAATAGATGTTCTTCATCGATCTGTGCATAGGATAGGAGTGTCGGGTAAATCGGTCCATGTTTGGCAATAAGGCAAAAACATCCTAATAATTCTCTAAATTTGGCTTGGCCATGTACGAACACGGGTGGTGTCATTCAAACCAACGCGGCATCACGCTCTGTTCGGCTGGCTATAAAAATTGCTGATGTTGATGTTGATTTATTATGAGAGAAAAAACTGTTGGCTGGCAATAAATTCAGGCTGAGGGGGTTATTATCCTTACGAAGGATGATTACTTAAGTAAAATTAAAATGGAAGTAAATTTGCTGTTTTTTAGTGTTCCCTCGGTTCCAAATTATAAGTTGATATGACTTTTTTAGGTATATTGCTTTTACTGTACTTCTAAATATAACCTATATCTTAATACATAATAAAAGTTATATATATAGAAAACCAAAAATGGCTTATGATTTGGAAAGCAGATGGTAAATCATACACTATCCAACA
This sequence comes from Sorghum bicolor, assembly GCF_000003195.3. Lineage (NCBI taxonomy): Eukaryota > Viridiplantae > Streptophyta > Magnoliopsida > Poales > Poaceae > Sorghum > Sorghum bicolor. The sequence continues at coordinate 56,380,381 of NC_012870.2, read as the reverse complement.
CTTATATTCTAAATGTTCTTGGGTCAAATCTTTAGTTGCATATTTCATAGTCATTCTCAGACAAAATAAAAGAGTGCAATAGATGTATGTACCTCCTCAGTCTATTTAAATCTAATTCTATTCTGTATGATTAAAGTGTGAACACTCAGTCTTGTTTATAGCAAGTACATGAATTACTTTCTATATACAAAATAATCATCTATTTTTATTTAAGTAAACATTATCTTCTTCCTCGAATGCACTATATTTTAGAACAGAGGGAGTAGGTATTCAACCTCCGGTAAGCTTTTTTCAATGAACAAACAAGAGATTTGCCTATTATATTGGTAAAGAAGAAGTTAGATCAAATTGGGCAATACAGAACCAGACACAACAAAACTACTGACAAGATGGCTAAATTGAAGTGCTAGAAACAAAAAAAAAGCCTGACAACAACCGGTGCGGAGCAACACCCACATCAGCAGCGGCGGCACGTGAAGTAAAAAGAAGTGGGGCGAGTCGCTTGTGCCTTTTGAACTGGGCAATTAGCTTGTGCCGTTTTAATCATAGGTCGTTAGCTTGTGGTGTTTAAACTTGGCAATTAGTATTTTACAGTGAGCATTATTGCAAGCTTACAAATGGGCAAATTAGTGGCTCGTGAACTTGGTGTTCAAAAAAAATTGCAAATCAAGGGGGTGTTGCTGCCTAGTATTGCCTCTATGAGGCTCCACCACTACACATCAGCAATAAAACAAAGCTAAACAAAGAGACAAAGAAGTTCTTCTAACAATACTAAAAGGCATGACCTTTAAACACACATGCGTGATTTGAGAAGGCTAGGTAGCAGCAGTTCTTTCAAGTAGTTTGCATAGTCTTGAATTACGTCCTCTTTAAGCTTATAGTCATTCCCGACAAGATCCAAATCTTTTAGCACTTTGCGTTCGGTAAGCCGAACACTTTAAAGCGACAATCTATCATAAGACATACGCTTGCACCTTCCTATAGCCATCAACAATGAGTGGTATCCAAAGAGGATGCTTCCGCCATCTCCGCGTGGTTATCTACAAGTTGGGGACTCCTTTTCATTGTTTTAAACAATAGGTTGGCTAGTGTTGTGGGTTCGATCACGTGGCAGTAATCGAATCGATTCAACATGGGTCGATGTGTGAGTCTTCAAAAGCTTCTTGAATATTGATGCAACTTCGGCCTTGTCTTGCAAGAAAAATGTCCAAGTGTACCAGGAGTAATCATCAACTATGACCAAGCAATATTTGTTGCCTCCAAGACTAGCAAATGTGGTTGGTCCAAATAAATCCATGTGGAGTAGCTCAAGCACTCTTGAAGTAAAGAGATAGGCCTTGGTTGGATGGGTGTTTGCAACTTGCTTGCCGGCTTGACATGCACTACAAATCTTGTCCTTTTCAAAGGTCACATCCTTCAAGCCTCTAATCAATTCTTTCTTCATCAACTTCTTGAGTGTGCCCATTCCAACATGTGCTAACCTTCTATGCCACAACCACCCAAGTGAGGTCTTGGTGAATAAGCAAGTCTTGACATCAACTTTATCGGATGAGAAATCAACTACATATAAGTTGTTGTGTCGGAAGCCTTTGAATACCATCTCATTGTCATCCTCCTTGGTCACTATTACTTCCTTCTTCTTGAATAGACATTCAAAACCAAGATCACAAAGTTGTCCAACCGAGAGCAAGTTGAAACTTAATGATTGCACATACAACACATTGGTGATGGAGTTGTCATTTGATATTGCAACCTTTCCTAGACCTTGACCTTGCCTTTTGAGTTGTCACCAAATGTGATCTTCTCATGGTTGTCAACATCTTCATCGAGTGAGGTGAACATCCGGGGATCTCCGGTCATATGTTGAGTGCAACCACTATCAATTACCCAATGTGATCCACCGGTCTTGTAGTTCACCTACACACAAGAGATCAAGCTTGAGATTTAGGGACCCACATTTGTTTAGGGCCCTTGACCTTCTCTACTAGTTGCTTTGGCACCCAAATCTTCTTTGGCCTTTGCTTGTTGGGCGGCCCCATGAAGCTAACCTTGACCTTGCCACTCTTGTCTTTCCTTACAATGTAGTGAGCATTGAAGGCAAATGGTCTAGCATGCTTGGGAAAGGGTGGTGGTAGTGGTGCCTCACACTCATGAGCAAAGTGTCCTTCTTGACCACACTCAAAGCACCTCTTTGGCTTTGGCTTGCTTGGTTGATCATGAGTGGCTAGTGACTTGATGAGCTTTCTTTGGTGAGCCTTGTAGCCAATCCCACTTTTATCCATCTTCATGATGGTGTTCATGAATAGCTCACTTTGAGGGTCCTTTCCTTTTATGAACTTTGCTAACCCCTTGGTTAGATGTTCTTTCTCTTTCTTGAGCTTGTTGTTCTCTTGAGTTAGCTTCTTGATGATTGGGTCATTGTTGCTTTCTAACTCTTCAAAGATGAATGACTCATCTTCTTTTTGCTTATCATACATCAAACCAAGCTTGAGATATTGATTCTCTTCTTTGAGCAATTTGTTCTCATATGCAAGCTTCTTATCTTGATCAAGTGACTCAATCACTATTGTGTTGTGCTTGGCTTGCTCTTGCAACTCTTTCTTGAGCATGGCATTTTCTTCCTTGAGCTTAATAGTGTCCTCATAGCTCTCGGCCACTACCACTTTCTTGCCCTTGCAACCAACACATTTGCTTGTGCTCTCCACAAGTAAGTCATCACAAGATGTGGCTACATCAAGCTTAGCAACATGGTTAGTAGCAACATGTGTTTCATTGATTGCAAGATTATATGCTATCTCAAGATTATCATAGTTGGCTTTTAGAGTTGTTAGTTCTTCCTTCAAAGCTCTATATCTAGTGATAAGCTCATCATGAACACTCTCAAGTTTATCATGTTTTTCTTTGAGCTCTTTTAAAGAGAGTTTGAGCTCCTTGAGCTTAGTGGTCATGATCTCATTTTGATCTCTAAGCTCATCACTAGATTTAAGCTTTGCTAGAAGTGACTCATTTTCAAGTTCAAGTTTTTCATTTTCACTTCTAGTTTTTCTTATGACCTTAGTGTATTTGTTTAGCAATTTTACAAGTTTGTCATAAGATAGTGATTCATATTCACTATCACTCTCACTACTCTCATCCTCACTTTGTACCTTCCGGTCACCCTTGGCCATGAGGCATAGGTGTGTAGAAGATGTAGATGGTGGTGATGAAGCATCAATGGCAATGGCGGCAACCTTCTCATCATCACTTTCGTTGCCGGAGGAGTCACCACTTGTGCTTTCAATGTCGATGAGCCAATCACCAACAATGTAAGCCTTGCCATTTTTCTTCTTGTAGTACTCCTTCTTCTTGCCACCTTTCTTCTTGTATTGCTTCTTGTCATTCTTCTCTTCATCACTTGAATCATCTTACACTTTATTCTTCTTCTTGAACTTGTCCTTCTTGGGCTTTGGACATTGGTGAGCAAGATGTCCAAGATCACCACAATAGTAGCAATCCATCTCGGAGATGGGCTTTCTCTTGCTACTTGTGAAGAACTTCATCTTCTTGGAGTCAAAGTTGACTCCATTCTTATTGAGCTTCTTCAACATCTTGGTGGTTCTTCTCACTAAGAGGGCAATGGATGCATCATCATCACTTGAAGTTGATGACTCAACTTCAATCTTCTTGGTTTTGCCCTTGTGAGAAGCTTAGGGGTAGTGTAGCGACGTGGATGACTTCACGGTCGAACACCTGCTGCTGCTCGAGTCTGGCCCCACATCAACAATAGCGGGTATGACTACTTCAAGCCGTGCTGCTGACGCTCCTTCGACTCCTTCAAACCATGGGGCAGGGTGTTCCATGTCTTCACCGAGCCACATCATGCCTGTGCATAGCCCCGGGAACGTGACACCAAGCACGCCTCCGCATCTTGAGATGGACATAGTGGAGTTCGTCTCACCCCCTGGCGCTGGTGCATCAGAAATGCTGGACGCAGGTTGATGAAGAAAGAATTGATTAGAGGCTTGAAGGATGTGACATTTGAAAAAGACAAGCTTTGTAGTGCATGTCAAGCCGGCAAGCAAGTTGCAAACACTCATCCAACCAAGGCCTATCTCTCTACTTCAAGAGTGCTTGAGTTACTCCACATGGATTTATTTGGCCCAACCACATATGCTAGTCTTGGAGGTAACAAATATTGCTTGGTCATAGTTGATGATTACTCCCGGTACACTTGGACATTTTTCTTGCAAGACAAGGCCGAAGTTGCATCCATATTCAAGAAGTTTTGCAAAGAATGCCCAAAATCAATTTGATGTCAAGATCAAGAAGATTAGGAGTGATAATGGCAAAGAGTTTGACAACACCAACATTAAAGAGTATTGTGATGAAGTGGGAATCAAACATGAGTTCTCCTCAACATACACACCACAACAAAATGGGGTTGTAGAAAGAAAGAACCAGACATTGATCACCTTGGCAAGAACAAGGCTAGATGAGTACAACACTTTGGAGAAGATGTGGGCCAAGGCAATCAACACCGCATGCTATGCATCAAACTGGCTCTTTCCACACAAGTTCCTAGAGAAGACACCATATGAATTGCTCAATGGGAAGAAGCCCGATGTCTCATTCTTTAGAGTGTTTGGGTGCAAATGCTACATCTACAAGAAGCGCCAACACTTGGGCAAGTTCCAAAGAAGATGTGACATTGGCTACTTGGTTGGCTATTCATCAAAGTCCAAGGCATATAGGGTCTTTAACCATGCCACAAACATGGTTGAAGAAACATTTAATGTTGAATTTGATGAAACTAATGGCTCCCAAGGAGCAAGTGATAATCTTGATGATGTAGGTGGTGAACCATTGAGGGATGCCATGAAGAACATGCCGGTGGGAGACATCAAGCCAAAAGAAGATGATGATGTGCAAGTCGTTGAGCCACCATCCACCTCACATGTACCACAAGATGAAGACAAGGATGTGAGAGATGCTCATGAAGACACCCAAGTCACTCATGAGCAAGCGGTGGCACAAGCACAAGATGTTGATGCTCCCCAAGCAACCCCTCAAGTGGCACCAAGAAGATCATCACATCTCCTCCAAGATCACTCTCAAGACCTCATCATCGGGAGTCCATCACGTGGTGTAACTACACGCTCTAGACATGCTTTATTTATTGAACATCACGCTTTTGTGTCTCTTGAAGATGAACCAAAGACTATAGAGGAAGCTCTTCGTGATGCGGATTGGATCATTTCCATGCAAGAGGAGTTGAACAACTTCTCTCGCAACCAAGTGTGGACACTTCAAGAGCGACCCAAAGATGCAAGAGTGATTGGAACAAAGTGGGTCTTCCAGAACAAGAAGGATGATCAAGGCAAAGTGGTGCGCAACAAGGTAAGGCTCATGGCAAAAGGCTTTTCACAAGTGGAAGGTCTTGACTTCGGTGAAACCTTTGCACCGGTGGCAAGACTTGAAGCAATCCGTATTCTACTTGCATATGCATCTAGTCATGATATCAAGTTATTTCAAATGGATGTGAAAAGTGATTTTTTGAATGGTTATATTAATGAGCTTGTCTATGTTGAGCAACCCCCCGGTTTTGAAGACCCTAGGTACCCCAAGCATGTCTACCAGTTGTCCAAGGCTCTCTATGGTCTCAAGCAAGCTCCTAGAGCTTGGTATGAGAGGCTTAGGGACTTCCTCATAGAGAAGGGCTTCAAGATTAGGAAGTTGACACAACACTCTTCACCAAGAAAATGAATGAGGAAATCTTCGTTTGCCAAGTTTATGTTGATGATATTATTTTTGGCTCTACTAATGAAGATTTTTGCAAGGAATTTGGTGATTTGATGTCCAAAGAGTTTGAGATGTCCATGATTGGCAAGCTATCCTTCTTCCTAGGATTTCAAGTCAAGCAAATGATAGGAAGTCTACTCTACCTCACCGCATCTAGGCCCGATATCATGTTTAGTGTGTGTATGTGTGCTAGATATCAAGCAATGCCTATGGAATCTCACTTCATTGCCGTCAAGAGAATTCTTAGGTATCTAAAATACACACCTTGCCTAGGCTTGTGGTATCCCAAAGGTGCAAGATTCCAACTTGTAGGCTATTCCGATTCGGATTATGTCGGGTGCCAGATTGATAGAAAAAGCACATCCGGAGGGTGCCACTTCCTAGGTAGATCACTTGTCTCTTGGATGTCAAAGAAACAAAATAGTGTTGCTTTGTCGGCCGAGGCGGAATACATTGCCGCCGGTGCTTGTTGTGCACAAATACTCTACATGAAACAAACTTTGCTAGACTATGAAGTAGTACTAGACAAAGTACCTTTGTTGTGTGACAATGAAAGTGTCGTAAAACTTGCTAACAACCCGGTTCAACACACCCACACAAAACATATTGACATCCGCCACCACTTCCTAAGGGATCATGTTGCTAAAGGTGACATATCTCTAGAGGATGTGGGAACGGAAAATCAATTGGCGGATATCTTCACAAAACCCCTAGATGAAGCTAGGTTTTGTATATTGAGAAACGAACTTAATGTGCTTGATCTCTCTAACTTCACTAAAAAATGAAGTTGTGTGTTGACCTTGTAAATAGCTTTTGTTTTGCATATCATGCATACCAAAACTAAAATACAAAAAGAATTGTGTGTAGGGCTTGTCTAACATGGTTAAGATAACCCCCTTGAGTGTGTGAAAAAGCTTCACCTTGGATCAAACTTGACAAGCATTAGTTTACTTTCAAGTATTGCATTTCACCTCATATCATTTGCATGCTTGTTAGTTGATCGTTTCTTTTTGGTTATGTTTTGAGCATCCGCTATGTTCGTCCATAGATAGGGGGAGCATTCAAAGCTCATTATGATTTAAACTCCTAGCTTTATGGCCATACGATGCTCCTCGGTGCTTTCACTTGACTATATTCATAAAAACTACTATGTCTAAGGCTAAATATTTGTGAAAAAAATTTGAGGGTTTGAGAGGGGTCACTCATACCAGTTCCACATGGTGTTTATTTGAATCTTCTTGAACATGGAACTTGGTTGGTGTTGACGGTCCTTAAGTATCAAATTTAATTATCAAATAAACAAAGAAAAGGATCCAAATGAAATCAACATCTAGACTTAGGGTTTTATCTGACAGAATTCCACGAGTTTTGGTGTTTGTCAATTTCTGCAGGGGGTTATCAGGAAATACGGAAGAAAGGCCCACACGTCGGGATTACATAGAGATATTAACGTGCCGCGCAATTATCTTACATCTAGAAGACTCCAGAAGCCACGGGAAGGAAGCGGAGGCCGAACGGGGCCAGAGGTAGGGCGCCCGCCCTCCTGCCCTGGGCGCCCGCCCTGACTTGGAGCCCAATCAGGACTCTTTCTCTCTGGAGATCTCCACCGACCTAAAGGATCAAGAATAACCGTTCAATCAATGTCGGTTTGATCCAACGGCCCAGGTTCACTTGAGGGGACTATATAACCAGACCCCCTGGCCCCTGGAGGAGGCACCCCTTGATCATTATTCATTATTCATAGACAGAGCAAAAGCTAGGGTTTAGAGATGAGAGCTCTCCTCTCTTCTCTAAACTAGAGTAGATCTAGATAGTAGCAAGATGGAGAGCGAAGGAGGATTAGAGGAGAGGCCGGCCTGTCGGTTCTTCCTCCGGTTGTACTTCGTCATGATCAAGCTCTAATCAAGCTTGCTCATGGGATGACTCTGGTAATCCACTTCTAATTCATTATGCAATTACTAATCATGTAGGTTCTGGTTCACAACTCTTTTGAGTACTTTAATCTATAGGACGCTATAGGTGAGAGTTGTAGTATAGGTGTAAGCAAGGTGCTTAGACCTAGATTACTTGTGGATATCCCCTGTCTAGCTGGATCATGTGGTAGGCCACGTAGGTGAGAGTTACGTTGGTCCTCTGTAGTCCACCTCTCGTTAGCAGGATGGGTAGAGTTTATCGGCCTAAGGATAAGCATCCTTTGTGGTGTACTCTTATCACATGGTTCGTCCCAGACATAGACATACCCCATTGAAGTAGAGAAACCATAGTTATACTCTCTATTCTGCTACCATCGCCCATATACTATAATTGCTCTATTCTCTATTCCCATATTATCACTCACTGTTATCTTACCTTTAATATTGTTCTTATTTAATTCTATCATCTTTCCTATTTACACCTATCTATCTATCTTGGTTAAGTTAGAGCGTAGTTGGTTCTCCCGTTTCCCTGTGGATACGATAAAACCTTTAACCGGGTAAAAGCTTCAACGGTATCCGTGCGCTTGCGGATTATCTGTGTGCGTATAAATACCATAGTACACTCTAGTGCCATGCTGGGGATGACAACCTAGTATTCAAGTGGTGTTAGCAAGTGTCAACAAGCATTTTTGGCGCCGTTGCCGGGGAAACGGTTGCTGAGTTGACTACGAACTAGCTTAATCATTTTCTAAAAAAAAAATAAAAAAAATATTTTCCTTTTATCCTTTGCCTCATCTCTGCTAATCTTTCTTCTTATCTAATCCTTGATCTCTGGTCTATCATGAATTCAAACATGTCTATCTATGAATTTCATAGACCTTCAGGCACACATCTCGAACCACCAAAATCTTCAAAGCATATCATAGCATCTAGTTTTGAGATAGACCCCGAATACATAGAATTTGTTCAAAAACAACCTTTCTCAGGAGAAGGTGAGGAAAACCCATACACACACCTAAGAGAGTTTTATCAAGTCTGTGACCTCCTTCGCATAGAAGGAATGTCCGATGAGACCCTCAAATGGAAGCTCTTTCCGTTCTCTTTAACGGGAAAAGCTAGACATTGGTACAAACTCAAAGTAGGGAGTGTTCATGGAGATTGGAAGGAGTTATATAGTAGTTTTCTTTCTAAATATTTTCCAATCTCCAAAGTGGCGGAACTTCGGCGTGAGATTATTTATTTTAGACAACTGGAAGAAGAATCTCTTAGGAAATCATGGGACCGCTTTATTGACCTTACTCTCACTGGCCCAAAGCTTTCTATTCCAGAAGAAGTTCTTCTAATTCACTTTTTTGAGGGCCTTAGTGGGGAAAATAAGCAAACCTTGAATACAGCCTCCAGAGGATCCTTCTATCACCTACCTGCTAGTGAAGCTTGGAATTTGATTGATTTATTAAGTGGAAAGTCTCCTAGCTTTTATATCCCTGAGAAAGAGAAAGAACCAGTTCCTAGACAAGAAGAAGAAGTTTCGATAGCCAGATCACAACCACTTCAATTCCAAACTTTAGCTATCAATCCTAAACCATCAATACCCCAAAATTCTCTAAGGGAGGAAGGAATTCCAACCTTAAATCTTTCAGATGCTGATGGTTTAGACTTCTGGTTCCATAAGAGACCTTCAAGCAGGGATAATTCAAATCCTCGTAATAATGGTTCTCTTAGAGAATGTCCTGGTTCCTGTTATGAAGAAGTCGAGGATGACATATCAAGTGAAGGAGAGCTAAGCCATATTGAAAATTCTAACACCTCCCCTTTCCTGATCACAAGTTCTAAATGGCTAGAATGTGTAGAATGGATGGATAAGGAAGAAGCCTTAATGAATTCTGACTTCGGTTCAATTTCAAATGGTGAGTTCTTGACTCCCTTTGAAGATGGGATTCATCCAACTATAGAAGAGGACATAAGTGAGACCAATCCAAGAGAAACTATGAACATTCAGATTGGAGACGAAGATAACATTAATGAGTATGGAATTTATTTCATAGCCACTTCATTTACTCCATGCTCATATGCAACATCTTCCCAATCTATTGGTCTCTCCAACATCACCACATTTGAGATCTCCACCCCCCTCTTCCTTTCTATTTATAAAAACTTTAAAAGGGCGGTTGTCGATGCATATGTCTATAATAAATATTGCAGATCTCGTTGAGTTGATCTTGATTTAGGTCAGCGTTGGAAGGGAAACCACTTCGCCGACATAAATTGATGGTTTCCCAAGAACAAGCTTATTGTCCAAAAATAAGCACTGATCAGATTGTAACATGAGCTTTTAATTATTTGCAACATTACCTTGTGTATTGAGCATATAAGGATAATTGTAAAAATATTCCTTCGGGTATTCTTGTCACTAACCTTTACAGGATTGGAGCAAGAAGATTGGATGAATGACAAGCACAAGGTATGTCCAACCAATCATCATACAACATTGAATTAAATTCATCTAAACTTGAATTCTGCAAAATTCAAGCTTGGGGGAGTACTTTACATAAAAACATCCTTTGCCATGTTGCTATGTTGGTTGTCCCTACCTTTAAGACATGCTCAATTTGTTAAATACTAATCACACTACTTCATCTCTGTGGGGGTATAAACCCCTATACCCTCATGGGCCTATATGGGCCGCACCATCAGAGGTGGCTCGGCCCACAAGATGAAGACGTGCGGCGCACGACTGGTCGGCGTGCACCGCAAGGCTACAAGATTTTGTACCAAATAGGATACTTTGCTTGTAACTCTGTCCCTTCAGGATATATAAGGAGGGGCAGGGGTCCCCTAGAGGACACATCAGATCATATTCTCTCAACACAAATCAATACAACCAGACGCAGGACGTAGGTATTACGCCAACTCGGCGGCCGAACCTGGATAAAAAGCTTGTCCGTGTCTTGCGTCACCATCGAGTTCGTAGTTTGCGCACCGTCTACCGATAAACTACTACCGTGGGTATACCCCAAGGTAGACTGCCGACCAGCTTTCGTCAACAGTGGCGCGCCAGGTAGGGGGTGTGCGTACAGCTCTCCCGACGAACAAGATGGCCATCATCCCCGACTTCGCGGCCATGGCGGGCGACTTCACGTTCACCGTCAGCTTCAACAACTTCACCGCCATGACCACGGAGGAGGTGTAGATCCGATCTGCGCCAACCACTTCTTCATCGACGTCGGCGGCGGCTTCAACCACGCTGGCTACGACTCCGACTACTCCAGCAACGTCTCCGACCACGCCGACAACGCGTCACCCGCTTCCCTGCTACAAAGAGAGGCAGATCGACAACACCGACCTGCTCGGGCCATCGACCAAATTGTTTAGCCTACTTGCTCTGACCACCAGTCGCAATAATAATCGCCGCGAAGAACGACGCTCCGACAACAGCGACCACCGTAATGACAAGTCGAGAAGCTCGAGGGCCGGACAATTTTGTCGTCACCGACTAGACTTTCATCCAAAGATAAGTACACTTAAAAGTAATATCTTATTTATTTTTGGCATAATATTTTTTATTATCCTTCAAAAACAACTTTTTGTTTAGCCACACTAGTTTTTTCTCCTACACGAGCTTTCCAGAGCCGGTACTGTCTCCGACTCCTCCCTACACGTGCACGAGATCCGCCCTCTGCGTTCCGGGTGGTCGGCAGTAGCTCCCTGGCGAGGCTGGCAATCCCACGCGTGTCTAGGTTCCGCACCTCATGCTGATTGTTGGCTAGACCAGAGCTGGTACAAGCTCTAGGATGAATTAACTACTTGTGCTAATTTTATAACAAAAAATCTAAAACTTATCTCAGTACTGATTTTTATCTAAAGTTGATTTATACATCATGTACTACCTATTCTTTATATTTATTTTTCAGGGGTTTGGCCCAGTCGACAAGCTACGCTCGGGGACTCGTCGACTATTCCCTACGCTGTGCCCGGGGACTGCTCCGACCACCGAGCACGTTTACGTTCCCAACCACGCTCGGGGACTTGTCGACTACTCTCTATGCTGTGCTCGAAGACTGTGCCGACCACCGAGCACGTTTACGTTCCCAACCACGCTCGGGGACTTGTCCACCGGTCCCTACGCCGTGCTCGGGGACTGTGCCGACCACCGAGCACTATACGCTCGGGGACTGGTCGACCAGCTCACCAATTTAAGAACTTGGGGACTGCACCGACCACCGAGCACTATACGCTCGGGGACTGGTCGACCAGCCCACCAATTTGAGAATTCGGGGACTGTACCGACCACCGAGCGTTATATGCTCGGAGACTGGTCGATTAGTCTATTCAATTGCAGACGAGCATGATATGCTCGGGGACTGGTAAATTCAATTTTTTAGACCTTGCTACAAGGCTCATACTTCGCCTTCCAGCAAGCTCGGGGACTACATCGGTACGATGCATCTGGCGATGCATCTCAGTTTCAGAATTTCTTTGAGGACTTTTCTTTTGACCCTGGCACCACGTGCCTACGTCACCTACTACCAGGCTCGGGGACTAAGTGGGCACACTTCACCTTGCGGTGAATATGCTTGCTTTTTTGAGGTCTATACTTTTTAGAAAAGTAAAGTGGGCACACTTCACCAAGAAAAAATCTTTTTTAGAGCACCATGCATTCTTCGAACAACCTGCTTCTTCGATGTCAATGTTGATCAACTGTCTTTTGAGTTGGTCAAAATACCGTTGCAACTGTTTGGGCGACTTTCCTGCTTATTGAAGACGTCAAGCCTCACTGATCGAAGAAGCTCAAGACGGCGTGTTACATCATAATACATGGTGCTCGGGAACTAGCTGTGGGGGTATAAACCCCTATACCCTCATGGGCCTATATGGGCCGCACCATCAGAGGTGGCTCGGCCCACAAGATGAAGACGTGCGGCGCACGACTGGTCGGCGTGCACCGCAAGGCTACAAGATTTTGTACCAAATAGGATACTTTGCTTGTAACTCTGTCCCTTCAGGATATATAAGGAGGGGCAGGGGTCCCCTAGAGGACACATCAGATCATATTCTCTCAACACAAATCAATACAACCAGACGCAGGACGTAGGTATTACGCCAACTCGGCGGCCGAACCTGGATAAAAAGTTTGTCCGTGTCTTTCGTCACCATCGAGTTCGTAGTTTGCGCACCGTCTACCGATAAACTACTACCGTGGGTATACCCCAAGGTAGACTGCCGACCAGCTTTCGTCGACAATCTCCACTTGAGTAGATCTCTATAAATGCTGTCATGTTACCTTTGTCTATTTACTAGTAAGTGTTAGTTTGGAAGTACTGCACATACTTCTATTGGCTTTTAAATTAAGCATGGTGCTTAGGTTAAACAGCCTTCCTTAATCTGATTAGACATGGAGTCTAGTTCGGTTATTGAACTAAAAACTGCTTGTGTAGACATTGGTATATTTTTGTCGTACTAACCCCTGCAGAAAAACTTTCAATATCGATTTGGGAAGTCCTGAGATAAACTCACATCAGAGACGTTGAGAGTGACACATGAAGTTTAACAATTTGCACAAGAAGGACATAGCTCATTCATCATAGAGAGATGATCCATGGAGGCCACAAACACGATGCACAACCGCTAAGAAAGGAAAGCTTCCACAAGGTGATACTGTACCATCACTCTTCAAGCAAGGTAACATCTTAAGGTACTTGACTATCACTTTTATAAGCTTCTCCTTGGTTCTGGCGTTCATATAAATAAAAGAGACAAACATGTATGATTTACAACTCTAGATTAACCAACCCAACTGATTCAATTTGTTTAGTCCTTTAATCCTTGTTCTTAGTACTACCTCCATGATCTCACACTCCTAATCATATGAGCTAAAATGTTACACATTCAATCATTGAGAGATATAAAGAAAAAGACATATACATAGATAGATTATCTTTCCATAAGGTTGAGCGACCTGATCTGACAAATGTTATAAGTGCTACACTCATGAACTTTTCATCCATTAACTTTGTCTTGCTCACTATGCTTAGGGTTAGAGAAGAACAAATACACTTTAGGTTCTGTTGGTGTTTTCCACCAACAGGACCCATGCACTTGATCTCTACCTTGTCTCTATGAGCAGGTACACTTCGAGCAAAACACGGAGGAGTTTTATAACTCTCAGACTCTACCAAGTAAAGGACCTGGATCTACGAGCACAAACACACTGAGCAAGATACTGCCAACGCCGCACTTCGAACTGCTGGGCAAATGAAGAGGTGCAGACGTCAAGGTCCGCACCTGAATCAAATGACGCATCTGAAGAATGAACACGGTGAGAAGTCTTGTTAAGAAGACTTAAAACATTGAACCATCGCCGAAAGGTAAGATCGGTAGTTATCCATATTTATCCTTTCTGCATTCCTTTTTCCCTTTAATTATTTACTTTCCTTAAATAGATTATTAGTTAATCATGCTATCTTGAAAAGAAAATAAAAATATTAAAAAATACTAAGCCCCATGTGAGTATACGAGTGGCATAAAACCCATAAGTACCTTCACTGTGGTGGCATAAAAATAAAATAAATATTTCTTTTCTGCTTTATAAAATAAAAATATAAAAACAGGGAGTAATATTTAGGAAGCTCAACATGATGAAGGCTAGATATTTATGCTAACACTTAATTAGTTCCACAAGCTTTGTTGTCTATTTGAGCTCCACAGAATTTAAGAATCAAGAAGACTAGCAGACAGAGGACATTCTAATCGCTGTCAAAATGCTGCTGACTTTCAAATACACCTCTGCCACCTGCTAGCTACATCAAGAGAAATTACGTCAAAATTCAGCTTGGGGGAGAGCACCCCCATTTATCTCGCTAAGTATTTCTACCTATCTTTATACTTATATTATATTAGAATATTAAAATACATAAACTATGAAAAACCAAATAAAGATTTTGTGCTTATATATATATATATCTTTTGCTTAGTGTGTTTAATAAATAAATAAAGTGGCTATGCTAATCTGAATCTTAATAATAAAACTCTAGCATGGATATGATGAATAGTTGCTCTGCCTAATTTGCAAATTTGAAGTTCTCTCTCAAGTCTAGACATAATTGTTATAATTTAAAGCTTGCTCTAGATCTAAATTTGTGGGATAAAAATTTGATCTGAAATCTAAGTTGTTAACGGATATGATATGGGAAGGTTGAGCTGCTGTTTATCTGTTTCTAGAGATGCTAGAATTCTGGAGAATTTTATCTTTGAAAAATCTTTAAAATATTGCATGATGAGTTCCTGTATGATGAAAGTTTAAATTCCTACCACAACCGTATATACATGCTTGCTAGACTTTGAGCCACACATTTACTATTTACTGTTTATGAGCATTTAGTGTGGTCAAGTTGTGTAGACCCTTAGGAGCTTGTCATGTGGTTAAATCAAGGTTTCACTTGCACATTCACTCATATATGCTACTTCTACTCCGGAAGTACCATCCACATATATCCACTCATTTCCATCTCCAGAACCACCTAAAAATATTCTACTCCTAATCCGGGAGAGAATAACCAAAAATATTTCTGTTTTTCCTTGTGAAATAAATGCTCAAGTTATCTTGTTACTACCACTTGCTATATTATCTCATGAGATGAGTGCTCTAAAAAAAAGGAGAGAAAAAAAATAAACGAGGAAATAAAAAGGGGCAAGTGCCCGGAACCTCGAAAGAAAATAAAAAGAGTGAGACGAGAGGTAAAAATGGACAAGTGTCCGACAGTAGAATTAGGGGTACAGGATACCCACCTGAGAGGAAAGAAAAAAATGAAAGATAGAGCATCTCATTCTCCTCATAAAGTTTCATAAAGCAAGGAAGGTATGTATCCCCTCAAAAGAGCAAAAGTAGAATTAGACTTCCACCATTGTTATCACCATCATCACCATACACCATTCATTCGCCACACATGCACATCTTGATTTGACTTATTGACTTGTTTCTCTGGATCCATGGTTTGACTATGCAATAGATGTCTTGTAAGTATGTATTAGCTGTCTCCCACCTATGAGCTCCAGATATTAAAGCCTTATTAGAGTAGGGTGAGAGAGAAGGCAATGTCACTATGCCTGATACCACAAATACCACATATCTTGAGAGAAGGCATATACCATCACTGCCTTGGTAAGGATCCAGAAATACCACAAAAGAGAGATTTATAGAGTCATACAAGGAATCTCTGAGTTTTATTTGAAAATCTACAAAAACTCCAGAGCTATAGCTGATCAAGAATAAGAGACATGGCACTTGGCTAGACTGTTCTATCTTTTAACTACTCAAGACAGAAGTGACGGTTATAAGTCCCATGGTGAAAGGTAAAGTAAGTAAGTTTTAGTTCTTGACAGTTTACTCTAACTCAGAGATGAGATCTTATTTAAAAGCATGTGTACCGTCAAATTTTTAAGATATTGCAACAACTTCTGATCCATTGCTGAGTCTATCCTTGCTCACGAACGAGCAAGAGGTAAGCTTGGGGGAGTTTGTTGACGGTCCTTAAGTATCAAATTTAATTATCAAATAAACAAAGAAAAGGATCCAAATGAAATCAACATCTAGACTTAGGGTTTTATCTGACAGAATTCCACGAGTTTTGGTGTTTGTCTATTTCTGCAGGGGGTTATCAGGAAATACGGAAGAAAGGCCCACACGTCGGGATTACATAGAGATATTAACGTGCCGCGCAATTATCTTACATCTAGAAGACTCCAGAAGCCACGGGAAGGAAGCGGAGGCCGAATGGGGCCAGAGGCAGGGCGCCCGCCCTCCTGCCCTGGGCGCCCGCCCTGACTTGGAGCCCAATCAGGACTCTTTCTCTCGGGAGATCTCCACCGACCTAAAGGATCAAGAATAACCGTTCAATCAATGTCGGTTTGATCCGACGGCCCAGGTTTACTTGAGGGTACTATATAACCAGATCCCCTGGCCCCTGGAGGAGGCACCCCTTGATCATTATTCATTATTCATAGACAGAGCAAAAGCTAGTGTTTAGAGATGAGAGCTCTCCTCTCTTCTCTAAACTAGAGTAGATCTAGATAGTAGCAAGATGGAGAGCGAAGGAGGATTAGAGGAGAGGCCGACCTGTCGGTTCTTCCTCCGGTTGTACTTCGTCATGATCAAGCTCTAATCAAGCTTGCTCATGGGATGACTTTGGTAATCTACTTCTAATTTATTATGCAATTACTAATCATGTATGTTCTGGTTCACAACTCTTTTGAGTACTTTAATCTATAGGACACTATAGGTGAGAGTTGTAGTATAGGTGTAAGCAAGGTGCTTAGACCCAGATTACTTGTGGATATCCCCTGTCTAGCTGGATCGTGTGGTAGGCCGCGTAGGTGACAGTTACGTTGGTCCTCTGTAGTCCACCTCTCGTTAGCAGGATGGGTAGGGTTTATCGGCCTAAGGATAAGCATCCTTTGTGGTGTACTCTTATCACGTGGTTCGTCCCAGACATAGACATACCCCCATTGAAGTAGAGAAACCATAGGTATACTCTCTATTCTGCTACCATCACCCATATACTATAATTGCTCTATTCTCTGTTCCCATATTATTACTCACTGTTATCTTACCTTTAATATTGTTCTTATTTAATTCTATCATCTTTCCTATTTACACCTATCTATCTATCTTGGTTAAGTTAGAGCGTAGTTGGTTCTCCCGTTTCCCTGTGGATACGATAAAACCTTTAACCGGGTAAAAGCTTCAACGGTATCCGTGCGCTTGCGGATTATCTGTGTGCGTATAAATACCATAGTACACTCTAGTGCCATGCTGGGGATGATAACCTAGTATTCAAGTGGTGTTAGCAAGTGTCAATTGTTGGGTAAAAGTCGGACGAGGTGCTAAGTTGAAAAAGGAGCCAGAACTACACTGGACGCTGCACCGAACGCTGCCTCTGTGCGTCTGGTGTGGTGAGTGTGCTGGACAGCACTCACCGGACACAGGAACAGTGTCCCTGCAGCGTCCGGTGAGGTGCATCCGGTGCTCACCCCGGCGTACCTTTGGGCACCGGACGCTAAAGCCAGCGTCCAGTGGCCATCGTCTGGTGGTCTGCAGTTTTGACATCCTCTCTGTGTTTTAGTCCGGTGGTCACCGGACGCGTCCGGTGCCTCATAAGGAGCGTCCGGTGACCCCGCAGCAAGTGCATATAACTCGCACCCAGGGAATTCTCGTGGACAGTTTCTTTTCTTCCCCGCGATTTCGCCAGCCGCGCCGAAGCCCTAGAGCAAGTCGCCGAGCCGCCGCCGTCGTTTTCACCAAGTTTTCTCTGGTGAACTTCTTCCCCCCGCCCTAATCTGCTCCTAGGGTCGCTCCTCCATCCTCTTCATGCACAGGGGTGGTCTGGTCGCGTGGAGATTGGTTTTTGGGGTGAGTTCTAAGCCCTCTGCCCTTAAGGTGTTCGCGCCCGTTCCTTATCTAATCCTGCGATCTATAGGGTTTTCTCACCTCCAGCTATTATGTTTGCTTATGTATACCCTGTCTATTCCATCTCTTGCAGCACATTGATCTCGTGTGACAGTTTGGCTGTGTCAGTCAACTCGGGGCCAAGCCCGCGAGTACGGATTCAGGCCAAGCCTCTTGAGTGACAGTTGGTCAGTTGTCGGCAGTGTTTCAAGGATAGTTTCTTGCAATGGCACGTTGCAAGAATGTCAGTGGTCCGACAGCCAGCGCTGGTGGTTCTCCAGGAGGTGAGGGTGGAGGTGACCCTCCCCGTCGCCTATCAGCCACAGAGAAAGGCAAAGGAAAGAAGCTATCCACCAAGAAGAGAAAGACTAGTGATAGAGAGGGGGTAGAGGCAGTTGCAGCAGCAGTTGAGGCAGCAGAGAGGGGTGGATGCTCAGGTGCCCTGAGGATTGGGGCTGATCTCACGCCATGGCAGAGGCGTGCAGTTCTTAAGGCTGAGGCACTTCACGGGTCTCCTCCTGGTACCATCATGCTAGGAGGTCAGTGTGTTAGGATTGCAGTCAGAGAGCCAGCTCAGGAGGACCTGGAGACTGAGACAGAGGCAGAGGGCCCGACAGAGGCATAGCTGCAGGAGCAGCCCCTCAGGAGGTCGACTCGCGCTCATACTCAGGCCATCCCTAGGATTGGTACGCTGGGTCAGTCTACCTCCGCTGCTCGCTCTACTCCAGCTCGTGGCCCTACAGCTCCACGTCCAGCGCCGGTGAGGATACATAAGGATTACACCCAGGTTTCAGCTCAAGAGATCCAGGAGCGGTGATTCGTTCCTTTTCCTACTTGGTTTCCAGCTGCCAGGGATCCGAGAGCCAGTGCCAGATTCTATACAATGGTTCAGGAGGATATGTACGAGGCTCTTGTTCGCTCACAGGCTTAGTTCAGGGAGCACAGGGTGCTCGACCTTGAGATACTTGGGAACGTGGTCAGTGCAGACATTAGACAGTATTTCACCTATCTGACCGGTCTCCCAGAGTTGCTTGCTCTACTTGGTACCTATTGTGAGGAGTGGGTCCGAGAGTTCTATGCCTCAGTGTGGGTTTCACCAGATCATAGCTATATCCACTACGCTCTGGCAGACATTGACTACAGGGTGACAGCAGAGAGTGCCAGAGAGGTCCTTGGTTTAAGAGCCTATTCCACCAGGATCCACCAGCTGTGCTATGGGAACTTCCAGCCCCCTCGACGTCCTCACGGTGGTGCTCTACCACCAGTTGACTTTGTGGCTCCCTGTTTCCGTCAGCCATTTGGAGAGGGCTCTAGCAGGACAGTGGGAGACTTGACTCACCCAGCCAGGATCCTTGACTTTGTGTTGAGGAAGACGCTCTTTCCCAGGACAGGCTATAGAGACGGCTTCACCAAGATTCAGCAGTGGTTGGTAGCCCATCTGATCTCGAAGACGCCATTTGACTTGTGGGATTTGATAGTCTCAGAGATTGAGGACACCATCTCAGAGAGTTTTAGGGGTCGGCGTCAGCTGCAGTATGCACACTAGATCACCATGCTCATCCTTCGTGCTAGGCCAGTGCCACTTCCAGCTCACCTGCAGAGAGAGCTGACAGACTCAGACACAGTGTTCCCTCGCTATGACCTCCGGCAGATGCTGAGAGCGTATCATGACTTTAGAGCTCCGCCAGCTCCTCGTGCTCCACGTGGCCAGGTGCCCCCACCTTCTCCTAGAGGTGCTCGCAGTTCGGGAGCAGTCCCAGAGACTGAGGAGGAGCAGGATATCGCCATTGGGGCGTTTGCAGATGTGGAGGCCGAGGAGGAGTTTGACTTTGCTTCAGACAACTCACACAATGATTATCGTCTTCCAGTGCTAGACCTTCCTCCGAGGCCGCACGACCACGAGGCAAGAGGTTCCTTGAGTGCTTCAGACCCCACTCTGCTTGCTATTCTAGACGGGATGAGAGCCGATCAACGGCGGGCAGCTGAGGAGCAGGCTAGGAGAGATAGGGACCAGGCTGCCATCAATGCAGCCATGCAGGCTAGGCAGGACGAGCTCCAGAGACAGCTTCTGACCTTCTAGGAGCAACAGCTTGCGTTCCAGGCTCAGCAGACGGCGATGATGGCTGCTCTTATGGCCACCTCAGGGATTCAGCTTCCTCAGATATAGCTCCCAGGCACCTCGTCAATCAGGCCTCCTACCCCAGCGCCACAGAGTCAGTCTCAGCCACCGCTTCAGCTCCTTGCTCAGAGTCAGCCCTTCTCGACGCCACAGCACTAGGTTTCACAGGGTGCTATCTCTTCTGGCTTTGAGCAGGTACCTCAGTTCACGCCTCTACGCTCTGGATTTACTCCACAGTCAGCGACAGCGCCACAGCTCGTGTTGGATTCGTCGGCAGGCTAGCACATCAGTTTCTCTTACAATGCTCTGATTGGTGACCCTACGCCTCCACCCCTATAGGCTCCTGCAGCCTTTAAGGTCCTAGTTACCACTACAGAGCGCCTGTCGTCGACAGTAGCTTCGTTTGAGCAGCTTGCACCTTCCTCTATTGTGCCAGAGACGTCAGCTACAGCGACAGAGTCCGTGCCAGCTTCGTCGGCAGGACTTGAGCAGCCAGCACAGCCCGTGACAGCTTCAGAGCCTATAGAGCCGCCCCATACTGCTTCTCCAGCTCGTGCAGCTTCAGAGGGTCACTCTACCTCCTCCGACTCAACGACCGATGGATCGGATGACGCAACACAGTTTCAGGCCTTGTCGAGGGACTCCACTACTCCGCCTCCACCTCCAACTTCTTAGGTTTTTGGCACTTGATGCCAAAGGGGGAGAGAGTTGAGAGTATGAGAGTTAGGGGGAGCTAGAGCTAGGTTTCGGGCTCTTTGATTATTTTGTGTGCCACTCCATGCATCATATTTACGTTTATGCATTGCACTTATGTGAGCAATGTTTTCCTAAACGCTAAACGGTAAACAGTCGGTCACCTGCCGTTTAGCCATTATTCGGGCTAAACTTTCCATTAAACGGGCTAAACGGTCAATTAAACGGACTAAACAGATGATTAAACGGAAACGGTGTATCATTGTGTAGCGTTTACACGGCGTTTAAACGGTCTAAACGGCCGTTTAGGCGAACAGTGTATGTGAGATACTCTTGTGAGATACTTCTACGGTTGTGAGACATGACTTTATGCTTATCTGTGATATCTTTATGTCATGTGTTTGGCTCATATTGCTTTGCGTCCGCGTTTTCACTCCGATGTATTATGAGCCTTTTGTGTTTATATCCTGTTGTATACATCTCACATATTTGGATGCAGGATGATAGACTTGGTTGATATAAGCATGTCTAATCCCTTTTTGTTCTTATTGACTCATGCTTATAGAAACCAAGTGTTTTGAAAACCTCTTTTTCTTTCATACTCGAGGTTATTGTCATCAATCACCAAAAGGGGGGAGATTGAAAGAGCATCTAGGCCCTTAATGATTTCGGTGATTAATGACAATGTTGATTACTCTGACTAACGTGTGTTTTGCAGAGGCAAAGTCATTAGTGAGGTCATAGTAATAGGTACTCGATGAACAGGGACGCACATGCCTACTTAATAGTGGAAATTGTTTTGGTTTTCAAAGGATGGATGGACATCGTCAAGACTAGACTAGGTCTAAGTGCCATATGGTGTAGAAGGGAACTTAGAGTAGTTTAGGACTTTGTTTTCCTTTGACCGTACTATTAAGAGGGGTTTTGATCTAGTAGCTTGACTTAGGCAAGGCTTGAGGTTTAGGTGTGGTGCACACTTGGTAAACCTAGCACTAGGCAGCTCAAAGATAGTCCTTAGATCGAGAGGAACCAACTTCGTTTTGGAACGGTCGCGTTTCGACAAAGTTAGGTTGCCTAAGTAGGCACCGGACGCTCTAAGAGTGCATCCGGTGAGGTCTTTAGCCGTTGGAGGGCTTTGGTGCCTAGGGTTAGGCACCGGACGCTGGCACCGAACTCACCGTGCAGCGTCCGGTCCCATATCCAGGGAGGTTGTAAACCTTCCCCGAGCACCGGACGCACCGGATAGCGTCCGGTCTTAAACTCAGAGAGCTTGTGAAACTCCTCGGAGCACCGGACGGTGCCACCGGACGCTGGAAAGTAGCGTCCGGTGACCTGTCAGAGACAGTACAGTTAGCCGTTGAGTGTCACCGGACGCTCGGTGCAGAGCGTCCGGTGCAACATCAACAGTGTCCGGCGACCCCGTTTTCAGTGGAAAACGGTTGGCTGACCTTTGGACTTCATGGGGTGTATTTATACTCCACCTCGTCCATGAGAGGTCTCTTGCCCATTTGAACATCTAAGAAACTTGTTGTGGAGCAAGAGAGTAGCAAGAGGCTAGAGAGGATTGAGATTTGAGTGATTTCTTGTGAGAATCCTTCTCTAGTTGAATTCCAAGAGTCAAGTGTGCATCCACCACTCTCTAGTGCCTTGTTTAGGTCAAGTGAGAGTTCATTGCTTGTTACTCTTGGTGATCGCCATCACCTAGACGGTTCAGTGGTGATTGGAGGCACAAAGACCGCCAGGAGTTGTTGTGGGTGGCTCGCGTCAAGCTTGTGAGCAGTTTTGGGCGATTCACCGCAACGGTGTCGAAGAATCAGCCCGTAGAGAGCACTTGGTCCTTGCACGGACCAAGGGGGAGAAAGACCCTTGCGCGGGTGCTCCAACGAGGACTAGTGGAGAGTGGTGACTCTCCGATACCTCGGCAAAACATCGCCCAGCACTTTCTTCCACTACTCCTTTACTTTCTAGCATTTACTTTGTGTGGGGGTATAAACCCCTATACCCTCATGGGCCTATATGGGCCGCACCATCAGAGGTGGCTCGGCCCACAAGATGAAGACGTGCGGCGCACGACTGGTCGGCGTGCACCGCAAGGCTACAAGATTTTGTACCAAATAGGATACTTTGCTTGTAACTCTGTCCCTTCAGGATATATAAGGAGGGGCAGGGGTCCCCTAGAGGACACATCAGATCATATTCTCTCAACACAAATCAATACAACCAGACGCAGGACGTAGGTATTACGCCAACTCGGCGGCCGAACCTGGATAAAAAGCTTGTCCGTGTCTTGCGTCACCATCGAGTTCGTAGTTTGCGCACCGTCTACCGATAAACTACTACCGTGGGTATACCCCAAGGTAGACTGCCGACCAGCTTTCGTCGACAGTGGCGCGCCAGGTAGGGGGTGTGCGTACAGCTCTCCCGACGAACAAGATGGCCATCATCCCCGACTTCGCGGCCATGGCGGGCGACTTCACGTTCACCGTCAGCTTCAACAACTTCACCGCCATGACCACGGAGGAGGTGTAGATCCGATCTGCGCCAACCACTTCTTCATCGACGTCGGCGGCGGCTTCAACCACGCTGGCTACGACTCCGACTACTCCAGCAACGTCTCCGACCACGCCGACAACGCGTCACCCGCTTCCCTGCTACAAAGAGAGGCAGATCGACAACACCGACCTGCTCGGGCCATCGACCAAATTGTTTAGCCTACTTGCTCTGACCACCAGTCGCAATAATAATCGCCGCGAAGAACGACGCTCCGACAACAGCGACCACCGTAATGACAAGTCGAGAAGCTCGAGGGCCGGACAATTTTGTCGTCACCGACTAGACTTTCATCCAAAGATAAGTACACTTAAAAGTAATATCTTATTTATTTTTGGCATAATATTTTTTATTATCCTTCAAAAACAACTTTTTGTTTAGCCACACTAGTTTTTTCTCCTACACGAGCTTTCCAGAGCCGGTACTGTCTCCGACTCCTCCCTACACGTGCACGAGATCCGCCCTCTGCGTTCCGGGTGGTCGGCAGTAGCTCCCTGGCGAGGGTGGCAATCCCACGCGTGTCTAGGTTCCGCACCTCATGCTGATTGTTGGCTAGACCAGAGCTGGTACAAGCTCTAGGATGAATTAACTACTTGTGCTAATTTTATAACAAAAAATCTAAAACTTATCTCAGTACTGATTTTTATCTAAAGTTTATTTATACATCATGTACTACCTATTCTTTATATTTATTTTTCAGGGGTTTGGCCCAGTCGACAAGCTACGCTCGGGGACTCGTCGACTATTCCCTACGCTGTGCCCGGGGACTGCTCCGACCACCGAGCACGTTTACGTTCCCAACCACGCTCGGGGACTTGTCGACTACTCTCTATGCTGTGCTCGAAGACTGTGCCGACCACCGAGCACGTTTACGTTCCCAACCACGCTCGGGGACTTGTCCACCGGTCCCTACGCCGTGCTCGGGGACTGTGCCGACCACCGAGCACTATACGCTCGGGGACTGGTCGACCAGCTCACCAATTTAAGAACTTGGGGACTGCACCGACCACCGAGCACTATACGCTCGGGGACTGGTCGACCAGCCCACCAATTTGAGAATTCGGGGACTGTACCGACCACCGAGCATTATATGCTCGGAGACTAGTCGATTAGTCTATTCAATTGCAGACGAGCATGATATGCTCGGGGACTGGTAAATTCAATTTTTTAGACCTTGCTACAAGGCTCATACTTCGCCTTCCAGCAAGCTCGGGGACTACATCGGTACGATGCATCTGGCGATGCATCTCAGTTTCAGAATTTCTTTGAGGACTTTTCTTTTGACCCTGGCACCACGTGCCTACGTCACCTACTACCAGGCTCGGGGACTAAGTGGGCACACTTCACCTTGCGGTGAATATGCTTGCTTTTTTGAGGTCTATACTTTTTAGAAAAGTAAAGTGGGCACACTTCACCAGGAAAAAATCTTTTTTAGAGCACCATGCATTCTTCGAACAACCTGCTTCTTCGATGTCAATGTTGAAGACGTCAAGCCTCACTGATCGAAGAAGCTCAAGACGGCGTGTTACATCATAATACATGGTGCTCGGGGACTAGCTGTGGGGGTATAAACCCCTATACCCTCATGGGTCTATATGGGCCGCACCATCAGAGGTGGCTTGGCCCACAAGATGAAGACGTGCGGCGCACGACTGGTCGGCGTGCACCGCAAGGCTACAAGATTTTGTACCAAATAGGATACTTTGCTTGTAACTTTGTCCCTTCAGGATATATAAGGAGGGGCAGGGGTCCCCTAGAGGACACATCAGATCATATTCTCTCAACACAAATCAATACAACCAGACGCAGGACGTAGGTATTACGCCAACTCGGCGGCCGAACCTGGATAAAAAGCTTGTCCGTGTCTTGCGTCACCATCGAGTTCGTAGTTTGCGCACCGTCTACCGATAAACTACTACCGTGGGTATACCCCAAGGTAGACTGCCGACCAGCTTTCGTCGACACTTTGTGTTTTTACATTCTTAGAATTGTCATGCTAGAATAGGATTGGAACTAGGTTGCAAAAGTTTTGTCCGGTAGCTCTCTATTCACACTAGGCACAAGGGGTTGAACTAGAGCTTATAGGTAGCTTAAATTTTTAGAGAAGCCCAATTCACCCCCCTCTTGGGCATCTTGATCCTTTCATGGCGTGTACGACGCTATGAGGTGACGATGAACCCCGAGCTTGGCGCAGTAGCTGACGAAGTCGGTGGCGGCGAATTCCCCGCCACGATCGGTGTGCAGAGTTATTAGCTTCTTGCCGATCTTGCGCTTGACTGCAGCTTGAATTCGCTTGATCGCTGCAGCTGCTCCATCCTTGGATGGTAGCAGGGCAATCCACATGTACCGGGAGAAATCATTGACGAGGAGTATGAAATAGCGGTTACCACTCGGCGTCGATTGCGAAATCGGCCTGCATAGGTCACCATGGAGGAGCTGGAGCTGTGGACCGCCCCTGGGTCTTCTGTGGGAATGGTGAGCGCTTCTGCTTCCCTGCCAGGCAAGCGTCGCAGAGCTGCTCCACTTGGTTGAGAAGGGGAAGCCCACGGACGAGTTCCTCGTGCACCATCTTGCATAGGGCGGTGAAGTTCACGTGCCCGAATCAGGCGGGCCAGATCCAGGCGCCGTCTCCGCCCCATGCTGCCAGGCACACCAGTTGTGCGATGGTGGCATCGAGCATGTACAGGCGCCCTAGACCGTGCGAGATTTTGGCGAGTAGGCGCATCTCTTCATCTCAGACGGACATCACATCGTGCTTCACCAACACTTCGTAGTCGCCCTCATCCACCTGCCCGATGAAGATGATGCTCGCTGTCAGTCGTGGCAGGTAGTAGATGCGCCACAGCGACCGGTGCTCCCCATTCTTGCAGGAGAGGAGCACAGTGCCACTGCCCTTGATGCAGGCGGTGGAGCCATCACTGAACTTCACAGAGCCGGTGACGCCAGAGTCGAGCGTGGCGAAGGCAGAGCGGGCGCCCGTCATGTGGTTGGAGGCGCCCGTGTCAAGGATCCATTGGCTCAGATCCTTGTTGCCCGGCGAGTTGAGCGCGACGGAGACTTTGTGCATGGTTAGGTGGAGTTCTCCGAGCGGCGGCGGAGAAAGCAAGGGGAACAACAGGCTGAGAGGGGAGTTGACTCCTCCTCCTGGGCTTGCGTGACGACGATCATAAGTGTGGCTTGTTCCTTCTGGGCCACATGTGCCTCTTGGGCTGTCTCCTCCTTCTTCTTACCGCGGCAGTCACGGGCCCAATGCCCTTTCTTGCCGCAGCGTGGACATGGGTCGTCCGGCGGCAGGCGCGTTGAGCTGGAGCCGCCTCTAGAGTCGCTGGAGCCGTGTCCTCGGCTGCGGCCGTGGCCCTTTCCTCGTCCACCAGAGCCTGAGCCACCACGCCCAGACTCGGTGGACTTCTTCTTGTACCTCTCAACCCATTGCTCCTCGGTGAGCAGCAATTTGTCGCCCGTGGTGTGTGCCGGGATGGGCTCGACGTCGTCGGCGGCTTTGAGCCTCCCGGTCACTTCTTCGATGGAGTGCTGCGAGATATCGAGTGTTGGGTATTCTTAACATCATTACCAAAAGTAGACTAAGTTCTCTAAATCTAGTAACAGTGCCAAAAATGCCAA
This sequence comes from Sorghum bicolor, assembly GCF_000003195.3. Taxonomy (NCBI): domain Eukaryota; kingdom Viridiplantae; phylum Streptophyta; class Magnoliopsida; order Poales; family Poaceae; genus Sorghum; species Sorghum bicolor. Next base: position 56,353,263 of record NC_012870.2, on the reverse strand, counting down.
ACCTATCCCTCACACCACATAAGCCAAGTTGTCATCCCCAGCATGATATAAGAGACGCGGTATTGAAATATGCAATTGCTCTTCTAAATAAATAATGAATGGGATCTGCAAGCGCACAGATTAATACCGATGCAACATTTTAACCGGGAAGTATTCCAGGTATCGTTATTTATATTTTTACCACTGGGAAGGGATTAGAAATCATCAATATTGATTACAGAATAGAATATGAAATTGAGCATCTATCATTGCATGTATAATTGAGAACATTATATCTAACTCTTCATACAGGGATAAATGTCACATAAAAGATATATGAAATAATAATAGTGACAAGGATAACTAATCTGATCTAGCCACATAATAAATATGATAAGCACCTCAATTAGATACTCTAGAAAGTCATTAGCATGGTATTAGAACGAACTACAAAAATATTCCCTAAGTTATTCTCAACTATATAGTCTAGCATTATCATAGTTAGTGCAAGCATACTTAGCAATCATTGCGAGACAAGACTACGCCCATGCATAGTGATATTAGCAAGGAATATGAGAAACATAGCAATCACTCCCCTGTGATAATGTTGCTGTGCCAGCCCAATACACGAGAGGGGGACTATATAAGAATCAATGAAGCTGTCACTATCACGAACCACCCCACGATCTGGCATATTGGGTACAATCGCAGATAAATACGGTATAAGCACCACGCCTACACAATATCTATCATTTACCCATGTATCCGATGGATAAACGTTATACGATCCTAAGCATGTATATAGATCGAATCTAACTAATCCAAGTACATAACTATGATAAACTAAGAACAATATAATCTTGAATATAAGCAAGTAGAGCAAAGTCATAAGCAATATATTGAAGTATAACAAAGTCATATTCATAATATTGAAGAACAAAGATAATTAGAAAGCAATTAGAAGCACAATTAGAGAATTACCAAGAATCCTCTTGACAGATCCGGAAACCAATCGAAGATTGACTCCTTCTAGTTCTAATCCTATGTAGCTATGCTAATCTAGATATCTAATTGATGTGGTGGCTCTAATCTTGATGAGAGGCTTCTTCTCCCTTGATGGAACAATGAATTAGGGTTGAGAGGCTCTCTCCTCCAGGGGCCAGGGGGTCTGGTTTTATAGCCCCTTCAAGTGAATATGGGCTCTTGGATCAAACCGATATAGATTATATGGTTTAGATTCATCCTTTAGGTCGGTGGAGATCTCCCGCAAAGCAGAGTCCTGATTGGACTCAAGGGCAGGGCGGGCGCCCTGACCAACTGGGCGGCCGCCCAGGGTCAGGCCCCGTTTCGCCTCCGCTTCGGTCTCGTGGCTTCTGGAGTCTTCTAGATGTAAGATAATTGCGCAGCACGTTAATATCTTTACGTAATCCTGACATGTGGGCCTTTCTTCTGTATTTCCTGATAACCCCCTGCAGAAATAGACAAACACCAAAACTCGTGGAATTCTGTCAGATAGAACCCTAAGTCTAGATCTTGATTTTATTTGGATCCTTTTCTTTATTTATTTGATAATTAAATTTGATACTTAAGGACCGTCAACAAACTCCCCCAAGCTTACCTCTTGCTCGTCCCTGAGCAAGGATAGACTCAGCTATGGATCATAAGTAGTTGCAATATCTTTAAAAATTTGACGGTACACATGCTTTTAAATAAGATCTCATCTCTGAGTTAGAGTAAACTGTCAAGACTTAAAACTTACTTACTTTACCTTCACCATGGGACTTGTAACTGTCACTTCTGTCTTGAGTGGTTAAAAGATAGAACAGTCTAGCCAAGTGTCATGTCTCTTATTCTTGATCAGCTATAGCTCTGGGGTTTTTGCAGATTTTCAAATAAAACTCAGAGATTCCTTGTATGATTCTCTCAGGTCTCTCTTTTGTGGTATTTCTGGATCCTTACCAAGGCAGTGATGGTATATGCCTTCTCTCAAAATATGTGGTATTTGTGGTATGAGGTATAGTGACATTGTCTTCTCTCTCACCCTACTCTAATAAGGCTTTAATATCTGGAGCTCATAGGTGGGAGATAAAGTATACATACTTACAAGACATTTATTGCATAGTCAAACCATGGATCCAAAGTAACAAGTCAATAAGTTTAATCAAGATGTGCATGTGTGGCGAATGAATGATGTATGGTGATGATGGTGATAACAATGGTGGAAACAATGGTGAAAACAATGGAGGTGGAAGTCTAATTCTACTTTTGCTCTTTTGAGGGGTTACATACCTTCCTTGCTTTTTGAAACTTTATGAGGAGAATGAGATGCTCTATATTTTTTTTCTTTTCTCTCAGGTGGGTATCTTATACCCCTAATTCTACTGTCGGACACTTTCGAGGTTCCGAGCACTTGCTCCTTTTTATTTCCTCGTATCTTTCTCTTTTTTTTTCAGAGCATTCATCTCTTGAGATAATATAGCAAGTGGTAGTAACAAGATAACTTGAGCATTTATTTCATAAGGGGAAAACAGAAATATTTTTGGTTATTCTCTCCCGGATTAGGAGTAGAATATTTTTAGGTGATTCCGGAGATGGAATGGGTGGATATATGTGGATGGTACTTCCGGAGTAGAAGTAGCATATATGAGTGAACGTGCAAGTGAAATCTTGATTTAACCACATGACAAGCTCCTAAGGGTCAACACAGCTTGACCACACTCAATGCTCATAAGCAGTAAATAATAAATGTGTGGCTCAAAGTCTAACAAGCATGTATATATGGCTGTGGTAGGAATTTAAACTCTCATCATACAGGAACTCATCATGCAACATTTTAAAGATTTTCAAAGATAAAATTCTCCAGAATTCTAGCATCTCTAGGAACAGATAAACAGCAGCTCAACCTTCCCATATCGTATCCGTTAACAACTTAGACTTCAGATCAAGTTTTCATCCCACAAGTTTAGGTCTAGAGCAAGCTTTAAATTATAACAGTTATGTCTAAACTTGAGAGAGAACTTAAAATATGCAAATTAGGCAGAGCAACTATTCATCATATCCATGCATAAGTTTTATTTAGATACAGATTAGCATAGCCACTTTATTTATTTATTAAACACACTAAGCAAAAGATATATATATATATAAGCATATAAGTATTTTAATATTCTAAAATAATATAAGTATAAAGACAGATAGATAGAAATACTTATCGGGATAAATGGGGTGCTCTCCCCCAAGCTGAATTTTGACGTAATTTCTCTTGATGTAGCTAGCAGGTGGCAGAGGTGTATTTGAAAGTTAGCAGCTTTCTGACAGCGATTAGAATGTCCTCCGTCTGCCAGTCTTCTTGATTCTTAAATTCTGTGGAGCTCAAATAGACAACAAAGCTTGTGGAACTGATTAAGTGTTAGCATAAATATCTAGCCTTTATTATCTTGAGACTCCTTAATAAATATTACTCCCTGTTTTTATATTTTTATTTTATAAAGCAGAAAAATATTTATTTTTATGCCACCACAGTGAATGTACTTATGGGTTTTATGCCACTCGTCTACTCACATGGGGCTTACTGTTTTTCATATTTTTATTTTCTTTTTAGGATAGTATGAATATGATTAACTAAGTAAAATAATTGAAAAGGAAAGGGTAACTACCAAGTTTACCTCTTGGCAAGGCGTTCGGTGTCTTTAAGTCCTCCGAACGGGACTCTCCATTTTCTTTAATCGTCCTGAGGTTCGTTGGGTGGCGTAGTCGGTACTTCCGGCAGCGCCTCTTCTTCTTGTATAGTTATCTTCATTTTCCATACCTGACTCGGTGCTTCAATCTCCTCTGGATAATTTTGTTTAAACTCAACGTCTTCTGATCTTACAACTTCTCCTTCGTAGTCTGTCCATCCGTCCTTGATGATCTGCCTCCTCTGGTTGCGGTTGCGTCTTTTCCTTACCTGCTTAGATTCTTCAACAATATAATTAGGGTCAGTAAAATAATGGCGTACCTTCTCTGAGGAGAAGTGCATGTGGACTTCTCCGGTTCCAATGTAGATAATTGCTTTAACAGTGCTGAGGAACGGTCTTCCAAGGATGATGGGTGGATCATACTCGTCTTCTCCCATGTCAACAACTTGAAAGTCTGTGTAGACAAAGTGATCGTCTATTTTGACTGGGACATCAGATACTATTCCTTGAACTTCTTGAAATGTCTGATCTGCCATCTGGAGCTGAATGTATGTTGGTCTTAGTGGCATGGTTCCGAACAAGAGCCGATAGGTGACTGCGGCCATTATGTTGACGCCCGATCCGGTGTCGCAAATCGTCTTGTAGAAGTTGTATCCATTTATGGAGCAGTAAATGCTTGGCATTCCTGGGTCGTCCTTCTTGGTCAAAAACGGTGACTTAAGTTGATGATCTTGGCCTCCATGAACTACAGTGACCATCTTAGCTGACTCGGTCCACACTTGCTTGTTCCTGTTCCTCCTGTTGGTCCTCTTCCTTGATTTACGTCTGGATTGATCTGGAATTTGTGTAGTCTTGTTCTTGAAGAAAAATGTCTCCTTCTTCCCTTTGACGTAGAAACTGATCTTGGCAGCACTAGCGTAGATGATAGCTCCCGTGGTGTTCAAGAATGGCCTTCCTAGGATGATAGGTGCTCTCTTATCATTTCCGGTCTCTACCACTACGAAGTCTGCTGGGGCATACAAGGTACCAACACGGACACAAAGGTTCCTCACTATTCCTTTTGGAAAAGTTATCGTCTGATCTGCAAACTGCAAACACATGGTTGTCTCTAATAAAGGATATGTAAAGAATTTTTCATAGAGTACCCTGGGTATAATGTTGACGCTAGAGCCAAAGTCACAGAGTGCTTCTGGGAAGTCCATCATGCCGATGGAGATCGGGATGACGGGGCGTCCTGGATCGCCTCTCTTGACCGGCAGAAGGTCAGTAGAGAATTCATTGACGGGGTTACTCCAATTACCTGCATCAAACATGTCTACAAGATTTGCAGATTCTAATCCTTCCGGTTGTGATGGTATACCGGGGTTAGTAGTAGGAACAGCAGCTGCTATTTGATTTAACTGAGATCCAATTATTTTATTAAAGCTAATTTGATTCTTGATGGCAGTAGAAAAATTATCCATTCTATTATTTATATTTTCTAGCATTTTATCATTAGATGCTAATTTCTTAGATAGATTATCCATTAGCTTGCCTTGATTAGACACTAACTCTCTTAAAGGTGGAAAATTATTATTATTGTTGTAAGAATTGTTACCTTGATAATTACCTCAGTAGTTAGGCCTCTGTTGATTCCAACCTTGATTTTGTTGAGGACGGTTGTAGTAGTTATTGTTGTTGTTGTTGTTGATGTAGTTCACATCCTCAAGTATCTCAGGGCAGTGGTTGCCTGAGTGTCCAGTGTCTCCACACTCCTCACAAGTCATGTGAGAGTCGTAGATGTGCATAACTTCTTTCTTGTCTCCAGCTCTATCGTCGAGCTTCTTCATGAGCAGGTCTAGCTTTGCACACAGCATGTCTACCTCCTTTAGCTGATGTATACCTCCACCTCTCTTGCGTGTCTGGGTCCTCTCTTCATTCCAGCTTTGATTGGACGCCATCTTCTCCACAAGAGCTGTGGCTTGTGGTATAGTAAGTGATAAGAATGCTCCTCCAGCTGCAGCATCCATGGTCTCTCGGGCACTGTTGCTGAGCCCATGATAAAACGTCTGCATTAATAGCCAACTCTCCATTCCATGATGGGGACATTCTAGGATGTAGTCTTGAAAGCGCTCCCATGCTTCTGGAACAGATTCATCATTTTGTTGTTGAAAACTTGTAATCTTTCCACGGAGAGCATTGGTCTTGCCCATGGGAAAGAACTTAGCCAGGAAGTTTGTTGAGCAGAGTGCCCACGTAGTATTCTTCTCCTTTGTAGCGTAGAACCACTGCTTCGCTCTTCCTAACAGTGAGAATGGGAAGAGACGAAGTAGTATAGCATCTTTGGAAATTCCTGCTATGGTGAATGTGTTGCAAATCTCCAGGAAGTGTTGTAAATGAGCACTAGCATCTTCGTGTGCCTTCCCACAGAACTGGTTGGATTGCACCATGTTGATAAGTCCAGGCTTGAGCTAAAAGTTGCCATCGATCTCTGCAGCAGGTCCAGTGCGGATGTTATCCGTAGTGGGAGCTGAGAACTCGCGGATTGATTTGTTCGCCATGGCTTCGAATTCTGAAGACAAGTTCCGGTGATCTAGCTGATTGGATGAAGCTTCTTCGTGAAATGTTGATGATCTCTTTAGCTTGGCTCTCGTCTTCTTGAATAATGCTTCAGGATTGTCAACAAAATTCCCTAGAAGAGGTCTTCTATTCATATATTCCCCTGCATAAGATAAAAATAGAAAATATCGGGGTAAAACTGTATGAGAGAATAGATAAGCTCAATCATATTAGTGATGCGAATGATAACTCAAAATCTTTTATTCCATTCCTGATTGGTAATCAACCTTCCCCGGCAACGGCGCCAAAAATGCTTGTTGGGTATTCTTAACATCATTACAAAAAGTAGACTAAGTTCTCTAAATCTAGTAACGGTGCCAAAAATGCCAAACCTATCCCTCACACCACTTAAGCCAAGTTGTCATCCCCAGCATGATATAAGAGACGCGGTATTGAAATATGCAATTGCTCTTCTAAATAAATAATGAATGGGATCTGCAAGCGCACAGATTAATACCGATGCAGCATTTTAACCGAGAAGTATTCCAGGTATCGTTATTTATATTTTTACCACTGGGAAGGGATTAGAAATCATCAATATTGATTACAGAATAGAATATGAAATTGAGCATCTATCATTGCATGTATAATTGAGAACATTATATCTAACTCTTCATACAGGGATAAGTGTCACATAAAAGATATATAAAATAATAATAGTGACAAGGATAACTAATCTGATCTAGCCACATAATAAATATGATAAGCACCTCAATTAGATACTCTAGAAAGTCATTAGCATGGTATTAGAACGAACTACAAGAATATTCCCTAAGTTATTCTCAACTATATAGTCTAGCATTATCATAGTTAGTGCAAGCATACTTAGCAATCATTGCGAGACAAGACTACGCCCATGCATAGTGATGTTAGCAAGGAATATGAGAAACATAGCAATCACTCCCCTGTAATAATGTTGCTCTGCCAGCCCAATACACGAGAGGGGGACTATATAAGAATCAATGAAGCTGTCACTATCACGAACCACCCCACGATCTGGCATATTGGGTACAATCGCAGATAAATACGGTATAAGCACCACGCCTACACAATATCTATCATTTACCCATGGATCCGATGGATAAACGCTATACGATCCTAAGCATGTATATAGATCGAATCTAACTAAGCCAAGTACATAACTATGATAAACTAAGAACAATATAATCTTGAATATAAGCAAGTAGAGCAAAGTCATAAGCAATATATTGAAGTATAACAAAGTCATATTCATAATATTGAAGAACAAAGATAATTAGAAAGCAATTAGAAGCAAAATTAGAGAATTACCAAGAATCCTCTTGACAGATCCGGAAACCAATCGAAGATTGACTCCTTCTAGTTCTAATCCTATGTAGCTATGCTAATCTAGATATCTAATTGATGTGGTGGCTCTAATCTTGATCAGAGGCTTCTTCTCCCTTGATGGAACAATGAATTAGGGTTGAGAGGCTCTCTCCTCCAGGGGCCAGGGGGTCTGGTTTTATAGTCCCTTCAAGTGAATATGGGCCCTTAGATCAAACCGACATAGATTATATTGTTTAGATTCATCCTTTAGGTCGGTGGAGATCTCCCGTAAAGCAGAGTCCTGATTGGACTCAGGGGCAGGGCGGGCGCCCTGACCAACTGGGCGGCCGCCCAGGGTCAGGCCCCGTTTCGCCTCCGCTTCGGTCTCGTGGCTTCTGGAGTCTTCTAGATGTAAGATAATTGCGCAGCACGTTAATATCATTACGTAATCCTGACATGTGGGCCTTTCTTTCGTATTTCCTGATAACCCCCTGCAGAAATAGACAAACACCAAAACTCGTAGAATTCTGTCAGATAGAACCCTAAGTCTAGATCTTGATTTCATTTGGATCCTTTTCTTTATTTATTTGATAATTAAATTTGATACTTAAGGACCGTCAACATCGAGCAAGGTTTTGATGGAAATCATGAGCTGTTTGTACCGTGGACGGACAACACGAAGGTACTTGGCGACGACTTTATCTTCAGGCTCTGGGTCGCCGAGGGTGGCCAGGCGCTGCGTGATGCCGGTGAGTCGCAGTGCGAAGTCTTCAATGGCCTTGCCTTCCCGGAGAGTAACCGCCTCGTACTCGGCGCGTAGGTTTTGTGCCATGGCCTTCCACACCCGATCTTCGCCGATGCAGAGAGTGTGGATCGCCTCCCAGGCTTCCTTGGCGGTTGTATTGGTGGTGAGCGTCGGGATCATGTCTTCTGGCACCACGTTGCAGATGGCGTCCAGCGCGTTTCGGTCGTCGTCGAACTCGGCGTCGTCGAACTCCATAGGGTTCTAGAGATGGCAAGCCTGGAGCTTGAGCTTCATCCTCAGTGACCACTCGTTGTAGTTTGTCTTGGTGAGCTGCGCTCGACGACGCGTTCTCGCGGACGGCGTGCGTCGCGGGTGCGTTAGCGCCGAGCAGGGGAATGGGACGGTCGGTGAGGGCGCGTTGGTGACTTGGCACCTGAGCCACTGGAGCCGTCGTCCTTCTTCTTGGATTATGAGCGGCCGCGCGGCGGAGACGCCATGTCGACGTTGAGGCCCACCGAAAGCTAGCTCTGATGCCAATTGTTAGTTCTAGCCGGCATACTTGACGTCCGGCGAACTCGTGTACTCAATATCAAACACAAGAACACTCAAACACAATGCGAACACTTGGAACACGGAGTTTGGTGCTGCGAACAACTTAGCAGCGTTTTCTGTTTTGCTTTCTTCCTTTTATTCAGAGTACAGGATCACGTAGTGGCCATGTGTGCACTGCAAAGCGAGCACGTCCATCCCCGTGCCCACGATGCCGCAGAAACACCGGTCATCCTTGGAACGTGTGAGCTATTCCCGTGACTACTTCTACGCATGATGGCAGCCACAGATCGGTGCTCATCCGCATGCAAGATTGCAAAAAGAAACATGCAGGCTTATATGCAGTAACTGAAACATGCAGCTAACTATGTGTCAGCACCGTACCACAAGCCGAGTACAACGATGCAACACCAAACACGTCGAAACCCAGGAAAGGGGACCGAGCCAGGCGCCCGAACGTCCTCATCAGCGGACCCGAGTGGGCTTGAGTCACGCCCAAACGCAGCTGCGACTGTGGGCTCAAGCCAGGGCGATGCCCGTGTATAAAACTAGAGGGTAATCTGAGGGGAGAGAAGAAGAATGATGAAAACTCTGAACAGATATTAAGATTCCTCCTCCCTACTTGCGTGTTCTGCTTTCCTTCCCGTTCCCTTCCGATCTACTTTTCCCCTGCATCTCCTATGATTTCCTACTGCCGAACTCTGTTGCTAACAATTGGTACTCAGAGCCTACCCATCTAGATCGCAAAATTTTTCTTTCGATTCACAAACGACCGGGGTCCGATTCCTCTCGCGACGAACAGCGCTTGCTGGGCGACGTTGGGAGCCCGTAATTCCTCAGTCCCGTGAGCGGTTGAGAAGTTCAGCGATCTGGATCCACCGCCATCCCCACCACCACCATCACTTCCACCCAAGCCTCCGGTTCGCCACCACTATACTAGGCGCATCAAGCAGAACACCGCCGCCTCCGAAGCCATGAACCCCGACACCAAGTTGCTGCTCGACGAACTCCAGAAGCTCTCCCTCGAGCAATCTGGTATTCGGCAGCAGTTGACTGAGCAGAAGGACTTCCTCGAGTGATGCTTCACCGAGGTCGATGACAATCTTGAGAAGCGTCTCCTGGATGCCGAAGCGGTGGTGGAGCAGCGGATCATCGACTCCGAGCTCCGTCAGGACGTTCGGCTCTAGGCAATCGAGAAGACGGCTGCCGATCTGAGCGATTGGTGGCGGGAGCAGGACGCCTCCTTTGATGACATTCGCCTACGCCTCGGCAAGCTGGACAAGTTTTGGGCCCGCTCGGTGCTCGAGACGGCTTCGCCCTTCACCGATCCGGGCGTTTTCACCGAACCCCAGGTTTCCTCGGAGCAGCACGCCGCACCAACCTCCGCGCGCTATCAGGCTGCTCGGCCAATCGGGCACCGCGTCGACCTTCATCACCGGGAGGGTGGGTATGGGGTGGTCACCACTCATGCTCATCCCCCGGTCACGTGTATGGACGATTTCCCTGAAACTCCTCCTAGAGTTTACGGTACAGCACGGGATTTATACCTTTCACGCAATCGCCCACCCGAACACCACTATAATCCTACAGGCAAACTGCCAAAATTATCCTTCCCCACTTTTGATGGCACTGATCTTAAGCTGTGGATTACTTGCGCTGAAGATTATTTTTCCATGTATTCGGTCGATCCTTCTGTCTGGATACAGTGCGCCCGTATGCAATTCCTTGGTCCAGCCAAGCGTTGGGTCCAATCTGTTACTGATGAGCTCAAATCCTAGACATGGCCTGAGTTCTGTCAAGCCCTGCATTCTCGCTTTGACCATGATCAGCATACTTTCCTTCTTCGCCAAATGAACCGCATACGCCAGCAAACATCTGTCCAGGATTATATTGATCGCTTCGCTGAGCTTGTTGACCAGCTCAAAGCCTATGAGTCTCCACCCAGAGCCTTACCCTATGTCACAAGATTTATTGATGGCCTAAAACCTGAAATCCGTGTTGTACTTCTTGTTCACCGTCCTGCTGCATTGGATACTGCGTATACTTTGGCATTCTTGCAGGAAGAAGCTGGGGACTCCGCACACCGACATGATTCCAGGACTTGGAATCCGAAGGGCGGTTATCAGCGTGGCGACCGCCACAATGCGGCTGACGCTGAAAAGCCGACGAACCCTTCGAAGCCCCTTGACAAGCGATTGGCTGATCTTAAGGCATATCGTCGCGCCCAAGGACTCTGCGATCATTGTGGTGACAAGTGGAGCAGAGATCATAAGTGCGCTGCCAAGGTTGGTCTTCATGTATTGGATGAGCTTTATGCCTTGTTCTCTACTGATTGTACTGTCGAAGATCCAGCTACTGACGATGGGGAGAACTGTGAGACTGCAGAACATTGCTATTGTCTGTCGGCTAGTGTTACTTCTACTATAGTGCGAACTTTGCAGTTTCGGGGATCCATGTGCCATCAGTCTGTGTTGATATTGCTCGATTCAGGCAGTTCATCTTCTTTCATCAGCACGCAGTTGGTGTCTCAGCTATCCTTGTCCACAATTCAGAGTACTGAAGTTTCTGTCAGAATTGCGGATGGACATGTCATGCGTTGTTCTACTGTTGTACCAGGGGCCATATGGACCATTCACCAGTTTCAGTTTCAGCATGATTTGAAGGTCCTGCCCATTCCTCAGTATGACATTATTTTGGGTATGGACTGGTTGCAGTTGTTCAGTCCCATGAAGGTTGATTGGAATGCTCACTGGCTCACAATTCCTTACAAAGGACGCTCAGTTACCCTTCAGGTAGTGTCTGATGCATTACGGAGGACCCTTCCCAATTAATGGTGCAGGTTTTCAGTCTGGATTCTACAGTTCCAGCACAGTCTCCTGACATTCATCCAGCTATCAGTGCACTTCTTGCTGAATTTCCCACTATCACTACTCCACCTGAGACATTGCCGCCCAAGCGCGCTTGTGACCATGAGATTCCTTTGGTGGAAGGAGCTCGTCCTGTCAATATTAGGCCATACCGTTACCCCCCTGCACTTAAGGATGAGATTGAAGCCCAGGTTGAGACCATGCTCAAACAGGGCCTTATTCAGCACAGTACATCACCTTTCAACTCGCCAGTGCTGCTGGTGCGCAAGAAGGACGGTTCCTGGCGTTTCTGTGTGGACTACACATACTTGAACAACCTAACGGTCAAGACTGCTTTTCCCATTCCTGTGTTTGAGCAGCTGATGGACGAGTTGGCGGATGCTCGTTATTTCTCCACATTGGATCTGTTATCAGGATACCATCAGATTCGTTTACGGGAAGGTGAAGAGTTCAAAACCGCCTTCTCCACTCATGTTGGTCACTATGAGTTTCGGGTGGTTGCTTTTGGCCTTACTGGCGCGCCAGGTACCTTCCAGGGAGCTATGAACACCACGTTGCATCCCCTCCTACGCCGCTGTGTCATTGTATTTTTTGATGATATCCTGGTGTACAGTAGAACAATGGAGGAACACATGGATCATCTTCGTCAGGTTTTCCAGTTGCTGGCCCGCGATCACTGGCACATCAAGTTGTCTAAGTGCAAGTTTGGTCAAACTACCATCTCCTATTTGGGTCATGTGATTAGTCAGCAGGGCGTTGCGACCGATCCCACTAAAATTGAAGCCGTAGCGACTTGGCCCACGCCCACTACTGTTAAGGCATTACGCAGTTTCTTGGGTTTCACTAGTTTCTACCGGCGTTTTGTCAAGAACTATGCCATCATAGCAAAACCACTGACTAACTTGTTGAAGAAGCATTCCATCTTTCACTGGACTTCCGATCATGATACCGCATTCCATGCCCTGAAGAACACCTTGTGTTCAGCTCCCATCCTTAAGTTGCCTGACTTTACCAAGCAATTTTGTATTGAGACGGATGCTTCCCATTTTGGGGTTGGGGCTGTGCTTCTCCAGGACGGGCACCCCCTGGCGTTTCTCAATCGTGCTCTTGGGCCCAAGAATCAAGGACTGTCCGCTTATGAGAAGGAATACATGGCAATTCTCATTGCAGTGGAGCAGTGGCGATCTTATCTTCAGTTGGGGGAGTTTCTTATTTTCACTGATCAGCGGAGTCTCGTTCACCTGTCAGATCAACGGTTGAATACTGCATGGCAACAGAAAGTGTTCACCAAACTGTTGGGACTTCAGTACCGAATAGTGTATAAGCCTGGCACTGACAATCGTGTTGCTGATGCCCTGTCCCGTAGGGGACACGAAGCTCAACTGAATGCCATATCTGCTCCTGTGCCCCTATGGCTCGAAGACATCAAGGCTAGTTATGCTTCTGACAGCAAATGTCAAGCTCTGCTCACTAAGTTAGCTGTATCCAATGACGCCGACCCAAAGTTCAAGCTGCATTAGGGATTGTTACGCTACAAAGGGCGCATTTGGGTTGGCAGTGATCCCATCCTGCAGCAGAAACTTATTGAGGCATTCCATGCTTCACCTCTCGGGGGACATTCAGGAGTTCCGGTTTCCTACCAGCGCCTCAAACGGTTGTTTGCTTGGACTGGCCTCAAGACTGCTGTGTTTCAGTTTGTCAGCACGTGTCCTACTTGTCAGCAAGCAAAACCGGACCGATCCAGGTACCCCGGCCTTCTCCAGCCCTTACCAGTACCTACTATGGCTTGGCAGAGTATATCAATGGATTTTGTGGAGGGTCTGCCGTCCTCGGGAAGCAAGAATTGCATTTTGGTTGTTGTGGATCGGTTCTCCAAGTACAGCCATTTCATTCCACTAACCCATCCTTTTACTGCTTTGACTGTGGCCAAGGCTTTCTTAGCTGGAGTATATCGTTTGCATGGTCTTCCAACTTCCATCGTGTCAGACCGAGACCACATTTTCACTAGCCAGTTTTGGCAAGAACTTTTTCGGCTCACTGGAGTTGCTTTGAAGATGTCCTCGGCCTATCATCCCCAAACGGACGGCTAGACGGAACGCGTCAACCAGTGTTTGGAAACATTTCTCAGATGCTTTGTCAGTGCTACTCCGACTAAGTGGTCTGATTGGATTTACTTGGCTGAGTTCTGGTACAATACATCGTGGCATTCTTCCCTGGATACTCCCCGTTCTTTGTTCTCTATGGTCATCATCCTAGGCATTTTGGTGTTTCTGACAGTGATGCAGTTCAGTCACTACCTCTTGAGGAATGGCTCCAGGATAGATCGTTGATGAATGCACTGGTACAGCAACATTTGCACAGGGCACAGAAAAGGATGAAGTCCCAAGCTGACAAATCCCGCTCAGAAAGGGAATTCGCCGTCGGAGATTGGGTCTATTTGAAGCTCCAACCATATGTGCAGGCTTCTCTAGCCCCTCGTTCTAACCAGAAATTGGCATTCAAATTTTTTGGCCCTTTTCAGGTGCTGTCCCATGTGGGTGCCGTGGCCTACAAACTGTTGCTTCCTCAGTCGACGTCCATCCACCCCATTTTTCATGTATCACAGCTCAAGGCAACGCTCCCATCTGATCAAGTGGCATCTTCCCTTCCTCAGTCCCTGGACGGCCTGCAGATTCCAATGAAGGTGTTGCAGCGTCGTGTGCGTACTTCTAACAATGCTGTCATCCTCCAGGTACTCATTCAGTGGTCCAATATGCCTCGTTCCTTGGCGTCGTGGGAGGATTTGGAGGCTCTCCAGCAGCGTTTTCCACGAGCTCCTGCTTGGGGACAAGCAGCTCCTCTTCGGGGGGAGAATGTCAGCACCGTACCACAAGCTGAGTACAACAATGCGACACCAGACACGTCGAAACCCAGGAAAGGGGACCGAGCCAGGCGCCCGAACGTCCTCATCAGCGGACCCGAGTGGGCTTGAGTCACGCCCAAACGCAGCTGCGACTGCGGGCTCAAGCCAGGGCGATGCCCGTGTATAAAACTGGAGGGTAATCTGAGGGGAGAGAAGAAGAATGATGAAAACTCTGAACAGATATTAAGATTCCTCCTCCCTACTTGCGTGTTCTGCTTTCCTTCCCGTTCCCTTCCGATCTACTTTTCCCCTCCATCTCCTATGATTTCCTACTGCCGAACTCTGTTGCTAACACTATGCCGGCAGATGCGCTAGGATTACTTAACATCATCTTCCCTATGTCACCTGCAAGTGGAACCGTGTACTTTTCTCCTATAGCAAGCACCAATTCATCATGTTCTTTTCCTGATGCCAGGTTTCTCTTGAAACGTGCAGAGTTTGAAGCATCGTTATTATTCCTACACAGTGTAGCTAGTCTAATGACTAATAAGCAGACCCAAGCTCATAGCCGGTTTACACCTTTCATTCTCTTGACGCTGTCCAAGGCAGGTTGGCATGCATCTACTCCCTTTGCCACATCAAAAAGTATCATTCTCACCTGCAAACGTGAGTGAGCCAATATAAGCAATTTTGATTAGTAGTTGATCCAAAATTTATCCATTCAAATGGGATTGAGTCGATATAAGCAATTTTGTTTATTAGTTGTTGTCTTGTTGATCCAAGATTTATCCATTCAAATGGGAGTGAGTCGATATAGGCAATTTTGTTTATTAATTGTTGTCTTGTTGATCCAAGATTTATCCATTAAATTTTAACACTTAATGCCTTTAAAGACAATTAGGCCTCGTGGCAGCACACAGACTAAGGGGGTGTTTGGGACTGTTTCACGAACTCTACTCTATAAACTCTGCCGTGGAGCAGCTCCATAAAAAACTGGAGTTCGTGGAGTACCTCTTTAGGTGCTTTCACAACTCCACTCTTTTTTCTCGAACTGGGTGCGTAGAGCTGAAACCATTTGGCTAAAAAACGTAGAGCGAAGCTGAAAAACGTGTAGCAGAGCAGTCCCAAACTCCCCCTAATTGACTCGTGTTCTGATCACGTCATCGATCTTATTCATGCACAAATCATTGCAAGCATATATACAAGCCAAATCTCTCGATTGTAGCTTGGTTGCGGTGGCCAAAATTTGGCTGGATTGCAATATGCATGGTTAATGGAATCACTACGGGAACTCTCCAAAAAATAAACAACTTAATTGTTATAGCTCCAGACTTGCGCTATAAAAGACTAATGCTCCCTCAATACATATGACTTTTAATTTTCAGAATAACTTGTAATTTGGAATAGAGGGACTAGAAAAAAAGAGGCCCTGATTCGACTTGAGGAGGAGTAGGCTTCGCTGCAAATATCCCTGCAAGAGCTGGCCGCTCACCCGCAGGCTGCGTCAGTCGTCCGACCGCCATGAATTCGTGATCAATTTGTATAAGCAATTAAGTAAGCAAATGGGTCTGAATTGTTGAATCTTTGAGAAAGCTTAACTATGAGGTTAGAAAAGGTGGCCGATAAACTGATTCATCAGAATCAAACTGCTTTTACGAAGGGCAGAAATATTATGAGTGGTGTAATGATTCTTCATGAAATTTTACATGAAACTAAGAGAAAAAAACAAGTGAGAGTGGTTCTCAAATTGGATTTTGAGAAAGCTTATGATAAGGTCAAATGGAATTTTCTTTTTGAATGCCTTTCAGCTCGAGGTTTTAGTTCTACATGGTGTCAGTGGATTGAAAAAGTTGTGGTTGGAGGAACTGGAAACTGAATAATAAAATAGGTCATATATTAAAATTTTCAAGGGAGTAAGACAAGCAGATCCTTTATCACCCTTACTCTTCAACTTTGTTGCTGATGGGCTATCTAGAATGATACATAAAGCACAGTCAAATAGACTATTCACTGGTTTAATTGATCATATTGTTAACAATGGTGTGGCTGTCTTACAATATGCTAATGATACAATTATTTGTTTGAAACATGATATCCAGGGAGCTAGAAATATGAAATTACTTTTGTATATGTATGAGATGATGGTTGGGCTCAAAATAAACTTCTATAAAAGTGAGGTCTACCATTAATGATGAAGATAACTGGATAAATAAATAAATATGTTGATATTTTTAACTTGGGAACTTTTCCCATTAAGTATCCAGGGGTTCCTATCAGCCCTAGTCGGTTACATGTTATTGATTGGCTTCCTCTAGTTGAAAAGAACAATAAAAGACTAGATATCTGGAAAGGGGGCTTAATGTCCATTGCTGGAAGGGTTGTGTTGATTGATGCTAGCTTAAGTAACACAACTACATACCATATGTCTATATATCTTCTCCCTAAAACCATTACTGAGAAATTGGACAAAACTAGGAGAACCTTCTTTTGGCAAGGGGGTGGTACTAAAAAGAAATATCATCTAATAAGATGGACAAACATCTGTAAGCATAAAAAGAAAGGGGGTTTAGGAATTAGAAATTTGAGGAAAATGAACATCAGTTTAATGACTAAATGGTGGTGGAAATTGGATAATGAGACTGGTCTATGGCAGGAGATTGTAAGATTTAAGTATTTGAAAAATGATTCAATTCATACTGTCAGACATAGACGAAATGACTCGGCTATTTGGTTTGATCTTTTAAAAATCAAAGATGTATATTTACAAGAAAGGAAAATTGTTGTTAGGAATGGCTAGAAAACTTTATTTTGGAAAGACACTTGTTGTTTGATAGACCACTTGCAAGCTTGTTCCCTGATTTGTTCAAAATATGCCTACAACCCAATGCTTCGGTGGCCTTTGTGAAGCAAAATTCAGTTAATTTTTCTAGATGGTTGGTTAATGATCTAAGGAATGATTGGGAACATATTATGTGTAGAGTCAATGAACTATCTGTAACAAATGATGAAGATAGTGTGATTTGGAAATTTGGGAAGAAGGCTAGTTTTTCTGTGAGATCAGTGTATAAAGCTTTAACTGTGGGTGACTCTGGTCCTTTTTTTTATAAGATCTAGAAAGGTAAGATACCTGCCAAGATTAAAATTTTCCTCTGGCTTCTGGCAAATAATGCTATTCTTACTAGAGATAATCTAGTGCGAAGAAAGTGGTCTGGTGATCCTTCTTGTCTCTTCTGTGATCAGGATGAATTTGTATCTCATCTTTTTTCCAATGCAGTATGGCTAAAGCAGTCTGGGGTATAGTTGCTTTCTGTCTTGGGGCATCAAATGTTCCCAGGAGTTTTAGTCAATGTTGGAATTTGTGTGAGTGCTGGCTACCGTTTGGTCAAAAGTTTCATGCTATTGGTATTGCAGCCGTATGTTGGGCTATTTGGAGAACTCGAAATAATGTGTGCTTCCAAGGCAAAATTATAACGAGCCCTATTACTATAGTCTGTTATACTTGTTCTCTCATTTCATATTGGGCAGGGATGTTTGACGACTCGGATGAGGAAGAGCTGGTAGCTGGAGCAGAAACAATGCTGAAGATCGCTCTACAACTAGTGGGCAAATCAAAGGATCCTGAAGAACAAGTAATGTTGGAAGACGGACATTGAAGTTGTGGAGAAAACAAGTGCATAAGCTTGATGGAGTTTGTTCCTGTGGTTTTGATGATACTTGTAGCTGTTCTTGGCTGTGTTAAACCTTTCTTTCCAGTCTTTGAGTTGCTGAATGGAATCTTAAGTCCTGTCTAGCTGATAGTGCAACGTCTAGCTTTTGCTGAGTTTAAACTTTGGGTAGTTGTAAGTGGTTGCCTGGTCGCTGGCTCTATCTAAACTCTATGTGATACACTGTATTTCCGTTGCTAGTAATGGAAATGGGAAGATCCTTCGTATCGAAAAAACCGCCATGAATGAATGCCCAGATGCTGACCAGCCAGGAGAAGCGAACGAAGAAGAAAGCGAACAGTCATTTGGGCTGGCAACCAGCGAAACGGTATTTGGGCTTAAATGTGAGCCTAGCTCTTAGCATCTAGCAGTTTTAGGCAGCCCATGTCAGGTAATAAGAGCAGTATTAATTGTTTATAAGTTCATTCGTTCAACAATTTGGCTTGTTTCAGTGGTTAATTACCTAATTTGGTTGGTTAATTTAGGTGCAACGGTAAGAGTAAATATGGAATGGAATAAAGGAGAAGGCAATGGCAAAGAGAGAGGTATAGTAATTTGTACTGTGTTCTTATATGGTTTGATGAATCGACATGAGAAAAAATCCTAAATACTGGACCGTAGACACTTTATATTAGTTTTTCAAACCTTATTATTTTTCATTCTTGTCATAACTGATTTTTTTTTCATCGTTTGCAACTGCTGTATTCCCGTTCAGCGTGGGGGTGAACTGATGGAAAGGATAGATTTGCGCCCATTTGTATATATGCATGATGCCCCGGCCGGCATCTGTAGGCATCAAAGTTGCCGATGCATGCTTTATTTGACAAAACTCGATAAAGTGAAATTCTGTGGAAGCGGAAATATACGGGAACTGGAAAGCAAAGAGAAAATTAGCAAAAACCAAGCATGAGCATTAGCTATATGCCTATATAAATGTACTCAGATCATATTAATAAACACAATAAAGTCGATGCCCGAACGAATGGGATAAGCTTCTTCAGGCCGGATACGTACTCTTACAGAATTATTCCATCCAAAGCTCCTGAATTTATCCTGAACACTCGGAATGAAAATGGATCGGATACGAACGGATATCACCGATATTATATTTGTTTTCATATTTTTGGTCGGATTTGAATTCGAATACGGATAATATCAACCATGTCGGATAAGATAGGATTAGAATGTCGACATCATAAATATGTATTCGGATACGAATACGGTATCAGATGTTGAATATTCGGACTCGAATATGGACACATTTGGTCTCAAATACGATCGAAAAATATTCGTACCGTTTTCACCCCTGCTCCTAACTGACAAGAAAAACGAATTGCTTCAGAATTTTAGCATGGGATGGGATCGTAGCGGACCTACTACCTGTCGACGAACGAGTAGCTAGCGTTACCACCAGGCCAATTGCTATGGCGCGGATGGAAAGCTACTCCTAGCTAGATGCGAATGCGATGCCCCACTGCCCCTACCCCCTAGCGGTTCTCTTTCTCTCCACTCCAGCAGTAGCAATAGTTCACTCTCAAATGATGTGAACCTGGAGGTGCATGAATCCCGCACGTACCACTCCATCTGAAGAAACGATAAACACGTGCGTGGACCATGATATATATACAACCTGGCGTTTTCAAAAGTAGCATATGTATTGTGCAACTAATCTTTTCGCCGGACGATAAATGAAGAATGAATGATGTGTGTGATGCACCAATAAATCTATGAGCCAAAGGAGTAAGCTTCAAAATTAATAACACTTAATAGTTAATTAACCATTTATTAAAATTCATCCTTAAGAAACAAACTGTTGAATTGCTTGCTGCTTCTTTAATTTTTCTCGGGGACGAAGGAAATCAATCCATTGTCGAATCTACTAAGACTATCTCCAACAATCATCACCCAAAATACAAGACCCATTTATCCTTTGGGTAGCGCTACAGGTAAAAGGTTCCATACCTATTTTTAGTCTTCTCCAGCAACAAGACCTAAAAGAAAACACTCTCTGCAAATGGGTCTCGAGGAGAGAGAATACCCAAATTTGGGTTATGCCTCTCCTGATACCTAAAATAGGTTTTCTGTATGGGTACTCTGTTGGAGGCTATAGGTATTGTGTTGGAGACCCATTTTGAGTTTGGGTTCCCAAATGGGTCTCCTATTGGAGACAGCCTAACAATAATAGGGTATGTTCAGATGGAGAAAAGAGAGTAGATAATAGGTTTGTCTAAAATTAGCCATTGGCTCATCTAGACAGGTATTCCCCGCGTGTTGTTGCGGGTATGTAGAAGAAATATAAATAGGTCAAAGTGTTAATACCTAAGAATCAGAGATGTATATGGTGTTAATAAATGATGTGGTTTGCTAATGTGAATAGCTTGGATGAAGATATAAGGCATGTGTAACACTCTAAAATTTGCTCATTTTAAAATAGGTGAAAAATGATTTAATTTTGAATTTTTGTGCTCATGAAACATAGGAAAAATAATATTTTTCATTAAAATAAAATTTATCATAGGATTAGTAATATGGATGTGCATTTATACTGGAGAATTTATTTTATTGTGCTGAGTGATTTGACCAAAGTTCAAATATATTTCAAACATATTTTAAATGGTTTTGAAAATGGCTTGAAGAAAAAGATTAAAAAAACAAAAGAAGAAGTAACATCTCTCCCTCTCTCAGTTTTCGGCCTGAAAGGCACAGCCAACGTCGCGCCCTCCCTCTTTCTCCTTTGGGCTGAAGCCCGTTCCCCTTCTTCCCCCCCCCCCCCCCCACCTTGCTGGAGCCCAGTTTCTCTTCCCTTCCCCCTCGGCCCAGGACCACGCGAGCGGGCCACTTCTCTTCCCTCCCCTCTCTTCTCTCTGGCGATCGGGCCCTGCCCCTTCTATCGCTGACGACCCGGCCCCGCAAGTCAGCGCCCCAACCTTTCTTCCTCGCGTGGCCAAGCAGGACTCTCACCAGGACCGAGTCCAATCCCGATTACCACGGGATTTGCTGCCTTGATCGACCATCAAGCTCCTGTATAAGCCTCAGTGAATCACCCGCGCCCCAAAAGCCCTAGCAACGGTCTATTCTTGGTTTTTGGATCTCGCCGAATCTTCCTATCGCGATCTCGCGTGGCCGTCCTCTTCCAAGCCCTCTCGGGTCGCGTTAAGGGCACCGGTGAGCTCACAGTAAGCTTCTCCACCTCTCTACAAATTTCTTTTGTTTTTAGACGCTCGGAATCACGTGTTTGGCAAGCGCCGGCAATGGCGCCGCCGCGCCCGACCTCACCGCCGGCGGCCGGAGCCTCCTGGAATCGTTGTGAGCCGTCGGATACTAGATCAACGCGTGAGATTAGAAGATACCGGTTCGCGGGCGTTTTTCTTAAAGAGCCCCTGCGCTTTCTAGGTTTCAAACCCGCAGTCCAACACGCCTTCTCGTTTTACGTTTTCTGACTTTGAAAACGTACTTCATGTCAGGTTGTTTTAAAAATGCGTTTTCAATATTTACAAGTTTGCCGCTGAAACTGTTTTCTCATAAAATGCTCATTTTAATTCTGTTTTGATCCATTCAAATTGCGTTAGGTTCATAATCATGAGCTCTCCATGTTAGTAAAATTGTTTACTCAGTTTGAAACTTTTTGTTTTCGTGACTTTAATTAATTAATTTCTTTTCTACGTAAAATCTTAGAAAATTCATATCTTCTACGTTTTAACTCCGATTTTCGTGATCTTTACGTCTGTGAGATCGTAGCGATGCGTAGAATCATTTTATAAACTTTTCCTACTGTTTTTATATATGTTTGGTGTACTGTTCTAATTGTAGCCTTGTTTGCTTCGTGTATGTTGTCTTCGATTGTTTGTGTGTTGATGTTCGATGATCGAGTTTAGACGGAGAGCAATACTTCGATGATCAAGATCAGAGCCTTGGCAACAAGTAAGATCAGCAGAACCAAAAGAATCAGCAAGAGCAATTGGATCAAGGCAAGTATAGCATTTGGGTTTTAATTCTGTGACCATGATCCTGTGACTAGATTAATGTTAAGTAATAAATGATAAAAATGACTTTTTAGCCACTTGATGATTTATCTGTAAGTGATAACCAGGACAACAGTGCAACCATGAGGGCTATAATGGCTCTGGCTTTAGCTCAATATGAAGACCTTTTCTAGCTTGTTAGAGGTTACCCGAAAGGGTACTAGAGGGTCTTAACCGACATGGGTATAGTGCGAGCCCCTGTCCTTATATGTATAGGCGGCGCGTCATTATGCCATTTGGAAGGGGGTATCTATATCTGCTCGCCCAGGAAACCTTGCGGCCCTAACATGTTAGACGAACTTTTGAAAGGCTCCATAGTGATCCTTGCCGACCTCCCTAGGAAGGGGTTAAGAGACTCGCGACCTCGGCGAAAGGGTAAATCATGACTCATAGGTAAGATGTACGACCTCTGCAGAGTGTTAAAAACTGGTATACTAGTCGTGCTCACAGTCACGAGCGGCCTTGGGGATTCTTGCATTAAGAGTGATGATTCTTGTTGTGTTAAAATACTCATTACTTATTGTTTAATGCTCTACATTTTTTATGTCACATTGATCATGAGATTGTGGGATCTATACAATCTAGTTGCTATACTTGTGGAGTTCGACATGGACTCACTCTTGCTATTTCCCCCACACCTCATGAGGAGTTTAGGCTTGTGATCAACCAGTCAGTTGGATCCTGTAGAGTGAAGTTAATGCCCGAAGTTTGGAGTTGTCTATCTGTTGTTTGCTATTAAAGGTTATCTCTTTTATACCAAGTACGTTATATATTTATGCATTGTCTTTTGATATTACCCTTTATTTGTAGCTATATGTGAGGTTTGGCTTCTAAGACTCACATATGGTGCATATCTGGTTTTGTCCTTAAAATCGGGTTTCACGGCATATGTTAGTTGGGTGTGTGAGTGAGTGAAGATTGATGCAGACACTTTGTATGGCGAGATAGTTGAATGTGCTATGTGCTAGTGGGATGTTCTATTGGATGCTGACGTGAACACTTTGAATGATAAGAGAAATAGCTAGTGGGGTTTACCTTTATAAGAGATATAGATTAGCCTATTAGCTGGCTAAAGATAACTAATTTAGGTTACTCAGTTACTCCCTCAGTCTTAGTATATAAGGTGTAACCACCTTTTGTTCAAAGACCAAGAACATATTAATTCTCTCTCTCAGCACTAATACTATTGTATTAATGTCTGTGAGAACGCACGTCTTATATTATGGGACATGATTAAAAAATGGTTACGTCTTATTAGGACGGAGGGAGTAGTCATTAGCCCATCCAAAATAGCTGATCATCTCTTTGGAAATGTTCAAGCACCTTTATGAAAGGCTCTCTCCAGAGGATCACGAGGACAAAAATGTAACCATCAATCAACAAAGCGATCATGTAAGAAGTGGTCACATGGGGGATGCAATCCTTTTCGTGTTTTTGTATTTCAACAGGACATAAATAAAGTAGTAATAAATACGAGAAGATGTAGCGGGAGGCATTATATCACGAGAGGCCTCCATCTACCCTAGCTCAACAAACACGTAACAAATAGGCTCTAAAAGAGTTGAAGAATAATCTCATAATGAAATAAGAAGAAACACTTTCTAGATATTGGTTTCAATTCATAGAAACTAAAGAGGCTTATAGGTATTATAGAATAGAAATGCATGGTTGACTGATTTTTGTAGAGGCTATTAAATTGTTGATTTCTAACCATAGGAGAGGAGAGCCACCTCTACAACTGCCTCTACTAATGCGACCTATAGTGGTGTGAATTTGGATGCCGAATCAAATGCATCGACTATGCTAAAACAAGCAGTGAAGGCAACAAAATGCTGGAGTACCCTCCACATCATAGTCGTAATCTATATCTCTTATAAAGCTAATTTTTGTTACATGTTTTATCTCAACAGGCAAGCCATCCACGTCATCTTCTACAAAACTATCCACACACCATACACTAATAGCCATGTCGTTCCACTAAGTTTTAACCCCGCAATTTCTATTTTCAATATATAAGAAAAATAAAATGCATCTGTATATTGCTATTTGTTTTGGCATTCAGTCATCTTACAATATGATCTAGTTCCATTAGTTTTTTTATTGAATCTTTCGTTGCCTTGCCCAATTTTCATAAGAATGGATGCATGAACGTGTAGGTTTATAACTTTATTGCCAAGATAGTCCTGCAACAATGTACGGAATATAATTCTAATAATTATATGTAACTACATCCTCCAAAAGTCCAAATCAAATATGTGGCTGCATACACATATTAGAGTGTCTCCAGCAACCCTTACCTAAAATACAAGACTCATTCAAAGTTTCAATAGCACTACAGACAAAAGGTTCTATATCCATTTTTAGTTTTTTTCAACAATAAGACCCAAAAGAGAATTTTTTCTGTAAATGGATTTCGAGGAGAGGGAATACTCATATTTGAGTTATGTCTTTCCTACTCCCTCCATCCAAAATTGTAAGTCATTCCAAGAATCTTGGAGAGTCAAACTTTTCTAAGTTTGACCAAATTTATATGATAAAATAATTATTATTATGATACCAACTAAGTATCATTAGATTCTTCCTTAACTATATTTTCATAATATACTCACTTTACGTTACAAATCTTAGTATTTTTCTCTATAAGTTTGGTCAAATATGAAAATGTTTTGACTCTCCAAGATTCGCGGAATGACTTACAATTTGAGATGGAGGGAGTAATACTCAAAATGAGTCTTTCATATAAGTACTATCATGAGATAAAGCTTATGGTACATTGAATCTTATGGCACATAAACAGAGCACTAAATATAAAACGAAAATAAAAGCTAATTATATAATTTGCCTATAAATCATGAGATAAAGCTTTTGAATCTAATTAGTTTATAATTTTAATAATAATGGTTAAATAAAAATAAAAAAACTACAGTACCTAAAATAAAAAAAAATCAGAAATAAAGCCTTGCTGAACCGATATAGGCATAGTCCGGTCTCTGGAGGGAGCATGCATGCAGTGCAGACGTGGAGCCAGCAGAGCCACCGGCCTGGCCGAGGGCTGAGGCAGGTGCAGGTTGGTTCTCTGTGTCTGTGTGTCCCTGGCGCGCGGGACCGGTCGGTCGGATCGTGAGCGGCGCAGGCAGGTGTCGGCCTCTCTTTCGATCCGCTCTCTCGTCTCTCGGACACAACACAACGACGCAGCAAAACATGAGGACACGGGGCACGGGGCCCGGGTACGGGTGGTCAGACCAGCACAGCAGTCAGCACTGGACCACTAGCTGCACCGGGGGTAGATTGCAGTCGCGGCGTGCTGTGCTGCCGCGGTGCCCCTGCGCTGCGTAAATGAGAATCACATGCTGGACATGGACATTATGGGCGTGGCGGGTTGTTAACATAGCCCGCCCACTCGCCTCACAAAATTTGACTTCGTGGTTGTCGCGGACCAGCTGCAATTTTTTCGTGGTCTAGTGACTGCCAACTCGCCAAGCCCGTTAGACGAACGAGTAACCTCACAAGAACCCGTAAGAGTGAAGAGTAAATATATACGTTATGTCTTTATTTAGTAATAATAACTTTTTATAGGATATATGTCATTGTTTCTATACATATATTTCTTGATGTTATTATATTTGAGAACGTACAATATATAGATAGCCGGGATATGAAAATTAAGATGATTGCACTATTGTATAGCGGGTCTTGCGGGTTTAGCATCCTAGTATGTTATGTTCGTGAAAAATTTACCCGCGAAGTTTATAGCTTAGTGGTTGGCTGTAAGCCCGCAAACAAACTTTGCGACAAACGATGCGGTAGCGGACGGTCGCGAAGAAGCCCGCCTGCAACATGAGGCGTGCATGCACGGGCTCCCTCCGTTTTTGTTTACCAGCCTCTCACGTCTCGCGCTCGCTCGCTGCTAGTGGAGCACTACTACTCTGGTACTGACTGTGACTCCCAATATGCAAACAGCTGCGGGGCCTATGCGTAAAAAATCCCAATAAACAGTGGCTGGCAACAGAAAAAAAAAATCCCAGGGCGAGGGCGAGATCTGCGTCTGCGTGAGGGTGAGGGTGGGGAGGGGAAAAGCAGGAGGAACGCGTGCTGCCGCGGAGGGGATGCATTCACAATCACATGCAGCAGGCCCCGCCACCACGTGACGACAACTCGGGTGACCCTCACCCTCACAAAACATTGCACTCGGACGGCCCACCACGCGAGCAAAACGTGCTCCACTCCAAACCCAGTGCCGTGAAGCTTCCTCCGCCTCCGCCTCATCATCATCCCAACGAACGCGGTTAATCTCCTTCTGCTACGCGTACTCGCAACGCTGCATCATAAGGCCGTGTTTGGTTCCACCAACTAAATTTTAGCTAGCTAAACTTTAGTCACTTTAGTAGCTAAAGTTCCAAACACATTGACTAAAATAAACTAAAATAGTTTAGTTCCATTAGTCAGCCAAGAGTAGCTAAAATAATTTTAGCTAGCTAAAATTTAGTTGGTGGAACCAAACAGGACCTAAGTATCAACGTACTCCACTGGCGCCTCCTCTGTCGTCCTCCCGACAGCCCGGTGCAAACGGACCTCCGGGCCGGGCAGGCACCCTCTCCACGGCGCATACAGACACACCTCCCGGCATGGAATGGAAGGGCGAGGGAGAAAGATGAAGAATGTGCAGGTGGTAGCAGCTTATTAGCAAAAACTTGACACATGGGACCAAGTTAGCTTTCGATGATTAACAGCTTACGATGAAAGGAGCATTATTGTCACAGCAGCAACTGTATTTTTTTCATTATTTGATGATTTAGTACTTAATAAAGTACACGTAATACGTAGAAGCGGAATTTTCTTGCCTAGCCACCTTCTCTAAGATGGCCTCGTCTTAGTTTCGTCCTCTGTTCTAAACACTAGCATTGCCCTTACTACTGTCTACTATTGTAGCTACCTATATGCTAACAAAAATTGTTACTCATCCATCCATGCGGAGACAAACTTACCAATTATAATACACTTATAATATTTCCTTTTCCCTTCTAAAAGCAACCGGTGAGAAGTTTGTCGAGTGTTAGTATATTTTTATAATGAATGGGCATTTTATAGAAACATAAAGGTTCTGTGTTTTTTCTTATGTGTTCATTTAATATTTTAGTGGGCCTTTCTTTTTGAGAAGTGAGCATTGTACAACGTAGAGAAACAAACTTGTGTTTTTTTGTCCCTATAGGCAAATGAATGTAGTGTCGGTTTTAGAAATTCATATGTCCCCATATCACCATTTCGATGCATGCTAAGTGTTTCATAGACCTTTTTCTCGAAGCAGACAGTGCCAACATCCTTTTGTTATACTAAGTGTGGTTTTTAGTTTTTACATGGACATACTTGATGACCATGCATAGTAAGGTACGGTGAGAGGGAGAGTCACATTGCGGAGCAGAGAGATTGTTAAAGGTGGTGGCATCATGATAATAATTGCTGAAACTAGACAGTTAGCCACAATGTGTGGCCATTCAACTAGGTTATGAAAAACTACGCATGAACTTTACTCAACACACATTCAAAAAAAAACTTTACTCAACACACATTCAAAAAAAAAACTTTACTCAACATCTTGCGTTGAAGGCTTTTGACTAGGGAGTACTTATGCCGCAACCTAATTAACATGATTCCTTCTCCCAGGGTGGGCGTAGCAATTTGTGGTGCGGCATGGCATCCAAAGGTGCGTGATCGAGTGCGTCGCGGCGCGTCCGGTGGTGGTCAAGTTGCGCGAGTAGGATTAGACTAATTGTGGGCCGCGACAAGGACCCGGCGGCCGCCTGCCTTGCACAGCTGGCCCACCCCCGTTTTATAATACTCCACCATTAGCCTCCAGATCGCCGAATCACATCCACGTTAAAATACAAGCACACGCATCTGTTGCGCTCACACGATAATTATATATATATATATATATATAGTGTATAGATAAATAATATTAAACACAGGCAAGCAAAGCAAAGCTCGCACGCTGCCAGGCTTGCCAGGCTCGCTAAACACGTGAAGACGGATGGACGGTCCAGATTTTAGGGCAGGTTTTAAACGATAAGATCGCGTGCGCCGTGCGGGGCGGGTTGGTTTCCTTCCTCCTTCCTGGCCCCGCGCTGGTGGGCCTTCTTTATTTATTTAATTATTTATTGGTTTGTCTGCTGCGTGGGCCCGCCGATGGAAGGGTACCAACCGCTGCACGTGGGCCACTCTCCTGACAGGGATGGAATCAACTCAACGGTCAGACAAGCCGGCTGCCTGGCTGGGCGGCTGAGCAAGCTCCGGCTGTAAAGTTTTTTTTTTTACTTACTCACAGCCCACCTATACAATATTTAAGTATTTATTATTAGAGCTTGTTTAAAAAAATGTTTGCTAAAATAGCTTCATCAACTACTTCATGCATAGTTGAGAGAGAAATAAAGAAGAGAGTTGCAATAAGCTACTTTTTTCAGCTTCATCCCAACTCATGTCTTTGTGAGAGGAGAGGAAAAATAGCTTTACCCATAAAATTATTTTGGAAATGTGTTTGGCAAAAAAAAAAAACAGCTCACAAGAGCTCATGAAGCTGTTGTGAGCTGTACCAAACAGACCTTAATACATGACCTACTTATCTCTCTTACAAAGTTTTTTAGTTCTTGTGTCTAAGCTGGATGTAAGCTTACAGCCTGTTTCTCTTCTCTCACCTCCATTCTTTCTTTCACCTAGCTGTCACAGTGTCACTTCATCGGCTCGGCTGCGCATCAGGCTCAACACTCACCCTTCTCACGTGCCACTTTTGCTTCTGCACGTGCGACTGTAGTATACTCTTTAAAAGGCGCAACAAATTGCAATGCTCCACTTGGGCCATGGAAAAAAAACTATTTGCGATTGTTAATCTATGTACTACTAGTAGTACCCATGTTTTTTTATATAGAGTACATATTGACAATTAGGCCAAGGAGAAAAGGTTTGTGTCATGGTCCTATGAAACAAAGCTAATAACTGCCATTAAAAAATGTAGGTCACACAAAGTACTGGTATTAGGTAATGCGTCTCATCTCTCCGTCATATCGATAGTGGTAGTGCTCCTTGCAGGCTCGTAATGAAGAAACCTGCGCACAATGGACGTACACGCACTATATGGTGAGAGGCAAGAGGCATGCATAACCGTAACACGCCCCTCACAATCAACTGAAATCCTCACCAACAACATGAGTCATATATGTCCGCTTGAACTTATTAACACTATTTTTAGTAATAAAATAGTAATAATGTTTTTTTTTCAATAACAAATTAACAGCAGCAGTATCAACTATTTTTTTCAACCAGCCGAACATGTTCCGCCTTTAGCCACACTAGTCAATTCTTTGAGCCCTAAATTTTTTCCAATGCATGTGATCCAACACATATAGGCCTTGTTTAGTTGCAAAAAAATTGCAAAATAAACATTGTAGCACTTTCTTTTGTATTTGATAAATATTATTCAATCATGCACTATTTAGCTAGGCTCAAAAAATTCGTCTCGCAAATTATAGTAAACTGTGCAATTAGTTATTTTTTATCTATATTTAATGCTCCATACATGTGCCACAAGATTTGATGTGACGAAAAATCTTGAAAAGTTTTACAAATTTTTGGAAAGTAAACAAGGCCATAGATATTTCATGCTCCAATCGTCCACAAAATACGAGGGATTTCCACATTTGCATCAATATTTGGTGCTCCATGCGCATTCTCATGTGAAAAATGCCTAGTCCCGTTGATATCACATTTAAAAACACACATGCCCATGCAAAACAAGAAATGACTAAGGGCTCGTTTAGTAAAGTTTCAACTCTGATTATAGCTTCTATGATAAAACATCCTTTTCTGGCTTTAACTCCACTGGTTAGGAGAAAAATTTGGTAAAACAACTCCTTCTAGTTGTTGAAAAGGGTAAAATGTCCACAATATATTTTTTTTTCTTTTCAACCTCTATTCATAAAATAATGCAATTATAAGTGCATTCTTGGTAATGAGTATAAAGTTTGACTAAATATATAGGTAAAAAAATATAATACACTAGGTGTGGGAAGCAATCCCCCCTAGCCATTCAAAAAATACATCTCATAAGATATCTAGTGATATTAATATTTTTATTTATAATTAGTCAAAAAATAAGGATACTTTAACATAATATTGTGCCATAGTTAAATTTTTTTTGGATAAATGGAGTACTCCCTATATTTATTTATCTCCTTCATCTAAGCAAAAAACATTTTATTCAAAAATCTCCTTCATATTACCTTGAGACTTGCCTACATTTATTGTCTTTTTGCTGCTCATTGGCTACCACTTGTCTGCATTTATTGTCTTTTTGCTGTTCATTGGTTGTTCCTTGCCTCTGACTTCTCATATGCCGTAAGTCCGAGATGATTTTAAATGTAAAGTGATTATTTTTGCTATGCTCCTTGATCATTGTACCAAAGGCTAAAACAAATGAGATAAATGAACGGAGGGAGTACTATTTTAGGCTCCTCTATCTCCTTGCTTCTCTCGTCTCAACGTGATTCTTGGAGCTTCTACAGTGGAGTGGAGCGGCGAAAGGCGTTTGATTGGCCCTCATGCGGAGCGCTACCAAATGCGCCATAAGTCCTAGATGGCATTATTATAGTCTAGTTTGCTTTTGGTACTACACAAATCACACAATATATGTATATCATAGAACAGTGATTTAATTATAGATCAGTTGGTTGAGTTCCTTGTGGTAGAATTTATCCACTTGGGTTTAAGTCCTCAACTTGACACGGATGCTTGTATTTTCCTGAATTTATTCTAAGATTTAAATGTAGTGTATTTAGGCCTTGTTTAGTTTCTACTTTTTTTTAAGATTCTTCGTTACATCGAATCTTTGGACGTATGCAGGGAATATTAAATATAGATAAAAAGTAACTAATTACGCAATTTGTCTATAGTTCGCGAGACGAATTGTTTAGGCCAAGTTAGTCCATAATTAGATAATAATTACTAAATACAAACAAAAATGCTACTTTCTCAACTAAACAAGACCTTAATAAGACCTAATTCTTATGTATAGTACCATAGCATTTTCTGCAATGCATTTATTCATTACCTCTCAAGAATAAGAGATCTACCATACCATCATAGCTAGCCAAATAAATTTTCTTATATAGAAAAAGCTGCGATGCAATCCAGATTATGCGCAGGATGTGGTCGTCCTCTGCTCCACGATTGGTGGCTCACCATATTCGCATGTGGGAAATGCGGACTCCCCCTGGTATCTTTGTTAAATTAGATGTATCGTGCAGCATATCAACACTTTCTTATGTGCTTTCTCCATGCCAAAAAAGGAGAATATGTTTATGAGATTTGCGTCCATCAAATTAGCTCAAAATTAACTAAATTTATAATAAATAGCATTAACATTTATATCTTTAATAGATATCATACTTAATCTAATAATATTTATTTTATTTTATAATAATAATAATAATAATTTTTTATATAAGGTTGACTAAAGTCTAAACCATATAACTTCTAAAAATAAGAATTGTAATTTTTTAGGATGGTGGAAGCACCAGTACCCCCTAATGAAAAAGTTAGAAATGAGATTGTGCCGATAAGTATGCACCGTGCCTTGCTCCTCGCCCATGCGATGTAGCGACCCACATCATTTTCACGTGTAAAAAAGCATGAATACTAGGTAGGCTAAAAAAGATCAGTAAAAGGCATGAATACTAGAATGGCCTATGGCACCGTGAGTTCTCACTGACAAGCGGGGCCCGCCTTCGAAGGAGGCGGGCTACGAACCCGGCGGTTACACAAACCTAACCCTGAATTGTAGGTTTACCCTCCTAAATCAACCCGAGGGATTGCCCGTTTTAACTCTTGGCCCTGTGGCCCTGCTCCCTGCTCCCTGCCCGGCTGCCCCCTGCCCCGGGCCAAGAAATGTTTCCGTATTTGCCCTCGCCAGCCGAACAAGAAGCCGGACAAGCGCCCAGTCTTGGCACGGGCGTTTTCGGGTCTGCGCCATAATCCCACGGATTCCGCATTCTTTCGCTTTCCCCTTCGCCCTCCATTCTCCACCCACCATTTCTTCCTCCTCCTCCTCCTCTTCGCTCTACTACCTCGACCTCCCCCCCGCCCTCCTCGGCTTCCTCCCCTCATGAACCTGTGGACGGACGACAACGCCTCCATGATGGAGGCCTTTATGGCCTCCGCCGACCTCCCCACCTTCCCCTGGGGGGCGACGGCCGGGGGCGGCAACTCGTCGGCCGCCGCTGCGACGCCGCCGCCGCCGCCGCAGATGCCGGCGGCGGCGATGGCGCCGGGGTTCAACCAGGACACGCTGCAGCAGCGGCTGCAGGCCATGATAGAAGGGTCCAGCGAGACATGGACCTATGCCATCTTTTGGCAGTCCTCCCTGGACGCCGCCACCGGCGCCTCGCTGCTCGGCTGGGGGGACGGCTACTACAAGGGCTGCGACGACGACAAGCGCAAGCAGAGGCCGCTCACGCCCGCCGCCCAGGCCGAGCAGGAGCACCGCAAGCGCGTGCTCCGCGAGCTCAATTCCCTCATCTCCGGCGCCGCCGCGGCGCCCGACGAGGCCGTCGAGGAGGAGGTCACCGACACCGAGTGGTTCTTCCTCGTCTCCATGACGCAGTCGTTCCTCAACGGGTCCGGGCTCCCCGGGCAGGCGCTCTTCGCGGGGCAGCCCACCTGGATCGCCTCTGGCCTCTCCTCCGCGCCGTGCGAGCGCGCGCGCCAGGCCTACAACTTCGGCCTCCGCACCATGGTCTGCTTCCCCGTCGGCACCGGGGTGCTCGAGCTCGGCTCCACCGACGTCGTGTTCCAGACCGCCGAGAGCATGGCCAAGATCCGCTCGCTCTTCGGGGGCGGAGCAGGGGGTGGCTCGTGGCCGCCCGTGCAGCCTCAGGCGCCGTCGCATCAGCAGCCCGCGGCCGGACCCGACCAGGCGGAGACGGACCTATGGCTCGCCGACGCGCCGGTCATGGACATCAAAGATTCCATGTCGCACCCGTCGGCTGAGATCTCCGTCTCCAAGCCGCCGCCGCCGCCGCCGCCGCCACAGATCCATTTTGAGAACGCGAGCACGAGCACGCTCACGGAGAACCCCAGCCCATCCGTGCACGCGGCGCCACCCCAGCCGGCGCCGGCCGCTGCACCGCAGCGGCAGCACCAGCACCAGAATCAGGCTCACCAGGGCCCCTTCCGCCGGGAGCTCAATTTCTCCGACTTTGCGTCCACCAACCCTTCTTCCTTGGCGGCGACCCCGCCCTTCTTCAAGCCCGAGTCCGGCGAGATCCTCAGCTTCGGCGCCGACAGCAACGCCCGGAGGAACCCGTCGCCGGCTCCTCCCGCCGCCACCGCCAGCCTCACCACCGCTCCCGGGAGCCTCTTCTCGCAGCACACGGCGACCATGACACAGGCCGCCGCGGCGAACGACGCCAAGAACAACAATAAGCGTTCAATGGAGGCCACCTCCCGGGCGAGCAACACCAACCACCACCCGGCGGCGACGGCGAACGAGGGCATGCTGTCCTTCTCGTCGGCACCCACTACGCGGCCGTCGACGGGCACGGGCGCGCCGGCCAAGTCCGAGTCCGACCACTCGGACCTGGATGCGTCCGTGCGCGAGGTGGAGAGCAGCCGCGTCGTGGCGCCGCCACCGGAGGCGGAGAAGCGGCCGCGAAAGCGCGGGCGGAAGCCGGCGAACGGGCGCGAGGAGCCGCTGAACCACGTGGAGGCGGAGCGGCAGCGGCGAGAGAAGCTGAACCAGCG
This sequence comes from Sorghum bicolor, assembly GCF_000003195.3. NCBI lineage: Eukaryota > Viridiplantae > Streptophyta > Magnoliopsida > Poales > Poaceae > Sorghum > Sorghum bicolor. Next base: position 56,319,206 of record NC_012870.2, on the reverse strand, counting down.
CTTCTACGCGCTGCGCGCCGTGGTGCCCAACGTGTCCAAGATGGACAAGGCGTCGTTGCTCGGCGACGCCATCTCCTACATCAACGAGCTCCGCGGCAAGCTGACGTCGCTGGAGTCCGATAAGGACACGCTGCAGGCCCAGATCGAGGCGCTCAAGAAGGAGCGCGACGCGCGGCCACCCGCGCACGCCGCTGGGCTCGGCGGACACGACGGCGGGCCGCGCTGCCACGCGGTGGAGATCGACGCCAAGATCCTAGGTCTGGAGGCCATGATCCGCGTGCAGTGCCACAAGCGCAACCACCCGTCGGCGCGGCTGATGACGGCGCTCCGCGAGCTGGACCTGGACGTCTACCACGCCAGCGTCTCCGTCGTCAAGGACCTCATGATCCAGCAGGTCGCCGTCAAGATGGCCAGCCGCATATACTCGCAGGACCAGCTCAACGCCGCGCTCTACAGCCGCCTCGCAGAGCCTGGGTCTGCCATGGGCAGGTAATCAAGGAGAGTTCAGCTCGCCTGTGGCTGCCGGATAGGGACGATACTGATACTGCTATTCACCACCGGACTTTTCATCATCGTCACCATGGTTACAACACGATAGCCAGAGAGATTCAGGAGGAGGGAGACGACGCTGATGCTGGTGTTGTTGTTGTTGTTGTTGTAAACTTTAGTAGGAAGGATGGATGATGATAGCTTCTGCAGTTCTTCTGCTGTTCATCATCTTGTTGTGTTTTTGCTAGTAGCGTGTTAATTAGCAGGATTAAGCAACCAACCACCACAAAGCGTCCACCCGCCGTTGTTGTTAACTAAGTACCTGTTGTTATGAGCTGTGATGATGGATCGACTGATGTTAGCGGTTGGTCAGTTGAATCCAAAACTGTATATAGGATGGATCAAACGTCGTCGCACTGGGTGGAGGTGGACGATGATGCCCTGATCCTGATGATGTATGTATTTTACAGCAGGATTTCGCTTGCAATGGAGTCTGGTTTTTTTGATCTCATAACAACAATACATATGGTCTTTGGTTGGTTTACCACCATTGGTTCTTGTTCATTCAAAAGCTTGAGGGGTCGATGTCGTTGTATCTTGACTGATCGATCGATGGATCTTTATCTTTATTGGTTGTGTTCCTCCTATTCCGTATTTGATGAGCTGAAAGTTGTGGGTGTGTCCTGTCACCTGTGAGGGCGTGCGAGAGTTTAACATGAGCGACAGTAGGATTTGCACATGACATGATGGAGACACCATGGAAGCAGGGGCATGTGAGTTGGGTAAGCTTCACCATCAAGCACGTGCAAGCACTAGGCATGAAGCGAGTTAGGCAAGTGAAGGAGAAGCAACCTTTTCCCTCCTATGAAAAAGGAGAGGACCAACTTGCTTGCTCCTGAGTTTGCAGCAATTTCACATGGAGTAGCAGCTCCCGCATGAATTAATAAAATATATAAAATATAGAAATCCGGTACTTCTGGCCTTGACTTGCATAAACACGATTATCCGGTGACCAGCCAACCACTGCATAATGGTAATGGCTATTAGTTCTTTTTTGTAGCGATGGATGAGCAAAGGGCACATAGCACATGCGTCTATATAAATCTTTTTTTTTCTAAAGTGCTACTAATAGTTTTCTTTTGGGATGTCCCTCTGAGTCGGCTGGACATGTTTCGTGGACCTGGACAAGAGTGGCGTGCGGCTTTGCTTATCGCGCATGTGACTTTAACTAACACCAGCCCGGGCCAGCCATCACTGGCTGCAAAAAGAGCTTTGCTGTATGCATGCCTCCCGGTCCGTCTCAATCTCATCCATTTGCCGCGCACTGCAAGCCTGCAACGATAAGCGATGGTTGCATTTTTGCTTACAAGCATCGGCATGTGCTTCATCTCTAATCATTTATCTTATTTGTAATACGGTAAGCAAGATAATAAATAATGATGGATAGAAAATAATCAAATATGGGCACTGAATTGAGAATAAGAGATGTGGAGGGTTTTTGGTGTCCGACATGCCTTTTGCTCTATCTGTTTCGTTTATAAAAAAATAATCCAAGAAAGAATACAAAAATATGAGTAAGTCTAGCGCATGTGACTCAATTTGGATTCCAAGCTATTTTAAATGATAAAACTTAGGCCTTGTTTAGTTCCCAAAAAATTTTGCAAAATTTTTCAGATTTCCCGTCACATCGAATCTTTAGACGTATGCATGGAGTATTAAATATAGATGAAAATAAAAACTAATTACACAGTTTGGTCGGAATTGACGAGACGAATCTTTTGAGTCTAGTTAGTCCATAATTGGACAATATTTGTCAAATACAAACGAAAGTGCTAATATTTCTATTTTGCAAATTTTTTTGGAAGTAAACAAGGCCTTACATGCATTGACAGCGTCATAAAATTTATCTGAGCAAACAGAAATGCGAAGCACCAGTGGTCTAGTGGTAGAATAGTACCCTGCCACGGTACAGACCCGGGTTCGATTCCCGGCTGGTGCATGTTAATTTTTAATGTGTGTTTTGCTTTCTTTCATGCAATCAATGTGTCAAGCAAACAACATTATTATCACAAGTAAAATTGCAAACCCTAGGCCCCCCCCCCCCCCCCCCCCAAAAAAAGTCAGGATATATGAGTCCTACACACTCGGTCATACTCCTCCATCCACGAAGAGTCAAATCTTTTTAATTTTGACTAATACTTATATTGAGCATGAAATATACTTTCATATATAACATATTGCAGATACAAAATATTGATCTTATTTGATATATTTTTAGGCAAAGTTAAAAAAATTTGACTGATGTGCATTTATTTGTAGACAGAGAGAGTACACGGCAATATGACTGTAAAAGGTTAACTGACGCCACAGAATGCTGCCCAAACAAAACAAAACAAAACATCCATTTCTCTCATCCCAAGAAAGTCGTGTGATCCGAACAAGGGAGTGCATCCACCCAGCAATGAATCGTTACAAGTTTCAGCTCGAGTATTCTATGGACATCTATGTTACAAAAAAGATCATATGCTTTACATGTGTACAAGAAAAAAAACGCAAAACCGACCCCGAACCCTATGTAATGGAAACTGTACAAATGCTATGTACTGAAATGCAGCAACTGAGCAGCTGCACATTGGTGGGGAATGGAGGCACGAGCTGTAATTGGTGGCAGTAACAAGCCCACTCAAGGTAGCCTCACTCTACAAATCGTTACCATGGTGCCTTCATGGTCATACTACAAGGAGCTGAGATTAACGTGTTTCATTTTCTACTACGAATGCTGATAAGAATGCCGTCCACTAGGGTTTGCAGGAGCTGATGGTGGAGATGGAGAAGAAGATGGCAGCCGGACCAATGAAGGTTGAGGTGGCGGTGCGGTGAGGGCGTAAGTGAGTCTTGATGATGAGCTCTCAATGAGCCCAGCAACTCCAGCAGCAGAAGATTGTGCATTGGATGGAAGGAAAAGGTCGTGCTTCTGGTCCTTGTAAGCACTCCATACCTACATAAAAGGATTTTTTTTTCAGTCCAGCATTTGTTTGTCATTCTGTTTAGTGAATCATTTGTCATTTTCCAGCATCATGTAGTTTCCCAATTTCATAGGGTTCTGTAACTTGTACTGCAGTGGGGAGTTACTTACATCAGATGAATTCAGGACTTCACGAACTCTAGCACAGTGTGCACCTTCGGTTGCAAAAGCATGAAGCACCTGTGCAAATCAAACAAAAAGAAAAAAGGTAACTAAGGAATGAACAGAATAACAAATAAGACGTCAACAAGGAAACAAGCCCTGGAGACTAATGCATCCAAGTATGCATAACAAGAATTAAGTGCATCGACAACAACAGAAAAACAGCACAAACAGTTAGAGCCCATTTGGTAGAGCTCAGTTCTAGCCAAAACAGCTTCAGCAGTATTTATGAAGCAGCTTGTGTTGGCTTCTCTGGTTAGGAAAACATTTGGCAAACAGCTTCTCATTGTTGTTGAAAACTGTGGAATGTCTATAATACCCTTCTATTTTCTATTTTTCGTTTTCCCATCATTTTTTTCTCCTTTATCCCTTTTTTATCTATTGCTCTTTCCACCTTATATCCCCACCTCATGCACCACCTTATCCGGTTATCCCCACGGACCCCCACACGCTTGCAGGCACACCAACACGCAGCACCCTCGATGGATGTGTTGCCTCTTCTCGCTCGATGCCGCTAGGACGGCTTCAGCCCCTCCTCACACCTCCGTGCCCAGCCTCGCCTGCCTGGGTCTCGTCTGCGCCGCCGTCTCCTCGTCCTGCACCAGCGTCACTCAGGCCTCGGCCTCTCCGTGTGCCAGACTTGCCTGCGCCGATGCACCCCTAGGGCAAATCAGAGCCTCGATGAGCCAGATGAAGCTCCTCCCTCCTGGCACTCCTCTCAGTGGGTTTTTCAGAGCATCACCCATGGAGCAGTTTGATGGAGGAGCGTTTTGTTGCTTGCTGCTCACGGAGCTGTACCAAATGCAGCCTTATATACTCTGGTTACTTCTATTTTAGTTTCGTAATATTAAATGAAGTGCCTGCTTAAAGGAAATCTATCCATCCAATTACGTTGTCCGAATACTTCATGAATTATTAAGTATATAAAACATTCCAAGAATGCTAGATGTACAATTTTTACAAGTTAACATAGGCACCTAAAACAAGCAAAAAGGATGTGGGACTTCTACTTTATACACCCATCAGTCCACAGTAGGTTATATCATCTGCGGACAGAACATTTACAATTGGTTCAATTGTTTTTCCCCTTCTAGGGAGATCCAATCCTATTTTATATTGCATCAAATCCAATGTTTTCAACTCGTCTAATCAACCCTAGTCGCCATGGCACTGATACAGTGATATGCTCAATTAGTCCAGCCTATGCGAGCCTAATCATCCATACAGTCGTCCTCTATGTACCAGGACCAATACACTATATAGTATGTAGTATAAAGGCTATATGAACCAAGTTTTAAGACAGCATGTTCATCAGTTGATCATTTACTGGTGAGATTTGATTTCTGAAGTGTCCAGAACTCCATATCCAAGTTTTAAGGCGAGCAAAGAGAGGCCAAAATAGAGCTAGAAACAGATCCAGTGGAGTAGATCCAGTGGAGTGGAGGAGCTCAGAGCAAGAAGAGCAAGAGGTAACAGCAAGGAGCCCAAGTCATCCAATTAGTCATAATTAGTTGATGACTAATCAGATGACTTGGTTTCTAGCCACTCTAGTTGAATCAGTGGGCATAATCAGTGCCGGGGGACAGATAAGGCTGACTAATCGCAAGTAGTCGGACGACTTAATAACACTGATCAAATCTCGTGTGAAGGTCACCCCTTAAAAATAAGATAAATTTAGGGTATAATGGAATTGAACTGAAAAAACTTAATGGCATCCCAAAGAAAGAAAGAAACCAAAAGTTACCTCCACAGCCAAGACACGCCCAATTGAAGCCTCTGATTCATTCCACTTCATTTGATTACAGAGTCCCTGTCTTCCACCAGCACGCCAATCAAGAATACCAAGGAGCACTTCAACAAGACCAACCCTGTTTTGTTTCATTATTAAATATACACAACCAAGATTAGTTGTTGAAAGACTTGATTCTATGAAAAACTAGCTATATAGGCATTCAGAGCAGCTTACTTAAGCCCCTGTGCAACAAGAGCATCACGAGCCCGATTACCAGCACCGACTACACGCTTTAATGTCTCCAATGCCAGTATACTTCCACCTTGCCATCCAATTGCTTTCATTAGCAGTGGTACGACCTGCATGGCAGTTCAAGCAAGAAAAGATTATGATGGTCCCTTACATACCACGTGACAGAATGTGGTATGAAATTGGTCATACTGGATTTTTTTTTAAAAGTGAGAAATTGTGGTCTTCAGGATGTCAAGGAAAGCACACTTAAAAAAGGTAGTATTCTAAAAGCACTAGGCAGCAGGGTGGCGCCTTGGGGCTTCGGCCTAGGTAGGCAAAACATGCCAAAATTTGGAAGTGGTAAATAGTGATCATGGAATTAAAGAGATCAACACTGCAGTCAGACTAATAAAAGATGCCACAAATCGAATAATTACTATATGCATATAATCTAATCTGAACTACATGTCTACACAGAATAATTATAATTACTTTTCAAAGGTAATGTTTTAGTATTAAAAAGCTTTATTATGAGAAACATTTTAGGAGGCGACCACAAAGCAGCACACTGTCTAGATAGAATAATTACTATTCAAAGGTACTGTTTTAGTATTAAAATGCTTTATTATGAGAAACATTTTAGGAGGTGATCACAAAGCAGTCACACTGTTGTATCAACAAAATAAAAAGAAGCTATGCAAGCGATTTACCATGCCTTACCCAGCGAGAGTTACAACTTACAACAATAATAATAATAATAATAATAATAATAATAATAATAATAATAATAATAATAATAATAATAATAATAATAATAATAATAATAATAATAACTTAAATAAGAAGTCAAACAATCAAATACCTGAGGAGTTCCTGCACTTGTTGCTGCCATAGCTTCTGCACAGGTTGTGCTAGACGCAAGCTGATGCAGAACACGCAAACAACTAAGGCGAACACGTTCTTGTGGAGTCTGCACAGTGGCCTCAGAGTGAGCTGAGTTGTCATGTTCACTAGGTTCTGCCTGCAATCCACTGGTAGCCTGCCCAGATGCCATAGTTTCCCTTCTTCCCTCATAAGCCATAGCTGCAACAAGCTTTGGAACATAGCCGAGGTAGCCAACATGGTCAGCAAGTGCTGGATGAACTCGTAGTAAGGAAACCAATGCCGCGGACAGTAGCAAAGGAAGCTCTGGATCTGTAGCAGTTGCTTCATAATGTGTAGCAGCAACAGAGGAGACATACTGATCTAGGAGCCCTTCAAGGAATCTTTTAGGGTTTCTCAGTGGAAACTTGGGGTCCTTAAGAAAAAGTCTTACATAAATTCCACCAACCTGAAATTTGGGCAGCATACTGACATCTTAATCAAAGTTACAGAATTATTTTACGCAAGAAAAAAAAAATTCTGGAATAGAAACTACCTGTGGTTCATCCTTCATTACATGTTGGCCGGATGCTTGTTCAGGTACATCCCAATCAACAACACGTCCTTTCATCTGCTCTTGATAGAGGTCTGACGCCATTGTTGCCAGCTGTGCAGAAAGAGAAGCTGCCATTGCGGGTGTCCATACTAGTTCTGGAGTTTCGGTTGTTTGTTCAAGAGAAGAAACAACAGCTTCACCAGGTCCATCTTTAATGGCAGAAACCAAACCATCAGGCAGGAACCTGGCAAGGGTGATTGCCACCCTGGGGCCATGCATTGGTTGCCCAACAAGTTTGCCCAATAAGGATGCAGCTGCAGCTCTTTGCTGCATAGGGATTTCCTCTACATAATATAAATTAAGTGATTAATATAACTTAAATAATTGGAGCTACTGAAGTCACTGTAACAGGTTAATACGTGTACAAATTAAACCAGGTGCAGAGCAGTTAAGCGAAGCAAAGTTTAAAAATATAACTTCACTGGAGGTTGATAAGCAAAAGTAATTTCAACCAATTTTTTTAAAAATAATTGATACAAGTAGAACATGTGGACTGCAGTATCATGCACATTATGCCAAAAAAAAAGATAAACAAAATATCAGCCCCAACTATAATAAAAAAAAAAGTAAAGATCAAACCTTGAAGTGGCAACATAAGTTCAAGAATGTAAACAACACCGCCATGCTTGGCAGCAGCCCAACCAAGCTCTGGTGTGCTGGCTAAAGAATACAGTACAGCAAGAGCTCCGTCCCTGCAAGGAGGATTGCAGTGGAGTATCTGAAATAGCAAAATGAGGCTCATCCTTTCTGCAACCATAGCCTCCAAACAAGGGGCATGCTTAGTCAACAGAGAAAGAACACTTAAACAGATTTGTGGGATGCTGCTTTCAGGAGGAACATGCAGTGCAAGGCATTCAAAAAGAGGAATCAGACGCTCCTTGGAAGCAAAAACAGCAGCTAAGCCTGGATTGCTTGTAAGAAGATTCTGCAATCAAAACAAAATGATGACATGCAATTCAGTAAATCTGCCTACACAGAAAAGGTTAAAGAAAGTACTTTTTCAATAAAAGCACCTGAAGTGATGTTAGCCCACTTTGGAGGTTTATAGTAACTTCAGAATCTCCATCTGTAATTTGTTTTCCTGATGAATTATCCATTTTTCCTTCATTACTCGAATCACTGGCTTCATCATTTTTAGAAATAGACGCTTCGATAACTGAACCATGTTGATGAATCGTCTCCTCCAAATTAATGGAATTCCACTGTTGTACTAACTCTGCTATAAACTTAAGCAGCGCTATGCAAAAGTTCTCCTGATCACTTATTTCAAAATCTGGTTGATTGTTGTAAACTCTCAAGTATACATTACCAACGTTCAATTCTTTGGATAAAGCTTCATAGGTGAAAGACTGTGATTCTGTCAAATCATATGAGCCATCAGGGCCTTGACTAGCACGCTGCTGGTCTACAAATTTGAGAAGCTCCCCTCTGGTGGATGAATTCCATATGATCTGCAATAAAAGAAAGTTCCTTTTTTAGCTCAAAATCATCTGCACAAATATAATATAGATGTAGTGGATTTTGTGAAATATTTCTCATTAGGATTACACAGAAAACAGCTTTTAATTGCACATGAGGCAATAACACTAACACCACATATTGAAGAAGTGGATCATATACACACGTTCAGCCAAATAGAAGTAGATTGTATCAAATACTTGCATAAGTTATACCACAAGGAATACCTTATTTGCCGCTATAAGTAAGCATCGATGTATATTAGCATATACACTAGAACTCTGAGAGTATCTGTGCATTTGCATGCAAACTAACCTGTTGGACATACTGCTTGATGCTTGAAGTTGGAATTAATTAATTATAAATCCACTGACTATAATCCCCTATACTGACGTGTGCATAGACCACACACTACAAGGCGCAGGTGCAATTGTGCATGCATGTTGTTAGCAAGTAGTTATTCATAAATCAACTTTGGACTTTGGAACAAGAAGAGCATGTGTGCATATATACCCTAAACAGACTGAATGTGCATGACCACACTCCTCGGCCGCATGTGCATGTGTATTAGCATGTTGCTTAACATACTGCAGACCATGGAAACGATTAATTTACAGCATGAATACATTAATGATATATTTTATTTATTGTGAAATTATCAAAATATCCTAGGCATATAATAATACAATTAAAATAGAACCCATTACCTCTGGTGATTCCAAATTTGAATTTAGATTCAATAATAACTCTTTAGGTGGGTGGTTTCTCAGCATGTCAGCAAGCTTTGGAGTAAGAAGAGCCTTTAGCGCATTGTATGCAGGTTTGTTATCTGGGTACAGGATATCATCACTACTGAAACCACAAAGCTTAGACAAAGCTTGAGTTGCATGAACAGCATGCAGATTTTTAGCAATCTGCACCCTTGCCCCAACACCAGGTGCCTCACACATCTCATTCTCTTCTGCTGTTGAATCGTATTGAAGCAGCAGGGGTAGCACATACCTGCAAGTATATTTCAATTAGATAAATCAGAGATAAGATTTTTTTCTCCTAATGTACTATCATATTTCGGTTAGCATCTCTTTTCATTCAACATTAATCTTAGAAGCAGCAAGGATAGCAGGCAAGGCAACTACCATAAAAATCCAGCCCTGAGCAGAGCATTTTGCAAATCCGATGACACCGAAACATTTGCAGCTGTCAGCAGCGCAGCATCCACGGCTGAAGGAACAAATTCAAGTTCTGTACAATGCACAATGTCCTCAACAAGGCCACCAAACTTAAGAATCTCAACTCTTCCTGACTCAAACTGACTGAGAACAGAGAAGGTACGCATTATGTTGGTGACTATTCTTGCAGCTGGTTCATTTGCCGGTGTTGTGGGCTGAACAATGCACATACAGCGAGAAAGAAGTGTTGCCAACAAGGGGATGCCACCATCCCTTATAAGTTCTTCTCCATTTAATGAAGATGATGCACATCTAACAGAATATAACAACAGGAACATCAGATAACAAAGAAGGCGAACATCTAAAAAGAATCAAAATGAGCAGTTTTTTTAAAAAAAATATATATAAACACAATAAAGTAAGTCCGTGTTAGCTTACGTAAGCCAAATTAGCTCTGAAGCAGCTATCAGAAGAGGGGCCCTATCAGATGAAAGAAAATTGCTGTCATCCTTATCTACAGTAACTGCATTTAGCAACATAGGATAACCAGCATATTTGAATGGTTCCAAGACATCTCCATATCTCTTGTACAAGATGCATTGTGCCTTCAGCAAGAGTAGCAGCCTCCAGACTTGTGGTCCCTGCAATCCCTGCATACTAGCCTGCATATAGAGATGATAGACACTGTAAATATCCAACAATGTGAAAACATACCTTAATGGGTTCGCTAGTTTGCACATATTCTACTAACAATTTGTAGGAAAAGAAGTTCAATAGGCGCACAGAATAATAAAATTCCAGTCACTTCAATGAAATACAAGGGTGAATTAAGTAAAACAGTTTAAGCAACAAAAGGAGAAAGCATAAAAAGATATCATGCATAAATGGGCAACTGGTCATACAAACAAGGAGCACCTGCAATCGCTCATAAGCCTTTTGCACAGCAACAAACTTCTCCCTTCCTTCAGGGTTCTTGTCTGGATGATATTTTATTGCTAGCTTTCGGTATTGGCGCTTAAGCTTCTCCTCATCAATGTTTTCAATTTTGTTTCCGGAATTAGCCGAACTTAAGTCAGATGACTGCTTGCTGCTACCATTCTCACCAAGCACAAGATCATCAAGAGAAATCTCCAGTATCTTACAGGCTTCTTCTTCAGATAAATCCATTGGACGACGAGTTAACTCTTCACGCCACATTACCAACAATGACTGCAAAAACTCCACGTGTTCTACAATGGGCCAGTTAGGAAACCTAATCTCATCACATAGGTTACGGAGGTAGTAACGATGGCACCACATCTCATCTTTCAGATTCGGGTAAGTCACAGGTGGCATAGGAGCATAATCATACAACGAATGGCAATGCTGTGCCAATTTCTGAGGAAAGTCACCGAGATGCTGCAGAACCTGCCAAAAATAAGTTGAAAAAAATAATTTAAAATGAGATTAAAATCTCAAAACCAGAGAGCAAATGTTTTTACAAATAAAAATAAAGGATATAGGTAAAAGACCTGACGAATAAGGTTTTCTGCTCGCATCTTGTGGGTCCATATAATTTCTGGTGTGTCAGAATCAGACACCATGGCACCCGCAAAAGCAGAAGGGCCACTGCGCTCCAAGACATACAGCAAAGATTCTGGGAGCAATCCACCCAGTACACTACGCTTTGCCAAAGGCAAAGATGAAGATAGTGCTGCCTCTTCACCACCATGAAAAGCTTGATGAGTATGTGTCGCCGAAAACAACTGTGCAATTGATAGGAGATTTGAACCAGGATATGCCAATGCAAAGTAAAAGGCACCAGTACTATATAAGCGAATCATAGCTTTAGGGTTTCTTGTAACAATAGCCTTAAGCAATGAGGCAGCTGCTTCAACAATGCTTGGTTCCCCAGTAAGCATAACCTGTACAACACCAATTGTTTGTTGTCAGCATTTGGTCAATGAAATCGTTCGAAAAAAAGAGAAAAATACATCTGAAAAGTTCAATAAAATCATTGAATCACAAATTAAAGCATGAACTTTAATGGCATGAACAATAGCTTATATATCTTATAACACAACTGACAACGGTGTGCATTATAATGCAGATGACTATACTAACAGGTTAATATATAGAGTTACAATTGTTGGCACAAAGACTCTGCACCGAGGTGAGCAGCACCTGCTCTCCTCCCCTCTCCCTCTTCCCTGCTCCAAGGTAGAAGAAGAGCCTTGAGCTTCTTCAGCACACGCACAGCACACACACACACACAGTTTCAGACTTGAACTGAAACTGAAGCTCTGAATATGTGGCAAGGTTGGTTGCTCATTGCATTGCAATCCCTAGTATTTATACATCTCTACATGTACCAGCTGAGGTACATTTCTACCTACTCCTTACACCTAAGGTACATGACTTATAACAGCCATTTCTACTCTAGTACCAGCCACTATTGCCGGTGTACTTCTACTAGTACAAGGTATGGCCTATTGCCATATACTCTACAGGACCAAGGACTTGGACAGCCATGACATGAGCTGATCCATCTACAATGTCTTTGTCCTGGACAGGAAGAAGAGAGAAAGGGGGCAGCAGATTATGTCTTACAACAATTTAGTGATATTTCGAGGAAATGCTACTCACTTCAGCAGAGCTTTAAGGTTGCATTCTATTAACCTATACACATATTAATCTGATAGTTGTAAACTAAGATACTGTCACTTTTTATGTTGTATTTATATGGTGGAAAAAGAAAGCAAACACTTGAAGCTAGAGATAACCTGGGCCACATGAGGAAGGCATCTTGGACTTGACAATATACGTTTCACCCTAGGAGTTGGAGTTACTATTTCACCTGCATCATCAAGATCAGACCGTGCAGATGCCATACTGTGTAATATAGATAATGCAGCGTCCCCAATCTGTAGAAGGAAATACATTTTTATGCCAGTCAAAGAAAGTGCAAATTAGTAATACAATTTTATGCCAAAGTAAGTGCAAATTTTTATTTGTGAGGAAAGAATTGTGCTTGCTGATAGCTAACACTAAAAGGGGAAAAATAGCAGGACAGGTGCAAAGCATGTGTCCAACCAAGCTGCAGATTTAATACCTGAGTAGGAGTCAAAACAGGCACTCTTACAGAAAGTGCCCATCGCAGTTCCCGTATATCCCGTAACCTTTTCCAGTCAGACATACCAGAAGCCCAACATTTTGTTGTCCAATCAATTGACTTCTTTGACCACAGCCTTCTTATTGCATCCTTTTCAAGTGGTCCAACTTGTGTGCCATCTTTATCAATGTACATCCACTCTTTTGAAGGTTCCATAAATGCAGTTGCCGCGATGAGGTTAGATTGCAAAGGAATAGCTGTCCGCTCAGATGTTTCATGTGCAACAGTAAGCAAATCAACAGCCAAAACACAGCCTCCAACCAAAACACATGCTTCAACATTTGAAAGGTCATTCATCAAGGCCTATAAAAACAAGGGAAAAAGAGGGACAAGATTTATCAGCATTTGAGTGCATGCCACATCAGCAGATCCATAATAGTAAATTGGTTCTTGAAAATATTGTCCAATATTAATGTCCATGTCCAAAGCAAATGTCTAGATACTCATCAATTGTACTGTTCAGTGCCCACTGCCCAGAAAATGACCACATAATGAAGCTTGTTGATATTTACATATTAGCATATATTATGTCATCTTACTACAGAATAGAGAAAATTAGACTACAGAGCAACAAACCTTTAAAAGTAGTAGCAAACGATGCCTCAACACCCTATCATCTGTTCGGTCTAAGAGGACAGTAATATGTGCAGTGCCATCAAAAGGCCCAATAACTTTGTAATGTTGCTCATAAACTATAGCCATTGCCCTTGAACAAAGTTCTCTTACAGAAGAACCTCCACCACCACCAAAGCCATCTAATCTCCCCATGTCACACCAATCATCAGATGACCCCAACTCATCAGGTACTGCACCATCAACAGTAAGACCAATATCTGCGTCACACAAAAACCAATGGTACAGAGCTCTAAAAAAGGCAACAGGATCACGTAGTGGAAAATCCTGTGCTCGATAGTTGCTTCCACTTTCAAGCAGCAGCCGCAAATAGTATTGCCCCACACAGACTTCTTTGGACAAGCTTGGGTAGCTCACTGAAAATTCAGCATAATTCCATGAAATTCGAGGTAAGTTGTCACTACCACCAGCATCCTCAGTGACTGAACTTCCAGGGACAATGTCATCTGTTCTTTCTTTCTCGACATCCAGGTTATGAACTTCAGTTTGCAATGCTTCCCTCAATTCCTGTCTGGTGCGTTCATTCCATATCAAATCTGCTCTGTTGTGATCTAGACTGAAAGCTCTCCAAAATCCATACCAATTGCACAAGAGCCTGCCAGATCCCACAGGAGTGTTTTCCACCACAATCTGTGCAGGGACTGAAAAATCTGAATGTGATGAGCTGACAAGATTGCCATTGGCATTGGAGTCCACTGAATAAACATGTGAATCCAGCTGTGGTGCCCCAATTTGATGATTATTTTCAGAAAGCACCTCAGGTACAGAACCATGTGGAACTGAAACTGTGTGAGAAGGATCAATGTTTATACCTGGCAAAGGAGAGTGGGTGTAAGAGTACGGGCCAACATGCCTCTGATGAACATCTGCTCCTCCGTAAGTGCCTACACTGGTGTGCCTGAAGGGTTCCCCATCCTCAACACCATTGGGGGGTATCCCTTGTTCTTGTACTGCCATACTTTTACTACCACGAACCCTCCTCTGCTGAAGTATTCGTCTCTGCCTTCTGCTCAACGGTGCTTCATCATACTGGCTCTGTGAATCTTCATCTGAACGTGTATGGAGATAAGCAACAAGTCCAGGAGGAAGTATTCTTGATAGCAAATCAAGTGCAGGTTGGTAGGAATCAGCCCAAAGAGCAACAAGTTGCCGACTAACATCACGTCGTTCTCCAGCTGGAAAGAAGAAAGCATTTAGCAAATGCCTCAAAAGAGCACCATCCTTCAAAGCAGCATCACGCATGGACTCCGCCGCTATTGCATCTTCCTCAGCAATTGTACGCATTATAACAGAAATAGTCTCTCGCACACTTTCAGCTGGATGTGCAAATAATGCAAACAAACGACGGCGCAAACCAGCAACTTGCCGCAGTAGCTCAACAAATGTAGCATGTTGGGTTGTTTCACCATGGGGTTCGCAAAGCATAGCTTCAAGGACTTCCACAACAGACAGAGATAACAATGGTGACACCGATATTGGCCTCAACCTGTTAACAAGGATCGGGACATACATTGGTTGCGAGAACAGTACAGACTTTGCGTGCATGTAGGTGGCATGGGATTCTCCCCTTGTATCCATTAATAAGATGGATGAATCACCAGGACCACCACCAATTAGCATAGCCACAAGTCCAGCAGCTTCAGCTGCTACTCCTTCCGAACCATTCCTAAGCAAACCCATTATTCTCCCAACAGCAACAGGAAACGCCATCACATGTGATGCCACACTTCTTGATGTAAGAAGTCTGCGTAAGCATGCAACAAAACCCATTATTGTTGCTGCTGCTTTTGGAGATGGAGGCGGAAGAGGAGGAGCATCAGCAGGAAGGCTTTGTGGTACGATCGGAAGAAGACTGATTAAGGCCATTAAGACCACTTCGGGTACTTCAATATTGACAGGCACTCCAGTGTATGGTACACATGCATTAAACTCCCTTATTCTACGCCACAATCTGATTTTTGCTCCAGGAACAGTGTCCGATGACGCTACAGCCTCTTTAGCAACTGCAGCCAAATGTTTTATGTGCATGGTAGCAGACTCCATATCAACAGAACCATGATGGGGCATCTGAAGATGTGCTACCCCACAAGGCGGATCTATCCGATGACCAGGCATTGTTAACCTTGGTAGCACTGGAAGTGCACACTGTCTCTGAAAACAACAAAGAGAAGGAAACATGAGGCGCAAATGCCAAGATGAGCATGACAGAAAATACATGTATCATGACCCCATGAGCATAGATTAGTACTGTGCACTCATCTGTGTCACACCTACTCTATGCTTGACTCAAAAAAACTCAATGACATGAGGAAGATCAATCCAAGTAGGAGAAATGGAGATGCATAACAGCTTGCACTATGTTGTTATTACACAGTATATCAAGATTTCACCTCTGAAGTATGAGTTGAAGTTATTATACAGATGTA
Organism: Sorghum bicolor; assembly: GCF_000003195.3. Classification (NCBI taxonomy): domain Eukaryota; kingdom Viridiplantae; phylum Streptophyta; class Magnoliopsida; order Poales; family Poaceae; genus Sorghum; species Sorghum bicolor. The sequence goes on along the minus strand of NC_012870.2, from coordinate 56,303,253 downwards.
TTATAGAAGATGTGATTATGTGGAACAGCGACACTACACAGCACAAATCAAAATGGGAGTGGAATGGTGCTTCCCCAAGTGTTTTTGGTCATCATACATATGGATCTTAGCAAGCATATTCGTATTTGCAAATGAAAAGTTGCCATAAGTGGTGCACATACATTTGAATCTGTAATCTTCATGACTCTTAAGTGTAATTCAAGATAAATGAATCGAAAATACAGATTGAATGCTGCCAGAAGAATAAAATGCACCTTAGGTCCTGAAACATGTGCAACAGTATCACTTGGGTTGGGTTCATAAACTTAGGAATTGCATGTTTCAATCCGTGAACTTATATAAGTGGGTCATAAAAGGTTCCAGTTCTATGTTATATAGGCAACTAAAGATGGCATACCACCTTGGCTGAATCCTAGTCAAATTCCAACATAGACATGCTGCTTGAAACTGCTAGGGAAATGGGTTTGTATTTTAAGGAAGTTTCATGGAGCTGGACAGTTTTTACAAGATTTTTTGTGGATCTTATCTAGCTGCCCACAACCAACCTTTGGTTTAAATGGCATTCAAGTGCCATCATGACCATTAATCGCTAATCATGTGTAATCTGAACAGTTGTTGATGAACAAATACAAGTTTTGGCTTCTAAACGTGTGATTCTTATGTTTGGGTACCTAGACAGTCATGCTTGTTAATCACCTTAAATTTGCGTGTAAAAAAAACAAATATACCTGGTTTTGTAAAACATCAAGAACTGTTGCAAGTAGATTATCACGGGAAGTGCTTGCATATACCTGAGGGAAAAAAAAACACATAGAACAATTAGATGGCATTTCCTGGCATAGAGACCTGTATGCTGTGTACTTACATGAATTGGGCAGCCATCATTGAATTCAAATGCAAACATCTGCGGCTCTTCTGCAAATCGAACAAGAGCACTTACTGCTGAGAGCGGTCGTACAATGACAGCCTGGAAAGAAATTCAGTGCAAACAAGTAAGAACCTATCATATACTCTCTTTTGTGTGTGTGTTTGTTGGGGGTTGGGAGGGGGGAGTTGGTACTCAAAAGTCAAAATCAATACCATTTCTTGGATATGGCTCGAGGGGAGAAGAGTTTAACAATTCATATAAAATTGAGGACAAAATGTCTACCTCATAGTTCTCTGGACGTCTTTCAACAAGTGAAGTGCTTGTAAGAACAAGCAGACGAGAGACAGAATCACCATGTTCTCCAAGCCCACCCCTTGGTCCAACACCCAAACTTAAGCTCTCAATACTAGCAGTGCCACGCGCAGCAGAACGTAATCTTGTTACTGACCACTCTCCATGTCGTGTTTCAGCAGCTCCAACTGCCTCCATAGCTGGGAAAGAAGTCCACATGCAATTAAAAATCAGAGAAAACCATAGTCGTAGGCTCACAGGTAACAAATAAACTACAACTGAGAGTTTTCTAATCATTTATTATATGAGATAAATGTAGGATCGGCAGCATCAATAAATGTGTAACCACAGCATGAGACAAACATGGATTTTGTTGATCAATCTGGAGCTTGAAGGTGGTATTTTACCTAATTCTCACAGTTCATTTGTGTTTTGCAAGCTGCCAAGTTACAAAAGATATGGATGGAAAAGCAACACTAGAGGCATGATAACGCGATGCGAACATCAAATAGATATATAAAAGTATTGAGCATGCATCTTCATCCTTAACATCTAAATAGATTTCCCAATAAAATACAGTACAACTAAAGTTCACCATCACTAGAGATCTGCCTACCTCTTTTTGCTATGAAGTCGTCCGCTTTCATTGATTGTGAATTATCCACAGATAGTGATAATCCAATCTTTAATTTGGCAGTTTTCGTCTGAAAGATAACCAACAATGGGAAGTTAAATAGAACTACAAAAAATCTGTATCACTGGAGTGGAACGACCAAAAAGGACGAGGACAAAAGGGTGTACCAGATGCGATATAATTGCAGTGTTTGTAGTTCCTGAAGCAGCCATAAAAGCTTTTGACTTCCTACCATAAAGAGGGCATAGCACAAACCCTCCACCTTCAGTAGTCTTCCTCCCATAGCTATCCCCCAAGAGCACAATTGCCGGAGAATTCATATCTCTGAAGTCCAAGCACCAGCGCATATCACCAGAAGCCTCAAGGAGCTCAACACCCACAGGAGTGACCTTAAGTTTCTACAGAATGTTCAGATACAGTAACCAAAGTATTAGACATCATGTGATATTATACAACAGTATTTTTTTTTCAATACAGCATTTTGTGAGTAGTAAATTATCAAAGATGGTCTCCGCAATCAGCTAAGTATCTAAATAACGACCATATAAGTGGTGCACTACAATCATCTACCACATCCAGTCACTTATATATGACATTTCAAACAACAAACTAAAGCTAAATGCAAGCCAAACTTACTGTCTGAAACATCATATGGATCTGACTGGAAGGAGTATTTCTTAGCACGTCATCTAGTTTTAGCACATTTTGTGACACAGGTTGAATAGTAGAATTTGTCATTCTATTTTTCATATAGTTCAAAAATCACAAACAGTTGAGCAAGAATGACTGTGCAAATATGTGAATTATCTTCAATAGTTCTGCTTGAACTGGTAGGCTGGTGCTATGAGATCTGGTGAATTATCTTAATTCTTAAGGATGCAACAAATTAAATCATGAGCTAGGATTGTACTAGATGAGATTGGGCATGGAAGCATCAACTAAATTTGGGCATGGAAGCATCAACTGATCAGAATAGAGTTGTACAGCAAATTGCAGAAACTAGGCCTTGGTTTATTTTAATTTATTTATTTTTAAAAAAAAAACAGCCTCGCATTGCTAGTTTTTTGGTTCACAGCAGCACAACATAGTAGTTAGTAGCGGGATGTGAAGTTGATAGAAGCAGGAATTCAGGAAGGTGATGTGCTTACGAAGGGGGCCCACTCGTGGGTGCGTCGGCGGAGGTGGAGCACGGGGAAGTCGAAGGAGGCCTGAACCGGGCGGAGGCGGTGGAGTTCGGTGAGGATCCCCGGGCGGAGCGGGGACGAGAAGCGCATGGGCTTGAACTTGCCTCGGGCATCGGTGCGGACCGCGAGCGTGAACTCGTCGGTGGCGGTGAGAGCCTCAGCGTGGTCGAACTCGGAGCCGGCGTCGTAGGAGTTGGTGAGGTTGAGCGTGGTGGGGTCGAGCGTGACGACGCCGGAAGAGGCGATGCAAAGGACCCGGCGGTACCTGCCCCTCCACGAGTGCTTGACGACGAGGTAGCGGGCGAGGTACTCGGGCTCCTCGGCGACCCCCGCGGAGGCGGCGGCGGCCGACGTGGCCGCCTCCGCTGCGGCGTGGCGGCTGGCAAAGTCCATGGCTGCTAGACTCGGGCCGGCATTAGGGTTCCGCCACCAGGGTAGGGAAGGGGAAGAGTGGCGCGAGTGAATCGCCCCCAGCGCGGCGGCCGATCTCGAAGCGAGACAAGATCCCCTTGTTGCTGCTGCTGCTGCTGCCTCGCCGGTCGCCGGAGGACGGTCCTCGCCGGCGCAACGGCCGGATAATCGTTGCAGAGATTTTGTGTTGCGCGAGTTTTCTTTGATTGATTGATCGATCGATCGATCGGTTGGTTGGCTCCTTTTCCAAGATGTTTTATTTTCTGTCCGTTTTCCAAGCTGTTGCTTGCTTCCGATCTCACTTTTATTATCTTCTGTCTTCGTGGCTTTAATAATAAATCAATCAAGTCATAACTCGTAGAGAGAGATCGTTCAGGACTACAGACGACCCGGCTTCCGTGTTTGGCTTCAGCACGAGTGAGCTTGCCTTGTTTTCTTCGTTTTTTTTCTTCGTGTTTGATTTTTTATGTTAATCAGACAGATAAGAACGAGTATAACGAACACAGTGATATTGTCTTTTTTACGGCCTCACTAAAACCGCCGTAAATATTCGAACACTACGCCAAGGAAATAATTTCTCCATATTTTTAAGCTTGAACAAGATTTAGCTTTAACGTATACTTCCTCTTTTTTATTTTATTTTTTTGTCGTATTAGTTTTATTCTAAGTTATTTTTTATTTTATCATTAATTTTAAAAATGTATAGAGATTAACAACATGCTATTTATATTCTAGATTCATTATAACAAATACTTTCATAATATATGTTTTAGATTTATATTGTGATTTTTTTTTGAAACTACATGGACTTTTAAATATTGTTAGTCAGAGTTAGAATTGTATGATTTTGGGTAATAAGGTAGCACACAGGCGATGCTTTTTTCATCAAACACTCTGGTATACAATATTGTTTATTTTTCCACCAACTAAGTGGTCTAATATTTTTCACCTAACTACTTATCTTCCCGTTGCTTCGATCCAATGTGTTTGATGCCACAAACCTTCCTCCCTCAAGATTTACATCCACTGTCGCTCGCAATCTACTGTTGTAGTTGTTTCTCGGCTGGCACACCTCTTGCGTCTCACCATGGAGGCCATGTTGCATAGCATGTCGTCATGGTTGTTGGGAGGAGGGCCAGTGGGAAGTGGCTCTTGTGCTCATGTCTAGGTTGCAGTGGATACCACTAAGACCACCATGGCAATGGCCATATATGGGCAAACCACCACAAAGCAACGTTATCTGAAGCTCCTCGATCCTCATGTACCATACATGTTATATGAGTATCTTTGTGATGTTTGTGGCGTATGATTTATGTTGTTTCAATATTTGATTTTTAGGATTCGTTCGTGTTGTAATAGCTTTAACTAGATGTTCCAACACCAAGTTGATTTTGTCATCATGACCTTTTTTTGGAATGTTGCATTGCACAATAAGCGGATTTTGATATGTTCTCATCGAATGTAGATGTGTATATTTTTGGGTGTTGTGGCAGCTATAACTTAGATGTTCGAACAACATGTTGATTTGTTTGCAATAACCTATTTTTGAATTTGAGTTCTCATTAGTCACTTCAAGTTGCAATCATGAGTACCTCAAGATTTAGTTTAGCTCTGGTCCCCCAAAAACTCAGGGTTTCACTCACTCAATAGAGGGGTCATGAGCATAAAAGTAGGTACAGATGAGTACTAACTTATGTGAACGAGGGTCCCTATCTTTTGTCAGGTAGATATAAATATCGATTCGGGTGGAGATCAATACATCAATCCGGTTTCAGATCACAAGACCCAAACTCTGCAACCTTAATATCACTTCTCCTCTAGTTATGAACCGTCTCATAAACTGGTTTACCTCGCCAAGAAGCCTAATCTCTACCCACAAATCAAAGAACACAAAAATTTAAAGAACTTAGAAGAATGCAACTTAAGTAAAATGACAATTGAGGATGAATGATTAAGCATCGAATGTAGGGTTTCACAAACCAATGAATGACGATGGTTCAAAGACAGAATGATCTAAAACAAAACTTAAACCCTAACTTAGGTGATAGCTACTGAATATATAGGCTAGGGGTGGCCAAGGACCCCCTATTCGCGTCATAAAAGACCCCATCAATAGTTTAGGCTTCCAGGCTCCTGTCTTTATGATGATTTGATCCCACTGCCCTCCTAAGAATGTATGTATCTAGGGATGCAAGTCTTTTATCCCTAAATTTATCTACCAAGCATAATTTTTCCACGTAGTTAGACTGAGACTGCTAATAACACAATTATAACTTTTTAATTCTCCTAGTGATGTGGGGTTCTTCTAGTGTTTTAGTATTGAAAATTTAGTATAAACTTTCCCAACCAAATACCTCCAAGTGGGATTGTCATATGTCATGACTAGTGGTAGTATTTTATTACTACCTAAAAACACTACGAGAATTCCATCATTTTGATAGTGTAAGGGCATGGACAACGTGGTGGTTTCATTCAAAATTACTAGTCCAAATAGGAATAGAAAACTTTAAGCTACTATCCATTCTATACCACTTTTGTTATCCCTATAATTCTCTCCCTTATCCACTTTTTCCCTAGCAATCATATCTTCTTTTCATGAGGTTATTATTGTAGTGTACCACTACCACCTGCAAGGTACCACTTTTTCATCTGAGTCTAGTTGGCCTAACAAGGCATACAACAAAGCTACTGCATTAGTCTGCTTTAAAGTTTGGCCTCTCCTTCCTTCTCTCCAGATGTGGGTTTTCATATATTTTCCTTGTTCTTTTTGTAGGGCATTGCAACTTGCGAGTACTGTCTCATAAAGATTCGGCTACTGCAATTTCTCACAATTTGTGTTCAACCTATGAGATCCCATTTTTCTTTTGTTAGTTCTCTGATTCTTTGAAATTGGTTGAGTTGCATGACACTTCAAATATTTGTTTTGCCTGATCTTTTAGTATGATCAGGGCTCTTTCTTCTCACGAATCTCTTCTCTTTTGGAAAGAACAAGATTTTAAATGGACTCTTGTTGTGAATGAAACAAAGAAACAATAATCAATATGCAGTACGTGGTGGTGAAACAATATGTACATCCACATAAGTCCTTTTTAGGTGCCAATTCCATTCCTCACAGGGCATCCCCGATGGATATTTTTGTTTGGCAAAGTTCGCCCTGAAGATCGTAAAACCTTGGGGGTTATCTGATCATGAGAAACTTTTTATGACTGAATTAGTCTAACTGAGCTTAACATAACTTGGAAGCTTTCTTGTGGTGAAACCTATTCACTTATGTTTAAGTTCTCGATTTGACGTGGGTTCTCAATTTTTTCTAAATTTAATCAGAATTTAACAGTGCTATTGTTTTAGTAGTAGCTAACATGGTTGTGGAGTGATCGTTGACAATGATAGGCTAGTGGTAACTTCATCAATCTTTAGATTTGTGTTGTGAAGTGGCCGTTGACAATGATATGCTGGTGGTAACGTCGTCAATCTTTAGATTTATGGATCTAGTTTTTATCTTCCAGAGAAAAGAAAACAGATTCGTATAGAGTGGAATGTCAACTTCCTTACTGGTTTCTTCTATGTTGAGCATTGTTTTACTTTTGGAAAAATACTACAAAGGATTGGAGTAACCACTAACCAGTGATTGTTCATGAAATTGGTCAGATCAATGGCTTGCTAACTTTCATGATTTTTTAAAGGATTTCAATGGTTTTTCTTCTAGGGGGGGGGGGGGGGGGGAGGACTTAAATAAAATAGCATGCGCTCTCTCTCTCTCTATGAACCTTAAATATATCTCCATACCAAGATATATACATATACTGCCTTTCGCTTATTTCAATTGCATTACAAAACATCATGTAGCGTTAGTACCGGAACTATACTACTATGGTTATAAGGGTAAGTATGGCTCAGTACTCCGTTAAAAAAAACTCCAAACTATCTATTTATGTAGAGCAAAAGAAAACCTTTATCACGCCCATCTCACACTCTAGGATACATATGAGTGAAGGGACATTCTCCATGTGAGATGGAACTAAAATAACAAAAAAAAAGACTTATACGGATTTCATGGAATAGAATCAAGCGCTATAACTAGTTTAAAAAAAATCAAGCGATAACTAACTTCATCATTTCCTACTCAGGGACTCTTTTTGTTTCGTCTACTACTACACATTCACGTTATCAGCCATGACAAGAAAAAGATCCAGCGAAAATGAACCTCCGGTTATTGCACATGGCATAGCAACGGCTCCTGCATCGCTGCATCATCGCCTGATTCATGCACGGACAAGATTTTTTTTTAAAAAAATACTGCCTAATTATAGCGCGAAAACGTTCTCACTGTCTCCACCATCGACGGGGAGAACACGGCCCCACCGTTGCTGGCGGCGCTGTTCATGTTCGTCGACATCACTGGGCCGATCGCCGCGGCGGTGTCGACCACCGGCGGGAACTGGCCGTAGAGCCCCCTCGGCGCGCAGAGCTGCTGCAGGTCTGATGCTGCGGCGTCGGGCGCGAACAGCAGCGGGATGTCGGGCGCCATGAAGTGCGCGTCCAGCGGCGGGGCCGCGGGCGGCGGCGGCATCAGCTGCGAGTCCACGTAGGGAGGCGGCCCCACGGCGTGGGTGTTGTTGGCGCAGCTCTCGGACGAGGACGAAGACGACTCGTCCTGCGGGGCCGCGGCGACGACTGACCCCGAGCGGGGCGCGCCACGGCCGTGGCGACTGTCGAGGCCGGTGAGCTTCTGCACGATGGACATGAAGTCGCGCGGGTTGGTGCGGATCACCTTGGGCGAGTGCGTGTAGATGATTACCGGTTGCTGCTGCCTTATTGGCGGCTGCGGCTGCGGCGCCGGGGCCGGCCGGTGGTGGTGGCTGCTGCTGGTGATTATGGCATTGGACGACGACGACACGGACGAGTTGGTCGATCCTGAGCCCGAGGAGAGCGGCGACGGCGAGGTGGCCTTGTGTATACTGTGGGAGTCCCTGTGGACCTTGAACGCGGCGTGCCGCGCCGCGCCGGCGGCGGCGCCCGCACCGGGCTGCCGCGGCGATGATGTAGGGCTCATGGGCAGTTGGCCAGTGGGTGGTTGACAATGGCTGCCTGGACGGGAGAGAGGGACCGGGGAGCGCCGTGTATAAATAGGCGAAGGCCGCCGTGGGGTGGAGGAGGAGCAGTGCATGGGGATATTTCGCTGGGAAGGTTAGCGGCTGGAGGCGCGCGAGAAGATGGTGGCGGGAAGGAAGGCCGCGCAGCGAGCGAGCAGCTCCCTTCGATCGATCCAGTGGAGTGGGTGGCAGTTACCACTCCTGAATCCTGATCCCTCTACAAGAAGAACAGAAATCTACTTTCTTGATGAGTCCAACAGTTCTAATCCCAAATTTAATTAAAATATATTAATATTATGCTCTAAAAATACTAATAGTTATAATATATAATAGTCATTACTGAATTAAATTAATCATGAAATATATTTATAGTAAAATTACTTATAAAAGGGGAAAAATTTCCTACTCCCACTTACTCCCATATGTATATCTCCATATTTAAGATATCTATGGTCTGATGAAGTATATTTAGATGTGATATATACTACTAAAATGGTATTTATAATCTTGTGCAAAAAATGGTATTTATAAAAATATGTGTTTCTTTTAAAAAAACACGTGGTAGAATTTAAATTATCTTAAAATAAGTATATAAACATACTCAAACTGATAAATAAGTATGCATATATGTCACAATGTGGTTTATTGAAGATGTAAGTAATTACTCTTAGGAGTAGAAAAATACACCCTTTATAAAAATATAAATACTATACTATTTTGAAATTATAAATTATTGAAAAAAATATAAATTTAGCTATATTTAAATTTATTTAACTCCAGATTTTTATTCATTTTAGGATGAAGGTAGTTGTTTTTTTAAAAAGAGTACAATATTCATTCATTCATTAAGAGCAACTCCAACAGTTTGCCTATTTGTTGGATATCATAAAACGGCATACCCAAATTAAGGGGATAAAAATGGCAAAAAAGAATAAAAGCAACACCCGACCCCTTGGCCTCGGGTGCACACTCCGTCCCGCCCGACCCCTTGGCCTCGGGTGCGGACTTCGTCTCGCCCGAGCCCTTGGCCTCGGGCACAATCTTCGCTTCGCCTAAGCCTCGGTCTCGGCACTAGGCTTCCGACACGGTGGCCGTACCCCTGACGCGACGTGCGCCATACCTCCAACACTGCAGCAGGGCGTGCCGACCACTATTCCAACAACTCCCATCACTGTGGCGCCTCTCTGTCACTGTGAGGCATTGCCCGACAGTAAAAAGAGGAATGGGGGAGATTAACCCCTGCCACTATAACCATACTTTGGCAATCACTGTTTTACTATTGCAGGACAAGCTGCAGCGCCTCAGACCCGACCTCCACGATCCAAACAGGGCTCGACGACACTCCACAGGAATGACCACGCCGTCAACCATGCCCCAAGGACGAGGTGACCGGTCTCCACAGGGTCGGCACTGTCACTCCACTGCATACTAGAGATAATTTACAGGCTTACACATGTAAAAGCCCTGCCACCCCTTGCGGCTATAAAAGGGGAGGCAGGGCACCCTTTAGGATCACTGAACACAAGGCACAAGTATAGCTCACGAGCAACACACACCACTCCACACACATAGAGAAAGGGACTCGGGACACTGAGCCTCCCTCCACTCACCTCCTAAAGCCGAGACCTGGGACTTAGCCCTCTCTCGCAATCAGCTTGTATACCCCTACTACAAACACCCTCGGGTGCAAGGCAATACAGACACCGACTCTCCCATTGGACGTATGGCATTCCAGGCCCGAACCAGTATAAATCCTCTGTGTTCTCTTGCATCACCATTCGGTTTAAGGGGGGCACACAGACTCATCATTCGTTAGTGCCTGGACAGTCCAGACACCGACAGTTGGCACGCTAGGTAGGGGCCTTCTGCGTGTTACTCTCCTTTCCCTGGGAAAGCCCGGATGGCGGACGGTTTTTGCCTACTTTGCCTCGGCACCATCATGATGTTCGGGAGTTTGGAGTTCATGTCTCTCGGCTCCGGCTATGACATGGTCCTCCTCCCGCCTCGTGACAATGCTGAGCCTCGTCCCGAGCCAATCCCGCCACAGCTAGTACGTGGAAGGCCCTCGGGACATCATGCAGGGGGAGCTCGGCGTGGGCGTCAGAGGTCCAGGATCTCTGACCCCGCTGCTGAAGCCAGGACTCGTCCGGCACTCCCCCCATACATTCCTCATCAGATCGCTCATTCCTCTAGCCCACGCGGTGCCAGAGGTAGAGCCCGCGGAGCATCAAGCTCTGCTCCATGCGGTGCTTTAAGGTAGTTGTTTTTTTTTAAAAAAAAAGAGTACAATATTCATTCATTCATTAAGAGTAACTCCAATAGTTTGCCTATTCTTGTTGTGGAGGCTATTTTAGAATTTGCATAACAAAAATAAGTCCAACAGATGTACTACAAATAGAAAGTTGACTGACCTTTGATTTTCGATGGTCATATATAGCCAACTAGTCACACTAGCTATCTAATTTTGTAATGGCTATTCCTTAATTTTCGGTGGTCATATATCTGATTTTGTAAAATAGTAAGATTATTGTGAACTTCTTCTTTTTTAAGAAGTTTTCTGTTTTACAAAATGGCTAAACAATAGAATTTGGCTATTAATTTTAGCCAAGCTCTTGGAGTTGCTCTCTTCATTTAAAGTTTCGTAGAACAATTTGGATGATACAAAGTTTGAGAATGTGCTAAAGCACGGCAAGAATAAAGACAGATTCCTCTAATGTTTGCCTGTCTTGCTCGCTTTGCTAACCTGTCTACAACTCCGTTAATATTTCTTCTAATCTTGAGATCCTCTTCTGACATTCTTTAGTACTGCAAGGATTGGCCTGTGAGACCAATGGCCTAGGTTGTCGGGTTGTGGAGTATATATAGAGCTAGCGCTAGCTGTATTAGCCAGCATTTGATTGTCTGTGAGAGGCAAGTTTAACATTGATGCTAGTTTTGCACCGAGGAGTAAAGCATTAATGGAGACAGACATAAAATCTAACTACCTCTAAAAATAATGGGCTATTAACAGAGATGGTCACATTTGCCCGTCTTGTAAAATTTGATTAACAGAGACGGTGAAAATACAATCGTCTCCTAAAATTGATTTGTGGAGACAGACGCCTTAAGATAACTGCCTCTAAAAATGGGCTATTTATGGAGGCGGTCGTCTCAAGGTGTCCACCTCTATAAATCTATTTTAAGAGGTGGGCACACAATAGGTCTGCCTCCAATAATACAAGCCCAGCTCAAAGCCCAGGCAAAAGCCCATATCTATCCTTCTATCAGGCTTATATATATACAAGACTTAGGTTAATCTGTCTCCACTCCCACTCGTGCCCCTCCCAATCCTACCTTCTCTCTCATCCTTGAGCCTAACACCACCGCCCCTCTCCATCCCGACACAGGCTCCATTTCCTCTCACTGACAAGTCCCTCTCCTCCCTCTCACTGGCGACTCCCTCTCTTCCCTCTCCGTCGGCTCCCTCTCCTTCCCGACGGTAGTGTGTGTGGTGGGGATCGAGCAGCCGGGTGGAGGTAGTGGAGGGCACGTACCATGGTGGAGGCCGGATCTAGGTGTGCTCCACCCTCTTCCTCTCTTATGGTGCCGTATCCAGACGGTGGAGGTCCGATGATAGCAGCGGTGGGGAGGCAGCGAAGGTCGACTGGATCCAAGCATGCTCCAACCCCTTCATCTCCCATGGTGCTGGATTTAGGTGGTGGAGGCCTAATGGCAGCGGTAGCGAGGAGAAAGAGGCGGAAGTTGGCCAGATCTAGGCATGCCCCACCCCTTCCTCTCCCATGGTGCCAGATCCAGAAGGTGGTGGTAGAGCGCGGCGGCAGCGGTGACTCCCTCGCTTCCAAGACCCACAGAGGTTGCACGGGGCCGCACCCAGATATAGCGAGGAGGATGACCGGCATCACCTAGATCCCCCAACGGCCGCGGTGGCGGTAGGTGCAGACATGACATCAGCGGGCTCAATTGGGCCCAGCGGTAGGCTAAATTGGACTTGCTAGTCTCCTACAACTAAAAAGACCAAAACTAAGACTTCCCCTGGTGCGACATTCTCCATCGTTCCGTCGGTCTGCGGCTTGCGTCCGCGCACCCACGCCCCGAGCCACGCGTCTGCGTAGGGCACCGTGATTCCCTCCCCGATCCCCTCCCCCTTTCCTATCGCATCCGCGCGAGTGCCGCGGATCCACGCGCCCCAATCCGTCCCCGAGAGCGCCCCAATCCGTCAGCGAGGACGTCCGCGCGAGCGCCCCGATCGCCTCCTCCTCTCTCGCGGTCATCCCGTGCGTCGGATTCGTCGCCATCCAGGCGCTGCTCCGTACTCCGCCTCCCCCACCGACGCCGCCCTGTCCCTGCAGTGCCTCTCCTTCCCTCCCACGACACCGCCAACTACGACGGCGAGGATCGAGATGCCGACTCCCCTTACGGCACGGTGCAGCCGAGCACCGCCGGTGGCCGCGGCCGCAACTGCCCACCCAGCGCCGCCCGCGCCTCGCCTCTACCGAGGTCACCACGCCGCTGCCAGAATGGAAGGGCTGCTGAACAGCGAGGTGCAGGAGGGGAAGCTCTTCGCCTTGCACCGCGTCAACACCGACCTACAGGGCCCCTTCTTCTCTGTGTTCGACATCTCACCAGGCTCACCGTCGACCTGGACCAGGGAGCTCCCGGTGATGCTCGAGGCCTCCCGAAGCCGCGGTGCCGCCAACGCTGCCACATGGGACTTCTTCGCCGCGGGCGAGGGATCCCACAAGGTCTCCCTCGGTGGTGATTTCAGCATCCAGGTTAGTCTAGGCCATCCAAGTCCAGGCTTCATGGGGGTATCCATTTAGGTTTCTAATTATCCATTTAGGTTCTAATCTAGGGTTGGATTAGATCGACCGATACTTATATCACAATATCACACAGCTTCTTCCGTGGATGGGTTGCAAGTTGCTTGTCTGTTTAGATCGCTGCTTGGAATTGAAGAGATTTTTCCTCGAGCACTGCTATTACGAAGTCATCGATAGCCTCAGGTTGACATGGATGATGCCCACCAGTGTTCGCAAAAATGCCCTTAAGGTAATAAGTTTTGGTTTCTCGACGATTTTTTAGTGAATTTGAGGTGGATTCCATTGTTTCCTTTGGTTTGGGGTCTAAACTGGAGTGACAGCTATGTGCTCTCAACTTTTTCTTCATGAGTAACCAATCATGTTCTTGCCATTTAAATGATAGAAAATGCAGATAGTTGTTTAAACTTGCAGATCAACTTGCTGCAGAGCTGTTGAAACTTGAGAGGCACTTGCAGATATTTTCTCTTAGAAAAAAAAGGTTGTGAGATGTTACTTGGAGAAATGGTATATGAATTTGTGTTGCTTTCTATTTCGTGTTCTGAACTTTCAACTTGCAGATTCCATACTGCTAATCTGGTTTGGGTTGTGCACATGGGATGCATTTTACACTAATCTTACTATGGGAAGACTGAAGGAAATACTAAAGCTATTTACAAATGTCATGCATTTTTGCCAATACTGAATCCTATCACATATACTCTAACCCCTACTTATATTTTCTTTATTTTCAGAGGTGGAGTTTTTTTTCATAGGTGACAATATATATGTCATTATGGATCCTGCAGGAATTGCATGCTCATTTCATAACTCAGCTAAGTAAGTAGACTAAACATATTACACTTTATCAGTCTTACTTATTTTTTAGTACAAAATGTAAGTAGTTTCAGTTCAGATTCTGTACTTAGCCTATTCAGTCTATTACCTTTGCAAACAGATTGACTCATATAGTCATATTAAGGGGAACCACAAATTTCAGAAGATAGGTATGAGAGCTATAAGCTATTCCTGGGAGAAAAAGTGAGGTTACCTGCACTTGTTTGGATCTCAATTCTCACGGTAGAAACGAATTTATGTTGCTAATCCTTCACTAAAATAGGAAAGCTAAGCAGATTTCTGGTTAAATTCCATTGCAGGGATTGGATCTGTGGTACAAGGTGCAGTGTTCCTCGATGTTGCCTGGTTCAACCTCTTATCTGGTTAAATTCCATTTGTCTTTGTAGTTATCTCCTACAACTAAAAAGACTAAAGAGTGGACAAATTTTGGTGCGACTTTTTAACTTCATCCGTCTGCCGTCCCTGTGAACTCAGGGCAATTTCGCACGCGGTTGCCCCGGCGCTAATCACGCTCCCTTCTCCCCCGCGCCTTTTATTAGAGCTTTATCCAGAAGGCAATCTACCATTTTTGCTGCTGATTTCAGAAAGCTTTCATTCAAGCTATATTTAAGCTAAGCATATTCAAGATATTTTAGTTGATATTAACTTTAATTATTATTGTTAACCCTTTCGTAGTCAAACATTATTTGATTGTTAGAAAAGATCTACCTTTCTTAGTACTATGAGACTTTCAGTCTAATTAGCTAATTATTTTGTGTGCACCAAACTATCTTATTGTCTTAATATTATTTCCAAACTCAGGTTGATTTAACTATGATTCAAATTTAGACTATGTGGTTGTATGATTCATGAATCCATAAGCAAGGCGGCAGTTACCAACTTATGGATGTAGGTGATTATTTTTTGTGGTTTTTATGATCCCCTTTAGCAGACTAAGTAACATAGTAGTTTTCACATATTCCCTAGCCTACACTGTATTTAGCCTCATGTTAAATAAAATGGTTGATGCCACCAATGTACATCAGTCGATTGTTAACTCGTTGGTTGCTGTGCGTGGCATCTTCACTGTCGCTTTTTGGTTGCTGCTTTGGCAGGTCGGAAACTGGGCAGATGACTTGAAATCGTTGACTTGGGAACTTGCAATGCAGATAAAGAAATAAAAACTACTTTGGGAACTTACCAATGCAGATAAAGAAATAAAAACTACTTCAGCATGGGTTCTGCCCAAAGCCAGTTGTTGACGGTCCTTAAGTATCAAATTTAATTATCAAATAAATAAAGAAAAGGATCCAAATGAAATCAAGATCTAGACTTAGGGTTTTATCTAACAGAATTCCACGAGTTTTGGTGTTTGTCTATTTCTGCAGGGGGTTATCAGGAAATATGGAAGAAAGGCCCACATGTCGGGATTACGTAAAGATATTAACGTGCTGCGCAATTATCTTACATTTAGAAGACTCCAGAAGCCATGAGACCGAAGCGGAGGCGAAACGGGGCCAGAGACAGGGCGCCCGCCCTGTCCTACTGGGCGCCCGCCCCCTCCCTGAGTCCAATCAGGACTCTGCTTTGCGGGAGATCTCCACCGACCTAAAGGATGAATCTAAACCATACAATCTATGTCGGTTTGATCCAAGGGCCCATATTCACTTGAAGGGACTATAAAACCAGACCCCCTGGCCCCTAGAGAGCCTCTCAACCCTAATTCATTGTTCCATCAAGGGAGAAGAAGCCTCTGATCAAGATTAGAGCCACCACATCAATTAGATATCTAGATTAGCATAGCTACATAGGATTAGAACTAGAAGGAGTCAATCTTCGATTGGTTTCCGGATCTGTCAAGAGGATTCTTGGTAATTCTCTAATTGTGCTTCTAATTGCTTTCTAATTATCTTTGTTCTTCAATATTATGAATATGACTTTGTTCTACTTCAATATATTGCTTATGACTTTGCTCTACTTGCTTATATTCAAGATTATATTGTTCTTAGTTTATCATAGTTATGTACTTAGCTTAGTTAGATTCGATCTATATACATGCTTAGGATCGTATAGCGTTTATCCATCGGATCCATGGGTAAATGATAGATATTGTGTAGGCGTGGTGCTTATACCGTATTTATCTGCGATTGTACCCAATATGCCAGATCGTGGGGTGGTTCGTGATAGTGACAGCTTCATTGATTCTTATATAGTCCCCCTCTCGTGTATTGGGCTGGCAGAGCAACATTATTACAGGGGAGTGATTGCTATGTTTCTCATATTCCTTGCTAATATCACTATGCATGGGCGTAGTCTTGTCTCGTAATGATTGCTAAGTATGCTTGCACTAATTATGATAATGCTAGACTATATAGTTAAGAATAACTTAGGGAATATTCTTGTAGTTCGTTCTAATACTATGCTAATGACTTTCTAGAGTATCTAATTGAGGTGCTTATCATATTTATTATGTGGCTAGATCAGATTAGTTATCCTTGTCACTATTATTATTTCATATATCTTTTATGTGACACTTATCCCTGTATGAAGAGTTAGATATAATGTTCTCAATTATACATGCAATGATAGATGCTCAATCTCATATTCTATTCTGTAATCATTAGTGATGATTTCTAATCCCTTCCCAGTGGTAAAAATATAAATAACGATACCTGGAATACTTCCCGGTTAAAATGCTGCATCGGTATTAATCTGTGCGTTTGCAGATCCAATTCATTATTTATTTAGAAGAGCAATTGCATATTTCAATACCGCGTCTCTTATATCATGCTGGGGATGACAACTTGGCTTAAGTGGTGTGAGGGATAGGTTTGGCATTTTTGGCACCGTTACTAGATTTAGAGAATTTAGTCTACTTTTAGTAATGATGTTAAGAATACCCAACACCAGTCTGTGTTATTATAAAAAAAGTCAGAACAATGTTCTTGTTCAAAATCAGGTACTATGTAGTTTAACAAGTCTCCAACTATTTTCTATGGTGATTCCTCTGTCTTTTGCTTCCAGCCTTACGGCTTACTCAAGAAACTACTTACCATTATTTCAATGCATCGCTCTATGAGGTATCAGTATTTACACAACTCTTTGTGCTTGGCTAGATCCTTGGATATGGAGCTTTGCAAAGAATAGTGAAGATGGGATATTAGTTCTGCACCAGAACCTGCAAAGGCATATTTTAGGAGATGTTTCTGTTAGTTGGTCCGACAACATTGCACGGACCATAGAGAAAAAATGTCTCCTTTTTATGGACGCCCTTTCAGGTTTCTTAGTGCTTGATTCATGTGAGAATATTGGGGTATTACACTTGTCATGTAAATAATTTGTGACTTTTGTTAGGTTTTCTAGGTAATCAGCCAATTACAGTATGTAGCAGAGGTTTGGAGATTTTGCTGTACTCAGAGGAGTGTAGATGAACACAATTAGTATATGTGGAGTAATTTTAGATTGCCTTATGGATACATTATTTATAGAAAAATATTGGTTCAAAGTTCAGATACATAGATTATTTGATTAACTTGTTAATTAGCTTCTATCTGTGCATTACAATTACAGTCTCATAGAGAAGTGGTAGTACCCTTTTTTGGTAATTGCTTTTCACTTGTTAGGTACCATGTCACTATCAGCCCAAAGGAAACTTTTGTTTGCTTCACTTGTTAGGACGACAAAGGCGGCTGCGTGGCTCCGCTTGCAGCTCAACAAGGGCACAGGGCAAGACCAAGGAGGTGATGGCGAGGTGCTGCAGGCAATCTGATGAGGGACCATACCTGATGGAGTTGACGGCGTGGCGTGCAAGCAACCCGATGAGGGCAGGACAAAGGAGCCTGTGGTGCGGTGACATGGCCAGCCCTATGAGGATGGGACAAAGGTCGCGGCGGCGCGGTGAGCCTCTGTGATCCATGTTCTCAACGAGCGAGTCTTTTTTTACCTTGCAGTTTTCCTAACGGCAACATTGTGAATGACCATGATCACAGCCTCACAGGAAGGATTGTCAAACAAACTTGTGCTCATGATTACCTAGCCAAAATATCAGTATCTTAGTTTTGATTAAATTTGAGCCGCATTGTACTCATGATGGGTAATTTGATGTTGATATACAAGACATATTATCTCATAAATTATTTTGGCATCTCGTTGCAATGCATGGTCTATACAGTAGAGTTTGTGAGCCTATAACCCCGCGTTCTCCATGACCGTTAATTTTATGAACTTTTTATTTTAGATTAAATGTCACTTTAACGTTGGTATTTAATTTTACAGTATTATTATATTATCGTGCGATCTATATATTTTTATAGTATATTATAACGCCGCGTTCTCCATGACTGTTAATTTTATGAACCTTTTGTTTTGGATTAAATGTCACTTTAATGCTGGTATTTAATTTTACAGTATTATTATGATACGTGCGATCCATGTGTTTTATAGTATAATAATTTAGTTTTCCGTAGCAACGTACGGGCACGCTACCTAGGCCTTGTTTAGTTTCCAAAAAATTTTGCAAAATTTTTCAGATTCCCCATCACATCGAATCTTTAGACACATGCATGAAGTATTAAATATAGACAAAAATAAGAACTAATTACACAGTTTGGTCGAAATTGACGAGACGAATCTTTTGAGTCGTTAGTCCATGATTAAACAATATTTGTCAAATACAAACGAAAAAGCTACAGTGTCGATTTTGCAAAATATTTTAGAACTAAACAAGGCCCTAGTCTCTACAACTAAGAAATCTACACAACAATCGTCCCCCACTCCCTTCGCTTCACCCCGCTCCCGGTACTTTTTTTTCTAGCATCCCTCAAAATACCATTCTTTACGGTCCCCACGTGACCCCCTCTTTCCTAAATGCCACAACGACGGTCTGCACTTCAGCAAACGCA